>NC_058085.1:145997947-147247947 GCF_014858855.1 Bufo gargarizans | reverse complement strand
CATATTCCACTAACTTGCGACAAAAAATAAAAAATTCTAGGAACTCACCATGCCCCTCACAGAATACCTTGGGGTGTCTTCTTTCCAAAATGGGGTCACTTGTGGGGTAGTTATACTGCCCTGGCAATTTAGGGGCCCATATGTGTGAGAAGTACTTTGCAATCAAAATGTGTAAAAAATGGCCTGCAAAATCCGAAAGGTGCACTTTGGAATATGTGCCCCTTTGCCCACCTTGGCAGCAAAAAAGTGTCACACATCCGGTATCGCCGTACTCAGGAGAAGTTGGGCAATGTGTTTTGGGGTGCCATTTTACATATACCCATGCTGGGTGAGAGAAATATGTTGGCAAAAGACAACTTTTCCCATTTTTTTATACAAAGTTGGCATTTGACCAAGATATTTTTCTCACCCAGCATGGGTATATGTAAAATGACACCCCAAAACACATTCCCCAACTTCTTCTGAGTACGGCGATACCAGATGTGTCACACTTTTTTGCAGCCTAGATGCGCAAAAGGGGCCCAAATTCCTTTTAGGAGGGCATTTTTAGACATTTGGATCCCAGACTTCTTCTCACGCTTTAGGGCCCCTAAAAAGCCAGGGCAGTATAAATACCCCACATGTGACCCCACTTTGGAAAGAAGACACCCCAAGGTATCCAATGAGGGGCCTGGCAAGTTCATAGAATTTTTTTTTTTTTCGCATAAGTTAGCGGAAATTGATTTTTTTTTTGTTTTTTCTCACAAAGTCTCACTTTCCGCTAACTTAGGACAAAAATTTCAATCTTTCATGGACTCAATATGCCCCTCAGCAAATACCTTGGGGTGTCTTCTTTCCAAAATGGGGTCAGTTGTGGGGTGTTTGTACTGCCCTGGCATTTGAGGGTCTCCGCAATCATTACATGTATGGCCAGCATTAGGAGTTTCTGCTATTCTCCTTATATTGAGCATACAGGTAATGAGATTTTTTTTTCCGTTCAGCCTCTGGGCTGAAAGAAAAAAATGAACGGCACAGATTTCTTCATTCGCATCGATCAATGTGGATGAAAAAATCTCTGCCAAAAAAAAAAAAATGGAGGGGAAAGGCGTCTGCCAGGACATAGGAGCTCCGCCCTACATCCATACCCACTTAGCTCGTATGCCCTGGCAAACCAGATTTCTCCATTCGCATCAATCGATGTGGATGAATAAATCATTGCCGGGATTTTTTTTATATACATATATACATATATATATATATATATATATATATATATATATATATACACACACACAAAGTGTTTGCCAAAGCATAGGAACGCCGCCTCCTCCTCAGCTCGTATGCCTCGGCAAACGTATCTGTCACTGCAGAGGAGAAAATCCCGTCTTGCAGCGCCGCTTACACCGACTTGCGTGTAATCTGACAGCAGCGCAATGCTTCTGTCAGAATGCACATCGGTGCTGCAGCTAGTCGATCGGTTGGTCCACCTGGAAGGTAAAAAGACAAAAAAAAAAAAAAGAAAAGAAAAAACCAGGCCACAACGCAATAATTTTATTAACTTTGGAACAGAACATGTAACTTTAACTTTTGGAACTAAACATTAACCTGTTGCTTACCTGTTTTTTTTTTTGTTTTTTTTACCTTTATAGAACAAACCTCTCCTTCCCCATGGGTCAATGTGCAAAGCGCAAATCGCCCAAAGATGTGGCGAAGTGCGTTATGCACTTTGTCCCATGTGAAAGGAGACGTTTGCAGCAGCTGTGAGTGAATGGGCCCTAATAGCCCTGTGTGCCTATCCTGGTGAGATGATCCCTATGCTAGGTGCACCTGTGTGTGGTACTTTCGGAAACACTCCCCTAAGCATAGGGCAGGGTGGTCGGGACAGTCAGGACAGAAATAGCGGGTGTCACGCCTTATTCCACTCCTGCTACAGACACGACATTTTTTTCGGGGTGGCGGTCGGTTTGAGGTACCAGCAACGACACTGGGGAAGTGTCGCTCGTGTAGACGGCTAACTACACTGGTGGATGGGGCCACGGAACCTCCTGGATACAGGAGGTTCGCGATGATCTCTTCCTGAAATTTGAGGAAGGATCCAGTTCTCCCAGCCTTACTGTAGAGAACAAAACTATTGTACAGAGCCAATTGAATTAAATATACAGACACCTTCTTATACCAGCGTCTGGTGCGTCGGGAAACTAAATACGGAGCCAACATCTGGTCATTGAAGTCGACCCCTCCCATGTGGAGGTTATAGTCGTGGACTGAGAGGGGCTTTTCAATGACACGGGTTGCTCGCTCAATTTGTATTGTCGTGTCTGCGTGAATGGAGGAGAGCATGTAAACGTCACGCTTGTCTCTCCATTTCACCGCGAGCAGTTCTTCGTTACACAGTGCGGCCCTCTGCCCCCTTGCAAGACGGGTGCTAACGAGCCGTTGGGGGAAGCCCACGCGACTAGTTCGCGCGGTACCACAGGCGCCAATCCGTTCTAAAAACAAATGCCTAAAGAGGGCCACACTTGTGTAGAAATTGTCCACATAAAGATGGTACCCCTTGCCGAATAAGGGTGACACCAAGTCCCAAACTGTCTTCCCACTGCTCCCCAGGTAGTCAGGGCAACCGACCGGCTCCAGGGTCTGATCTTTTCCCTCATAGACCCGAAATTTGTGGGTATAGCCTGTGGCCCTTTCACAGAGCTTATACAATTTGACCCCATACCGGGCGCGCTTGCTTGGGATGTATTGTTTGAAGCCAAGGCGCCCGGTAAAATGTATTAGGGACTCGTCTATGCAGATGTTTTGCTCTGGGGTATAAATATCTGCAAATTTCTGGTTGAAATGGTCTATGAGGGGCCGAATTTTGTGGAGCCGGTCAAAAGCAGGGTGGCCCCTGGGACGGGAGGCGGTGTTGTCGCTAAAGTGCAGGAAACGCAGGATGACCTCAAATCGTGTCCTGGACATAGCAGCAGAGAACATGGGCATGTGATGAATCGGGTTCGTGGACCAATATGACCTCAATTCATGCTTTTTTGTCAGGCCCATGTTGAGGAGGAGGCCCAGAAAAGTTTTAAATTCGGAAACTTGGACTGGTTTCCACCGGAAAGGCTGGGCATAAAAGCTTTCCGGGTTAGCGGTGATAAATTGTGTGGCATACCTGTTTGTCTCTGCCACGACTAAGTCTAAAAGCTCCGCAGTCAAGAACAGCTCAAAAAATCCCAGGGCCGAATCGATCTGAGCTGTCTCAACCCGAACTCCAGACTGGGCGGTGAAAGGGAAAACTAAGGGTGCGGCTGAAGTTGGGGACTGTCAATCAGGGTTTGCCAGCACCTCTGGGATTCTAGGGGCTCTACAGGCACGTCTTTGCGGTGGCTGCGACGGGGTCACTACTGCACGTGCCACCGTACCAGCTTCAACTGCCCTTCTGGTGCTCGCTACTTCACCAGGTTGTACGGCAGTGCTGGTACTAGGTCCAGGAAGGGCTGGGCTGCTGGTGTATGCCTCACCACGTAATCCGACAGCACCAGCCCCACTCTGCTGCTCTTGAAGCGGATCCTGCGCAACCTGCGGTCTAGCGACACGGGGCCGGGTACGCCTGGTGCTATCAGGGACCTCAGCCTCCTCGTCCGAACTTTGGGTCAGAGAGCCACTGCTTTCTACAGGTTCGTATTCTGACCTGCTGGATTCATCAGATGAGGGTTCCCACTCCTCATCCGACTGGGTCAGAAGCCTGTAGGCCTCTTCAGAAGAATACCCCCTGTTAGACATGTGGGCAACTAAATTTCGGGGTATTCCCTGAGACTACCCAAGAAAAAAAAAGCAAGCCTGTCTTACAAATGGGAGGCTAGCGAAGTACCGGAGGCCGCTGCGGTTGATAAAAAATATCAAAACTGATTTTTTTATCGCCGCAGTGCGTGTAAAGTGAATGTGCAGTGATCAAAAAAAAATAATTTTTTTGTCACTGCGGTGGGGCGGGCGTGGGCAAACGCACGTGTGGGCGACCGATCAGGCCTGATCGGGCAAACACTGCGTTTTGGGTGGAGGGCGAACTAAAGTGACACTAGTACTATTATAGATCTGACCGTGATCAGTTTTGATCACTTTCAGATACTATAAAAGTACAAATGCTGATTAGCGATACGCTAATCAGCGAATAACGGACTGCGGTGCGGTGGGCTGGGCGCTAACTGATCGCTAACTACCTAACCAAGGGACCTAAACTATACCTAAAACCTAACGGTCAATAACAGTGAAAAAAAAAAAGTGACAGTTTGCACTGATCACTTTTTTCCTTTCACTAGTGATTGACAGGGGGGATAAAAGGGGTGATCAAAGGGTTAATTGGGGTGATCTGGGGGCTAAATGTGGTGTGGTGGGTACTCACAGTAGATGTGCTCCTCTGCTCCTCTGCTGGAACCAACCGACCAAAAGAAGGAGCAGAGGAGCACAGCAGCCATATAACCCCAATCATATTTACTAATATGTGGGGTTATATGGCTGCTGATTGGTTTTTTTAAAATCAGCAGCCTGCCAGCCAATGATCGTGGCCGGCAGGCTGCTGACGAAATACTCTTCTGCGAAATGCCGGCCCGCGATGCGCATGCGCGGGCCGGCTGTGACGTAATCTCGCGTCTCGCGAGAGGACGCGCCGATGCGTCCAGGAGGAACTAAACAACCACCTCCCGGACGCATCGGTGCGTACAGCGGTCGGGAGGTGGTTAAAAGACCCATACTCAACTGCTCCCCAATGCTCCACTCTGGCTCCCTTCGCTAGTCATCTACCCCGTATGTGTCACGGTAAGTGGGGAAAGGAAGAACACCAAATAAACAAAACTTCAACAGTAACACAGACTAGGCCCCAAATCTAGTGAGGAGGGGGATGGTAATCTAGTTATCCCTGAGCCTCTCCCTGACAGTATGAGCAAAACCTAATGGTGGAAGAACTCATACACCGGAACCTGCTGAAACCCTAAATTAGGGAGCGGGGATCAGACTACCGGGACCTTCCACCGTGCAGGGACAGCGTCTCCCTGAGACCTAGACACAACACACACAAAGTAGAAACAGCAGGACTTAGCTTGAGATGAGTAAGAAGCAGGAGAACCTCTAACAACCAGCTTAGAACTCCACAAGGAAATAACAACCGCAAGGTTTGCAGTGAGAGGCGGGCTAAAATAGAGCCACTAAACAGCAAATGAGCAGAACCTGTGGAGAGGCGAGAACCTGCCCACAACAACAAACAGCCAGGAAAAACAGAAAGACCTGTCAGATAGACTCACGTGCTGCAAGTCTATCTGATCTTCTCAGACCTCTCACAGGGCAGGCAGTGACAGTATGTTAACTTCCACCTGAACAAGGTCAAATGTGCCACCGCAGCCAACGGCTGTCCTCAGTGGCGACGTCCCCCCAAAGCAGCAGATCACTGCTGGGTCACGTGCCACTTGTGGACTCGTCACAGGCTGAGGGCAGTCACTGGCTGCAGCAGCATATCTGACCATGCAAAAGTTGATAGATTGGGACAGGGAGACCAGTGAATAGAGTCAGGGAGCGGAAAAAAGGTGGTGGGGACGGGCGAGTATGGATTTTTTTAGCCTATACAGATGGCCGATGTGCAAATTAAAAATAAATTGACAACTTCTTTAAGGGGAGGACGTTTATAACAAATTTTGTGCTCTCTTATTCAGCTTACACAGCACCCACGGTTCAGGTGCTCTAATGTATGACCCAGTTACAGTGCAAAATTGCATAATATAAAAAAAAAAACAAAAAAAAAACAACATACACCAATCAGCCATAACATTAAAGACACCGCCCTAATTTTTCCACCTAAACAAAAGACATAAGACATAAGACATGTCAAAGTAACATCTAAATGAATGACCTAAGGTTTCCAAGCAGTACATTGCCCAAATCAACACACTGCTCCTGCCAGCTTTTCTTCTTCTCCAAGTGCATCCTGGTGCCATCTCTTTCCGGGGCAAGGCTAGTTTCACCTCCGGTGGGAATTCCATCGGGGTGTTCTGGTAAACAATGCTGGGAATCATCTGGACACAAACAAATCTCCACCGGACTCTATTGTAGTTAGGTATGGAGGGCATTTTGGCGGCATTTGCAGGGCCGAATACGGTGTATTCTGACAGGCTGTTATCTGCTGAAACAGCCTGCCAGAATTCACACCACAGGAGTCAAACTAGCCTAAGTGGCGCAAACATGGGCATAACCGTATATGACTGTATACTGTTCCCCAGTTTTACTAGTGGAGCCCCCCCGATGTCAGTGTCGAACAAGAACTCACCTGCGATCCACCACGTCTATGGGCTGCAAGATAGCGGTGAAGGCTCTCTCTGGATACTCCTGGGTAGCATCTATCTAGAGCAGGCGCTGGACAGCAAATGACCATGTCCAACACATTCGCCGATACAGCCATCCCCTGTATTTGCTCTGCACTGGATTCCTCCATTTGCCATTCTGCGCCTGTGCACAATAGAAGCTACTTAGAAGCGGTCGCCACTATTTTGTAGCCCATGGACATGGAGGATGACGGGGGGATGGCCGGGTGGACAGTATTGTCATGTATGCTTGTGTGGGGCATACAGGACTGTCTATGAAATGCTGACCAATTACACTGCAAATTGGCCAACCCCATTAAACACTGGTGTCCCTCTAATAACATATTGGGCTGTCTAACATACTTTTTAGCAGTTTTGGATCTCATATAATTTTGTAACCGTGCACATGATGAAGGGCAATTCATCTGCAAATAGGACCTTGTAATGTATGTGCATTTCTCTTCTAGGGTTAATGATGCAGGGTCTACACAGCAATGATTTATATGGAGATTTATGCCATGTCCACGTCCGTGTCTCTCATTCTTTCGCCAGTGGACGTTTGGTTGCTGCTGTCACAGCCAGAGTTCTCCCTTTACTTGTCAATGTCATTCTCGCCCGCCTGGAATCTCCTATTTAGTCTCCTCCAGTAATGTAATACTCAGGCAGATTTATTTGCTGGCAGCTGCTGGTTGGTAGCAATTTCTGCAATGCAGTAAAGACCACGGAGCAGTCACACAGGAAGGCTTTTATCTGTAAATCTAACAGGTCTGCCTCCCATCAACATGATCCATGTTTGAAAGCTTCAGAACATTTATCTCAGATTTTAACTCTGATCCAATTTAAGAGAGAAGTTAAAAGGGGCTGTGCCATATTCTAGAGTTATCCCCTTTACACCATATTATTGGTGGGGGTCCGACTGCCGTAAACCCTCATAGATCACATAAATGGGGGCCCCGTTCCCTAGAATGAATGGCGCGCCAGGTCACAAATGACTGCTCCCTTCATCTCTATAGAATGGAGAGAGAAGTGCAGTCCTCGACTATCTCTGGCAGTCCTATAGAGAAAGAATGGAGCAGCAGCAGTCATCAGTCCCTACACCCACAACATTACCAAACCTCTCACCAGGTCTATTTAAGGCTACTTTCACACTGGCGTTTTGGCTTTCCGTTTCCGAGATCCGTTTAGGGCTCTCACAAGCAGTCTAAAACGGATCAGTTTTGCCCTAATGCATTCTGAATGGAAAAGGATCCGCTCAGATGCATCAGTTTGCCTCCGATCAGTCTTGCTCCGCTCTGGAGGCGGATACCAAAACGTTGCCTGCAGCGTTTCTGTCCGCGATGTGGACACAATGCAAGTCAATGGGGACGGATCCGTTTTCTCTGACCCAATAGAAAACGGATTAGTTCCCCATTGACTTTCAAAGGTGTTCATGACGGATCCGTCATGGCTATAGAACACATAATACAACCAGATCCGTTCATGACGGATGCATGCGGTTGTATTATCGTAACGGAAGCGTTTTTGCAGATCCATGATGGATCCGCAAAAAACGCTAATGTGAAAGTAGCCTTAGCAAAAATGAGCAAATCTTCTTCATAATAACAATACTTTAGCAAATGTTCTTCATGAAATTACAATTCCGGAGCATCTTTACTTAGAACTCTGTATTGTGCTGTTTTTCTGTTATTCCCCCTAGAAATTGACAACTAGAGGTTACCAGTTGGGGTGTTTCCCTACCCGCTCTCACATGGTCCAATCAGTGCTGCCAGTGTCAGACTGTGCTGGGACACACCACACAAGGAGAATGGTAATGCCCATGCCCAGTAGTCAATTTATTCATATGTTTCTAGGAGGCATGACAAAGGAATGGGAGAAAGGATGCTCCAGAAGAACATGTCCTATTCTTGTCCATTTTGTGGACAAGGACAGGTATTGTCACAATGGTTCCGCAAAAAAATAAAAAATAAATGATGCAACACAGATGTCATCCTTTTTATTGCAGACCGCAAAATACATCCGGTCATGTGCATGAGCCCTAACACCCCACATTGGAGATGGGTCCTCTCTAAGGCCTTGTTCACATTTCCGTCTCCGTTTGACGTCCGTGGAAAATCCATCAGCGTTTCATCTGTGAAGGATGCGTGTTTGGTCCATGTGTTCATTTTTTGCCTTCTGTTTGTCATTCGTATGTCACAGACACTGCCCGGCTGAAAAGTTAATTTCCAGAGCGTCTCCACCCAATGATCTGTGAAAAACCACTGACCATCCATGTTGTGTCAGTGGTTTTTCACAGACCCATAGAATGTAACGGGTGTGTTTGGCCCACATCCCGCAGACCAAAGTGGTGCATGTCTCTGATATTTCCACTGACCCACAGTCATTGGAAAACCACTGACGTGTGAACAAACTCATTAAGATCAATGGGTACATGTGCTGTCTGTGGCAAATGCGGACAGCGCAGTTCAGTGAAAAACAGAAATGTGAACGAGGCCTTATACATGCAGCTTTGGCAAAAGAACGGTTCTAAGAAATATTCTTACAACAGCTTTTATGGAAATGGTGATCTAGTACTGCAAATAAAAACAGTATTTTTAGGATGTTTTCCTCTCCATGAATGTCATAAAAGTGCAGTAAAAGAAAATTATTTGGCTCTGTGTGCAAACAAGATACAAATAAGAATGACAGGCAAGTGAGACTCTGGCCCAGACAACCCCTTTAATATGAGTCTGATTTCACCAGGGAATGGGTGCTGCCAGCTGCTCATCCAATTACCTAGCAGCCATCCAGATGAAAATCAGTGCATGTACTATGTGAATGGCATGAGACCGTCAAAAAAAAAACCTCAAAAAAGGTCCTTCAGGCTAATACAAAGAAATTCTGATGTCGCAGATACGTCTACGTCTAAAGGTTGGTCATACAAATGAGATTACTATAAGGGTCTACTAAGGCTACTGTCACACCTGCGTTAGGTGCGGATCCGTCTGGTATCTGCACAGACGGATCCACACCTATAATGCAAACGATGGTATCCGTTTAAGGCCCCATGCACACGGCCGTTGTTCACGGCCGTGTGCGGGCCGTGGAACCGCGGCCTGGATCCCTTCCTGTGAGCTGGAGCGCACGGCGTCACTGGTTGCTATGACGCCGTGCGCCCCCTGCTGCCGGCACAGTACAGTAATACACTGGTATAGATCATACCAGTGTAGTACTGTATTGCGGCGGCAGCAGGTAGCGCACGGCGTCATAGCAACCAGTGACGCCGTGCGCTCCAGCTCACAGGAAGGGATCCAGGCCGCGGTTCCACGGCCCGCACACGGCCGTGAACAACGGCCGTGTGCATGGGGCCTAAAGGGACTCTGTCACCAGTTTCTAACCCCCCCTTTTATAACTATGGTTCTCTCCATGGTCCCCTTTTCATTACAAAGCTGTTGTTATAAGTTAAATCCGCCGTGTAGTTTTCATAAAAATCGCTTTTATCTAACCTGTCAATCTTCAGGATAAGGTGCCCAGGGCGTTTCTGATGGTCTGAATCTGCCGCTCTTCGCCGCCGCCGTTGGTGCCCAGCTCCTCCCATGATCCTTTCAGCGCCACCTCGATGTAATGCAATCCGCCTCCGGCTCTCCTCAGTGCCCCCTCCTCCTTTTCAAAGATCTCGCGCGTGCGCACAGGCCTGTGCCTGATGCGCCCGTGCGGACGTTTAGATTCTGCCTCGTTGAGCGAAGTGCGCATGCGCGCGAACATGCGCGAACGCGCGCGAATATGCGCGAACGCGCGAACGCGCACTTCGCTCCACGAGGCAGAATCTAAACGTCCGCACGGGCGCATCAGGCACAGGCCTGTGCGCACGCGCGAGATCTTTGAAAAGGAGGAGGGGGCACTGAGGAGAGCCGGAGGCGGATTGCATTACATCGAGGTGGCGCTGAAAGGATCATGGGAGGAGCTGGGCACCAACGGCGGCGGCGAAGAGCGGCAGATTCAGACCATCAGAAACGCCCTGGGCACCTTATCCTGAAGATTGACAGGTTAGATAAAAGCGATTTTTATGAAAACTACACGGCGGATTTAACTTATAACAACAGCTTTGTAATGAGAAGGGGACCATGGAGAGAACCATAGTTATAAAAGGGGGGGTTAGAAACTGGTGACAGAGTCCCTTTAAGTCTAATTGTTAGTCAGACGGATCCGTCCTGACTTTACATTGAAAGGTTCCTGTTTAGTCACAGTGGCCTCTGGTGGTCGGAGGGAAACATGACAGTCTGAAACGATATAAGTGCTGGACGTGCACCATATTGTGTCAACGTCAAGCGGATCCGTCCCCATTGACTTACATTGTAAGTCAGGACGGATCCGTTTGGCTCCGCGCAGCCAGGCGGACACCAAAACGCTGGAGGCGGAACTGAGCCAAACCGATGCATTCTGAACGGATCCGCATCCATTCAGAATGCATTGGGGCTGAACTGATCCGTTTGGGGCCGCTTGTGAGAGCCGTGAAACTGATCTTACAGGCGGACACCGAAACGCTGGTGTGAAAGTAGCCTAACTCTCCTACAACAGCAAATGTTGAGAGGAAGAAAGGATTTCAACATGCCCAAGGGAGGTAAGTTCTCATTTAAAAAAGCATGGCAGGGTTAAGATTCCAAAATATCTAATATTTTCACTGAATCAACTTTTTCTGATTTTAAATGTATTAGTTTCCATGGACATTTAGAAACAAAATCAAGTGCAGGAGATAAGGAACTATCTAGATAAAGAACAGGCTGCGGCTTTACTAATAGGCGCGTACCTAGATTTTGGCATAAACTGCAAAAAGAAAAACTGTGCAATTTGACACATCTAGGTTTAAAGAAAGTTCCTGTGTCTAGTCTGTAAAAGGGCAGCGGCTTAACAGAAAGTGGACGTGGATTCACAAGAAAGGGGCTGGGCCTAAGAAGCGCTATTTTCTGCCTTAATTCCACCACAATTCTGAAATAAAATTCTGTCTCAACTCTCAACCTGAGCCAACCAACAGTTGTTTTAGAGTTAGACATAACAGTCTATCCCTGAACCAGATTTACCATCCAACCTGAGCCACTGTGATCAATATGGTGGAGGTCTAGACAGCATGTCTAAGCTTACACCATCTACAGGATAAGGCCTCCTGCACACAAACGTGTGCGCCCCATGGTCGTGCTGTGGCCCACAAAATGCGGGCCGCAATGCACAAAAACCGTCCGTGGGGCAGCCGCAGTGGATTGTGGACCCATTCACTTTAATGGGTCTGCGATCCAGCCGTTCCGCAAAAAAATAGGACATGTTCTATCTTTTTGCGGAACGGAAGTACGTGACGAAACCCCACAGAAGCACACCGTAGTGCTCCCGTAGGTTTCCGTTCCGCACCATTCCGCATCTCCGGAATTTCGGACCCATTGAAGTGAATGGGTCCGCATCCATGATGCGGAATGGCCACGGAACGGCTCCCGTGTATTGCGGATCCGCAATACGGCAACGGGTATTGCGGATCCGCAATACGGCAACGGGAAGCACACGTTCATGTGAAGGAGGCCTTAGTATATCTCACCTACTGCTTTATTAATGCTAAAACACTATTCCAGCTTTAAATAAATCAATTAATACATGGGATGTTAGCTGTGTATAATAAACTCCAAGTTAGCCAAATAAGAATTTTCTAAAGTATGGTTTGTGGGCTTCAAAATGGTCATCCAGCCAGAAAAAAACCAAATTAGTCTTACCGGTAATTCCCTTCTCACAAAACCTCACGACACAACCTGGCCATAAGATCATCCTCCTCATCCCACCAGGTGGGGTCAGGAAGCTTTAAAAGGGCCCACCTCATGTTCTCTTCAGTGTCTTCCGAACCCCACAGGCCCCATGACGCAAAGCATGCAAACATCCATTTCCTCTCTCTCACCAGAAGATTATTTTTTTTAAGGGGGGGGGGGGGCGGGGGGGGGGGGTGTAGGTGGTGCCGTTGTGGAGGTTTTCTGAAAAGGGAATTATCGGTAAGACTAATTTGTTTTTTCACCTCACCACCTGACCATGAGAATAAACAGATAATTCCATAATTATGGTCGGAAAATGGCCTGAAGGACCTTCCTACCAAATCAATGGTCCTGCTTGGCATCCATCTCCACCCTGTAAGTGTGAGGTTTTGACCAGGTAGCTGCTCTGCATATCTGCTCCAGAGAAGCTGAAGCTTTCTGAGCCCATGAAGCAGAAATCACCCTAGTAGAATGAGCCTTTAAATCAGATGGTGGTTCTTTCTCCATCGTTTCATAAAACTCACATATGGCTTTAACCATCTGGTTATAGTAGATTTAGATGCCTTCATCCCTTTCCTATTATCTAGGAACTGAATAAACAAGTTATTAGATTGTCTCCAGGACTGTGTGTCCAATAAGTAATGAAGTACACATCTGCTCAGATTCAATTTCAATTTGGGATTCTCACAAAATGATCGAAGGGTCACTTCCTCCATTCTGTGGAAATCAGAACCACTTTGGGAAGAAATGTATCATCAAATCTTAAAATAACTCTATCCTCTTTAATCACCAAAAATGGTTCTTTTACCGAGAAGGCCTGGATCTCATTTATCCTTCTTGTTGAGGTTATTGCTACAAGAAATACAGTGTTAAAGAGGACCTTTCATGGGTCCAGACTTTATAAACCAAGTATCAGGGTATGTAGGGCATACAGCGGGGATCTAATAGCGCTTACTATTTTTTGCCCACTGAAGCCCCCGTAAAATTCTCCCACCCTGTATGCTAATTTTCACATTGGAGCAGGGAGGAGGAGACTGCACTGTTTCTCAATGGGCGTCTCCTTCTCCCTGGCTGTGAGCTGTCCAATCACAGTGGAGAGCGTCACAGCCAGGGAGAAAAAAACAACAACTCACCTTCTCCCTGGCTGTTACGCTCTCTGCTGTGATTGGACAGCTCACAGCCAGGAAGAAGGAGACGCCCATTAGCATACAGGGTGGGAGAATTTAACGGGGGCCACAGTGGGCAAATGGAGCGGCGCCCAGAAAAAATAGTAAGCATTATTAGATCCCCGCTGTATGCCCTACATACACTGATACTTAGTTTATAAATTCTGGACCCATGAAAGGTCCTCTTTAAAGGGTTAAATGTCTAATATCCATTTCTACTAATGGCTCAAATGGTGGCAAAGTGAGACCTGACGAAACCATTTTTAGATTCCATGGTGAAATAACTTCATCTTCTTTCTAAGTCTATCTGTACCCTTGAGAAATCAAACTAACTAAGGATGTACTGCTAGCCTTTCATTCAACTATACACTTAAGGCCGAGACTTGTACCCTTTGTGTACCAGGCTTAAGGCCCTTGACAAATCCCTACTGTAGAAAATCTAAGATGGAAGCAATCTCTGAATTATAATTACTACACCAGGAAACATTTTTTTTCCAGATTTTTTGGTATATTTTACACATTACCGACTTCCTGCTGGCTTCTCTTTGTATCAATTACCCTTTCTGACAGCCCTTTTGATCTTAGACTTATCCTTTCAGAATCCATGCTGTTAGAAATAGGTGCAGGTTTGTGACCGGAGGATGAAGGACCAGCCCTTGTGTCAAATAATCCTGACACCAAGGGAGGGTCCAGAGATTGTCTTCATGTTCATCACTTTTGCTTTTTCCTCCCGAATTTCCTGAGAACCTTCAGAATAGTGACAGAGGGGAAAAAGTAAACCCCAGCTGAAAATGGTACTGCCAGAGCATCTGCTCCTTCACTTTTTCTGTCTCTCGAATACAGAGAGAAATAAACTGGAATTTTTGCATAGAGTCTGTTTGCGAATAAATCTATTTGTGGAGGCCCCCATTTTGGTCTAATGGTGTTGAATACTACTACCTTAAGGCTCCACTCTCCTGCGGCCCAGGAAGTCTGCTGTCACATTCTCTACCCCCTTCGGATATACTGCAGACAGAGATTTTATGTTCCGCTCTGCCCAAAGGAAGATGTCGTTGGTCAGGGACTAAAAAATGTTTTTTGTCCCGTCTCCCTCCTTGACAACATGGGAAAAGAATCTGCCAAGTTATTAGCTTTCAGTAATGCCTCCAGATGCAGAAGCCAACTTAAGTGATCTGGCCATAAAGGTCACCACCAAATTCGGCTTAAACAAGGATGTAGCTGTGTCCCAAGTTTTCTTAAGACTGGAATCTATTTTTTATCCATAAAGGTCCCATATCCTCAAATGGCAAAAGCACTACCTGTAGCTAATTTAGATAAAGCCATGTCTACTTTGGGACATCAGTCAAAGTTTTATCATCCTGATCATCAAACGGTGGGGTCCTAGTGATCTAATAGTAATCCCCTATCCTGTGGGTATGGGATCACTTAATCTAACCAAAATAACCCTTTAAAGAACAAGGTTGCATCAGACATGCTATTGTGCTTGGTCGTTAGAATACAAGGTGCATTGCATTTTTTTTTTTTTTTTTTTTTTTTTTTTTTTTTAAGGATGGGGAAATCTGGTATTAGGGATTCTGGGAAACATTTATCAAATCCGGTTCACTTGTTTTGGTTTCATAAAGTTTTGACACTTTCTGGCCCAACTTTAAGGCTACTTTCACATTAGTGTTTTCAATTCTGCTATTGAGATCCATCACAGGATCTCAATACCGGAGAAAAACGCTTCAGTTTTGTCCCCATTCATTGTCAATTGGGACAAAACTGAACTGAACGAAACGGAGTGACCAAAATGCATTCTGTTCCATTTGGTTGGGCTCCTATCGCAGACAGAATAATGCTGCAAGCAGCGTTTTTCTGTCCGCGATGTGGTGCGAAGCAAGATGGATTACACAATGTAAGTCACTGGGGACGGATCTGTTTTCTATGAGAGAAGAGAAGACATAATACAACCGGATCCGTTCATGACGGATGCAGGCGGTTGTATTATGGTAACGGTAGCATTTTTGCAGATCAATGACGGGTCTGCAAAAAAACGCTAATGTGAAAGTAGCCTTAAAAGTGGAGTGAAAATACGGTCAGGATTTCCATGTACTACACTTTTGTGTAACATTTATGAAGTGCAACTTTTTAAAATGTTACTAATAATTCACACCACCACGCCAGGCATCCCCCAGCCGTACTTTTACTACAGGGTGCTTCCACCAAATGGATTACCGTGCACCATAGATGTGGCACAAGTGCACAGAACTAACCTGACATACACCGGATGGTAAATGCCCCCCTTTGCTGTGGCACTTCCAGCATTTCCACTAACCTAGCCTTACACGCTCTTTAATTGTACAGGATAAAGGTAAAATATATTCTTCAATGAAACACATTCAGGCAGAGGAGACTAGGAGATATTGTCATTCACAGCGGGTAGGACAAGTTCTTGAAAAGGTTGTTCTTGCTGGAAAGGTTAATGGAGGTTTTGAGGGATTTCCCTAATGGATAAGTTAAGCGGAGTGACACTGCGAGGATGGGAATCTGTGTGACTTCATACGGCTGAGATGATACGCTTGGCTTCTGGCACCTATACACACTATGGCCCGGGACAGTTTAGAATAGAGATACTTCAGCATTCTAATGAGAACTGCAACCTCCATTCACAGCATGCCCAACGAGGACTTGTCTGCAAATATCATTTCCCAAAGTTGTCACAGTAATAGCTGACGGAGCTACATGGTGCCAAGCTTTCCCATAGTACATGATCCCAAACGTGGTTCTAAATACAAGGCTGAAGGGCAGCAATAAGGCCATGGACTGCAGCCCGAGATGGGGATGGCTAAGGCTACTTTCACACATGCATTTTGCATTCCGCATTCCGGTTTTAAAATCCGGCAGAGTATCTCAAAACCGCGGCAGAACGCTTCCATTTTGTCCCCATTCATTGTCAATGGGGACAAAACAGATCAGGATGCTTTCCGTTCCGGTTTGTTCCGTTTTTTGACCGGACAGAAAACAGCTGCAAGCTGCAGTTGTGTGTCCGGTCTGCGAAACTGAACGAACCGGATATGGCATGAAGATCAATGTAAGTCAATGGTGCTGGATCTTTTTTTTTTTTTTTTTTCAGTAACGGAAAAAACCTGGATCTCAAAACCTGAATAAAAAATGCTGATGTGAAAGTCGCCTAAACTGACGCCAAGCAGCTTCTTTTCCTGCCAGTCCAGCTTGTCAGAGTCTGGGAACTCTGCATAGAACTGGGTATGAAAGAAGCTGGGTACGAGTTGGTAAGAAGGAGGGCACAGCAAGATGAAAACTCTTGGTATAAGGTAAGTACTGCGCACGTCAAAGCTCCTCTGCTAGCGTGGTCAGGTTACCATGAACGCCATCAGGTGGTTGGTAAGGCCTACAAGTGATGTCTAACTTCTCGAGGCAACCTAGGACACTAGAACATCAATAAGGTGTCACTACTGTAACTGCGCAAGCGCAAACTGGGAAGGACTACTAGTCAACTAAACTAATGAGTAAAACCATAATCTGGGAGACAATTCATGTAAATGGGCAGATGTTAAATAATACGAATGTTTTGGGGTGCAGAGCACCCTGACTAACTCCATCCAGTATGTGGTCCTGACACACATGTGCACTATAGCCGCGAGATGGCTATGTCACCAATGATCGGCTAAGGCTACTTTCATATGCGCGTTTTATGCAATCCTGCATGGGATCCATTTGGATAATACAACCAGCTGCATCCGTTCTGAACAGATCCGGTTGTATTATACTGAAAATGAACACACCGGATACAGTGCTAAAACCATTGTAAGTCAATGGGAGCCTAATCTATTTTTTTTGTATCTGAAAAAAACGGATCCGGCACCATTGACTTGCATGGTTTTTGTTGCCGGATCCGGCTCCGTCAGTTTCCCATGCTGCACACAAAAAAAGCTGCTAGCAGCGGTTTCCTGACCGACATGGGAATGCAACAAACCGGATCGGAATGCATTCTGCTGCACTCTGTTCCGGTTTCTTCAGTTTTGTCCCCAATGACAATGAAAGGGAACAAAACTGAAGCGTTTTCTTTCGGTTTGGAGATCCTCCTCCTAAGGCACTGTACTAAAAAGGGCTGGTCAATGGCCCATGAAAAGGGGCAGATGCAGGCCCAATATGCAGAATGGGACTACTGTTCACATGTATTTGAACAGAATATACGGGATGAGTGAATCAGCTATACGGCCGAACAAATCAGTTTAACTCTTTCCCGGACAAGGAAGTATCTTATACATTCTTGCTACTGATGGCTTGATCTCAGGCTGTGTAGCAGCTAGAGATGCAAGCCAGGTCTTATTTTAAAGCTGGATTATTTAAAACCCGAGGTTGAGGATAACATGGACTCCAGTGCATGCTACCAACCAGAGCATACTTGTTCTCTCACATACTGGGGTCTCCCCCCCCCCCCCCCCCAGAAACGTAATGTGAAGATGAGCATTGCTCATCTAATCATCCCTCTGCATCCAATTAGACCATTATAGATGCCATGAACCAGACATTTACCAGTGTCTGGATCACAGCGCATCAACGTCAATAAAGTCAACATTTTCAACTGTCCTTATACTAATCCATACCTGAGTAAAATATGCAGACCGCTTCTCTAGCGGTACC
Source organism: Bufo gargarizans (assembly GCF_014858855.1). NCBI lineage: Eukaryota > Metazoa > Chordata > Amphibia > Anura > Bufonidae > Bufo > Bufo gargarizans. The sequence continues at coordinate 147,230,073 of NC_058085.1, read as the reverse complement.
CGTCACAAGCTACAGTAATGGCGAAATAGCTAATCTATTCCTGACACAGGTGCCCGTATTAAGCCTCACTCACTGTCAGTGATTTCCATCAGTGATTGGGAGCCCAAACCAGGATTGGAGCCTCCACAGACATGAGGTGCAGTGATGGCCAGCTCGCATTGTTCGCCCGTGCCATCACAAGTCCGGCGAGGCACAGGTAAGCCTTTACCTGTGCCTGTGCCGCGAGCCGGTCTGAAAACAAATGTGGTCACCGGGAGCAGGCAGTTCCGAGAACAGCCCGATGAGGGCCCCCGGTGGCTGTTCTCTGAACTGCCTGCTCCCGCTGACCACACTTGTTTTCAGACTGGCTCGCGCACAGGGGTTACCTGTGCCTCGCCGGTTTAGTGAAAAAAGATGGCAGCACGCATATGTTCGCGGGCGATTAATGCGAGCTGGCTATCACTGCACCTCACCTCATGGCCATCACTGCACCTCATGCATGCGCAGACCGGAAGGACGGATCCAGCATTCCGGTATTTTAAATGCCGGATCCGGCACTAATACATTCAGGCAAGTCTTCAGTTTTTTTTCGCCAGAGATAAAACCGTAGCATGCTGCGGTATTTTCTTTTGCCTGATCAGTCAAAATGACTAAACTGAAGACATCCTGAACGGATTTCTCTCCATTCAGAATGCATGGGGATATGCCTGATCAGTTCTTTTCCGGTATTGAGCCCCTGTGACGGAACTCTATGCCGGAAAAGAAAAACACTAGTGTGAAAGTACTCTAAAATATTAAGTTTAAATCCCCCCTTTCCTAATATTACATATAAAATATATAAACAATAAATAAATAAACATATTACATAGTGCTGCGTCCGAAAAGTCCAAACTATTAAATTATTTAAAAAAATATCTCCTATGCGGTGAGCACCGTAACAGAAATAAATAAAAACCATGCGATTCGCCATTTTTTAGTCACCTTGTCACCCCAAAAAAATAGGATCGGACTGTTCTATTATGGGCCGAACGTTTGATAAAATGCAAAAGGCACGCGGCTTTTTTTCCATTTTTTTTTCCGTGTGGTATTGAGTATTGCAATACTTTTTTATGGTGACAAAAGTTTTTCACCATACTTTTTTATGGTGACCATACTTTTTTATGGTGACAAAGCTACGCCGATCTGATCGGCGTAGCGTTGTCATGATACCAAAAATCGGCGTAGCATTGTCATGATACCAAAAATCGGCGTAGCATTGTCATGATACCAAAAATTTTATTCGGTTTCGATTTGGCAACTAAAAATTTTATTTGGCTCCTAAATTTTTCAGTTCAGGTATTTTTTTTTAGTCTGGAGCACTGCATAGCGCCGCTGCCTTCTCAAACAGCTGATCGGCAGGGGTCCCGGGTGTCGGACCCTCGCCAATCAGATGTTCAGAGGATAGATCATCAGTTTAAACAAAGTGCAGACCCCCTTTAATTCTATGAAATGCCAGTTGGGCCAAAGCATTCGAAAACCACATTTTGCTGAGGCTGGGTTCACATCACCGTCAGAGATGATACGGTGTAAATGCCAGCTGTCTTCCATTATGCCGGCAAGTGGTCTGATCGCCGCTGGACCTTATTACAGGCCACGTGACTGTTCAACATGACTAGGGATGAGCGAATCGACTTCGGATGAAACATCTTTAGTCGAGTCACAGAGGAGCTCCGTACAGTATTAGAATGTATTGGCTCAGATGAGCCGAAGTTATTACTTTGCGAAGTCTCGCGAGACTTCACATAACTTCAGAAATTAATTTGTACTGTAAAAAAAACTATTTCCTGAACTCGGGTTCGGTTCCAAGGTACCTTCAGCTCATCGGAGCCAATATATTCTAATACTGTACAGAGCTCCTGCTCCGTACAGTATTGGAACGCAGTTTTATGCGAATTCGCTCATCCCTAAACGTGCCGTCACCGGGCTAGGAAAAGCTGCGGCAGCGCTTACAGGAGCACCGGTGCCTTCACAAACATCCCATGAGTATTTTAATCTCAGAAAACCCCTATTTGTTTTAACCCTAGAAAACCTCTTTCGGGTGGGTTTCCCTCTTCTCAAACTCAGAGCATATAGAGAAAATGTGACTACATACAGAATAACTCCAAGACATTTACCCCTGATTTACTGACAACTTGCTTACAGTTTGCCAACATGAGTCAGATACATTGTCAGAAACGGCTCTGTAGCCTGGGAGGAGCAGAGGGCGCTCATTACCCCAGTGACTACCAGTATGGCTTCATACAGTCCATACACCCGCCCGCTACCGCACACACCCGCGGTCCTCTGCCGTCCCCACCTGGCCTCTGCAGCCGTCCAGTGGCGCCTCTCTCCGGACACTGCTCCCCTGTCTTCTGGGGAACACGGGTCTGGTTCCGGGTACTGAGTAAACGATCCGCGGCTCCCTCACTGGAGACACTGCCTGTCACACAGCACAGCGCAACTACATACAAGCTGCACAGACAGGAAGCGAAAAGAACTACACTTCCCACAATGCTTTACGACGCAGTGGAAAAAACTTTATTGAAAGGGAACACTAAGAAAGCGTGAACAGAAAGTGTGTTTTCCAGCTGATATGGAGAAGGGAATCTCTGGAAATGCTGATAATTAGACAGGACTTCCCACAGGGGCAGATTATAGAAGGGGCAGCTGATATTATTTACCCCTAAGGAAGTCTGTACCTGTCATCACTGGAACTGTCCCATGTACTAAGCCACAGACTGCATGACAGCTGCCATACAATGTGACACTGCTTGGTGAGCTGTCCTCGGACCCCAGCCAATCTGATATATGACCTTTCCTGAGGATATCTCAGGATATCGAGGTCTATATTCATTTCACTTTCAATCTCCCCACGTTCCAATCACCATAACTTTTTTATTTTTTTAATCACATGTATGAGGGCTTAATCTTTGCGGAACACGCATTTTTTTAATTTACCATACTACCATACCTTTTATTGCAAAAGGGGGAAAACATTATTTGTGTGGCAAAAACAAAATAAAACAGAGTTCCGTCAAGGTTCTGGGCGTTTTAACATCACAGCGTTCACTGTGCGCTAAAAATGACCTGACATCCTTATTCTGTGGCTCAATACAAATGCAGCTATACCAAACTTGTATAGGTTTTTTTTTTTTTTTTACTACTTTAAAAAAAATGAAAATAGTTTGAAAAAAAATGAATCCAAATGTTCTGACAGCCATAACGCGTTTTTATATTTCGGTCCACAGAGCTGTATGAGGGCTTGTTTTTTTGCATAACAAACTGTATTTTTTGTGGTATGTACATCTTTTTGATTGCTGGATTTTATTGGGGGGGGGGGGGGGAACAAGATGACAAAAAAATTTGAGTCGCGTGTTTTTCATTTTTTGTCCATTCACCATACAGGAATTAAAAAAAATATATTTTAATAGTTCAGACATTTTTGGACCCAGCAATACATGTTACATTTTTTGTTTATATATTTTTATATGTAAAATTCGGAAATGGGGATGATTTAAACTTTTAATTTTTTAATTTATTTTTTTTAGATTTAAATTTTAAAATTTACATTTTAACTTTTTTCTATAACTAAAGGCCTAGTTCATAGGATCTTTTTATCTCCTCTTCTATTCACCATACTAGATCTCTACGATGAATAGGATTTTTCAGTCTCCATTCTAAGCTGTGCCTCATGTGCCTATGTGCATTGCTCAGTATGGAGAGTGTCATGTCAGGCCTGGAGCGCTTTAGCAGCATCCGGGCTGCCATAGCAACCAATCGGAGCTGCGAGATTTTACTGCAGGGGCTCCGATCGGAAGGCAGAGGGACCTGCATCCCTCCACCTTCACTCGCAGGTGCTGTGATCATTGCTGAGGGGTTAAATGACAGGGGCAGCGCCATCACCTCTCCCTGTCAGTGTGGGCGTCTGCCAGCTGTATGATACAGCCGGCACCCGCCGTGTATGGAGCGCCGTGTATGGAGCGCACCATACATCCATCCATCCACTCACACATTATTATGTACAGTTACGTCATAATGCGTGAAGGGGCTAATATCAAATCAATAAATAACCCATTAATTGCAAGCGACACTATAAGGCCTCTTTCACACGACTGTATGGCTTTTTCAGTGTTTTGCGGTCCGTTTTTCATGGATCCATTGGTATTTGTTTCCGTTGTGTTTCCGTTTCTGTTCCGTTTTTCCGTACCGTTTTTCCGTATGGAATATACAGTATACAGTAATTACATAGAAAAAATTGGGCTGGACATAACATTTTCAATAGATGGTTCTGCAAAAACGGAACGGATACGGAAGACATACGGATGCATTTCCGTATGTGTTCCTTTTTTTGCAGACCTATTGACTTAGGGCTTTTTCACACTACTGTATGGCTTTTTCAGTGCTTTGCGGACCGTTTTTCACGTATCCGTTCCGTTTTTTGTTTCAGTTGTGTTTCCGTTTCTGTTCAATTTTTCCGTATGGCGTATACAGTAATTAGGCTGGGCATAACATTTTCAATAGATGGTTCCGCAAAAAACGGAACGGATACGGAAGACATACGGATGCATTTCCATATGTGTTCCGTTTTTTTTGCAGACCCATTGACTTGAATGGAGCCACAGAATGTGATTTGCGGACAAGAATAGGACAAGACTCAATCTAGCGGAACGGAATTGCGAACATACGGAAACGGAATGCTCAGTTTTTTTGCGGACCCATTGAAATGAATAGTTCCGTATACAGACCGCAATAAACCGCCCTCATACGGAACGCAAAAAACGTTCATGTGAATGAGCCTTTAAATGGAGCCATGGAACGTGATTTGCAGGCAATAATAGGACATGTTGTATCTTTCAACGGAACGGAAACGGAATGCATACCTAGTACATTCCGTTTTTTTTTTCGGAACCATTGAAATTAATGGTTGCGTATACGGCCTGTAAATGGAATAAAAAAAAAAACGGTCGTGTGAAAGAGGCCTGAGGCCCTATTCACACAACTGTATTTTTGCTCCACATCCGATCCACGTTTATTTGCGGATCGGATGTGGACCCATTCATTTCAATGGAGATGTAAAAAACACGGACAGCATAACAGGTCCTGTCACATCAGTTTGTCTGTTCAACAGCAACACAAAAAAGATTGCAAAAGTTCAGAACAGAGCAGATGACAAGTGTGAACAAGGCTACTTTCACATTAGTGTTAGCAGGGTTCGGCAGGGGAACAGCTTGCCGGATCTGTACTAACGCTAGGCCAGGTGTGGCGCCTGAAATCCGCTCCGGCCCCTTTCACTATAATGATCCGGCCGCAGCACTGCAAACATGCTAAGAAGCGGACGGACAGAAAAAACTGCAGCATGCCGTAATTGTTGTCCGGCCACCGCTCTGCATGTTTTCCGTGCTGCAGCCGCATCTCCCACCCGTTAATGGGACCGGACTTCCGGTGGCACACACGGGCAAGCGTTAGTACGGATCCGGCAGGCTGTTAGACCCTGCTAGCTCTAATGTGAAAGTAGCCTAAACTGTACAGAAAATGAGGCATGACTATGTAGATAGTGTTAGGGTCTCCTTACATCAGTCTGTCAGATCCATCGTAGGGCGGATACCAATGGCACCTGACAAGTGCCACTGGCTTACGACATTGTCTTTTTGATGGCAGAATAGCACTGCATGCTTTCCTGTTCTCGCCGTCAAATGTTTTCTTATCTTTGAGACAATAATGTGTTTAACCCTTTCAGGACCAAGCCATTTTTCACCTTCCTGCCCAGGCCATTTTTAGCAAATCTGACATGTGTCACTTTGGCCTCATGCACACGACCGTTGTGTGCATCCGTGGCCGTTGTGCCGTTTTCCGTTTCTTTTCGCGGACCCATTGACTTTCAATGGGTCCGTGGAAAAATCAGAAAATGCACCGTTTTGCAGCCGAGACCGTGATCCGTGTATCCTGTCGGTCAAAAAAATATGACCTGTCCTATTTTTTTGACGGACAACGGTTCACGGACCCATTCAAGTCAATGGGTCGGTGAAAGAACACGGATGCACACAAGATTGGCATCCGTGTCCGTGATCCGTGGCCGTAGGTTACTTTCATACAGACGGATCCAAAGATCCGTCTGCATAAAAGCTTTTTCAGATCTAAGTTTTCACTTCGTGAAAACTCATATCCGACAGTATATTCTAACACAGAGGCGTTTCCATGGTGATGGGGACGCTTCTAGTTAGAATACACTACAAACTGTGTACAAGACTGCCCCCTGCTGCCTGGCAGCACCCGATCTCTTACAGGGGGCCGTGATCAGCACGATAAACCCCTTCAGGTGTGGCACCTGAAGGGGTTAATTGTACTATCATATCCCCCTGTAAGAGAGCAGGGGGCAGACCCCTCCCCCCTCCCCAGTTTGAATATCATTGGTGGCCAGTGCGGCCCCCCTCCCTCCCTCTATTGTAATAATTCGTTGGTGGCACAGTGTGCGCCCCCCCCTTCCTCCCTGTATTGTAATAATTCGTTGGTGGCACAGTGTGCGCCCCCCCCCCTTCCTCCCTGTATTGTAATAATTCGTTGGTGGCACAGTGTGCGCCCCCCATCCTCCCTGTATTGTAATAATTATTCGTTGGTGGCACAGTGTGCGCCCCCCATCGGCCCCCCCTTCCTCCCTGTATTGTAATAATTATTCATTGGTGGCACAGTGTGCGCCCCCCATCGGCCCCCCACTTCCTCCCTGTATTGTAATAATTATTAGTTGGTGGCACAGTGTGCGCCCCCCATCGGCCCCCCTCCCTCTATAGCATTAACAACATTGGTGGCCAGTGTGCGGCCTCCCATCTCCCCCCCCCCCCCCCGATCATTGGTGGCAGTGGAGTTCCGATCGGAGTCCCAGTTTAATCGCTGGGGCTCCGATCGGTAACCATGGCAACCAGGACGCTACTGCAGCCCTGGTTGCCATGGTTACTTAGCAATAGTACAATAGTAAAATATTCATACTTACCTGGGAGCTGCGATGTCTGTGTCCGTCCGGGAGCTCCTCCTACTGGTAAGTGACAGGTCTGTGCGGCGCATTGCTGTCACTTACCAGTAGGAGGAGCAACCGGCCGGACACAGACATCGCAGCTCCCAGGTAGCGTCCTGGTTGCCATGGTTACTGATCGGAGCCCCAGCGATTAAACTGGGACTCCGATCGGAACTCCGCTGCCACCAATGATCGGGGGGGGGGAGAGGGGAGGCCGCACACTGCCACCAATGTATTAAAACAATAGAGGGAGGAAGGGAGGGCGGGGGGGCACACACTGCCACCAATGTATTAAAACAATAGCGAGAGGAAGGGGGGGCCGGGGGGGGCGCACACTGCCACCAATGTATTAAAACAATAGAGGGAGGAAGGGGGGGTGGGGGGGGCGCACACTGCCACCAATGTATTAAAACAATAGAGGGAGGAAGGTCGGGGCGGGTGGGGCGCACACTGCCACCAATGTTAATGCAATAGAGGGAGGGAGGGGGGGCCGCACTGGCCACCAATGATATTCAAACTGGGGAGGGGGGGTCTGCCCCCTGCTGCCTGGCAGCCCTGATCTCTTACAGGGGGCTATGATACGCACAATTAACCCCTTCAGGAGCGGCACCTGAGGGGTTAATTGTGCTGATCACGGCCCCCTGTATTGTGATGCATTGGCTGTAAGTGTATTACCAGAGTAATACACTTACAGCCTGCTTGATGTGAGATCCAGGGGGCTGGATCTCACAGGCTCTCCCGGAAGGCAGCCACGATGCCTGAGGAAGGCTTTGGGCTGCCTTCCCTGCCATTGGGTCCCCGTCACACCAGCGCGGGGACCCGATGGCTGCTTCCTTCCTGCACGGACATCGCATCGGGCCGCAGTCAGCGCTGACCGCGGCCGTGCAGGGGTTAATGCGCCGGCATTGGTAATTTCACCGATGCCGGCGCATATAGCAGGGGTCCGCCTATCAGTGACTGCCGGACACCTGCCACGGATCAGGCGGGCGCAGCAACTGCACCCGCCCGATCAGCATGCCGTACATGTACGGTGCTGGCTGTTAAGTCACGTCCAGTTCCGCCGTACATGTACGGTGCTGGGCGTTACGGGGTTAAATTTCAAGTAATCCTTTTAATAAATGTTATTGGAAACATTTACTAATTGATCAGAATTACACGACAATGCCTTTACCGGATGAGCGTTTAAAAAGGATTTCCACCTAAGGCCCCTTTCACACGGGCGTCGTGGAAGCGGTCCGGATGCGTTACGGGTGCATTGCGGGAAACCCACACAAGTGCGCACGCAATTTCAGTCAGTTTTGTCTGCAATTGCGTTGTTCAATTTTTTTCCGCGTGAGTGCAAAGCGTTTTAATGCATTTTGCACTCGCGTGATGAAAAACTGAATGTTCGGGTTTGGGTTCAGTGTTCTGTAGATTTTATTATTTTCCATTATAAGATCGTTATAATGGAAAATAATAGCATTCTTTAATACAGAATGCTAAGTAAAATGTCCATTGAGGGTTAAAAAATAATAAAAACATTACTCACCTCATCCACTTGATCGCACAGCCGTTATCGTCTTCTTTCTTCTTCTTGCAGGACCTGCAAAAGGACCTGCACTGACGTCATCGCGCTCACCATGTAGTGAGCCCGGTGATGCCAGCGCAGGTCCTGCTGAATGAAGATAGAAGGTTCTTCTATCTTCATTTAGCAGGACCTGCGCTGACATCACGGTGAGCGTGATGACGTCAGCGCAGGTCCTTTTCCAGGTCCTGCAAGAAGAAGAAAGAAGACGATAATTAATGGGTTCCCGGGGCTCATCCCTATTTATTCACATCATAAGTGATGGTCAGTTCGCAGTGTTTGCCAGCGAACACATGCAGGATGCCATCTTTAGTAAGGTACACTCACTCGTCCAGCGATGCACAGGTAAGCCCTTACCTGTGCCTGTGCTGGGAGCTGGTCTGAAATCAAAACTTAAAATACAAGCAGTCTCTAATCTTTGTGGTTACTTATCGGCGCTGCAGATCCACCAAGCATGAGTAGTTTTTAAGGCTGAAATTTTATGTCCTTCTGTAAGTAGAATAAAACCTGCTAATTGCAGAACTACCTGGTGGAACTTCACTATTTATGTTATAACTTCCCTCTAGGGTGCAGGAGTACGTGAGTGCACCAGCCTCTGGTAACCGATTGTTTGGCTACAAGGTGAAACAACTGCGCATTTGGAATAAGAATCTGGGATTGGAACCCTACACTCATAGGCTGTCACGAGGGTGTCAAGAGCCACGTCTGACTCCGTTATACCCGGGGTCAGGAAGTCGCAGCGGGTGGCTGCGCGCTCTATGTCTAAAGATCACGGTGTTTCTTAGTGTTTGTTTTCTGTGTTTGCCTTGCTATCCTTTTTGTCTCACTCAGGGATCCGTAGCTTCTCCTCCTCAGCTGTTTCTTGTCTGCCACTCCCAAACTCCTTATATTCTCCTCTCACACTTCTCTAGTTGCCAGTTATAGAGCTTCCTGCCTGGACATCTATGCTGACCCACTGGAGCTGTGAATCCTGGTTGTTGTTCCAGAGTGCTACCCTCCGGATCCCTGTTGGGCTTTTGTTGTCTCCTGTTGTTGCCCACCTGGGATTATATGTTGAGTCTGTATTGTCTGTCCTCCCCTTGGTGTTTTCCTCTAGAGCTAGTGGTGCGGACTAGTGTTCCCACCGCCCTGTTCACTATCTAGGGCTCATCCTAGGGAAAGCCAGGGTTTTAGGCACGTGATCGGCGTACGGGTGAGGAACCCGTCTAGGGACGACAGGGCAGCCAGGTGCCAGACGCAAGGTGAGTCAGGGGTCACCACCTTCCCTCTCACTAGGGCAGGGCCTCCCTCTTTTCCTCCCTCCGTGTCACGTATGTGACAGTTACGCCGATCGTGATATAGGCAGCGCGATCAACATTTATTGGAACTTTGAAATCAAATGCAGTCACCCGGAGCAGGCACTTCAGAGAACAGCCCGATGAAGGCCCCCGACGCCTGTTCTCGTAACTGCCTGCTCCCGGTGACTGCATTTGATCTCAGACCGGCTCCAAGAACAGGCACAGGTAAGGGCTTACCTGTGCATCGCCGGACAGGTGAGTCTACCTTACTAAAGATGGCAGCCTGCATGTGTTCGCCGGCGAACACTGCGAACTGACCATCATTGCTCATTATCTCCTAACAACCATCTGTGAAAATTGCATTGCATGCGCACTTGCTTGCGGATGCTTGCGATTTTCACGCAGCCGCATTCAATTCTATGGGGCCTGCGTAGCGTGAAAAATGCAGAATATAGAGCATGCTGCGATTTTCACGCAACTCACAAGCAGGAAGAGAGAAAGGAGACGGCACATGCCTTCTCTTCATACAGCTGATCGGCAGTGATGCTGGATGTGAGACCCCCACCAGTCTGATATTGATTACCTATCCTGAGGATAGGTCATCAATATTATAAGCCTGGAAAACCCCTTTAATAAAGGTCTGCACATCTAAATGTCAGAAAGGTAATGTTAATGATGAGAGTCCTAGGAATTAAAACCAGTTGATTCCTAAAATGAAGCGAGCAATATAAGATAAAAAGATACTGGCAGAAGTTTGGCTTAGGTGATGTTCACATCTGCACTGAACTCTGGCAGGGGAACAGCCTGCCAGAGTTCACCGTATCCCCATTGACTATAATCGGATCTGAAAGAGATCCGTGCACCTTCTTGCAGAATTGGCAGCTTTAGTTTGGACAAAAATTCACGCCTTCAGAATACGGTGAACTTCACAAACCCCTTTTAGATTAAACTCTAGATATGTGTTAACATTAGGGACCTATCAGTTCTCTGTGTTAGGCGTTATTCAAAAAGTCAGTTTTTGGTCAGTGATTTCCATCAGTGACTGTGAGACAAAACCAGGAGCGGGTCCAAAACACAGAACAGGTGCAGATCTTTCCATTATAGGTTATATTTGTGTAGCCTCCACTCCTGGTTTTGGTTCACAATCACTGATGGAAATCACTGATCAAACACTGATGTGTTAATAAAACCTTACTCTGTATGATGCTTGGATGAGGGAATACGGCATGCAAAGGAGCATTTTATAGCCCAGGTGCTTTATGCATATAATCAAATACAATAGCATATACCAAACAATACCATAAGGATGAAAATCTAAATATTTTAAGATTTATGTTCATGGAGAGCCACATAAAAATAAATAAATTGGCAATAAAGATCTAATCCTTAAAGGGGTTGTATCAAGCCTATTTACACGTCAGTGTTTGATCAGGGATTTCCATCAGTAATTGTAAGCCAAACCAGGATTGGAGCCTCCACAGAGATCAGGTATAAAGGGAAAGATTTGCACCTGTTCTCTGTTTAGAGCCGCACCTGGTCTTGGCTCACAGTCACTGATGGAAATCACTGACCGAACACGTGTGAATAAGGCCTCTTGCACACGACCATATGGCTTTTTCGGTATTTTGCAGTCCGTTTTTCACGGATCTGTTGTTCAGTTTTTTGTTTCCGTTGTCTTTCCGTTTCCGTTCCGTAGTTCCGCAAAAAATCTCTGTATGGTTTCAGTATGCGATCCGTTGTTTGCGGATCGCAAATGGAAACATAACATTTTTAATCATTAATGTAATGTACAGTAATGTATTTTAACAGTATACACATGGGCAAAGTGGGCATGGTTCCGCAAAAAATGGATGACATACGGATGTGTTCCGTATGAATTCCGTATTTTATGCAGAACCATTGACTTGAATGAAGCCACGGATCGTTATTTGCGAGCAATAATAGGACCAGTTCTATCTTTCAGCGGAACAGAAATACGGAAACGGAATGCATATGGAGTACATTCCATTTTTTCTGCATATGGACCGCAAACAGAATCCGCAAAAACGGAACGGAAAAATAAAATAAAAAGGTTTGTGTGCAAGAGGCCTATGGCATCACTTCAGCAAATGGCATTTATCATGTAGAGAACGTTAATACAAGGCACTTACTAATGTACTGTGATAGTCCATATTGCCTCCTCTACTGACTTGATTCATGTTTCCATCACATTATACACTGCTTGTATTAAGGGATTACAGCCACCGCTACAGTGCAGATATGAGGTGGCCAAGATGGGAGCTGCTGAGCATGCATGCCTATGTGCGCTCCCACGGTCCAGGCCACCAGAGAGGCAGAAGGTTTTTCCTATAGGGTGCAAGCACAACCACCGCTGATGGATTACAGGGTAAAATTATTCAAGCCAGCAAGGAAGCAATATGGATAATCACAATACATTAGTAAGTGCCTTGTATTAACTTTCTCTACATGATAAGAGCCATTTGCTGAAGTGAGAGAACCCCTTTAACTAGTTCAGGACCAGGCCATTTACCCCCACTTCCTGACTAAGCTTTTACCCCCAATACCTGACAAAGCTTTCACCCCCACTACCTGACAAATTTACCTATTTTGATACCAATCATCATGGGGGTCGGGCTAGATGCTGCATTGTGGCAGCGTTTTTATTTTTTTTTATTATTTTTTCATTACATTATTATAATTTTTTTTATACCTTGTGCCTCTCATAAGGTCATACAAGACCTTTGGGAAACATTTAACACTACATTATTATTTTTCTTGCTGATTTCTCCTGTTACTGAGGCTGACATAGCAGCCCTAGTTACAGGGCAAATACAGCTCCCAGAGAGGTTGTACAGGGTTGATTTCTCCTGTGACTGGGGCTGACAGAGCAGCCCAAGTTACAAGGCGAATACAGCTCCCAGAGAGGCTGCACAGGGTTGATTTCTCCTGTGACTGGGGCTGACATAGTAGCCCCAGTTACAGGGTGAATACAGCTCCCAGAGAGGCTGTAGAGGATTGTACAGCCTCTCTGTATTGCTGATCTGGGTCTGCTAAGACCCAGCTGCAGCTCACGCAGATTCCCAGCAATCATATGACCAATGTGACCAACGCAGGTAGTGGCATTGTTACTTCTTGTTGTCTATACTCTGCTAAAATTGAGTGCCGTGTATAGAGCAATGAAGAGGCAGAGACAGTTAAAAACCATCCCTGCCTTCTCTGACAGCACCGTCACTGATTTCTGCAAGGACATTTTAATACGTCTGTGCAGAGATGAAGGATGATCATCCAGATATAGTCAACAGGCAGTTGGAAATGGGTTAAATAACATTTACTGCTCTGATAATACATTCCCTGCCAGGCAAATAAACCGGGATCTCAGCAGAGCAAAGCAGGCAATGGTATCTGTAAATGACGCTAAATATATATGGAATTTATTTTATTGTCCCTGAACTGTTACCAAATCTGCTAGTAAAGGGTGTGCCCTATTCATTTTATGTAAATGACTTTGCTCTTTTAACATGGTTACTGTACGTATTGCACTATAAAGTGATGCCAGTAAGTAAGTAACAGTTTTATCAAAATGTAAAAATAACCACAAATATAAGCTAATAATACGCTAAAAATGTACACCTACACATAGCAGTAGTGGAGTGGCACAATGCCTAATTTCTGGTGGGTTGGTGGCACCCAGTACCAAGGGTGGCATCGTGAGAAAGCAGGGTTACTGTTTGACTCCTGGGTCCGGCCGCCTACTATGGCAGTGCCGCTTTGTCACCGCACTGTGCTGCACCTATTTGTCAGAGTAAGAAAGAGAAGAAAATCCAGCTCTCTCCGGTGAAAAAATGAAAAACTTTAATCCAGCAAGTTTAAAATCCATACAGGTGTACAAATAGCAGTCAACGCGTTTCAGACCTCAGAGAAATATGGGTCCTTCCTCATGACAAACGTGTTTATGAAATGGGAGCTCCCTCTTAAGTAGCACATACTAACCCCAGGTTGATAGATATCACCTGGGAGGTGAAGACCCAAGGGGGCGTTCCCATGCACATGACACAGAAGAAAACCCTTTTTAATCAAGGGCAAACACCAGCAAAAAGGAAAAGAACCTTACATACAGGTAAATTAAATCACTAAAACAGTGATCATTATAAAAATACAAATACAAAGATTTGGATTTTCTTCTCTTTCTTATTGTATATACCGCATCCAGGAGCGGCATCTGTGCACCTCTGGTGATTTTACTACTGCAGGTGAGAGCTGCCTTACGTTTTCTTCTATTTGTCAGAGTAGTTCCCACTCAAAGAGGTGACCTTGGCGTGGTGAGTGGGCTTATTCACTAATGCCTCTTGTACATCATGCAGTAAAGGGGGCTGTACACTTTAATATTGTGCTGAGAAGTGAATTTAATTAGATCTAAGCATAGCATTGTGGATGTGCGATCCAGTTCTGTTTTTCTCCCCTTGATATATACAATGTCTAATTTCTACTGCATACATGTTGCGGTATTCTGAAACTGCAGCATACCATACCTCACAGGTTTTGTTTAGTATTCTGAGTCTAAAACTGGCAAAATTGACGTGATTTTAGACATCCCTGGAATAAGACCATATATTTATATTGTAAATGTAATGAAAACCCTGTATAAATGGAAGTCTAGGTTTTATGACAGTGATGTATACCGTTCTAAGCCATAATGTGAGGTTTTAATCTGAACAACCTTGACTGGCTGATACATGGCTGATACTGTAAATACACTTCTCAGCAAGTTTTACTATGGCCTTGCTTTGTAATAGCTGTATGCTATTTATCATTCGCTCTATTCTAATTTACCTGAGGTATCACTTCGCAGTTTGTGTGACCTTTAATATCCATACATAATGTGTGCTATATATTACACATAGGCTTGTGTTGCTATCAAATCACTGCTTTGGTTTAGGTTCCAGAAATTAATTTATCATATAAACTGTCGCAAAATGTTAAGAACTGATATTAAACAGTAATATTGTAATTCATTTTTATTTAGATGGAATTGTATCTCACTTCTGACACATCTGAAGTTACGAGGTTAGCATGGCAATCACTGTAGCGTTCTATATCCCATTTATCAATTATTTAGGACAAAAAGGTTTATTGGAAAGTAATACATTAGTTGTGAAAAATAATACCATTTTGTATTCCGAATTCATCATAATGTATGTGCATGTATAATATGAAGGAAACATCCATGAGTAGTAGGTGGCTAGAACTGAACAAGCAGTGTACAATGGTAAAAAAGGGGTTTTCCGAGATACTGAGGTCATCAGTATCTGATCCTGGGGTCTAATTGAGAAAGCAGTGCCGCTCACAATAGAGCCACTGCCTTCTCTCAGCTTACCAAGCACAGTGCCGTACATTGTACAGTGGCTGTGCTTGGTATTGCAGCTCAGCGCCATTTAATCAATGAAGCTGAGTTGCCGCTAGGCCATGTGACCAATGACCAATGAAGCCGGCTGACGGCTTTCTCACTGCGCCTGCACCGAATACTGAACGGAACGGCACAAGTGCGAGATTTAGGGCTCTTTCACACTTGCGTTCTTTTCTTCTGGCATAGAGTTTTGTCATAGGGGCTCTATGCCGGAAGAATCCTGATCAGTTTTATCCTAATGCATTCTGAATGGAGTGAAATCCGTTCAGGATGTCTTCAGTTCCGGACCGGAACGTTTTTTGGCCGGAGAAAATACCGCAGCATGCTGCGCTTTTTGCTCCGGCCAAAAATCCTGAAGACTTGCCGCAAGGCCGGATCCGGAATTAATGCCCATTGAAAGGCATTGATCCGGATCCGGCCTTAAGCTAAACGTCGTTTCGGCGCATTGCCGGATCCGATGTTTAGCTTTTTCTGAATGGTTACCATGGCTGCCGGGACGCTAAAGTCCTGGCAGTCATGGTAAAGTGTAGTGGGGAGCGGGGGAGCGGGGGAGCAGTATACTTACCGTCCGCGCGGCTCCCGGGGCGCTTCAGAGTGACATCAGGGCGCCCCAAGCGCATGGATCACGTGATCGCATGGCACGTCATGCATGCGCATGGGGTGCTCTGACGTCATTCTGGAGCACCCCGGGAGCCGCACGGACTGTAAGTATACGGCTCCCCCGCTCCCCGCTCCTACTATGGCAACCAGGACTTTAATAGCGTCCTGGCTGCCATAGTAACACTGAACGCATTTTGAAGACGGATCCGTCTTCAAATGCTTTCAGTACACTTGCGTTTTTCCGGATCCGGCGTGTAATTCCGGCAAGTGGAGTACACGCCGGATCCAGACAACGCAAGTGTGAAAGAGGCCTTACACAGCAGATAGGGCCAGCAGGAGAACAAATGCAGGACTAGCCCTGTCAATCAAGACAGAAGGGTGTGGAAATGAGGTGGGCGAACGGAGTCTCTAGGAGCAGGTACAACGCCCCCCCCCCCCCCTTGCTCCTGGAGGCTCATTTGTATATAATAAAAGTTAAAATTACACGAAAACGGGGGCATACTTAAAGGGAACCTGTCACCAGGATTTTGGGTATAGAGCTGAGGACATGGGTTGCTAGATGGCCGCTAGCACATCCGCAATACCCAGTCCCCATAGCTCTGTGTGCTTTTATTGTGTTAAAAAACGCAAATTAATCTGAGATGAGTCCTGTCCCTGACTCATCTCACATACAGGACTCATCTCAGGTTAATTTGCAGATGTATCATATCATGTTTTTTTTTTTTTTTTACACAATAAAAGCACACAGAGCTATGGGGACTGGGTATTGAGGATGTGCTAGTGGCCATCTAACAACCCATGTCCTCAGCTCTATACACAAAATCCCGGTGACAGGTTCCCTTTGAATAAAATAAATGCAGAGTTAAATTTAGGTGACATTTTCACATTTACAATGTCAGGCTGTTTAATAGCAAAAATTGGGGTAACAGAAACCCTTTAATGGTTCCAAGTGCTCTGCTTTATTTTAGGCTGGCAGCTCAGGGGACATGGCCTTCTTTCCCTGTCGCAGCCTCTAACAGTAGATATGGCCAACTGAGCATGTGCGTCCACCTCAGTAAGGTGGACAGACATGTAAGGGGAGGAACAAAAAGCAGATGGCACTACACAGATACATTTTATTGAATAATAAATAAGTATTCAGATCTAGGTGCTGGTTTAACAAATGTAGAATATTTTTCATGGGACTCGGACAACCCCTTTCTATGTGTGCTGCTGCAGGACATTCTTCAGTTTTCCAATCCACATCACATACCAGAAGAGGGCGTGGTTCATAAGTACTTATGTACAGTATATTAACTTCTGAGTCTGCCTTTTGGTAATGCCTATACCATAGACAACGACTTTGGCAGTCTGGTGACATTTTACTCATATGGGTTCAGGGGCGGACTGACCGGTCGGGCACTTCGGACATGGTCCGAGGGCCCGGCCGGGATGGGGGCCCGCCCCAGAATAAGGCCTCTTTCACACTTGCGTTGTCCGGATCCGGCGTGTACTCCACTTGCCGGAATTACACACCGGATCCGGAAAAACGCAAGTGTACTGAAAGCATTTGAAGATGGATCCGTCTTCAAAATGCGTTCAGTGTTGCTATGGCAGCCAGGACGCTATTAAAGTCCTGGTTGCCATAGTAGGAGCGGGGAGCGGTATACTTACCATCCGCGCGGCTCCCGGGGCGCTCCAGAATGGCGTCAGAGCGCCCCATGCGCATGGATGACGTGCCATGCGATCACGTCATCCATGCGCGTGGGGCGCCCTGACGTCACTCTGGAGCGCCCCGGGAGCCGCGCGGACGGTAAGTATGCTGCTCCCCACTACACTTTACCATGGCTGCCAGGACTTTAGCATCCCGGCAGCCATGGTAACCATTCAGAAAAAGCTAAACGTCGGATCCGGCAATGCGCCAAAACGACGTTTAGCTTAAGGCCGGATCCGGATCAATGCCTTTCAATGGGCATTCATTCCGGATCCGGCCTTGCGGCAAGTCTTCAGGATTTTTGGCCGGAGCAAAAAGCGCAGCATGCTGCAGTATTTTCTCCGGCCAAAAAACGTTCCGTTCTGGAACTGAAGACATCCTGATGCATCCTGAACGGATTTCACTCCATTCAGAATGCATGGGGATAATCCTGATCAGGATTCTTCCGGCATAGAGCCCCGACGACGGAACTCTATGCCGGAAGACAGTAACGCAGGTGTGAAAGAGCCCTAACATAACACCGGACCCCGCTCACTGTAATAGTAATATTCCTATGTGACCAACTTGAAATCCCCTGTGATCCTCTCCCTCTCTGTACTCACAAACTCACTTAGCATAGAGGCAGCAGCAGGCAGTGTAATAGGAGCCGACAGTGGAAGCTAGCCCCGCCCCTCCCTGCCGTCCAACCAATCAGAGGCAACCAGCAGTCCAGCACTGACTCACAGCACAGGGGAGTCGTGCAGGGACTCAGAGAATCGTCTGAGTTTATTAGTTAAAAGAATCGAATGAGTCAGAGACGTGTCACAGAGTCCCTGCCAGGCTTCCTGCTCTGCGGCTCCCTGTCTCCCGACAAGTCGGGGGGTATAGTATTGCATGTAGCAGAACTGTGTGTGTGTACAGGCTGTGTGTGTACAGGGTGCTTGCAGCAATTTAGCAGAGCTGTGTGTGTACAGGGTGCTTGCAGCAATGTAGCAGAGCTGTGTGTGTACAGGGTGCTTGCAGCAATGTAGCAGAGCTGTGTGTGTACAGGGTACTTGCAGCAATGTAGCAGAGCTGTGTGTGTACAGGGTACTTGCAGCAATGTAGCAGAGCTGTGTGTGT
Organism: Bufo gargarizans; assembly: GCF_014858855.1. NCBI lineage: Eukaryota > Metazoa > Chordata > Amphibia > Anura > Bufonidae > Bufo > Bufo gargarizans. The sequence goes on along the minus strand of NC_058085.1, from coordinate 147,211,431 downwards.
ACAGGGTGCTTGCAGCAATGCAGCAGAGCTGTGTGTGTACAGGGTGCTTGCAGCAATGTAGCAGAGCTGTGTGTGTACAGGGTGCTTGCAGCAATGCAGCAGAGCTGTGTGTGTACAGGGTGCTTGCAGCAATGTAGCAGAGCTGTGTGTGTACAGGGTGCTTGCAGCAATGCAGCAGAGCTGTGTGTGTACAGGGTGCTTGCAGCAATGTAGCAGAGCTGTGTGTGTACAGGGTTCTTGCAGCAATGTAGCAGAGCAGGAAGCCTGGCAGGGACTCAGTGACAGGATTATTTTAACTCAAAGAATCAAATGAGTCTCTCACTCATTTGATTCTTTTAACTAATAAACTCTTAGACCATTATCTAAATCCCTGCAATAACTATACAGTGTAATTACATAATTGCCAGGAGCGAGTCCCTCCAGAGCTTCGGTTCACTTGAGAGCCGACTCAGCAAGTGAACCGAAGATTCGATGAGCTGAGCATGCGCATTGATCTTCAGTTCACTTGCTTCTGCCGGCTCAGGAAGTGAACCGAAGATCCGATTCATGAAAAAGATCCGAACTTCCCATCTCTAAAACTCAGTAGCAGGCCGGGCGGCAGCGCAACTCGCTGACGTCACGTGCCTGCTCCTCCTTCTTCATTCATAATGTGGGAGGAGCAGGCGCGTGACGTCAGTGAGTTGCGCTGCCGCCCGGCCTGCTACTGAGTTTGTGAGTACAGAGAGGGAGAGGATCACAGAGGATTTCAAGTTGTTCACATAGGAATATTACTATTACAGTGAGCGGGGCCCGGTGTAATAGAATACAGTGACTGCACCGGGCCCCGCTGCCATTACAACACCAGATGCCGGTGTTCCGTTTACTTGACAGTATTATGTCTATATGGTGGGAGATAGTTTTACATTACGTCTAGCTTGAAGTGCTGACTAATATAAAATTTTAAATCTTTATTTCATTTTCTTAAAACTATTTTCTACGATATAGACATAATACTGTCAAGTAAACGTCACAGAGGTGCTGAAGAGGTCTAGATATTTGCATTTTGTTAACCTTTATTTTTGTTTGCATTTTGTTAACCTCTACTGCGCCTGGTCGTCTTTTTGGCACATGCGCAGTGTATTGGGGATCATTCACTCACAGGGACACTGATATGGGGGGATCTGTGGATGACACATATATAGCATAAGGTGCCACCCACAGATCCCCCCCACAACAGTGTCATCCACAGATCCCCACAACAGTGCCATCCACAGAGCCCCCATAACAGTGTGTCATCCACAGAGCCCCCATAACAGTGTGTCATCCACAGATCCCCCCATAACAGTGTGTCATCCACAGAGCCCCCATAACAGTGTGTCATCCACAGATCCCCCCATAACAGTGTGTCATCCACAGATCCCCCCATAACAGTGTGTCATCCACAGATCCCCCCATAACAGTGTGTCATCCACAGATCCCCCCATAACAGTGTGTCATCCACAGATCCCCCATAACAGTGTGTCATCCACAGATCCCCCCATAACAGTGTGTCATCCACAGATCCCCCCATAACAGTGTGTCATCCACAGATCCCCCCATAACAGTGTGTCATCCACAGATCCCCCCATAACAGTGTGTCATCCACAGATCCCCCCATAACAGTGTGTCATCCACAGATCCCCCCATAACAGTGTGTCATCCACAGATCCCCCCATAACAGTGTGTCATCCACAGATCCCCCCATAACAGTGTGTCATCCACAGATCCCCCCATAACAGTGTGTCATCCACAGATCCCCCCATAACAGTGTGTCATCCACAGATCCCCCCATAACAGTGTGTCATCCACAGAGGCCCCCCCATAACAGTGTGTCCATCCCAGCTCCCCCATAACAGTGTGTCATCCATCAGATCCCCCCATACAGGGTCCATCCACAGAGCCCCCCATAACAGTGTGTCATCCACAGATCCCCCCATAACAGTGTGTCATCCACAGATCCCCCTCATACATGTGGTCCATCCACAGATTCCCCCAATAACCAGTGGGTCATCCACAGATCCCCCCATAACAGTGTGTCTCCCACAGATCCCTACCCACATAAACAGTGTGTAGCATCCAACAGATCCCCCCATAACATTGCGTCATCCACAGAGATCCCCCCCACAGGCGCATCCACCCAGTGCGTCATCCACAGATCCCCCCATAACAGTGCGTCATCCACAGATCCCCCCATAACAGTGCGTCATCCACAGATCCCCCCATAACAGTGCGTCATCCACAGATCCCCCCATAACAGTGCGTCATCCACAGATCCCCCCATAACAGTGCGTCATCCACAGATCCCCCCATAACAGTGCGTCATCCACAGAGCCCCCATAACAGTGCCATCCACAGAGCCCCCATAACACCTTTTGGTTCAAAATATTTTTTTATTTGGCTATTCCCCACCCCTCTTGTAATTGTTCCGCTACTTGTGTGCGCGCGGGAATGAGTTGAGTCACTTCGGTGGGCAATCCCGTCCTGCAGCGCGTGATCCCGCAAGACCTGCCGTTGTAGGTCACGGGTCTCGCGGGATCACTCGCCACAGGATGGGATTGCGCACCGAAGTGACTGAACTCATGCCCATGTAGCCCGCAAGTAGCGGATCAGTGGAACAAGTACAAGGTGGGTGGGGGGATGATCTGTGGGGTTGCCCAGACGGCTAGGCCCTTCACAGTAGTTATTAACCCCTTTCAGCAGTCCCCCATTCACTGAAGGGGAGACTGCTGAAAGGGATTAATAACTACTGTGAAGGGCCTCCCCCCCCCCCCCTTTCACAGTAGTTATGCCCAGATATGTGCCCCCTTCACAGTAGTTATGCCCAGATATGTGCCCCCTTCACAGTAGTTATGCCCAGATATGTGCCCCCTTCACAGTAGTTATGCCCACACTGCTTCTAACAGAGGCTCACTAATGGACGCTGAGATTAGATCACCCCATACGAGAGCATTGAATCAATTTGACCCTGGAGGTCATCATGCAGGGTGTGAGGACGTCCAGCGTCAGATACCGGACCAAAGGTCTGTTTTAATCCAGGAAGCCCTCAGGAGGCTGCCGGCCACTAGAGGCTGACTTATTGCTGGAACGTAAACAATGCAGTTTCTCTCGAACATTGCAGCTCGATTTGCAAAAGGGACACTGTACCCAGACCACTGCAATGAGCTGAAGGGGTCTGGGTGCCTTTTGTGTCACTTTAACTTTGAAATCTTATTAAAGATTGTGTAGGGTGTGGCTGGAGGCGGGACAAGGGTGGGGCTTGCAGCAGAACATGGGTGGGGCCTGTAAGGGGGCCCTTGATTTATTTTGCCTGGGGGCCCTGAGGGTTCTCAGTCCGCCCCTGTATGGGTTAGGGTTACTCAGTGGGGTCTTTAGCTGGCTTAGGGTTTCCCTAGCATGAAAAGTTTGGGAACTGCTTGCATAGAGAAATTATTCAATTAATGAGCAAAATTCTTTTCAACACCCTACTGGAAATCAGACACAATCCTTAATCACCATCTGCAGTGTTATTACCTACCAATAACCCTGTTTATTGTGATTTTCGTAAATTTTGTTTTATTAATAAGCATAATAAAAGCGATAAAAGCTTACAATAGTATGGAATGAGGTAACAATCACCATTACAAATACATATATGTGAGCAATATATCCTATTACAACAGCAAAAAGATATTATTTCCTAGTTCAAAACAAAGAAAGAAAAATCACAAGTGAAAAAACACTTCTAATGATTATCATCCAGTGTATAATCTATTCAAGATTCATAACATTTATTGTGATTCTCAATGAAAATGTCTTTTTTTTTATTTAAAGGGGTTGTCTCACTTCAGCAAATGGCATTTATCAAGTAGAGAAAGTTAAAGGGAACCTGTCACTGGGATTTGGGGTATAGAGCTGAGGACATGGGTTGCTAGATGGCTGCTAGCACATCCGCAATACCCAGTGCCCATAGCTCTGTGTGCTTTTATTGTGTAAAAAACCCGATTTGATACATATGCAAATTAACCTGAGATGAGTCCTGTATGTGAGATGAGTCAGGGACAGGGACTCATTTCAGGTTAATTTGCATATGTATCAAATCAGGTTTTTTACACAATAAAAGCACACAGAGCTATGGGGACTGGGTATTGCGGATGTGCTAGCGGCCATCTAGCAACCCATGTCCTCAGCTCTATACCCAAAATCCCGGTGACAGGTTCCCTTTAATACCAGGCACTTACTAATGTATTGTGATTGTCCATATTTCTTCATTTTCTGGCTGCATCAATTTTTCCATCACATTATACGCTTTTCGTTTCCAGGGGTTACGGCCACCCTGTAATCCAGCAGTGGTGGTCGTGCTTGCACACTACAGATGTATAAAATGGGTTGTCTCCCTTGGTGTCTTGGTGCTCAGCACACGCTCCCCCTACCATTTGATTGACAGGGCAGGACATCTCATCTTTTGGCACCCGCGCTATGGCTCACATTCTTGGTTCCTGCACTCTAGATCTGTTGCTGCTTTCCAAGCAGCACAGATTTGCAGTGCGCAGGGTAGACAATGTCATTCCACCAGAAATGGAAGGGTGGGTGGCTTCAGAGACAGAAGAGAAATGCTTCTGGGTAGCCGTCTGCAGTAAGGGTACAGAGGGGTGGTGACAAGTTGGGTGTGTACCTGTACAGACTGACAAGGGCAGCACTGATTGGATAGAGTGAGTCTATGCAGGTACACCCCCCCCCCCCCCCAAACTGGTTACCTCCCCTCTGTACCCTTACTGCAGACTGTTAGGCCCCTTTCACACGGGCAAGTATTCCGCGCGGGTGCAATGCGTGAGTTGAATCCTGACCCATTCATTTCTATGGGGCTGTGCACACGAATGGTGATTTTTACGCGTCACTTGTGCGTTGCATGAAAATCTCAGCATGCTCTATATTCAGCGTTTTTCACGCAACGCAGAAGTGAATGGGGCCTCGTGAAAATCTCAAGCATCCGCAAGCAAGTGCGGATGCGGTGCGATTTTCACGCATGGTTGCTAGGTGACGATCGGGCTGGGGACCCGATCTCTATTATTTTCCCTTATAACATGGTTATAAGGGAAAATAATAGCATTCTGAATACAGAATGCAAAGTAAAATAGTGATGGAGGGGTTAAAAATTAAAAAAAATTAACTCGCCGAGTCCACTTGATCGCGTAGTTGTGGATCTCTGTCTTCGTCTGTAATGTTGAGCTGCCGGCTAAGGACCTGTGGTGACGTCACATCACATGATCCAATCACATGGTCCCTCACCATGGTGATGAACCATGTGATTGGACCATGTGATGAGCACAGTGACGTCATCAAAGGTCCTATTCCTACTGCACAGCAAAGAAGAAGACAGAAGAGAAGCCGGGCTGCGCGATCAAGTGGATTAAGGTGAGTTAAATTATTTTTTATTTTTTTAACCCCTCCAGCCTTATTGTACTATGCATTCTGTATTCAGAATGCTATTATTTTACCTTATAACCATGTTATAAGGGAAAATAATACAATCTACAGAACACCGATCCCAAGCCCGAAATTCTGTGAAGAAGTTTGGGTTTGGGTACCAAACATGCGCGATTTTTCTCATGTGCATGCAAAACGCATTACAATGTTTTGCACTCGCGCGGAAAAATTGCGCATTTTCCCGCAACGCACCCCATCTTATCCGGGCAAAAAACATGATGCCCGTGTGAAAGAGGCCTTAGAAATTCATTTATAACTTCTAGTAGAAATAATAAAGGAATGGCACAACACAGAGCCATAAGAATAGATGCTCCAGAATTGTTATTACATGGGGAATGCATGTAGCTATTAAAACAGACATGTCAGGAGCCGTGAAAGGTCCTCTTTAATATTATTGTTTAGTATTTATTTTTATTTTTTTATAGCCAGGAAAAAACATGCAATTAAAATATATATTTATTAATTATGCCCCCTTTCCATAACAGTCATTCTGATATACTGTACTAGAAATTGCAGTTAGGGAATGTGCTGGATAGGGAACGCGCGGTCCCTCAAAAACGCATGGTCTGAACTGTGATCTGTACCCACTTTATATTTGGGAATCGCTGCAACATATGCAGTGTCCCAGGGGGTCAATAGTGTGTGCTGGGCTTTGTAGTGCAGATTGACCACTAACCTGGGATCCACTGTCGTCTTCAATTGGGGCAAATACTGGAACAGGCAGGTATTTAACAGTTCGTGACGCCAGTGTCAATTAAACGGTGACACGCCGTGTAAAGTATGGTGGAAGAATGAAGCAAGCACAGGATAGCCAACAAAAACTGGAACTTTTACTGAATATCAGTCAGGATAATACACGGACACTGGTAGTGCACAGTTCCATAAAAGACGGTTGGTTTTCAGAAGAATACAGGTGGTTCTTGACATTACAGGAAGGCCGGTCTTAGCGATGAATTATACAGAGTGTTGATTACAGGAGATGCAGTACAGGCGGCTTGCACACTATTCCTGACTGGTCCTGCTACATGTGACTTTCTCTCCAAGGTCTAATGCCCTTTATCTGGCGTACCCTTGAAGCTGTCCTTATCTAGTACCTCCTCTGTTATCTTGAGTACCTCTCGCTTTATCTGATCGGCCTCTGTGGTATTCTGTGTCTTGGCTGGTGGCTTGCTTATGCTGCTTCAGCTAAACGGATGATGACTCAGGAGGGGAACCTTTTCCTTGGATCCGGAACCCGGTTACAGGGCCTTTACTACCCTCTCCTAGCCGGCAGGCTTCAGGCCTGCTATGCTCTCACAGGCCCATAGCCTGGCCTTCACTCAGACACAGGATCATTTCTGACCTCTGCTCCCACTGTCTGAACACACTGCAGTTACTTCCTGACTGGGCCTTATATAACCTAGGGTTCCCTAGCTCCCTCTAGTGACTCAGAGCTGGAATGACACCCTAGCCGGCCTGCATACGCACGTTTCACAGTAACAGGAAAATACATAGCAGTACATTGACAAGATATTCTATACCAACCTCCCCATAAGTACAGGGGAAACGACAACACCCAAGTGACCCTTCTGTAGTGACGGGGTATTACTCTCCCGTACACTACACATACTTTTGTCATACGTATTGGGATTCTTTTTTTCTTCACCTAGAAATTGCAGTGTTGCATGTGGTGACATTTAAATGTTTTTTTTTTGTATTTTTTTTACACTTTGTACCCCATAAAAAGACCTTTGGGTTCCATTTTCTACTACATTTCTTTTTTTTAATGCTGATTTCTCCTGTGACTGGGGCTGACATAGTAGTCCCAACTACAGCATTAATATAGCCCAGAGAGAGGTTGTAGAGGGCCGTACAGCCTCTCTGAAGAACTGGCTTAGATCATATGACCTCTTCGACACGAGCAGGAAGCGGTATTGCCACTTCCTGATCTCTATACACTGCGATATATAGCGATGGGGGACAAAGGGACAAAAACCCTTCCTGCTTTCTCTATGGGGAGCCCTGCTGTCACTGACAGCGGACTCCCTCCTACCACTGGATTCGCATGTAGTTGCGATCTCTGCAAGGATGTTTAGAAACGTCCATGCAGAGATATATCCCGACTGCCCAGTCAACAGGCAGTCTGCAAGTGGTTAATAAGCTTTTATTGCATTGTTATTTACATGGAGCATTTATTACAATGTTTTCTGAACATTTCGTATCTACTGTGGCTCCCTCTCATTAAATAATGGGTATAGCAGAGGAGAATGGATCTTGGTTCATCTAGGAGCTCGATTATCATTTCAGTCACATTTATCCATTTTAATTAGACAAATGGAATAGCCTAAGGTTTTAGGCGCTTGGAGGAGCAAGAAACTCACTTGGTAGGAACATAACATTGATAAGCAAACTGTATTCCTCTTTCACACTTAATCCTATTATACACAGCTAGATAGGAAAAGTACACACACTGTTTGATCATAATTTCCTGATTTGAAATGTGGAGCAGAATTTAAATATGAGGCTGGGTTCACACGTTGCAGTCACGTCGCAACAAATGCGTTGCGGTTTTGCCATGTTTGCAGAAAACCACAGCATAAACCCTACTGCGGTACGCATATAACGTGTGAACCAGTCTTATAGTGGTTTCAGTCACTGATCTCACATTTGAGCATTTTATGAGTAACACCATTATTAAAGGGGTTATCCTATGATTAATGTAAAAAATAAAAATCAGACATCATATAGTGACAATCTCGTTCTAACAAAGCTAGGACCAGCCCTGTACCTCACATGGATCCAGAGATCTCCCCATTCATTGCTCCAGATGCTCTGCTAGGTATACTTCAGCTGAGGGGGGGTGTCCTGTCTGCTACAGCTGGTGGCAGGGTGGAAGGATGTGACAGAGAATGTGCGTCCATCTCAGCAAAGGGGGCAGAGAAAGTAGAAAAGGAGCAAACAGCAGATGGCGCTATAAAGATATCCAGTTAGTTGTTGTGGAATACCACTCAGAAAATGCATTCTTCAGACAGAACAAGGTTTATTGCGGCTAGCCGGGAGCATTAACAGCTTCAATCGCACAAAGGAAAATGCTCAAAGGGGGAGAGGCCCACACTCATCGTATACACATAACCATCCTAAACTTTACATACTTGTCTTATCCTCATTGGATAGGTTAAACTCCCTCTACAACCCCATCGGACATCTCCATGCATGGACAATGCCTGCTTGCTTCATGTTCTTCTTGGCCAACATCTATTATTCATTACCAATGCCTGCTTCATCCTGTCTAATCTATAGCCCCTCACCCAAGTGAGTGCCCCCACCTTAGGAATGTGTGCACACACATACAATTTGGGAATGTAGTGGCTAGCATAATCAGGCGCCATTATACTATATATTTTTTATTTTCTCCTTGATAGTCATTGGATAACTCAGTGGGTATTCAAAGTTTGTAATTGCTTGAAATTACTAAATTATTAAGATCTAGGTGCTGGTTTGTGTTACCGATAGTGGTGGTAGACCCACAGTACCGACCAACTAGTTTGATTTTGGGCTATTCCTTAGTGCGTTATCCTAGCAGCCTACTGGTTTTTGCCTTTTAACCACTATACAAGGATATGATCTTGGCTGCAAGAAGCCTCCAGGCCGCTGCGTCTTGGAATAGTACGGTGTGATTGGCTGCTTACCCATGGGGGTCAGAGACAGTAGTGTGAAGCATTGAAGGAACAGGCAATACTCGTAGTCAGAAAGCCGGCAAAGGCAGAGTTCATGTAAATCCATGAAACAAATCCAAGTTCGGGGCAGAAAGCAAAGAGTGAGTAGGATAAACAGGCTGAGGTAGGTTCAGGCAGTGGAGGGTCAGAATCAGTAGACAGGCAGAGTTCAGCACACAGGCAGAAAGAAACAGCAAACTTTTACTTGGAACAAACAAGCTAGAACAACCGAAAGGTCAGGCATGCTCCCACTGGAAAAGGTGCCTTAAATACCCTGACGCTGGGTTCACACCTGAGCGTACTGGATGGAGCGCTCTGTATGCGCGATTCTACGGGCGTCTCACATACGCGGCTCCTGTGCAAGTGAACGCCCATTGTCGCGCGTTCCCGGAAGTCTATGTACGGGAACGAGCGACACTACGCCCCAAAGAAGCTCCTGTACTTCTTGGGGCGTAGGGCGTTTTACAGCGCGTTCGTACTCGCTGCAAAACGCTCAGGTGAGATCCATTCCCATAGGGAATCATTGGTTCTTGCCTGTTGAGCGTTTTACAGTACGTAGGACTGAGACATTAGGGCGTGTATGCGCTTGTCCTTTACAAGCCTGGAAGCTCATGCACACCCTATGGGTGAGGAAAACAGTGCAAGCTATGGCCTGCAGGAGCAGAACGAGACTCTGGCGTTTGGGCTCGCTGTGGGTGAGGACAAGAGGGGCAGTGGGTCCAGAACAGGAGGGGGGAGTAAGGCAGCAGTTTGAAAACTGTAGAATATTTTTCATGGGACAAACCCTTTAATAATAATTAGCATAATAATCATATATTTGCTGGAAAAGGGATGGCGAAACAGCTTAATCAACCACTCATGATCACCGGCAGTACGCGATGATGGTTCCTTATGAGAAATACAGTCTTCTGCTGGGCCTTTTGGTATCTGAGCCTGAGTGTCACGAGGGTATCGAGAACCACGCCTGACTCCGTTATACCCGGGGTCAGGAAGTCGCAGCGGTTGGCTGCACGCTCTATTTAAGATAGGGCTGTTTTCCTTATGGTAGCTTTCTGGGTTTGCTTTGCAAACCCTTTTGGCTCACTCAGGGATCCGTAGCTCCTTCTCCTCAGCTGTTCCTTGTCCAGCACTCCCAAACCTCCTTATATTCCTCTCTCACACTTCTCTGGTTGCCAGAGATAGAGCTTCCTGCCTGGACATCTATCCTGACCCACTGGAGCTGTGTTGCTGCGTTCTCTGACTGTTGATTCAGAACGCTACCCTCCGGATCCCTGTTGGACCTTTGTGGACATTTGTTGTCGTCCACCTGGGTGTTTGTGTTTGTCTGTGTTTGTCTGTCCTCTCCCTGGTGTTTCCCTCTTAGTGCAGTGGTGAGGACTAGCAATCCCACCGGCCCGTTCACTATCTAGGGCTCATTTCAGGGAAAGCCAGGGTTTAGGCACGTGATCGCCGCACGGGTGAGGAACCCGTCTAGGGACGTCAGGGCAGTCAGGTGCCAGCCGCAAGGTGAGTTAGGGGTCACCACCTTTCCCTGTCCCTTAGGCAGGGCTTTCCCTGTTTTCCTCCCTGTGCGTGACACCGGTCATTACACTGAGTCTAAGAGAGGTTCATTTAATACTCTGTTCTATTTTTTTTTTGCGGGCTACGGAACGGACATACTGCAGCACGCCAGACCTGCAGGGTATTAGCGACAGTGAGGTCACGGTATGGGCAATTGAGGGTTACTCACTTTTCTGAGGAGAACCCTGGGCAGGCATGCGACAGTGAAGGAGAGGGTTTGACACTAGTTCCTCTGGGGCACACTCTGTAGATAGGGACCAGGCCTGATGTGTGAGGTGCCCTGGATGTTGCAGGTATTTTGAGTGCCTTAGGTAAGGTCCCTTTAAGAATCGTGACGCCAGTGCCTGTAACGGTGGCACACCGGTTTGCAGGACGATTAATGGAGTAGACAGTTGGTAAACCAAACGTTGCTTTACTTCAGGAAACAATCCAACTTTATACAATCGGTTGCAGGGGTGTATAATGCAGTCCCTTATAGTACATATGCACATCAGGTTTACTTGATAGCACGGCAGGTTTCAATCTTGCAAGATACTTGGAGGGTAAACATTTAATGCTTGGCAGTACAATGCTGCTCTATCCCCACAGCTATACTAGCTGGCTGGATCCCAAGGCCCGGAAGCCTAATTGCTGGCTTTATTCCTTGGTATAAAATCCTTCCTCCAGTATTGGCACTTGCTTAAGGTTACAATACCTTCTTTTCCTAGCTGGCTTCACTGCTGGATAGGAAAGGTGCCTGCAGGTTTCTCCCAGGAGGTGCTCTCCTACTACTGGGGTGTCTCAACTGAGCTAAGCCTAGCCTCAGGAGCTTCAGGCTGACTAGGTGACTCCTCTAGTCCCACATACACACGGTCTTCAAGCAGGCTGTACTCCTTCTAGCCTCCTGGTGCAGCTAGAAACCAGGACTATCTAGCTGCATGTCAGGAGGAGGCTCTCAGCATATCCTGGGCTGGTGCCTTCTCACTTCTGTCTCCACAGACTCCTGACTATGACCTAACTCCTCCCTGTCTGGGCCTGGACATTTATACTAGGGGCTCCCTATCTCCCTCTAGTGTCTGGAATGTCTAATTACACCCAACTAGGCCTGATAAGCATATAACAGGGAAACCATACATGTAAGAACACACAGAAAATACATTTCAATGCATGGATAAATACAATATCACTGTCCCTTGTGAGCAGAAGTAACACGTTACCCAATTGACCCTTGTGTAGTGCCCACTCCTACCTAGTGGGACACTACAATACTGCTGCGGACAGTGAACGGTGTGCTGTCCGCATTTTTTGGGCACACATGGGTCTGCATCCTATCCTCAAAAAAACTGATCGGACACGGAAACAAACGTTTGTGTGTATGTAGCCTTATGTGCATTCATTGAAAGAAATGGGCTAGCCTTGTAATGCACACCGGAGCTGTCTTTCTTTTATATTGGTATTTCTAATTGCATGAAATTACAAAATTATTAAGATCTAGGTGCTGGTGTGTGTTACCGATAGTGGTGGTAGACCCACAGTACCGACCAACTAGTTTGATTTTGGGCTATTCCTAAGTGCATTATCCTAGCAGCCTACTGGTTTTTTCCTTTTAACCACTATACAAGGATATGATCTTGGCTACAAGAAGCCTCCAGGCCGCTGCGTCTTGGAATAGTACGGTGTGATTGGCTGCTTACCCATGGGGGTCAGAGACAGTAATGTGAAGCATCGAAGGAACAGAGTTCATGTGAATCCATGAAACAAATCCATGAAATGGGCTGGCCTTGTAATGCACTGGTCGCTCAGCACCAGAGCTGTCTTTCTTTTATATTGGTAGTCTTAGGGTACATTCACATGACCGTATAATTGATCCACATCCGTGTTTCCGCATTTCTAGTCCGCAAAAATATGAAGCTTTCACTACTATTGTCCGCACAGATCGGTCCGCAGCCCCATTCAAGTCAATGGATCCACAAATTGCGGATGACATACAGAATGTTTTTTTCCGTAAAAAAACGGAAGACATACGGAACACAAACAGAAGTCTTTTGTCTGCAAAATCTGGACACATGGTTCCGTTATTTGCGGACCGCAAAATGAAAATGATTACTCACGGTAGTGTGAATGCACCCTTAAAGAGTTTTCCCGTTTTGGATCAAGATCCTTTAAACTAGAGCTACTTTTAGGCTACTTTCACACTTGTGGCAGTGTGATCCGGCAGGCAGTTCCGTTGTCGGAACTGCCCGCCGGTTCCGCAGATCTGCCGCTGACTAAAAGCATTTGTGAGACGGATCCGTCTCACAAATGCATTGCAAGGACGGATCCCTCTCTCTCTCTCTTGTCATAAGGATTTTGTATCTTTTTTCACATTTTTACCGGTCTGCGCATGCGCAGGTCGGAAGGACGGATCCAGCATTCCGGTATTTTGAATGCCGGATCCGGCACTAATACATTCCTATGGGAAAAAATGCCGGATCCGGCATTCAGGCATATCTTCAGTTTTTTTCGCCAGAGGTAAAACCGTAGCATGCCATTTTGGACCGCTTGTGTGATCCCACAAACAGAAAGGCAAAATGCCAGTGCGAAAGTAGCCTAATTTATGAAGGTAGCTGTAATCTTGTCTTTCTTATTTTCTATTATGTGTCCATAGGCATGTCAAAGCAGCAATTAGGGGCGTGTCTGTGTAGCTAGCAGGTGGGAGGCGCTATAAATAAGTTGGGTGTGGTTATGATGCTGGAGCTGTGACAGAGAAAAGAGAAGAGAAGTGCATCATGGGTTTGGTTGGATACAACAACAGGAAGTGCTACATACAGGGTGTTAGCAAACCAGAGGGATTTGTCTACATAGTGAAAACGGGTGAGGAGAGTCCAAATTGAAAAAAATAAAAAAGCATGGGGAAGATGTATGAGGTAAGCAACTACATGGACATATATTTTAAGAACCATAGTAATCTTGGAAAACCTCTTTAACTAGCTCAGGACCGCCGAACGCAGGATTGCGTCCTGGCGGCGGCCCTGTTATTCCTCCTGGACGCGCCGGCGCGTCCTCTCGCGAGACGCGAGATTTCCTGTGAACGCGCGCATGCAGGCGAGCGCGTTAACAGGATCGGCAGGTAAACGAGTGGATCTACAGCCTGCCAGCGGCGATCATTCGCTGGCAGGCTGTAGATGCGATTTTTTTTTTAACCCCTAAAAGGTATATTAGACGCTGTTTTGATAACAGCGTCTAATATACCTGCTACCTGGTCCTCTGGTGGTCCCTTTTGCTTGGATCGACCACCAGAGGACACAGGCAGCTCTGTAAAGTAGCACCAAACACCACTACACTACACCCCCCGTCACTTATTAACCCCTTATTAACCCCTGATCACCCCATATAGACTCCCCGATGACCCCCCTTTCATTGTTCACCCCCCTGTAAGGCTCCATTCAGACGTCCGTATGTGTTATGCGGATCCGCGGATCTGCAAAACACATACGGACATCTGAAGGGAGCCTCACAGGGGGGTGATCAATGACAGGGGGGTGATCCGCAAAACATGGACACCAGCAATGTGCTTTCCGCATTTTGCGGATCCGCACATTGCCAGAACTATATAGAAAATGCCTTTTCTTGTCCGCGGACAAGAATAGGACATGTTCTATAGGCTCTACAAAAAACGCAGCGTTCGCCCGATCAGGCCTGATCTTGTGCGCACACTTGCGTTCAGTCCGCCCCACCGCAGTGACAGAATATTTTTTTTTCTGATCACTGCAAAAACACCGTAAAATCGCTGTGGCGCTATAAAAAGATCACTTTAGAGGGGCATGGCAAGTTCATAGAAGATTATTTTTTTTTCTTACAAAGTCTCATATTCCACTAACTTGTGACAAAAAATAAAATCTCACATGAACTCACCATACCCCTTACGGAATCCAAATGCGTAAAATTTTTTAGACATTTAGATTCCAGACTTCTTCTCACGCTTTAGGGCCAGGGCAGTATAAATACCCCACATGTGACCCCATTTCGGAAAGAAGACACCCCAAGGTATTCGCTGAGGGGCATAGTGAGTCCATGAAAGATTGAACTTTTTGTCACAAGTTAGCGGAAAGGGAGACTTTGTGAGAAAAAAAAATTAAAATCTATTTCCGCTAACTTGTGCCCAAAAAAATAAACTTCTATGAACTCGCCATGCCCCTCACGGAATACCTTGGGGTGTCTTCTTTTCAAAATAGGGTCACATGTGGGGTATTTATACTGCCCTGGCATTTTAGGGGCCCTAATGTGTGAGAAGTAGTCTGGAATCCAAATGTCTAAAAATGCCCTCCTAAAAGGAATTTGGGCCCCTTTGCGCACCTAGGCTGCAAAAAAGTGTCACACATGTGGTATCGCCGTACTCAGGAGAAGTTGGGAAATGTGTTTTGGGGTGTCTTTTTACATATAACCATGCTGGGTGAGAGAAATATCTCTCTATAATGACAACTTTGTATAAAAAAAAAGGAAAAGTTGACTTTTAGAGAGATATTTCTCTCACCCAACATGGGTATATGTAAAAATACACCCCTAAACACATTGCCCTACTTCTTCTGAGTACGGCGATACCACATGTGTGACACTTTTTTGCAGCCTAGGTGCCCAATTTCTAAAGAGCACCTTTAGGATTTCACAGGGCATTTTTTTACGCATTTGGATTCCAAACTACTTCTCACGCTTTAGGTCCCCTAAAATGCCAGGGCAGTATAAATACCCCACAAGTGACCCCATTTTGGAAAGAAGACACCCCAAGGTATTTCGTGATGGGCATAGTGAGTTCATGGAAGTTTTTATTTTTTGTCACAAGTTAGTGGAATATGAGACTTTGTAAGAAAAAAAAGAAAAAATCATCATTTTCCGCTAACTTGTGACAAAAAATAAAAAGTTCTATGAACTCACTATGCCCATCAGTGAATACCTTAGGGTGTCTACTTTCCGAAATGGGGTCATTTGTGGGGTGTTTCTACTGTCTGGGCATTGTAGAACCTCAGGAAACATGACAGGTGCTCAGAAAGTCAGAGCTGCTTCAAAATGTGTCAATTCACATTTTTGTACCATAGTTTGCAAACGCTATAACTTTTGCGCAAACCAATAAATATACACTTATTGCATTTTTAATGTAGAACAATACATTTAGAGAAAAATTTTATATAGAAATGTAGTTTTTTTTAAACATTTTACAACTGAAAGCGAAAAATTTCTTTTTTTTGCCAAAAATTCAGCAGCAATGAAATACCACCAAATGAAAGCTCTATTAGTGAGAAGAAAAGGAGGTAAAATTCATTTGGGTGGTAAGTTGTATGATCGAGCAATAAACCGTGAAAGTAGTGTAGTGCAGAAGTGTAAAAAGTGGTCTGGTCATTAAGGGGGTTTAAGCTAGGGGAGCGGAGCTGGTTAAGGAGAGCAGTTCCCAAGCTGGGGCCTCTTTTTAGTAGGCATATAGAAATAGAAATATAGAATCAATTGGTAAAAAAGTTATAACCTTGTGTATTCACCTCATGTGCCTGAGGTGCTATAATAGGTGCTATAGATAGCGCCACATAATAAGAATTTAGGGGGTCATTACTAGCAGAAATTCACCTATTTTTTGTGTATTTCTGGTGCAGATTGTGGCGCAATCTGCGACTTTTCCATGCTCATTCCAGGTCTAAAAAAGGGGACATGGCGTGGGCGGGGAAGGGCCAGTAGGCCCATCTCATTTATTACTTTCTTCACCTGTTTTAAGCATAGAAAATGGTCTAAATTTTAAGGTTTAGACCAGTGGTGGATGCATCGAAGTTATGTAGAGATCGTCACACATAGGCGTGCGCAGCCTTATTGCATTAGGGTGTGCACCCTAAAGCACAAACACACATGCCGCACGCGCGTGTATGTATGTATATAAGTTTAAAGAGACAGGGGGCACACCAAATACTTAAAGGAGTGCAAAGGGTGGTAAAACTACATATGACAAATAATCTGACCCAGGAGAGAGTCAAAAGAGCCACCCCATAAATGCACATCCAACCATGAAGGGATACAAAAATATATATAAAAATAAAGTTTATTTAGACACAACAACACACACGCATAAAAAAATTGTATACAATATGAAACAAAGTGCGGTATGCAATAAATATATGTAACCGACACATACAGGTCCACTGAGTTATCACATATGAATGTATGCGTTATCAACCAGCATATAAAGCAATACAATAAATCACATATAGCAAATGTAAGGTAAGGTGAGACCACTAGAATTGAAAATGCAGACAGACCGACATGGGGTCAAATATCAAGAGCCAAACCTACATAGCCAGCTGGTGCAGTGGACCTGGAAACATAACATCTATGTATGTATATATTATATACACATATATACACAAATACACTCTGCATACATACAGACCCTCATTACACCTGAGGTCAGACCACCAATCAGACCCCTTAATGTTAATAAGTCCCCAATAAGACCTCAGATCAGACACCAATGTGAATGACCCCCAATCAGACCTCAGATATCAGCCCCCAGTGCCTCATATCAGATCCCAGTGCCTCATATCAGCTCCCAGTGCCTAATATCAGCCCCCAGCGCCTCATATCAGCCCCCAGTGCCTCATATCAGCCCCCAGTGCCCCTCTTTAGCCCCCCAGCAGCCTTTCTTCAGCCCCCAGTGCCTCTATTTAGCCCCCAGTGCCTCTCTTCAGCCCCCAATGCCTCATATCAACCCCCTGTGCCTCTCTTCAGCCCCTAGTGCCTCTACGAGCCCCCAAATAAAAAAAAAAAAACACTTACCAGTCCTGCTCCGGATGCTGCTGCTCCTCACCGCCCCCAATGCGTAATCCTCTTGTACAGTCTGCTGTGTGGGCGCAGTGTCACAGTGGAGCGCCAAAGACCAGGAAGGAAGAGGTGAGTATAGCGCTTCCCAGCCCTGACAGAACCTTGAGTCGGCTTAATTAGGGTGTGCCCCATAACTTTGTCAGATCCGCCGCCAGCGCACAGGGTTAATAAATGACCCTCTTAATTTGTATAAAGCTACAACACATGCAAATGATGTTTATTTTGTCATTATACACTGTAGCCACAGATCTGCCCCCACATTTTTTAATCAAAACCACTTTTTATTAACACTTAAAAACCCTACTGATTACCAAATAGATTTTTTTTTTTTAACCAGGGTCTGTTAAGGCCACATACTTTTTAATAGTGCACTTCTGTGTTCTTTGCTTACTCATCTTACTAAAATATGCAATAAGGTAAATGAAGGCCAGCTGCTTTTACTTTACATTAGAAGCTTTTATGTATAAGACCAATTCTTGATCCAGTGTCAAATAAGAGAAATGCTGACCATGTAGTTTACATTATATTCCTTGGAACCAAATGTATATGGATTGCTCCCACCGGTAACACATCAACCAAAACATTATCTGTATGAAAACATTATCTGTATCTCCAGCGGTAATGAATGCTACTAGAATTGTTAGGGCGACAATGGTTCTCCTAATGTATGCATTACAAATGGTGCCAGAATGTGCAGAAAGTTTAAAAGGATACTTCTGTCAGAAAAGAGTAGTTTTTAACTCAGCATTCATAGAAAGCAATTTTTAGCTAAGATAAGTAATCTACTATCAGTTTACTGCTACCGTGAGGGGAAGATGTTATCTGCTAGTATAATAGAAGGTGTAGAATTGGGACATCAATATTGTTCTATTGTTCTCTTGATAGGCCTAGATAAAGATGCCCACAGAAAAGTATTGCACTTTTCAATCTAATGTGTAGTGCTCTAATTTAGTCAATACAGGGGGCTCTCTTTAGAACTGAATTGTCTGACTAAGGCTACTTTCACACGAGCGTTCTGCTGTCCGCTCGTGAGCTCCGTTTGAACGAGCTCACGAGCGGAGCAGAACGCTTCCGTCCAGCCCTGATGCAGTCTGAATGGATGCGGATCCGCTCAGACTGCATCAGTCTGGCGGCTTTCAGCCTCCGCTCCGCTCGCCTCCGCACGGCCAGGCGGACACCTGAACGCTGCTTGCAGCGTTCAGCTGTCCGCCTGGCCGTGCGGATCCGTCCAGACTTACAATGTAAGTCAATGGGAACGGATCCGCTTGAAGATGACACCATATGGCTCAATCTTCAAGCGGATCCGTCCCCCATTGACTTTACATTGAAAGTCTGAACGGATCCGCTCAGGCTACTTTCGCACTTAGAAATTTTTCTAAGTTATTAATGCAGACGGATCCGTACTGAACGGAGCCTCCGTCTGCATTAATATGATCGGATCCGTTCAGAACGGATCCGATCAAGCGCTAGTGTGAAAGTAGCCTTAGAAAGTCAAGCAATTCTGTTCCCCATGCTAAAAGTTCAAAAGAATGTAGGAAGTTAAGAGCCAGGGCAGAAAGCAGAATACATGGAGCGACTTAAAGGGATTCTGTCACCAGGTTTCACCCCTTTAAGATAAAAATATGATTATGTTCAGGGTGCCTTCACGATTCCTAATGTGGTCTTATAAATGTAATCTGTAGGCTCATTTTGCAAAAAAAAAAACGCTATTACTAACCTGTCAATCAAAAAAATAAGGTGCCCAAGGGGATGTAAATGGGTCCAAGCTGCCGGCCGCACCCGCCGCCGTTCGTGCCCAGCACCGCCTCATAATCTTCTGTGACGCCTCCCGCTCTCCCTCCCTTCCTCCTGCTGTAACATCGCTGTGACGCCTCCTGCTCTCCCTCCCTCCCCCCCCCCTCCTGCTGTAAAATCGCAATGTTACAGCAGGAGGGCTTCAAAAACGGCATCTGAGACTGAAGGGCTTCAAAAACAAAAAACGTCTTCAAAGACCTCGTCTCCTTGAACGCCACAGAACTGCTCATTTGGACTTTGCAAGCGAGCACCAAACATTTAAAGGTGGAAGAAAGTTTTATTCTCTGATGAGAATTTTTTTTACCTTGATGGTCCTGATAGTTTCCAACGTTACTGGCATGACAAGCAGATCCCACCTGAGAAGTTTTCTACGCGCCACAGTGGAGGGGGCGCCATAATGGTCTGGGGTGCTTTTTCCTTCAGTGGAACAATGAAGCTTCAGGAAGTGCAGGGGTGTCAAACAGCCGCTGGCTATGTCAAGATGTTGCAGAGAGCATTCCTCATGACTGAGGGCCCTCGTCTGTGTGGTAACGACTGGGTTTTTCAACAGGACAAGGGGACTTCTTCCAGGAGAATAACATCTATTTTGGCCCATCCTGCGTGTTCCCCTGATCTAAATCCAATTGAGAACCTTTGGGGATGGATGGCAAGGGAAGTTTACAAAAATGGACAACAGTTCCAGACAGTAGATGGCCTTTGTGCGGCCATCTTCACCACTTGGAGAAATGTTCCCACTCACCTCATGGAAACGCTTGCATCAAGCATGCCGAAACAATTCTTTGAAGTGATAAACAATAACGGCGGAGCTACTCATTACTGAGTTCATGTTTGGAAGTTGGATTTCAGTTTTTTTGGGGGGGGGGGGGGGGGTTTGGAGGTGTGGTCCTAAACTTTTGATCAGCTGAAAAACAGCCTGTTTCCGTTTATTCGTTGTTTTCATTAAATTGAATGCTCAAAAAATGTTTTATCTCACTCCCATTTCTTCTTGTTGCATGTTGAAGCTCTACTTGGAACTTTGTTAAGATCCAGGCATGCTAAATATGATTTTTTGCCATTTTTCAAGTGGTGTCATGTCCTGCTCTGACTATGTACGGAGGTCAGCCAGAATAGCAGCACGTGTTTAGTGTTCTGTTTTGGAGCCGTGCTGGATCCGCCTCCCATCAGGTGCACTGGGTGGGGTCATTAGTTTAAATAGCACTCTATCCCACTGCTCTGAGCGGGTTATAGAAATCACTCTGGCCTTGGAAGCAAGGAGGGAAGGTTGTCTGTTCCAGCTCAGAAAAGATAAGTGTTGTTTCAGTTTTTGTTGTTTGCTATCTTGGTTGTGTTGGTGTCATCTCTCCCATCCAGGTTCTGTGCGAGCAGGCTGCTCTTATTCCCCTTTTCACCATCTCAGGGAATCTAGGGTGTTTTAGCCAAGGCACGAGGACACTTCATTCCTACCATCAAGGTTTGAATGTGGGCTGAGCAGAGCAGGGAGAGAAGTCAGGGATTAGCTAGGAGGTGACCCTTCCCCTGCTTCTCGCCTAGAGCCTGGTTTGCTGGTTTATCTGTATGTCTGAGATCCCGTCCGGCGTGACAAGTGGTCCTAAACTTTTGATCAGGACTGTATAATCAGAAAACTGTCTGTCCAGTTTTTGTAAAAAATTAAATTAAATTACATAGTATAGTCACACATAGACTGCTAATCTGTGATAGACATGTTAAAATGTTGATGGAAGTGACCCTTTAAAATAGTGCATACTGTATTTGCCAAATTTATGCTGAATTTGCTCACCATTTATGTTATCCCCATTGGGGCCTGTAGTGGCTCAGTGGTTTCTACTCTTGTTTTACAGCCCCGTGGATTCAAACCTAACCTAGAACATCTACATGGAGCTTGCATATTCTCCTTGTGTCTGCATGGTGTTTCTCTGGGAACTCTGGTTTTCCCGCAAGCTCTAAAAACTCATTAATAGGTTTACTCTATGGCCGCTTTCAGACAAGCAAGTTGTACACTCCAGACTCGGAGCGAGAGTATAAGACAGCTCCCGTCCTGAACTTCCAGCACTGCTGGGGTCACATAGAATTAAATTGATTTATGATCCCATGTAACTCTTTGAGGTCTGGAATGTATTGGATAACAGTGACATAATGCTGTCAGGGTTATCCAATACATTCCAGAACTGTAAGAATTACATAGCATTATAAATGAATCTCCAAGAAAAGTATACAGCCACCGCAGCTCTCACCCACACTGTGGAGACACAGGAAATACAGACCCGGACATGGCCTCAAAAAAATCCAAAGAACAGAGAAGATTCCAGCTCCACGTGCAATTTCTTTTATTAAGCTTCCATAAAATCAGACATCAACGGCAGACAAAGTACTGTGACGCATTTCAGACTACTTCATCTTTCGCCCTTCATCAAGACCATAAATGAATATAATGCTATGTGACCTCGGCAGTGCTGGAAGTTCAGGACGGGAGTTTTCTTATACTCACGCTCCGAGTCCAGAGTGTACAACTTGCTCATCTGAAAGTGGCCTATGTGTTTCAGACAGGAGATATTAATTATAAGCCCAGCAGTGGACAGGGACTGATCTGAATGAGAATTTCTGTACAGCACTGTGGAATATGTTGGTGCTATAGAAGCTAATTAAATAAATAAAATTGTCTTTTTCAGAAGTGAACATGAGAACTGTGCACATATAGAGCTACATTTCCATATACTTCTCTTTGATACAGATTACCCCTTTCAAGGCAACAAAGCACACACAGCTTTTTTGCTTTGTGTCCAGTTATTATGCCACTCTGCCTCCCTGATGAACCGCACTGTAATCGGCACAACTTGTAGCAGCTATTATACTGTAGGGGCATAGCATGAATTTTTTAAGGAAAAGATTTGAGATATTGGGGTTGTCCTTTTCAGGACAATTGCTACACTATTTACAACTTGGTCGGGGAGAAATAAGGAGTTTCAGGTAGTGCTTTAGGCTAAGTAGGCTCAGTTTAGCCTCCTAATTCCCAATCTTCTTAAGAACAAACATCTTGGGTTGCATTCACATTCTTTATTTCTGTTATTCCACACACAAGACGGACATGAAAATCACCGGACAGGCCACATTGACTATGATGGAGTCTTTCAGGTTTTCATCATGCAACCCAGCACTTTACTGGGTGTTATCCTGGTGGTCCCCTGGTATTCACCCTTTAAGCCCTCTACAGTTATCTGGAATTTGCTGCAGGGGAGCCACCAGGCCGCTACATCTTGGAGTAGTGCCGCTGTGGTTTACAGCTGAACCATGTGAGTCAGAGACACCGGTGCAGAGCACTAAAAGATCAGGCTGTGTTCATACAAATACGTAGAACAGGTCTGAGGGCAAGGGTGGCAACAGAGGATCACAATGGTAAACAGGCACAGATCGGGTCAGGCAGTGGAGGGTCAGAATGCAGAAAACTGTCAAAGGTCAGTACATGGGCAGACAACACAGAAGATATTAGTAAGGAACTAGCACGCTATGAGTATGAGAAACAGCACAGCATATATATAGCAGACGCTAATTAGAAAATTAGAAAAAAACTAGGGCATTAACCCTTGCAGTACTGCAGAAGAAGGTGTGGTTCAATGAAAAGACAAAGGGTGAGTGGAGCGGCGCCCATGCCCACCCGAAATAACAGGGCAGCAGTAGGCATGAGCTGACAATGTAACAGAAGCATTCTCTGTCTTTCTCCTAGGTTGGAAGTTCTGTTGCTAATAGAAACATAGAAACATAGAAACATAGAATGTGTCGGCAGATAAGAACCATTTGGCCCATCTAGTCTGCCCAATATATCTGAATCCTATGAATAGCCCCGGCCCTATCTTATATGAAGGATGGCCTTATGCCTATCCCATGCATGCTTAAACTCCTTCACTGTATTTGCAGCTACCACTTCTGCAGGAAGGCTATTCCATGCATCCACTACCCTCTCAGTAAAGTAATACTTCCTTATATTACTTTTAAACCTTTGCCCCTCTAATTTAAAACTGTGTCCTCTTGTGGTAGTTTTTCTTCTTTTAAATATGCTCTCCTCCTTTACCGAGTTGATTCCCTTTATGTATTTAAAAGTTTCTATCATATCCCCTCGGTCTCTTCTTTCTTCCAAGCTATACATATTAAGGTCTTTTAACCTTTCCTGGTAAGTTTTATCCTGCAATCCATGGACCAGTTTAGTAGCTCTTCTCTGAACTCTCTCTAGAGTATCTATGTCCTTCTGGAGATATGGCCTCCAGTACTGCGCACAATACTCCAAGTGAGGTCTCACCAGTGTTCTGTACAGCGGCATAAGCACTTCACTCTTTCTACTGCTTATACCTCTCCCTATACATCCAAGCATTCTGCTTGCATTTCGTGCTGCTTTATTACATTGTCTTCCCACCTTTAAGTCTTCTGAAATAATTACTCCTAAATCCCTTTCGTCAGATACTGAGGTCAGGACTGTGTCGAATATTCTATATTCTGCCCTTGGGTTTTTACGCCCCAGGTGCATTATCTTGCACTTATCCACATTAAATTTCAGTTGCCAGAGTTCTGACCATTCTTCTAGTTTTCCTAAGTCCTTTTCCTTTTGGCGTTTCCCTCCAGGAACATCAACCCTGTTACATATCTTTGTGTCATCAGCAAAAAGACAAACCTTACCATCGAGGCCTTTTGCAATATCACTTATGAAGATATTAAACAAAATTGGTCCCAGTAGTAATCATGTGGCCAAAGGGGTTTGGTTCTGTTCCACGTATAGCCTAAGCCACATTCCTTTGGTTCTTCCCCTTAAGCTGCATTATCTAAATAATTATTTTCATCATACCCCTAACTGCATCATATATCATGTTACTGCAGCTATCAGAGATTGTCCACACCCCCATAGAAGATCCACTCCCCTTCCCTCTGACCTCCTAACACGTGTCACCCTACACAACTGATGGAAGGTGCTTTGATCTCTCCAGTCAACAGCACAATAAAGCAATATATTTCCTAAGTACATATTTGGAAGTGTCATTTACTTTGGAAAACTGTGACCTATGCAATTTCCATACAAGTGAGCCCCGGACAGTTGGCAAAATAGCAGGGGATGTGCTCAAGTTGCCCAGGTGCAGAAAATTAATTGGTGTGAATTAAATGTTCAGTCATACCTATTATAATTGCGCTGCTTGAGCTATATCTGTTTGAATGCTTTGTATATCCATTAATGCAATATTATTTAACTTAAGCGCATGTAGATCCGCTGTGTTACTTGAACAGATTTGGCTTGGGGCGACTCCTATGGGTGTTATCTAAGTGGCCCCATGGTCTTCGCCATTTAACCCCTGTACAGGGATCTAGACTCCACTGTAGGGGAACCACTTGGCCACTGCCTCTTGGAGTAGTCTCAGTTCAAGTGACTGCTGAACCATCAGGGTCAAGAGACACTAGTGGTAAACACCATGGGGTCAGGCAAAATCGTGTTCAGGGAACCAGCTGAGGTCAGGGCAAGGAGAGTACATTCAATCCAATAATCAGACCAAACGTCAAGGCAGGCAGCCCAGGGTCAATACAAGTGTCAGGCAAAGGTCAGGTCAGAGAGTACAATCCAGCACCAGTCCACAAGAAATTAGGAACCAGAAAAAGGGGATTCTAATGCCTTCCAGTGGGGACGGCTTACATACTCATTGGAAGGCGGCCATAGGTATAAACATGTTGACCCATTAAGAAGCTGAGCGTAACACATGCTCCCCTCATAGGGGCACCAGGAGAAGCTGCAAGAAGAGCTTACATGCCGTATATATGTAGCAGAAGTCTAGACTGAGCACTCCAACGTTCATACTAGCAAAGGAGGCAGAAGAGGATTCCGACAGGGATGGACCACCAACAAGAAAAAGGGAAACTGGTGAGTAACTCCAGAGCTGACAACTTAACACGTTCCTACCTGCCATGGAGGCAGAAGCGGATCAACAACTGTGAAGAGGAAAACTAGTGAGTAACCCTACAGTCGCCGACTTAACACTACGCCTCCATGAATGTGTTTGCTTGACTAGTGTATACCAGTCTGTAGTATTTGGATCAAATATATGTCAGTGATCCTTTTTTGCGAATATTGGAATGCCACTGTGGACACTTTTTTTTCCCTTTGTAGGAGTAGAAGAGGTCATTTACGTATTTGTCATTTTTGGAATCAGTAACCATTATTTCCAAATAATAAGGCATGAAGTCACATACTGTACTTGATAGTACATGTATCTGTAAATAATTGCTGTAAGCCTAAAGGATTCTTAACAATCATTATATCTATAATAATTGTGTCCATGCTCAGATATTGGACAGACTGTTGACAGTGAATGGGTAATACGTCTTGTAAGATGTCAATGCTTTAGTTATTGCTGCTTGTATAAATTAGAAATTGGGAACATTACTAGTGACAGGTTCTTTTTGAGGAATTAGCAAAAATGTAATCTTTATGTTCCAGTAAATAAAGAGAATCATACATAGTCTTAGCAGGTCTTACTTGGACATAACTAGGCACTATATGCAGGGACGTATTTAGAGCTCATGCTGCCCTAGGCACTAAGCTTGAATACTCCACCATTAATGGCGCATTTAAAATGCCCAATTATCCCCATGATTCACTTATTCCTGAGCAATCGTAATGATAATAGGTCAGTAGTAACAAAGTAGATCAACGATTACAGTATCACTTATCATTCATCATAAATAGTGATGCCTAGAAATGAGCAAATCGAAAAAAAAAAATTGACCCAAATTTTTCAAAAACAGGGAGAGAGAGAGAATTTTTACAGGCAGTTGGAGAACTTTTGCTTGGGGTCTAATTTATGCGGGCTTGAATCAGAGTTTAAGAAATTCACTTGTCACTCATAGTGAAGCCTAAAAACAATTATTCTTGGTGGCACAATTGATACATGTAAATGGGACATTTGCAAAAGACATTGCTGCCTATTGGAAAATACAGGGCACACCTTGCTGCACTAGAATCTGGAATCATAGATTAGCCCTACCCCCAAATCATATAAATACAGGGGCTTAGTAATAAAACCATACAGTGACTGAATAATACTGCCATAGAGTGACTGTATAACAGCTCCATAACAGTGACTGAATAATACCACCATAGAATAAGTAGATAACATCACCACACCATGACCGGATAATACAACCATACAGTGACAGAATAATACTGTTATAGAGTAACTGGATAACATCACCACACTGTGACCAGATAATACCACCATATAGTGACTGAATAATACTGCGATAGAGTAACTGAATAACATCATCACCCTGTGACTGGATAATACCACCACAATAGTGGATAAAGAATACTGCCATAGAGTAACTGGATAACATCACCACCCTGTGATCAAATAATACCACCAAATAATACCACCATAACAGTGACTGAATAATACCATCCTTTTACTGTGATCCTTGGATTTCTGCCATGGAGCTGAAGTTTGAATGCTGCAGATCCAACAGTGAATTAACCCCCTTTCAATGGCAGGGACCAATCTGCGTGAACACGCCCGCCATAGTTTTGATGCAATATCTTTGGTTAATTGCACCAAGCAGAGACATGTCCCTTAGGCCCCTTTCACATGAGCGTGACAAATTGGCTCCGGACCCAGGGGCGTCGTTAGGTCAAAACATTCGGGGCTGGAGCCTGGATGTTTTGTCCAGTGCCCCGAATGTTTATGCTGGTGGGCATAGGCGACTCAAGGTTCTGTCAGGCCTGGGAAACTCTGAAAGCGCTATACTTACCTCTTCCTTCCTGGTCCTCGGCGCTCCACTGTGAAGGCTGCGCACACTGTGTGAGGCAGCGCTGTGATCTCACACTGTGCGCACCCATACAGCAGACTGTACAAGAGGATTACCGAGTGGGGGCGGTGAAGAGTGGCAGCATCCGAAGCAGGAACAGTAAGTGTATTTTTTTATTTGGGGGCTGATGATATGAGGCTGCTGCGAGGGGGCTGATGATATGAGGCTGCTGGGGGGGACTGATGATATGAGGCTGCTGGGGAGGCTGATGATATGAGGCTACTGGGGGGGCTGATGATATGAGGCTGCTGGGGGACTGAAGAGGGGCACTGGGGGGCTGATATGAGGCACTGGGGGGCTGATATAAGGCATTGGGGGCTTATATGAGACACTGGGAGCTAATATGAGACACTGGGGCTCTTATCTGAGGTCTGATTGGGGGTCATTCACATTGGGGTCTGATCTGAGGTCTTATTAACATTGGGGGTCTTATTGGGGCTGTCAGCTGAGGTCTGATTAACATTGGGGGTCTAATTGGTGGTCTGACCTCAGGTGTAATGAAAAATATTTATTTCTTATTGTCCCCCTCTAAAAGTCTTATAGGGAAAAAAATACTGGTAAGTTTTTAAAATGATTTCTTCTCCCTTCGTTATATTGATAGTGCGGGTCTGTATCTATGTATGCAGAGTGTATTTGTATATATATATATATATATATGTGTGTGTATGTGTGTTTGTGCTTTAGGGTGCACATCTTAATGCAATAGGCTGCGCACGCCTATGCTGGTGTGGGATTTTATTAGGCTATTTCTAGCCGTCTGGGCAATCCCAATTGTTCCACTACTTGCCGGCTGTGCGAGCATGAGTTCAGAACTTCAGTCACTTCTGTCCGCAATTTTGTTCGGCAGCGTGTGATCCCGCGGAACAAGTACAAGGGGGATTGATGGGTTGCTCCTAGAGCCTAATTTGCATATATTAAATCCTCATTTTTCTCAGAAATGTGGGCACATATGAACATGGGACCAACAGAAATGTCTTCAGCTGCCAAGTGCTCCTGCAACAGGTCAGCCAGTTTTAGGCTACTTTCACACTTGCGTTCGGGGTTCCGCTTGTGAGTTCCGTTTGAAGGCTCTCACAAGCGGCCCAGAACGGATCCGTACATCCCTAATGCATTCTGGGTGGATAAGGATCCGTTCAGAATGCATCAGTTTGGCTCAGTTCTGCCTCCATTCCGCTCAGGAGGCGGACACCCAAACGCTGCTTGCAGCGTTTTGGTGTCCACCTGGCCGTGCGGAGCCGTTCTGAATGGATACCATTGTTTGCATTATAGGTGCGGATCCGTCTGTGCAGATACCAGACGGATCAGCACCGAACGGAAGTGTGAAAATAGCCTAATAGGTAAAAATCTGCTGACAGATGCTCTTGTTGCAGATGTACGTTATTTTGAAACTTGCACCAGTTTTCTGGTTAATCCACGGCACTCCAAATTTCTGTGCAATTTTTTTTTTTACATTTTATTTTGTTATTTTGTTTGTAGATTATCATTATATACATCCAGATTAGCCTTATACTTGTTCCACTATTCTCACGGGCACCCACACTGGATTCAAGGTGTGCAGAGTACATATTTTCTCAATTGTACCAGTTTTCTGGCATACTAAAGGTTACTACTATTTGTGTGCAGGTTTTGTGCAAAAATATGCGCTTTTGAAACTCCAAAAAAACATTGGTAACCCTGCCAGGCTCCAGCCATGCACCCACCTTTACAATACCCATAGAAGACAGGGATTAAGGACAAATGGTGGAATTAAGAAAACACCTGCCACACAGCCTGTAAAGTAATATGGGCAGATGAGGTAGCACCAGGCACAGAATTGGGGGTATCAGCAAGGTAGGAAGATTGTGTAGGTTTGGGAGAGGAAGTGTCACGGAAGGTGGATAGAAAACTAGAAGACACAAAATGAAGATCCGAGTGACTGGATCCAAAACTAAGGAACAAAAGGGAGGGCCCTGCAACAGACCTGGCTCTCTCCCTAACTGCTCAGCCTATGCAAAAATCTCAATGGTAGATGATCGCATATCCTCATACCTCGACTGTATAACACCTGAACACCCTATAATAGTGAGGGGACACGACCACCGGCTCCCTACACTTGATACGGAGGGAGTCAGGGTCACCTGGGATCCAGAAAACAGGAAAATACAAATGAATGAACAAAACTTATCTGTAGAAGACTCAGTAGTAGCATCCAGCATGCATACACTCCAGGAAGTTGTATAAACCGCAAAGTGATGCAGTATGGGAAGGGATTTAAAGGGATTAAATCAGTGCAACTACATGACAGCTGAGAGAGCCTAACGAGATGAGAAAATGAAAGCAAAACAAAAGGAACCTCAAGGAGGAGGTTCTGAAGGACGTCTGTCAGAGCTTCTCAGATGTCTGGTGGTGACAGGTAGGGTGGACACTGAAAAAGTGAGGAGCCAATGATGTCTCTGTTACAATCTCTGCAGACACAAGTCATGGCTGGAAGAAGTCCCCACAGTGGTCCGGGCCAGATGGAATAGACAGGGACAGTGAATACACTAATATTTACCACTTTACAGTCACTATATGGCTGTAATATGCTGGTAAATAACAATATGGAGGTTATATTCAGGCACTATTTAGTGGTATCGGTTGTAGTCATGATGCAGAGTTACGTGGGTTTGGGGCTCAGTCAAGCAACAGATGTATTTTTGCCCCTCCCTGTGCTGAACCCATAGCTATGTCTTTGGATCACGTCACTGATTCTCTTAAA
Organism: Bufo gargarizans; assembly: GCF_014858855.1. Classification (NCBI taxonomy): domain Eukaryota; kingdom Metazoa; phylum Chordata; class Amphibia; order Anura; family Bufonidae; genus Bufo; species Bufo gargarizans. The sequence continues at coordinate 147,181,524 of NC_058085.1, read as the reverse complement.
TCTTTGAGATGATGACATCACAAGAGGCTAGAGCAGGCCAGAAATCTAGTGATGACATCACAAGTGGTGCCTTAGGATGGGAGTAGCCAGGGGCGTAACGATCAGGGTCGCACCTTCCCGGCGGGGGGAGGGGGCCCGCTTCGCTCACATGTAATGGGAGTGCTCTGACAGGGCCTGGCATGAAGTACAGTGACAATGTCGGGCCCCGTCAGAGCCCCCATCAAACATGTATATTATGCACCCCCGGCGCACAGACGAGAGGGGGTGAAGAGGCAAGTGGGGAGGGGGTGTGGCGCGCATACTCACCCAGCAGTTCTTGTCACTGCCGGGCTGTCGTCTCCAGAGTAAAGCAGGGAGCTCTCTCCGCTCCCTGCTTCACTTTTTTTCTGAGCTCCGGCGCACCCCTTGCTGGCCGCACATCGTGCTGCTGGCTGTGGGAGGAGCACTGAAAGCCCGGGAATCGGCCTCCAGCACAGCCAGCGGTGCGATGTGAGTGTGGGAGTTTTTTTTTTAACTGCAGGCTCGAGGCAAAAGGGGGGCCACAACAAGAGTGAGAGGGCACAAAAGTGGGCATCTAATCTGCCATAACTACTTTGAGGGGCACCTAATCTGGCATAACTACTATGAGGGGGAACATAACTGGGCATAACTACTGTGAGGGGCACATATCTGGGCATAACTACTATGAGGGGGCACATAACTGGGCATAACTATCGTGAGGGGGCACATATCTGGGCATAACTACTATGAGGGGGCACATAACTGGGCATAACTACTGTGGGGGGGTGCATAATCTGGCATAACTACTGTGAGGGGGTGCATAATCTGGCATAACTACTGTGAGGGGGTGCATAATCTGGCATAACTACTGTGAGGGGGCACATAATCTGACATAACTACTCTGAGGGTGCACATAACTGGGCATAACTACTGTAAGGGGGAACATATCTGGCCACAACTACTGTGAGGGGGCACATAGCTGTTCAACACTACTGTGAGGGGGCACTTATCCGGCAATAACCACTGTGAGGAGGCACATATCTGGGCATTACTGCTGTGAGGGGGCGCATATCTGGGCATTACTACTGTGAGAGGGCACATATCTGGGCATTACTACTGTGAGGGGCACATATTTGGGCATATCTACTGTGAGAGGGGAACATATCTCGGCAAAACTACTGTGAGGGGGGAACATATCTGGGCATAACTACAGTGAGGGGGCACAAAAGTGGGCATAACTACTGTGACAGGAACAAAGGTGGGCATAAGTGCTGTGAGGGGCCACAAAGAGAACATAACTATTGTGAAGGGGCCACAAGGTGGGCTTCATTACTGTGTGGGGCCACAATGTGGGCATTATTACTGTGTGATAGCACTTAGGGGAAATGTCGTAGATTACCCTGCTATACATTGGCATGGCTCAGTCTTACAGGCCAGCACAGCACCACCTGCTGGTGATTTCACAGGGGCAGTCACCATCCCTTCCTTATGTGATGATTTTTTTATCTATCACCACAGGGACCTTGTTCTGGATCCAGTGGATGTCACACCAATGCCAGCGACACCCTGGATGAGGTAGGACCAGATTTTATTAGTTAGGACTGGGTATAGCCATGCATTGGGCTTAGTGTAAAAATGTTTTAATACTTTGTATAAATTGGGAGGTAGGAGGGGCCCAATCCAAAGTTTGCATCAGGGCCATAACACTCTGGTTAGGCCACTGGGAGCGGCCATATTGAATGTAATTACATACCATCTACAGATAATGGGCTCACCTTTTGGCTTGTTCTTAGGCCAATTTATCTATAAAATACTCATTTTTTTCAGATAGTGATAAGTGTGGTAGAGCTTTGGCATATCTGGCTCGATCTGAGACCCAACAAACGGTAGTGGTGGGAGTCCTGAATGATCAGGGTGTGTTGTTGAGGGAGCCTAGAGATGTCTGCCGTCAGTTTGCCTCCTACTATACAAACTTGTATGCCTCCAAAACCACATGCATTCCGGGAGAGATTTCCAAGTTCCTGGCAGGTATTAACATTCCCTCACTTGATAGTGACGACAGGGGAGCCCTAGCGGCGGACTCAGAGATTGAAGTAGCCATCAACTCTTTAGCAACCAAAAAAAAAACGGGTCCCGATGAATTCCAAGCTGAATGGTATAAGCGTTTTTCTAAGGACCTTGTTACTAGAATGAGGAAGTTGTTGAGGTATGCGCTGGAACAAGGTTCACTGCCTCCTTCTTTTTCGGAGGCAACAATAGTAGTAATTTATAAGCAGGGAAAACCATCTGACCGGTGTAGCTCTTATCGACCTATCTCACTTCTAAATCTTGATGTCAAAATCTTTGCGAAGGTACTGGCATTGAGATTGAGGGAGGTAATTCTTTCCTTGGTTGGGGTAGATCAGTCGGGTTTCATGCCAGGGAAGACTACCGATATTAATCTAAGACGTTTGTTCAGTAATCTTCAGGTCAAACATGATAATCGAGGTACGAGGGTTCTCGTCTCCTTGGACAATGAAAAAGCTTTTGATTCAGTAGAGTGGGACTTTATGTGGGTGGTGTTGGATCGAATGGGATTCTCTGCTAAATTTCTGCGCTGGCTACAGATGCTGTATAGATCCCCAACGGCGAGAGTCAGGGTAAATGGGTATACATCGGATTCTTTCTCCTTAGGTAGAGGTGCTAGACAGGGCTGCCCTCTCTCCCCCTTGTTATTTGCATTAATAATGGAACCTTTATCGATACTCATTTCCTCTAACTCAGGTATAGAAGGCTGGGAAAAAGCCGGAATAACAGAAAAGCTTTCGTTATATGCTGATGACATGTTGGTATACCTGGCTGATCCGGGGAAGTCCTTAGATACCCTTTTAAATTTTGTGGATTATTTTGGTTGCTTCTCGGGTCTTCGCGTGAACTGGGCCAAGTCTTTGCTTAATTGATGGATTTAATCCAATTCACATTTCATTAAATACTAAGCTTCAAATTGTGGAGCAATTTACATATTTGGGGATTATTATTCACAGAGAGGTGGAAAAGTTCTAAGACCTAAATGTTGTTCCTACAATGCAATACATTACCAAAAAATTAGAAGCATGGGAAAACTTACCTTTGAATCTCATTGGGCGTATCAATATTATAAAAATTATTCTTCTCCCAAAATTGCTATACCTATATAGGGCTGCCCCAATACTATTTTCCAGGAAACACTTTACTACCGTAGATAGAGTAATCACTCCCTTTCTATGGAACAAATCTTCTCCCAGAATAGCGAGGTGCACCCTTCAGGCATCTTACCTGCAGGGGGGCCTTGCTTTGCCCCATCTATACATGTACTATGTAGCTGAGCAGCTAAACTATGTGGCGTGGTGGGTACGGGCAGACTCGGGTAATCCGGCGGTAGTGTTGAAGGCAGCGTTGATGGGGTCCTATGAAGCGCTTACGAATTTGGCATATAGGAGGGGGGGTTCGTTCAGCAGAATACTATACCTAATCGATGGCTGCGACAGTGAAGATTTGGGTTAAATGGAGTTGGATGCGTAATTCGGGCGAGAATAGCATTACTTGGTCACCATATTTGCCATTGTGGAGAAATAGAGGGTTACGGAATTGTTCTCATTAACAGAACTAGAATTTTGGCCACAAAAAGGGGTGCATTATCTTACCCAACTGTATGATAGGGGTCTTTTTAGATCCTTTAACAGTCTGAAACGGGAATTTAATCTGCCCCAACATGGTTTGTACAGATACTTTCAGCTTAGACATGCCTATCATGCTCAGTTTGGTAGAGAACCACTAAAGCTGGAGTGTGGCCCTGTAGAAGCAGTGGTCAGGAGGGTTCCTTTGGTCAAACCAGTGTCGGCTCTCTATGCGTCGCTAATGACTTTACAGGATTCTCCCCTCGATAATTAATTTGTCAAGTGGAGAAGGGATGTCGAAAATCTAGATACGCATATTAAAGAATTTAGCCATACATGGAGATCCACAGTGGTAAGCGCTAGAGATCAATTGAATCAAGCTAAGTGGTATCATAGGATATACTATACCCCTGAGAGATTATTCAAAATGGGTAAATTACCAGACCCTCAGTGTACGCGGTGTGGATATGAAAAGGGCTGCCTAATACATATGATTTGGCAGTGTCCGGTCATTTATAGCTTCTGGGAAGGGATTCATGCCTACATTAATGATATATTGGGTTTTCCTAATGTCTGCACTGCGCTGACGAGTCTGCTGGTGATAGCTAATGAGGTGCAACTAGCTAATGAGGATGCAACTAGTTAATACCGACCTTGAGTTATATAAGTTTATATATGAGCGTCGAGGGACCCCCGACCGGTTCATGAAGATATGGGATCCTTGGATTGGAGCCCAAACGCTGATACCCTAGGAGGTAGGGGTGTTTGTTTCTGGCCGATGAAGGTATTGTATGAATGTGTCTGTGTATGCAGCAGTGATGGCCAGTTTGCCATATTCTCCCGCGAACACATGCGGGCTGCCATCTTAAGTCACAAGTCCGGCAATGCACAGGTAAGTCCTTACCTGTGCCTGCGCCGCGAGCCGCTCTGAAACAAATGCGGTCTCTGGGAGCAGGCAGTTCCGAGAACAGCCGCCAGGGGCCTTCATCGGGCTGTTCCCGGAACTGCCTGCTCCCGGTGACCACATTTGTTTCAGAGCGGCTTGTACCTGTGGCTCGCCGGACTTGTGAGATAAGATGGCAGCCCGCATGTGTTCGCGGGCGAACATGGCGAACTGGCCATCACTGGTATGCAGTACTCTTTATTATTCCATGACATAATCTATTGGGTGCTATTCAGACTATTAAGTTACTATTTGCTTCTGACCTGAGTAAGGGCTAAAGGAAGCTGGTATGATTGATCCCATGTGAATCAATGTATTGGACTTATTTGTAGTTTGCTTGAAAATGGAGTGTTTGAAATGCTTTTTGTTAAACTTTAATAAAAAGTAAGTACCCTATCAAGCACCTATACCGAACTCTCGCTTCAAATACAAGTTCGTACGAACACTCAAGTGTTGGTTTGAAATAAGTGTGTATACTGAACTTTCACTCTATCTAAGTTCTCATTGAACTATCGCTTTATCAAGTTCCCATAACGAACTTTTACAATCGTTTGGAAACTACCTAGCTGCTTTGTTTCTGGTCATTTAAAGGGATACAACAACTGTCACATACAGTTCAATGTTTGAATAACTGATGTATACAATTTAATACTTCAAGAATCCTCAGATTTATAAGCATCATGTGCACGTTTTGAATATAACCAGTGTTTTTTCTCGTATGAGTTTTATTGATTTGGGAAGCTGTTCCAGGAATCACTCATCTGGAACTTTTAATCCTGTCGAATCAATTACCCTCAGTAATTAAGTTTTGGCCAAAACTCATTGTGTAAATTTTATGTTTATGTAATTTATAGTAGTGTGAATAAATTTTAACCTTAATTTTAATTAATCTGCGTGACCCATGTATTTGTGAGTGCCGATCTATCTACATGAATATATTCTATCTGGTAAACGGGGCTTACAATTGATTGTGCACCTAGCCAGAGTTCCCTCTATTAAGTAGAGCCACCCTTATTTGAACAGATTTCTAAGTCCTTACCTGTGCCTGCGCCGCAAGCCGCTCTGAAACAAATGCGGTCACCGGGAGCAGGCAGTTCCGAGAACAGCCGCTAGGGGCCTTCATCGGGTTGTTCACGGAACTGCCTGCACCCGGTGACCGCATTTGTTTCAGGCCGGCTCGCGGCGCAGGCACAGGTAAGGACTTACCTGTGCCTCGCCGGACTTGACAGTTAAGATGGCAGCCCGCATGTGTTCGCGGGCGAACTGGCCATCACTGGTGTGCAGTACTCTTTATTATTCCATGACATAATCTATTGGGTGCTATTCATATTATTAAGTTACTATTTGCTTCTGACCTGAGTAAGGGCTAAAGGAAGCTGGTATGATTGATCCCATGTGAATCAATGTATTGGACTTATTTGTAGTTTGCTTGAAAATGGAGTGTTTGTAATGCTTTTTGTTAAGCTTTAATAAAAAGATACTATCAAAAAAAATAAGAAAAGACAGGGAGGGGGAATGATTCCAGATGTCACCTGTCAGCCATTGGATATAACTGCTCTGGAATCACTTATATGTTCTTTAGAGTATAACACTAATATTTACCACTGTACATTCCCTATATGGCGGTAATATGCTGGTAAACAACAGTATGGAAGTAATATTTAGTCACTACTTGGTGGTATTGGTAGTAATCATGATGAGGAGTTAACTGGGTTGGGGGCCCATTCAGGCTATAGATTAGTTTTTTGCCCCTCGCTGTGCTAAACCCATAGCTATGCCATTGGATCACGTCACTGATTATTTCCGATTCTCAGGATGACGACATCACAAAAGACAAGAGCAGGCCAGGATTCTAATGATGACATCACAAGTGGGATGGGAGCATGGCAGCGGCCATATTGAATGTAATTACATACCATCTACAGATAATGGGCTCACCTTTCTCTATAAAATCACCGCAGGAAATTCTCATAGAATGCTCTTGATTCTGCAGAATTCACACATGTTGATAGCACCAATAAAAGATGAAACATACCAGCTACATACATGTCCATAGACTCCTGCCTGAAATTCTCTTCATATCAGGGTCACAGAGATTTGTCGCTAGTGGTTGGGAGGTCATACCTGGAGGATGGGGGTAATTTATTTTGAGACTTGTGCCAGTGTTCTGGTATACAAAAAGTAACAAATTTTTTAGTGTGAAAGTGTTGCGTAACCATATGTGCCTTTCAGGGCCTGAAGTGCATTGGTAACCTTGCCAGGCTTCAGCCCTACACCCACTCTTAGTATGAGGACAAATAGCGCAATTTGATAATTAAAAAAAAAATATAAAAAAAAAACTTTTTCTTTAAAAAATATGAAGTTTATTATTAAAATTTGTAGGTTTTCAGAGCAGTTTTTGGGCTTCTGGCTCTTTAAGGAGAGGGGAGGGGGGCGACTCCTTCTTCTCCTGAGATTCTTATATTGGATTGGCTGGATTCAGCTTGAGAAGAGGTCAGGGGTTGCACCTTGGTCACATTTTCGGGCAGATGGGAGCGGGTCACGAGAAGGTTCCTCACGTTGTTTTGCAATCGGATCTTAGAAGAGGAAAAAATCCAAATAAGCAAAATAATTTACAGAAATACAAGGAGAAAATGGAGAGAAGTGGCCAAACTTACCAGACCTGGTGCTGCTCCGCTCGTCAGAGTGTTCATGGAAATTTTAGATGGTTTGGATGGTAAAGACCATCTGTAGATGGTAAAGGGGGCGGATGGTAAATGTGCCCCTAACGGCAGATGGTATTTGCCGAGGGACAGATGGTCTTTTAAGGGCCTAGCGGCAGATGTTATGGCCGGCGGCAGATGTTAAGATGGCCGCTTTCTCTTCAGGGGGTTAGAGGCCCCGATGGTAGTGGTGGCCCCCTGAAGGTCCTTCATCTCCACGTCATCAGCATACTGGCGTGGACCAACCTCCATCCTTTCATCCTCACTGTCCGACATCTCAACATCTTCTGAATATTGGCGAGGGCCAAAATCCATCATCTCTATTGCAGTCATCACAGGTACAGACTTCGGCATTATCCTCCTCCTCTTCCGAGACACACCCATGATGACAGCCAGCTAGAGGAACTGACACTGGGCTCTGGGCGTGACCCCAATTTATAAGGCTCGCCCCATTATGACATCACAAGTAGACAAGTCATAATCGCCATTATGACACCACAAGTAGACAAGTCATAATCCCCATTATGACATCACAAGTAGACGAGTCATAATCGCCATTATGACACCACAAGTAGACAAGTCATAATCCCCATTATGACAGCCCAAGCAGACGTGTCATGTCCCCCATTATGACATCACAGGTAAAGGGGTCACACCAGATGCATAGCTAGTGGGGGGCAGGGCAGGATTCTAATGATGATATCACAAGTGGGATGGGAGCATGGCAGCGGCCATATTGAATGTAATGACATACAATCATATATAAGGGGCTCACATGTTCTTGGGCCAATTTCTTTATAAAATCACCTCAGGGATATCCTGATGTTGACGAGCACCAATAAATGATGAAACACAACATCTACATATGTGCCCATAGACTCCTGCCTGAAATTCTCTTCATGTCAGGGTCACAGTGATTTTGGGGTGAGTGGTGGGATATGTGACCCCAAAGTGGGGGAATTATGTGTCTAAAAGAAAGACTCTCTTCGTTGCCCATATCAACCAATCACAGCACAACTTTCAATTTATATTCTGCTCACGGAAAATGAAAGCTGCAATCTGATTGGTTGCTATGGGCAACAAAGGCAGTTTCTCTTTTCAACCATTTCACTCAGACTAAATCTCCCAATGTTTCTGCAAACTCCACATGGGAACAACCTTTCACCTTTTGTGTCACCCTATCGTCTCATAGATTGTAAGCTCTTGCGACCAGAGCCCTCATTCCTCTTGTTCTAATTATCGACTTGTCTGTTGCTATGTTATGTATTACTGTTTGTACATATAAATAAAGATTATTATTATTATGGACTACGGGTGCCGACAGGGTGAGATGTCCATGATCACAGCAGTAATATATTCAGATGTTCTACATTGCATCACAATAACTTCCATGACAGTGGAAATAACCCGCCCCTCACAATTATCCAACCAATCAGAGAAGGATGAGAGCTACAAGAAGAAACTGAGCAGAAGATTAGATTGTGAGCCCCTGGGATCAGGGATGATGAGAGTAATCTATTGTGTGATGACAGGCATGGATCGTCTGTGAGACGATGGGAGTTATATATTGGGGGTGATATACTATAACTGCACTCCAGTTTTCCAACATAGAAAACTCACATATTTTGTGGCATGCGCCATTTTCTGACATCCTGGCCACCTTTAAAAAAAAGTGTGCGGGAAGAGGTGGGACATGGGTGGCACAATAGTGCACATTACTTCAGAAATCTACTACAGCTCCTTCTGCATGGACAACAGAAGATGTGACTAATTTATTATGAGCAGTAAGCCATTTAATAAATTCGGCATATCTAACTACAAACGGGGCTTTTACTAAAACTGGCGTGTGAAACGACAGTCTAAGTGAATGACCCTATTATGTGTGAGATGATGGGAGTTATATATTGTTTGTGAGACGAAAGGATTGATACATTGTTTGTGAACTGATGGGAGTGCTACATAGTGTGCAAGACAATGGGAATCATACATAGTGTGTAAGACAATGGGAGGGATAAATAGTGTTTGAGACAATGGGAGTGATACATAATGTGTGAGACGATAGGAGTGATACATAGTATGTGAGCCAATGGGAGTAACACATAGTGTGAGAACCCAGGGCCGGGTCAGCACTCGGCATGCCCAGGCAAGGCCCGCTGCTCCTGGTGGGCCGCACAGCCAATTAGGTGAGGTGAGGCGATCGCCTCAGGCAGTGCGGCCCTGGAGATAAGTGGGGGGGCGGAGGCGCAGGGCAGGGAGAGATGAGCGCTTCCATTGTGAAAGCGCTCATCTCTATATTCATCTGTATCGCCCTCCTCAGCACAACGATACAGATGGATGTGCTGCGGCGGGGCAGGGAAGAGGTGTCTCCCTTCCCTGTTCCTCTGATAGGCTATAGGCACTAGGCCTGTAGCCTATCGAAGTCCAGTTCAGGTGGCGCGATAATCTCGCCTCCTGAGCCGTACAGCGTGGGACACAGGCCGGAAGAGGCCTGAATCACTGCCAGCGTGGAGGTAAGTATATCTCTGTTTATTTTTATTTATATGACCCAATGTATTATGGGGGTATCGAGGGGCACTAAGAAGGGGCATTTTTTACCGGCACATTATGGGGGGCATCTAGGGGCACTAAGAAGGGGCACTATGGGGGCATCTAGGGGCGCTAAGAATGGGCATTTCTTACTGGCATATTATGGGGGGCATCTAGGGGCATTAAGAAGGGGCATTTCTTAAAGGCACATTATGGGAGACACTATGGGGGGAATCTTGGGGCACTAATAAGGGGCATTTCTTACTGGCACATTATGGGGTCACTATGGGGGGCATCTTGAGGCACTAAGAATGAGCATTTATTACTTGCACATTATGGGGGCATCTAGGGGCACTAAGAAGGGGCATTTAGTACTGGAACATTATGGGGGACACTATGGGGGCATCTAGGGACTCTAAGAAGGGTCATTTCTTACTGGAACATTATGGGCGGCACTATGGGGCATCTAGGGGCACTAAGAAGGGTCATTTTTTTACTGGCACATTATGGGGGTACTAGGGCACTAAGAAGGGGCATTTCTTACTGACACATTATGGGGGGGCACTTAGGCGAATGAAGAACAGAAGCACTAAAGGGGCATCTACTGAGGGCACAAAGAAGGGTTATTTTATATGGGGGGCACTATGAGGAAGGAGGGAGAGGAACACTATGGGGGCATCTACTGGGGGCACTAAGAAGGGGTATTTTATACTGGCACATTATGGGGGCACTATGAGAGCATCTACTGGGGGCTCTGTATAGGGGCATTTTATGCTTGAACACATTATGGGGGTACTACGGGGAAGGGGAAAAGAGGAGCACTATGGGGGCATCTACTGGGGACACTAAGAATGGGTATTTTATACTGGCACACATTAAAGGGGAACACTGAGGGCATCTACTGGGGGCTCTATAAAGGGGCATTTTATACTGGCAAATTATGGGGGGCACTATGAAGAATGGGGGAGAGGAGAACTATAGGTGCATCTACAGGGGGCACTATATAGAGGTATAATATACTGGCACATGGGAGGCACTATGGGAAAGGAGGATAGGAGCACTATGGGGCATTGACTTGGGGGCATTGACTTGAGGGCATTATATAGGGGTATTTTATACTGGCATACATTATAGGGACATTAGCTCAACTGGGAGCACTAAAAGGGGGTATTTTGTGTACTGGCACACAGAATATGGACATTTTTGTACTAGTACACATTATTAGGGGGGATTTTTTGCACTGGTACACATTATAAGGGGGCATTTTGAGTACTGGTGCTCATTTTAAGGGGGGATTTTTCTACTGTCACATTATAAGGAGAATTATAACTACTGGGGGGCATTATGGTGGGTTTTATTACTACTGGGGAGCTATGGGGAACATGATTACTAGTATGGGCACTATGGGAGCATTATTACTTCTGGGGCTCAGTGGGAGCATGTTGGGAGCCCTGTAGGAGCACTATTACTACCAAGTGCGCTCTGGCAGGTAATTATTACTATTGGTGGGACTTTTGAGAGCACTATTACTGTGGAGGGCACCCTGGCACAGTATCAGCTACACAGTTATTTTTGGGGAACATTATGTTTAAACTATAAGTGTCAGGGTCACTGCGTTCTATTGTATGGGGTCCACTCCCCCAGTGGCCCCCATACAATATAACGCAGTGCCCCTGACACTAATAGTGTAAACATAATGACCCCCAGTGCCCCCCAGAAAGTATATTGACCCCCTCACTATATTTTCTGGGGGTCATTATACAGTGTGGGAGCCAGGGGGGGGACGGGGGGGAACATATAAATGTAAAAAAATGCCACAAGGGGGCCCACTGAGATTTATCGCCCACATCAACCTGCAGCCAGCCCTGTGTGAGCCGATGGGAATGATACATAGTGTGTGATGATGAGAGTACTTCCAGATATTTATTACAAAATTTACAATACAAACCAAAATTTTGAAGATATAAATAATATACCTTTGTATATCACATTGTAATATACAGGATAATACAGTCCTGATCAAAAGTTTAAAACCACTTGAAAAATGGCAAAAAATCATATTTTACATTGTTGGATCTTAACAAGGTTCCAAGTAGAGCTTCAACATGCAACAAGAAGAAATGAGAGTGAGACAAAACATTTTTTGAGCATTCAATTAATTGAAAATAACGATTAGGCCTAGTTCACACGAACGTATGGCTTTTATAGTTTTTAGCGGTCCATTTTTCACGGATCTGTTGTTCCATTTTTGAGTTCCGTTGTGTTTCCGTTTCCTTTCCATTTTTCCGTTCCGTTTTTCCGTATGCCATGTACAGTATACAGTAATTACATAGAAAAAATTGGGCTAGGCATAACATTTTCAACAGATGGTTCAGAAAAAAACGGAACGGATACGGAAGACATACGGATGCATTTCCGTATGTGTTCCGCTTTTTTTGTGGACCCATTGACTTGAATAGAGCCACGGAACGTGATTCGCGGGCAATGATAGGACACGTTCTATCTTTCAACGGAACGGAAAAACGGAAATACGGAAACAGAATGAATATGGAGTACATTCAGTTTTTTTTTTTTTTGCGGAACCATTGAAATGAATGGTTCCGTATACGGAACACAAAAAAACGGCCCCTACACTCGCAAAAAAAACGTTCGTGTGAACTAGGCCTTAAACTGAAACAGGCTGTTTTTCAGCTGATCCAAATTTTAGGACCACATGCCTTTAAAAAGCCAAATCTGTGCAAAGATGTGGATTCATTGTCATTTTCTGTCAGGTAGTCACACGTTGTGATGGCAAAGGCAAAAAAAATCTCCCTTTTTGAACGTGGTCGGGTTGTTGAACTGCATAAGCAGGGTCTCTCACAGCGCGCCATCGCTGCTGAGGTGGGACGCAGTAAGACAGTCATTTGGAATTTCTTAAATGATCCTGAGGGTTATGGAACAAAAAAGTCAAGTGGAAGAGCCAAAAAAATTTCATCAGCACTGAGCCGGAGGAACCAATTGGCTGTCCGTCAAGACACTGGACGATCCTCGACCCAAATTAAGGCCCTTACTGGTGCTGACTGCAGCCCCATAACCATCAGACGGCATCTGAGACTGAATGGCTTCAAAAACAAAAAAACGTCTTCAAAAACCTCGTCTCCTTGAACGCCGGTCTTAAACTTTTGATCAGGACTGTACTCAGGGGTGCAGTGTAATATACAGGATTATACCCAAGGGTGCAGTGTAATATACAGGATTACACCCAGGGGTGCGGTGTAACAAACAGGATTATACTAAGGCTACTTTCACACTTGCGTTCAGAGCGGATCCGTCTGAGACGGATCCGCTCATATAATGCAGACGGTGGATCCGTTCAGAACGGATCCGTCTGCATTATATTGTTAAAAAATTTCTAAGTGTCAAAGTAGCCTCAGACGGATCCGTCCAGACTTTACATTGAAAGTCAATGGGGGACAGATCCGTTTGAAAATTGAGCCATAGTGTGTCATATTCAAATGGATCCGTCCCTATTGACTTACATTGTAACTCTGGACGGATCCGCTTGCCTCCGCACTGCCAGGCAGACACCCAAACGCTGCAAGCAGTGTTCAGGTGTCCGCCTGCTGAGCAGGGCGGAGGCTGAACGCTGCCAGACTGATGCATTCTGAGCGGATCCGCGTCCACTCAGAATGCATTAGGGCTGGACGGATGCGTTCGGGGCCGCTTGTGAGCCCCTTCAAACGGACAAGCGGACACCCGAACGCTAGTGTGAAAGTAGCCTTAGTGGTGCAGTGTAATATATTGGAGTATACCCAGTGGTGCAGTATAATATGCAAGATTATACCCTGGAATGCAGTGTAATATACATGATTATACCTGGGGAGCTGTATAATATACAGGATTATACCCAGGGGAGCAGTGTAATATATAGGCCTCATGCACACAACAGTATTTTTTTGCGGTCCGCAAAACGGGGTTCCGTTGTTCCGTGATCCGTGTCCGTTTTTGCTTCCGTTGTGCTGCCGTGTGTCCCCGTGTCCGTTTTTTTGCGGACCGTCAGAAAACAAGGAATGGTGAAAAAAAATTTATTTGACTAACTCCACCCAGGATACTGGTATAAATCACCTGAGATTGGTTTTGTGGCCATTTTCTGTAGTCTTTATAGAGTACAGAGGTTCTTTTCGCTGCTCTCTTTGCTGTATCACCATGTCGGATTCTGAGGAAGAGGTCTTACTGCATTGGCTGGTTTCTCGGCGTTGGGGACAGCGCACTCCTTTGTTGGATGAGGAACCGAGTAGAAGGCAACGATTTTGGGTCCATCCGATTATTTCACAACGTTACCGGAAAGGACACTTTCATACCCTCTGCAGCTGCATACAGAGAAGTTCTATTCCTTCTGTCGGATGTCAGTGGGTACATTTGATCGCTTGCTGTCGTCTCTACGTACTGTCCTTACCTTTATGGACACCAATATGAGGCGCATTATTTCTCCTGAGGAAAGGCTCATTGTCACGTTGAGGTAAGCAATATTTTACATTTAAAGTTTCACCAGTAATGTGCAGTGCTTCTGTCAGGGGGAACATGTGCTAAAAAATGGCTGCTGTAGGCTACTTTCACACTAGCGTTGTTTAAATCCGGCGTTCAATTCCGACACCGGAACTGCCTGCCGGATCCGGAAAAACGTGTGAAAACGGATTACATTTGAATCCTGATCAGGATTTCGATCACAATGAAAAAATGCATTGGAAAAAACGGATCCGCTATTTATGGACTTTAACTTTTTTTTCGCATTTTTCGGGTTTAACATGCAAAAGCCGGATACGGTTTGACTGAACACATGGCGCCAGATCCGGCGTTAATGCAAGTCAATAGGAAAAAGGCCTGATCCGGCGTTCAGTCAAAGTGTTCAGGATTTTTGGTTGGAGGTAAAAATACAACATGTTACGGTTTTCTGAAAAGCCTGATCAGTCAAAAAGACTGAACTGAAGACATCCTGATGCATCCTGAATGGATTACTCTCTATTCAGAATGCATTAGGATAAAACTGATCAGTTTTTTTTCCGGATTTGAGCCCCTAGGACGGAACTCAGCGCCGGGAAAAGAAAAACGCTAGTGTGAAAGTACCCTTAGGCCCCTTTCACACGGGCGAGTTTTCCGTGCGGGTGCGATGCGTGCGGTGAACGTATTGCACCCGCACTGAATCCTGACCCATTCATTTCTATGGGGCTGTGCACATGAGCGTTGATTTTCACGCATCACTTGTGCGTTGAGTGAAAATCGCAGCATGCTCTATATTGTGCGATTTTCACGTGACGCAGGCCCCATAGAAGTGAATGGGGTGCGTGAAAATCGCATAGCATCCTCAAGCAAGTGCGGATGCGGTGTGATTTTCAGGCATGGTTGCTAGGTGACAGTCTATTCACTGTATTATTTTCCCTTAAAACATGGTTATGAGGGAAAATAATAGCATTCTGAATACAGAATGCATAGTAAAACAGCGCTAGAGGGGTTAAAAAAAAAATTACAAAAAATTTAACTCACCTTAGTCCACTTGATCGCGAAGCCCGGCATCTCCTTGTGTCTCCTTTGTTGACTAGGACCTCTGGTGAGCATTAAATAGAGGTAAAGGACCTTTGATGATGTCACTCCAGTCATCACATGGTACGTCACATGATCTTTTACCATGGTGGTTCACCATGGTAAAAGACCATGTGATGACCGGAGTGACGTCATCAAAGGTCCTTTACCTCTATTTAATGCTCACCACAGGTCCTAGTCAACAAAGGAGACACAAGGAGATGCCGGGCTTCGCGATCAAGAGGACTAAGGTGAGTTAAATTTTTTTATATTTTTTTTTAACCCCTCTAGCGCTGTTTTACTATACATTCTGTATTCAGAATGCTATTATTTTCCCTTATAACCATGTTATAAGGGAAAATAATACAATCTTCAGAACATCAATCCCAAGCCCGAACTTCTGTGAAGAAGTTCGGGTTTGGGTACCAAACATGCGCGATTTTTCTCACGCGAGTGCAACGCATTACAATGTTTTGCACTCGCGCGGAAAAATCGTGCATTTTCCCGCAACGCACCCGCCTTTTATCCGGGCAAAAAAACTGACGCCCGTGTGAAAGAGGCCTTAGACATGTGCTACTGTTTGCTGAAGTAACCTTTCGTTGCCCATAATGTGTTGGGAGAATGGTTTTTTTTTTTTTTTAAATGTATTTTAAATCTGTTAAACCCTGACACATAACATCCAAATTTTATTTTAATATTTTTTTTTTTTTATGCAAGTTTCAAACTTGTGTTCAGCTAACGTCCTCCAGACACTCCAATAATCCTCAGCACTCGCCAGTTCTTAGTGAAAAATTGTGATTTATTCAGTCAGTCAGCCAGGATTCAGCAGGTGATTTAAATCTCAATTTTTTCCAAACTACTACTGAGTCCTGGGGATTATTGGAGTGTCTGGAAGAATTGGGACCCTCAATCTGGATCCCTTTCTGCATGCACCACCTGGCTTGGAGCCTATATACCTGTCTGTCTCCTATTTTGGGGAATTGTGGTGCTGGCAAACCCTGCGTTTTTCAGCTAACATCCTCATCATGCATAATGTGCACATAATTCTGAAGTTGCTCTTAACTTTCTGCTTTTCAAAGGGGCTAAACACAGTTGTTGTCACTTAGTTGTGGTAGTACTGCCCACACCACAATGGCTGGTAGTGTTTTCCTATGAGCCCAATTTTTTTTCGTGTTTAGCCAACAACGGACATAGGGCAGTGATGGCGTGCCGTTTTCACTTCAACCCAAAATCCACATATTTTTTGCTAAATGGAAACAAGCCCATTTTAGCTGAATACTTTAGTCCAATATAGTTTATCTTCCATGTATTTTATCATTTAACTATAATAGACAGTCTACATTCAGTGCTGCCTGTCCTGTTCATAGTGTGCCCTGTGCTGCTGAATGTTAAGAAAAATCTAAGTTATATTGGTACACCATAGACTTTTTCTAGGGTGCGTGTGCCCACAGACAGGGCCCTGAGTGCCGCCTTTGGCATCCGTGTCATAGGTTTGCCACCGCTGACATAGTGTTTTAAAACATTGGTTGAATACAACATTATACGTGATACATGTATTTGATGTTCCCTTTGATTTGCTGCTGACAGTTTTTTTTGTTTCCATTTTCCACAGATTCCTTGCAACTGGGAACTCTTTTGCATCCCTGCATTTTGAGTTTCTTTTAGGAATCTCGACGATTTCTCGGATTGTACGTCACACCTGCCAAGTCATCTGGCTGCAACTCCAAGAGAAAGTGATGCCGCAGCCCAAGGCGGACGTTTGGGTTCGAATTGCTGAGGGCTTCCAAATTTCAGCGCAGTTTCCAAACTGCATCCGGGCAATGGATGGCAAGCACATCCGTGTGAAGAAGCCGCCACACTCTGGGTCCCGATTCTTCAATTATAAACAATATTTTTCAGTAGTGCTGATGGCTGTTGCTGACAGTAACTACCGGTTTGTTAATGGTTGATATCGGGGCCTATGGAAGCACTGCTGCTTCTAGAATGGGTGAGTGGCTTTGTGCCAACCAGCTTGCCCTGCCCGAAGCCAGAAGACTGCCCGGATCTGCAGGTCTGCCGGCTCCATTTGTCATCGTGGCGGATGAAGGGTTTGCATTAACTCCCCATGTTATGCGGCCCTTTCCAAAGCGGGGTTTGGATGTCAGGAGGCGTATTTTCAACTACCGGTTGACTCGTGCCCGTCGGTATGTTGTATGCGCTTTCGGGATACTCTCTAGCAAGTGGAGGGTGTTTTTGTCATCCATACAGATGAATCCGGAGAATGCAAACCTGGTGATTCAAGTTTGTGTTGTTCTACACAACTTCACCAGGATTCACAAGGCTTCCTCTTCTGTTGACATGGATGATCTTCCTACACCATCAGAATTGGGTTTGGAAAGGACCCTGCATAGACGACCTGGATCTGCAGGTCGTCTATGCAGTCTATCTACCTGTTTTTAAGATATGTGGACGATATTTTTCTGGTCTGGTCGGGGAGTGAAGCGTCATGCCGTGCTTTTGTTGATTACCTCAATACGCGCAACCAGATGAACATGAAATTCACCATCAATTTTGGTGGCGGATCTCTTGACTTTCTGGACATGGTTACGGATGGTGTAGTACACACCAAAGGCTTTCGCAAGCCTACGGCAACTAATTCACTCCTCCAACAGACCAGCTTCCACCTGCCCTCAGTAAAACGTGCGGTCCCGTACGGACAATTTGTCCGGTTACGGAGAATCAATGACACTGATGCTGGGTTTTTCCAGCAGGCTGGTGAACTCAAGAGTAGGCTGCTGGACCGGGGTTATCCATCGAAAAGTGTCTCAGCAGCTTTGCGTAAGGCCGCCAAGCTAGATCGCAATTCTTTACTCACCCAAGGAAGAAGTAATACAGCACCCCCCCGCTTTGCCTTTTCCTTTAAGTATAGCCCAGTTGCTGCTGCAATTAAACGGGCTATCCATGATAATTGGGATCTCTTGAAGGGGGATTTATCTTTGAATAGCTTCTCCAACCAAAGACCACTAGTTACATTTAGAAGGTGCCCCACCCTCAAGGATAAGCTGGTCAGAAGTGTGTATAGCACACAGCAGGAAGAGACATGGCTTAAAAAACCTAGAGGCAACTATAGATGTGGCCACTGTTCTTTTTGTACACTCAATACTTGCAGTAAAAGGCTAGAGATAGGAGGAACCAACCACATTGTACGAGATTTTATCAACTGTCGTACATCCTTATAAAGCGCAAGGATGTGCTATGACGTTCACAGCGGCCAGAAGAAGCGCGCCTGCCGCGCAAAATGGCCGTAGCCGCTACTACTTGCCACAGTGTGTCTGCCCCTGGATCTGATGTTTGTATCGTTTTTCCTATGAAAGTGTAATAAAGCCGCAACATAATCACAGCTTCGGTGAGTGCCGCGAACTTTGTTTTTTCTACCTGCATTATACCTTGTGGATCTCTCCTCTACTACGCTGAGCACCACCTAGGAAGCACGCTCACACTTCAGTATCGGCTCCCTGCAATTTTTGGGCTGTGAATCAGTGCAGGCAGTGCCGCCGTATTCACTCTCTTTGCTATTATCATTGCTTAAATTATTGAGTGTTTATCTGTAGTGACAAAAACTTGTAGAAGTGTTTTAATGTGTTGTATAATAAAAAGAACATAAGCCACTTGCATTTTTTTAATAAAACTTTACTGTAAAACAATAAATCATCTATTGATGAATAACTTTTTCTGGAAGAGTATTCCAAATGCTCAAAAATGTTTTAGATACAATGTTAAAAAAAACAATAAATAATTATAAATCAAACAAGTCTCTCGTGAAAGAGCCTGGGGCGTTAGTAGATCCAGGCCGTACCTGTGCCGCTTGTGGTGCACCTGCTGAAAACATGCCCACAGTCATGGACTGGGCAAGGGGAGGGTTGCTTTCTTGTGAACCCTGGAAAGAAGGTTTGGCAGAAGGTGGACCATGGCTTACATGTGCAGCCTGTTGATAGGTGGTAGGCTGCTGAGTTGAAGCCATCGTATATTTTTGCAGCAACTGGTTAATGTCGAAAAGTATGTCTCCCTGGAATGGGAGTGAATACATTTTCAAAACCAGTGCCATGGAGGCTACACAATGGTGATGGTTTTGTGGGGGAACATGCCTCATAAGTGGCGCAAGCCCCCTTAACATTATTTCTTCTTGCCCATCAGTCCTCCTCTGAGCTAGGAACTCGATAACTCGGGCATCGATCATTTCCCGAGTTACTAGCTCAGAGGCAGGCTGACGGGCATTCCTCCGTCTCCTGGGCTGCTGCGAAGTTTGGGGCCTTTCCTGTTCCCCGCCGCTCGGTGCCATTGTTGGCTCTGTTGGCTCCACTGCTGCAGTTTCTTGGGGGCTTGTTTAGGGCGAAAATACTGGTGGGGTTTCCGAACCACCCAAATCAGATTCATCTGTGTCCTCTAAATTGTCCACAGTACTGTAGATAGTAAAAAATAATAATAATAATATATGAATGTCTTCGAAAATATCTAAACCAACATACAACATCCTATAGAATTTGTAAAGAATATATATGCCTACTATATATAGTGTCATGCAACATATATCCAAAAAGGAGTCAGAAACTAAAAATACCCAAACTTTTCAAAAAGGACACATGCAATTAATTAACCAATGATGAACTTTGGCTTTGTACTGTGCGGCAATAGCATAAGTTATTTGAATAATAATTTAGGGGTGTTGGTTGGTAACCTGTTTAGAAACTTGTAGGTTAGGAGGTAACCAACTGCAGATATTCTGTCCTTCTATATCTGCCCGACTCAAACAATGTGCCTCCATTTGTTTTAAAAATGTAACTCCAAGCATGTCCTAATAGCTAAAAAAAACTCCAGACATGCTGGGAGTTGTAGTTTAAACGCTGCCTGAGTGACAGAGTATGGATATGCCTGATGTCATGCAATCAGCCTCCACAAGGGCCTGGAGGGACTTATATTGTTCCAAAAACTAGAACAATGCTGGAAGAGCAACCCTAGTTTTAGTTACAAGGGGCAAATGAAATTGCCTTGTAATGGTAATAAATTTTACATAGTTTATCAATAAAATTGTAAAAATTTGAATGGTCTGGCAAAAACATACACCATATTTGAATGAGTTAATCAGTACTGGAAATTAATTAAAAACACATTTTAATTAAAAAAAATATATATCTCTTGTGCATCTACAATTGAACTATAGAAAATTGAAAGGTGTATTTCCTACTTCTGACCCAATGTCACCTTATTGCTCTAATATGGGCACATTTTCTGATTAGTGTGTGTTCCATTGCTCAAACTCAAAATGATCCTATATGGCTAATGATCACATATAGTTGACAAACATGCCAGTTCATTAATCAATGAAACAGGCAAAGGAAATTGCAATTTCGACCAACGCGTCCTCCAGAAAGAAGCTTAGTGGACCTTCAGGCTGAGCACCGTGCGACCTCGGGGCTTAAATAATCACATCTCATTTGCCTGTTTCATTGATTAATGAACTGGCATGTTTGTCAACAATGTGTGATCATTTGCCATATAGGATCATTCTGGGTTTATTGGATACAGTTTTTGCTATTGAGAGCTATCACATCACATCTACTGTGGGCATGTACACATTGTTCTATAACCACATCCATCCCTTTAGTCTCTGTCTGTCTCCTTTTCTTTTTTCCTTTTCCTGCGCTCTGGCCCAGTGTGCCGTGTATATACAGAGTTATGTGGACTGTATTATCCTGTATGTTTTGTAGTGCTATATGTAATGTTTTCCAAGTATGTCTTTAACATTAGGCCTGGAGGGAAGTGGTTAGGTTGAGAATTTGGAGTAGGGGTTGTTGTTTAATTTTTTGCCCCTTGCCACAAAGCACTGAGGCAAAGGGGACCCAATCTGTACTCCTGCACCAGGGCCCATGAGCCCCTTGCACACGGAAGTGCAGTGTACTGTATATACATATGGGGGTGCAGTGTACTACACACACGGGGTACCCAGGGTATATGGGGTGCAATGTACTATATATACATGGCTTGCAATATACCATATATTCATGGGGTGCATTATACATGTGATCCAGTGTATTATATACACACAAGGTACAGTTTACATAGGGAGCAGTGTACTATATACTCATGGGTTGCAGTATACATGTGGTGCAGTGTATTATATACACTATTACATGTTATATAAATTCTCATGGTGCAGTGTACTCTGCATACACCCATTATAGTCAATGGGGCCGGAGCAGACCTCCAGCTGCACGCGTGCACTAGCGGCAACACGGATCCAGCAGGCTGTTCACCCGCCGGAACAGCCTGCCGGAGAAGGCTGCCGCTAGTGTCAAAGTAGCCTAGTGTATACACACAGGAGTGTAGTGTACTATATACACAGGGGTGCAGTGCACTATACAGCCATGGGGTGCACTGTACATGCGTTGCAGTGAACTATAGTGTATCAAATGCACACATGGGGTCATGAGTCTACTACCTGGAAAGAGCATATTCTTATTATAAAACATTAAATTTGTCTTACAGCCACATAATCCCAAATCAGGCAATTACGATGCAGCTCCCAGAGGTAAGGGAGACGTATTATTCTGTTTTTTTTTTCCTTCTGATTTCGGACTCAAAATTGCAATCTTGTCTTTTTCCCTCTTCTGGTGTCCATTCCTATTTTGACAAATGAGAATGGATCAGCTTTCCCTTATGTCAGCGAGCCCACCAATGGAAATAAACTAAATAATTCCAAGATTATTCTGAAGCTGCTTGTGCAATCTTTACTCCAGATCTCACTGTCCATATTTATCATCCTATTTAATTTTTTATCATTATGTTAAAATTTATTTCATATTATAATAAAAGAGAAAAAAAAGAAAATATCAGAAAACTCAATAAATAAATGAATAAATAAAAGGAAAAGGGTCCATTCACACGTCCGTGTGTGTTTTGCGGATCCACTAAACATGGACATCGCCGGCACTTAATAGAAAATGCCTAATCTTGTCCGCAATTGCAGACAAGAATAGGACATGTTCTATTTTTTTCAGGAACGGAATTGCGGACCCGGAAGTGCGGATCCGCAGTTCCTTATCCGGGCAGCACATCGTGCGGCCCCATAGAAATAAATGGGTCCGCAATTCCGTTCTGCAAAATGCGGAACAGAATTGCGGACGTGTGAATGGACCCTAAGAGCGGGCTGTCTAGGGGGGCAGGATGACATATCATAGGCCCCACCTCCTAGGCATCTTTGTAAGTGGAGATAACCAGTCCTTCTCACATATTAGGCCAGTCTGGCCATTTAAAATCATTCCCGGAGAACCCCTTTAAGCCTTCCTGCATACGTCTTTATCTGTGGGGGTCATTCTACATAGCATTTTTGTTGTGATTTGCAGCAAAACTGCAAAGTACAGTATTGCTCGCAGACACGTATGTATGCAGGGCTGTGGAGAGGAGTCTTCCTGCTACATTCTATTTTCAACTACCTAAATGGTAGAATTGCCATGACCTGGGAGAAGCCAGAGTGGAGGATAGGAGAGGTAGTGACTCTAGCTGCAAAAGTCTATCATCAGTTTTAGGGCTGTCATATCCCTGTTTGTGTGTGACGGTAGTCATCTTAACCTGACATACTGTCTTTATAAAAAAAAAGTTGTGAATATACATTAGTCCTGAATTTGTTCCTATTTATAAAATTCTATTTTATTGCCCTTTCAGCAGTCCCATGCAACTCACCCCTACAAAGCAATTGCATTATTAGCAAACAAAATGGTAGGCAATTATCCCAAGGATCACGGAAAGGGCTTGGAGGGGAAAACCAATACTGTTCCTGGAATGAAAACCCACCACCATAATGGGTCTAGTTCAGGGATCAGCAACCTTTGGCACACTCCAGCTGGTCTAAAACTACAACTCCCAGAAATCCCTGGTCTAGTTTAGTGTTTGCGTCTCTTCTACATATGCCATTGTCTGTCAGCAGAATGCAGGCCAGCTATGCAGCTATGGAACGCCGCATGAGGGTATTATGTGGGTATTGTACATTCTGTGTTTAGTTGGAGTACATTTTACTGTTGTTTTATTATACCTGAATGGGTAGGTTTGTATTATACTGAAGCATTTATAATATATACCGTATACATGTCAGCTGAAGCCCTGAAGTGAATTCCAGATGTAATGCAGAAGGCTCATTCTGAGAACGACAAGTCTATACTTTCATTAGCACCAGGACAGTGGCACTTGCTGTACTGATAAATCCACACAGATCATGCAATGAGCAGAAAGATATTTATCTTTAAATGGAAAGCCGTGAGGAGACTGATGAAAATGTGTTCAGTGAAATCAATGAGGGGAAGCACTTTTCAGGCTTCATCATTTCCATTACGGTTAGTGTTTTACTATCTTTTTTGTTTCTTTTCAATTTGAAGCTGAAAGTAGTCTTACCAGACCTTCGCAACTTCTGCTCATAGAACATATAGAGGGCACCTTCTAGCTGTAGCAGGGATGGTGTGCATGATCACCCAGTCTTAGCAAGTCTTTTTATTTCTCTAAGGTTGGGTTCACATCACGTTTTTGCTTTACATCTAACATATACATTGGGGAATAAAAAAGGATGGAATAGCGCTGCACACCACCAGCCTTACTTGTATGCAGGGCCGTCTTTAATATTGATTGGACCCTGGGCAAAAATTTACTTGGGCCCCCTGGATCCCACCTTCCCACACCTTAGCAGGCAATCACGCCCTCCACCACAACACACACACAAAAAATCCACACCCCTGGTAGAGTCCAGTGAATGACTGTAAATACTTCCAGCTCTGAAGACTCCAGCGGCTCAGGATCAGTGCTCTGGGCTCAGGCTGGAAGTGGGCACCGCTCTGCAGGAAGGAGACCAGGGCTCGGCTCACCCTAGTGTTACAGTGCACCCCAGCACCCCACAGTATGCAGTATAGCACCCTATAGTATACCGCACCACTCAGTATGCAGTATAGCACCCCACAGTATATAGTAGAGCAGTATAGCAGCCCACAGTATACAGAACCCCACAGTATACAGTAGAGCAGTATAGCACCTCACCGTATACAGCACCCCAAACTATACACGATACAGCCCCCCACACTATACAGAACCCACAGTATACAGATCCCCACAGTATACAGTACAGCAGTATAGCACTCCACAATATACAGCACCCACAGTATACACTATACAGGCCCCCCACACTATACAGGCCCCCCACACTATACAGGCCCCCCACACAGTATACAGCCACCCACACAGTATACAGCCCCCCCACACAGTATGCAGGCCTCCCACACAGTATACAGCCCCCCACACAGTATACAGGCCCCCTCAGTATACAGACCCCCCCACACAGTATACAGCCCCCCACACAGTATACAGCCCCCACACAGTATACAGTCCCCACACAGTATACAGCACCCCACTATACAGTAGTTTACAGTATATTAGCATAACAGCCCCTGTCACCTTTTTCTGATGTCATCTTCACAATAAAAAGCTCCACAGATAAGGCAAACTTATCCTGCAACACTCCTGCTAGGACCTGTGATGACCTCATAGCCATGTGACCAGTAATATTGCTAGATTACTGGTCACATGGCGATGATGTCATCTAAGGTCCTAGATCACAGCTCTAACACAGTACGCTGCCTGGACTCAGTGCCGGCAGGCATGGCATGGCAGCACCCCCTGTGTAGCTGACAGCCTGACACCCAGGGCAGTGGCTAGCAGGGCTCAAGAGGCAGCTGCCTTGGGCCCCCCCGGAGCAACTGGGCCAGGGGCAGCTGCCCCTTTTGCCCCTTGGTAAAGACGGCCCTGGTCAAAGCAACATTTCTGTTCCTCAGCCATCGGTCGCACCACTATAACCGTCAGTCACAGCACCATTTCTGTTCCTCAGGCATCAGTCACAGCACTATAACCATCAGTCACAGTGCCATTTCTGTTCCTCAGTCATCAGTCACAGCACTATAATCGTCAGCCACAGCTCCATTTCTGTTCCTCAGTCATCAGTCACAGCACTATAACCGTCAGTCACAGCGCCATTTCTGCTCCTCAGTCATCATTCACAGCACTATAACCGTCAGTCACAGTGCTATTTCTGTTTGTCAGTCATCAGTCACAGCACTATAACCCAGAAAGGATACCCTGTCAGCAGTCTGACATTTCAGTTAGTCAGTCACAGCACCATTTCTGTTTGTCAGTCATCCATCACAGCAATATAAACCATGTAGAGAGGAGCCCCTGTCAGCAATCTGACCTTCCAGTTGCTACCAGAAGTCTCAGCATCAGAAATCAGTCCAACCACAGCCACCAGTTACAGTGCCAGCACTGTCAGCCACCAGTCAGTGTCAGTAGTTTCAGCCACCAATTGCAGTAGCACCAGTCAGTGCCAGCTGACTCAGCCACCAGTCAGTGTTAGCCGTCTTAGCCACAGCTGTGGCAGGCGCAGCACTATGAAGTGCCTTTTGCGCTGTGGCATTAGAAGAATTTTGGCATCTCTGAATTTTACTCTAACCAGACTGTCTATTACTCTGTAATTCCTCTAGCGCCGTTCTATGGAAACAGTAGGTTAAAAGAGCACACCAAATGCTTGAAATAACTTCTTTATTAACTTCAACTTTTCTTCATATAACACTGCCGCCTCCGCAGCAGATAGTACATGTACAGTACAGACCAAAAGTTTGGACACACCTTCTCATTCAAAGAGTTTTCTTTATTTTCATGACTATGAAAATTGTAGATTCACACTGAAGGCATCAAAACTATGAATTAATACATGTGGAATTATATACATAACAAAAAAGTGTGAAACAACTGAAAATATGTCATATTCTAGGTTCTTCAACGTAGCCACCTTTTGCTTTGATTACTGCTTTGCACACTCTTGGCATTCTCTTGATGACCTTCAAGAGGTAAGTCACCTGAAATGGTTTCACTTCACAGGTGTGCCCTGTCAGGTTTAATAAGTGGGATTTCTTGGGGTTGGGACCATCAGTTGCGTTGTGGAGAAGTCAGGTGGATACACAGCTGATAGTCCTACTGAATAGACTGTTAGAATTTGTATTATGGCAAGAAAAAAGCAGCTAAGTAAAGAAAAACAAGTGGCCATCATTACTTTAAGAAATTAAGGTCAGTCAGTCTGAAAAATTGGGAAAACTTTGAAAGTGTCCCCAAGTGCAGTCACAAAAACCATCAAGCGCTACAAAGAAACTGGCTCACATGCGGACCGCCCCAAGAAAGGAATACCAAGAGTCACCTCTGCTGTGGAGGATAAGTTCATCCGAGTCACCAGCCTCAGAAATCACAGGTTAACAGCAGCTCAGATTAGAGACCAGGTCAATGCCACACAGAGTTCTAGCAGCAGACACATCTCTAGAACAACTGTTAAGAGGAGACTGTGTGAATCAAGCCTTGATGGTAGAATATCTGCTAGGAAACCACTGCTAAGGACAGGCAACAAGCAGAAGAGACTTGTTTGGGCTAAAGAACACAAGGAATGGACATTAGACCAGTAGAGATCTGTGCTTTGGTCTGATGAGTCCAAATTTGAGATCTTTGGTTCCAACCACCGTGTCTTTGTGCGACGCAGAAAAGGTGAACGGATGGACTCTACATGCCTGGTTCCCACCGTGAAGCATGGAGGAGGAGGTGTGATGGTGTGGGGGTGCTTTGCTGGTGACACTGTTGGGGATTTATTCAAAATTGAAGGCATACTGAACCAGCATGGCTACCACAGCATCTTGCAGCGGCATGCTATTCCATCCGGTTTGCATTTAGTTGGACCATCATTTATTTTTCAACAGGACAATGACCCCAAACACACCTCCAGGCTGTGTAAGGGCTATTTGACCATGAAGGAGAGTGATGGGGTGCTGCACCAGATGACCTGGCCTCCACAGTCACCGGACCTGAACCAAATCAAGATGGTTTGGGGTGAGCTGGACCACAGAGTGAAGGCAAAAGGTCCAACAAGTGCTAAGCATCTCTGGGAACTCCTTCAAGACTTTTGGAAGACCGTTTCAGGTGACTACCTCTTGAAGCTCATCAAGAGAATGCCAAAAGTGTGCAAAGCAGTAATCAAAGCAAAAGGTGGCTACTTTGAAGAACCTAGAATATGACATATTTTCAGTTGTTTCACACTTTTTTGTTATGTATATAATTCCACATGTGTTAATTCATAGTTTTGATGCCTTCAGTGTGAATCTACAATTTTCATAGTCATGAAAATAAAGATGTGAGATTTAACTAATGGTTCTACTTGCAGTATAACAGTGACTATTTGCAGATTGGTTGAGTATGATCTGGTATGGCTGTACGCAATTTGGATTGCAATATGGAATCCAAATGCTTTCAATTTGTAGCTTGCAATTTAATTTGCAATTTGTATTTGTACTTTGCAATTATATGGTTGCAATTGTAGTT
This sequence comes from Bufo gargarizans, assembly GCF_014858855.1. NCBI lineage: Eukaryota > Metazoa > Chordata > Amphibia > Anura > Bufonidae > Bufo > Bufo gargarizans. The sequence continues at coordinate 147,153,739 of NC_058085.1, read as the reverse complement.
TGGTGGAACTGTAAGTAAACACATATATAGCTAGTTCAGTATACAGTTCTAAACACAATACTAACAATATGAACATTATATAACTGTTTTAAATACCTATATTGGCCTCTTGTTCCCAGCTCTCAGTGGAGTGAATGTCTCTTCAGTTCCTGTCTCTGGTGAATAAAGAATCTAGCAGCTCCTGCTAGGGGAATTCCCAGACAGGCTGTGTGTGAGGCTAGCTGTGATTGGTGAAAACTCTTGCTGTGTGAGAGGCTGGCTGTGATTAGTCTAGACTTCTGCCCAGTAACAACAGATTAACACTATGCTTTCTGCTGTTTCTGCTGTGTCACTGAGCTTACCTTACATTACAAAATTAATCTTAAAGGCATATTATATTTTTCTGCTTCTGTGAACACACAATATAACAGTTATATGACATCCAAAACTTGATATCACAGTAAATAACTCTGCTTTTGTCTTTAACAAATAAACATAGGAACTGTATTAAGGCTATTGGCATCTTTAGCTGTATACACATATAAGCTGTGACGACCACCCGCCAATCCCGTCGTACTATGCCACAGTTGCCATACAGGTCTCCACTAGAGACTCCTGGAGGCGAATCCACTGTGAGCACAGAAGACGTTTAAGATTGGTTGGTGGGCCCAGACAGGATGCAATCACGATTGTATGTACAATCGGTAAAAATAAAATTACTGATTTCACGCTGGAAATCAAATTAGTTTGCTGCCACCACTCTTCGTATTGAATCGGGGCGAAGAGACCCAGGCTAGCTAATCCTAAAGGGACGAAACGGTTATTTGCAACCTAGCTAGTACATTAACAATTTATAAAAATAACACAATTTGGTAGTATGTCTTCTGAGGACAGAGTTCTTAGCATAGATCAGGTCATCAAGTAACAACGGCAAAACTGGAACGATGAAATCGTTAGTTTTTATTCTAAAACTATACACAAAAATATATATATTAAAGCTGACAGATAAATATACCGGCCAGGTGAACAGATTGGTTTGGATAGAAATAGTTAGAGGTGGAAGGGAATAGAATGTCTGTAAGTTCAGAATTACCGTGGTAGGGTCCAGTAATAGGCAAAGTCTTTGAAATAATAATCCAAGATGGTGAGGTGCCCGTGTCCCTGCGGGCGGTCGAGATGTTAGACGACGTCAGATGGTAGGTGAAGGACGCAGGACCTCAGTGTGTCACTGTTTTTACCTACTCTGAAGCGGGGAGTGGTTATGACACGTTCAGGTCCAGCCTTGTGTAATTGGAACAGGGGCAGTCCTTTGCCCCATAGGGAGAAAACCTGGCAGCATCTTTGCTTTGCCCATTTCTCCATATCCCGTACGTCCAATCAAGAAATATAGTTGATATTGATAATCAGTACAATTTTACGCATCATCTGATAACAAATACGACTAAAAGATAACACAGGGTGCCTGAGAACCTTTATATCTCAGAGCGGGAATCTCTGATTTGTCCACGGGTTTCCTAGAAGGTGGGTTAGGAGAACCAAAACCATCTCTGAAAAGATGGTTCCTTTCACATTTCCATAACCCATGAAATATTAGGAAAATATGGGAAAAATATGAAGCTTATGGATTGAAGAGGACTTTCAGGTCATCTTCCTTCCTGTACCAACCAGCTGTGTGATAAGGATCTGTCCTTTTCTTCTGAAGCTCGCTGTCCAGGCTAAAGGTGTGAGACCCCTGCTGGTATTGGAGACACTATGGCTGCAGAAAGGAAGTTTTTTATGAGGTTCTGTCAAGAGAATACCAGATTGATGGCTACTCAACCTGGCATGGGGCAGGAAGATTCTTTGGCAAGAAGGTGCTAATTGTACCTCTGATCTGTGAGTTACTCCTTTAGGCTACTTTCACACTAGCGTTCGATCGGATCCGTTCTGAACGGATCCGATCATAATAATGCAGACGGAGGCTCCGTTCAGAACGGATCCGTCTGCATTATTTTAGCATATAACAGCTAAGTGTGAAAATAGCCTCGTACGGATCCGTCCAGACTTTCAATGTAAAGTCAATGGGGGACGGATCCGCCTGAAGATTGAGCCATATTGTGGCATCTTCAAACGGATCCGTCCCCATTGACTTACATTGTAAGTCTGGACGGATCCGCACGCCTCCGCACGGCCAGGCGGACACCCGAACGCTGCAAGCAGCGTTCAGCTGTCCGCCTGTCCGTGCGGAGGCGAGCGGAGCGGAGGCTGAACGCCGCCAGACTGATGCAGTCTGAGCGGATCCGCTCCATTCAGACTGCATCAGGGCTGGACGGCTGCGTTCGGGTCCGCTCGTGAGCCCCTTCAAACGGAGCTCACGAGCGGACCGACGAACGCTAGTGTGAAAGTAGCCTTAGTGAAAGCGAAGATTCTTAGTGAAGGCTCTTTTGTCTTTGTGATTGAGAAATATGGCGCATTTGTGATTTCCTAGTATCGCTGTGGATTGCAAAGCGTCACACCTCCCCCCTTTGGAAGATTGGGGAAGGAGTGGTCAGCAAGACTGGGACTGAAGCAATCCCAACTCCCTATTTGAGCTCGTTACAGCGGGAAAGTCCGTCAGCATTCTGATGGCGACTTCCCGGTTTGTGCTGAATCGTGAAATCGTACTGTTGGAGCGCTAAGCTCCAGTGGAGAAGTTTTCCGTTGGTACCAGAAGTACGTTTCAGCCAGCTGAGAGGGTTGTGATCTGTGATGACCATGAAGGATCGTCCGTATAGGTACGATTGTAGTTTCTGTAGGGCCCATACGATCGCTAGGCACTCTTTCTCAGTGGTGCAGTATGCGGTTTCCCGCGGAAGTAGTTTTCGGCTTAGGTAGAGGACAGGGTGCTCATTCCCGGTTGCGTCCACCTGACTAAGGACGGCTCCCAGACCGTGGTCTGAGGCGTCAGTTTGTACTAGGAACTGACGGGAGAAGTCGGGAGCTTGAAGGACAGGAGCGCTAGCTAGCGCTTCCTTCAGGGCCCGAAATGCCTGTTCTAGTTCCGAGTTCCATGTGACCGTGTTGGGTTGTTTTTTGCCCGTTGCATCGGTCAGCGGTTTAGCCAGAGTACTATAGGATGGAACAAACTTCCTATAGTACCCTGCCGTTCCCAGAAATGCCTGTATTTGTTTTTTGGTGTTAGGCCGTGGCCATGCTACAATGGCATCGACCTTCCCTATCTGAGGTTTCAGGGTCTGGCTGCCTACTCTGTATCCTAAGTACTGAACCTCTGTCATGGCAATCTGACATTTGTTGGGCTTAACGGTCAGATTGGCAGCGGACAGTCTTCCCAATACCTGTGACAGATGGTCAAGGTGATCTTCCCAGGTTGGACTATATATGGCTATATCGTCCAGATATGCTAGGGCATACCCTTGCATTCCTTCCATCAGTTCATTCATTGCCCGCTGAAAGGTGGCGGGCGCATTCTTCATCCCAAAGGGCATACGAGTAAACTCATAGAGGCCAAAAGGGGTGATGAATGCGGATTTCGCTCTCGCCTCTGGCGCAAGCGGAATCTGCCAGTATCCACGGCTCAAGTCCATGATTGTTAGATAGCTGGCGGACGCCAGCTGATCCAGCAATTCATCAATTCGAGGCATGGGATACGCATCGGTTATGGTGATGTCATTCAGTCTCCGATAGTCGACCGGGTTGTCTTGTCCTTTTTGGGGACTAGAACAACCGGGGCGGCCCATGGACTAGAGGATTTCTGGATGACCATTAACTGTAGCATCTCATCAATCTCTCGTTTGATCTCAGCCTGCACTTCGGGTGAGGTGCGATAGGGGCCCTGCCGTAAGGGCTTGTGGTTCCCTGTGTCAACTCGGTGAGCTGCTAGGTTGGTTTGGCCAGGGATGCCTGAGAATGTGGCGCTGTGCGCACTCAGGAGAGTGGTGAGCTGAAGCTTCTGTGGGTACGAGAGGTGGGGGTTGATGTTCCAATCATCTGCCACGTCTCGTAGCTCGGCTAGCAAGTCTATCAGTGGATCTGGTTCTTCGGGTTATAGCTGGCTACACACTGCTAATACATACTGCTCTCGTTCCTCGTGTGCTTTTAACATGTTGACGTGGAACAGTTTCTGTCGCTTACCCCCGAGACTCACTAGGTAAGTGACTGGGTTCACCTGTTTCAGAATGGTGTATGGCCCGTCCCAGGCAGCCTGCAATTTGTTCTGCCTGACAGGGAGTAGGGCGTATACCTTCTGACCTGCTGGGTATGACCGCTCTCTGGCATGCTGATCATACCAAGCCTTCTGTTTGGCCTGTGCCTTTGCGAGGTTTTCCGTCACTATGGTCATGAGGGACTCCATCTTGTCCCGAAATTTTAGGAAATATTCAACCACAGAGACTTCTGAGGGGTCACCTTTTCCTTCCCAGGTCTCCCGAATCAGTTTTAAGGGCCCTCGGACATCTCGTCCATATAGGAGTTCAAAGGGTGAGAACCCAGTGGACTCCTGTGGCACTTCTCTGTAAGCGAACAGCAATTGAGGCAGGTGCCGCTCCCAGTCCTTCCCCTGCGATTCCACGAACGTGGCCAGCATTTGCTTTAACGTTCCGTTGAAACGTTCGCAAAGGCCGTTGGTTTGCGGGTGATACGCACTGGAAGTGGTGTGCTTGATTTGCATCCTCTCACAGAGGGCTTCCATTAGCTCCGACATGAAGCAAGAGCCCTGATCAGAGATCATCTCGGCGGGGAAACCTACATGCGAGAAAATCCCGATCAAGGCGTCTGCCACCGTGGCCGACCTAAGGGAAGACAGTGCTACCGCCTCTGGATAACGGGTGGCATAGTCCACGACCGTTAAGATGTAGCGCTTGCCAGAACTGCTAGGAATGGGAAGGGGACCAATTATATCCACTGCCACTCGCCGGAAGGGCTCTGTGATCACGGGCAGTGGCTGCAAAGGAGCTTTGCGGGGTCCTCCAGCCTTCTTAACCCTCTGGCAAGTGGTACACGATCGGCAGTACTTAGTTATGTCCGTTCCCATCGTGGGCCAGTAAAAATGGTTCTGAACACGTTTGTGGGTCTTTCTGATACCCAAATGTCCTGCAAGTGGAATGTCGTGGGCTGCTTTGAGCACCTGTGCCCGAAATTCCCTAGGGACTACCAGCTGTCTCGTGTTCTCACCTGCGCCACCTTTTGTAGGCTGTACAGCTTCACAGTACAGTCGGTTGTTCTCCCAATAGATTTTATATGGAGTGCCCTCACCTGGAGGCTGGCCAGCTCGGGCCCTAAGTGCCTCCAGACTAGGGTCACCCTTTAAGGCCTGCACGAATGCAGCGCCACCGGTCTCCTCCAGCTGACCAGTGACGTATGAAGTCAGCTGTGGAGAGTTACCGTCAATGCTGGGGTCAGAGGTGGGTGGAGGGACGGCTGGTTCTGTCCCCGCAGCCCCCTCTGAGCCCAGGTTACTGGCGACACTGGAAGCGTCTACCAGCGCAGTTACCCAATCATCATCATCATCACATGAAAAGGTCTTTCTCGCATTGTCATCCGCCTGAGGGTCAGAATCGCCCGAGGGGGTCCCTTCGGTCAGTTCTGAGTTCAGGCGGCTGGCCATGGAACGTGTAATGGCCAGAACAGGTACAGCATCATGTATATCACCATTGCTAACACTAACACACGCATTCGGATCAACAATGACAGGTGCAGAAGTAGGCAAATGACATTCGGTTGCTTGTACATTTAAATCTGATACCTCCCTAGGTGCGTTAGGGACAGTAGGAATAGCAGGCAAAGTGTCCCCGTCTCCCTGTTTCCCCAAAGGGCTGTACAGTACCTGGTTTTGGTCAGGGAGTCCTGCTTGGGCCTCCTGCGCGCTTGCAGGGTATTCGTAATGGGAAACAAGGGTGCCCAAATCAGTGCCAAGCACTGTGGCAATAGGAATATCATCCAGGACCCCAACAACCCGCTTTTGTCGTCCCATTCCCCAATCAATGGTGACTTGGGCTTGGGCCACATGAGTGCGAGTGCCCCCAACTCCGGTCAGAGCGAGGTACTTTCCTGGAAGGATATCCTTCTCCGTAACAAGATGTGAACGGACCAAGGTGACATCTGCACCGGTATCACGGAATCCGATGACAGTCTGGCCGTTCACAGTGACAGGCTGGTGATTCTGGGATCCGCGGTGCACCTCGGGTCCTCCGACCAGCAATACAGCAGATGAGGTAGGTGTGGAAACGTTGGCCCCCTTAGGGCTTGGCGTCGTCGCGGTGCTAGGAGGTTGGGCCGGCTTCCCTGTGTAACAGGTTTGCTTGGTGTGACCGGGCCTGCGACACAGCTCACACCAGGGCCTGGTTGTCTCACGGTTCCCAGGGCCAGCGGGCCTGCCTTCTCTCCAGTTCTGGGACATGGCTCTGTCCTGGTTGGGTACTGGAGTTTTGTGGCTGTCAGGTACCAGGGGTTTGCGGATGTCTGATACCACCGGCCTGCGGGTGTCCGTCATCACAGGTTTGCGAATGTCCGGTACCCGGGTTGCGACAAACATGTCTGCCAGCTCAGCAGCTTCTTTCACAGACTGGGGCTTGCGCTCCAACACAAACTGTCTCACATCTGTAGGGCATATTGCAAGGAGTTGGTCATGGATCATCAAATCCTCAAGGTTAGCATAAGTCTTTTCTTTAAGAATTCTAGTCCATTGGCGGAATGTGGTGCCTAAGCGGCTAGCGACATCCGCGTAAGAGTCTGTGGATCCTTTCTGGATGGCACGGAACTTTCTCCGGTAAACCTCAGGGGTTAATTGGAACTTAGCAATTATGGCCTCCTTGATAGTCTGATAATCGCAATCTTGGTCTGTGTGTAGTTCCGCAAAAGCATCCAGCGCTTTACCAGTCAGCTGAGGCGTCAGGTGTAGAGCCCACTGACCCTCAGGGATGCAGAACTGGCGGCACGCTCTCTCAAACGAGCGTAAATATAAATCAATGTCCCCGTTTTTCTCCATAACTGGAAACCTTGCTTTGGGGACCACGGTAGAGGAATGCCTCCTGCAGCAGGAGTGTTAGGAGAGGAAGACCGCTTGGCCTGTCTCACTTGGGCCAGTTCTAGTGCACGCTGGTGCTGCAGCGCTTCTCTCTGAAGCTGGAACTGCTGCTGTCGCTCCTCTCTTTCAAGCTGCATCTCCAGGTATAAACGCAAATCCGCGCCAGTCAGGCCCGGTAACAACTGCTGGCTCATAGGGCCCAAGGCAGTGAAGTTCAGTCCAGAGCTGCTTGTTCCTTGCTGAGGGTTAGCAGGAGCTGTGGACATGCTGTTATCCAGGGTACCTGCATCACCCGGAGCTGAAGTAGCAACATCAGCACTCCCATAGCTGGCGGTGCTGGGTGACGTTGAACGAAGGGACAGCGAAGCCTCCCGCATGGGATTGGAATCCTCCATCGCTTGGCCGTCTCTCTCCGTCAAAGCTTTGATCAGCTGTGATCGATTTTTGTTCAGAATGGCAATGCCTTGCGACTCACACACGGCTTGTAAGTCGGCGACAGACCAACTTTGGTAATTTGGAACTGAATCAGACATTCAGAAAAGAAGAGAAAAAGAATAGGATATAGCAAAGAAAAGGTGGGGAAAATGTAAACCAATCTATTCCTATCAATGTGCACCGTTTTGCACCCGGAACACAAGTTCCGCAGGACAGGATACTAAGTAACCGCTGTCCTATTGTTATGATTGCGCAAAAAGCTGCACTTGTCAGTTCTTTGTGCTCTGATCTCCCAAAAGCTGACTTCTGCCTGGTTTTGGGTTCTGCTATCCCACTAGCTGCCAACAATGTGACGACGACCCGCCAATCCCGTCGTACTATGCCACAGTTGCCATACAGGTCTCCACTAGAGACTCCTGGAGGCGAATCCACTGTGAGCACAGAAGACGTTTAAGATTGGTTGGTGGGCCCAGACAGGATGCAATCACGATTGTATGTACAATCGGTAAAAATAAAATTACTGATTTCACGCTGGAAATCAAATTAGTTTGCTGCCACCACTCTTCGTATTGAATCGGGGCGAAGAGACCCCGGCTAGCTAATCCTAAAGGGACGAAACGGTTATTTGCAACCTAGCTAGTACATTAACAATTTATAAAATAAACACAATTTGGTAGTATGTCTTCTGAGGACAGAGTTCTTAGCATAGATCAGGTCATCAAGTAACAAGGGCAAAACTGGAACGATGAAATCGTTAGTTTTTATTCTAAAACTACACACAAAAATATATATATTAAAGCTGACAGATAAATATACCGGCCAGGTGAACAGATTGGTTTGGATAGAAATAGTTAGAGGTGGAAGGGAATAGAATGTCTGTAAGTTCAGAATTACCGTGGTAGGGTCCAGTAATAGGCAAAGTCTTTGAAATAATAATCCAAGATGGTGAGGTGCCCGTGTCCCTGCGGGCGGTCGAGATGTTAGACGACGTCAGATGGTAGGTGAAGGACGCAGGACCTCAGTGTGTCACTGTTTTTACCTACTATGAAGCGGGGAGTGGTTATGACACGTTCAGGTCCAGCCTTGTGTAATTGGAACAGGGGCAGTCCTTTGCCCCATAGGGAGAAAACCTGGCAGCATCTTTGCTTTGCCCATTTCTCCATATCCCATTTCTCCAATCAAGAAATATAGTTGATATTGATAATCAGTACAATTTTACGCATCATCTGATAACAAATACGACTAAAAGATAACACAGGGTGCCTGAGAACCTTTATATCTCAGAGCGGGAATCTCTGATTTGTCCGCGGGTTTCCTAGAAGGTGGGTTAGGAGAACCAAAACCATCTCTGAAAAGATGGTTCCTTTCACATTTCCATAACCCATGAAATATTAGGAAAATATGGGAAAAATATGAAGCTTATGGATTGAAGAGGACTTTCAGGTCATCTTCCTTCCTGTACCAACCAGCTGTGTGATAAGGATCTGTCCTTTTCTTCTGAAGCTCGCTGTCCAGGCTAAAGGTGTGAGACCCCTGCTGGTATTGGAGACACTATTTTTTATGAGGTTCTGTCAAGAGAATACCAGATTGATGGCTACTCAACCTGGCATGGGGCAGGAAGATTCTTTGGCAAGAAGGTGCTAATTGTACCTCTGATCTGTGAGTTACTCCTTTAGTGAAAGCGAAGATTCTTAGTGAAGGCTCTTTTGTCTTTGTGATTGAGAAATATGGCGCATTTGTGATTTCCTAGTATCGCTGTGGATCGCAAAGCGTCACATAAGCTATACTAGCAACCCAGAACAGGTCTTGCCAGCCAGCTACACTTCCACCAAAACTACACTATAATGTTCTTAGTGGTAGGAATTGAACATGAATTTGAGGAATTTTCCATCAGGTTCTCAACTTCCAAGTGTCTTTTATCACTCTCAAGTAAAACAACTAACTTCTGTATAGGACGTTCCACCTTGAGTAGAGTAGTGAGAGGATTTCATTTTTTTGTCAAGTTTTGTGTCTCCTATTTGTAACAGCACTCTTCTTACTAGTTTGTCTTCATCCTTTTGAACTTCTAGAACTTTGGCCAATTTCAATTGACTTCTAGGTAAATCTTCTTCTTTCACTAACACTATGTCACCAACTTGGACATTTCTTCTGGGTGTTTGTCATTTACTGCTTAGCATGAGATTTGCTAAGTACTCTTTCCTCCATCTATTCCAAAACTGTTCTGATAGATATTGAACTCTTTGCCATCTCCTTTTAGCATATAAATCCTCTTTGGTGAACTTGCCAGGTGGTGGCTGTATGTAATTCAACTTAAGGTGAAGTAGATGGTTGGGAGTTAAAGGGTCCAAACTTGTTGGGTCGTTGATGATGTTATCAACTGTAAGTGGCCGACTGTTAACAATAGACATTACTTCATAGAATAGGGTCCTAAGTGAAGCATCATCTATTCTTCCGGTGTTCTTTTTCAACACTGAACTTAACACATTTCTCACAGTTCTGATTTGTCTTTCCCAAACTCCTCCTGTATGGCTTTCATGTGGAGCATTCATATGAAAATCACACTGTTTCTCTAACAAATACTCAGTTACTTTTTCTTTATCGACCTCTTTTAGAGCTTTCTGTTTGCTGATGAATGGGCCAAAACAATCCATTCTGCTATAAAGAAATGGTGGTGATGGGTTTACACTATCTGCCGGTAAATCTGCCATTCTTTGTTCTTCTGTAGGTCTACGTGCCTTTCAGACCACACATTTACTTATATACTTTGCTATAACTTTGCTTCCTTTCACTATCCAGTAATCATCTTCTCTCAAACAGCTGTAGGTAAAGCTTCTTCCTTGATACAAGGATATGTTGTGGTAGTGATCAATAATCAATCTTGCGAAGGTAGAGTTTTTGGGTAGAATTGCTGGATGCTTCACTCTGCTAGGTAACGATGCTTTTTCCAGTCTCCCTCCCACCTTCAGTATACCATCCTGCAGAACAAGATTAATCTTGTACAATGGGTGGTTGTTTGGAAGCCTTTTAGGTTCTTGTCTAAGTCTCTTCAACTCTTCACTGTAGAATCTCTGTTGAATGAGTCTTATGACTGTTTCTTCAGCTTTCATTCTTTCTTCTACATTTAACAATTCCTTCTTTCTGATTCCCTTTGCCAAACGTTGAATTCTAGCTACTACGTTTATGACTGTATTCCATTTTGAACATCTGGCTAGTCTTTCAAGTATGTAATCTTGACACTTGGCAGCAGTGTTCAATGTTTGTACAACATTTACTTCTGGATCACCCATAGACAATTCTGTGTAACTTTTACTGGGCTTGATTTCCTTTTTCTAAAGGAACTCTGGACTGCTGATCCAGTTTGAATTTTTCAATTTTGTTACATTCAGGCCTCCTGAAGCATGATCTTCTGGGTTATGCTTTGTGTCAATGTGATGCCAATGTTTTGGATTTGTTATTTCCCAAATTTTCTCAACTCTATCGGCGACAAAGATATGGAATCTTTGAGCTTTGTTGTTTATGTATCCTACGACAACTTGTGAGTCTGTCCAAAAGTATTCTTCATCTATTTTCAATTCCAATTCCTCAGAAACCTGTTTACATATGCTGAAACTACGGCTGCTGTCAGTTCAAGTCTTGGTATTGTCTGAATAATGGTAGGCGCAACTCTGGCCTTTCCCATAACCAGGGCACAGTGTATCTTTTCTTCTCCTATTACTCTGATGTAGGAGCACTGACCATAACCATAACTACTGGCATCTGAAAAATGATGAAGTTCTATTTTCTTGTACTTTCCGAAATCATGAGGACCAACCATCTGGCTATCCCAACTTCTCTCAAGTTTTGCAAGTCTCTTATCCAACTCTCCCACCTTGGCCTCAAATTTTCAGGTATGGGCTCATCCCATCCCAACTTCTGTCTGCATAATTCTTGCAGTATTTCTTTTGCTCTGAGGATTACTGGGGCCAAGAATCCCAATGTATCATCATATAGAAGCCACTGCGGATAGAATGGTAAGTCTAGTTGCAACTTTCTCTTCAATAGATATTTAAAAGAAGAATTTGTCGTTCTGTACATTCCATCCCAATCCAAGTACGTTCTGAACTGGAAGATGATCATAATTAAGATCTACATTCTTCATTGTTGCTGCACGTTCAGAGTCACTGATGGATTCAGAATTTGTCGTTCTCTACATTCCATCCCAATCCATGTACGTTCTGAACTGGAAGATGATCATAATTAAGATCTACATTCTTCATTGTTGCTGCACGTTCAGAGTCACTGATAGATTCCAGTACCTCTCTGTTGTTTGAGATGAATTTGTGAAGGCGCAGGTTTCCTCTTGCGCATAACTTGGCATTCTTTCACTAGTTTGATTGCAGATTCTGTGGACTCTAGACTTATAAGACCATCATCTACATAAAAGTTTTTCTTCAGAAAATTTGCAGCTGATGGCCAATCCTTTTCATTCTGATTGGCCAGGTACTTCATACCATAATTGGCGCAACCTGGAGATGATGCTGCTCCAAACAAGTATACTTTCATTCTGTATTCTGCTGGCTCTGTATCTGTATCTCTATCCTCCCACCATAGAAACCTCAGGAAGTCTCTATCTTCATTTTTCACATGAAACTGGTGGAACATCTTTTCAACGTCACACATGACCGCTACGGGATACTTTCTGAATCTACAGAGTACTCCAGGCAGATTGTTTGTAAGATCTGGTCCTTTAAGTAGATGATCGTTTAATGCAACACTATTGTACTTTGCTGAGCAGTCAAATAGTACTGTAATCTTATCTGGTTTCTTTGAGTGGTAAACACCTTGATGTGGGATGTACCACACTTTTCCTTCTTTAGGCTGGTTATTTACTTTCTCTGCATGTCCTTCTTCGAGGATGCCTTCCATGAATTTCAATCAATCCTGCTTGAATTTGGGATCTCTTCCCATCTTTTTCTTCAAACATTTCAATCTGGTTAGGGCAAGATTTCTGTTATTTGGCAGACGAGGTCGTTCTCTAAAAGGTAAGGGCATTTCAAGATGACCTTGTTGATTCTGCTGAATACTTTCTTCTAGGGTGTGTGCGAACTTTATGTCTTCTTGAGATACACTCTTTTCTTTAGAACTTATATCTGCAAAGTCGGATTCAAGGATCTTGATTACTTTTGCTGGACTTACAGTTGGTAATTCTTGGACAGATATTCGATGACACAATTCTGTCACCTGTCTTGAGTTTGCAATCTGCTGTTTTCCTCCAACAACACCCCATCCTTGATCAGTTTGTACAGCATAGGGTTCACCCTTTCCTCCTGTGATTACCTTTCATGGTACTAAGGCTTCGGGACAATCGTAGCCTATCAACAGTTCAACAATAAACTCCTTCAGTGGGGACATTTCATGAGATATGACAGATAGGTGCTCCCATTTATTGGCTGTTTCACAGGTAGGTATGCAATCTCGATCTAGAAGTATATTGTCTTTTGTATAAGCTGGAGGTAAATCTAATGTGCAGTTTGAATGAAGTCCTCTAGCTCTCAGTCCTTTGACCCTTTGACTGTTCACTAATGTGTCTCTCCCCGTCATTGTAGTGAGTTTGAGCTTCACTGGTTCTGTAGCCACTTGTAATTTCTTGCAGATTTCTTGATCAATGAAGGTGACATCACTTTGGGCATCCAGTAGTGCATAGGTGTATACCTTCTTGTTCCTCCTTTTAAGATTTTGTATGCACACTGGGTACAACCATTGATGTGCCATTGCTTTCTCCTTCCCTCACTCTGCAAGAGAATACCGATACTTTATTTTCTTCCTGAGCATCTTTAGGTATTGAGGATTTATCTTTCTTTGGACGTTCTTCATGTAGTGGTATAGTGATATAGTCCTTTGCAAACGCTGCATGTGGCCTTTTTCTTACACTCCTTAGTAACATGGCCTTTTCTTAGGCACCTGAAACACAGTTGGTTATTCAGCACACATTTTTTATTTTCTTCTGGGGACCTTTAATTTTTGGCACTTATGTATGGAGTGGTTCTCTCCACAGAACATACACTTGAAGGTAATCTGAAGATTTGTCGGTTCTGTCTCTCTACTGATCCAAGTAGTGACTTTGAACTTACCCTGTTAGGTATCTGGACCTTTAGCTGCTGTGTTGGTTGCAAAGCTAGTTGCCCTTGCACGTCTTATCTCTCTTTTAGACCTTTCTTCTAAGGATTTTAAGACGTAAGATGATGTTACTGGATTACATGCTATCCATGCTTCCTCATTGACAAACTCAGAGAGCTCTTTAAAACTTGGGAAGTTCTTACCTAGATCTAACTGTTTAGTCACATAGGGATTCCATCTAGAAGCCACTTCTTCAGGTAGCTTAGTTAGCATCCTGTGGTTTTCTAGATAGTCGTTCAGTACTTCCAGTCCTTGAACGGGTGGGATGGCACTGCTGCATGCTTGCAGGAAGTCACCGTACTCTTGGAGTCTGAAGTGTTCTTTAGAACCTATTTTAGGCCAGTTATTCAATTTCTCTCTAAAAGCTCTTTGTACTAAGAAAGGCTGACCATATCTTGCATTTCATTTTTCCCAAGCTTTCTTGTAGGCTTCTTCCTCTTTTCTATAGACGTTACCTTCAAGAACTTTCTTTGCTTCCCCACCAACATATCTCTGAAGGTAGAATAACTTTTTGATTGGACTGAAGCAATCATGCTCAATGATCATTTCAAAACTTCCACTCTATGAACTTCAGTACGTCTCCTGAAAATACAGTGGGTTTCGGCACGGGAAGTCTAACAAGGACTGTTTTCTGTTGTCCTGTTGGGACAATAGTTGTAACACTCTCCTGAGCATTGCCGTGACATCTAGGAATAGAATCATCCGGTTCTATTTTCTCACTTAGTTCTGAATTAGGTGAGTCCTTTTCTTTATCTTTTCTGATAGAGATAGAGGGTAAATTCACACAACTTTTTCCTAACATTTGACTAGGCCTTTCTTTGTTTTTATGAGCAGGGATGGAAGGATAATAACTTATTTCTTCACTACATACTGGAGATTTCCTTCCATTCTCCTGGGCATATGAAGGAAAGTAGGAGTCTGTTTCTTCACTTAGTACAGATTTGAACCTATGACTACTCTGACTCATATCCTCTTCGTGTACTCTGAGTTTGGCTTCTATGATCTTAACTTCTTTTTGCCTTTCCAGACTTTTCATCTGTTGGCGCTGTGCCTCCATTTCAGCTTCCATCTGATGGCGTTGTGCATCCTTTTTTAGCTTCCTTTTCAGCCATCAGTTGGAGCTGCACCTCGATGGTAGCTTCCATTTCAATCTCTTGACAGCAAGTTGTTCAGCTAATTCCTTTCTTTTGGCTGAAGTATTTGAGGACCCTGATATATGGATGGCACTTCTGCTAGCGAAGGAGGTCACACATAAAATTGTGATACCACCTAAGGACCTAGAATAGTCTCTCATAAAAAGCTCATTCATGCTACTTCTTGCTTTAATTTCATCATAGTTTTCTGAAGATCATAGTTCTCTCATGAGCTTTACCAAATCTTTAGTGACCGCAGTACATGTGTCCATGTTCCTCACAATATCCTGGGATGGTGTTGTAAATGACTGCAGGTTGACATATGCTGCCATAAGCTTTGATTCAGATTCTTCTACCGTCTCTACCATATCACTCAAGTTCCCTTTTATACTTTCTTGCTTTAGATTTTTACGAATGTCTTTAATGTATAATTTCCATTTATCATACATTCTGGCTAACTTTTTTCTTTTCAGTGCTGCTTCTTGCTCCAAATTTTCCAGCTTCTTTGGCGTCGGTTTTCTGGTAAGTGATGAACTGCTCATCTGCTTGGGCTATATTTGTTTGAGGCAAGACTAATGCTATATCAGACTCTAATGCCATATCTACCTCAGACAGGTTCCCTTGCTCTTTCCCCTCTACTCTATCTATCTTTGTATCCTCTAACAGTGGCATGGTAATACTAGGTTCAGACATTTTACTTTAAATGCAATACTGACAATGCGAATATTAAGAGTCCTTTCACTTTAAATACAATACTCACAAATGCAGAAATAAATGACTGCCACTTTAAATACAACAGCGATAAATGCAGGCAATAAATGACTTACTTCACTTTAAATGCTTTCGAGTCTGTGTACTACAAACTGTCCTTTGTTTTTATTTAAAGTCTCTTATTTCTGAAAACAAAAAATGTCTCTTTATGCCAAAGCCTATATGCTATGATAAGTAATAAAAGGAAAGCTCTGACTTTAATCTGAAGAGCAGGAACAAATGACGTGTCTTTTCTTGATATGATGCGATGCTTGCACTGACTTGCGATGCTTTGTGCAGACTTGCGATGCTTTGTGCTGACTTGCGATGCGCTGGCTTGAATACGCTGCTGCAGGCTTTTGGCCTAGTGGCGTCTCTTTCTCTCTCTAGGGATCGCAGGAGGGTTGGCGCTCTTTCTCTGGCTATTTTGCCTTTGCCGTTCTGCCAATTTAAGAGTAGGCTGCAGTTTGACTAATGCAGGCGTGGTGAGGGAAAGAAGCTCGCAGGCTGCCAGCTTCGTCACTGCGCCTGCGAGAAATACTGAACGGCACTAGATTTCACCAGAGCACAGGGCTGGCAGACAGATGCGAGTGCTGCCTGGCCCTGTCAATCAGGACTTGGAGGGAGGCAAAAAAGGTGGAGAACATAGCCTCTAGGAGCAGGAACAACGCCCCCCTGCTCCTAGAGGCTAATTAGCATATTATACAAGTTAGATTTCTGGCGTAACTGGGGCACACTAGTTAGGTTTATCGGACATTAGCACATCGCTAATGTCAGCTAGCTTATTAGGGTTAAATATGGGGACAGAATCCCATTAAGGGACTTGAAGGGTATACGTCGGCATACCTGGAGGTCATTGCCATCTTCAGTCTTACATGAGAGGATCCCTGAGGGCATCTGGCGCAGATGCTCGTGCACATCTGCCAGGCAGGCTTGACCCTTACGCTAGGAGAGTGCCAGCTGGGTATAAGCGAGGGGCCTCGGGCAGGCGGGGAAGCTTTGGAACTGGAGCCTGGGATAGTGGATGCCAGCACATCCTGGCTCACCCCCCCCCCCCCGGACAAGAACCAGGTGATGTCCTTCCTGGGCACCGCTGGGTACTATAGGGGGTTTGCACCCCACTATAGTAGCCTAGCGAGGCCCCTAATGGATCGCACCAGGAAGAAGCTGCCTTGGACAAACAACTGTGAGATGGCCTTCCAGGTGCTGAAGGACGCCCTTTCCAGATTCCCCGTACCCCAGGCAGCTGACTTCATGAGGCCTTTTATAGTACCGCCTGACGCCAGTTATTGTGGCCTCGGTGTTATGCTCAGTCCGGGTGACTCCATTGCTCAGAAATGAATGAGAGGTGGGTACGCAGGAGCCGTGAGATCCAGCCGTGCCACTTTGCCATTTGCCACCAGAGAGGGTGCGGATGGGCGCACGGGGAAACACAGGAATGTGCTGCCCCTAGCGCCCTCTAAAAAGGGGAGGTGTGAGGAATATGTATTATTATTTACTGTCAGCCATTTTCCCACACCAACCATCTGCTGAAAGGTAGCAGAGGTAGTGAACTCCACAGGGGGGGGCCCTGCTTTAATGTCAGCCAGATGGCAGAGAGCCTCTAGCAGTCCACCTTTGCTTACAATTTCTCACCTCTATTCAGCCAGCCAGGAACCCACCTAATGGAACAGGAAAAACCTCTCTGCAGGGGTCTAGACCATTCCCAATTTCAATGAAATTTAGCAGACATCACAGAACTGGAGATTTAGAAGGAATTATGAATCACCCGTCCATCACAGACATAAACCAGATGCATATTTGTGTCCCTGTGGCCACGATGAACAGGCCCGTGGTCATAGCTTGGTGGGATGCCAGGGAGGGGAGATACCGTATACATATCTCCCCACAGAAGCCAAATAACGGCACCATGCTTGGACTCTACTGGTAGCCGGGACCTAGGCGGATCCATTGGTCCCAGAACCACCTCCCTGTGACCTTCTGATCTGGAGCTATGAACCCTAAAGGGTTTTGTGGGTCCTTTTTTGCCAGCCCAGAAGAGGGGGAGTGGACCCCTTCCATATGCCGGGAGGGTCCGGGTACAGGTTAAAAGGCTTGTGCCAGTAAGCGCTCGTGTCTTTTCTCTGAAGGAGGGTCACATCGTGCTATGCGTTTAGAGGGACCTGCAACCTTCTGACATCACTGCCCTCCATGTGACTACAGAAAGGACTCATCACAACCCAAAAGGACTCATCTATCTGATAAACTTACTCTTGCTCTGTTTAATCCTGTTTGTACCATACCACCTGTATTTGTAACCTCAGACCACTGTATATATCCTTGTGTGCATAGTGTTAATTCTAGTGAGCCCGTAAGGCGATTAAATATATAATTTAATCTTGTGCTGTCTGGTATCTCGATCCCAAATCCCCATGTCCCTTTTTCAGCCTAGTAATACGCTACCGCGGGTTGGTTTCTTACCCTATATAATCCCTGACCATACCGTATCTCGCTGGCTCTACGTAGTTGACCTCATGGTGACCGGACAAAAATTGTATATAGTATAATAAACTGTGGCAAAACTTCAAAATACTTAACCTTACTAACAATATCCGTTCAGTTGACACTGAATTCAGAAATTGGTTGATCCAAGTAGGCAATGGTGATACACTACACATTGAAGGTTTGCCCGAAGACATAATTGAAATACCTTCAAAAATTTTATGTACGAGGAAATATTATCAAATAATTATTTGGAGAAAGAATTCCAGTTGCTGATGTCTCAAAGATAACAAAACGTTTTATTCTTTGCCAATAGAACTCTGATGTTGATAGCATAAATGAAGAAGGGCTAAACATTTTGGAAGGAGGTACTGTGACATTCCTCAGCTCAAACTCAATTGATGACTCAACTGAGGAAGATATGCAGAACTATCCTATAGCGTTTCTTAATTAGCTAACTTCCCTGTATTGATTTGGCTCCATCTTCTACTAATTTACCATTTACCTTAAGAAGGCGATAATTTCCTGTTACATTAGCTTTTGCCATGACAATTAATAAAGCTCAAGGGCAAACCTTAGAAAAAGTTGGCATTTACTTGCCAGAACCAGTATTCAGCCACGGTCAGTTATATGTTGGATTAGCAAGGGTTAGAACTTTTTCAGATGTGGTTATATAAAAGTTGTAGATGGTCCTGAACAAGGCAAACTGTTGCCAAATTCAGACAGAATATTTGCAAGAAATGTTGTCTACAAAGAAATTTTATAGAAAAATTTCAAGACATAAAACAAAAACATTTTTCCTGAATATCTGCTTCCGATATTGTATATTGCAGATTGTTACAAAGGCAATAATAATTATACTTACCATACTGTGATATATACATCCATTTTATTTTTATAATTATTTTAATTTTGAGTTCTTGGCAAAATATTTTTGACAAAAAAAAAGTAAAACAAGAAATACAAATTCCCTTGCTATTTCATATAGACTGTTCCTACTAATGTTTATACACTATTATTCTAGCGCCCGTTATTAACGACTTAATGTCTAGTGTAGATATATACATTTCAGTTAGTGTCAGTTTAGAATTTTGCACGAACGCACCATCTGCGTGTGTGCATTTTGCAACCACTGAGCATCGATTAGTAGTGTCCATTACTGATCGCGTCATTTTGCACTGCAAGTTTATTTATTTTTTTGCATAAAACTTTTTTTTATACTTTTTTCTCCTAAATTGAATTTTAAATTTATTACAAGCCCCTTCACGTGTGAGAACACAACATACACACCCCTCACACTAAATAAAGTTTTACATGTTTCACACGTCACACCCCAATAAAATAAAAAAGGCCCGTCCTCCCCAACGAGTGTACTCAGCTGAAGAGGCATATGCCTCTTCAGCTGAGTACCATCGAGGCCTTCTGCAATTTCGCTGATAAAGATATTAAACAATATGGGTCCCAGAACAGATCCCTGAGGTACCCCACTGGTGACAAGACCATGGTCTGAATATACTCCATTGACTACAACCCTCTGTTGTCTGTCCCTCAGCCACTGCCTAATCCATTCAACAATATGGGAGTCCACGCACAAAGACTGCAATTTATTGATAAGCCATCTATGTGGGACAGTATCAAAAGCCTTACTAAGGTCCAGATAAGCAATGTCTACTGCACCTCCGCCATCTATTATTTTAGTCACCCAATGAAAAAAATCAATAAGATTAGTTTGGCATGATCTCCCTGAAGTAAACCCATGCTGTTTTTCATCTTTCAATCCATGGGATTTTAGATGTTCCGCAATCCTCACCTTATGTATGGTTTCCATTAATTTCCTCACTATTGATGTCAGGCTTACTGGCCTATAGTTGCCCGATTCCTCCCTAGTACCTTTCCTGTGAATGGGCACAACATTTGGCAATTTCCAATCTTCTGGGATGACTCCTGTTGCCAGTGATTGGTTAAATAATTCTGTTAATGGTTTTTCTAGTTTGCCACTAAGCTCTTTTAATAGCTTTGGGTGTATCCCATCAGGCCCCTGTGACTTATTTGTATTAATTTTGGACACCTGAACATCATGTACATCAAATTGGAATGTGGACCTAAATATAAACATGAAAACTAGTATTTAAAGCAGATCTCTCACCAGAATATACTTCATGAGCACCTGTCAGCATCATCAACCCTATTAAATTAGGCAAACTGTCTGGTAGGGTTGATCCTGTTGATTAAAATGCTAATATCTCTCTTGCAAAAATGTGTTTAAGGCATTCTCAAGAAAAAAAAATTACTTTTATTCCCTAAAGCCCTTCTTTGCATCAGAATTGGTCAATATGAGATATGTTGGGGTTCAATAACCAGCACCCCTACCTGTCATCTGTTACCTGCGGCTTCTGGCAACATAACTGCCACTGAAAGTGGAGTCAGAATCACAGCTCCGTTCAAAGTATAGTGGCTGTGCTGTGTTACTGAAGCTCACCTCCTAGAAGAAAAGGGAAAAAGGTAATGAGCCAATACGAGATAATATGTTTTATTCAGAGAAGAAGATAATGGATCACATTCATCACACAGGTACGCCACTTTTGTGGCGTGAAACAGTTGCAGACTACACATTTGCAACTTTTTCAACATCACTTGGGCATACGCCTCATCATAAATCAAGCACAGCATCCAGCAGAGCACCTGATTATCACAGTCCAGCATATGCCCCAATAAATGTATAGAAAGAGGTACGCCTTTGCATTTTGGCTTGTAATTCTGTCGTGCAAGTATTTACTGGGTTATGTTGAACCGAATGTGTAAAATGATAGACAGTTGCACGTAACATAGACCTAATAATAATGTTTTATACATTTAAAGGTGTACATGGGTGGGAGGTAGAATGAAATAGGATAATGAGACACTGTGTAGCTCCTGATGGTAAGCTGCCAATTTTATGCCATTATACAGGCTTCAATGTCATACACCAACTGTGATTTCAAGTAGCGGATTGTACATGGATTTAATGACTTCCTGAGGAAAGAACATAATGCTGAAAGTTAGAGCTTTATAGGGGTATTCCTATCTCATAAATGTATGGGATATCCACAGTTTGTGCCATAAATGTCTGATAGATGTGGGTCCACCTCTGGGACTTGCACCTATCCATAGAGTGGACTGTGCTAGGCTGTTTCCGTAACTCCAATACAGGTAAATCTGAGTTGCGCAAATATGGAAGCACAACGAGCCGCGCTGTTTCTATATCTCACAACTTAAGGAAGTGTAGCACACTGCTATTTATGTATGGGAGGTATGCAAACAGCATAGCACAGGCCACTCGTCTGTTTCCATACTCCAGACTACTTCTGGCTGCCGTATCCAGACAGGATGAGGGAGCCCATTCTGGAAAAATTTAGCTCATCATAGGGAAAGTTGTATGATACTAGATAACTAGATAATAGAGAAGCCAAGTGTTGCAAAATATATTTTATGGATTGATCTGAAATAATGAGCATAATGTACCTGTACTGTAGATTATAAGGCATATCTAGGAGACCCAAAGGCCACGGCTGCAGAATATCTTACTGAACAGTAAGAGGGGCTTCTTGTCTAAAATTGTATGAAACTCCCCATCCTTAAAAAAAAAAAAAAGTCTGCAATATTTGCGGTGTGGATAACAATGTTCTACAGCAGAGGTGACACTGAAATGTGTGCTACGTGCTGCATCTGCTGTGACCTCACTCTTGCCTCTTGTTGTATAGTTTATTAGTATGTTACTATGTAACGTCTGATTATATAACCTCTAAATTGTAAAGTGCTGTGGAATCTTTTGGTGCTACATAAATAAAGGGTATTATTATGTGAAATATTATACTGAACAGCTCTATTTGTTGCTTACAATGTGTGTTTTACAAGGAATGGTATCTAGAATGGTATCTACTACCACCATGTGACTATTGTAACACATTTTATGTTATAAAAGTAATTTATGGCAAAACAAGTGAATTTTGGGTGAATATTGTCACTTTTATAGTGTTGGGCCCACTGCTTTACACCAATAGAATATTCAGATTTTTCAACTTAAAGGGGTTGTCCGGGTTCAGAGCTGAACCCAGACATACCTCCATTTTCACCCAGGCAGCCTTCCTGACTTGTGCATTGGAGCTGTTCATGCTCTGAGGAAAAAGGCATTTTCAGGAGTTCCGGTGACGAACCAGGCTCTCCATGGGGCTGCCAGGAAGCCCGGAGACGTCACCGGCACTGATGGGCGGGCTTTAGCTCTGCCCTAGCCAGTGAAATGGCAAGGACAGCGCTAAAGCATGCCCATCAGAGCCGGTGACGTCACCGAACACACTGCCGGGTGGAAGCTTCCGCCCATCAGTGTGTTATTGTAAACAAAAGAGTTCTTGCCTGCGCTATCCAGCGCAGGGCAAAGGAGAGCATCGGAGCATAAGATGCGCCGATGCTAACATCAGGGGGGCTGCCTGGTTGAAAATATGGCTATGTCCGGGTTCGGCTCTGAACCCGGACAACCCCTTTAAAGGGGCTCTCAGGGAATAAAGAAAATAAAAATACTTACCGGTAAATATTATTTTATTATAAATATATTCCCAAATACTTTTCATTATTTGTAATGGCTTGTTTTATTTAGGGAGCAATCAGGAGAAAAAAAATGGCCTCCGTCCTATTAGTATATGCAAAACCTGTCCTAATCACACAGCAGGACAAGTTACTTCACAACACTGAGGTAAAGAGCTGCCTCATCCTCCTCTCTGCTCTGCTTGTCAGGGATTATGATTCTGAATACTAGTGCTGGGCGAGCATGCTCGGCCGAACACCATTTTCACTCGAGCATCGCGATGCTCAGCACATCACGGTGTTCGGCCGAACACCACGTGTGCTCGAGCTCGATGCTCGAGGCTCCTACCCGCAAGTTTGTTGGCTGCTACGTAGCAAATAAACGTGCAGGGAAGTACTGGCCCTCACTGTAATGCCGTAGCCATGGTTACTGGCATTACAGCGATTGGCTTGCGGGAAAGCGTCATCGGATGCTATATAGAAAACGATGACACGTGGGTCGGCTCAGTCTTAGTCAGGGAAAGCTGCAACAGAAGGGACAGATTGTTTTATCTGGCTGCAATATATATTATTAGCGCAACCTGCGTTAAATTGCATGCAATTGTTTGTCTGCTGCTACATCTGTTGTGTTACATTAGCGCATCCTAAATATCTGTGACATTCAGCACAATTGTTTGGCCGCTGGTGACAGCAACATTACCTGCGCTACATCTCCTGTATAACGTTTGCACATCCTAAATATCTGTGACATTCAGTGTAATTTTTTCTTAGCTGCTGGTGATAGCGACATTACCTGTGATACATCTCCAAAATGTACACCAATGCCTTATTCAACATTCAGCATAAAGGCAGGGCAGAGTGCTGGTTGCAGAGTTCGATTGCATTTGTGTTTTTGCGTTTGTATCTGTATTTCGCCATAGCAATCTGCACCTGCATAGGATTGTGCGGGCTGAATCCCCCATATTTTTTCTTTGTAGTATATATTGGAGGCGTGGCACAGAAGTGGACTATTTTTCCCGATGTGCCGTCCCCGTCTTACACCAGCATGTGTCCCATAACATCACCCGTGCCCTGACCGACGCAGTTATTGGGAAGGTCCACTTAGCGGCTGACACATGGACAAGTGCTTTTCGCCACTGGGTGAACGTTGTGGAGGCCGGGAGCAAGTCGTACCCTGGAATGGCACAGGTGCTACCGAAGCCAAGGATTGTGGGCCCTACTTCCATTGGGATTTCCGCCACCACCTACATTAGTGGCTGCAACCCCTCCTTCCCCTCTTCCACCTCCTCTTCCACCTTTGAATTCTCATCTTGCAGCACCAGTCGGCCATCAGTCAGTAGCAGTGTAGCAGTGTAGTAAATTGCTTAGGTGACAAACAGCACACCGCTGCAGAGCTGTGGCAGGGTATAAGGGACCAGACTGAGCTGTGGCTCTCGCCACTTAATCTACAACAAGGCATGGTTGTGTCTTATAATTGCCTTAACTTGGTGGCGGCTTTGGAGCTAGACAAGCTCACACACATACCATGCCTAGCTCACGTTTTCAACGGTTTCTTAAAACCTACCCCAATTTGCCTCAGCTACTGGTAAAGGTGTGCCGCGTGTGTGCCCATTTCTGAAAGTCATCTACAGCTGCCACCGGTCTGTCAACGCTGCAGCAGCACTTGCAATTCCCAGCTCACCAACTGTTGTGTGACGTGAGCATGCGCTGGAACTCCACATTCCACATGTTGGCCAGGCTTTGTGAGCAGCAGAGGGCAGTAGTGGAATACCAGCTGCAACATGGTCGTCGCCTTTCCAGTCAGGTTCTGCTTTTCAGAAGCGATGAGTGGGCATGGATGTCTGACCTCTGTGAGGTTTTACGCAACTTTGAGGAATCAACACAAATGGTGAGCGGCGATGCTGCTATTATCAGCGTAACCATCCCACTTCTGTGTCTACTGAAACGCTTGCTGCTCACAATGAAGGCGGTGTCACGAGGGTGTCAAGAGCCACGCCTGACTCCGTTGTACCCGGGGTCAGGAGGTCGCAGCGGTTGGCTGCACGCTCTATGTCAGATAGGGAAGTTTCCTTATTGTAGCTTTCTGGGTTTGCTTTACAAACCCTTTTGGCTCACTCAGGGATCCGTAGCTCCTTCTCTCAGCTGTTCCTTGTCCAGCACTCCCAATCCTCCTTATATTCCCCTCTCACACTTCTCTGGTTGCCAGATATAGAGCTTCCTGCCTGGACATCTATTCTGACCCACTGGAGCTGTGTTGCTGCGTTCTCTGAGTGTTGCCTTAGAACGCTACCCTCCGGATCCCTGTTGGACCTTTGTGGACAATTGTTGCCGTCCACCTGGGTGTTTGTGTTTGTCTGTGTTTGTCTGTCCTCTCCCTGGTGTTTCCCTCTTAGTGCAGTGGTGAGGAATAGCGATCCCACCGGCCCGTTCATTATCTAGGGCTCATTTCAGGGAAAGCCAGGGTTTAGGCACGTGATCGCCGCACGGGTGAGGAACCCGTCTAGGGACGTCAGGGCAGGCAGGTGCCAGCTGCAAGGTGAGTTAGAGGTCACCACCTTTCCCTCTCCCTTGGGCAGGGCTTTCCCTGTTTTCCTCCCTGTGCGTGTTGCCGGTCATTACATTATATCTGGCCCTTATTTTTGTGTAGGTAAAAAAAAAAAAAAAAAAAAAATCTTTTTTTTTACCTACTTAGAATCCAGTATGGATCAAATTGCTGCTCTGTCCGAACAATTTCATGGCCTGTCTTTGGAGGTGGCAGGATTGAAGGCGTCGGTCCTCCAGCAACAGCAGCAATTACAACAGACCGCAAGCCCAGCGGTTGCTACTGGTAACCAGGTTGTTGCGGAACCCAAGGTCCCTCTCCCTGACAGATTTTCTGGGGGAAGGGACAAGTTTTTGACGTTCCGTGAGGCCTGTAAACTATACTTTAAACTGCGTCCTTACTCCTCTGGTAATGAAGAACAGCGGGTGGGTGTTGTTATTTCCCTGCTGCAGGGGGACCCGCAGTCCTGGGCGTTCTCTTTACCTACTGATTCCCAGGCTCTTCGGTCAGTGGATGAGTTTTTCGGGGCCTTGGGTCTCATATATGACGACCCTGACCGAGTCGCACTGGCTGAATCAAAATTACGGAGACTCCTACAAGGAGAGCGGCCGGTAGAGGAGTATTGCTCTGACTTCCGTAGGTGGGCTACGGATACCCAATGGAACGACCCGGCTCTCAGGAGTCAGTTCTGCTCTGGGTTATCCGAAAGGGTTAAGGATGCGCTTGCATTGTATGAGACCCCCTTTTCCCTTGATGCAGTTATGTCCCTTTCTATCCGTATAGATAGACGCCTTAGGGACAGGTTGAAAAAACCGGAGCCATTGGTAACCCCTCCCAAGCAGCAATTAGTCTGTACGGACTTAGACGAGCCTATGCAGCTAGGAGGAACTACTCGTCAGGTCCGTCCTCCTGAGGTTCGCCGTAGGCGTGGGGGTTGTTTTTTTTGTGGGGAGAGGGGTCATTTCATTAACGTCTGTCCTTCTTTCCTCAGAAACAAAAAAAACGTCGGAAAACTACTAACCCCAGGCTGTGTGGAGGATGTCAGCCGGGGGGTATACGTTTCCTCCATACGTACATCGCAATTTGTGTTGCCAGTAGAGTTGAGCGAACACCTGGATGTTCGGGTTCGAGAAGTTCGGCCGAACATCCCGGAAATGTTCGGGTTCGGGATCCGAACCCGATCCGAACTTCGTCCCGAACCCGAACCCCATTGAAGTCAATGGGGACCCGAACTTTTCGGCACTAAAAAGGCTGTAAAACAGCCCAGGAAAGAGCTAGAGGGCTGCAAAAGGCAGCAACATGTAGGTAAATCCCCTGCAAACAAATGTGGATAGGGAAATGAATTAAAATAAAAATTAAATAAATAAAAATTAACCAAAATCAATTGGAGAGAGGTTCCATAGCAGAGAATCTGGCTTCCCGTCACCCACCACTGGAACAGTCCATTCTCAGATATTTAGGCCCCGGCACCCAGGCAGAGGAGAGAGGTCCCGTAACAGAGAATCTGTCTTCATGTCAGCAGAGAATTAGTCTGCATGTCATAGCAGAGAATGAGGCTTCACGTCAGCCACCACTGCAACAGTCCATTGGCATATATTTAGGCCCAGCACCCAGGCAGAGGAGAGAGGTCCCGTAACAGACAATCTGGCTTCATGTCAGCAGAGAATCAGTCTGCATGTCATAGCAGAGAATCAGGCTTCACGTCACCCACCACTGCAACAGTCCATTGTCATAAATTTAGGCCCAGCACTAGTGTTGAGCGGCATGTCCCATATTCGAATTCGCGAAATTTTGTGAATATTCGAAAGAATATTCGTAAAATATTCGCGATTATTCAAATTCGTTATTATTTCGCATATGCGATAATTCGAATTATCGCATAATACATATGCTATGCAAAATTCACATGTGCGCTAATGAAATCGCCTTACGAAGATTCGCAACTCAATTCAATCACTAATGTATGAATGCAATGCCCTTTGCCTCTGTTCTGGGACAAGTGTAGATATTCGCATGTGCGCTAATAAAATCGCCTTACGAAGATTCGCACCTCAATCACTTTCTAGGGAATGTGAGACTTTTGGGAATCAATCGAGATACAGTGGGGGGTGATGACAGTAGTTGACAGAGTACAGATCAATGTAATCTGTAAGGTGGAAAGTAAAATAAAAAATACGAATATTCGTAAATCGACTTTTACGAAGTTCTACGTATTCGCGAATATGGTGCTATACTATATGAATGCACAGGCCTTTGCCTCTCTGTTCTGGGGACAAGTGTAGATATTTGCATTTGCGTTAATAAAATCGCCTTACGAAGATTCGCAGCTCAATTCAATCACTAATGTATGAATGCAAAGCCCTTTGCCTCTGTTCTGGGACAAGTGTAGATATTCGCATGTGCGCTAATAAAATCGCCTTACGAAGATTCGCAACTCAATTCACTAATGTATGAATGCAAAGCCCTTTGCCTCTGTTCTGGGACGTGCCGATATTCGCATGTGCGCTAATAAAATCGCCTTACGAAGATTCGCGCCTCAATCACTTTCTAGGCAATGTGAGTAAGATCTGAGCTGTTGGACCTTTGGGAAACAATCAATTATATGTGTACTGTAATTTTGTGGGGGGGGGGGGGGAAACAAAAAACGAATATTCGTTTTTACGAATATATAGCACTATATTCGAAATATTCGCGAAATCGCGAAGTTGCGATATTCGCGAAAAAAATTTGCTTTTCGAATATTCGCGCTCAACACTACCCAGCACCCAGGCAGAGGAGAGAGGTCCCGTAACAGAGAATCTGGCTTCATGTCAGCAGAGAATCAGTCTTCATATCATAGCAGAGAATCAGGCTTCACGTCACCCACCACTGTAAGAGTCAATTTTCATAAATTTAGGCCCAGAACCCAGGCAGAGGAGAAAGGTCCCGTAACAGACAATCTGGCTTCATGTCAGCAGAGAATCAGTCTTCATATCATAGCAGAGAATCAGGCTTCACGTCACCCACCACTGCAACAGTCAATTGTCATAAATTTAGGCCCAGCACCCAGGCAGAGGAGAGAGCTCCCGTAACAGAGGATCTGGCTTCATGTCAGCAGAGAATCAGTCTGCATGTCATAGCAGAGAATGAGGCTTCACGTCACCCACCACTGCAACAGTCCATTGGCATATATTTAGGCCTAGCACACAGGCAGAGCAGAGAGGTCCCGTAACAGACAATCTGGCTTCATGTCAGCAGAGAATCAGTCTGCATGTCATAGCAGAGAATGAGGCTTCACGTCACCCACCACTGCAACAGTCCATTGGCATATATTTAGGCCTAGCACACAGGCAGAGCAGAGAGGTCCCGTAACAGACAATCTGGCTTCATGTCAGCAGAGAATCAGTCTGCATGTCATAGCAGAGAATGAGGCTTCACGTCACCCACCACTGCAACAGTCCATTGGCATATATTTAGGCCTAGCACACAGGCAGAGCAGAGAGGTCCCGTAACAGACAATCTGGCTTCATGTCAGCAGAGAATCAGTCTGCATGTCATAGCAGAGAATGAGGCTTCACGTCACCCACCACTGCAACAGTCCATTGGCATATATTTAGGCCTAGCACACAGGCAGAGCAGAGAGGTCCCGTAACAGACAATCTGGCTTCATGTCAGCAGAGAATCAGTCTGCATGTCATAGCAGAGAATGAGGCTTCACGTCACCCACCACTGCAACAGTCCATTGGCATATATTTAGGCCTAGCACACAGGCAGAGCAGAGAGGTCCCGTAACAGACAATCTGGCTTCATGACAGCAGAGAATCAGTCTGCATGTCATAGCAGAGAATGAGGCTTCACGTCAGCCACCACTGCAACAGTCCATTGGCATATATTTAGGCCTAGCACACAGGCAGAGCAGAGAGGTCCCGTAACAGACAATCTGGCTTCATGACAGCAGAGAATCAGTCTGCATGTCATAGCAGAGAATCAGGCTTCACGTCAGCCACCACTGCAACAGTCCATTGTCATAAATTTAGGCCCAGCACCCAGGCAGAGGAGAGAGGTCCCGTAACAGAGAATCTGGCTTCATGTCAGCAGAGAATCAGTCTTCATATCATAGCAGAGAATCAGGCTTCACGTCACCCACCACTGTAAGAGTCAATTTTCATAAATTTAGGCCCAGAACCCAGGCAGAGGAGAAAGGTCCCGTAACAGACAATCTGGCTTCATGTCAGCAGAGAATCAGTCTTCATATCATAGCAGAGAATCAGGCTTCACGTCACCCACCACTGCAACAGTCAATTTTCATAAATTTAGGCCCAGAACCCAGGCAGAGGAGAAAGGTCCCGTAACAGACAATCTGGCTTCATGTCAGCAGAGAATCAGTCTTCATATCATAGCAGAGAATCAGGCTTCACGTCACCCACCACTGCAACAGTCAATTGTCATAAATTTAGGCCCAGCACCCAGGCAGAGGAGAGAGCTCCCGTAACAGAGGATCTGGCTTCATGTCAGCAGAGAATCAGTCTGCATGTCATAGCAGAGAATGAGGCTTCACGTCACCCACCACTGCAACAGTCCATTGGCATATATTTAGGCCTAGCACACAGGCAGAGGAGAGGTTCATTCAACTTTGGGTAGCCTCGCAATATAATGGTAAAATGAAAATAAAAATAGGATTGAATGAGGAAGTGCCCTGGAGTCCAATAATATATGGTTATGGGGAGGTAGTTAATGTCTAATCTGGACAAGGGACGGACAGGTCCTGTGGGATCCATGCCTGGTTCATTTTTATGAACGTCAGCTTGTCCACATTGGCTGTAGACAGGCGGCTGCGTTTGTCTGTAATGACGCCCCCTGCCGTGCTGAATACACGTTCAGACAAAACGCTGGCTGCCGGGCAGGCCAGCACCTCCAAGGCATAAAAGGCTAGCTCTGGCCACGTGGACAATTTAGAGACCCAGAAGTTGAATGGGGCCGAACCATCAGTCAGTACGTGGAGGGGTGTGCACACGTACTGTTCCACCATGTTAGTGAAATGTTGCCTCCTGCTAACACGTTGCGTATCAGGTGGTGGTGCAGTTAGCTGTGGCGTGTTGACAAAAGTTTTCCACATCTCTGCCATGCTAACCCTGCCCTCAGAGGAGCTGGCCGTGACACAGCTGCCTTGGCGACCTCTTGCTCCTCCTCTGCCTTGGCCTTGGGCTTCCACTTGTTCCCCTGTGACATTTGGGAATGCTCTCAGTAGCGTGTCTACCAACGTGCGCTTGTACTCGCGCATCTTCCTATCACGCTCCAGTGCAGGAAGTAAGGTGGGCACATTGTCTTTGTAGCGTGGATCCAGCAGGGTGGCAACCCAGTAGTCCGCACAGGTTAAAATGTGGGCAACTCTGCTGTCGTTGCGCAGGCACTGCAGCATGTAGTCGCTCATGTGTGCCAGGCTGCCCAGGGATAAGGACAAGCTGTCCTCTGTGGGAGGCGTATCGTCATCGTCCTGCCTTTCCCCCCAGCCACGCACCAGTGATGGACCCGAGCTGCGTTGGGTGCCACCCCGCTGTGACCATGCTTCATCCTCATCCTCCTCCACCTCCTCCTCATCCTCGTCCTCCTCGTCCTCCAGTAGTGGGCCCTGGCTGGCCACATTTGTACCTGGCCTCTGCTGTTGCCAAAAACCTCCCTCTGAGTCACTTCGAAGAGACTGGCCTGAAAGTGCTAAAAATGACCCCTCTTCCTCCTCCTCCTCCTCCTCCTCCTGGGCCACCTCCTCTTCCATCATCGCCCTAAGTGTTTTCTCAAGGAGACATAGAAGTGGTATTGTAACGCTGATAACGGTGTCATCGCCACTGGCCATGTTGGTGGAGTACTCGAAACAGCGCAACAGGGCACACAGGTCTCGCATGGAGGCCCAGTCATTGGTGGTGAAGTGGTGCTGTTCTGTAGTGCGACTGACCCGTGCGTGCTGCAGCTGAAACTCCACTATGGCCTGCTGCTGCTCGCACAGTCTGTCCAGCATGTGCAAGGTGGAGTTCCACCTGGTGGGCACGTCGCATATGAGGCGGTGAGCGGGAAGGCCGAAGTTACGCTGTAGCGCAGACAGGCGAGCAGCAGCAGGATGTGAACGCCGGAAGCGCGAACAGACGGCCCGCACTTTATGCAGCAGCTCTGACATGTCGGGGTAGTTGTGAATGAACTTCTGCACCACCAAATTCAGCACATGCGCCAAGCAAGGGATGTGCGTCAAATTGGCTAGTCCCAGAGCTGCAACGAGATTTCGCCCATTATCACACACCACCAGGCCGGGCTTGAGGCTCACCGGCAGCAACCACTCGTCGGTCTGTTGTTCTATACCCCGCCACAACTCCTGTGCGGTGTGGGGCCTGTCCCCCAAACATATGAGTTTCAGAATGGCCTGCTGACGTTTACCCCGGGCTGTGCTGAAGTTGGTGGTGAAGGTGTGTGGCTGACTGGATGAGCAGGTGGAAGAAGAGGAGGAGGAAGCCGAGAAGGAGGAGGTGGCAACAGGAGGCAAAGAATGTTGCCCTGCGATCCTTGGCGGCGGAAGGACGTGCGCCAAACAGCTCTCCGCCTGGGGCCCAGCTGCCACTACATTTACCCAGTGTGCAGTTAGGGAGATATAGCGTCCCTGGCCGTGCTTACTGGTCCACGTATCTGTGGTTAGGTGGACCTTGCTACAGATGGCGTTGCGCAGTGCACACTTGATTTTATCGGATACTTGGTTGTGCAGGGAAGGCACGGCTCTCTTGGAGAAGTAGTGCCGGCTGGGAACAACATACTGTGGGACAGCAAGCGACATGAGCTGTTTGAAGCTGTCTGTGTCCACCAGCCTAAATGACAGCATTTCATAGGCCAGTAGTTTAGAAATGCTGGCATTCAGGGCCAGGGATCGAGGGTGGCTAGGTGGGAATTTACGCTTTCTATCAAATGTTTGTGAGATGGAGAGCTGAACGCTGGCGTGTGACATGGTTGAGACGCTTGGTGACGGAGGTGGTGGTGGTGGTGTTGGTGGTACATCCCCTGTTTGCTGGGCGGCAGGTGCCAACGTTCCTCCAGAGGCGGAGGAAGAGGCCGAGGCGGCAGCAGCAGAATAGGCCGAGGCGGCAGCAGCAGAAGAGGTAGCAGGGGGAGCCTGAGTGACTTCCTTGGTTTTAAGGTGTTTACTCCACTGCAGTTCATGCTTTGCATGCAGGTGCCTGGTCATGCAGGTTGTGCTCAGGTTCAGAACGTTAATGCCTCGCTTCAGGCTCTGATGGCACAGCGTGCAAACCACTCGGGTCTTGTCGTCAGCACATTGTTTGAAGAAGTGCCATGCCAGGGAACTCCTTGAAGCTGCCTTTGGGGTGCTCGGTCCCAGATGGCGGCGGTCAGTAGCAGGCGGAGTCTCTTGGCGGCGGGTGTTCTGCTTTTGCCCACTGCTCCCTCTTTTGCTACGCTGTTGGCTCGGTCTCACCACTGCCTCTTCCTCCGAACTGTGAAAGTCAGTGGCACGACCTTCATTCCATGTGGGGTCTAGGACCTCATCGTCCCCTGCATCGTCTTCCACCCAGTCTTGATCCCTGACCTCCTGTTCAGTCTGCACACTGCAGAAAGACGCAGCAGTTGGCACCTGTGTTTCGTCATCATCAGAGACATGCTGAGGTGGTATTCCCATGTCCTCATCATCAGGAAACATAAGTGGTTGTGCGTCAGTGCATTCTATGTCTTTCACCGCTGGGGAAGGGCTAGGTGGATGCCCTTGGGAAACCCTGCCAGCGGAGTCTTCAAACAGCATAAGAGACTGCTGCATAACTTGAGGCTGAGACAGTTTCCCTGGTATGCATGGGGGTGATGTGACAGACTGATGGGGTTGGTTTTCAGGCGCCATCTGTGCGCTTTCTGCAGAAGACTGGGTGGGAGATAATGTGAACGTGCTGGATCCACTGTCGGCCACCCAATTGACTAATGCCTGTACCTGCTCAGGCCTTACCATCCTTAGAACGGCATTGGGCCCCACCATATATCGCTGTAAATTCTGGCGGCTACTGGGACCTGAGGTAGTTGGTACACTAGGACGTGTGGATGTGGCAGAACGGCCACGTCCTCTCCCAGCACCAGAGGGTCCACTAACACCACCACGACCATGTCCACGTCCGCGTCCCTTACTAGATGTTTTTCTCATTGTTATGGTTCACCACAACAACAAATATATTATTTGGCCCAATGTATTGTATTCAAATTCAGCGGGATATAAATTTGAGGCCTAGTATTTAGGCGCTGGGTGACCGGTATGGATTTAGTGACAGAATTAGACTTGGAAATGCACAGAAGCGTGTGTGTGTGAAGTTATTCTGAATGACCCAATGTGCACCTTGAATATTATATACCCTTTTAGGGATAGATTTCAAATAGCTCTGATATAGCAGAAACCACTAAATTATGAAATTGCTAAATTGGGAATTGTACTTCAACCCAGAACAAAAAATGTGCTTTGACGGACACTAAATATCTTGCCCAGCAACAACAGTACAACGGTGGGTAACGAGAGATTTAGAGGGAATTAAATTTGAGGCCTAGTATTTAGGCGCTGGGTCACCGGTATGGATTTAGTGACAGAATTAGACTTGGAAATACACAGTAGCGGGTGTGTGTGAAGTTATTCTGAATGACCCTATGTGCACCTTCAATATTATATACCCTTTTAGGGATAGATTTCAAATAGCTCTGATATAGCAGAAACCACTAAATTATGAAATTGCTAAATTGGGAATTGTACTTCAACCCAGAACAAAAAATGTGCTTTGACGGACACTAAATATCTTGCCCAGCAACAACAGTACAGCGGTGGGTAACGAGAGATTTAGAGGGAATTAAATTTGAGGCCTAGTATTTAGGCGCTGGGTCACCGGTATGGATTTAGTGACAGAATTAGACTTGGAAATGCACAGAAGCGTGTGTGTGAAGTTATTCTGAATGACCCAATGTGCACCTTCAATATTATATACCCTTTTTGGGATAGATTTCAAATAGCTCTGATATAGCAGGAACCACTAAATTATGAAATTGCTAAATTGGGAATTGTACTTCAACCCAGAACAAAAAATGTGCTTTGACGGGCACTAAATAACTTTCCCAGCTACAACAGGACAACGGTAACGAGAGATTTAGAGGGATTTAAATTTGAGGCCTAGTATTTAGGCGCTGGGTGACAGGTATGGGTTTAGTGACAGAATTAGACTTGGAAATACACAGTAGCGGGTGTGTGTGAAGTTATTCTGAATGACCCTATGTGCACCTTCAATATTATATACCCTTTTAGGGATAGATTTCAAATAGCTCTGATATAGCAGAAACCACTAAATTATGAAATTGCTAAATTGGGAATTGTACTTCAACCCAGAACAAAAAATGTGCTTTGACGGACACTAAATATCTTGCCCAGCAACAACAGTACACCGGTGGGTAACGAGAGATTTAGAGGGAATTAAATTTGAGGCCTAGTATTTAGGCGCTGGGTCACCGGTATGGATTTAGTGACAGAATTAGACTTGGAAATACACAGTAGCGGGTGTGTGTGAAGTTATTCTGAATGACCCTATGTGCACCTTCAATATTATATACCCTTTTTGGGATAGATTTCAAATAGCTCTGATATAGCAGGAACCACTAAATTATGAAATTGCTAAATTGGGAATTGTACTTCAACCCAGAACAAAAAATGTGCTTTGACGGGCACTAAATAACTTTCCCAGCTACAACAGGACAACGGTAACGAGAGATTTAGAGGGATTTAAATTTGAGGCCTAGTATTTAGGCGCTGGGTGACAGGTATGGGTTTAGTGACAGAATTAGACTTGGAAATACACAGTAGCGGGTGTGTGTGAAGTTATTCTGAATGACCCTATGTGCACCTTCAATATTATATACCCTTTTTGGGATAGATTTCAAATAGCTCTGATATAGCAGAAACCACTAAATTATGAAATTGCTAAATTGGGAATTGTACTTCAACCCAGAACAAAAAATGTGCTTTGACGGACACTAAATATCTTGCCCAGCAACAACAGTACAGCGGTGGGTAACGAGAGATTTAGAGGGAATTAAATTTGAGGCCTAGTATTTAGGCGCTGGGTCACCGGTATGGATTTAGTGACAGAATTAGACTTGGAAATACACAGTAGCGGGTGTGTGTGAAGTTACTCTGAATGACCCTATGTGCACCTTCAATATTATATACCCTTTTTGGGATAGATTTCAAAGAGCTCTGATATAGCAGGAACCACTAAATTATGAAATTGCTAAATTGGGAATTGTATTTCAACCCAGAACAAGAAATGTGCTTGAACGGACACTAAATAACTCGCCCAGCTACAGCACTAGGGACAGATTTAGCTGGATATAAATTTGAGGCCTAGTATTTAGGCGCTGGGTGACAGGTATGGGTTTAGTGACAGAATTAGACTTGGAAATACACAGTAGCGGGTGTGTGTGAAGTTATTCTGAATGACCCTATGTGCACCTTCAATATTATATACCCTTTTAGGGATAGATTTCAAATAGCTCTGATATAGCAGAAACCACTAAATTATGAAATTGCTAAATTGGGAATTGTACTTCAACCCAGAACAAAAAATGTGCTTTGACGGACACTAAATATCTTGCCCAGCAACAACAGTACAGCGGTGGGTAACGAGAGATTTAGAGGGAATTAAATTTGAGGCCTAGTATTTAGGCGCTGGGTCACCGGTATGGATTTAGTGACAGAATTAGACTTGGAAATACACAGTAGCGGGTGTGTGTGAAGTTATTCTGAATGACCCTATGTGCACCTTCAATATTATATACCCTTTTTGGGATAGATTTCAAATAGCTCTGATATAGCAGGAACCACTAAATTATGAAATTGCTAAATTGGGAATTGTACTTCAACCCAGAACAAAAAATGTGCTTTGACGGGCACTAAATAACTTTCCCAGCTACAACAGGACAACGGTAACGAGAGATTTAGAGGGATTTAAATTTGAGGCCTAGTATTTAGGCGCTGGGTGACAGGTATGGGTTTAGTGACAGAATTAGACTTGGAAATACACAGTAGCGGGTGTGTGTGAAGTTATTCTGAATGACCCTATGTGCACCTTCAATATTATATACCCTTTTTGGGATAGATTTCAAATAGCTCTGATATAGCAGAAACCACTAAATTATGAAATTGCTAAATTGGGAATTGTACTTCAACCCAGAACAAAAAATGTGCTTTGACGGACACTAAATATCTTGCCCAGCAACAACAGTACAGCGGTGGGTAACGAGAGATTTAGAGGGAATTAAATTTGAGGCCTAGTATTTAGGCGCTGGGTCACCGGTATGGATTTAGTGACAGAATTAGACTTGGAAATACACAGTAGCGGGTGTGTGTGAAGTTACTCTGAATGACCCTATGTGCACCTTCAATATTATATACCCTTTTTGGGATAGATTTCAAAGAGCTCTGATATAGCAGGAACCACTAAATTATGAAATTGCTAAATTGGGAATTGTATTTCAACCCAGAACAAGAAATGTGCTTGAACGGACACTAAATAACTCGCCCAGCTACAGCACTAGGGACAGATTTAGCTGGATATAAATTTGAGGCCTAGTATTTAGGCGCTGGGTGACCGGTATGGATTTAGTGACAGAATTAGACTGGGATATGGCCAAAAAATGAACAGACTATTGCTGGTTAAATGCACTTGGTGTGACAGCTTCACCCTGATGTAGGCTTTAGCCAAAAAACAACCACACCATTGAGGGTTAAATGCACTTGGTCGCAGCTTGTGCTGGCGCACCACAAGACACAAAATGGCCGCCGATCACCCCAGAAAAATGAGACTGACAAACGGTCTGTGCAGCCTAAAAACAGTGAGCAATTGAGGATCAGCAGCTCAATGATCCACAGCTGCAGATCGATCAGTTAATCAAGTCCTTTGGAGGAGTTAATCTGCCTAATCTCGCCCTACTGTCGCAGCCGCAACCTCTCCCTACGCTAATCAGAGCAGAGTGACGGGCGGCGCTATGTGACTCCAGCTTAAATAGAGGCTGGGTCACATGGTGCTCTGGCCAATCACAGCCATGCCAATAGTAGGCATGGCTGTGATGGCCTCTTGGGGCAAGTAGTATGACGCTTGTTGATTGGCTGCTTTGCAGCCTTTCAAAAAGCGCCAAGAAAGCGTCACAAAAGCGCGAAGAAAGCGACGAACACCGAACCCGAACCCGGACTTTTACGAAAATGTCCGGGTTCGGGTCCGTGTCACGGACACCCCAAAATTCGGTACGAACCCGAACTATACAGTTCGGGTTCGCTCATCCCTAGTTGCCAGCGGTTATTGTTTTTGGTGATAAGACAGAGACTATTTCTTTCTTTCTAGACAGTGGAGCAGGGGTAAATTTGATAGATGCCCATTTTGCCCGCACTATGGGTTTGTCTCTCTGTACGTTACAGAGACCTATTCCCATATTTGCTATAGATTCTGCTCCTCTGTCTCAGAGAAACCTCACCCACATCGTTCATGATTTACACCTTCGGGTAGGGGACCACCATAACGAGATGCTCTCATGTTATGTTCTGGAGGGGCTTCCCACTCCGGTGGTGCTGGGCCTTCCCTGGTTGGTAGCGCACAATCCAGTGGTGGATTGGCAGGCCAGGGAGATATTGGAGTGGAGTGAGCCGTGCAGAGAAAATTGCTTAAATAGCAATTGCTTAGTCGCCTCCATAACTACCCTACCTACATTTGTTTCGGACTTTGAGGACGTTTTTTCTGAAAAGGGTTGTCAGAAGTTACCACCTCATCGTCCTTATGATTGCCCGGTTAACCTTATTCCCGGTGCAAAATTACCCAAGACCAGGTTATATATTCTTTCAGGTCCAGAGAGACAAGCCATGAAGGATTATATCTCCGAGAGTTTGGCTAAGGGACACATCAGACCCTCTTCTTCACCCGTGGCTGCAGGGTTTTTCTTTGTTAAAAAGAAAGATGGGGGCCTGCGTCCTTGCCTAGATTTTCGTGAATTAAATCGGATAACCATCCGAGACCCATACCCTCTTCCTCTCATTCCTGACCTGTTTAACCAGATTGCGGGTGCTAGGTGGTTCTCCAAACTCGATCTTAGGGGGGCCTACAATCTGATTCGTATTAAAGAGGGGGATGAGTGGAAAACAGCTTTTAACACCTCTGAGGGGCATTATGAAAATCTAGTTATGCCTTTCGGCCTGACCAATGCGCCTGCCGTCTTTCAACATTTCGTTAATGACATTTTTAGTCATCTAATCGGCAGGTTTGTGGTAATATACCTAGATGATATTTTAATTTATTCGTCTGATCTGAGAACACATGAGGAGCATGTCAGACAAGTACTACAGGTCCTACGGACGAATGAATTATATGCTAAAATTGAAAAATGTGTTTTTGCCGTTCAGGAGATACAATTCCTAGGTTATTATTTATCTGCGTCAGGTTTCCGTATGGATCCTAGGAAGGTCCAGGCAATTTTGGATTGGGATCTTCCTGAGAACCTCAAAGCACTACAACGGTTCTTGGGCTTCGCGAATTTCTATAGGAAATTCATTAAAAATTATTCGGTGATCGTAAAACCCCTTACTGACATGACTAGGAAGGGGACTGATTTTTCTAAATGGTCTGACGCCACTAAAGTTGCTTTTTCCTCTCTAAAAGAGAGGTTTACCTCAGCACCTGTACTAGTCCAACCTGATGTCTCTCAGCCTTTTATTGTTGAAGTCGATGCATCAGAGGTGGGAGTGGGGGCTGTGCTGTCTCAGGGTCCGTCTCCTGGCAAATGGCGTCCTTGTGCTTTCTTTTCTAAAAAACTATCTGCAGCAGAACAGAACTACGATATTGGCAATAGGGAACTGTTAGCTATTAAACTTGCGTTTGAGGAGTGGCGTCACTTTTTAGAGGGGGCAGTCCACCCCGTCACTGTGTTTACGGACCACAAAAATCTGCTGTACCTCGAATCAGCTAAGCGTCTCACCCCTAGACAGGCTAGGTGGTCGCTATTTTTTACCAGGTTTAACTTTGTGATTACCTATCGTCCTGGGGTAAAGAATACCAAGGCTGATGCACTATCTCGTTGTTTCCCTGGAGGGGGTAATGTGAGTGATCCGGTACCCATTCTACAAAGAGGAGTGGTTGTTTCTGCGGTACACTCTGCTTTGGAGGGGAAGGTGTTAGAGGCCCAGGGGGACGCCCCGGTCTCTTGCCCCTCAGAGAAATTGTTTGTACCGTTGAACCTACGTCTCGAATTATTAAAGGAACATCATAATTCGGCACTTGCTGGGCACCCGGGTAGTAAAGCAACCTTAGAGCTATTGTCTCGTCGTTTTTGGTGGCCAAGGTTGCGTCAGGATGTAATGGATTTTGTGTCCTCTTGTTCTACCTGTGCGCGCGCAAAAGTTTCACATACACGTCCTGCAGGGTCTCTATTACCACTCGTCATTCCCAATAGACCATGGACACATCTGTCTATGGATTTTATCACTGACTTACCTTTGTCTGCGGGTAAAACAGTGATTTTGGTAGTAGTGGACAGGTTTAGCAAAATGGCACACTTTATTGCGTTACCCGCACTACCTAATGCTAAAACTCTTGCTCAGGTATTCGTCAGTGAGATCGTGAAGCTTCACGGGGTCCCCTCCGATGTTGTTTCGGATCGGGGAACCCAGTTTATTTCTAAATTTTGGAAAGCTTTTTGTTCCCGTTTGGGGGTTCACTTGTCCTTTTCCTCAGCTTTCCATCCTCAGTCGAATAGACAGACTGAGCGTACCAACCAAAACCTGGAGACATATCTAAGATGTTCTGAAAACCAAGAGTTGTGGTCGTCATATTTACCGTTAGCTGAGTTTGCCATAAATAATCGCCGTCAGGAATCCACTGGCAAGTCACCTTTTCTTGGTGCATATGGTTTTCATCCCCAATTCTGTACTTTCAAAGAGGGGGGGTCTTCTGGGGTTCCCGAAGAGGAACGGTTTTCGTCATCTCTTTCATCAGTATGGCAGAAGGTGCAAGCTAACTTGAAAAATATGGGAGGTAAATACAAATGCATGGCTGATAAGAGACGGTCCCCAGGTCCGGACCTAGGAGTGAATGACTATGTGTGGTTGTCTACTAGGAATATCAAGTTGAAGGTTCCCTCTTGGAAACTGGGTCCTAGGTTTATTGGTCCTTACAAGATTGTAGCCATCATCAACCCCGTGGCTTTTCGCCTGGAGTTACCTCAGACTTTTAAAATCCATAATGTCTTTCATAAGTCGTTACTCAAAAAATATGTTCCACCTCTAGAACCGTCACCGCTGCCACCCCCTCCTGTTGTCGTGGATGGTAGTTTGGAATTTCAGATATCCAAAATTGTTAATTCTCGTCGGGCCCGCCGCTCTCTCCAATATTTGGTGCACTGGAGAGGTTACGGTCCCGAGGAAAGAATGTGGGTTCCTGCGTCTGAGGTAAACGCCGACAGGCTAGTCCGGATTTTTCATGCCTCTCATCCTGAGAGACCTGGTCCTGAGTGTCCGGAGGCCCCTCGTAGAGAGGGGGGTACTGTCACGAGGGTGTCAAGAGCCACGCCTGACTCCGTTGTACCCGGGGTCAGGAGGTTGCAGCGGTTGGCTGCACGCTCTATGTCAGATAGGGAAGTTTCCTTATTGTAGCTTTCTGGGTTTGCTTTACAAACCCTTTTGGCTCACTCAGGGATCCGTAGCTCCTTCTCTCAGCTGTTCCTTGTCCAGCACTCCCAATCCTCCTTATATTCCCCTCTCACACTTCTCTGGTTGCCAGATATAGAGCTTCCTGCCTGGACATCTATTCTGACCCACTGGAGCTGTGTTGCTGCGTTCTCTGAGTGTTGCCTTAGAACGCTACCCTCCGGATCCCTGTTGGACCTTTGTGGACAATTGTTGCCATCCACCTGGGTGTTTGTGTTTGTCTGTGTTTGTCTGTCCTCTCCCTGGTGTTTCCCTCTTAGTGCAGTGGTGAGGACTAGCGATCCCACCGGCCCGTTCATTATCTAGGGCTCATTTCAGGGAAAGCCAGGGTTTAGGCACGTGATCGCTGCACGGGTGAGAAACCCGTCTAGGGACGTCAGGGCAGGCAGGTGCCAGCTGCAAGGTGAGTTAGGGGTCACCACCTTTCCCTCTCCCTTGGGCAGGGCTTTCCCTGTTTTCCTCCCTGTGCGTGTTGCCGGTCATTACAGGCGGACGCTTTGCATGTGGAAGAGGTGGAAATGGGGGAAGACAGTACACAGGGTGATAGCCAGACCACCCTCCGTTTGTCTTCTCAGCGCGAATTGGATAATGATGATGAGGAGCAGGAGACGGTTGCCTCCGCTACAGAGGGTAGTACCCATAGCAGGTTTATTCCATCTGTTAAGCGTGGATGGGCCGAATGGGAGGAAGAGGATGAGGAGATTGAGAGTCATCATCCTGATGAGGACAGCGAAGTCTTGTCTGTTGTCAGGCACACATGGCTGACTTTATGTTATGCTGCCTTTCCCGTGACCCTCGTGTTATACGCATTTTGGCCAACACTGTTTACTGGCTGTTCACCCTTCTCGACACCCGCTACAAAGAGAACTTCTCATCTCTCATTCATGTGGTGGAGAGGACTAGCAAAATGGTGCAATACCAGAAGGTCCTTGTGGAAAAATTGCTCCAAAAATTTCCAGCTGACAACACTGGCAGCAGAGTACGTAGTTCCTTTGGCAACCGAGGAGGGGAGACGAGGGGGAACACACAGCAGTTCCAACAGAGGAAGGGCAATGCTCTCCAAGGCCTGGGATAGTTTCATGACACCCCACCAGTACCCTCACCCTGATGCGCGACCTAGTGTCACAAGTAGGGAAAGGTTTTGGAAGATGATAAAGGAGTACGTAGCAGACCATGTCAGCGTCTTCTGTGCCTTACAACTATTGGGTGTCCAAGCTGGACACGAGGTATGAACTGGCACTCTACGCCTTGGAGGTGCTGGCCTGCCCCGCTGCCAGCGTTTTGTCAGAGCGGGTATTTAGTGCTGCTGGGTGCATGATAACTGATAAGCGCATCTGCCTGTCAACTGAAAATGCTGACAGGTTGACTCTTATCAAAATGAACAAGGCCTGGATTGCACCTGACTTCTCTACTCCACCAGAGGAAAGCGGCTGAACATAGAGGCACTTTAAATGTGGCTTTTATGGTGTATTGAATACACTGTAGTCCCATGCACCCCTTCTACCACAAAAAAGGGTATATGGTCTAATCTTCCTTTTCTTCTCCTCCTCCTCCTCCATCATATCAACATGCTTTTAGGCTGCCCTTGCTTCTAATGTTTTAGAGGGTCAGCTCAGCAGCAGACCCTCACCCCTAATGTTTTAGAGAGTCAGATCAGCAGCAGGCTCTCACACCTAATGTTTTAGAGGGTCACCAGCAGGCCCTCTCCCATAATGTTTTAGATGGTCAGCTCAGCAGCAGACCCTCACCCCTAATTTTTTTAGATGGTCGGATTAGCCGCAGGCCCTCG
Source organism: Bufo gargarizans (assembly GCF_014858855.1). NCBI lineage: Eukaryota > Metazoa > Chordata > Amphibia > Anura > Bufonidae > Bufo > Bufo gargarizans. Next base: position 147,111,190 of record NC_058085.1, on the reverse strand, counting down.
CCCCTAATGTTTTAGAGGGTCACCAGCAGACCCTTTCTCCTAATGTTTTTGAGGGTCACCAGCAGGCCATCGATCATAATTTTTCAAGGGTGTGTATGATGCCCTTCTTTATGTGTAATAAAGGGTGTATTGGAGTGCCGACTCCTTGTAATTTTTGGCAGCCCTTTCACTTAGTGCATAGGCTTTATGAGTGTAGGAGTCCCACTACCTGTACAATTGTACCACAATGTGAATGAGGCCCTCCTTTATGTGATATATAGGTTGTATCGGAGTGCCTCTTCCTTGAAATTTTTGGCAGCACTTGCACTTTGTACAGTACAGTAAGTACAGGAAAGAATGTTTCCTAAATTTTTTTCCTCTCAAATCAATTTTATCTTCGGTTTTGTGCGTATTATTGTCAGACTGTAAAAATGGCGTACTACTCGGACAACTTTGTTCTCAGCAGCGACCTGGGAGTCCAAGATGCATCCAGACATCCTCCCCATGCTGTTCCCGAACCATTTTAGTGGCATTTCCATCAATTTCTGACCTTTTCCTGGGAACCAGACACCCTCCCCTCTTCAGAGCAGGGGGTGCATGGTTTAATGCTCGGGTTCTCCTATTGACTTCCATTGTGCTCGGGTGCTCTGTAGAGCACCTGAGCATCCCAAAGTGTTCTACTCGAGCACTCGAACACTACTGAATACAGCTGATAAGACTTTCAGCTGAATCGCTGTAGGAATGTAGGTCATGAGAAGACATGAAGTAAAGAAAGGAGGGTGTGGGTAATGAGCAGCAGCTCTTGTATGCAGTCTTCATTACCACAGCCCCACATTACCTGTCCTGTTTATCCTCTATGTACTTCATGTCTCCCCATGAGCTCTATTCCTACAGAGATTCAGCTGAAGATCTCATCAGATGTATTCAGGATGATAATCACTGACAAGCAGAGCAGAGAGGATGACGAGGCAGCTCTTTACCTCAGTGTTGTGAAGTAACTAGTCCCCCTGTGTGATTAGGGCAAGTTTTCTATGTACTAATAGGACGGAGGCCATTTTATTTCTCCTGATGATTGTTACCCAGACAAAACAAGCCATTATAACTAATGAAAGGTATTTGGGAATATATTTATAATAAAGTAATATTTAAGTATTTTTATTTTCTTAATTACCAGAGAATCTAGGCAAATGGTAACTTTGTATAAAAATAAAACTTTCAGTAAAAGCTGCTCGCCATATTTCATTGTAGTCATGGCAATGGATGTGGCCATGACTTCAGACTACTGCCTTTCCCATATGGCCATACAAGGAAGAGAAGTCTAACATTCCTCACCAAATCTTTGCTAGCGCCTAATCCTAACACAGGAGTCAGTAGCACAGTCCGTCTTCTGTTAAAACAGCAACAGAAAGATGAACTGCACAAAGATGTCCTGTTTCACCGGATCAAAGTGCAGAAAAATGGAAGAGATCACACCACTCTAGACACAAAGACATTTTGTGTTATTCACATGAACATACACAGCAACAATTGAACCCGTTTGGTCTTCTACAAGCCTTATCTGTCCCTAAACCTAGATTTCAGCACATTCTCCTTCATGGAGCTATTGGACAGAGGCTGGTGACATCACTCACCAACACCGGTGACATCACACACCACACCAGGGAAAGACAATAGCACAGGGTCACGGAGAAAAGTGTGAGTTATGAGATGTATATATTTCTTTTTAATGTGCTGCTAAGTATTTCTAATTATAATGTATATAGAACACAAATTAACTTTCCAGTCAGGGATGGTCACTTTTAGATTAATTTCCTGCTAAATGTGTGAGCTCCTATAAGTGTCATAAAAGTTACATAACCATGTAAACAGATCACTCCGTTTTTTTGCATTCTATATGTAGTACTTCCTTTTGCTGCTTCCAACCAAACCCATGGTGCACTTCTTCTTTCCCTACCACAACTCCAGCACTGCCTGTAACCATGCTCAGCTAGTTTATGGGTACTTCCACCCAACTAATTACGAAGACACTCACCCATTCACTGGCCCTATTCTGCTTTGACACACCTATGGTCATAACCTTACAGGAAATAAGGCAAAGCTGTATGGACATGGTCATGTGACCACAGACCAGATCGGAAGAGAGGAGCAATAAAGGTAAAAAAAAAAAAAAAAAATTACTAAATTACAGCTGCCTTCATAAAAAAATTTGTGGATGCTGATGTAAATTGGAAAACCCCTTTAAGGTTAATAATTATGTGCAAGTAATCACAAGTATAAACCAGTGAAGTAAGCCTTGTATCTTCTGGACTTTGGACATCTTATACCTGAGGTAAAATTGTCCTTGGTTTCTGAATTGATAAATAACTAATTAAGACGGCTTTGTTTAAGAATCTTCCCTGCTGATATATGAAAGAAAAAATTTACTTTTAAATTGTTTATCTAACCTGCAGCAATGCTATAAGCAAATATATATACTGCGGAGTCATCCTTAACAACGCTTATTATGTGTCGGAGGGAAGACATATTATTAACAGAAACTTGGGTAGTGCTGGAGTTGTCCTTTACTCCTATAAAAGCAAATGCCTTTTTGCTTGTTAGATAAATCATTCAAATCATCATGGCAAATTTGGAAAATGAAATAAGAACTTGATCTAATTGCACACAGTGAATATTCTGAAGCACTGTTACTGATGTCTCTCAGGTTCTGCTTAGGGGCTAGTTTTCATTATTCAATCAATTCTCAACTAGAAATAAAACATCAAAGAAAAGTCAATTGGGGAACACAAAAATATATTACTACAGGGCAACGATAATTACAATAGAAGTAGGTTTAAATGAGACAGCGATACTACATTGACAGAAATATATAAAAGCCGTGGTGCTGTAACAGAACTCCCAATCTGTCATCATACAAGAAGTGGAGATGCTGCAGGGAGGCTGTAATCCTCACTACAAGGAGCAATCTGTCAGAAACATCGTTAGAAAAGACACTTGTTAATACACAGTGGCCCACATTTACTAGTCCTGTCTTATTTGTAAGAGAGTGTCTGAAAATGTGCCAAATTTAGCATTGTGGCTGATGCTGAATCTGGCGCATCCTTAGACTGTCTAGTCTAAGTTTAGATCACCTATTTGTTGGCCTAAAATGCGTCTACATGCCTTGAAAATCTGCTCCAACGCACTAAAATTCTGTCTCCGAGCCAATAGTACATCAAACTTCTGTCTCTGAGCGAAGAATACATATTAGTGCGCCACAGTTCTGTCTCGGCATCACTTTTATGCATAGGATTGTGGATTTCAGCTTCAGAAATGTAACCAGAATTTAGACAAAAAAAGTTGTCAATGACCACATTCCTATTTTTAAAACTAGGAAATGTCAAGGATGTCAGAAAAAGGTCATTTTTATGTGCATATGAATAATAAATGTGTCTAAAATGAGGTGCACACAATTGCAAGAAAGTGGTACACTAAGGCTACGTTCACATCACCGTACAGCCTTTTAGGGACAGGAGAACGGAAAGGACGGAAAAGGCACATAACTGACACCAAACTGAGTCAAACAGAGCCCTTAGGACCCCATAGACTATAATGGGGTCCGTTATGTTTCCGCTCAGAAGATGATTTTTAAGCGGAGACAAAAGTTGTGCATGCAGGACTTTTGTCTCCGCTTAAAAATCATCTTCTCAAGCGGAAACATAACAGACCCCATTATAGTCTATGGGGTCCTAAGGGCTCAGTTTGACTCAGTTTGGCGTCAGTTATGTGCCTTTTCCGTCCTTTCCGTTCTCCTGCCCCTAAATGGAGCAGGAGAACGGAAAGGCTGAACAGTGATGTGAACGAAGCCTTACCAGAGTAAAGGTGATTATCTGAGTCACAGGTTCTCTTGATGTGGTGATATAATTCAATTGTATCCCTCTAGACCACCACCACTCTGTATGACCTGAACAGAACCTTTTTAACCTATAGCTATTAGTCTCCAATTGAAGTCACCAAGGTAAAACTTGGTGACAGGTTCCTGTTTAGTTAAACGGAATCTTTCACCCACTTTGACTGTATGTAACCTATGGCAATGTTATGTAGTGCTGTGTAACATGATTAAAACTATACCTTTTTCTGGGATAGCGTTTGTTCAGAACACCAAAAAATAAACTTTGTTTGGTAAGCGAACTAGGCCCAAAGCATCTAGCAGGGCATCGCCAACAGTTTAAGGAGCTTAAGCACGCCTCTCCCCAAGAGCCCAAGCGCGCCTTACCCCCAGAGTCCAACACCATGCCTCCACTTGTTCCCAGTACCCAAGACCATCCCTTCACTTGTTCCCAGTACCTCACCTTCCAGTCCGACACCTCCTCTGTCAAATCAAATCCTTCTTTTGAACTAACTCTACCCGCATCTTTAGTGCTTGCACCAGTGAAATCTCACACAAGCGCAAGAGACTTTCCTACTATAGGGATCAGACTCGTGTCATAGGGCTTCGCACATGCGCAGCACCTACAGTGGGTCCATGTCTGCGCAGACACACTAACAACGCAGGCAGAGTTCAAAAGAAGTATGTGACTTTTTAGAGGAGGGAACAGACTGGAAGACGAGGTACAAGTAAACAAGTGAACAGGTGGTCTTGGCCTCTCGGGGAGAGGCGCGCTTGACCTCCTTGAACCGTTGGTGACGCCCTGCTTGGCACATTGGACCTAATTTGCATATCAAACAAAGTTATTTTTCTGATGTTCAAAAAGATCACTAACCCAGACAAAGGTATAGTTTTAATCATGCCATCGGTTACATACAGTAAAAATAGGTGAGAGATTCCCTTTAAAGGGCTTGTCTTCTGAAGATATAGGTCCTGCTTGAGACCCTTTAGACTGCTCTCCATGCATTTCAGGGACAGCTATGCCTTTGAATGCCCTGCATATAATGCTACATTAACCTCAGAAATTTCCCAGGGTTTACAGAAGATGGAACAGCGGGGACAAGGGTGAGAAGAGGTTCAAAGGTAGCACAGGCAGTGTGCAGCCCCATTCTAACTTATCAGAGACTGACCATCAAGTACCATACCAATGTTGCACCAGATGCTTAACAATTAAAGGGGTTGTCTCACTTCCTGATTTCAGTCCTTCAGTCCTGAGCTGTAGTCGGAGCGGTGGCTGTAACCCCTATAGATGAGCAGTGTATAAAGAGGAACAAGAAAGACGGTAGTGGGGGCCAGAGCCATTACTGCTAATGCATCAACATTAGTAAGTTACTTATATCTATGTTTTACGCATAATAAATATAACTTGATAAGGTAAGACAACCCCTGGGTCAAGAGGTTGTGGTCACATCTGGGCCCTGGTATTTGGAGACACCAGTACTGTAAATGGATTGTAAAGGGTTAATTCATAATAACTTTGACAAGATCCAAGGTGAAAACTCTGTCATCACTGTGTACCCCGAACTATTCAATATTATAGTTTAATGTTTAGCAGAAACATACATTTGTTCTACTTTGAGACGGCCTTAGGATAATTTGACAAATCAAGGCTGTAAAGCATGCAGAGCTCTGAGCAAATTAATCCGATTTTAGCTTTAATGAGATTGCTGATGTTCTATAGTGCAGAGCTATTAATCTGCCAAGGCAATTTATTTCTAAAGAACTATACTTTTTTTTTATATTAGTGGAAAACTCCATCCAGAGAGAACACTAAGAATATCCTCCTAAAAGACGTGGACCTGTTCAGATCTTCATCCATTTCAGCATTTGCTGATTTACTTGAGAGTTAGGCCCCTTTCACACGAGCGAGTTTTCCGCGCGGGTGCAATGCGTGACGTGAACGCATTGCACCCGCACTGAATCCTGACCCATTCATTTCTATGGGGCTGTGCACACGAGCGGTGATTTTCACGCATCACTTGTGCGTTGCGTGAAAATCGCAGCATGTTCTATATTCAGCGTTTTTCACGCAACGCAAGGCCCATAGAAGTGAATGGGGCTGCGTGAAAATCGCAAGCATCCGCAAGCAAGTGTGGATGCGGTGCGATTTTCACGCATGTTTGCTAGGAGACGATCGGGATGGGGACCCAATCATTATTATTTTCCTTATAACATGGTTATAAGGGAAAATAATAGCATTCTTAATACAGAATGCATAGTACAATAGGGCTGGAGGGGTTAAAAAAAAACTATAAATAATATAACGCACCTTAATCCACTTGATCGCGCAGCCTGGCTTCTCTTCTGTCTTCTTCTTTGCTGTGCACAGGAAAAGGACCTTTGATGACGTCACTGCGCTCATCACATGGTCCGTCACATGATCGAGCACCATGGTAAAAGATGTGATGGACCATATGATGAGCGCAGTGACATCATCAAAGGTCCTATTCCTCAAAGAAAAAGACAGAAGAGAAGCCGGGCTGTGTGATCAAGTGGATTAAGGTTAAAGAGTTAAATTTATTTATTTATTTTTTAACGCCTCCAGCCCTATTGTACTATGCATTCTGTATTAAGAATGCTATTATTTTTCCTTATAACCATGTTATAAGGGAAAATAATAAAATCTACACAACACCTAACCCAAACCCGAACTTCTGTGAAGAAGTCCGGGTTCAGGTCTGGGTACCAAACATGCCGATTTTTCTCACGCGCGTGCAAAACGCATTACAATGTTTTGCACCTGCAGCGGAAAAAACGCAAAAATGGAACGCAATTGCAGTGAAAACGGACTTTTTTTAGTGTCAAAATTGCACCATTTTCCCTGAACGCATCCGGCCCCAATCCGCAACGCCCGTGTGAAAGGGGCCTTAAGAAAACCTGAGATGTTGACTAAATTCTCACTAATTAAACATCCCAGACAGTGATGTACATAGAAAAAATGGTGGCCCATAGCAAAACTAAAAATGACTCCACATGCGATCACACTTTACCCCTGTTGTCAAGTCAGTTACCTCTTCCTTTATTTGCAATGCTGTTGTGACCGTGGAGAAAGAGACCCATGAGTGTGAGAAAATCTGTGAGTTCCCTATTCTTTATTAGCCCCATGACAACTGCATTGAATGCTTTTTATTAAGCCAACATTAAAGGGGTTGTCTCACCTCAGCAAATGGCATTTATCATGAAGAGAAAGTTAATACAAGGCACTTACTAATGTATTGTGATTGTCCATATTGCTTCCTTTGCTGGCTGGATTCATGTTTCCATCACTTTATACACTACTTGTATCCACAAGTTATGGCCACCACTGCAGAGCAGATACAAGGTAGCCAGGAAGGGAGCTGTTGTGGACCATGCTAATTATGATGATACTTGGCTTGTGAAAATTAGTTGTGTTTTTTTTTTTTTAATACTTTTATTTGTTATGCAAATCAGGCTTTGATGCCACTGCAGCCAATGACTAGCCACAGCAGTGACCTGCCCCCTTTGTGTCACATCAGTTGGTCACATGACACAAGGGAGGAAGGTCAATGCTGCGGCCAGTCATTGGCTGCAGCAGCATCAAAATGTATGTTGACAGCGGGGAACCTAAGCAGGGTCACAGCAGTGGAGGAGCAAACGAACCAGGACCCAGAAGCAAGGAGCAGGTAAGTATGCTTTGCAAATTTGGCCAGGCTAGGGGTGTCTGCCTAAAGGCCCCCAAAAGGTGAACTTTACTAGTCATGAGTGGATTTCTGTGTGATGTTGGGGTTTGAAGGTTATTTGTCTCTATAGGTTTCTAGTGGATTTAGGTTGGTCAGTCGTCTTTAAAAGCCACTTTATTTACTGTGTGGGTTTGTCCTTATCTACATTGTATAAAAATGGCAAGGTAAACTTGTCACCGCCAGACATCTGAGAAGCTCTGACAGACGTTCTTCAGAACCTCCTACTTGAGGTTCTTTTGTTTTGCTTTTGTTTTGTCATCTCGTTTTCCTCTCTCAGCTGTCATCTAGTTGCACTGATTGCATCCCTTTAAATCCCCTCCCATACTGCATCACTTTGCGGTTTATACAACTTCCTGGAGTGTGTGCATGCTGGATGCTACAACTGATGCTTCTACAGATAAGTCTGTTCATTTATTTGTGTTTTCCTGTTTGCTTGATCCTAGGTGACCCTGACTCCCTCCGTATTAAGGGTGGTCGTGTCCCCTCACTATTATAGGGTGTTCAGGTGTCATACAGTCGAGGAACGAGGGTATGCAATTATCTACCATAGAGATTTTTGCATAGGCTGAGCAGTAAGGGAGAGAGCTAGGGCTGTTACAGGGCTTACCCTTTGGTTCCTTAGTTTTGGATCAAGTCAGTCGGATCTTCATTTGTGTCTTCGAGTTTTCTGTAACACCTTCCGTGACAAAACCACACACAGGCATTGATCCTCATGACTGGCTGGTGCCCCATCGGTCAGACCCCTGTTGATCAGACACTTATACCTTATCCACAAGGGACTGTAATGGGACAACCTCTTAATGAATTGGGACTTTCTAAAAGGTTGCAACATTTTTGTGCAGTCTCACTCCAGTAGGTGGGTGACATAAGGATCGAAGCAACATCTCTAGACATATTTAAAGATGCAACAAATTTATCAGCATTGAGCAACATTTTCATAGCTTTTTTACTAATTACAGTAACGTTGCTCACTACTCTCATCTATGAGTTTCTACTCTACAATCTGTGAGGTGGAACATAATGCAGAATCATGGAAGATCTATGAACTTGTGGCAGATGGGCTCGCCTGTAATGAAGGAAGTGGTTAAATTATTCGGCTAATATTCAGCAGTGAGATAATTCAGCAGATGTTACCCGATTCCCAGCACTTCGGTGGAAACTAATTATTTGCTTTACAGACATATGTGTATTCCAATCGCCAATAACACCAAGAAATCACTTTTTATACAAGCAAAGCACTTTCAGTGCACCAAGAAGTAGAGCGTTGCCACTCAGTGACACATGCCATTCTAGCACATGTGACTGATGAGACCGGTGATTTGCATAGCCACTCCAGGACCAAGCCACTTCCGGTCCAGCAGGGACTGGAAGCAGCTGGATATAGGGCAGTGACACATGACTGGTGGGGCCACAAATAGGTGAGTTTTTTTTTCAGTTGGCCAAAGTGACTGCCCAGTGACTTTGGGGGGCGCAGCCCCTGGCTTTAAGGCTTCACTGTACATGTTCCAGAGAAGAGTTTTCCCTCTGGAGACATCAATCAAAATGCAAGAGGCGGGGGTCAGGTGGGGAACACTTGACTTCAAGGAGAAAAGCAACAACCTTCTTGATTTGAAGCAGCTAATTTGCAAGGTTTAAAGGAGTTGTCTCACTTCACCAATTCGCATTTATTATGTAGACAAAGTTAATACAAGGCACTTACTAATGTATTGTGATTGTACATATTGCTTCCTTTGCTGACTTGATTCATTTGTCCATCACATAATACACTGCTCGTTTCCTGGGCTATTGCCACCGCTGAAGCGCAGATATGAAGAGGCTGGGACGGGAGCTGCTGCCATGTGTATTCTGCTTGCTCTGTCCATCGATACAGGTAACACTTCCCTTAGACCCCAGGCAACAACAGTTGACTTACCTAAAGCCACATATGACATACAGTAGATGATATAGGTTTACATTTGTCTAATACCAGGTTCATTGATATTAAAGTACATTGGCAAAAACCAGCCCACTGTAGAAGGTGCTCCATAATGTTGGGTTTAGCTGGGCAAACAAATGGCATCCTGATGAGTCACACCAACTATTTGAATAAATATATTCTGATATGTAATGACAAAAAAGTGCAGAAGTTCACCTACCTTTCCCACCATACCATGCTTTGCATATTTTATTATTACATATTTGTCTGTGCATTAGTAAAAGAGTGTGTGAGTTAGATTCTTCGTACATTCTGATGATTAGATAAATGCAGTAGTAGGAGACCAACTATATTACTCTTCATGGATTTTTTATGCTATTTAACAAAAGTTATATTATATAAATCATTTCAAAGATAAGTTCACACAGTAGGCCTGGAGCTTTTACTTTGTGTGATGTTTCTTCATGGAGAGAATAAGCTTCACTCCAGATTTCCGGCTATTGAGGGTTTAAAAGAAGAGGTCATAAGTACAGTATTCTTGTTAGAAAAATGTAACAAACGGAAAGAATGGCATATTCTGCAAAGCTGAAGATGTGTTGTAAACTTGTGGCTATGTAAAAGTATTGGGCATTCCATGGGAGCAGTGGTAATTACTTAAGAGGCATCTGTCAGCAGATTTGTACCTATAAAACTGTCTGACCTGTTCCATGTGCACTTGGCAGCTGAAGGCATCTGTGTTGGTCCCATGTTCATATGTGCCCGCATTTTTAATATATACAAATGAGCCTCTAGGAGCAACGGGGATGTTGCAGTTACACCTAGACACTGCTGTCTCTGCAACTGCCACGTCCTCTACTGTTTGATTGACAGGGCCAGGCAGTGTAAACGTGATCACACCTGGCCCTGACTTCTTCTACAGTCTTGCACTGCGCTGTGCACTTCAGTATCTGACGCAGGCACAATACAGGAAAGAGGCTCGCAGTACAGAAGAGAGCTGCCAGCAAACCTCCTTCCTGAGCTGCACCTGTGCTGGATACTGAAGCGCACGAGATCAAAGTGCAGAGGGCACAGTAGTTGCAGGAGTAACAGCAACACCGCTGTTGATCATAGAACCTCATATACATATATTAAAACATAATTGTTCTTAGCAATGCAGGCAAAGAGTATTCCAAACACTGCATATGTTTGCCCCATATACATGTTTTTCATGTCTGCACTTACCCCGTTCTTATCACTGCATCCTGGCAGGATGTTTACATGGAGAACTTCCTGTTTTCATCCGCTTCATGCTGGGTTTTCTAACCAAATCCCGCACACTTTGCTCTATAATATTTTTGGTGCTTGCTCCAACTGCCACATGCTCGGGCCCAATACACCTACCCTTTCCATGTTAGCTACTGTAGCTGGAACAAACCCTGTGAAACACTGCAGTGCAAAGCATGCTGGGTCTCTTTAGAAAACCTTGCAGGAAGCTGATGAAAACAGGAAGTTATGCATGTACACATCCTGCCAGGATGCAGCAATGTTGAGAACAGGGGAAGGAAAGTGCAGACATGAAGAACAGGTATATGGGTAAAAAATATGCAGTGTTTAGGCTACTCTGGGTAAAAAAAACCTTCAAGAGACACTACCTTTACTCTATTTGTCAGGAAAAAAAAAATTTAACAAGAACCAGTGAAACCAGATAAACCAGTGCTATGAAGTAGCAGTAGGAATATAACACTGAACTGTCCTATGACATCCTATTGCTGAATTATCCCTATAAAATCATTAGTCACATTGAAAGGAACAGTTGCATCCCTGCTGTCACATAGTCTGATTTAACTAGCTGTTTTAGCAAGTGCTAGACTATACGGCAGAATGGCAAATTAGTCTTAAATGCACAAATCATGTTATAGTATATGCACAGGAGATTTAAGACTCTTTCACACTAGTGCAATTTATTACCTAAGAAACATACAGTTGTGATAATTTGTGGATTATTTTTTTTAAAATTTAAATATTTTATTGTTATAATACAAAAATGTATATCCATATTACATTTGCAATATTATAAAATCCAAAAGTCCGTCAATTCTAGTTTATGAACATGAATGACTACTGTAAATATCCTTTGAGATAAAAAGTGAGAATTAAAATAAAATATAAAAGAGAAATATGAGTTCCTTTAAAGGAATGTTCAAGGCAGGGTCATAAAACCTGGTTCCTTTCATCCAAAAAAGTCATACCTGGAACCTGGAATGATAATGAGATGACTGCTGAAAAGTAATCTGTACAAACCAGGGTATATCAACAAGTTATGAAGTTCAGTAGCCAATGTGAAAATTGCTAAATGTCTGTATATATATAAAGAAAAAGGGTCGCAGCACATCCAAATGGTGAAAAATGTGTCCATTTGGATGTGCTGCGGCCCTTTTTCTTTTATAATTTTTTTTTTATGTTGGTATACATCTGGACTGCTGGCACTCTGTTTACTTCGTCACTAATGGTGCTGCTCTTACATTCTTTTCTATATATATATATATATATATATATATATATACAGTGGATATAAAAAGTTTACACACCCCTAAACTTTTGCAGGTTTGTCAGGTTTCTGAAATGTAAAAAAATTAGACAAAGATAAATCATTTCAGAACTTTTTCCACCTTTAATGTGACCTATAAACTGTACCACTCAATTGAAAAACAAACTGAAATCTTTTAGGTAGAGGGAAGAAAAAATATAAGAATAAAATAATATGGTTATGTCCACACCCTTAAACTAATACTTTGTTGAAGCACCTTTTGATTTTATTACAGCACTCAGTCTTTTGGGGTATGAGTCTATCAGCATGGCACATTTTGACTTGGCAAGATTTTCCCACTCATCTTCGCAAAAACACTCCAAATCTGTCAGATTGCGAGAGCATCTCCTGTGCACAGCCCTCTTCAGATCACCCCACAGATTTTCAATCAGATTCAGGTCTGGGCGCTGGCTAGGCCATTCCAAAACTTTAATCTTCTTCTGGTAAAGCCATTGCTTGTTGATTTGGATGTATGCTTTGGGTCGTTGTCATGCGGAAAGATGAAGTTCCTCCTCATGTTCAGCTTTCTAGCAGAAGCCTGAAGGTGTTGTGCCAATATTGACTGGTATTTGGAACTGTTCATAATTCCCTCTAACTTAACTAAGGCCCCAATTCCAGCTGAACAAAAACTGCCCAAAGCATGATGCTGCCACCACCATGCTTCACTATGGGTATGGTGTTCTTTTAGCTATGTGCAGTGTTGTTTTTGCGCATAACATATCTTTTGGAATTATGGCCAAAAAGTTCAACCTTGGTTTCATCAGACCATAACACCTTTTCCCACATGCTTTTGGGAGTCTTCAGATGTGTTTTTGCAAAATGTAGCCTGGCTTGGATGTTTTTCTTCGTAAGAAAAGGCTTTCGTCTTGCCACTCTACCCCATAGCCCAGACATATAAAGAATACGGGAGATTGTTGTCACATGTACCACACAGCCAGTACTTGCCAGATTTTCCTGCAGCTCCCAGACCAGTTTTCTTCTCGTCTTTTCATCAATTTTGGAGGGACGTTCAGTTCTTGGTAATGTCACTCGATGATGACTGTCTTCACTGTGTTCCATGGTATAGCTATTGCCTTGGAGATTCTTTTGTACTCTTTTCCTGACTGATACCTTTTAACAATGAGATCCCTCTGATGCTTTGGAAGCTCTCTGTGGACCATGGCTTTTGCTGTGGGATACGACTAAGAAAATTTCAGGAAAGACCAACTAGAGCAGCAGAACTTTATTTTGGGTTAATCAGAGGCACTTAATCAGAGGCAAATGATGGCAGGTGTATGCTGACTCCTATTTAACATGATTTTGAATGTGATTGCTTAATTCTGAATACAGCTACTTCCCCAGTTATAAGATGGTGTGCACACTTATGCAACCACATTATTTTATTTTTATTTTTTTCCTCCACCTAAAATATTTCAGTTTGTTTTTTAATTGAGTGGTACAGTTTATAGGTCACATTAAAGGTGGAAAATGTTCTGAAATGATTTATCTTTGTCTCATTTTTTTTACTTACACAGAAACCTGACATTATACCAGGGGTGTGTAGACTTTTTATAACCACTGTATATATATAGTTAAGGCTGCAGCGCAGCCTGTAATTGTGGGAGGGGCATGCAGTACTTAGGCCGGCACTCACCTCCTCTCCTCTCCAGCCTGACGTTCCAGCGGCGTGCAGTACGGTCCGGTCCTCAGCTGTGGCCTCCTCACTTCCGGGTCCGCCCCTCAGCTTCCTCCTGCTGCATCTCCAGCGTTCGGCTCTCCTCAGCTCCCGGCGTCAAGGACACCACGCGTGCAGTGCGCTCCGGTCCTCAGCTGTGGCCTCCTCACTTCCGGGTTCGCCCCTCGGCTTCCTCCTGCTGCGTCTCCAGCGTCGGCCTTCTTTTGCTCCCGGCATCTCAAGGTATGTCTAGCGCAGCTCCTGCCTGCCACCTCACGCTGCCTGGGTGAATCGGCTGCCAGGGTCTCGCTTCTAGTGTTGATCACGGATATTCGAATTGCAAATTTTTATCGCGAATATCAGCACTTTGAGAATTCGCGAATATTTCGAATATCGCAAAATATATTCACAATTGCGAATATTCAATTTTTGAGAAAATACTAGTTCATGCGAATTTTTATGCGAAAATTTGTATGCGAATTTCATGCGAATTTTCGCAATCAAGAAAATAATGCCTGGAGATCATGAATTCGTGAATTCTTGAATACATGGCGAATATTCGTCCAAAATATTCACGAAGTGTCGCGAATTCGAGTGTTGCCCCTGCCGCTCATCACCACTCGCTTCCCGCGTCTGTCTGGTCTGAATGCCTGTCCCTTACCCTCCCTCATCTTTTTCTGTCTGCCCCCCTCTGTCCACTGGGGCTTGGTCTTTCTCTGCTTCCCTGGAGGTACTTGCGCGTTTCTGGGGCTATTGTCGCGCGTTCCCATAGTCTGGTGGGGCGCACAACAATAAACGCACGCTTGTTCTGAGGCTGCACCTGTTGCACGTCTGCGGCTTGCGCCTACAGAACACAACATGAATGCTCAGGTCCTAACCCATCGAGCCGTCCCCCAGCTGCAGCATGTATTTCCTCCAGCCACTGCGGAGTCTTGTTCCATGCTCCAAGTATGTCGGCCTCCACAGTCGCTAGTTCATGTCTCTGGGCCTTATCTCTGGTTGTCCTTTTTCTATCACACCACCTTTTTCCATTACACCGCAGCCCTCGGTCTCTCCGAGTGTTCCGCATCACAGCATTCTCGCCTTATTTTCTGTCGTGGCTTATTCTTCCCGGGTCCCCGGGCTCTCTCTCGCGGTGTTCGTCCTGTCTCAAGCCTTGGATCGCCCAGGGTCGTCTCTTTACCGGTTCGCCTGGTTCGCGTGTTTGTCTCCTGGATCGCCCAGGTCCCTTCCCTAGTTCGCCTGGGGTTCTTCTTTCTCCTGGATCGCCCAGGTCTCTAACCTAGTTCGCCTGGGGTTCTTCTTTCTCCTGGATCGCCCAGGTTTCTACCCTGGTTCGCCTGGGGTTCTTTTTCTTTCTCCTGGATCGCCCAGGTCTCTACCCTAGTTCGCCCGGGGTTCCTCCTTCCTCCTGGATCGCCCAGCTCTGTTTTTCAGTTCTCGGTTACCTGGTCTCTCTGCTATTCACGGGTGTGGGTTGTCCAGGCTTCTTGCTTCCAGTCGGCTGTCCCTTGTACCCCTGGGTCCTGTCTCAGGCTCTCCCATCTCCTGGGCCAGTCTGGTCGACTGATCCTCTTCTGGCGTCTTACCTGTCTTTCGCTTCCTTTGGGGGTTCGCCTCCCATCTCGCTTCCCAGCTGTCGCTCATCTGGTCCTCATATGCGTTATCTTCAGATCGCAGGTTCGGTACGTTTTTTTCGGCTCGCGTCAGTCAAAGGTTTTAAAATCTTTCCTAAGGTAAGTTCAGGTCTTGTTCGGTCCCTCTGAGGACCGTATTTTTGTTTGTTTTCCTCTTCTCTTCTGCAGGTATGGATTTTTCTTTAGCTTACCGGTTCGCATTCGGATTCAGATCTCCTTTTCCTTGGTCTTGGGCGTCTTCTGGTAAGTATTTTAAATAGTTTCGTTTCCCTCGCTTTTCATCTTCATTTTCGGCTGCTCCTTCGCGTCCGCAGCTTCGTTTTTCCTCTCATTTACATTCTTCCGCAGGTTGGTGACCCGGAGGCCGTGGATGCCCTTCTTCGATCCGAAGTGGAAAAGGGTTTCATCATCGGTCCCTTTCTCCACATTCCGTTTCAGTCCTGGTGGATCAACCCCATTGGGCTGGTTGTGAAACAATCCTCCAATAAAAACGCCTCATCTACGACCTGTCAGCGCCTCATATGTCATCCACCCCAAGCCTGAATTCCCTTATCCCCTCTGAGGAGTATTCCATGCAATACTCGTCAGTTGAGGAAGCCATTCAGCTCATTCTCCAGTCGGGGGTTGGGTCCTGGCTTGCCAAGGTAGACATAGCTGATGCCTTCAAGCTTCTCCCGGTCCACCCGCATCTTTGGAGGTACTATGGTATCAATTGGTCGGACAGGGTTATTTTGCCAACCGCTTAACCTTTGGGTCCAAGAGCAGCCCCTGGCTGTTCGACCAGTTTTCCAGGGCTCTCCATTGAATCCTGGTGCATCACGGAGGTCTTCCCATGGTAATTCATTACCTGGACGATTTCTTGCTCATTGAGAATCCTCATCCGGTCCCTTCAATTCCCGCTACCCTCTTGGAGTTCTTCTCCCTCCTCCAGGTGCCCGTGGCCTCCTCCAAGACCGAGGGCCCTGCCACCAAGGTGACCTTCTGGGCATCACATTAGATTCCGTCAAGATGGAGGCCAGTCTGCCACCTGAAAAGTTGACCAGGATCCGCTCTGCCATCTCCCGGGCGGTCAGCGCTCTGTCCCTAACCAAGGCGGAAGCTTCAGTCCTTACTGGGTCTGCTGAATCACGCCACGAAGATCATGCCCCAGGGCCGGTCTTTTCTGGCCAACCTGTTGCATCTTCTTTCCACAGTTCGTGACCAGGATTCTGTTGTCCACCTCGACCGCCACGCCATCTTGGATCTTGCCATGTGGAACACCTTCCTTTCAGAATGGAACGGCATTCCCTCTTCGTTCCCCGCTGGGACTCGGCTTCCCCGATTATTTTCTCGGACGCAGCCGGTTCCATCAGCTTTGCCGCCATCTTCAGGTCCCACTGGCTGGCGGCCAGGTGGCCCCCGGAAATCCAAGCAGACCCAGCTGCCATCGGGTCTTCTCCTTTCCTGGAATGATATCCCATCGTGGCTGCCGCCTTGGTCTGGGGCAGCTCCTGGTCCAACTTGCCAGTCTTGTTTGTCACGGACAACCAGTCCCTGGTCGATATTATCAATTCCGGCAGGTCCAGATCTCTCCGGGTCATGGCTCTACTGCGGAAATTAGTGTGGCTATCCCTCACCCACAACTTCCACGTCCGTTGTGCTCACATTCCAGGGGATTCCAATACTGCCGCTGACGCCCTCTCCCGTTTCTGTTTTTCCACTTTCTTTCAGGAAATGCCCGAAGCAGATCATCCCGGTACGCAGGTTCCTCCACTCAGCTCATTCATCCTGGATTAGCATCCCTGGTGGTCCAGGCAGAGAGACTGGTCGAGGGTTCTCTTTCCCTCAGCACAGCCAGGAATTATCGGGCCGGCTTCACAGCTTTCAGCAAGTTTGCTCGAGAATTCCCAAGGGGTCAGCTGGAGGAAACCTCATATGTCTTGGCGTTCATTGCATTTTTGCCACACTCGCCTCTCCTTGTCGCACAACACCATCAAGCTATATTTAGCAGGGCTCTAGCATTATCGCATGATCGCCAAGCCAGATGGGGGTTCCATCCTTGCTTCACAAGCCGTCAAGGCAACACTCAGGGGTCTGCAGAAGAAGGGGAAGTGTCCGCGCACCCGTAGACTGCCGGTGTCGGGGGAATTGTTCAGAGCCCTATCCTCGGCCTTAGACGGCAGTCCTTTTGGGCCCTCTCTCAGCACGTTTCTGAAGGCGGCTATTTACCTCGGGTTCTACGGCTTCCTCAGGCCTGGTGAATTTACGTCGGGCTCCGGGCGTCATAGCTTCCTCCAGAAACGCCATCCAGTCTGGTCCACAGACCATTTTGTCCTCCATCTCCCGTCCTCCAAAACCAACCAGTCTGGTCCTCCAACAGAGATTAAGTTCTTCCCTTCAGGTAACCGTTGGTGCCCGGTCAAGGTTCTGTGGCAATTATCGTACTGCTTCACGGTCTCTCCACCAGACTCCCCTCTTCTGCCTTGCGTGAGTCAGCCACTCACCACATCAAAATTCATGTCCCTCGTCCGGTCCCTGATGCAGGGGTTGGGTCATGACCCCAGTACCATTTCAGGTCATTCCTTCCGCGTTGGGGCTGCGTCGGCAGCTTCCAAGCATCAGGTCCCCGCACATGTCATCCGCTGCATGGGGCGTTGGCGTTCGTCCTGTTTCGCCCGCTATACCAAATCCTCAGGCAGAAATCTCTCAGGCCTTCCGTACACTGGCTTGTGATATTCAATAAAACTATGTTACCTATTCAGAGTCTTTGGCCCCTTTTCTTGGCGTACCCGCGACCGTGGCTCCCGGCACACCCCAGCCTCTAGGTTCAGGGTTAAGGGTTTCCCCTTTCCCACTTCCACCATCCTAGCCCTGACCACAAATATATATATATTACAGATCCTTAGCATGGCACAATTTAAACAGCACTTTGCTGACTAGTACATAATGGTAATCAAAGTCTGGCTGGTTGTCTGTGCTTATAAGTGCAACTGGAAAGGAAGCAGCCTGTAGAAAAGTCAGTGATCTCTTGGGACCACATTTTGGACATCAGAACCTAAAACCCTATACTGTCATAAAGTGGCACTACCATCAGAAGCATTAAAGGGGTTGTCCAGGCTTTTAATATTGATGACCTATCCGTGCACGTGCCGTCTCCTGTCTCTCTTCCTGTCTGCTGCTGTCTATGGCAAAGCAGCAGTGAACAGGAGGAGAGATGGGAGACGGCATGTGCACTCTGCGTGCACCGTCTCCTCATACAGCTGATCGGCAGGGGTGCTGGGTGTCGGCCCCCCAACAATCTAATATTGATGACATATCCTGAGGATAGAAAAAAGATAAAATGTAGCAGCACTACAAAAATAGTGGTTGTTCCTTACTGTGGTGGTCCTCGCTGTGTCGGAAGCCAGTCTTGTGCCTCCCCAAATCCAGATGCAATTATAATAGAAAAACGGCAGCACTCTCCAGCCTTGATCTTTCCATACTTTATTTCACCAATACAAATGCGACGTTTCCGTGTGATCTTTCTCAAGCAATTTAACAATGTGAACTAAAAACCGGATACATATACCCTACTAAGTTGGTCACATGACCTAATCAATTATGTTAATAAATCATTAAAAAAGACTGTGAGTACCGCCCCTTCCTCTATTCGTCCTGCGACGTGATTAACTTAATGTGTCATTCTCAAACATCATATACTGTGCATACATATACATAGATATAACTCCATCTACTTACTGCGATGCAAAATGTGTACCTGGGGGAGTCATCACTGAGGTAGACTTCAACGGCATGTGTGGCCGATCGTATCACTTCCCTCGGCGTTCCTCCATGTCGAATGCGCCTGCGTGTCTACATCATGACGTCACCCTCAGGACGCTCAACTAGTGCCATGGAGACCGGGCGCCTTCAATCCACGTCACCACCGAAACAAAGCGCGCATGCGCACCCAGCCTCAGCGGCGATAGGATCCAGCGCCGAGCCTCCCGCCACTGTAAAACGCCCCTATGGCTGCTGCCATGATAACCTGACATATAGTATCATCTTCTGCACAAAACTTGCAAACAGGGTTTCTATATTATTATGTATATCTTCTATATTCCACCCATAATACGGGGCAAATCGGTCCTATCCTGAGGATAGGTCATCAATATTAAAAGCCAGGACAATCCCTTTAATGCTTCTGATGGAGCTGCTCCTGAGGATAGGTCATCACTATTAAAAGCCAGGACAACCCCTTTAACAGCACTTCAAAACAGCGTCAAAAAGGTTCCTTCAAAATCTAGGGCACTATGAAGGAGAGTTCATCTTGATGTGATCCTCAAGAGTTTAGGCTTTACCCTGGAAATGTTAAGGATGCCCTGAATCATAATTCTGTGGTGATAGACAGAAATTCAGTGTTCATTATAGAGCTCCCATAAAAATATCCTATCTTCGATCAGTCCAGCCGTGGTCCTGAAAATGAACTTTAAAGGATTCAAAACCTACAGTATTTTACTATTTTTGAATACCCTGTTTAGGAATTCTGAGTTAGTAGAGTGGTGCCCCTCATTCACGACATCT
Organism: Bufo gargarizans; assembly: GCF_014858855.1. Lineage (NCBI taxonomy): Eukaryota > Metazoa > Chordata > Amphibia > Anura > Bufonidae > Bufo > Bufo gargarizans. The sequence continues at coordinate 147,091,292 of NC_058085.1, read as the reverse complement.
GTCAATTAGCTAGAGAGAAGGGCAGCTACAAAATGTGTCTGTCTCTCAATGACCCACCCTGTCCATGAATTATACAGGTTTCTCGGGGACTCACCCTGCCCATGAATTTTACAGGCCTCTTGAGGACCCACCCTGTCCATGAATTATACGGGTCTCTCGAGGACTCACCCTGTCCATGAATAATACGGACAGCCCAATAATGTCGATGAGCACCATGTACTACTTCTTCATTTTGCCTGTGTTAGCACTGTAGGGGGATTTAATAATTGCTGCAAGATTTTTCTTCATTGGTGGGAGTTTCAGCCACAAGACACCCTGTGATAAAATGTATGTAAACATGTAACCCCTATAACAAAAATGAATTGTACAAAACAGACACCCCCTTTAAATAAGGATGAGGCTTCTGGGAAATGTTTACTAGTTTAGCAGCATTTGCTAGTTTTTACATTTTCAATCTAAGGTAAATGATCCAAGCCTTGCTTTACCGTAATAAATCTGTTAGTAAAATCTGAATTGCCATAGCGGAGGAGAGGGTGTATAACAACATTATAAGCCTAGAAGAATGAAGTGCGATAGAAGGATGGTTCAATCTATCAGGAGAATTCTTAAAAGAGAACTAGAACAGGGCAGTAATAGATTGGGAAAATGACAGCTAATTAACCCGCTTCAGCAATCGGTGAGCAGGGCTGAAACGGAATGGAAAAATTAAATATTAATCTTTAATACTGGCCGAGAAAATAATTGTAATTTATCTACATTAGTATTACTGTCAGAAAAGCCAAGTTAGTGGTCCAAAACTGCAGAGTAATGGCCCACAGAGTCAGATATGTAAACCAAGCAGCACAAATGATACTGGAACCTGGGTTGATGATGATATGTCCATACTGCAGTGTTCATTCATAAGACAGGCAAGTGACCATGACAGGTGCAAGTCTACAGGTTAGTATCTGAATACATGACTCAAAATATTTATCTATCTATCTTTCTTTCTATCATCTATCTATCATCTATTATTTAATCTATTTATCATATATATATTAACTATCTATCTAACTATCAATCAATCAATCAATCAATTATCTATGTATCTATCTATTATCTGTCTACTGAACACCATTTATCTACAACAACTATCTTTGAGCTGACATGTACAGAGTGATTTCACATACTCACTGCTATTTCTCATATAATACAATTTAACATGACATTTTATTGCTTATTTTTTTGCACCCGACTGCATGAAATATCTAATAGTCATGAACCTCACTGAATGTGAAGATCTGAAGGACAAATTAAAGAGTAGTTACTTATAACTTGTACAGATAGACACTATAAGAATAGACTAAAGATCTCAATGAATAGGACAATATGCCAGTTGGCAATGGAGAGTCATATGGTTAAACACATAGCAGTGACTGGCACCTATCAGCTGGAGTGCAGTGTGGCAGGTAGCAGCAGCTGGAAATTTGGACTGGTACTCTAGGATTTTTGAGGAATTTCAGCTGCAGCTTGAGTTTAGCAAACAGCAGCAGCTGGCACTCTAGAGGAGCATGGTTGATAAATAAAAAATTGATGCACAACATTACACAGGCAAACAATAGAGCTGAGAAATGGGGATCATTCTAAATTTTAAAGTGGTCATATACCTACTACAAATGGAAAAATGGAAGCTCTTAGTGCACATTACTGATCAAACGTGTGTCGGGCCCATCTACCAGGCGTCAAGGTGGCTTCCGCAGACGGGTTCCTAACACTAATATACCGCCTCTCTTGGACTTACCTAAGCCTACATTTTCAGGGCAGTATAGGAACCAGCTACATTTGTACTCTGCTCAGAAGCCCCAGGCAGATGGGCGTGTTCAGTCTAAAAGAGGTGCTACCCTTAATATATACTATAAATAAATTTAGACTAGCACATTCATATTTTGAGAGATAGATTTTATTTCTCTCTATATATAATGTGAACATTCTGTAGTACACAAACTAGATGTATGAGCCATGTGTGCATTCCTTTGTCTTATGGTCAATAGGGGAGGAGGAAGGGGTGATTAGGTTGTAGTTTTGAAATCTACCTATGAACTCAGAGTTGAAGTTGCTGAAACCACTCCTATCAGGTTAAGGAGCCAATAGTCTCTTCTTAAGAAACACCCCTTTTGTGATATCATGTCTGCTATTTAAATCAATGTAACTTGAATAAAGCTCTCTCTTGTTCTGGCTCAGGGGATGAGGAAGTGCTTTTTTTTTTTTTTCAAAGATGTTTATTTGTATTGCATCATGATCTTGATAAAAGACAATACAGCATCATCCAAAATACAATAAAGATTATATTACCATAAGCAACCGTTGCATACAAAGTAGTTGACACAGCCTTGTTCAGATCCATCAACATAATGCAATACCTTTTTTTTCCAATTTTTTCCCTCCCCCACCCCCCACCCCCCACATAAAAAATAACAATTCAAATACGAATACCAAGGGTATACAAACATTACTCTCTGGGCCCCCCCTGTTTTGCCACCAACGTCAACCAAATATCCTGACTCCACTATACGCCCTCCTGCACCTCCCGTCCCGTACCATCAAAGACTCAAACCTTAAGCCTCCCCAATCGTCCCCTGAGGTCCTCCTGCAAATACCAAGCAGTCAGGGTGAACGGCTTCATGATCCTCACTGTTTCAGCACTCTCCATAAAATTAATCATGAACTTTTTCCATGTTTTGTATAGCTTTTTGCCGGCCGTTTCCTTTTTACCTGCTGCTTCTAGCCACTCCAAGTGCAGCATGTGACACAGGCGTCTAAGAAGTTCATCCTTAGATGGGACTTTGGAATCCAACCAGTTGGACAACAGACATCTTTTAGCCTCAAGCACTATCCTATGTCCCATTGCTGTGAAACCTCCATCCTGCCTATCTCCCCCCTCATTCGACTCCTCCTGTTGTCTCGCATGCAGTATTGCCCTTTGTACATCCAGTTCCCCTTGAAAATTACTGTCCTCTCTAAGAAAGAATCCCACCATCTTCCAATACTCCACTAATTTTGTACAGCTCCACAGTCCATGCAGAAGATCAGTTTTAGGCGTTGAACACCTGGGACAAGTTACCATCCTATTGGGTTTCGCACTCGTCACTGGCAAATCAAATCCATACAGGGCATGATGGACAATTTTAAAGTGGGTTTCTCTCATCGTCTCATTCCCCACTGCCTTGTGTAAGGCCGCTATACCAACTCTCACAATTGGACCAACTTCCGCCAAATCCAATTTGTTCCCCCATTTTCCAAACAATCCCTGAGAGGTTGAGTTCTCCCAAAGGCACCTCAAACTGCCATACAGGTGCGATATGGATTGTCTGTTACCAGAAATAATGAATGAATCAAATTTATTCTGATTCCACTCACCAGTCATATTGATAGCCAGACTAGCGCAATAGTGCCTAACCTGTAAATATGGGAACAAATTGGATCCTGTCAGTCCCCACCTATCTTCCAATTCACGTAAAGTCGCCCATCTATTCTCCTGAGTATGGAGCAGATCCCTTACTGTCCTAATGCCCTTGATCCTCCATTCCCTAAACGACCGCTCCATCTGCCCTGGTGCAAAGGCTGGGTTGTCATGCAAAGGGAGGTGTTTCGAAATCTGATACGGAAGTTTGTATGATTTTCTAAGGTTTTTCCACGTTATTATGGAGTCTCGCAAGATTATCGAGCACCTAGCTAAGCGGGGCAATTGAGATAACTTGGTATGCACCAAGGCCTTTAAATCCCAGGGTGCCGCTAGCTGCCTTTCCAACCTCAGATTCGAGTAGTGGGAAGTCCCATTAAACCAATTCAGGAGATGTCTACTCAGACACGCCAAATTGTAACCCCTGACATCGGGCACATTTAACCCTCCAATCTCCCTCCGTGGTTTCAACTTCCTCAGTGAGACTCTCGGTTCCTTGCTATTCCAAATGAATTTCGTGAAACATCTCTCCACATTCCTCACATCCACATGCCTTAAGAGCACCGGTATGGTCTGGAGTGGATACATCAGCTTGGACATTGCTAACATCTTAATTACATGGCACCTGCCCATTAAGGATAACGGTAGCGGTTGCCATCTGGCTAGATCCTCTTTAATTTTGTGAAATAAAGGTGGATAGTTAAGCTGATAGATAGAATGCGGTGTCCGCCCAATCTTTATGCCCAAATACCTAATTTGGGATTTTATCAAGGATCCCATAACACCCCAGAGGAAGTGCTTTTAAATGAAACCAACTTTGTGTGTCTGGTCTCCTTATGAAAGCAGTATGGCACATGCATACTTATACTTCTAATTGATTTGGCACCACACAAAGGAGATGAGAATTGCATGAATTGCGATGACAATTTTGGTGGTTGAGAAAGATGGTCAGTGCAAGATGGAGGATTTAAATCCCATAGTGTCATGGAACCATGAACCAGACGTACAACAAGAGATAAGTGGAAATAAGAAGGCTTTATTGAAAACCAAGCTGTAAGGCAAAAGTCCAAACGGGTGGCTAAACCGAAGCAGGGTCTTGCGAAGCCAGAGGTCAGGAACCAGCAGGGTAGTCAGACGAAGCCTGGATCAGGAACCAGCAGGGTAGTCAGACGAAGCCTGGATCAGGAACCAGCAGGGTAGTCAGACGAAGCCAGGATCAGGAACCAGCAGGGTAGTCAGACGAAGCCAGGATCAGGAACCAGAAGCAGCAGCAGTCTTGGAAGCATGTGAACACAGGAGGACCAAGCAAGGAACTGAAGCCACAGACCTCCTATATATATGAGCTAGGCATCCAGCTCCTCCCAGTGGGAAGGAGAAGCCGCAGGGTGGGAGGCTACAAGAAACCCAGAAACCAAGATGGCCGCCAGCACATGTCAAACGAAGGAGAACAGCAAGAAGGTAAGACCATGACAGTACCTCCCCCTCAAGGGCCCCTCCTCCGCGGAGTAAAGAACAGTTTCTGAGGGTAGCGTGCGTTGAAGGCTCGGAGCAAGGCAGGAGCATGGATATCTGCGGAGGGAACCCAGGAACACTCCTCTGGACCATAACCACGCCAATGGACCAAAAACTGCACCCGACCGCGGACCAGGCGTGAGTCCAGGATATTGCTCATCTCATACTCCTCACGATTGCCCACTTGGACCGGACGAGGCCGAGGAACCGAGGAAGTGAAACGATTACACACCAGTGGCTTCAACAGGGAGACATGAAACACGTTGGAGATCCGCATGCCAGGAGGAAGCGCAAGGGCATAGGCTACCGGGTTACCCTGCGAAGCACTCGGAAGGGACCAACAAAGCGAGGCGCCAGCTTGGGAGTGGGCACTCGAAGGTTGAGGTTGCGGGTGGACAACCATACGCGGTCTCCGACCTGGTAGGAAGGAGCGGGCGCTCGTCTGCGATCAGCCTGGAGTTTCTGGCGCTGCGCAGAGACCTCAAGGGACCTCTGGATCTGTACCCAAGAAGCACGTAGGACGGAAAGGTGATCCTCCACAGCCGGAATATCCTGGGGAGAGAATACCTCCGGTAACACGGCAGGTTGGAACCAATAATTGGCCATGAAGGGAGACGTCCCAGAGGAAGAGTTCACCGCCGTGTTCCTGGCAAACTCAGCCCAAGGCAGGAGGTCAACCCAATTGTCTTGGTGATCGGAGACATAGCAACGAAGGAATTGCTCCAAGGCCTGATTGGATCGTTCTGCGGCCCCATTGGACTGAGGGTGGTAGGCCGAGGAGAAAGAGAGATGAATCCCCAACTGGGAGCAAAAGGCGCGCCAGAACCTGGACACAAACTGACTCCCCCGATCCGACACAATCTCCTTGGGCAAACCGTGCAACCGGAAAACCTCCCTGGCAAAAATCGTGGCCAACTCTTGTGCAGAGGGTAACTTCTTGAGAGGAACACAGTGGCACATTTTGGAAAACCGATCCACAATCATGAGAATGACCGTATGGCCTCGGGATGCAGGGAGGTCCACAATGAAATCCATCCCCAGGTGTGACCATGGACGCTCCCCGGTGGCTATGGGTTGCAACAGGCCCAACGGAAGGTGCCGAGGGGACTTACTCTGGGCACAAACGGAGCATGCCGCTACATATGCGGCGATGTCGGAACGTAGAGAATGCCACCAGAACAGACGTGAAACAGCCCAGGACAGCTGATTCTTTCCAGGATGCCCCGCGGCCTTGGAGTTATGGTAGGTTCGCAACAACCGAGTGCGCAACTCCTCAGGCACAAAACATCTGCTGTTGGGTCTCCCAGAGGGAGCACCAGATTGAGCCGCCAAAATCTGCTCACCCAGGGGAGAGGTCAGGCTGGTGCGAATGGCGGCCAGGATCTGATTCGGAGGAATGACCGAAGTCGGAATCGACTCCTCCCCGGACAGCTCGGAGTACTGCCGTGATAAGGCATCCGCTCTGATGTTCTTGGAACCGGGTAGGTAGGAGACCACGTAATTAAAACGTGACAAGAACAGAGCCCATCTGGCCTGACGTGGTGTCAATCTCTTGGCCTCAGAGAGGTAGGTCAGATTCTTGTGGTCCGTCAGGATGAGAACCGGAACCACCGAGCCCTCGAGCAAGTGCCTCCATTCTTTAAGGGCCTGCACGATGGCCAATAACTCCCTGTCACCAATCTGATAGTTGCACTCCGCGGAAGACAGTTTCCGGGAGTAAAACCCACAAGGAAGCAGAGGACCCTCTGGTGTTCTACGCTGAGACAGAAGGGCGCCTACTCCCGCCTCAGACGCGTCCACCTCGAGGACAAAAGGCAACCCAGGGTTGGGATGCGACAGAATCGGAGCCGACACAAAGGCGGACTTTAGAGCCTCAAAAGCTCGGATGGCCTCGAGCGGCCAGACCTGGGGATTACTGCCCTTCCTGGTCAGATCCGTGAGAGGCTTGGCTAGCGTGGAAAAGTCCCTGATGAACTTCCGATAATAATTGGCGAAGCCCAAAAAGCGCTGCAGGGCACGAAGACCACTGGGCTGGGGCCACTGTAAGACAGCCGAAACCTTCTCAGGATCCATGGAGAACCCCTCAGCGGAAATGATGTAACCTAAGAAGGTTACCTGGGATCGGTGAAATTCGCATTTCTCAAGCTTACCGAACAGCTTGTTCTCTCGTAACCGTTGCAACACTCGTCTGACATCCAGAATGTGGGCCTCCATGGATTCAGAATATACCAAGATGTCATCCAAATAGACCACCACACACTGCTGCAACAGGTCACGGAAAACATCGTTGATGAATTCCTGGAAGACTGCGGGCGCATTGCACAACCCAAAGGGCATAACCAAGGATTCATAATGACTGGTCCTGGTGTTAAACGCGGTCTTCCACTCATCGCCCGCCTTGATCCTTACCAGGTTATATGCCGCCCTCAGGTCGAGTTTGGTAAAGACCGTGGCCCCTTTGAGGTGATCGAACAGCTCGGAAATCAAGGGTATCGGGTAAGCGTTCTTGATCGTGATGCGATTGAGACCCCTGTAATCGATGCAAGGCCTCAACTCACCGCCCTTCTTTTTCACAAAGAAAAATCCAGCCCCTGCCGGGGACGAGGATTTGCGAATGTGTCCGCGTGAAAGCGCCTCCCTCACGTACTCCTCCATGGCCTCATTCTCCGCTACCGAAAGTGGATAGACTTTGCCACGAGGAGGAACGGCACCAGATTGTAACTCTATGGCACAATCGTATGGGCGGTGCGGAGGTAGGGCAACCGCACGCACCTTATCGAATACATCCCGGTACTCCTCGTATTCGGGAGGCAACAGAGAGTCCGAGGAAGTACACAGCAACTTGACAGGCCCATGGATGCAACTAGCCCCACACTGCGGTGACCACGAGAGGATCTCGGCCGATCTATAATCGAAAGTCGGATTATGCTTCTGGAGCCAGGGGTACCCCAAGACCACCGAGTAGTGTGGAGACGAAATAACCTGGAGACAGACCGACTCTCTGTGAACGGCACCAATGGCCATCCCCACTGGAAGGGTCTCCTGAGTCACGTGTGGCGGCAGAAGGGGTCTGCCGTCTATCGCCTCAAGAGCCAGTGGGGAACCTCGAGGCTGCAGAGGAATGGAATTGGCGGCAGCGAACACACTATCAATGAACAAACCACCAGCACCAGAGTCCACCAACGCCTGGGTCGTCACCGAGCCCCCGACCCAGGAGAGGACAACAGTAATCAGTGGTTTGTCAACACGGGAAACCGGGGACGAGGAGACTCCACCCAAGATCTGCCCCCGACAGGATCTCAGGTGCGAGCGTTTCCCGGACGGTTCGGGCATGCCAACCGAAAATGCCCACCGAGACCACAGTACATGCATCGGCCCTCGCGTCTCCGGAGTACCCTCTCCCCCTCGGACAGGCGAGCAAACCCCAGCTGCATGGGTTCACCCCCAGACAAGTCATCCCCAGGAGGCGTGGGAGGAGAGGGAGGCACGGGTGGGACAGCAAACGTAGGCGCCAATCTGTTGGAAGACCTCCGCAGGCTTTCCTTAAAGGAAGGTCTCTCCCTGAGTCTGGTGTCAATCAAAATCAGGAAAGAAATAAGAGACTCGAGCTCCACTGGTAGGTCCTTAGCTGCAACCTCATCCTTCAAGGCATCTGAGAGACCATGAGAGAAAGCAGCGACCAGAGCCTCATTATTCCAGCCCACCTCTGCTGCCAGGGTACGAAACTCAATGGCGTATTCAGCTACGGATCGTGAACCCTGTCTGATGGACATAAGGAGCTTCGCAGCAGAGGCAGCACGAGCCGGCACATCGAATACCTTCCGAAGAGAAGCAACAAAACCGGAAAACTCGGCAACCACCGGATTGTTGTTCTCCCATAAAGGGCTAGCCCAGGCCAAGGCCTTGTCCGAGAGCAGCGAGATCAAGAAGCCCACCTTTGATCTCTCAGTAGGAAAGGCATGTGGCAGCAACTCGAAATAAATGCCCACCTGGTTAAGGAAACCTCGGCACTGAGTTGGCTCTCCCCCAAAGCGCTGTGGAAGGGGGGCAGAACCGGTCATACCCCGAAACACCGCAGGCGCAGCAACAGGTGTCGGGGTAGACTCTGGCGCAACAACCGGAGCGGCAGTAGGAGCGGGCCCAGGAGCGACAACCGACCCATCGGCAACGGAAGCTAAATGAGCCGTGCGTTCAAGCAGGGTTTGCAACGCCACAGCGAACCGACCCAACAGGTGATCCTGCTGATCAAGTCTGGCAACCAGCGTAGGTAGCGAGGATGGCCCTGTACCGTCAGAATTCATGGCTTGGTCCTAATGTCATGGAACCATGAACCAGACGTACAACAAGAGATAAGTGGAAATAAGAAGGCTTTATTGAAAACCAAGCTGTAAGGCAAAAGTCCAAACGGGTGGCTAAAGCGAAGCAGGGTCTTGCGAAGCCAGAGGTCAGGAACCAGCAGGGTAGTCAGACGAAGCCTGGATCAGGAACCAGCAGGGTAGTCAGACGAAGCCTGGATCAGGAACCAGCAGGGTAGTCAGACGAAGCCAGGATCAGGAACCAGCAGGGTAGTCAGACGAAGCCAGGATCAGGAACCAGAAGCAGCAGCAGTCTTGGAAGCATGTGAACACAGGAGGACCAAGCAAGGAACTGAAGCCACAGACCTCCTATATATATGAGCTAGGCATCCAGCTCCTCCCAGTGGGAAGGAGAAGCCGCAGGGTGGGAGGCTACAAGAAACCCAGAAACCAAGATGGCCGCCAGCACATGTCAAACGAAGGAGAACAGCAAGAAGGTAAGACCATGACACATAGAGAACAAAGGAAAAAAAAATGAAGAAACCATGTGGCATCCCATCCCCCTTTCTCTAAACCATGTGGCATCCCATCCCCCTTTCTCCAAATCTGCTGTCCGTAGTAACTTTTCCTGTTTTCTTCCCCCTCTGGAATGTGCTCCTTTCCAACAGGAACACCTCCCACCATGCTTTATGCTCCTTCTATCCATTCCTTTCCATCCCCCCTATTGTGCTCTTGTAAAGTCCCCCCCCCTCAGGGCTGGTAATTGGTAAGGCATCTGCACACTGTGAAGATACTAACGTGTGTTATCTATAGATCTTCCAGACAGGGCTCCAGTATTGGATTAGATCCAATTATGTCTGCAAATAATCTTTCCCAATTTAATGTTTCACTAGTTAAGAAAGTACCCGCAGTGATTGTCCTAAGATGCCAAGTGGAAGTATCTCTGACCAATCCAGTCAATCTAAGGTTGCACCCATTCTGAGTCCTTATTCAGATATGAGTGAAAATGTGAGATTTCTAGCACCCTTTTATGATGTATGAAATCTGCTGCACCCAGTAGTAACATCCCCAGTAGTAACATCCCCAGTAGTAACATCAATTTTGCCATGATGAGCCTAATCCAGAGGATTTACTTATGTTGCTTTGTAGAAAATTAGTTAAAATATGGAGAGATTTCTCATGTTATTGGTGAGATTTGGAAAAATTAGTCCAATGTAGAGCTGGGGATTTAATGCATAGTGAAGATCATTGAGTCTGGGAGGAAGCATTTAGGTGATTAGCCTGTCAGATTGTCTGAATATGCATCAGGACAGAACAGAGAGTGTGGAGAAAGTTTTCACTAGACTCCAGAAAAGTTGGGTGGATTTGAGTTTGTGAGCTTACCTTAGATATCCATTTGAAAATCTTAAGTGCTGCCTTTGTGGATGGTCTTAACGATCATCTGGAAAGGTTTAGTGTTGGCTAGGCCTGAGTGAAGTCCATTTTGTCCCTCCTTGTTGTTAAAGTTGAATTGAACAAAGGCCTAAGTCGGGCGTGGCTGCCTATCAGTCCTCCCCATTAGAGGGGGGAAGGAAGACTTTATATGTACTTGCCCAATTCCACGCCCGTGGGAGGAGCTACAAATGTTCAGCCCTTTAAGTGCAAAGCCCATAGGGAATTAACAACCCAGAATCAAATGCTGGATCCCTATTATCTATACAATCCTTAGGATCTGTTTCCATTGCCTCTAAGCAAACATGTTCCATGATCTCTCATGGCTAAGGGTAGTATCACATGTGTAGGAGTAGATAGTAATGCAATTCCTACTCCTCTCACCAATTAATCACCGTCTTTAGGGTGTACAAATCAGATCTGACTACTCTGCTGCCTCTGGAGGGGGGAGGGGGTAGTAGTGCCGTCCCACCTCTAAAAATAAAAATTCTAATTCACATGACTGTCTCCAATTAATAACCAAATTTTTGAGTTTCTGGTAGATAATTTCAGGTTCTTGGAAAATGGATCATCTCAGACAAGATATGCTGTTCCTACTTAATCAGATGTTGTCAAGAAAGAACCACTCCCTCCAGAAATGTTAGTGCAGGAGACAGAGCTGAAGACACTCACTGAGGTTTGTAAGATGGCTGAGGGTAAGACTGCTAACATCAATATTAATCCAGGTATGCCTTCGGCATCACGCATTATTATGGTCTAATCTGGTAAAGCAGAGATTTTTTTTGATCCATGGGTAAGCCCATCAATAATGAATGCTAAGTGTATGAAAGATGTTTAATGCCCTGATGCTGACTGAGGAGGTAAAGGATAAACTATTACCTGAAGTCTACGTTAAGTGGAAGTCTGTGTGATACGGGATGGTTTAGGGCCAGTAGACTTCCAAAAGTTTGTCTTTTTCAGATACAGGCTACAGAGGCTGAAATGAAACATCAAAGGATAAAGGTAGAAGTGATGATTGAGAATGGACTCTGGAGGGTTGGTAAGAAACTCTTAATTCAGAGGGTACTCTACCTAAAGAGGATGGATTTAGAACATGGGCAAATCAAGAGAGAGAAGGTGTGATTGGGTTCTGTGGTGGATGGCTCCTGGGTTCAACAATGCTGTCACTAGGTTAGTTGAAGGTGAATGCTGTAATAATGATAGGAGAACTATGGGAGTTCCAGGAAGGCATATGCCAAGGTCATCTTACCCATTTCAGAGACTGCGGATTGACTACATTCAGAACAAAGGTGGAACAGTGTGAATATGTCTGGTGTCTGTATTGATCTCTTTCCAGGATATTCGGAGATTTGGCCTGTAGCAAAGGCTACAGCTAAAAGATACTGACTGAGGTAAGAGTACCTACCCCTAGGGCTTTTCTCCATCCAGTACACATCTAATCGGAAGATAGGCCTAAGTCCTTGTGAAGTACTCTTTGGGAATGCCCCTAGATTAGGTCTCTATTTCCCCAACAGCTCCAGATTCAGCATAGTAGTTTTCCAAATTATGTTGTCTGTTGCACAAATTGATTGTCTAATGTGTATTTCCAAGTTTTTGTTGTTTTCTAGAAACCAGACTGTATAGAAGCAATTCATTATTTACAATCAGGAGATTGAGTAGTGGTGAAACGAGAGACGTGGGGAAAGTCCTAGAGCTACGGTTTGAAGATCTACATCAAGTCCTAATAACCACCGCCACTGCTGTCGAAGGAGCCTGATTGGGTCTATGTGTCATATTGCAATCAAGTGCCAGGACTATAAGAGCCATAATATGTTTGCATGTCGTATTGTTTGTTTCATATTGTACAAGGGGGAAATCACAGTCAAATCAAATTCCAACGGTGTTATATTATCAAGATGAGTCAGGAACAACTAAGTTGACTTTTGTTGCAGTATAGTGGACTGTAAGACAGATGACAGATAGGTCACTTGGTTTTGGTTTGATAAGTACATGTGTGTGACTAGAACTGACACAGTCTATGGTAATTGTGTTTAGATATGAGCATACCAACTGTGGATATTGGAGATTAATAGAATGGAACACAAGTCTGAAGTATTGGGAATATAAACCAGTGAAAACTACCTCTAGAGTCAGTAAAGTTTATCGCAAAGGATTACTGTCCTGAAGGGAACACCACCAAACAGTTGTAAACATAATGAGTGTAATCCTCTGTTCCTGTCCAACAGGATCCTATCCAACAGGATCCGGGGATATATGTTTTAGTAGCATGTCTAAGTGACAAAGATTCCCTAGGCAATTTTAGAATGTTGGTAAGGGAAAAACCTCAACGTTCAGTTGCATCTGTGGCTCCTACATCCTTACCTTTAGTTGGCATTAAATATTTGGCCAATTTAAAAATATAAAGACAAACTGGCCTTAGAGACAGGATTTTATACAGGAAAGCCCTTTGGTGTTTTCCCTCCAGGATATTGTTCTTACATAATTCAGCTGAATAAGACAAGTAGTGACTATGATAGTTCCTGACAGTTGGTATCAACCAAAATTATCAAAACAAAGATATCTGGTGATTGTGTGGAGATTTGAAACTCCGTCCCAGGATGCAGGTAGAATGAAGTGGTCAATGTACCCTGATCAAGTCCTAATGCCATTTGTTCTATTCTCACCTCTTGAATGGGATCAAATCAGAAAACAATGTCCGGTCACGACTAAGGAGGTCCCTCCCTACATGCTTTAACTCACATGTATTCATGGATGCCATAGGAGTCTGTAGAATAGTTTCTGATGAATTTAAAGCTAAAAGTCAGATAGTTGCAGGATTTGAGTCATTAATTCCCATGATTAGTAGTATATATATAAAAAAAAGATTTGTGAATTACACCTGCAGGCAAAACTGAAGACATGCCTGAATTTTTTTCGATAAGAATGTATTAGTGCCGGATCCGGCATTCAAAATACCGGATTGCTGGATCCGTCCTTCTTGTCTGCGCATGCGCAGACCCCAAAAAAGGTGAAAAAAAATAAATGCCTGATCAGTCTTACAAATGCCATCAGTTGGCATACGTTTTGCCGGATCCGACAGGCCAGATCCTACGGAACTGCTTGCCAGATCACTCTGCTGCAAGTGTGAAAGTAGCCTAAGTCTTGCTTCTGCTGGAGTTGTCACTGGTTAAGTTCTGTTGTAGTATGCTGTCTACAGAACAAGTATATGCAGATGAATTATGGGCTGGAAGCACTCCACTTATGAGGATACAATATTGCGTTTGCGCAGTAGACTTGTTCGGACAGTGCAGGGCAAGCCAGCACGTTAGAAACCTCTACTTGGCTTTCATGAGCATGCACAAATGTTCTTTTCTGAATGTAGCAGGTTTTGGTGCAGGGTAATACAGTGCCACATCCAGAGATGTGTCCTCTGATGTGAATGTTCTCGTTCCTCATCTTCTCCATTCAGACCAGACCCCGATGATGATTTTTTTTCAGCCATCTCTTGTCTCTGCAGAGTTTAACAGACATCTTTGTTTCCTACTTTTTCATAATCCCACCTTCTCAACACCCCAATACTGTGGCCACTGTGCTCCCCAATACTATACTGCAGAAACAGATAACCCCCATGAAAATACTAGTACCACACAAAAAGTGCCCTCTTCAATGATTATTAAATAATTACAAAAAAATAACCATGCCCAGCAAATAGTGTCCCTGACATTAATAGTGTAAACATAATAAAATTATTGTGCTAAGCTGATACTGTGCCAGAATGCCCACCACAGTAATAGTGCACCACAAAGTCCCACCAATATAAATACTCTGCCAGAGTGCACTTATTAGTGTCAACAGTGCCCCCAATAGTAATAATGCCCCCATTGTGCCCATACTAGCAGTGGCGTGCCCAGGGTGTTTAGCACCCGGGGCAGGTAATTTCTCTGGCACCCCCCCCCCAATACTTGACCACATACCGTATTTTTCGCCCCATAAGACACACTTTTTCTTCCCCCAAAATGGGGGAGAAATGCCCCTGCGTCTTATGGGGCGAATGCTTGCAGTTTTACATCGCTGGCAGCGATGTAGGAGCGAGCGGGGACTCGAGGAGGGTCTGGGGGCTGGCAATAGCGGCGGGGCAGTGCAGTCAGTGTAGTATAGCACCGCTCCGCCGCTCCAGTATACTAATATACGATGTCATATTCAATTAATAATTATCAAACATGCCCCCTCACTCCTATTACTACCTTACATCCTAATCGCTGCTGTTGAATTCATGCAGGCCGGGCGGGCGGCAGCGTAACTCTTGTCACATGCCTGCGCCGCCTACTTTATGAATGAAGCAGGCGGCACAGGCAAGTGACGTCAGTGAGACGCACCGGCCGCCCGACCGGCCTGCCTGAAAACAGAAGCGATTAGGATGTAAGGTAGTAATAGGAGACAGTGGGGGGGGCATGTTTGATAATTATTAATTGAATATCACATCTTATATTTGTATGGCGGCGGCGGCAGGGGGGGGGGTGCGGTGGCGATCTGTGGATGGCACAGCTATGGGCTGGGGGGTCTGTGGATGGCACTGTTATGGGCTGGGGGTCTGTGGATGGCACATATACAACAGTGCCAGCCACAGATCCCCCCCCCCTGTAACAGTGCCAGCCACAGATCCCCCCCTGTAACAGTGCCAGCCACAGATCCCCCCTGTAACAGTGCCAGCCACAGATCCCCCCCCCCCTGTAACAGTGCAAGCCACAGATCCCCCTGTAACAGTGCAAGCCACAGATCCCCCCCATAACAGTGACCGTCATCCACAGATCCCCCCCATAACAGTGACCGTCAACGACAGATCTCCCCCATAACAGTGTCCGTCATCCACAGATCCCCCCATAACAGTGTCCGTCATCCACAGATCCCCCCATAACAGTGTCTGTCATCCACAGATCCCCCCCATAACAGTGTCCGTCATCCACAGATCCCCCCATAACAGTGTCCGTCATCCACAGATCCCCCCCATAACAGTGTCCGTCATCCACAGATCTCCCCCATAACAGTGTCCGTCATCCACAGATCTCCCCCATAACAGTGTCCGTCATCCACAGATTCCCCACCATAACAGTGTCAGTCATCCACAGATCCCCAGTAATAGTGCCATCCACAGACCACCATTAGTTCCAAACCCACCAAACACACAGCACACCTTTTGGTAAAAAATATATTTTTTCTTATTTTCCTCCCCAAAAACCTAGGTGCGTCTTATGGGCCGGTGCGTCCTATAGGGCTGAAAAATACGGTACCTCTTACATCTAGGAACATCTCCTGTCATGTAGACCTTCTCTTTCCTCTTCTCCTCTGTTAGACCGCCATGAGAAATGCTTTCAGCTGCATCTCGTCTCTACAGAGTTTGTAACACAGTCATGTTAGATGTCTCAATTTTTCCATCAACCTCCCCATCCTGGTGTCCCCACAATGTCATCCTGCTGCCATCCCCAATACCTGTGCCCATTGTGTCCCCCAATGCCCCAGGTACTGAACTGCTGAAAAAATAGTGACCCTAATAGACATAATTGGGGGTCATTTATCAAACTAGGGTAAAGTAGAACTGGATTTCCAAAGGAGCTGTCAAAAATGAAAGGTGGAATCTGATTGGCTGCTATGGGCAACTAAGCCAGTTCTACTTTACACCAGTTAGAGTGTTAGAGTTAGCCCACCAACATATTTTCTTATATGAGCTAGGGAACAGGCAGGTGGATCGTGCTGTGGACGGGCATGGGTAAAGCCTATAGGAGCAACTATTTGATCAGTGAGAGGGATACCGTTCCTGTCTTGCAGTGTAGTATTAATCAGCTCCAGCAAACAATGGCTGACCCCATCCTATCCTCACACAGCTGTAGCTTTTAGGAATTAGGGGAACCCCCCACTAGTTGACCACTATTGGGTTTGAGGGAGTTAAACTGAGCCATATTTGGCCAGGTGTGTCCACGTGTGATTGACCCGCATGGTGGACTAGTGGGGGCTATATTTTCCCAAATGTCCCTATAGTGTCCGCAGCAGCTATAATGTCCCCTACAGTGCCTCCCCAATAGAAAGGCCCCCAAGCTGCCCCCCACACAGTAGTGTCCCCCCATTCCCGGAAAGCAGTCCGTGCCGCGATTCCTAAGATGACCCCTGCAGACAAATTAAAACCTACATGACGATGTGCGAGAAAGTGACCATCAGGGAGAAGCTACTCCGAGACCAGTGGGCTGAGGTCGTCGCTCTATTACTGGCATTCGATTCCCAGAGGGTGTATTTCAACTTGCCGGGTGATCAAGCGTCCGACTACCAAAAAGTAAAGAGTGAGATATTGGCAAGACTGGTGGTGAATATCTTTGTCCGGGCAGGGGCGTTGCTAGGGTCAGAAAACATCCGGGGCACAAGCCCACTGTGTTGAAATTGCACATTAAAGACATGCTTAAAGGGGTGTTCTGGTTTATGCAAATGAAGGGTTGCCCAGGTCCAATTAATATTAAAGAACCCTGGAATAGACAAATAAAAAATAAAAAAAACAGGCCAGCATAACATTCGGGGCACTAGACAAAACAAGCCCCGAATGTTTTGACCTAACGACACCCCTTGGTCCGTGCCCAGCGGGTAGATCAGTGGGGGCTTAAGCCGGCTGTGCCTGCGAAACCCCAGTATTATGACTTACTCAACCTCTTCAAAAGTGGCTACAGCCTGATGTGCTGAGTCCCACGGCTATGCTGGATAGACTATTGGCTGATATGTTCTGGAGGGCTCTGCCACCCCCTCTCCAGCACGGGATCGGCCGGGTGTCTCCTGGCAATGCCCTGAAAATGGTGGACCTGGTGGAGCGCTACGAGGCTACTAAGAATGTTACAGAGGGTTCTTTTGGGAGGGAGGCAGTCAAACCCCGTAAATCTCCACCCCAGACCCGGCGACTTATACCAACCAAACCCACCCGGGATGTCCCCCTACAGACCTGGTTCCGATAGTCTGCTGGCCGTGTCAGGAGCCTGGCCATGTAAGAGCTGACTGTCCACATCAGGTGGAACCCATGGATACTAACTATGACTACCGTCAGTCGTTATATGCAAGGAAGCTGTGTGCAGGTATCCCAGAAACTCTAAACCACTTGTGCCAGGTGGAAGTGGGAGACACTACAGCGTAGGCTCTGCTGGACTCAGGGAGTCTGGTGTCCCTAGTAAGGGCTCCCCTGGTACGGTCCATGGAGTATACTGGCCAGAAAGCCAGGGTCATGTGCATCCATGGAGACTTAAAAGACTATCCCACCGCCCTGGTGTCTCTAACCACAAGGGCTGGCAGGTGGACTCACGAAGTGGCAGTTGCCACAAATTTACAACACGAACTTATAATAGGGAGAGACTTCCCGGGCTTCCCTGCACTGAGGCCTGCTACGAGAGTGACTGATACCCATGAGACAGGGGTAACCCCAGCAGAGTGGCCTTGCTCCATGGGGAGGCCAGAACCCTGGGAACCTGAGGCCGAAGGGCCTGCGGTATGGGTGACTGCCACTTCGGTGAAAGAGGGGGGGACCGTCCCATTGAATGAAATGGTGGGAGATGTAGAGGACTTGCCACCGGGGCCTGAGCTGGACCTCAATGTCTCCGGAGATAATTTTGGTACTGCACAACGCCGAGACCCTACCCTATCCCGAGCTTGGGGAAATGTATTAATAGAGGCGGACAGAGTCGGTTTTTCCCCGTTTTGTGGTTCATCAGGATATGTTGTATCGGGTAAACCAACTGCGGGGTGAACATATTGAACAGTTGGTGGTGCCCTAGGCTTATCGCAAACTCGTGTTAGATTTAGCCCACCAACATATTTTCTTATATGAGCTAGGGAACAGGCAGGTGGATCGTGCTGTGGACGGGCATGGGTAAAGCCTATAGGAGCAACTATTTGATCAGTGAGAGGGATACCGTTCCTGTCTTACAGTGTAGTATTAATCAGCTCCAGCAAACAATGGCTGACCCATCCTATCCTCACACAGCTGTAGCTTTTAGGAATTAGGGGAACCCCCCACTAGTTGACCACTATTGGGGTCGAGGGAGTTAAACTGAGCCATATTTGGCCAGGTGGGTCCACGTGTGATTGACCCGCATGGTGGACAAGTGGGGGCTATATTTGGTTCCCCATACCTCCTGTACCTCCTCACCAGGGTCACACTTACGTGTGTGGGCAGTCTGTATGCCTACTTCCCTGGTTGAGTGATGTAGTTGATATCGGGGGTGGCAGCTCTCCTGACGTTTGCATCAGTACTTTTCTTTTGTGTTTTGTTCCTACCTACTTTTAATTATATTTCAATAAAGAATTATTATTTTGTTTTAAGCGTTACCCCACACTAGCAATGAATTTCTTTTGATTGTGGGATGCTCAAGTACCTATCAAGATAGCCGTGGAAAGTACTGTGTAAACATATTTTTTTTTTTTTTTTTTTTTTTTATATATTGTCAAATGTATTATAAAAATCTTTAAATATTCCTATTGTTGTGAATGATGTTTAATTTATAAAAATTTATATATATATGTACATATATTTTTATATATACAGGTCCTTCAAAAAAAATTTGCATATTGTGATAAAGTTCATTATTTTCTGTAATGTACTGATAAACATTAGACTTTCATATATTTTAGATTCATTACACACAAGTGAAGTAGTTCAAGCCTTTTATTGTTTTAATATTGATGATTTTGGCATACAGCTCATGAAAACCCAAAATTCCTATCTAAAAAAATTAGCATATTTCATCCGACCAATAAAAGAAAAGTGTTTTTAATACAAAAAAAGTCAACCTTCAAGAATTATGTTCAGTTATGCACTCAATACTTGGTCGGGAATCCTTTTGCAGAAATGACTGCTTCAATGCGGCGTGGCATGGAGGCAATCAGCCTGTGGCACTGCTGAAGTGTTATGGAGGCCCAGGATGCTTCGATAGCGGCCTTAAGCTCATCCAGAGTGTTGGGTCTTGCGTCTCTCAACTTTCTCTTCCCAATATCCCACAGATTCTCTATGGGGTTCAGGTCAGGAGAGTTGGCAGGCCAATTGAGCACAGTAATACCATGGTCAGTAAACCATTTACCAGTGGTTTTGGCACTGTGAGCAGGTGCCAGGTTGTGCTGAAAAATGAAATCTTCATCTCCATAAAGATTTTCGGCAGATGGAAGCATGAAGTGCTCCAAAATCTCCTGATAGCTAGCTGCATTGACCCTGCCCTTGATAAAACACAGTGGACCAATACCAGCAGCTGACATGGCACCCCAGACCATCACTGACTGTGGGTACTTGACACTGGACTTCAGGCATTTTGGCATTTCCCTCTCCCCAGTCTTCCTCCAGACTCTGGCACCTTGATTTCCGAATGACATGCAAAATTTGCTTTCATCCGAAAAAAGTACTTTGGACCACTGAGCAACAGTCCAGTGCTGCTTCTCTGTAGCCCAGGTCAGGCGCTTCTGCCGCTGTTTCTGGTTCAAAAGTGGCTTGACCTGGGGAATGCGGCACCTGTAGCCCATTTCCTCTTACACGCCTGTACACGGTGGCTCTGGATGTTTCTACTCCAGACTCAGTCCACTGCTTCCGCAGGTCCCCCAAGGTCTGGAATCGGTCCTTCTCCACAATCTTCCTCAGGGTGCGGTCACCTCTTCTCGTTGTGCAGCGTTTTCTGCCACACTTTTTCCTTCCCACAGACTTCCCACTGAGGTGCCTTGATACAGCACTCTGGGAACAGCCTATTCGTTCAGAAATTTCTTTCTATGTCTTACCCTCTTGCTTGAGGGTGTCAATGATGGCCTTCTGGACAGCAGTCAGGTCGGCAGTCTTACCCATGATTGCGGTTTTGAGTAATAAACCAGGCTGGGAGTTTTTAAAAGCCTCAGGAATCTTTTGCAGGTGTTTAGAGTTAATTAGTTGATTCAGATGATTAGGTTAATAGCTCGTTTAGAGAACCTTTTCATGATATGCTAATTTTTTTAGAAAGGAATTTTGGGTTTTCATGAGCTGTATGCCAAAATCATCAATATTAAAACAATAAAAGGCTTGAACTACTTCAGTTGGTGTGTAATGAATCTAAAATATATGAAAGTCTAATATTTATCAGTACATTACAGAAAATAATGAACTTCATCACAATATGCAATTTTTTTAGAAGGACCTGTATATATAAATATATATATATAAATGCCGAGTATATATATATATATATATACATATATATTATAACTTGTTACTATTAGAATTGTTACTATATCAGTCAGCGCAAAGCAAGTCAGAAAAACATTATTCTGCGATTCAGCTGTGGTTCCACTCTATTTTGCTTTGATTTTATTAATATATATCTATCATGACATTAACAGTGCACATAATAGTCACTTCAGAATGCTTGCTCTACCAAATAAAAAAAAAGTATATATAAAAGTAAGCATAAAATATACGAGAACCAAAATTGGGTTTTTCTCATTCTGAGTCTAATAAAATGAAATTGAAGTAATCAGAGCGAATAAAAGATTGAGATTCATTGTACTGTTAAAAATAAAATGAAGCCAACTTGGGAGATGAGTATTGAAATGTTATAAGAATGCCGTTAAACAGACTACATTACTTACCGGAAATCAGCATTTTCCCAATTGGGTTTTTATTTTTAGAATTTGTTTTTAGTGTAGTATAACTTCTCATCAGTCTTGATTAGTTATTTATAGATTAACAGATTAAATGGCCATTCGTGTGGTGTAATGCTGATTTAGTAGTCAGCAAGTTTTAAAGATGTAACATATAATTAAAGCAAAATTTCCTAGATACTGGGGGTTCTTGAATCTTAGTCAGGGGACCAGAAGACAGCAGCTGAAAGAGATGACCCTTTGACGATACTTGACAAAGCAACACGTTTAGGCCAGATTATAGCTTTAGGCAACAATTTTAGAATGATTTACCTGATCCTATATGAAGCACTTTGGGGGGATTTCCTGGGAGTGACAAACATTTTTGGGGGGTTTCTCCATGGTAATAAGGTTGGAAATCACTACATGAAACCTTTACCTATTTGTAGAAGTCCTGTGTTCAGATACTATGTTGAGAGATGCACTCCATTGCAGCTTAGCTTTGATCCTACAGTGGAATTCACTCCTGTAATACATGTCTAATATGTTCATGTGGTAGGAAATGGGGTATGGTACAGAAAGACTGTAGACAACACAGGTTGTAAATGCTGTCCGATCTCACTCAGAGGCAAACAAACTTATACAAGGGCTTTGAACCTCCTTTTAATAAGCAGTTCATAGTAGTACTGTAGATCCTCATCAATCATTCACTTATCCTGTGAACAGGTGATAAATGACCTTCATGGGAAAACCTTTTTAATTAGATTGATTGGCAGATTTTTAGATGGATGACCACATAGGCTACTTTCATTGATATGTAACCGGTCATTTGCTTCATTTGCTTGATGGTTTAGAAAGTCACCATTGACATAATGGCAAGCTATGGAAGTAATCAACAATGACCCCAATTAGGAGATAATATAATGAGTGAATAATATATCTAAAGTATTTATATTTTTTATGTGAGTATCCTCTTCTCTTTGGGAATATGGGGTCATGGTGGTTCATGCATACCAATGTTCTCAGTGTATTTGATCATCATGTTTAGTATACTGTTCATTACTGTCATTGTTGCAGACCTGCTGTTTCAGCAACATAAACTTTAGACCCCATTTAACCCGATTATTTTAAAATTACAGTTATCACAGACAGAGCCCTTAATAGAGCAAACCTTAATAGTCGAGAAGCACCAAGATGTTAGAGATAAGCAATTACAGTAATCACTGGGAGATTTTATTGTAGAAAGAAAACAGAAAGAAATAACATTTTCAGGGTCAATGAGGCGTCCTGTGGGAATTCATTGCCTAATTGTTGTACTAAGCACTTCTACTCAGATGTTTAATATGAGCAACTAAAACCTCAGCAGGTTTTTGGGCTCCACTTTATAGTCTCAAACAGCTTCTTGTCAAAACGACCTGCCAATGTACAAATGGCAGCTGTTTCTCTTAGATCACAAAACATGGATTTGCCATTAAAATGCCCTTGATTGTAATAATCTAAAGAAATTGTTTCCCTGAAGAATTAGATGTGGCTGCACAGTGTGAACAGGCTTCTTCTGTGCTCTAGGATCTAACAAAGTGAGGGCAAATGTGTGGCAGATTTCCACCTGCCATGATTACAACGTTTCAAATGCTATTAAATGTTGGATTTGTAAACATGATGTCAGCTGGTCTTAATTAGATAGCTCAGAAGGAACAGGCATGGTCTTTAGTTGTGTCAGACGTAACTCGTTCTGTTGGAACATAGCCTGATCAGAACATTACAGACAAATGACAGCCTTAGAATAACTAGGATAGAGAGAAGTGTTGTACTGTATCTCATCCATATATTCTAGGGTCCTTAAAGTTCCAGGACTGAGGCCCCTAACCAGTGCTTATGGACACTGCTGGCTCAAATACACTTGTGAATTAATATCAGCATATGCAGCTAAAATAATACCGCTATAGTGTGACAATCTTACCTGACCAAGCTCCAGCAGCGCGATCCTCAGCCTTGGCATGACCGCAGCACGAGAGACATGCCAAGGCTGAGCCATGCCCCCCGGTGACGCAACAGCATCCTTACCAACAGGGTGCAATGCTCTATTTCTCCCTGCAGCAGGCGTGTGCTGGTGGAGATTAGCAGTGGGTTGATTGCTCAGCTGCTCTATTTCTGTGTTCTAGTGTTTCTGACAAATGGAGGGCCTATCAGGTGCTGGACTCAGTGCCAGTGATAGTCTTGTTTGAGCTCACTAGCTAGGTTCCTGGTTCTTATTCCTGTGCTAATTTGCATTGCTCGTGTTTTTGACCTCATATCGTCCTTTGACCACTCTCTGTCTCTCGTGATTTGTACGATGCATCCCATCTGGTTTTAACCTCGGCTTGTCTTTTGACCATTCTTTGTCTCTCGTTTTTTGTACTGTGTTGTCCTCCTGGTTCTGATCCATTTACTTATGATTTTGTCTTTGTGTCTTTTTTCTCTAGGTGTTTATCTGTATCTGCACCTTAGTAAAATAGGTACTGTCAACCAGTTGCAGGCTTGCTACCTAGGAAAGTCCAGCAGCAAGAGTCCCACCAGACCAGTCCCCCCATTGTTACAGCTCCAAGACTAAGTTTCCTGACTGATTCTGGTGATCGCAATTTTTTTTTAACCTTCCATGAGAGCTGTAAACTTTATTTTCATCTTAGGCCACACTCATCGGGTACAGAAGCTCAGAGTGTAGGCATCATTGTATCCCTGCTTCAGGGGGACCATCAGGGCCTTTTCACTTTTCGCTATCATCCAACTCTCCTGGATTATTTTCTGTTGACCGGTAGAGTTGAGCGAACACCTGGATGTTCGGGTTCGAGAAGTTCGGCCGAACATCCCGGAAATGTTCGGGTTCGGGATCCGAACCCGATCCGAACTTCGTCCCGAACCCGAACCCCATTGAAGTCAATGGGGACCCGAACTTTTCGGCACTAAAAAGGCTGTAAAACAGCCCAGGAAAGAGCTAGAGGGCTGCAAAAGGCAGCAACATGTAGGTAAATCCCCTGCAAACAAATGTGGATAGGGAAATGAATTAAAATAAAAATTAAATAAATAAAAATTAACCAAAATCAATTGGAGAGAGGTTCCATAGCAGAGAATCTGGCTTCCCGTCACCCACCACTGGAACAGTCCATTCTCAGATATTTAGGCCCCGGCACCCAGGCAGAGGAGAGAGGTCCCGTAACAGACAATCTGGCTTCATGTCAGCAGAGAATCAGTCTTCATGTCATAGCAGAGAATCAGGCTTCACGTCAGCCACCACTGCAACAGTCCATTGGCATATATTTAGGCCTAGCACACAGGCAGAGCAGAGAGGTCCCGTAACAGACAATCTGGCTTCATGACAGCAGAGAATCAGTCTGCATGTCATAGCAGAGAATGAGGCTTCACGTCACCCACCATGTCCGACCATGTCCACGACCATGTCCACGTCCGCGTCCCTTACTAGATGTTTTTCTCATTGTTATGGTTCACCACAACAACAAATATATTATTTGGCCCAATGTATTGTATTCAAATTCAGCGGGATATAAATTTGAGGCCTAGTATTTAGGCGCTGGGTGACCGGTATGGATTTAGTGACAGAATTAGACTTGGAAATGCACAGAAGCGTGTGTGTGTGAAGTTATTCTGAATGACCCAATGTGCACCTTGAATATTATATACCCTTTTAGGGATAGATTTCAAATAGCTCTGATATAGCAGAAACCACTAAATTATGAAATTGCTAAATTGGGAATTGTATTTCAACCCAGAACAAAAAATGTGCTTTGACGGACACTAAATAACTTTCCCAGCCACAACAGGACAGCGGTAACGAGAGATTTAGCAGGATATAAATTTGAGGCCTAGTATTTAGGCGCTGGGTGACAGGTATGGGTTTAGTGCCAGAATTAGACTTGGAAATACACAGTAGCGGGTGTGTGTGAAGTTATTCTGAATGACCCAATGTGCACCTTGAATATTATATACCCTTTTAGGGATAGATTTCAAATAGCTCTGATATAGCAGAAACCACTAAATTATGAAATTGCTAAATTGGGAATTGTATTTCAACCCAGAACAAGAAATGTGCTTGAACGGACACTAAATAACTCGCCCAGCTACAGCACTAGGGACAGATTTAGCGGGATATAAATTTGAGGCCTAGTATTTAGGCGCTGGGTGACAGGTATGGGTTTAGTGCCAGAATTAGACTTGGAAATACACAGTAGCGGGTGTGTGTGAAGTTATTCTGAATGACCCAATGTGCACCTTGAATATTATATACCCTTTTAGGGATAGATTTCAAATAGCTCTGATATAGCAGAAACCACTAAATTATGAAATTGCTAAATTGGGAATTGTATTTCAACCCAGAACAAGAAATGTGCTTGAACGGACACTAAATAACTCGCCCAGCTACAGCACTAGGGACAGATTTAGCGGGATATAAATTTGAGGCCTAGTATTTAGGCGCTGGGTGACAGGTATGGGTTTAGTGCCAGAATTAGACTTGGAAATACACAGTAGCGGGTGTGTGTGAAGTTATTCTGAATGACCCAATGTGCACCTTGAATATTATATACCCTTTTAGGGATAGATTTCAAATAGCTCTGATATAGCAGAAACCACTCAATTATGAAATTGCTAAATTGGGAATTGTATTTCAACCCAGAACAAGAAATGTGCTTGAACGGACACTAAATAACTCGCCCAGCTACAGCACTAGGGACAGATTTAGCGGGATATAAATTTGAGGCCTAGTATTTAGGCGCTGGGTGACAGGTATGGGTTTAGTGCCAGAATTAGACTTGGAAATACACAGTAGCGGGTGTGTGTGAAGTTATTCTGAATGACCCAATGTGCACCTTGAATATTATATACCCTTTTAGGGATAGATTTCAAATAGCTCTGATATAGCAGAAACCACTCAATTATGAAATTGCTAAATTGGGAATTGTATTTCAACCCAGAACAAGAAATGTGCTTGAACGGACACTAAATAACTCGCCCAGCTACAGCACTAGGGACAGATTTAGCGGGATATAAATTTGAGGCCTAGTATTTAGGCGCTGGGTGACAGGTATGGGTTTAGTGCCAGAATTAGACTTGGAAATACACAGTAGCGGGTGTGTGTGAAGTTATTCTGAATGACCCAATGTGCACCTTGAATATTATATACC
Source organism: Bufo gargarizans (assembly GCF_014858855.1). NCBI lineage: Eukaryota > Metazoa > Chordata > Amphibia > Anura > Bufonidae > Bufo > Bufo gargarizans. Next base: position 147,064,851 of record NC_058085.1, on the reverse strand, counting down.
CTTTTAGGGATAGATTTCAAATAGCTCTGATATAGCAGAAACCACTCAATTATGAAATTGCTAAATTGGGAATTGTATTTCAACCCAGAACAAGAAATGTGCTTGAACGGACACTAAATAACTCGCCCAGCTACAGCACTAGGGACAGATTTAGCGGGATATAAATTTGAGGCCTAGTATTTAGGCGCTGGGTGACAGGTATGGGTTTAGTGCCAGAATTAGACTTGGAAATACACAGTAGCGGGTGTGTGTGAAGTTATTCTGAATGACCCAATGTGCACCTTGAATATTATATACCCTTTTAGGGATAGATTTCAAATAGCTCTGATATAGCAGAAACCACTCAATTATGAAATTGCTAAATTGGGAATTGTATTTCAACCCAGAACAAGAAATGTGCTTGAACGGACACTAAATAACTCGCCCAGCTACAGCACTAGGGACAGATTTAGCGGGATATAAATTTGAGGCCTAGTATTTAGGCGCTGGGTGACCGGTATGGATTTAGTGACAGAATTAGACTGGGATATGGCCAAAAAATAAACAGACTATTGCTGGTTAAATGCACTTGGTGTGACAGCTTCACCCTGATGTAGGCTTTAGCCAAAAAACAACCACACCATTGAGGGTTAAATGCACTTGGTGACAGGCGCAGCTTGCCCCTGATTTAGTATATGGCCAAAAAATGAACAGACTATTGCTGGTTAAATGCACTTGGTGTGACAGCTTCACCCTGATGTAGGCTTTAGCCAAAAAACAACCACACCATTGAGGGTTAAATGCACTTGGTGACAGGCGCAGCTTGCCCCTGATTTTGTATATGGCCAAAAAATGAACAGACTATTGCTGGTTAAATGCACTTGGTGTGACAGCTTCACCCTGATGTAGGCTTTAGCCAAAAAACAACCACACCATTGAGGGTTAAATGCACTTGGTCGCAGCTTGTGCTGGCGCACCACAAGACACAAAATGGCCGCCGATCACCCCAGAAAAATGTGACTGACAAACGGTCTGTGCAGCCTAAAAACAGTGAGCAATTGAGGATCAGCAGCTCAATGATCCACAGCTGCAGATCGATCAGTTAATCAAGTCCTTTGGAGGAGTTAATCTGCCTAATCTCGCCCTACTGTCGCAGCCGCAACCTCTCCCTACGCTAATCAGAGCAGAGTGACGGGCGGCGCTATGTGACTCCAGCTTAAATAGAGGCTGGGTCACATGGTGCTCTGGCCAATCACAGCCATGCCAATAGTAGGCATGGCTGTGATGGCCTCTTGGGGCAAGTAGTATGACGCTTGTTGATTGGCTGCTTTGCAGCCTTTCAAAAAGCGCCAAGAAAGCGTCACAAAAGCGCGAAGAAAGCGACGAACACCGAACCCGAACCCGGACTTTTACGAAAATGTCCGGGTTCGGGTCCGTGTCACGGACACCCCAAAATTCGGTACGAACCCGAACTATACAGTTCGAGTTCGCTCATCCCTATTGACCGGTTCTTTTCCACTCTTGAAAGCCAACTTCTTTCCTTTCATCAGGGCAGACGTCCTGCGGAAGATTATTGCTCTGAATTCCATATGTGGCGTATTGACTCTGGAGGGAATGATCTGGCTCTTAGGTCACAGTTTAGACTAGGTCTTTCTGATACTCTGAAAGACCTTCTAGTTAGCCATCTAACCCCAGGTTCCCAAGATGACGCTATGTCACTAGATATTTGACTTCTTTAAAGAAGTGGACGTGTCTAAGGCTCAATGAAGATAGCTACTTGCATTGATAGCGTCGTTTAACCTAGGCAACGAATCACACTTGCCACGTGATCCACCTTCCTCTTCTCTTCACGCTGGCATCTTTCAGTTCCGACCTCCGTCAAGTCACATGACTGAAACAAGTCACGTGACCCTCATGTGACCCGGCGCTATTGGCCAGAGTGCTTGTCAGCTTCCCTGGTCTCCTTGAGAACGGTCATGTGATCGCTAGTAATGCGATGACATGACATTCATAAACAGATACACGGTTTCAATAAATTAATCCAATACATATATGATAAAAGTTTATTTACAAAATCACCCAAGCCAACTCCTATTTGTCCCTACTGATCGTTTCTACATGTTTCTATACATTTGGACAAAATCCCTAAGTCTTTTCACTGTAACATATGCTAATCTGCTAGCACCTGGCGGTGGACCAACACAGTGGGATCCACCCAGGGGTGTGTTTTTTTGGTGGTTTTTGGCAGTTTTTTATGTTTATATACCCTCTGTGGCACTCTATACAAGTGTATCATTTTTAACCTGATGAAGGGGACCTGCGACTCCCCGAAACGCGTTGTTTTTAATTGTGCGCATTATTTTAATGAAATAAAGAAGTTCTCTACCATAAAAGATTGCCTGAAGTGGGTTTTAAAGCACTGAAGTAGGAATTTGTTCTTTTTGCTTGTAGCTATTCGACTTGACAGATGTCTTAAGGAATGTAAGCAGGAAAGATCTGTCCTTGTCCGTCCTTCTTCTCTTTCCTCAGTCCCTCAAGCCTCCGTGTCCAAGGCGCCAGAGGAGTCTGAGGGGCCCCTGCAAGTGGGCACTATGTCTTCTCAGCAACAAAAGGAATGATGCCTAAGGAATAGCCTGTATTTCTACTAGGAAGGTCTGTTTCTGGTTTAGCTTTCATAGATTCGGGGGCTGCAGCAAATTTTGTTAATTTTAATTTTGTGTCTGCCTGGGCCTTGTGGAATATAGACTACCTGAACCCATTCCGGTGTCTGGGGTGCATACTACTCCAAAAGGGGCATAGATGCCCGTGATATGAATATAGTACTACCACTCTACAAATCATTAGTCAGACCACACATGGAGTACTGTGTACAGTTTTGGGCTCCTGTGAACAAGGCAGACCATAGCGGAGCTGGAGAGGGTTGAGAGGAGGGCAACTAAAGTAATAACTGGAATGGGTGGACTACAGTACCCTGAAATATTATCAAAATTGGGGTTATTCACTTTAGAAAAAAGACGACTGAGGGTAGATCTAATTACTATGTATAAATATATCAGGGGTCAGTACAGAGATCTCTCCCATCATCTATTTAACCCCAGGACTGTGACTGTGATAAGGGGACATCTTCTGGAGGAAAGAAGGTTTGTACACAAACATAGAAGAGGATTCTTTACGGTAAGAGCAGTGAGACTATGGAACTCTCTGCCTGAGGAGGTGGTGAGGGTGAGTACAATAAAGGAATTCAAGAGGGGCCTGGATGTATTTCTGGAGTGTAATAATATTACAGGATATAGCTACTAGAAAGGGGTCGTTGATCCAGATGTTATTCTGATTGCCTGATTGGAGTCGGGAAGGAAAATTGGCTTCTACCTCACAGTTGTTTTTTTTTTGCCTTCCTCTTGATCAACTTGCAGGATAACAGGCTGAACTGGGTGGACAGATGTCTTTTTTCGGCCTTTTAAACTATGTTACTATATCTGTGCACTAACAGAAGTTCAACCTAGACATCTGGGGCATCAAAGTTTTAAATAGTCAATGGGTCAAGTTATAAAGCTGCCTTAGAACCTGTGTGGCCCAATGTACATCCAGCCATGCTCACAAGCCCAAAAGCACAAGCCTGACACCATGGAACATGTGAATTGTTATACTGCAAATGTGAATACTTAAGTGTCTACAGGAGTCATGGGGATAGATAGAAGTAATTGAGCAATATTATTGAAATCTTGTGTCTATTACATTTTATGCAAATGCATAAAATAATTAGGAACTCAGATCTTCAAGTTTAGGAAGGGAATGTAGTTAGCTGACACATCTTGTCTATATCTCTTTCTTATAGTTTATTTCTCAGCTCTACTCAAGGTTATAAGTGTGACCGTCAGTCAAACTTTTGCTAACAACACAGGTCTCTTTTGGATTTTAGTGTCACCTTGGCTGCATACAAGCTTTTGTAATACCTATTTCTGTATGTCCCTGAAAATAAGGTATTTTTTTCCATTTCACAGCGGCTTGTGGACTGAAGGATAGAACATTGACAAATGAGACATGGTAGCTATGTCTCAGAGCACAACGAGCTCCGTTCCGCTATCCCATAAGATACAACTCTGTCATAATTTGATCTTGTGTCAGATTTGCTTTGACTCGGGATTCTGATGCTGCTGTCATCAATAAAACCATCAACTACAGCAACTGTGGCAGTTTCACTTGCGTGAAATCCTCTGCAACCTGCTGAGGATGAAGAACAGAGAATGGGATTGTAAAGATGATTTAGCCTCCACGTAATGACATTTGGTACACAAATAAATGCTGCATCTAGCCTCTAAAAAAATAATACTGCAAGAGTTATCTTACACTACAGTCACATGTAAGCTGCAACCCAAAAAGCGCTAAAGGGGGTGTAATGTATACTGTATTTACAGGTGTGATTATAACATCACCCCAAAAAGTCCCTATTAGCATATACCAGTGGTTCTTCACACCTGTCTATGGAACCCCTGCTGTATCTGCGGTAGTGACGGTCTGTGAGGATCTCATCTTATTCTTTCTGGGAGAAAAATGAAGCATCCAATGGTTCAAAGATTTTCTTATATGTCTTATGAGTGACACTTTGGGGACAATTTAACATAGACCAGCATTTTACACAGGTTTACGATATTTCTGCCCTGCTGGTGCAATCCTCATCATAAACTAGGCATATTCTCTGGCAGTATGTGTGCCTAGACTGAAATCTATGGGATCTAAGAGCTGCCATAGATTTCATTCTTCTTTTACCTCGGAAAACTGGCGTAAAAGAAGATAAATTCACCGGGCCTGCTGAGATCACCGCCTCCCTGCCCTCACTACCACATAGAAATGCCACTTGTGCCACAATTTAGGCATAATGGCATTTAAAAAGTCACAAACAGGAGGTTACAACTTTTTTATGCCAGAAAACCGTATGGGGAATGATACATTCCCCTCTCTGTCTTTTGAGCAATCCTGATTAACCGCCTCCGGACCACCTAACGCAGATGTGCGGTCCGGAGGCGGCAGCTCTGCGCAGAGTCACGCATATACGCGTCATCTCGCGAGGGCCGAGATTTCCTGTGAACGCGCGTTCACAGGAACAGAAGGTAAGCGAGTGGATCTCCAGCCTGCCAGCGACGATCGCTCGCTGGCAGGCTGGAGATGTGATTTTTTTTAACCCCTAACAGGTATATTAGACGCTGTTTTGATAACAGCGTCTAATATACCTGCTACCTGGTCCTCTGGTGGTCCCTTTTGTTTGGATCGACCACCAGAGGACACAGGTAGCTGTGTAAAGTACCACAAAACGCTACACTACACACACCCCCCCTGTCACTTATTAACCCCTTATGAACCCCTGATCACCCCATATAGACTCCCTGATCACCCCCTGTCATTGATCACCCCCCTGTCAGGCTCCGTTCAGACGTCCGTATGATTTTTACGGATCCACAGATACATGGATCGGATCCGCAAAACACATACGGACGTCTGAATGGAGCCTTACAGGGGGTTGATCAATGACAGGCGGGTGATCACCCATATAGATTCCCTGATCACCCCCTGTCATTGATCACCCCCCCTGTCATTGATCTCCCCCCTGTAAGGCTCCATTCAGATGTCCGTATGATTTTTACGGATCCACGGATACATGGATCGGATCCGCAAAACACATACGGACGCCTGAATGGAGCCTTACAGGGGGGTGATCAATGACAGGCGGGTGATCACCCATATAGATTCCCTGATCACCCCCTGTCATTGATCTCCCCCCTGTAAGGCTCCATTCAGATGTCCATATGATTTTTATGGATCCACGGATACATGGATCGGATCCGCAAAACACATACGGACGTCTGAATGGAGCCTTACAGGGGGGTGATCAATGACAGGCGGGTGATCACCCATATAGATTCCCTGATCACCCCCTGTCATTGATCACCCCCCTGTAAGGCTCCATTCAGATGTCCGTATGATTTTTACGGATCCACGGATACATGGATCGGATCCGCAAAACACATACGGATGTCTGAATGGAGCCTTACAGGGGGGTGATCACCCATATAGATTCCCTGATCACCCCCTGTCATTGATCACCCCCCTGTAAGGCTCCATTCAGATGTCCGTATGATTTTTACGGATCCACGGATACATGGATCGGATCCACAAAACACATGCAGACGTCTGAATGAAGCCTTACAGGGGGGTGATCAATGACAGGTGGGTGATCACCCATATAGATTCCCTGATCACCCCCTGTCATTGATCACCCCCCTGTCATTGATCACCCCCCTGTAAGGCTCCATTCAGATGTCCGTATGATTTTTACGGATCCACGGATACATGGATCGGATCCGCCAAACACATACGGACGTCTGAATGGAGCCTTACAGGGGGGTGATCAATGACAGGCGGGTGATCACCCATATAGATTCCCTGATCACCCCCTGTCATTGATCACCCCCCCTGTCATTGATCTCCCCCCTGTAAGGCTCCATTCAGATGTCCGTATGATTTTTACGGATCCACGGATACATGGATCGGATCCGCAAAACACATACGGACGCCTGAATGGAGCCTTACAGGGGGGTGATCAATGACAGGCGGGTGATCACCCATATAGATTCCCTGATCACCCCCTGTCATTGATCACCCCCCTGTAAGGCTCCATTCAGATGTCCATATGATTTTTATGGATCCACGGATACATGGATCGGATCCGCAAAACACATACGGACGTCTGAATGGAGCCTTACAGGGGGGTGATCAATGACAGGCGGGGGATCACCCATATAGATTCCCTGATCACCCCCTGTCATTGATCACCCCCCTGTCATTGATCACCCCCCTGTAAGGCTCCATTCAGATGTCCGTATGATTTTTACGGATCCACGGATACATGGATCGGATCCGCAAAACACATATGGACGTCTGAATGGAGCCTTACAGGGGGGTGATCAATGACAGGCGGGTGATCACCCATATAGATTCCCTGATCACCCCCTGTCATTGATCACCCCCCTGTAAGGCTCCATTCAGATGTCCGTATGATTTTTACGGATCCACGGATACATGGATCGGATCCGCCAAACACATACGGACGTCTGAATGGAGCCTTACAGGGGGGTGATCAATGACAGGCGGGTGATCACCCATATAGATTCCCTGATCACCCCCTGTCATTGATCACCCCCCTGTCATTGATCACCCCCCTGTAAGGCTCCATTCAGATGTCCGTATGATTTTTATGGATCCACGGATACATGGATCGGATCCGCAAAACACATATGGACGTCTGAATGGAGCCTTACAGGGGGGTGATCAATGACAGGCGGGTGATCACCCATATAGATTCCCTGATCACCCCCTGTCATTGATCACCCCCCTGTCATTGATCACCCCCCTGTAAGGCTCCATTCAGATGTCCGTATGATTTTTACGGATCCACGGATACATGGATCGGATCCGCAAAACACATACGGATGTCTGAATGGAGCCTTACAGAGGGGGTGATCACCCATATAGATTCCCTGATCACCCCCTGTCATTGATCACCCCCCTGTAAGGCTCCATTCAGATGTCCGTATGATTTTTACGGATCCACGGATACATGGATCGGATCCACAAAACACATACAGACGTCTGAATGGAGCCTTACAGGGGGGTGATCAATGACAGGCGGGTGATCACCCATATAGATTCCCTGATCACCCCCTGTCATTGATCACCCCCCTGTCATTGATCACCCCCCTGTAAGGCTCCATTCAGATGTCCGTATGATTTTTACGGATCCACGGATACATGGATCGGATCCGCCAAACACATACGGACGTCTGAATGGAGCCTTACAGGGGGGTGATCAATGACAGGCGGGTGATCACCCATATAGATTCCCTGATCACCCCCTGTCATTGATCACCCCCCTGTCATTGATCACCCCCCTGTAAGGCTCCATTCAGATGTCCGTATGATTTTTACGGATCCACGGATACATGGATCGGATCCGCAAAACACATATGGACGTCTGAATGGAGCCTTACAGGGGGGTGATCAATGACAGGCGGGTGATCACCCATATAGATTCCCTGATCATCCCCTGTCATTGATCACCCCCCTGTCATTGATCACCCCCCTGTAAGGCTCCATTCAGACGTCCGTATGCGTTTTGCGGATCCGATCCATGTATCCGTGGATCCGTAAAAATCATACAGATGTCTGAATGGAGCCTTACAGGGGGGTGATCAATGACAGGGGGGTGATCACCTCATATACACTCCCTGATCACCCCCTGTCATTGATCACCCCCCTGTAAGGCTCCATTCAGACGTCCGTATGCGTTTTGCGGATCCGATCCATGTATCCGTGGATCCGTAAAAATCATACAGACGTCTGAATAGAGCCTTACAGGGGGGTGATCAATGACAGGGGGGTGATCAATGACAGGGTGGTGATCACCCCATATAGACTCCCTGATCACCCCCCTGTCATTGATCACCCCCTGTAAGGCTCCATTCAGACATTTTTTTTGGCCCAAGTTAGCGGAAATTGTTTTTGTTTTGTTTTTGTTTTTTCTTACAAAGTCTCATATTCCACTAACTTGTGTCAAAAAATAAAATCTCACATGAACTTACCTCACAGAATCCAAATGCGTAGAATTTTTTAGACATTTATATTCCAGCCTTCTTCTCACGCTTTAGGGCCCCTAAAATGCCAGGGCAGTATAAATACCCCACATGTGACCCCATTTCGGAAAGAAGACACCCCAAAGTATTCCGTGAGGGGCATATTGAGTCCATGAATAATTTAAATTTTTGTCCCAAGTTAGCGGAAAGGGAGACTTTGTGAGAAAATACAAAAAAAAAATCAATTTCTGCTAACTTGTGCCAAAAAAAATAAATTCTATGAACTCGCCATGCCCCTCATTGAATACCTTGGGGTGTCTTCTTTCCAAAATGGGGTCACATGTGGGGTATTTATACTGCCCTGGCTTTTTAGGGGTCCGAAACCGTGAGAAGAAGTCTAGGATCCAAATGTCTAAAAATGCCCTCCTAAAAGGAATTTGGGCCGCTTTGCGCATCTAGGCTGCAAAAAAGTGTCACACATCTAGTATCGCCGTACTCAGGAGAAGTTGGGCAATGTGTTTTGGGGTGTAATTTTACATATACCCATGCTGGGTGAGATAATATCTTGGTCAAATGCCAACTTTGTATAAAAAAATGGGAAAAGTTGTCTTTTGCCAAGATATTTCTCTCACCCAGCATGGGTATATGTAAAATGACACCCCAAAACACATTCCCCAACTTCTCCTGAGTACGGCGATACCAGATGTGTGACACTTTTTTGACGCCTAGGTGGGCAAAGGGGCACACATTCCATTAGAATTTCACAGGTCATTTTTTACACATTTTGATTTCAAACTACTTACCACACATTAGGGCCCCTAGAATGCCAGGGCAGTATAACTACCCCACAAGTGACCCCATTTTGGAAAGAAGACATCCCAAGGTATTCCGTGAGGGGCATGGCGAGTTCCTAGAATTTTTTATTTTCTGTCACAAGTTAGCGGAAAATGATGATTTTTTATTTTTTTTTTTCTTACAAAGTCTCATATTCCACTAACTTGTGACAAAAAATAAAAAATTCTAGGAACTCGCCATGCCCCTCACGGAATACCTTGGGGTGTCTTCTTTCCAAAATGGGGTCACTTGTGGGGTAGTTATACTGCCCTGGCAATTTAGGGGCCCATATGTGTGAGAAGTAGTTTGCAATCAAAATGTGTAAAAAATGGCCTGCGAAATCCGAAAGGTGCACTTTGGAATATGTGCCCCTTTGCCCACCTTGGCTGCAAAAAGTGGCACACATCTGGTATCGCCGTACTCAGGAGAAGTTGGGGAATGTGTTTTGGGGTGTCATTTTACATATACCCATGCTGGGTGAGATAAACATCTTGGTCAAATGCCAACTTTGTATAAAAAAATTGGAAAAGTTGTCTTTTGCCAAGATATTTCTCTCACCCAGCATGGGTATATGTAAAATGACACCCCAAAACACATTCCCCAACTTCTCCTGAGTACGGCGATACCAGATGTGTCACACTTTTTTGCAGCCTAGGTGGGCAAAGGGGCACATATTCCAAAGTGCACCTTTCGGATTTCACCGGTCATTTTTTACAGATTTTGATTGCAAACTACTTCTCACACATATGGGCCCCTAAATTGCCAGGGCAGTATAACTACGCCACAAGTGACCCCATTTTGGAAAGAAGACACCCCAAGGTATTTTGTGATGGGCATAGTGAGTTCATGGAAGTTTTTATTTTTTGTCACAAGTTAGTGGAATATGAGACTTTGTAAGAAAAAAATAAATAAAATAAAAATCATCATTTTCCGCTAACTTGTGACAAAAAATAAAAAGTTCTATGAACTCACTATGCCCATCAGCGAATACCTTAGGGTGTCTACTTTCCGAAATGGGGTCATTTGTGGGGTTTTTCTACTGTCTGGGCATTGTAGAACCTCAGGAAACATGACAGGTGCTCAGAAAGTCAGAGCTGCTTCAAAAAGCGGAAATTCACATTTTTGTACCATAGTTTGTAAACGCTATAACTTTTACCTAAACCATTTTTTTTGCCCAAACATTTTTTTTTTATCAAAGACATGTAGAACAATAAATTTAGTGAAAAATTTATATATGCATGTCGTTTTTTTTGCAAAATTTTACAGCTGAAAGTGAAAAATGTCATTTTTTTGCAAAAAAATAGTTACATTTCGATTAATAACAAAAAAAGTAAAAATGTCAGCCGCAATGAAATACCACCAAATGAAAGCTCTATTAGTGAGAAGAAAAGGAGGTAAAATTCATTTGGGTGGTAAGTTGCATGACCGTGCAATAAACGGTGAAAGTAGTGTAGTGCAGAAGTGTAAAAAGTGGCCTGGTCATTAAGGGGGTTTGAGCTAGCGGGGTTGAAGTGGTTAAAATATCCCATACACAGCTCAGTTCCCGGCTATATCTGTCTATTTAAGGACTGCTGAAGTTCTCAGTATCAACTAACTGGGCAAGCTACAAAACATAAGTTGTATCCCATTTTCTCTATTATTTTGAATTTAAAGGAAAAGAGAACCTGTCACCAGGAAATGGAGTGCAACCCGCAGACAGTATGTTGTAGAACAGGAGGAGCTGAGCAGACCAATATATATACATTTATATCTCTGCTTTTTCTAACATAAGACCTCTCCCTTGAGCAGCTATCAGTACATGAGGAATGTATTATCAGATAGCATTGTGTGCTACGCTGGGTCCCCCGGCCACCATTGAGGTTTCACCACATGTTGCTGTTAAGGGATGGTAAGGCATGCACCCCAATGTGGAATGTCCAGAGAGTCAGACTTTGCAATAAACCAGTCTGCTTCTTTACTGGTGGAACTCAAGGTGAAAGACAATACAGGCAAGGCACTGAGCTGGCTTCTCCAGTCACCTACCTGGCAGAAGAAGGTTTCATGCTGAAGAAAGGCCTGAGCTAGCTGTGCCTCTCTCTCTCTCAGATGGCTGGTACCCTGGCCAAAGACTGGTGATCCAAGGTCTGTGGCTTAGAAATCTGGCTGGCTCCCTGGTCACAGGGCTGGAGACCCAGGATCTGTGTTAGAGTATCCCCATCTCAGCGTTTTCTTCTGGTTACTCATGCAGTCTTGCAGAGTCTATCCTACTAAGCACTAGTCCCTATCTGCAGAGAACTAGGGGGTCTGACTGCTCTCTTTATATACAGTTTCTATACAAGTGGTTTACTACCAACAACAAAATTATAGTAATGTGTCTTACCTCATTGTAGAGAGAAAATGTCCACAATAATCTCTCCTGATAGGCTCTGTCTCCTCAGCTGCCTCTCTCCCTAAGGTCTCCTGCACACGAACGTGTGCGCCCCGCGGCCGTGCTGCGGCCCGCAAATTGCAGGCCGCAATGCAGAAATTGCAGGCCGAACACCGACCGTGGGGCAGCCGCAGTGGCTCACCGACCAATACACTTTAATGGGTCTGCGATCCGCCCGTTTGGACATGTTCTATCTTTTTGCAGAACGGAAGTAAGGGGAAAAAAAACACGGAAGCACTCCGTAGTGCTTCCGTAGAGTTCCATTCCTTGCTTCCGTTCAGCACCATTCTGCATCTCCGGACCCATTGAAGTAAATGGGTCCGTATCCGTGATGCAGAATGCCCACGGAATGGCGCCCGTGTATTGCGGACCCGCAAATGCGGTCCGCAATACGGCAACAGGCAGCACACGTTCATGTGCAGGAGGCCTAATGCACACCTTGGCCCTAAATAGCCCAGTAATGAGTTGGATTGTGTTACAAAGAAAACATAAACTGAGGGGAATCTTATGGAGGTAAAACGATCTCCAATCACTTTTCCTGTCACGCTATATATCTATACAGAGAGAAAGATGACATCTGTCATTCTAATGCGACCTGTGAGGATAATCAGATGAACAAATCAAGAAGTGGTACCCGTTAGTATGCTTAGTGGCCAGTGCGAAACTGCAGGATTTCAGGATTTATACAAAAAAAAAAAAGATAATGACATGGAGAATAAAAAAAAAAATCACTTAAAATACTTAAAAAAATATGTTTAACCTAAAAAGTTAGGTCATTTTCCTTTTAACCACTGAGACGGTGTGCCGTATAAACTCTATAGGTTGGACTTTTGGGACAAAATTTGGCCTGTGCTGTGAAAAAGCAGCAACAGAAGCCTTTCGTGGGCTCATAATAGAGAATATAACTCCTTTAGGAAACATTGTGATTTCTATCAAGTTGTATTAATTAACTTCACATATCCATGACTGGAGACCTCTCGATTGTTCAAGAACCGTAACTTGTTTTTTTTTCTGAAGTGAAACGCCTTTTAACTAATTAGTGCAAATAATTAATCTTTTAGCTGCAGCAGTGTCATACTCTATAAAGCTACAAGCTTAATCTTGTTACTATAAATCAGACTTGAGAGGTCCTTGTGAAACATCCTTGATGAGGGATAGTAAACATTAGCTCTGGTGGGTGAATTATTTCAGAAAAGTCATGACGATGGAGACAGTTAAAGGGGACCTGTCACATTGGACTTGGTGTTTGAGCTTCAGGCAGCATGTTATAGAGCAGGAGGAGCTGAGCAGATTGATGTATATAGTTTTGTGGAAAAAGTCTTATATTTCATTCATTTAAGTTCCTGCTCATTCTGAGCTTTGAAGTCAAGGAGGAGGTCCTATCAGAGATTGACAGCCCTCCATCTATGACTGTGTATACAGAGATAGCTGTCAATCACTGATAGGACCACCTCCTTGACATTAAAGCTCAGAATCAGCAGGAATGTAAAAGAATGAAATATAACTTGTACCGAATCTTTTCCCACAAGGCGATAAATCAATCTTCTCAGCTTCTCCTCCTCTATAACATGCTGCTTCTGAATATTATACAATATCATGGTGACAGGTTCCCTTTAAATGGAGTTCAATTTCAGGGACTAACTGGTACATCATTTTAATTACTCAGCATGAACCGCAGGTATTAATGATGTCCATTGTTATGATATTACAGTTAATATAACAAAATAAGAAATGAGCGGACATTAAAGGGGTTGTCCTGTCTAGGAACCAACAACCCCAATAGACAGAACTCATGTCCAGCTTAAAAAAAATTAAACTGTCTGCAGCCCTGCTGTTACTGTGCCAATAAACTATTCCTGACCACGTCTGGTCCCTGCCTGACCAGAAGTGGCTTGGTCCCATGACTGCTGCGTCCAATCACTGGTCTCAGCAGTTATATGTGCTTGAACACATCCTCACTACTAGTGACGTGCCGTGCAAGTACATGTGATTGCTGAGGCCTGTGATTGGCTGCAGCATTCAATGTACCAAGCCATTTCTGGTTTGGTGGGGACTGGAAGCAGTCAGGAATGAGGCAGCAGCATGGGAACAGCAGGGCTGCAGACAAGTGAGTGACAATTTTTTTTCATGTTCACTGTAACCTGCCCAGCAAGCCGTGTATTCATTGCCAGACTTGGTGCCATCACTACAAGGCCTTTCCTACAGTGGAATTGCTGCCCTGATAAGAATGATCCCAGCATCAGGAACCTAACTAAATAACCCTTAGGGGCAGGTGGAGTAGACAGGTCGAGTAGTCATACTAGCCAGGGTCAGAAACAGAGCATTCAAATATGAACTTGATGGACTTGTGTCTGTTTTCAACCGTATTAACTATGTAACTATGTAACATCAAATCCAAAACAGTATCCAACTGGAATAGCAGAGGTCAAACACAATGGAAACTGAATCAAAAACACAAGAATATTCCTTATATGCACAGAGAGCTAGCACATACAGGATCCAGGTAGCATGTGAAATAACTGGTAAAAAGCAGTCCCAGAGCAGGACTTAAAGGGGCTATTCAAGTTCTATAATGCCCCCCGGGCCCCTCACTGAGGTTGTACTTACCTCGCTCCCCGGCAGCCGCGTTGCTTCTCTTACCAGGTGATGATAGGGAGGTTTGTACACGTTGAGGACTGCTATTGGCTGCCCCCAGATGCCGGATGTTATCATCTGCTCAGCGGGGCGATGCAGCGGTGGCCGTGCCGGTACGAGAAGCGTTGGGAATACCGGGGAGCGAGGTAAGTACAACCTCTGTGGGGGCATTATAGAACTTGGATAACCCCTTTAAATACAGCACTAATGTCACTGACTGGCTCTCATGTCAAGCCTCCCTCTACTCCTCTGCTCCAGAGTGGATGATCTCTTCAGGTTACACTCCTTCCTCCCTGTTTGCCTGACTTCTGGAGCAAAGACTGTTACAGACAACTGTTCCGTCTATTGGGGTTGTTGGATCTATATCTACTAGCTACTGTTGAAGCATTTTTTCAGGCTTTAAGTGTACTCTATGATGAACCCGATAAGTCGGCTGTGGCAGAGTCTCAATCAAAGTCTCTTAGCCAGGGAGACAGACTTGTGGAGGAATACTGCACCAAATTCCGGAAATGGTGCGTTTCCTCCGGCTGGAACGATCCAGCGCTTAAGTGTCAGTTCAGGGTAGTGCTCGGTGAAGAATTGAAGGATATGTTGGTCAGTTATCCCGTTCCCAACACCTTAGAGCTGACAATGACTTTAGCTGTTAGACAGGACCAACATACCGCTGTAGTAGTGTTAACTCATGCTTTCTGAGATTTCTGAGATGTGTTATCTAAACTAAGCAAACACCTTCAATTGCTTTTCAATGGCTTTTGTTTCAAGATGACATGATGATTTAAGAAATCGAGAGTAATCGAGAGTTACTTTCTATTAAATGGGCCTTTGAGGAATGGCTTAATTTTTTGGAGGGGGCTCAACATCGTTTTATGGTACTTACTGATCATAAAAATGTAATCTTTTAGTCTGCTAAACATTTGAATACCAGACAGGTTAGGTGGGCATTGTTCTTTACACGCTTTAGCTTTTGCATTACTTTCAGGCCAGGAAGTAAAAATGTCAAAGCTGATGCCCTATCCTGGAGTTTTTGTGCCTTTCAGGCTCCTAATACTCCACCAGAACCTATGTTGCCGGCAGGTATCATTGTGGCTGCGGGACAACACTTGGCTCCGGTAAAATCCCCTAAAGATAACTTGTTTGTCCCTGGTCATCTGCGTCTCCAACTGTTAGGTGAGTGCCACAATTCTGCTTTCAGTGGGCATCCTGGCATTAATGCCAGCAAGGAACTAGTTTCCAAGTTCTACTTGTGGCCCACCTTGTCTAGAGATATCCAGTAATATGTATCCTTTTGTGAGGTTTGTGCCAGGTCCAAGACTCCTAGGTCCCGTCAAGTGGGTGAGTTGCGACCACTGACCATCCCTAGTAGACCTTTGTCACATATTTTCATGGATTTTATTACCGACCTAACGGTTTCGGAGGGTAAGTCGTTGTGTGGGTAATCGTTGACAGGTTCAGCAAAATGGTTCATTTAATTCCTCTCTCAAATTTGCCCAATGCTAAAACTTTATCTTCCCTTTTTGTGGACCATGTAATATGCCTATATAGAGAATTCTGGAGAATGTGGTTTCGGATAGAGGTGTTCAATTAGTCTCAAAATTTTGGAGGGCCTTTTGTCATAAATTTTATATTTCTCTGTCTTTTTCTTCGGCCTTATATCCTGAAACCAACGGTTAAACTGAACGTTTAAACCAGTCTCTGGAACAGTATTTGAAGTGTTACGTCTCTGACAACCAACATCTTTGGGTTAAACATTTGTCCTTGGCTGAATTCGCCATTAACAATCAAGTGAATTCGTCTACTGGTATGTCTCTCTTCTTTTGTAATCTTGGATTTCATCCACGATTTAGCTCATTCTCGCCGTCTTCCTCTCAGATTCCTGAAGTGGATTTAGTAGTTAAAGAACTGTGCACAGTCTGGGCCCAGGTTCAGTCAAACTTGAAAAAAGCCCAGAAGGTTCAAAAGATGACAAAAGGATCTCTAGAGGGGTGGATTTTGGGTTGGGAGACAAGGTATTGTTATCCACCAAGAATTTGCGTCTTAAGGTAACTTTGGGTAAATATGCACCTCGATTTATTGATCCTTATTCATGACACATTGGTTGCTGAATGGCTATATGTTTAAAAAGCTGAACTTCCTAGCACTCGCAGATGGTTTTGATTAGCAGGAGTGAACACACAAAATTGGGTTCCGCCTACTATCCAAATGCCTTGTGAATATAAGGGCAAGGATACACATATAAATAAAAAGTTGGATATGTCAAAAAAACACATAAACAGTTTTAAAAGTATATATGAGCAAAGATCAGTAATGCAGGATTAGATCGTGTTTGCGATTTAGCCCTGCTGGAACTCGGGAACCCATGCGAAAAATCCAGTAGGACTCCCTGTTAAGGAGCTTTCGCTTGTAGTCACCACCTCTAGCAGGAGGATTAACCCTTTCTAGGGCCTGTACTTGAAAGCCTGCGGTGTCTCCTTGATGAGAAACCGCAAAATGTAGACTGGCTGCTGAAACATTTCTTACTCTGGTATATGGGATGTCTGAAAGGTGTTTACAGATTCTGACTTTTAAACTATTGGTTGTGCATCCAATTTATTGCTGACTGCAAATGGAGCATGTAATGCAATACACCACATAGTTCGTGTTGCAGTTTACATATTGTTTGTTATCAAAGGAGTTATGAGTGGCTGTTGAAACCACTGCTGAACCTGTTTTAATGTAATTGCAGCACGTGCAAATGCGGTGGCCGCATTTAAATGTGCCTTTGTGTCTCAACCAAGCACTTTTTTCTTTTTTACTGATGTCACTATCAGTGAAAAGACTTGGGCTGATTTTTTGCGCAATAGTCGTTGCGCGACATGCAATGCATCTGACACCTGCAGAGCTGATGTCAGACCACTGTTCATCACAATTTAGAACAGGTAAGTGTTTTCTAATTATGGCGCAAATTTGTGAAAATTCCAAACTGTAATTGGTGACAAAACAGGGAACATTTTTTGAGGCTGCATTAGATTGTCTGTTTATGCACGATGGTGGGTCGGGTTGTGCTCTGTCCGGAAAAATAAGCCTGTCTCTGGGTCTGTTCAATACATTGGCCTTTGCTCGATCTAGAGTCCAAGGGGGGTACCTGCGCTCCGCAAGTCTCATGGCCACTGTTTCCATCTCCATTTTTAATTTGTCATCTTTAGAACAATTTCTTTTGGCCCGAATAAATTCCCCTTTAGGGATATTACAGACCACATGTGGAGGATGGCATGTTGTGGCCATGAGAGTTGTATTACCTGACATGCCTTTGCGATGGGTACTGGAGTGGACTTGATGAGTCGCAGAATCACCTTCCAGGGAAAGATCAAGAAAGGCAATAGTGGTGATGTCATGTAAAATAGTGAATTTTATACCGCAATGGTTGTTGTTGTTGAGAAAGGTCCCAAAAGATGGCACGGCCGCAGAATCTCCCGACCACACAACCAGCAGGTCGTCGATATAAAGGCCGTACCATCTCAGGGAGCCACTCCAAGGGTTATCTGCTGAAAATAAAAAATGACATTCCCACCATAGATGTTTGCCATGGAGAGCGAAAATTTTGCCCCCATGGAAACTCCTGTTAAGTGCAAGAAGTAACGTTGCGAGAACATGAAGATATTGTGTTTAAGCAGAAAGAGCACAACCCGACAATCAAAATCCTGAAAGGTAGGGGAAAAATCTGAATAGACATTCAAAAACCAAGCTAGGGAGACCATGCCCAAATTTTGAGGGATTGACCGTATATAGGGATGTAACATCCGCTGCGATCCAAGAGAAGTGCTGTTCCCATTTAAAATCATAGAATGCTTGCAGCACTGCTCTAGTATCCTGCAGATAGCCAGGTATGGATTGAACCAGCGGCTGAAGGATACTGTCCACCCAGGCGGACAATCTCTCAGTAAAGGAGCCTATGCCAGTGACTATAGGCCTCATGGCTGGAGGGAAGCCTCCCTTATGGAAGCTGGACATCCCGTCTTATTTTTCATATAGCTTGCAACTGGTGCATTTTCCAAGCACAGTCCGTGCTTCCATCTCAAGACTGACTAGGTGAGCGCCGCCTACGGAACTTTCATACCTTTATGAGATTATTGACATCATTAACCCTGTGTCTTTTAAGTTACTGTTACCTGACTCCTTTTGCATTCCAAATGTTTTTCACAAAGCTTTACTCAAAAAGTATGTGTCATCCGTGTCTCCTGCACAGGAATCTCCACCGCCAGTGGAGGTTGCTGGTCAGCAAGAATACGAGGTTTCTAGAATCCTGGATGTAAGGAAAGTTTGTAATTCTTTGCAACATCTAGTTCACTGGAAGGGATTTGGTCCTGAAGAGAGGTCTTGGGTGCCAGCGAGTAAAATGCATGCTACGAGGTTGGTGAGGAGATTCCATTTGGCTCACCCGAAAAAACCGACTCCAGTAATTATGGGTCCGGTGGCCCTTCGTGGAGGGGGGGTACTGTAACGGGGAGCTGACGAAGCGCTCACTCCCTGAAGCGCCGCCGGCATCCCATGTGTGAGGAGGAGCGAGGACGTGGCCGGCGTCCTCATCTCCATGGTAACAAGCAGGCAGGGAGGACCTGGCCGCATACACCTTCTCAGCGTGGCCTGACGTCCTTCATCCCCTAGACAACGAGCAGGGGGGAAACTGAGTGCTGATGTTGATGAGTCGGTGCTCAGATGTGTTGATGTGTTGGACGTGGGTCACTTGATGCTGGCCACGTCATGTGACCCATCAATTAGACTTATTTAAACAGGTAACCTGCTGGCCACAGGTTGCCTGTGATTGGTCCTGTTACCTCACTAGCGTACCCTGCATATGTGACTTTGTTTGTTTGACCTCAGCTTGTATTTCACTTTGACCTTGTATTACCCCTGGTTCTGAAGTGACCTCTTGGCTCCTGACCTCAGCTTGTATTTGACTTTTGACCTTGTGATACCCCTGGTACTGGGGCGATCTCTTGGCTCCTGACCTCGACTTGTATTTGACTCCAGTTGCGGTTCTTACCTGGCCTGGTAAGCATTGCTTCTGTGTTTCCTGTCTGGGTCTTTTGTTCCCTCCCTTTGTTTTTCCCATCTTTTAGGCTCCTGCACGTAAGCTAGGGACTGCTGCCCCATTGTACACCATCGTTTAGGACGGACCGTGCAAGTAGGTAGGGACAGAGGTGTGGGTGGAGTTTAGGGCTGCACTTATCCTTACCTTTTGTGACAGTCAGCATGTTACCACCATAGTTCCATAATCCCTGTATAAGTCTTCCAGTGCCTCTCCTTACCTTTTCCTCTCCCTACCTATTTGAAGTATACATAGCAGTCACTACAGACAGCGGCAGGGGAGGCCGGGTGAGTACTGTAGCGCATAGGTAGACAGTAAGTAGGAAAGCCATTACCCCATGTCATCTTTCGTAACTAGAAATCCTAGACATCCCCCACCTGTCTGGCTTCTCACCCAGTCCTTTCCCTTATTGCTTATCTATCTGCAAAGATACATTTATGAAGATGAATCAACCAATGCAGCAATAAGAATATTTTTATTTACTGCAAAATGTAATAGTTCCCAGGATTCACATAATTCATTTCCATAAATGTGTTTGGTCTCCCATGAAATGGGCACAGTTAATTAATTATCTCTAGATTATTATCATAAAACAAAAGGACATAATGCGCAGCAGTATTTCTGCTACACTGGAAATTCCATGCTGATAGAAAATGGTTCTGTCATGGGGCTTCTAAGAATATCCCAGACATATTAATGTTAGATTTGTGCTGACTGTTATCTATTCTAGCTATAATGTAAGTGAACGTGGTTCTGCTTTACATATGCTGAGGTTCCATTGAAATAAATACATAGCACGTAACCAGTTCATGACTGGACCATTTTCCACTGTTCTTGAGCTGACACATTTTTCACATTTGAAGTACATGTGGGTAACAAAGCTATAAATTACTCATTTTAATTCTGTTCAAATACTGTAATTTTTGCATCTTTTTTTTCCCATGATACATGGCGTACTCGGCAAAATAAAATAAAAGGTGAAAAGTGTTTTTCTTTTAATTGTGTCCGTTTTCTATGTAGATAGCAAATAGTTTAAAGTCGCTGGGGACAGGGTTAGAACCTACAATGTGGACTCGTATTTTGTCTTTATTTTTATTTATCTGGACTAGTATTTTGTCTTTATTTTTATTTATTTTTTAATGCCGCTAATGAGATTGTACAAGACCTTCTTGAAGCATTATAACATTACATTATTTACTTTTTATTGCTGTCATCGCAAAAGCAGCGGTGAGTAGGTGTAACTATAAGCCGTCCCATTCACTTCAATGGGATGGCTCCTTACTATTCAAGAGTATACTACAGAGCCATCACATTGAAATGAATTGGATGGCTTGGGTGTTTTTATCGCTGCTGTTGCAACGGCGAGCAGGTGAACAATGAAGAAAAGGCAGCGCTGTGCCAGCGCGCGCCTTCTCTTCAACCATCTGATCGACGGTGTGTCGGGTGTCGGACCACCGCTGATCTGATATTGATGACCTATCCCGAGGATAGGACATCAATAAAGATAACTTGGATAATCCCTTACAGTGAATATCGATTGATATTCTAACCTACTTTTAGCCCCTTCTATAAAATGCTGCCCCACTTGACAACTCCTTTAACATAATATGGAACATCCCATGCTTTGTCAAGAATTAGAGCTTTTGTCATTGCATTTCCAATTTTTTCACTGTAGGGCCATATATGTTTTAGGGTTAGTGGACCTTTAAGAAATAGATGAATAACTTTTTCTAAAATTGTAATGATATCTTTGTAACTATTTAATTAGTGTGTAGTTTGCAGGCACATGGCAACACACATTTCTGTGAAAGGGCTTGCTATGTCTGGGAGTGCCTAATTGGGTGTTTTAATCAATCAGAACTTTGCCCTATACAAGCTCCTAACACCTCTGTACTGACCTACCTGTAGTTACACCCATGGATTCTGGAACTGGTTATTCTGGAGAGCTTAGCAAGAAAATATGCAGCTATAATGACATTCTGTCTAAACCTTGTATTTCACACACATAGAAATCAGTTCTATCATGTATTCGCCATTAAAAAGCATGTGACCATTTACTAGCTGGTTAGGATTTGTTAATAGAGCTACTCATACAATATTATATTCTATTTTACCACCTTCCACATTACAACAACATGAAGGCAACAAGAAATGTATCATTAAAGTTTTTTTCAGGATTTCAATATTGATGACCTATCCTCTGTTTGGCTCTGTAGTATACAGTTGAATAAGAAGGAACCAACACATAGAAGTGAATGGAACTGCTTGTAACTACACCTGCTCACTGCTGCCACGTAGTTGGCGAGCAAATAAACAATGAAGGGAAGGCTGCGCTCGCATTGAGCGTGGCCTTCCCTTCAACCAGTGGATCGGTGGGGGTCTCAAGTGTTGGATCCTGGCCAATCTGATACTGATGACCTATCCTGAGGATGGGTCATCAGTATTAAAATCCTGGAAAACCCTTTTATGGAATATATTAATATAATGGACACTTGCTTGTCACTTACAAAATGGTGTCTGTCTGAGGGACAACCCCCAGTATGCATTCTATGATTGAAACTATTTGCAGCAAAATCTTGAAACTGTCAGGAATTCCTCTAAGTCTATCATACATATGCCTTAAACTTGTTTCCTGTTTACATTCCTTCTTGCTAAAAAGACCAATCATGTGAGCCCACTCCTCCCACTTATATGGAGGGTATATAATGTGAAGCCCCCACCTAATAAATTAGAGTTATGCTTTGACCTTATATAGAGTGTCAGTGTTATTTCTCTCGCCTTGCATGCACGTATCTATCTATCTAATTTGGAGCAGTGTATCAACCTACCTGGCCATTGATCAGAACCAGAACAATTTTGGCGCCCGACATGGGGCTCGAAGGTTGGACCCCCTGTTCCCATACCCCCAGAGATCAGATGTAGGAGGGGCGCACCAACGGACACCGGGATCGCTACCTGTGATATGAGGTAAGAAAACAGAGTCATCTTGCCTATACTGTCCCCTGGTGTAGCCTCTTTTCATCTGTCATCTGGAAGGGGTGTGGCGGCAGTTGGGGCACCTTTGAGGGCATGCAAGTAAGAACCCCACAGTAATTGATGAGATTTTGATACACTGTGTTTTATGTGTTGTTCTGACGTCGTTTTGACCTTGAGCACCTGTGTATAAACTACCAAGCTACAAAATAAGGAAGCCTACCTCATTTGCCTACATCGTGGTACAGCCAGAGGCATCTGTCTGGATAGTAGAAGGGGAGGAGGCGGTCAGAACCGGTCCAAAGGTGTACTACGTGTCTGACTCAAAGAAGAACTCAGGTAGTTCAGGAACACAGGGTGCAAACACAGGTTATGGACTAGATGGCTCCAGGAGATATTACATTATGGGAAATGTTGAAAGTGTCCTGATGGGATGCTGCTTACCGGTGCAGTATGTGGTGGGCAGTGAGAGAAATGCTTCGTAAAATGTTTACCCAGGTTAGAGAAACATTATGAGATGTGTAAAGGTGGCACTCTTTGTGTTGATACATAGAGAGCATTGTTAAATGAGAAGAAAGGTAAACTTTCTGATGACAAAATAGTTAATGATGTGGAGGTGCGGCTTGACTGCAGCAAAGAATTTGAACGGACGGGGGGAGAACAGACATCTAAGGAAAAGACAGTAAGATATTGCTGTATGCCTGGTAACTTACCCAGGCCCGGGCAACAGCCACCACCTTATAATAATAGTGTCATCAAGAAGAAAGGGGGGTGGACCTGTGCCGTATGTGGGCAACAGAATCCTCCCTCCCGTGTTATGTGCCTTGCATGTGGTGCTTCACACCCACATTGCCACATTTCTGTAATTCCCCGACACCTTCTCCCCACAGCTCTGCATGAGACACCGTAATATACCCAGCCGACGCCCACGACTGGACTGTTAACCCCCGGTAACCCAAGTCCCTCCGTCCTGCCTGTAAGCCCACAAGTTCAAACACTCTATACCATGATAAATACTGATGGTACATTCAGTCTGCCACCGCAGGTTGTTCAAGTGATGGTCGGGAAGAAGGAGGATGGGGAAGAAGATGATGGGGATGAGAAACCAGCAGAACCCCAGTGCATACAACTTTTCCCTCTCCTGCAGATATGAGCACTCCGAAATGGCGGTCAGACTTGACCGAGGAGGAGCGGCGGATACAGTATTTGTTACATGAGATAAAAGAACAGATGAAGAATGCGGCAGGAGAACAGTCAGAATTTTTGAGATATGCAAATTAGACCATTTCTAAAGCAGGGGACCACCTAGATATGTGTCATTCACACCAAATCAGCTGTATTCAATTGCCAGTCAGTTGCTGGACCCCGAGACCCACCCCATACCGTTTTACCATATATTTGATCAAATATACAAGACATATGGGTGTACGTGGTCAGATCTTCAAAGTATATTAGAGAACCAATCTGGAGAATACTCAGGCCTCATTCTGGAGAAACTCAAGAAGCCAGAAGGCGGATATGATGACCGTACCTCAGGATAGGGGTATGACTTAATTACACGAATGGAAAAATGGGCGAAGGACAAGTTAGCTGACCAGTCATCCACACTGCAAGACATGACTCAGGACAGGACAGAATCAGTGGAAAAATTTGTGCAGAGAGTGAAACAAAATTATAGGGACATGGGGTTCAGCGTGAACGAGCCCGTTAACATGAGGCTTCTATTACGATCCTTTGTTGAGGGTCTGAGACCAGACATCAACAAAGCACTAACCACATGTCGCCCCCGAGAGGAAGGCTTTACCCATAGACATACTCGAACAAGTTGCCAAAAGACTTGAAGGTAACAACAAGAGATCCAGGGCGGCTGTGATTGCCGTCATGTCAGGGGAGGAGAGTGGGGAGCGTCCCCCCACACGTAACTGCTATGGGTGTGGAAAACCGAGACATATAAAAAGGAACGGTCGCAGTCGACACCTTTGGCCCTCCTATCAGCAATGGCGGCAGCAACAGCAGCAGCAGGAAAGAATGCCACCGCCCCCACCCGCCAACCAATAGGACACCAGCAAGCCAGTGCCGGGAGGGGATAACACCTACATGGCGGTTTACACCCCTCCCGCTGGTCCCGCCCCTCGATTGACACTCGATGTAGCGGGAGAAAGATTGTCATTTCTTGTAGACACTGGTGCAGCCCCCAGCGTCCTCTGTGAAACCGCCGCCCTCCCATCCTGGCTCACGAACATTCAACTACCGTGTTTGGGGTTAGAGGGGGTTGTGTAACACAACCCGATCATAAAATCTCTATCACCTCACCACAGCTGCGCTTACCCAGCGGCATCATGACCCAGTTCGTTGTTAGCCCGACTTGTCCCTTTATTCTTCTGTGGGCGGATTTCCTCCAGAAAATAAAGACCAACATACAATTTCAGCAAGATGGAACAGTATTCCTTGGGACAACCCTGTGCCCCGAGGAAAGTTCCTCCTAATGGCCCTCAGAACAATCAGTGACGACATTGTAACTCCACCAAACAAAGATGTTTTAAACACCATATTACCACATATCCCACAATGACTTTGGGCTAAGGGGCCCCAAGACCTAAGACGCCTGAATGTCCCTCCTGTCTCGGTGCTCCTAAAAGACCCTAATGTGCTGCCTTACAAGGCCCAATACCCGCTGTCAATGCAACAGCAGGATTCCATTACGCAGCACTCCAAAGTGAGTATGCTTCAGCCCTGTTAATGGCGTTCATAAAATTAAGCAGCACAAATGATCATTTTTACAGCACAAATGGAGCACTAACCAACCAGCCTGGTTTCGTGTCCTTTGTCTGTTGCAGGGGGGCTGG
Organism: Bufo gargarizans; assembly: GCF_014858855.1. Classification (NCBI taxonomy): domain Eukaryota; kingdom Metazoa; phylum Chordata; class Amphibia; order Anura; family Bufonidae; genus Bufo; species Bufo gargarizans. The sequence continues at coordinate 147,039,489 of NC_058085.1, read as the reverse complement.
AGAACAAAAAAAACCTATTGCTATTATCTTACAAATAAAAGCAGCACAAATGTAAATTTTTAGAGCACAAAACAGCACAAACGTAGCACTAACCAACCAGCCCGGTTTTGTGTCTTTTGGCTGTGGTAGGGGGCTGGGTGACCTTTGGTGACCTTTCAATAAATGGTTAATAACTCGAAAATGAAAGGAGGTAGAATGTAGATTTAAATGGCACAAACCAGCACAAACGCAGCACTAACCAACCAGCCCGGTTTCGTGTCTTTTGGCTGTGGTGGGGGGCTGGGTGACCTTTGGTGACCTTTTAATAAATGGTTAATAACTTGACAACGAAAGGAGATAGAATGGAGATTTAAACGGCACAAACCAGCAGAAACGTAGCACTAACCAACCAGCAAGTTTAATGTATTTTTGCTGTTGTAGGGGGGCTGGTGATGTCATCATCTTGAAACAAACAATTGCTATTATCTTTTAAAAAAAAGCATCACAAATGTTAATTTTTGCGGCACAAAACAGCATAAACGTAGCAATAAAAAACCACACTAGAGTTCTTGTTTGTGCCGATTGAAGGGGGGCCAGCATCGCCGAGTTGCAGCAGCAGGTACGTGCCCTGTTGCAAAATGGAGCATTAGTGGAGACCACCGCTCCGTGTAACACGCCCCTGCACCCGGTACGAAAAAAGCCAGAGAGAGGTAAATCCCCGACATACAGGATGGTACAAGACTTGAGAGCAGTCAATGAGGCAACTGTATTAGAAACCCCTGTTGTACCTAATCCACACACCCTGCTGTCTGGAATTCCACCGGTTGCTAATACCTTCACTGTGATTGATCTGGCTAACGCTTTCTTCTCTGCTCCTCTAAAATAAGATTGTCGATATCTCTTCACATTGACACATGCAGGCAAGCAATACACTTGGACTGTGATGCCTCAGGGAGCACAGAATAGCCCCTCGTGCTTTAGCAAAGCCATGTCCTCCGTGCTCCAACCATGGCAGGCAGACAACCCGGATTGTAGAACTCCTACAATACGTGGATGACCTCCTCCTTTGTGCTTCAAGCTTTCAGGAATGTTTGGTCAGCTCAATCTCTCTCCTACAGTTCCTGGCCGAATCGGGCTGCAAAGTATCTCAACCCAAACTCCAATTGTGTTTACCCAAGGTAGTCTTTCTTGGCCACTGTATTGCCCAAGGCAGTAAACACTTGACGGATTCCAGGAAAAAGGTGGTTTCAAACATGCGGCTACCAGACACTCTACACCAATTGCAGACCTTCTTAGGCCTCATTTTCTTACTGCCAACCCTGGATCCCCGATGCCTCAGTGCTGATGCAGCCCTTATATGACTGTATTCCCCGGAATGCAACCTCTCCGTTCCAGTTAACAAGGGTGGCTAATAAGTCCTTTGACAAGTTGAAGACAGCAACTGCAACCGCTTCGGCCCTTGGGATTCCTAACTACAGCCTTCCCTTCAGGCTGTATATCATGGAACGTCAAGGTCACGCTACTGGAGTTCTTACCCAAACTCATGGTGGACGCAACAGACCGCTGGGCTTCTACTCTAAGCGCCTTGACCCTGTAGCCAGAGCTGCCAATTCCTGTGTCAGAGCTGTCCATGCTGCCAGCTCTCTTCTGGACATCACATCTGATGTTGTGCTTAGGCACCCCCTCACTATTTTGGCTCCGCATGACATCTCTGCCATCCTCCAGCAGACACAACCCAAACACCTCACTGCACGCCACCTCTGGCTGCATTGTAGCCTGCCCCTGCCAGATAATGTCACCATTCAGAAATGTCACATCCTTAACCCTGCTTCACTACTTCCTCTTCCAAGGGGGAAGTATACTAGAGATTCAGGAGAAGCTTCTGAAGATTTTATTGATCTGCATGCATGTCAGTAGCGTTATGTTGCATTGTACCCTGTGTCCAAAAAATATGTGAAAACATTGTGACTTGAACTACTGAACAGCCCATCATGCTGCTATATGCTGAAGAAGAAATGGAAACCAAAGAATTCAACACAAGTTCCCCCACCAATTACGATGTTGTACCGAGATAGGGAAAGATGAATCCCAGGGTACTATCATAAGTTCGATTAACCGGGAGTCTACCCAAAAGGGGTAGGTTGTCGCCACTGTGGGTGAAGAGGATTGCGAATAGTATTCCCAGGGGTTCACTAGGCAGGGAAAGTTCTACAATCAAGAATCCAAGGGGGGACTGTTATGGAATAAATTAATATAATGGACACTTGCTTGTCGCTTACAAAATGGTGTCTGTCCGAGAGACAACCCCCAGTATGCATTCTATGATTGAAACTATTTGCAGCAAAAACTTGAAACTGTCAGGAATTCTATCATACATATGCCTTAAACTTATTTCCTGTTTACATTCCTTCTTGCTAAAAGACCAATCATGTGGGCCCACTCCTCCCACTTACATGGAGGGTATATAATGTGAAGCCCCCACCAAATAAATTAGAGTTATGCTTTGACCTTATATAGAGTGTCGATGTTATTTCTCTTGCCGTGCATGCACGTATCTATCTATCTCATTTAGAGCAGTGTATCAACCTACCTGACCATTGATCAGAACCAGAACAACCCCATTAATTAAAAATGATATCAAAAAATAATGAATAGATGGAACTGGACCCCAAGTTATGTCTAGGAATTTATGCAGACAAAACTGTAGAGTCCTAAAAAAAATAAAAAATAAAAGCAGAGTAGAAAATTGGCATCTATGAAAGGTTTATGGTCTATTGCAGAATTTTGGACTAGTAGGACTTGATTTTGCAAAGTAAGACGATTGTGGAGAGTTGGAGTATGAGGAAAGCACACTATGAAAGTTCCTGGCTAGTGTATTTATCAATCACTGCCAATGTGTCAAGCAACATTTCGGGCAGTATAATGCCCTTTGTGAGGCCGAGTTGCTCAATCGGCCAGGCATGGGTCTAAGGCCAATCATAGACATTCCTCCTGACCCCCTAATTTACAGTACTGTGCAAAACCTAGGTAGGTGAGGGAAAAATGCTGCAAAGTAACAATGCTTTAAAAAATAGAAGCGTTAATGGTTTATTTTAATTACTTAACAAAAAACTAAATGAGGAACAAGAGAAATCTAGATCTAATCAGTATTTGCTGTGATCACTTTTTCCCTTCAAAACAGCATCAGTTCTTCTAGGTAGAGTTGCACATAGTTTTTGAAGGAACTCAAAGGGAAGGTTGTCCCAGACATCTTGGAGAACTTACCACAAATCTTCTGTGGATGTAGGCTTGCTCTAAACCCTTCTGTCTTTTCATATAATCCCCCATGGACTCGATGACATTGCAATCAGGGCACTGTGAGGGCCATACCATCACTTCCAGGACTGCTTGTTCTTCTTTATGCTGAAGTTAGTTCTTAATGACATTGTCCTTATGCACAATAAACTTGAATTTAAGCTACTAACACTTCTATCTTTTAAAGCATTCTTACTTTGCAGCATTTTTTACACACTTGCCTATAATTTCTGCCCAAACAGTATTGTACGTGCCCAAGTGTACAAGTGTCTTGAATGGAAAGTAGGGAAAAAGCCACTGCCAAAGTTCTCAATCACTGGCCTCAGTGGTCACGGGTGCCCAAGAGGCAGTGGCGTGCCTCTTGGGGACCAGTGATTGGCTGCAGTGGCACACATGACCACATCCAGATGCGTACATGCCTGGGACTGCAAGCATCTCTGAGAGGAGCCTTTGAGCTGGAACCAAGCAGCAGTGAGCAGGTTAGTGGATTTCCTTCTTAAGGGACAGAGAATTGCTAGTTAAAGTAAAAGGTTGTCTAAAGCTGAAATACCCCTTTAACAAAAAAATAATAATATTACCAACAATCACAGTAACAAACATAATGCCTTTCATTGATTATGACGGAGGGCTTTATTACTCTATGTATGCTCTTTAATTATTCCAATTGTATATGCTGAAAGTATATTATTATCCAGGACTGTAATTATCCCTCATTGAAAAATACATGCAGTTATTTCTAATCACAGTGCTGCCTACAATACAGGCTAAATAATTTATAGTTAGAAGTACAGCAATTTGGGTGTTTCCTAATAATGTTATCATGTCAAGTACAGCAACTATTAGCATTGCCCAGAGGTGTTGGCCAACCTGTGAACTGGCAGTCTGATGTGGTATTTCAGGCACAAAGGGATAATTGTCAGTGAAACTCCAACTGCTTATGAAACATGGTGTAAAGTATAAAAGTGCAGACAGTGCGGTGTTCTCCAGTCCATAACAGGATGCACATATATGATCCATAATGTCATATCATGTTTCCATCCACATGTCATTTCATGTAGACCTTGTGACCTGTCTCTGGTCAGATAACACTATTGCTACCAGTTTGCTCAGTTGAATTTTGACATCCGAGAGGTAGCACTGCATAGACTTTAAATCAATATAGCTCTGCTGCTGTCAGTCAGTGGCGTTGCTAGGGCTGGTGTCACCCGGTGCGGTAGAAAATGGTGTCACCCCAACCTGCCCCCCCCCCCCCCCCGAGCAATAATCTTTTAGTCATATAACCAAAAATATGTTGAAAGAATGAAAGAAGTCAAAGTTAATGCTTTTAAAAAATAACGTTTATTTTAAATCCAACCCCTTTACTGAACAAATAACATTTTACAACACTAAATTTAACAGGATAAAATTATAAATAATTAAATAACACAAAATTCAACATGACTAATAAATAAATAAATATTTAAATAACAGAAAATTGAACAGGAACAAATACAAGTGCACTTAAAGAACATCTCAATCAATTCAAAACTTTGCTTTCCTGGCCTTCGAAGCTGCAAAACTATTAATTGCTTCATCAAAATCAATGGTTTGCACTAATTCGCTTTCAACTGACAACAGTGCAAGATCAGAAAGCCTAGACTCTCCCATTGTAGATCGCAGATAATTTTTGATAAGTTTAAGTTTTGAAAAGCTCCTCTCGCACGAAGCCACAGATACGCAGATTGTGAGGAATAATTTCAGACATAGTGAAAGGTGTGGGAGAGACTCAATAAAATCCCATTCAGCTATGAAGGTCAAAACTTGTAAAGCTGCCCAATCTTTGACTTCTTCTAGGTCCAACTTTGCTGCTTTTAGGTGTCTTCTGAACCTTGGTATCTCCAGTAACAGCTCACTCTCAGATACCTCATCATAGAAATTGGTCAGTTTTGGAATGGACACCTTTAATTCTCCTTCAGTGGCAGATATGAGACTCTTTGCTTGAACAGCCTCAAACATGCCTGCTACTTCCATGATGGCTCTTAATCTGGCCTGGAGTTCCAAATGAACGCGATCAATGCACTCAAACATCGCCCTCTTATTTTCTTCTTGCAGATTTGGGCTTCCAGCATCTCTTGCCAGTTCCCCTGCCATCCTCTTCTTGAACCTGGTTCTTCTCTCTACTGCAATTCCATATTCTTCAGCTTTTAAAAGTGCCTGCTGAATTGCATTTTCGACTAGGTGACTGCGCTCCTCACACAGAAAAAGTCTTAGTGTCTCAAGCTTTGTCACCACTTTATCGAGACTTAAGCCCTTAGTCTGCAGGTACTGCTGTGCATCATTAACTTCCCTCAGTACATCAGACCAGAAGTGCAGGTAGCATAGAAAAGTAAAATCACAGACAGCAGGTAGAAGACCTTGTGCTGCTCCTCTTGTGTCCATATTTTCACATGGTTCACAAAGAGCTCCAAGTGCCGACACAAACATGTCAAATTTTTCTTTTACTGGCTTAACTGCAGAATAATGAGCACTCCAGCGTGTTGTGCATAGTCTTTTTACTGACACTCCAGCATGGTCAATTAACACATCCCATCGATGGGTGGAAGCAGCAAAAAAAGAAAACATTGTCTGCAGAGTTCCAAAAAAGGTCACGCAAGATGCATTTTGAGCAAAAGAGTGCTGACCACATAAGTGAAGGGAATGGTCCACACATCCATTAAAAATAGCCTTCCTGTTTTTCCCCTTCAGAATGGATTGTACACCTCCATGGATTCCAGCCATAGTAGCAGCATTATCATAACCCTGAGAGCGGCACATCATTATGTCGAGTCCATCACTTTCTAATTTTTGAAGAATGTCAGAACTGAGGTCAGCAGCTTTTTTCCCCTTTAAAGGGAAAAATCCTAAAAAAACTTCTTTTACCTCAACTTTCCTGTTGGTGATGTGTACATATCTGATCACTTCAGACATCTGAACAGTATGCGATACGTCAGGCGTGCTGTCAAACACGATGCCAAAGTACTTTGCAGACTTTATGTCCGTTACAATCTTCGCCTTCACATGATTTGCCAGGACACTTATAAACTCATTCTGAGTTTGTGGAGAAAGATAGGAGACAGACATGTTAACTTTACAGGTGTGCTGCTTTAACTTAATTAGGTGTTCCTTCAGTACCGGATCATACTTGAAAAGCATCTCAACCATCTCAAGAAAGTTCCCTTTATTCAAAGAAGACTCATCTTCCTTGTGACCACGAAATGCCAGATTCTGCTTGGCAAGAAACAATGTAATATCCAGCAATCTGTGCAAAATGTCCCTCCACTTTTTCTTCTCAGTCTCCATCGTAGAAATAGTTTGGGCATCAATGGTTTCATGTAGCCTCAGTCCTGCTGCCAAAGTTTTCCACTTTTCCAGACAGTATAAGTGCTCTTCGGATGTCTCATGATTATATACCTTTGGGCTCAGTTTCCACCACTTCTGAAACCCAGTGACAAATTTGGATGTTGTATCTGTAGTACAGCTGGTAAAGAGTCGGCAACAAAAGCAATATAAATTCCCGCTGACAGGTGAGTAAACCATCCATGTCCTCAGAATTTTCTCTCCATTTGGCATGACCTTGTAAAACCACACTTTTGAAAGTTGGCGCACTTCTCCCTTTGATGCAGCTTTTTCATCTGGCCTTTTGGTGACACTAAAAGGACCATCTTCGTTCTGATAAGAAGCACTTCCTCTTTTCACAATTTCTACCCGAAAATGATCTGGAACCGGTATCTCCCAGAAGGACACATCAGATAAAATTTGCAAATCTTTCTTCGTAACTGCAGTCATGTCTTTCATAGTATACGGACTATGGCTTGAGTCACTTTCAGCACTCTCTTCTGCTTCAGATTCTGTCATTTCCATTCCTTGCTCTTCTGCTTGAAATTCTTCAATTTTCCCTCCTTGCTCTTCTTCAGATTCTGCCATTTCCACTTCTTGCTCCTCTGCAGAAAGCTTTCTAGCAAAAGCATCAAAAGAATCAGCTTGATCAATTGGCGGAGTGTCTTTTGATGAACCCTGGCCATCATCTGGTCTTTTGACATACTTGAGCATGGATCCAGCAAGGGTTTTGATTGCTTGAATTTTTGCCTCTTTTGGTCTCCTTTGCTGGAATCCACTTGGCCTCTTTAACTTATGCACTCCATGTGGCATGGTGGAATATTCGCTTAGTAATTCAGACTTTGCTTTCTGAAATCCATTTGAAAAAAGGACAGCATGAAAACATATAATTTGTCTCTTGTGCTTCTCATATTTTGCTAATGGTATGGATAAACCATATCATACACAGTCGTTTGGTTTAACTTTGTGGGGGAGGGGGGGGGTGTTGGAGGTGCTTGCTAGCAGACAGATGGCCGATGGGAAGGGGGGGTTCTAGTGGCAGGTCTGGTGGAAGTATTTTTGCCAACACAAGCAAAGCTACACTTTGGTGCATTCTGCCCCCCCCCCCCCAGAACTCCCACTAACACCAGTATCCGGACCCCACTCCAATCTCACAAACTCCCCTACTGTCGCCTGCAGCCTCAGCTCCAGACACCCCTGACCCCGTGTGCTGCTCTCTGTGTGAGTGAGGGGCTGCGCCGCCGTACGGCACATGTAGCACACAACACACACCTGTCAGAGCACCCACCCGCAGTGGCGGATCCAGAGCTTGGTCTCAAGAGGAGCACTTCCAGATTGTTTTGTGTCGGCAGACTGAAAATAATAGCAGGCTCAGGCTGGCAAGGCAACTTGAATTATGCTAAAATCATTGGGCTAGGGCCATTTTAAATGGTTTCTACCACCAGAAATACTGTTATGTAGCTGACTGACATTAGCGATGCGCCCATGTCAGCACTACATAGCAGTATGTTTCTAATGTTAGTCCCTGCAGCCGTTTTTGTTAAAAAATGCACTTTTATTATATGCTAATGAGCCTCTAGGTGCTATATGGGCGTAAAATCAGCACCTAGAGGCTCCGTCCACTCACCCTGTATTCCGCCCAGGTCCTGTGTTGTGCCTGCCCAGCTCCTCCTGATTGATGCCACTGTTCCCTGCATCGTTGGCGAAATCCCGCGCCTGCGCCGTTCACTTCGGTCTTCGGCGCAGTGAGTGAATGATGCAATCCTGGTGCCGACTTCCTCACTGCGCCTGCGCCGACTACATCACAGTGAGGATCGCATCATTCACTCACACTGCGCCGAAGACCGAAGTGAACGGCGCAGGCGCGGGATTTCGCCAACGATGCAGGGAACAGTGGCATCAATCAGGAGGAGCTGGGCAGGCACAACACAGGACCTGGGCGGAATACAGGGTGAGTGGACGGAGCCTCTAGGTGCTGATTTTACGCCCATATAGCACCTAGAGGCTCATTAGCATATAATAAAAGTGCATTTTTTTTTAACAAAAACGGCTGCAGGGACTAACATTAGAAACATACTGTTATGTAGTGCTGACATGGGCTAATGTCAGTCAGCTACATAACAGTTTTTTCTGGTGGTAGAAACCCTTTAATGAACTCTTTTAATATGGCAGTCGATTTGCATGTGGTCATCACAGGACTGTCATGCCGGCCATTAGGCCATAGTAGTGTCACTATGACACTATGGCCGGTGTGATGGTCCCGTGATGACCACATGCAAATTGACTGTCACACTAAAAGATTAACTGTAGGCTATATTACAGAAGGCTGGTCCTGGTGGTCAGTGGTGTGGCCTGTGTTCTACAAGGCTAATTTGCATTACTGAGAAATACAGGACACACTACAGCATAATATACTGGAATCTACAGTATACACTGTAAATATATCAGTCCTCAAAACAAATAATAACACCGCCATACAATGACCAGATAACACCTACATACAGTGACTGGATAACACCGGCATAAAGTGACTGGATAACACCTCCATACAGTGACTGGATATAGGATATAAGGGGGCCCAGTATAGAGCAGTGATGGTGAACCTTTTAGAGACTGAGTGCCCAAACTGCAACCCAAAACCCACTTATTTATAAAAAAGTGCCAACATGGCAATTTAACCTGAATACCAATATGGTCTGTCTTCCATGTACTTTATCATTTACATAGCTATAATATCCTGCCTACAGTTAATGCGCTGCCTGTGCTGTTTATAGCGCGCCCTGCACTGATGAATGGCAGAAAAAGTCTAAGGCAAATTGGTACACCCATAGAATTTTTCCCAGTGTGTGGGATGGGTGCCCACAGAGAGGGCTCTGAGTGCCTGACATCTCTCCAGGTCCAACCTGGAGTCCAGGTTAAAGTTTGGAAATGCCCCCTGCCCCCAAATATAATTAAGTAGGCGCAAAGCGGCAGCATGACAGAGTGTGGATTTGGCATCAGCATGAGGAGACCACAGAGTGGCCCAATGACAGAGTCTAGAGTTGGCGTCAGCAGCAGCAGTGTCAGGAGAAAGCCAACGAGTGGCACAGAGTCTGGAGTTCAGGGCAGCAGCATCAAGAGAAGGCCACCGAGAGGCAAAATGACAGAGTGAGGAGTTGGCGGCAGTATGAGAAGGCCAAAGAGTGGCACAATGATAGAGCCTGGAGGTGGCCACCCTGCTTACCTCCTGACTTTGGCAATAGCAATATTTTTACAGCACAGTATGTGTCCCCTATATTTTTATATAATAAATAAAGAGTCCCACAGTACATAATGTGGGCAAAATATACCTAATTACATAACATTCTCAATACATAAACTTATTTTTATGTGGAAAATGGTGCCAGGTGGTGTACCATAATAAAAATGCCAGGGTACACCCCCTGGCACCTTAGAGTATCACTATAAAAAATGTAAAATAGCCTTTTTTCACACAAAAAAATGTATTTATTGTGAATGTTATGTAAGTAGGTATATTTTGCCCACATTATGTACTGTGGGACTCTTTGCACCGGCCCTGTCACGTGGACGTGACCAGGGCCTGTGCACGGATTTTTTGGCAACACAAGCGAAGCTACATCTCGGTGACCCCCACCCCCCTCCCCGCCCGCAGCTCACCTGGTCCTGGTTCTGTCTGCAGCAGCTGGCTTCTCCTCTGTGTGGTCCTGATATCTTCGATCTGCTTCAATCTGGTTTGAGGACTGTACTTTTCGCCCTATAAGATGCACATAGGTTTTAGAGGAGTATAATAAGAAACAATATTTTCCATTATACCTCAGGTCAGACCCCCAATGTTAATCATACCTCAGATCAGCCCCCCATATCAGCCGTCAGCACCCCATCCATCATGCCCCCCATGTCAGCCATCATGACCTAATGTCAGCCGTCAGCACCCCATGTCAGCAGTCAGCCATCAGCCCCCCATGTCAGCCCCATCCATCATGCCCCCCCATGTCAGCCGTCATGCCCCTATGTCAGCCGTCATGCCCCTATGTCAGCCATCATGCCCTCATGTCAGCCGTCAGCACCCCATGTCAGCCGTCAGACATCAGCCCCCCATGTCAGCACTCCATCCATCATGCCCATGTCAGCCGTCAGCACCCATCCATCATGCCCCCATGTTAGCCATCATGACCTTATGTCAGCCATCAGCCCCCTATGTCAGCACTCCATCCATCATACCCATGTCAGCCGTCAGCACCCATCCATCATGCCCCCATGTCAGCCATCATGACCTAATGTCAGCCGTCAGCACCCCATGTCAGCAGTCAGCCATCAGCCCCCCATGTCAGCCCCCATCCATCATGCCCCCCCATGTCAGTCGTCATGCCCCTATGTCAGCCATCATGCCCTCATGTCAGCCGTCAGCACCCCATGTCAGCACCCCATCCATCATGCCCATGTCAGCCGTCAGCACCCCATCCATCATGCCCATGTCAGCCGTCAGCCCCCATCCATCATGCCCATGTCAGCCGTCAGCCCCAATCCATCATGCCCATGTCAGCCGTCAGCCCCCATCCATCATGCCCCCCATGTCAGCCATCATGACCTTATGTCAGCCGTCAGCACCCCATGTCAGCGGTCAGCCCCCCATGTCAGCACCCCATCCATCATGCCCATGTCAGCCATCAGCACCCCATCCATCATGCCCATGTCCGCCATCTCCCCCTCTCTGTTACAATTACAATACACTTACAGTACCTGATATATCACTGGGGTCTGGCTGGAGTGGGTCGGTCTGGTCCTGGCTCCAGTCTCAGCTGGCTCTGCCTTAAGGTGTCTTCTCCAGAGTCCAGCAGGGTCGGCCAAGTTCCAACAAGTCGTGCCTCAGTGTTATTCTGTGACTGTGTTCTGTTCTGCTGCCAGCCTGGAGGGGCAGCTTTTACAGGCCACAGCAGACAGCGCAGCTCCGCCTCCTCGCCTCCCTCCGCCGTGGCCCCACTGACAGCCAGTGACGCCTCCTTGGGCCTGAGCGGCGCACGGCACACATGTAGGCATGACAGCCGCCGCCAGACAAGACAGAAGCAGCCGCTGCCCGCACTGTAAGTAGTAAGTAAGGCCCCCGGACTTACCGCAGTGCAATTTCAATGTGTTACATAATTTAATTAATCACCTTGGTAGGTCTGGCTGGCAGCTGCTGCTACAATGGGGTGTCACCTGCCCCCGCCGGGGGCGGGTGACACCCCATTGTAGCAGCAGCCGCCAGCCAGACCTAACCAAGGTGATTAATTAAATTATGTAACACATTGAAATTGCACTGCAGTAAGTCAGTCCGGCGGCCGGGTGACACCCCATCAGATTGGTGTCACCCGGTGCGGCCCGCACCCCCTGCACCCCCCCTTGCAACACCACTGCTGTCAGTCTTCAGAGTCACAAACATCTGCTAACACGGTCACCCGAATAATGGGTTTATTACTCCTCTGGTCAACATGCAGGACCAAGACTAGTAATGCTGCGATAGAGATATTTCACCTAAATCAAAGTGAATAGGATGGAGCTGTCCCATTGAAGTGAATGAGATGGAGGAGCTGTAATTACACTGCTTGCCACTGCAATGTTGAAAGTGAGCAGGTAAACAGTGAAGAGAACACAGTGCTCCTATGAGAGCTGCGTTCTCTTCAACTGATCGGCAGCAGTGCTAGAAGTCGGATCTCATATTTATGACTTATTCTGAGGATAATGCCTATGACTTCAAGCAATGATCATATACATGGTTGAGTCCCATTATTATGACTATTTCCTACTTTCAAAGTCAGGAGCACTTAGCTCATGAAGCAGGTCACATGTCATAGGCTGGCTTGGTGGGTATATAAGGGCTGTCTGTACACATATCCCTTGTTGCTGTCATGGGTAAAAGGGATGATTTATCAGAGTGGTAAAAGGGATTATTATTGGCTTTTGGATGAAGGTTGGCAGTATGGCAGTGCTGCTGTGGTGAAAGTGTATCGTGAATGGACAAATCATGACAAAGTGAATTGGGGGGGCGTGGCTTGCTCATGGCGGCGTAGTACGCATGGAGGATTGGCTCTCCCGCCATCCCTGTGAAGATCGCTATTACAGAGCTCTAATCAACTCACCTCCTCTCCAGATGGGTCGCAAGACGATCAGAGGTCCTCCTGAGAGTGACCAGCAGTCTGAAAATGCTGGCATCCGGAAGTTTTTCGTCTCCCAGCCGCCAACAACAGGCCTGCCGGCTACACCTAAGATGGCCGCCGGAGCGCCTCTTCCTGCAGGGGACCGTGGATCTCTCTCTGATAGGGAATCGGGAAGCCTGAATTCAGGTACCTCCACAGGGGAATGGGATCTCCGTTCCCAATTACTAGCCCTCCCCACTAAAGAAGACCTAGAAAAGTCTGTTTTCCAGCTGGAACAGACTTACCGCTCTGAGATGGAGACTCTCAAGGGGGAGATCAAATACCTGGGTAACCGTGTGGAGGCTTCTGAGAGGGTCCAGGAGGCTGTTCAGGGTCAATTAGAAGACCATCATGCGGTTCTGTCGGCCCATACGCAACACATTTCCCATTTGATGTCCCATATGGATGATATGGAGAATCACCACCGTAGGAATAACCTGCGCATACGGGGAGTTGCAGAGTCGGTCAATACCGCTGACCTGGAGGCTACGTTGCAATCACTGTTTGGGTCCATTTTAGGGGATTCGACCCCCCTGCCCATTGAATTGGACCGAGTTCACAGAACACTAGGTCCCAGATCTAATGATGCGGCCAGGCCAAGAGATATCATCTGCCGCGTACATTTTTTCAAGATTAAGGAGGACATTCTGAGCGCTGCAAGGAGAGCAGACAAGCTGGAAGTTGGGGGCTCGCCTATTCAAATCCTCCAAGACCTTTCAAGAAGGACCTTACAATTACGCAGAGCGGTGAGGCCTCTGCTTTCACTTCTAAAGGAAAAGGACATCATCAAGGAAAGATGGCCGGTCTGCGACATTCAGGGATCCGGAGGACTTACCTAAGTTCCTAGAGACTTTTTCACTGCCAAAGGTCTCATTGCCCGAGTGGCCTATCATTCCCCTCCTCTTCCAGTCAGGGACAGTGGTCTAAGGTGTCACCCAGGGTCTCCAAGCAGAAGAAGACACCGTGACTTAGGTCCCTCTACTCTGTGGGCCTGAGTTAGTGAGCCCCAGTTTGCGATGTCTGGAGAGCCGAATTTGGGTCGCAATGTTTGAGGACTGTTCCCTACAGTTTTGCATGTTCGGGTTCCCCTGTTATTATTTTAAGAGGTCTTGTTGGCCTTGATAGTCATCTTTAGCAGGTTCATTGTGCCCTCATAGATAGCACTGTAGTGTAATGAGGGGGGGGGGGGGGGGGTCAGGTTCTCATTATATGTGGTCTTAGTTAGCGATGTTATTTCGTTGTATTATGCTTACTTTTCCAAGCACAGTGGTGGGGGTGGGGGAGCCTTTGCTCGCATTGGGCTTCCTTTCTCCCTCGGTTACATTAAGGGGCGGGTAAGGTGGGGGCTGGTTTCTCCTCCTTCACTGGTTGCTAGATTGTGCACATTTGCATCATAGTTCCATAGGTACAATATGGTTCGTTCGTCTTGTCTCCCTTGGTCTGTTGTGTCTCCTCGTGTGTGTGTCCCCCCTCCCATACTCCTGGGTATACATTCCCCATACCTGATCACTCGCTTACAGTGCTATCACCTCTATCAAGACATGTTCGTATAATACGAACAAATTTCAAGACAGGACACGTTCCTGCGTATAAGAATAAGTACTTCCCGATATGGGCTCATAGCACTTTCGATGCTTCTAAATCTAGGGGGGTGTCTATTGCAATACATAAGAACGTTCCCTGCACCATTCTAGACACTGTGTCTGATTGTCTAGGTAGATATTTATTCCTGAAGGTATCCATATACTCCAGAACCCTTGTGATTGCTAATGTCTACTTCGGAGGTTTTTGCAGCTATGGAGGACTTTTCAGAGGGTCTACCAATCATTATGGGCGGGGATATTAATCTCCCTCTAGATGCCAGACTGGATACTTCCACAGGTAGGTCCTCTATCTCTCCTGGGGTGGCTCGTGGACTATTGAGACACTTACACTCCTTACGTTTGGTAGACGTATGGTGTATCTTCCACCCTACTGATAAGGACTTCACGTTCTTCTCCCTAACTCATAACTCATATCACCGCCTTGACTATATCTTTATTTCCCACGGCTTGCTAGATTTCCAACCGAGGGCAGGCATTGAACGCATTATTTTTTCTGATCACTCTATGATTTGGGTCACTTTAAACACAGGAGATCCTAATCGCAGGGAGGGGGACGTGGAAATTGAATGACAATGTGTTGAGGGGTCCTGTCGTCTCAGACTTTGTGGAGGTACATAAAATGGATACTTCTAGTCCTACCATTAAATGGGAGGCTTTAAAATGCGTAATCATTGCATGCGTTCTGCAGAGATTTCTGATCTCCTACGGAAATTAACTGATCTAGAGCGACAACATAAAAAAGACCCTTCGTTGCTGGTGTTCCATGAGCTCAGCAATACTAGATCTGCTCTACGGAAAATTATAGATCAAAAATACTTGGGGGCCAGGGATAAACTTAGAAAGCTTTTTTATGGCCATGGGGACAAAAGTGGTAGACTTTTAGCCAGGATGCTACGGGCGAGACAGCCAGTCACCTACATTTCTTCAATTAATTGCAGGAGTGGGGGTAAGGTCCATTCTACCAGGGATATTCTGCAAGAGTTTCAATCTTATTACGTAAGCCTGTATAACTTGAAAGGGAAGCACGCTGATCTAGCTCCGGAACAGAAAGTTCCGAAAATTAAGCATTATATGTGTCAATTACTAGGCCCTAAGCTATCGGTGGAAGAGAGGGACGATTTAGAGAGAGATTTTTCCCTTCAGGAGATCCAGGGGGTTGTTAAAAGATTAGTGGTTAGTAAATGCCCGGGTCCGGATGGCTTTACTCCTCGCTTTTATAAGACATTTCTAGACGATATATCTCACCCCCTTACCGATATGTGCAATTTGATAACAAAAGGCTCTTGCTTCCCAGCCCAGGCTTTGATGGCTCATATTTGCGTGCTTCCCAAACAGGGGAAGGAGCCTTTGGTGTGTAGCAACTATCGCCCAATCTCATTGATCAATATCGACGTGAAGATATATGCCAAAATCCTCGCCGACAGGCTGAAAGTTCATATGCCGGCTTTGATTCATGCAGATCAGGTGGGCTTTGTCCCTGGGCGGAAAGCAAGAGACAACACTATTAGAACTTTAGCCCATATCATGCGGTCCACCTCTTCCGGATCCCCCTATGCCTCCTCTCGGTTGACGCCGAAAAAGCCTTTGATCGGGTAGATTGTGTATTTTTACAGGAGGTGTTGGGGGCTTTTGGTCTAGGTCCCAATATGACACATTGGATCCTTGCCTTATACCACAATCCCAGAGCGCAAGTACGGTGTGAACGGGGCTCTTTCTGACTCATTTCCGATTCTTAACGGTACGAGACAGGGGTGCCCTCTATCCCCTCTACTGTATATTATGGTCATGGAATTCTTGGCCAGGGCCCTAAGGGTCAATCCTTCCATTAAGGGTCTTAACATTGGAGCCTTAGAATCTAAAATAACCATTTACGCTGATGACCTCTTAATATACTGTTCCGATCCGGTAGTTGGTCTCCCCAACATCCTGAAAGAGTTCTCACTCTTCAGGGACTTAAGCAATTTCAAAGTAAATCTCCACAAGTCTGAGATACTGAATGTTAATATTCCGCCCGCTACAGTCTCGTCCTTAACCACTTCCCATCTGGGCCATTTGCCCCCTTCCTGACCAGGCCTAATTTTGCAAAACTGACATATCTCACTTCATGTGGTAATAACTTTGGAACGCCTTTATTTATCCAAGTCATTCAGAGATTGTTTTCTCGTGACACATTGTACTTCATGATAGTCATAAATTTGAGTCAAAATATTTCACCTTTATTTATGAAAACATCCCAAATTTACCCAAAAATTTGAAAAATTCGCAATTTTCTAAATTTCAATTTCTCTGCTTTTAAAACAGAAAGTGATACCTCATAAAATATTTATTATTTAACATTCCCCATATGTCTACTTTATGTTGGCATCATTTTGGAAATGTCATTTTATTTTTTTAGGACGTTAGAAGGCTTAGAAGTTTAGAAGAAATTCTTCAAATTTTTAAGAAAATTGCCAAAACCCACTTTATAAGGACCAGTTCAGGTCTGAAGTCACTTTGTGGGGCCTACATAGTGGATACCCCCATAAATGACCCCATTGTAGAAACTACACCCCTCAAGTTACTCAAAACTGATTTTACAAACTTTGTTAACCCTTTATGCGTTCCACAAGAATTAAAGGAAAATGGAGATCAAATTTTTAAATTTCACTTTTTGGGCAGATTTTCCATTTTAATCCAATTTTTTCTTTAAAACATCGATGGTTAACAGCCAAACAAAACTCAATATTTATTACCCAGATTCTGCGGTTTACAGAAACACCCCACATGTGTTCATAAACTGCTGTATGGGCACACGGCAGGGCGCAGAAGAAAAGGAACTCCACATGGTTTTTAGATGCCATGTCCCATTTGAAGCCCCCTGATGCACCCTTACAGTAGAAACTCCCAAGAAGTGACCCCATTTTGGAAATTAGGGGATAAGGTGCCAGTTTTATTAGTACTATTTTTGGGTACATATGATTTTTTGATCATTCATTATAACACTTTATGGGGCAAGGTGACCAAAAAATTGGTTGTTTTAGCACAGTTTCTATTTATTTATTTTTACAGCGTTCATCTGAGGGGTTCAATCAAGTGACATTTTTATAGAGCAGATTGTTACGGACGTGGCGATAGCTAATATGTATACTTTTTCTCATTTATTAAAGTTTTACACAATAATAGCATTTTTGAAACAAACAAATTATGTTTTAATGTGTCCATGTTCTGATAGCTATAGTTTTTTTATTTTTTGAGAGATTTTCTTATGTAGGGGCTCATTTTTTGCGGGATGAGGTGACTGTTTTATTGGTACCATTTTGTGGGACATACGCGTTTTTGATCACTTGGTGTTGCACCTTTTGTGATGCAAGGTGACAAAAATTGCTTGTTTTGACACTGTTTTTTTTGTTTTGTTTTTTACGGTGTTCATCTGAGGGGTTAGCTCATGTGATATTTTTATAGAGCTGGTTTTTACGGACGCGGCAATACCTAATATGTATACTTTTTTTTATTTGTTTCACTTTAACACAATAATAGCATTTTTGAAACCAAAAAATGATGTTTTAGTGTCTCCATGTTCTAAGAGCTATAGTTTTTTTTATTTTTTGAGAGATTTTCTTATGTAGGGGCTCATTTTTTGCGGGATGAGGTGACGGTTTTATTGGTACCATTTTGTGGGACATACGCATTTTTGATCACTTGGTGTTGCACCTTTTGTGATGCAAGGTGACAAAAATTGCTTGTTTTGACACATTTTTTTTGGTTTTTTTTTACGGTGTTCACCCGAGGGGTTAGCTCATGTGATATTTTTATAGAGCTGGTTTTTACGGACGTGGCAATACCAAATATGTCTATTTTATTTTTTCTATTTTTAATTTTTTTTTTATTCCTTACTTGGGGACCTTTTTATTTTTACATGTGAAACTTTTTTTTATTTTATTTTTTTCAACCCTTTATTTTTTTTTTACACTTTTCGTCCCCCATAAGGTCATACAAGACCTCTGGGGGACATTTGCTTCACTTTTTCTTTTTTTTTCACTGTTGATTTCTCCTGTAACTGGGGCTGACATAGTAGCCCCAGTTACAGAAGAAATGCACCCCCCAGAGAGGCTGTACAGCGTGATTCTGCGCTGTACAGCCTCAGAGCAGGGCTGAGCGAGGTCTCTGTAAGACCTCACACAGCTCCTGCAGCTCCGGTCCCGGCGGTCACAGCGCTTCCTGCTCTGCAGACACAGCGCTCGGCGAGCACTGTGTCTGCAGCGATCCGGAAGGCAGGGACACCTGGGCACTGTCCCTGCCTTCTCTCTGGGTTGCCCTGCTGTCACTGACAGCGGGCAACCTGATCAGCAGCTGCACGATTAGCGTGCAGCTGCTATTTCTGAAAGGACGTTCAGAAACGTCCGTTCAGAAATAGAGGTCCACCCATAGGACGTTTATATCCTATGGGCGGACTTAAAGCGGTTAAGAGCGTCATTCTCTTTTCAATGGAAAAGGGACTACATTTCATACCTAGGGACTGCCATCCCGTCCCACTTGGCCAGCCTGCATCAGAGGAATTTTGTTCCGCAGCTGGAGGACATTAAGAAAGACTTGGCATCCTGGAGGAAACTTCCTTTGTCGTGGTTTGGGAGATTGCACACTTTAAAGATGAACATGCTACCTAGAATCTTGTACCTCTTCAGAACCATCCCCATACCTGTGTCATGAGCCTTCTTCAGGTCCCTCAGAACGTAGTTCTTGGATTTCATCTGGGCCGGCTCATCGCCTAGATTGGGGATACGTTTTCTAACTAGATCCAAATTGAGGGTGGGGATTAGAGTCCCAGATATGCAGCTGTACCATAGAGCGTTGATCCTCTCCTATGTGTTGGACTGGTTTAACAATATCTCCTCTAAGAGGTGGGTCCAGTTTGAGAGGCAGGAGATGGGTTTCCCGATTCAGGACCTATTGTGGACTTCTAAGTCACATAGACCTAAACACATCCCATTTCTCACGGATGGGGTGCTGCGTGTCTGGGACAAATATGCTGTATCCCTGGGTTGCACTACTTTTCCGGGTCCCATGACTCCCATAGTCAACAATCCTAGCTTTTCGTTGGGAATGTGTCAACAGACGCTGTTTGGCCTGCATAGGGAGGAGAGCGTAAAAGTACGCGACTTTGTACTTAAAACAGTAATCCGTCCCCTAAACTCTTTCCTTGGGCAGAATGACAGGGGGCCTGGTTCCAATATATGTGCATTAGGGAATTCATACCCTCTCTAGGGCCCATTTCCAATTTATCTAGGAACTTTACAGCCTTTGAATCTCTGTGTCTCCAGAAGTCTCCCCCTACCCATTTAGTGTCTTTGGTCTACGGGCTGCTGCGGGTGGGGGGCCTCTATCCTCTCTGCCATACGTTAAGGCTTGGGAGAGAGAACTGGGGAAAAATTTCTCTGAGGAGCAGTGGATAAAAGCATTCACACTTTCCTATAAGTCCACTGTTAGTTGTGGTTTGCAAGAGAAAAACTTCAAGATCATATCCATATGGTACAGGACGCCAGCCGTCTTGCATTCCTTCTACCCTACCTGCTCGGAATTTTGTTGGAGATGTGGAATGGAGAAGGGTACAATGTCCCACATTTGGTGGCACTGTCCTAAAGTATCCCCATTTTGGGAGGCTTTGAATAGTCTATATAACCAGGTCACAGGTACCTCAGCAAAGTGGTCCCTGGAGAGGAGTCTGTTATCTATGCTCCCTGGTTCCATTCAAACTTTAAAGAAAGGCCTTCTGAGATTTTTTTTGTGCAGGCTGCACGTTTGATTATACCTCAACATTGGAAGTCTCAGGAAGCTCCAAACATAAAAGTTGGTTAGACACTTTTGAAAGCATACGTAGAATGGAGGAACTAATAGCTGAAGATGAAGGTTCCGATAGGAAGTATCTTAAGACTTGGACCCCCTGGATCTTGTTCAGGGACACTCCGGCTTTCTTTGGTTGGTTGGCGCAGGCAGATAGTTGCGGGTAGAATTTGTCAGTTATCCACCTTAACATAGTGTTACCTCTCCTCTTGTGTCTCCCTTCCCTTGTCGTCTTGTTTTTGTCGCCGTCTTCAGTGTTATTGTTTTAAGGGATAGTTATCTTTTAATTATCTACTTCATAAGAAGTTATTGCAGAGTCATGCTGTACAATTTCTATGTCATATGCAGTAGTCTATACGTATTCAGATATGATGCTGCTTTGTTTACGACTTTCGTAATAAAAATACTTGAACAACAAAGTGAATTAGCAACTTGGAAACTGCAGAGCACTGCATGCTGGCTACGAAGGTGCGCAAAGGTTGACTGACCCACTACAGTGGACAACCAAATGTGAACCAGGGGCCACCAGTCGTGCATCTTAAAACAACAGTTCAGCGAACCCTACTGAGTATGAGGCTCTGAAGCAGAAGGATGGTCACTGCACCTCTGCTAACGAATTTGCATTGGCAGAAAAGGCTTCCATTTCAGAATTGGACTTCTGCTGAATGGCAAAGGGTTGACCCCAAAAAGTCATATTTTGTGCTTCATGGAACTGATAGATATTGACATGTCAGGCAAGAAACATCAGAGAGCAATTACCCTGCAACCATTGCTGTAAGAACTCAAGTTGGTGGTGGCAGCGTTATGGTCTGGGGAATGTTTTTTATGGTATTCTTTGGTCCACTCATCCAAGGCACGCTCAACGATGTGGGAATAAATCCATCCTTGCAAATCATGTACACCCATACTGTACATGCTGATTGTCTTCCCTGGAGCAGATGGGGTCTTCCAGCAAGACAATGCGACATGTCACATGGCTAGAAATGTCAGACATTGGTTCGACTGAAGCCCCACAGCCTCCTAAAGCAGCTGATCGGTGGGGTCCAAAACTCCTGAGGATAGGTCATCAATATAAAACACTTAGAAAACCCCTTTAAGGGATACTTAAGGACATTGTTACATTTTTAAAGGGGCAGTTAAGGACATTATTACTTGTTAAAGTGGCACTATCACATTATTAATACTTTTTAGTGTGCATTATTACTTTTAGGGGGTACTCAGGGGCATTTTTAGCTTCAGAGGGACATACATGGGGGCATTATTACTGTATAGGGAGAAAAAAAAGAGGGTTGTTACTACATTTTAGGGTTACACACAGAATTATTACTTTCTAGAAGACACAAAGGGACATGAATTATGTGTAGGGGGCATCATATTTGGCATTATTACTTTGTGGGGGTATAAAAGGAGCATTATTACTGCATGGGTCACTGAGAAAATCCCTATTATACTGTGGGGTACCTGTGTGATACAAAAAGATGGCAATTTTACTGTGTAGAACTCTATTACCATCTTAAAGGGGTCACCTCACTTCAGCAAATGGCATTTATCATGTAGAGAAAGTTAATACAGGGCACTTACTAATGTATTGTTATTATCTATATTGCCATCTTTGCTGGCTAGACTCATTTTTACATCACATTATACACTGCTAGTTCCCATGGTTATGACCACCCTGCAATCCAGCAGCGGTGGTAGTGCTTGCATATTGTAGGAAAAAGCGCTGGCTTCTCTGGTGGCCTATACTGTGCAAACACGACCACCACCGCTAGATTGCAGGGTGGTCGTAACCATGGCAATGAGAAGTGTATAATTTGATGGAAAAATAATCTAGCAAGCAAAGGAAGCAATGTGGACAATCACAGTACATTAGTAAGCATCTTGTATTAACTGTCTACAGGATAAATGCCATTTGCTGAAGAGAGACAACCCCCTTTAAGTACTATATAAAGCACTGTGTATCTGACACAATTATTTTTGGGGGTATTATCTACCATTATTTTTTTAGGGGTGCTGTCTATGGTGCACTATTTTTTGGGGGTAGTGTTAATTATAGTTATGAACTTATGATGCTATTTATGAAGCACAGTATCTGGGAACATTGTGCCACACAGTGGGAACAATAATAGGGGCAGTGACAGCTACAGAATTGAGGGTATTGCAAGGATGGGAAGTTAGTGTAGGTTGGGGAAAGGTAGGGAAGTGTCATGTTCTAGTGAGGGTCCTACTGACCCCTAGAACATCTCTCAGGCATAGCACACCAAGGCAAGCAGACACACAAAGCAAGGACCAAAAACGAATACTTTATTAACAGAATCAGGACATGACATTGAGCTGGACCAGCAGGTAAGGGACCAGTGGCAGGTAATACCACTGGACCAAGTGCACCCGTTTGACTTGGGGCCAAATGCAGAGGGCAGAGACTTAGTGAGCCCTGTTCTTCACAGAGCCCCTGATGATGGGGATGAACTTGTCCGAGGGCTCACTGGTCGCACCTCCAGGATGATCCCGATTCACTTGGCCACTTACCTGAAGAGACTGATAGTGCAAGCACCAGCGGTCCACACAGACAAGGGCTGGAACCCAGGCACACAAACTGGAACCCAAACAACCACACGGGACACAGTTCAAACAAGACAATGGGAACCAGAACACAAGCAGATGCCTGGACCCCTTGCAGAACAGAAGCATGATGGTCCCAGTTAGAGCTGCCCCAAAAGGCAGACAAGCAGTGTCACGGCTGAGGATGGGGGAAACCCTCAGCCGTGCAATGCCAGGTGTTGTAGTGGCTACTCGGCCATGAGCACAGGATAGGGAGCAGGTCACCTCCTCAATGCATCCCTAACCTGACCCTAACTCCTAACCAGCATGGGCCGACCTTTAAGGTAGGAGGACCCATGCGCAGGAACCTCGGAGCCCTATCTTACCCTCCGCAGATCCCTGCGCTAGGAGCTGGGTAGACGACCTACTCCTCCTTGGCACGGAGGAGCAGGAGTCTCAATGGCCAAGCTGTTGGGAAAAGGGGAACACTAACAGACTAATGGAAATGGCAGGCGAACTAAGTAGTTCTACCAACCTGCCACATCCTTGCTGACTGGATCCCTCAAGAGACAGGAATCCAGAACCATTAGCTGCACCAAAACATAGAAAGCTCCCAACAGAAGAACATACAACCTCACCAACATAAAGACATCAACAAGAACAATAATTTTTATGACCACAGGGGTGGCTCTCACTGGCAAGGAAGATGGAGGTCACAGGAGGCTGCTCCAGCAAAGCATGACTGAAGCAACCTCCTGAACCATGCTAAACACCCAGGCTATATAGGCCAAGAAGCCACACCCCACAGTCGGACACACCCAGTGACATCACACACACACTGGGAAGGGAGTTAACCCTTCCACACCACAGAAGGGAAAACACACATATAGGGGAAAGTGTCCAACTGCATCACACACTGTGGCTGTTCCCGAAGGCCGAGACAGTGCCACCACATGTACAGACTACAACAAACGTTGCCACGGGCAACCACAGTGTGGGGAAGGATGTCAGTGCACACCACAAAACACTGTGCACACAGACATACCAAAAGTGCATACACACACTGCACACAACTCCCAGGGAACCGCACACAAAGCTGTTGTCCGTGGCAACCGCACTGAGGCTAACTACATTATGCCTCAGCTGCGGTTGACACAACAACCCAAACCGCGGGCAACTGTATGCGGCTCCCCAGGTGTCACGGCCATAACCGTGGCCGTGACAAGCAGATGCCTGGACCCCATGCTGAACGACACATGGCAGTCACAGGCAGAGCTGCCCAAACAGGCAGACATTCAGATGCATGGACCCTGTGCGGAACGACACATGGGGGTAAGAAGCTGAGCTGCCCAAAAATGTTCTCCCTCCAGAGAACCCAGGAGCCCTCTCACCAAAGGCATAGACTCGGACTAGAAGATGCCTATTCCCCATGCAGAGTTAGTCCATGGGTGAACAGACAGCTGCACCACAAGACACAGAACCAGACAAGGGGACCTTGATGTCTCACTAGGTGACCACACAGACAGTGCAGATTGAATTATCCCAGGGCAGGTGCATAGCTCCTGCACCTAGCAAAGCTGGAGACAGAATGCCCCCCCAAACCCACAGCTCACAGGTATATAAAGAGCAGGATAACTAGGTCATCTGACACCTAACAGACACACCCAGACCAGACAATTAACCCCACCAGAAACAAGACAACAAATAGGGGAGCATGCATACACAAATAACAGTTCACACAGACTGCCATGACTACATGTAAGTCATAGCAACCAGCCTACATGGACTCCAAAGCAGCCAGTACGCCAGAGATCTACTAAAGCAAGTATGTACAGCAACTCGTGACACAATGAACTACACTGTGACAGGAGGGTATTAGAAAGGTTCGGAGCCAAAGACGTCTCTGCTGCAAACTCTGTATACTGTGTTTTTAAAAGTAATAGGATGGTAATATTATGCATTCACTATCTAGTAGTATTGGTAGTGGTCATGGTGTAGCATTCTCGGAGTTGGGAGACCACTCAGGCCTTAGATATGTTACTCCCCCCTCGTGCTGAATTCCTAGCTACACCTCTATGTACTTGTTATAAAAACGGGGGAACATAAAATGGCAGCTTGATAATTTCTTTAGTTTAAGGTTAACACAAAGGTACTCTTTATTATGAAAGCTGTGATGATGATTATCACGTCAATAGCAACAAGTTGAAAATTTATACAATTATTAAATTAACAACACGGCTAAACTTGAAATCGTAATAATTACTATTTAAATGAGCAACATTTTATGCATCAGAATCAAGTCACAAAATTTCCCTAGAGGAGTCATGGATCAGAATTTGTTCTTGCTACTGTTCTGTTCACATCTGCATACAGTTTTTTATTGACACCATGGTCTCCATCAGTACCACCACCAGTTCCTAGTGGATTCCACTGACTCATAAAGCGGACTGTCACTTGACAGGAAAATAGCACTGCAAGCATTGCTACTCTTCCTGTCAATTTCGAAAAAAATCGATGACGGAGACCAGCAAATGTGAGCAGTGGCTTGGTATTAAGGAGAAGTTTCTGCCAAAAATGAAAACGAATTGCCTTATCTGATTAAACTGTTGGAGTCAGTTGACCTTAAAGAGTTTGGCCCAATGGCCCATTTTACATCGAAACATAGAATGTGTCGGCAGATAAGAACCATTTGGCCCATCTAGTCTGCCCAATATACTGAATACTATGAAAAGCCCCTGGCCCTATCTTATATGATGGATGGCCTTATGCCTATCCCATGCATGCTTAAACTCCTTGACTGTATTTGCAGCTACCACTTCTGCAGGAAGGCTATTCCATGCATCCACTACTCTCTCAGTAAAGTAATACTTCCTGATATTACTTTTAAACCTTTGCCCCGCTAATTTAAAACTATGTCCACTTGCAGCAGTTTTTCTTCTTTTAAATATTCTCTCCTCTTTAACCTTGTTGATTCCCTTTATGTATTTAAAAGTTTCTATCATATCCCCTCTGTCTCGTCTTTCTTCCAAGCTATACATGTTAAGGTCCTTTAACCTTTCCTGGTAAGTTTTATCCTGCAATCCATGTACTAGTTTAGTAGCTCTTCTCTGAACTCTCTCCAAAGTATCAATATCCTTCTGGAGATATGGTCTCCAGTACTGAGCACAATACTCCAAATGAGGTCTCACTAATGCTCTGTAGAGCGGCATGAGCACCTCCCTCTTTCTACTGGTAATTCCTCTCCCTATACACCCAAACATTCTGCTAGCATTTCCTGCTGCTCTATGACATTGTCTGCCTACCTTTAAGTCTTCTGAAATAATGACCCCTAAATCCCTTTCCTCAGATACTGAGGTTAGGACTGTATCACTGATTTTATATTCTGCTCTTGGGTTTTTACGCCCCAGGTGCATTATCTTGCACTTATCAACATTTTAGTTGCCAGATTTTTGACCATTCCTCTAGTTTCCCTAAATCCTTTTCCATTTGGTGTATCCCTCCAGGAACATCAACCCTGTTACAAATCTTTGTGTCATCAGCAAAAAGACACACCTTACCATCTTGCACTTTGGGGGCATATCACTACAATATGCCACCAATGTCCGATAGGGGCAGGTCCCACCTCTAAGGCCCCCACCTATCTCTAGAATGGGGACGACAATGTGAACAAGGATGCACTGTGCATGCACGGCCACCCTTCATTCACTCCCATAGAGCAGCGCACTCCACACTTTTCGGAACTCCCATAGAAGTGAATTGAGAGACTCATTCGTGGTGCCCTCTCCTTTGTTTTCGGGGCCCCGTACTATGCATTGATGCACTTCACAGATGTGGGACCCACCCCTATTGGACATTGGTGAAATATCCTAGCGATATGCCACCAAAGTGCAAGATGGTCCGATCTTAGGTGTATTGCCAGCTTCATCTCTACTGCATCAACTAGCAAGGCACAAGCCTTCCCATTCCACAGACTTCTGTCATAGAGAAGAATCTATTGCTTACAAACAAGCACTTTGGATTTTTCCCAACACAATTGTATTACCCTCTATATGGTGGTACATTTTTTCCCTTCATTTATGCCTTAAATAGATAATATGAAGCTTAACAGTGGAAACATATAGGTTACAATGTACTTTAGGAAGCAGCAGCCAATATACTCGAGCAAGTATCAAGCATATGTTACTGCACCGTAAGCTGCTCATTACTAGTTTGGAACTTACATGGTCAATTAGCCTCATCTGGTTAGAGAGTTCCTCATTTAACCACAGCTCAGAACACACATCAGCATATGAGGCACATGGGGTTGATACATGCCAAAGCAAATTTTGGGGAAATGTTCCCTGGCACTTGAATTAGTAACTGTGTAGAAGTGACACTGAAGCATAAAATGAGGGGAGGATGTAGTACTTTAGTTATATATGATGCCAAGATTTCCACAAACCTTATCTACATGATTCACAGAGTGTCTGCACCAGAATCGGCACATACATTGACATGCAGTGCAATGTTTAATTTTCAGCATGTCAATGTATTTTACTAGTATATGATACAGATTTCATCCTTCGCTATACACAAATAATCAGCATTTCTGCACCAAAATCTACAGCAAAATGCACAAGAATTAGCAATTTGCAAAACGTAGGTCAGTCTGGTTGTTAGCAGTTGAGGGTGCATGGTTGCACAGTCTTACACTGGCAGAACTTATTGGATAGTCTCAGACTGTGCAGGGACACCCCCCAAGTAGTAACACCCTGCTAGTAATACATTTATAATGTCTAGCAGGGATAATAAAGTAATGGTATAACATAGAGTCATAAGAATAGATGATCTAGAATTGTTATGACATGGGGGATGCGTGTAGTTACTAAAACAGATATGTGAGGAACAGTTACAGGTCCCCTTTAATACCCAATTTGTGGCTCAGAACTGTCTACTATCTTTGAAGGTAACTCTCGTCTTACCAGCCATTGGAAAATTTTGGTGTACATAGTCATATGTGAATAGATGTCCAATATTTACTTATAAAAATTCTTATCCAACATTCCTGCATGGATTATACGCATGATTTGGTGCCACGCTTGTTGTATTACTGAACTTATTGCCATAACATTTGACCTGGGGGGAAAAAGCTGCCTTCCTTATTATATTTCCTATAAAAATTTATTTAGAATCATAATATTATTTGCTTAGAAGACTTTATCAAAACATTAAACTCATTATGAACAGGAAATACTATCCTCTTTGAGTTTCGGCACATTTAGGCTAAATAGACAAGCTGTAAATAAATATGGTGCATTTACTTTTGAAATCTCAGAATTCATAGTCAAATTTGCATTTGCAGGATCTGCAGTTTATACTTCAGCGAAATCTTAATTTCTCCGAGCTGAGTTCTTGTAAATCACATGCCTGCTTTCCATATAAATGTTAGATACATTGTGATAAATTGGCATTCCAGCAACCAAGGAAAGTTTAGTTAAAGCAGAAGGTGATGTCAGGGAGAAGTGATTTATTCCAGGCCTTCTAATTTCCTTCTTGTAAAGAGGATATCATTCAGAGTGAATCCCAGCTAACTGTATTTACAAGCTTTATAATCTTCATGTTGTCTTGCAGAAGTTGACTTTTATATGCTTTTTATGTAAACCATAAACTCCTCATTAGAACTCTGGTTCTAATGAGTACAAATATGATGTAGTAATATGGACCATGCGTATCACACTTTTAGAGAATATATATAGAACACAAGTGTTAGTATACACAGTAAGGGGGAGATTTATCAAAACTGGTGTAAAGGAAAACTGCCGTAAGGCTACTTTCACACTAGTGTTTTTGCTGGATCTGGCAGGGTTCATCAAAAATGCTTCCGTTACTGATAATACAACCATCCGCATCCGTTATGAACGGATCCGGTTGTATTATCTTTAACATTGCCAAGACGGATCCGTCATGAACTCCATTAAGGGTCCATTCACACATCTGTGTGTGTTTTGCGGATCCGCAGATCCACAAAACATGGAAACCGGCAATGTGTGTTCCGAATTTTGCGGACCGCACATTGCCGGCACTAATAGAATATGCCTATTCTTGTCCGCTATGTTCGTGCGGCCCCATAGAAATAAATGGGTCCGCAATTCTGTTACACAAAATGCGGAAAGGAATTGCGGATGTGTGAATGGAGCCTAAAAGTCAATGGGGGACGGATTTGTTCTCTATTGTGGCAGATTGTGTCATAGAAAACGGATCCGTCCCCATTGACTTGCATTGGGGGTCATGCGGGATCCGTCTTGCTCCGCATACCAGGACAGAAAGTAAACTACAACATGGTATGGGAAGGTATAACTAAACGGAACGGAATGCGTTTTGGAGCATTCCGTTCTGTTCAGTTTTGTCCCTATTGACAATTAATAGGGACAAAACTGAAGCGTTTTTTTCCGGTATTGAGCCCCTATGACGGATCTCAATACCAGAAAACTAGAATACTAGTGGCTTTAGTTGCCCATAGCAACCAATCAGATTCCCCCTTTCATTTTTCAGAGCCCCTTTGGTCGCTATAGGCAACTAAGCCAGTTCTGCTTTACACCACTTTGATAAATCTCCCCCTATGTCTTTAAAGGGGTTCTTAACTTTGTGCAATCCCTACTTCCTAGAAGGTTCCCTCGATAAGCTCATCACAAGTGTCCCCCTGCTTGGACCTCCAGTGACCATCCATATTCTGTGGGGAAACCTCGCAGTAAGGCTTCTTGCACACGAGTGTGACGGATTAGGTCCAGATGCGTTCAGAGTGCGTTTAGTGAAACTCGCACCATTTTGCAAACAAGTTCAGTCAGTTTTGTCTGCGATTGCGTTCAGTTTTTTGATGCGTTTTGATGCGTTTTTCACACGCGTGATAAAAAACTGAAGGTTTACAAACATCTCTTAGCAACCATCAGTGAAAAATGCATCCCACCCGCACTTGCTTGCGGATGCAATGCGTTTTTCTCGCAGCCCTATTCACTTCTATGGGGCCAGGGCTACGTGAAAAACGCAGAAGAGGACTTCCGGTTCCGGCACTGGGATGTAAGGCGGTTGCGTGAGAAGCTCCGTTTCACCCTCTCCCCAAAATCTGCATATACCTGCATGTAAAAGCCCTCAACTACCTCTGCAAGCTGTGGTTCCTTGTCCCTCTTCTGCTCAGGGAGCTCGTCCATGGAGAGATACCTGCTTAGAAGCAGTGGAAGGCCGGCAAACGTGAAGGAGAGGTCCGAGGGAAGTGAAGGCAAGATGGCGCCGGAAGACCGCGCAGACACAATTGAGTCCCATGCGCACTCCCCGCACTCCCCAGACATGTTTATAGGAGAAACGGAGATGTCAGCTCCTGAAAACAGGGGCATCCTGCTGGATTATAAAAGCTTAGCTGTTAAGGTGGCTAAGCACCTTGCCCCAGACATCAAGGACTCTCTCATTACAGTGGTGTCAGCCTCGCTTCAAGAGATTCTATCCGAGGTAGAGTCACACTCCTCTAGAATAGGGGAAATTGAGCAAAGGATTGCAAACCTGAAAGAGGAGGCGACAAGGGCTTAAAATACAATTAAGAAGCCAACACACGATAACGCCACACTACGTAATTGCATGGAGGACCTGGAAAATAGGTCCCGCTGGAACAATTTAGGAATTCTAGGAGTCCCAGAGTCCATTAAACATGCAAAGAAGAAATTCCAACAGCCCTAGACCTAACTGGCCTAAAGAGGGTGGAAAGAGCTCACCGCGTGGGCCCTATATGATTTGCACCATCGCATCAGATGAACACAACACATTCTTATGGGAATAATCCCAAACAAGTCATTGTCAAGTTCTTAAATTACAACCATAAAGAGGAAATTTTGAGAGCATTTTACTCCAGAAAACCCCTAGAACTGTATAGGGAAAAAATGCTGTATTTTTGCAGACTACTCCGCGGAGGTGGCGAAGAAAAGGAGGAAATGCAGTACTATATGTTCCACGTTATATTATATGCCAAAAAGATAACATTGATAACATTTCAGCTGCAATACCCGGCGACACTGAGAATCCAAATACCCTGAGAAGCCCCACATGTCTTCAAAAACCGAGGTGACGCACAAAAGTTTGCAGAAGACCATGGGTGTATGACAGGAAAGGAGCCAAACAAGTCAAGTCACCAAACCGACGTCAAGGGAGCAACAAATGCAGTGTCCTGAAACACACTGCTTAATTTTATGATTGAGTTTCATGTAAACTGTACTTGTAAATGTGTTCTTGCATAGGGAGGGGGAGGTTCTAACAAGCCTCCCAGGGCTAACTCCACCCTACGCACTCAGTGCACAGTGCAGGAAGAAGAAGGTCACTGTGTGATGTCTGAGGACAAGCTGAACCTCCGCAGCCATTTTGGAGAGTTATCCAAACTCCATACTTAGTTCCATGCACCAGTCCATAGAAGGGAAAAGATTACAGAAGAACCAGGCAACTCAGAGAGGGAATGAGAATATTGACAAAGGAAGGTAACTGTCGTCTATCAGACTCCAGCCTCCTTTGCATCAGGTGGAGAGAGTCCTAGCTACAAGCTACCCACCATAATTAAAGACAAAAAAGCAATTTTTCAGAATATAGTATTCCTAGAAGAGGATACAGAAGTATAGGATTATACAGTACAGCAGAGATAGTTCATCCCTCCAACCTGGGGAAATAAGAGAGAGAATGACTGATTGAAATAGAGGACAATTCCTTATGCAACTTCTGGGAACTAATGTGAATCCCTGTAAAAACTACCTTGATGTAAATTACTTTTGCATACATTGATGACCTATGAATCTGCTTCAGTAAAGTACTGGGAGTTCATTAAAAGCTCTAGTCTCCTTATTCTATATTATTACTACTACTCTCAACATTTGCACCTAGAGGTGCTGGCGTCACGGACACAGGGGCCTAGCCACAAGCACCCTAAACATCACCACCATCAAGAGCACCTCAACCAACATCTGGCTGGCGTTCCCTGCAACGGAGAGTGCCCCGGAAAATCTTGTGCTGTCTTCCCATCCACTGCACTGCCGACCCAGGGAGGCATCTGCTAACCGTGAGTACAAACAACCACTACCCCCATCGGCCCACCGTGAGCCTCACGTGTTTTCCCCTGCGGTCCGGCACGCTGCAAAAAGACAGTTCTCAAATCAACACCCAGTTACTTACTCCATCGAGGCTTGAATGGGCAGAACGGAGGAGAATGCCTGGAAAAGAGAAGCAAGCCTCAGAAATCAATTCCTCCCCAAAGAAGCAGAGAGTGCAAAGATCAAATCGATACTCAACTTTAGTTAAAGTTCTAGTAACCTAAATAAAGGAGGCTTGATATAGAAGTATCAGTATTGGCGTAGTACATGCTTAAAGTTTTATTTGCCTCCTTTATATGTCTTTCTTAATACATCTTTCCTCTCCCCCTGCTCTATTGATTATATGTATTCAGTTGCTGTAGGATTAGGTAATTACCGATGCTTACTTGGAGCTTATTCAAGTCCACATACAAGATGATCAGTAGAGAGAGGATACCTGAAGTAAGATGGGGAATCTGTTGGAGGAGGATGAGGGAGGGGGGGGGGGGGAGGGGAAATGGTGTCTTAGTTCCAGAAAAAAGTGAAGTCCAGGATAGTCAAAGATGGGAAGTAGGAGAGAGAGAGGGGAGGCTCAGCTACAACAGGACAACCTCCTCAATATAGGGTTGGTTAGGTTTATGTTTCAGTTTTTGCATGTGTTCACTGTTACAGAGCACAAACATTTCATTGTATTTCGTATGGGTCTGTATGCAAATCAAAGGAAGTATAGGAATCAACATAGGTTTTATTCCAGGGAAAATGAATGGGAGCATTATATCATGTACGCAGGATTTCTGTTTGTGAATATCATCAACACAGCAACCGATTATGTGTATAGTCACATGGAATTTAAGGGGCTCCGTACCCCTGAGAAACGATTGATGGTTCGCCGACACCTTGAAAGATTAAAAGCAGACATTGCATTACTGCAGGAGACACACTTGGGTGAAGGGGACTGGAAAAGCATGTGTAAACTCTGGGTAGGTTTGGTTCATGGTTCTCCAGCTAAAGGTAGAACTGCAGGGGTACTCACTTTAATTAATAAATCTCTGCCACACAAGATACTATATGTAAGGCCAGATGATGAGGGTCGTTTATTGCATTTGACCATAGACTCACCATGCAGCCTGTTATATTTATGAGATATTTAACGTTTATGGCCCAAATAGTGATAATAGAGATTATTTTCTAAATCTAGAAACTCGACTGGCAACACAGACAACAGGATTGCAGATGGTAGGAGGAAATTTTAATTCGGTAATAGACCAGGACATAGATGGGGCAGAGATATAATATCACAAAAGCAAGCTCCCACATGGGTGGAGAAGGAAGTTAGAGTGAGTGTGCCAGCCACCCCTGCTAGGGGAAGGCTGTCCGTGTAGGAGCTCCCAGATATCCCAAAGTCTCGGCTGAGACATTGATCATCATCCCCAGCCTGTAGAGTACAGACCAGAAACCCAGGAGAAGCCATATTCCTCCTCAGCTAGTCAGTCCCCAGACAGCAGAAGATAGAAAGTGCAGAAGCCAAATTCCTGCCACAGTAAAGAGCTAACAAGCAGACATTCTTTCCTGCAAGCTCCAGGTACATGAGAGAGCAAAAGCATAAATTCCTGCCAACCATTGCCAATACCTGCTGGGACCTAAGACTAAAGCTGTATCTTGCTTGGATGACATCTACTCTCAGTAAAGACAAGTTTAAACTTCACCCAAGGTCTGGATCTCAATTTCTGCTGCAAAATCCCTCTATTACTCCTACTAGTACCACACTCATTTTATTGCAAGTGAGCCAGGATCCAGGAGTCCAGCCGTACCCAGGTAGGAGACACCGTTGACACAAATACTACTACCATACAGAGACATTACACCACTCTGGCATTCCTAACCTGCTATGTGAGTTATAACATCCTTGGAGGGCCCTGTGACAGTACCCTGCGCACGCTGCAATTGGCGTCACAAACAAAACTATAGACTATTATACCCATATCCAGACCCACTGCATAATTTGGCGTCCATGTAACCGTACCACAGTCCTGCTTATTGCATTAACAGGGGACATCGAGAGGACATAAATCTGTATTGGGACACTGCAAAGGCAGATCTAAGGGGGAAGATAATAGCATATATGTGGCTAGAAAGAAGGAAATGTGGAACAAATATATGCATACTAGCTGAACAATAGGAAAAACCTATGCCGATTATGTGAAATGCCCTTTACCTGCTCATCTCCAATCCTGGAAAGAAGCTCAGCACGCCTTTAATAAGTGGGCGATGGAGAAAGAGACTTTCTATAGACAAGAATGGGAGGCCACTCTTTATTGGTACGGCAGTAAATCCGGGA
This sequence comes from Bufo gargarizans, assembly GCF_014858855.1. Classification (NCBI taxonomy): domain Eukaryota; kingdom Metazoa; phylum Chordata; class Amphibia; order Anura; family Bufonidae; genus Bufo; species Bufo gargarizans. Next base: position 147,005,315 of record NC_058085.1, on the reverse strand, counting down.
GACTATTGGCGGGTCTTGCTAGAAATAGGCATCCAGTCTCTCATATAGGGGTGCTGGATGATAAAAAAAGGCAATATAACATCAGATCACCAATTTATTAATAGGATATTAGGCGATTTTTATAAACAGCTATATCATGATATTCCTGACCTCATTCCACAAACCACAATATGAATAATAATAATAATAATAAAATTTATTTATATAGCGCCACCATATTCCGCAGGGCTTTACAAATTCATAGGGTTCATGTACGAAACAAAACTAACTGGCTAATATGCAACTGAAACACTAGGAGTCAGGGCCCTGCTCGCAAGAGCTTACAATCTATGAGGAATTGGGGGTGACACATAAGGTAGTTGATCGTGATAAGTAGGATTTGAGCTATTATTGAACTGACAGGAGTGGTGTCGGCCGATCTGCTTCGGGTTTGGGACTACTAGAGGATCGAGTTCAGGCCAGAAGAGTTGGTGGGGGAAAGATTTAGACGGGGAATGGTCAGTTTAGGTAGCTTGATAAGCCTGCCTGAAAAGATGTGTTTTTAAGGCACGTTTGAAGGGGGAGAAGTTGTGAATTGAACTAGTATTCCGGGGCAGAGTATTACAGAGAGTAGGTGCAGCTCGAGAAAAGTCTTGAAGACGGGAGTGAGAGGTATGAATTATGGAGGTTATTAATCTTAGGTCGCTAACAGAACGGAGAGCACGAGTAGGGTGGTAGACGGAGATGAGGGAGGAGATGTATGGAGGTTCAGCACTGTGGAGAGCTTTGTGGGTGAGGGTGAGAAGTTTGAACTGTATTCTGTGGTGGATGGGTAGCCAGTGAAGTGACTGGCACAGGCTAGTAGCATCAGTGTAGCAGTTGGATTATTAATGCATTGCAGTAGTCAAGACGAGAATGAATCAAGGCAACAACAAGAGTTTTTTCCATTTCCACAGTAAGAAAAGGGTGAATTCTGGCGATATTCTTGAGGTGCAGACGACAAGAGCGTGTAAGTGATTGAATATGTGGAACAAAGGAAATATTGGAGTCAAATGTGGCCCCAAGACAGCGGGCATGTTGCACAGGAGTTATGATAGTGCTGCAGACCGAAATTGAAATATTAAAGGGAACCTGTCACCGGGATTTTGGGTATCGAGCTGAGGACACTGAGGACATGGGTTGCTAGATGGCTGCTAGCACATCCGCAATACCCAGTCCCCATAGCAATGTGTGCTTTTATTGTGTAAAAAAAAAACAATTTGATACATATGCAAATTAACCTGAGATGAGTCCTGTTCTGGAGATGAGTCAGGGACAGGACACATCTCAGGTTAATTTGCATATGTATCCATTATTTATTTTTTTCACAATAAAAGCACACAGAACTATGGGGACTGAGTATTGCGGATGTGCTAGCAGCCATCTAGCAACCCATGTCCTCAGCTCTATACAAAATCCCGGTGACAGGTTCCCTTTAAGTTTAGGTGAGTTAGTAGATGGGGGAAAGACAAGAAGTTCAGTTTTTGAGAGGTTCAGTTTTAGATACAGAGAGGACATGATGTTAGAGACAGCTGCCAGACAATTACTGGTATTTTGGAGTAAAGCAGGTGTGATGTCAGGGGATGAAGTGTATAGTTGGGTCATCAGCATAGAGATGGTATGGAAAGCCAAATCGACTGATAGTCTGTCCGATGGGTGCTGTATAGAGGGAGAAGAGTAGAGGACCTAGTACTGAGCCCTGAGGAACGCCAACATCAAGAGGAAGAGGAGAAGAAGAAGAGCCAGCGAATGATACACTAAAGGAGCAACCAGAGAGATAGGAAGAGAACCAAGAGAGAGCAGTGTCCTTAAGGCCAATTGAGTGGAGCATGGTGAGGTTATTAGACCAAATAACTCTCCCTAGGGTGTCTAATGAGCAGTTAGCCTTACTGAATGCTCTGGTGAACAGGAGGAGGTTCTGGAAACCATTGGATACTTAAAAACATAAAAAAGTGTCTAGGCCAGAAGCTGGAGATAAAGGTCACCTCCTGACTAATCCCTACCAGCTCTCCCTAGACTTCTGTACCCACGTTCAGACCCTAAAGGTGGGAATAAACATGCCCCCGTGCCTAAGGCTGAAGATTCCCTAAAATCCCTAAGATGGTGAAAGGGGGGAAGAGACAGCCTGCTTCCTCAGGACCTGAAGGGGGAAGGCATCTCTCTAACAGCCTAGACAGAAAACAAAAAGAAAACAAAACCAACTTATCTTGTTACTGAGCAGAAACAGCAAATCCTTCCTTCCTTACTTCCTCTGAGCAAGATAGAAGCTATAACCCGCACAGGACACTGGGAAAGGGTGTAATTTAAACTCATACAAACGACCCCACTCAGTGCACCTGAAGGTAGGTGGATACAGCTCAACTCCAAACCCAAAACAAAAAACTACACACGTGCTGCTAACCTGGCAGACCTCTGCACATAACCTGAGCAGGGCATGACAGGAATTTTATAAAATATTAAAAGACCAGATAAGGAGCACTTTAACCATAGCTTTTAATTCTGCATTGGGGGGAAGGAGGCCTCACACGATCCTCTTCTTTGGCATATATAAAACTATTGCCAAAACCTGGCAAGGATGAGCTTCACCCTGAGTCATATAGGCCAATCTCATTAATTAATGTAGACGCTAAAATACTGTCAAAGATTATGGCTGTGAGATTGGGAACCTTTATGCCTACGAACAGTATTAGCGGTCCTGAACAGAGTTCAGCACTGGCCCCGCCAGGGAGAAACACCAGCTCTGTTGACACTGGATGCAGAAAAAGCTTTCGAAAGTGTCATGTGGAACTGGCTGGGGTCAGTGCTGGATAAAATGGGATTCAAAGGCCCTTTCAAAAAATTACTAGGACATATATATATATATATATAGACAACCTAAAGCGAGAATTTACAGCGGTGGTCATTTGTCAACTCCCTTTGAATTACAAAAGGGCACCAGGCAGGGATGCCCCCTATCACCCTTGTTTTTTAATATAGCTTATGAACCCTTATCCCATTACCTCCAAACTTCTGGATTTTTTGATGGCATTATGGTGGGAAAACGTGAAATGAAGATAGCGTTATTCGCAGACAATATTTTCTTATTTCTAGATAATCCAAACACAAAAATACCTAAAATATTTTCTGCACTGACAGAATTTGGTTTGTATTCAGGAGACAAGGTGAATTTATCTAAGTGCGAGTTATTAGATTTAGGGGGTAATACGGGCAGAGGTGCCTTAATACACAGGGTTCATGGCATTGCACCCGAAAGGACCATATGAAATACTTAGGAATAAAGATAGGTTGCTTCCCTGCTTCCCTATATAACCTGAACTACAAATCTTTACTGGAAAGGTATGAATAAATATTAGGCAGACACTCTATATCTGGTTATCACACAAAACATATTTATTTATTAGCTATAAGTTATGTTTAAAATAAAATAAGCAATTTATTTGAATATATTTTAAAATATGTTGAAAAAAGCTAAAAATGCTAAAAAATAGTTATGAAAGCTAGGGTATGGTAGTTCAACTGGCGTTTGGTCGATGTGTCTTTTAGCTGGTAAGTACTGAATGTTCGTTCATAGATGTGGGTACATCATATGTTTTAAGTAAATGCAAGTAAATGTCCGAAGAAATGGAAAATGTGAAGATACAGAAAAAAAAATATTAAAAGTAAAAATAAATAGTAAAAAAGGGAAAAAATATAGATGATAAAAAATAATGATAAAAGTTGGAAGTTATTAGATCGGTCCAAAGTCAATTGTAGACACTTGATAGTATAAGTAATTTGCACCAACAGAGTGAGTTATGGTTATGCCAGGAAAAACTGTGTGTGGTATTGTGGACTCACAGTTTTTTCAGTGTCTCAATATTCGCTACTACCGGTGGCGTCCCACACGGCAGTCAAACGGTACTCACCCTGTGGTCAAGCTTGTCGCTATGCGATAACAATGCTGTGTTAGGAGATAGTCCCTGGCGTACTGCTTCTTCTCGCTGCAAGATGCACGGCTTGTGTGGCCAGGTCAGCGTCTCACGTGATCTGTCACGTGGTTATCTATGTGCCGGTCAGCTGATGTTTGTATCTTGCGCTTAGCTTACTGTATTCCTTCTTTTGGTTATGAGGCAATCAGAAATCCTTCAGTGACAAAGTGGGTGATGGTGGGTAGTCTCTTCAGTCATAGATGATGCCAGGTAATTCCAGACACGTTTCGAGGTACTCCAACCTCTTCCTCAGTGGCCATGTTAAAACTGCTGGGACTGTCCTCTTTTATACCCACTCTGTTTAATAACCCACCAAAAACCCGACCTGGATTTCATTAACTGGGATTTGCTGCTCATATTATGTCCTCATTGGGACATTTCACTGTAGTATTTTTTATTTTTTTTGTATAGATATTTATATACATATATACCAATATATACTAATGGGAACGTATAATCTTCCTGGATGAGTCTTTTTGTTTAGTATTGGTGTATTAGAGCATTGTTAAGTAGTTGAACAGTTCTATAAGTTGAATATGTGAAAAAATATGAAAATGTAAAAAACTAAAAAGAACATTATTTTTGTGAAAAAGGATGATTTTAAGGAATTACTTTACTGGAAAGGATATCCTCAGATTTAAAAAGGTGGGCCCAATGCCCACTTAATTTAGTGGGGAGGTGTCACCTAGTCAAGATGTCATGTTTTGCCAGACTCTTATATCCACTACAAACGATCCCAATACTGATAAAGCACAAAGACATAATAACATTAAAGTCACATTTTGTCTCCTTCATATGGGCAGGAAAGAGACAGAGGATTGCCCTGGATAAACTTATGAAACCCAAGATAGAAGGGGGAGTAAACTTCCCTAATGTAAGGGGATATAATCTAGCATGTTTATTACATCATGTTTTGGACTGGAAAAGAAACACCAGTTATTACTCCAATTTACCATTGGAGACAAGCATGGGGTACCCATAGGACCTAATGGCCTTGGTGCATTCCAGAATCCCTGATCTTCCACCGGTGGTAAAACGATCTATTCTCCTTAGAGATACCTTTATTACCTGGAAAATTACACAGAAATTATTTCATCTTTCCTACCAGTGCTCTAAACACTTACCCCTATGGAACTCACCAGATTTTCACAAAGGACAGATGAGCCGCTTGTATAAATGTTGGAAGGAAAAGGGAATAACTAGAGTAGGGCACCTGATTCATGATAAGGAGCCAAGGTGGTTATCATTGGAAGAATTATGTAGTAAATTTGGTCTCCAGGGTTCTTAGTATTTTCCCTACCAGCAAATTCTGCATTATTGCAGGGCAAAATTGAGAGACATTTCTAGAGAGGCTTCCTCGAATGCCTTTGACACTCTCCTTTCCTCTAATACCAGACATTCCATTTCAGATTTGTACTCCTTTCTTAGAAGCAAGTTATTACCAGGAAACATCCATACAATATATAAAGGCTGGGCACAATTGGGGGATCAGGAGATAGGAAAATAGATTATTAGTGGATGGACAGACTTTAGAAAACATATAATTTCTGAAAACTGGAGAGAAACTCAGTTAAAAATAATGCATAGGGCAATCTATGCCTTTAACTTACCTCCCTCGGCCCTCATACCCAACAGGCAAACAAAATGTTCAAAATGCTCTGAGCATAAATCTGATCTGTACCATGGCCTTTGGAGATGCCAAACATTGTCAGTATTCTGGGAAGGCATTCACTCTATGGTCAAGGGATCCTGTGTACAGGTGGTGCCCATGGATTATAAAATGGTGTTGTTTCATACAGGTGGAGGGGCATCTGAGCCATCAGCTGGCAGGGTTACTCATCTGCCTCCAGTGGCGCATACCATTATCATGGCAGTGAAAAAATGCATTTCAGCAAACTGGCTACTCCCACAGCCCCCAAACAATAGACAGGTTGTATTGGTGATTAAAAAAAGGCCTTATGGATGGAACAAATAATAACAGCAAAGGACAAAGAGAACCAGACAAAAAAGTTCTTTACAAAATGGAAATATTTTATTATTAGATATTGTGAGGATAGAGAGAAGTATTGGTTGATCCCTTCAGGCACACTAACTGGTATCTTCTGGAAGAACTCAAGGGCACTTTAGGGAAATTAAGAGAGACAACATGCAGAATTGAATAGAACCTGAATTCATTACCCTGGTTAAGGAAGGTAATTACTTAGAGGCCTACTATTTTCACTATACTTATGTAACAGACCCATAGGGAAAGTTATGTTGTTATGATGTTATGTTGTTACACAAAAATGTTGTGACTGCTTCATGTAAAGATTGATTGATATCTGTCACATTTAAATTTCTGACACTCCTAGACAACCATTATGTCTTTGCCTCCCAGGACAGAAGGGTTTGATGTTTGTCTCCTACCTTCCCTGACTCTTGGGTCAATTCACATTCAGAGTAAACAAAAAGTGTCCTTCAAATAAAGTTTCTCAGATATATTGCTTCGGTTCTCACCTAAATCGATGCTTTAGTCTCTAGTCTAAGAATAAAAGAAGAGACAGCCCGACATAGTGAAGTACCGCTAAATATAAATCTAGTAATTTATTGTACTGACAGGAGCCATAAAATAACATTTAAAATGTGCACGTTCTCTCGTCAAACGCCCAACCTGGGTGATTGTCTGGAAAATATATATTGACGACTGTTTGTTGATATGGAAGGGAAATCGTGGGAGTTTGGAGGAATTTCTGCGCTATATTAATGCGAATAAAAGGAACTTGCGTTTCACTGAAAATATGAGCCATAAATCTGTTGATTTTTCAGATCTAACCATTTTTGCAGAAGAAGGGAAATTAAAACAAAAACCTACTTCAAGCCCACAGATGTAAATCTCCACCACTAGTTGTCATTACAAACTCTGAATCACCACTGTTTGAGGTGAGACACAGGGCGTTATGGGACACTTCCCATGATATGGCATGGATACGACTTACTCACTATCCATATTGAAAGCACGAAGCTAAACCACCTTCATCTTTCACTATCCCTGAATACTTTGTGAAGTCCCCTGATGATGTCTGACAAACAAGACTGAAACATGGCATGTAGGGCTTTGTAATTAGGGTTAAGTGCAGTACTAGGCCCATATTGAGGGAAAGGTTCTGTATGGAGTCGCCCCTGTCGGGGCGGGTGCTCTGCGTCTGTTAGGCAGGTTTCCCGAACAGCCCCTAGCCCTCCTATAGGTAGGGAATTCAACAATAGGGCACACTAGGCGTTCCATTTATGCCACCAGACACAAGCACCGTCGTCACTTTGGTTCCGGTTTAAACCAACTACCAGGACCTTCCTCCACTGGATGTGGAACCCACAAGATGTGGTAAGATCCACCCTTTTTCTTCACTTTTATGTGATTCTGAAACAGTGGAGTTGAGTATTTTTGTTGTTTCTCACCTAGTGGTACTATATATTTATTTTAAATAATTTAGTAAAAGCTATGTTTTAAGATACCCAGTTCACATATTAATTTCCGCAAACTCGGGATTAAAAATATTCTGAAAGGACAATTTAAAAGAGTGTATAGAAATTGCACTAATATACAAGAGTATGAAAAGGAAAAACTAGAGCAGGGCTGGCCAACCTGCGGCTCTCCAGCTGTGGTAAAACTACAATTCCCACCATGCCATGCTGTAGACTGATACCTGTAGGCTGTCTGAGCATGCTGGGAGTTGTAGTTTTGCAACAGCTGGAGAGCCGCAGGTTGGCCAGCCCTGAACTAGAGAGTTGTACACAGAGAGTTACTCCACAGAATGCGAACAGTAAATAAAAGATGTATCAAGATAATGAAGATATTAAGGACAAAAAGATTTATTACACCATTTAATAGAAATGCATGGCAAATCAAAAATGCTGTTAAGAAGAACTGGTCTGTGCTGAAAATTATCCTGTATTGGGAGAGATTATTACTAGGAATCCTCATTTACAAAAGAGTACCCAGTATGAAGAATAGGCTTGTACATAGTTATATATCCACACAATCTGTTAAAGCTATGAAACATCTGTTCACATGGTGCGATTTCTGCTTACCGTGCAGGAATCGTTCGAAAGAGAACAGGCAGTGCAAGGAAGAGACAGTGTTGTCTAGAAGTAATGGTACTACATATAAGATAATGGGAGAACTCTCATGTGACCACATGGCAGTCGTCTACATGCTGGCCTCCAGTATGTAGGACGAACCACTAGGAAACGTAAAGTAAGGATCCAGGAACATATACGGAATATAAAAAAGGAGTTAGATTCAGTGTCTCTGCCCACTTGAATCCAGCAGGTCTAAGTTTTATAGGACTTGAACAGGTCTGTAATAGTTGGAGAGGTGGGGACTGTCAAGGGATGAGAATCAATTTGTATAAACATGTCCTCCATCTTGTGCATGGGAGTCTCTGAGTAGATTGGAGACTAGAGCAGATTTAGGTGAGAACCGAAGCAATATATCTGAGGAACTTTATCTGAAGGACACTCTTTGTTTACGCTGAATGTGAACTCTACCTAAGCTTGAGCTGCGCGTTTTTCTTACTTCAATACTGGTTATTTGTGAAAGGTACCCACCTCACAATAAAAACCGCAGCGCAAAAGGAGAACACTGATTTGGGACTGCAACTCATTTGCAGATTAGTTTTTTTGTTTTATTGTTGTGTATTCATTTTAATTGCTTTCTGTAGTCTATTCCTATATATTTTTGACAGTCAATTCCCCACCCTTGTTTCATAACTACAGTTCTTGTTAGGAGTCCTTCACAGTTTCTTGCCATCAAGAGCCGAATATATCAGCCACATGAGCTGTCCGACTGGCAGATAGAGCCTTGCAGACAAGAGGAGGATTGGCCGGACACAGACCGCAGCAATGCGTACAGACCTCTTCCGAACCCATTATACTTAATGGGGCCCGGTGGACATTCCATCCGAATCCGGCAGCTCAGAGAATTCCAGTAGGCTGTTCTCTGCCAGAACAGTATGCTGGAATTCAAACTGAAGATGTGAAAGTAGCCTAAGGCTAAAGATTACAAGTGGAGACAGTGAAGGCAGCACTGAGGGACATCAAGGAGAGCAAAAGGACTGTTCTTTCAGATGTGTCTATGATTTTTTAGGTCTCAGCATTTTTTGTTACTAAAGGGTTTGTCCAGGGGATAAATCATATTCAAAAGGCAGAGAATATTTTTAAAAATTCTTGCGTTTGTAATTCCCTATTACCCCAACACCACCAATTCAGTGGTCCCTCTCTGTATACATCCATGCTGCTGATCACATGCCATCTAACCAAATGACTTCTGCAGCCAATCTCTGGCCTCAGAGCTCTCGTCCCAAAAAGAAAAAAGCTGAAAATGTTGAAATCTGATAGCCCAATCCTTCTTTCCTCCAACACAGTAGATTCAGATGACATATATCTAATGTAAATGGGAAGCTTAAAGGGAATGTGTCATCTATAATTTTTCACGACAATTAAAACACATATTTGTGTTTCCAAAATCAGTTTGTTTTTCATTTCCGATTTTTAATGGGACCTTATTATTGGAGTAGTCTTCTTGCTTGAGCTGTTGTTAACAACATTTAGCGATATGCTTTAAACGCTGCATGGGTCATATACACAATGAACAGGAATCATTGACTTCTATGGGAGAGTTTTTGTGTTGGGGCCTCATATCCAACTTGTTTCAACTCACAATGTACTGTGATGTTGGTGACTCACTACTGTTTCAGACTCCCATCTTCATTGTGATTCTAGATTGCTGTTATCTCACTTATCCAACAGATATCCAGGGGAGAAGGGGCTGTAAAATGGGAGCCTTCATCAGTGAAGAAAAGAGCTGTATTTACATCACCTCCACTGTCTACTGCCATCACTCATCCTCACACAGAGTTATTGTTTCTGGGCAGCAGCTTACTGTTTACACGGCACAATCTCCTGCCCAGAAATGATAATCATGATTATTTCACCTGATGAACGAGCGTTTTGCTTGTTCATTTGGTTATCTACAGCACTTTTACATGAGCTGATTATTAGAAACATGCATTCGTACTACCGTTTGTTCCAGATAATCAGCACGACAATTGCCCAGTGTAAACCCACCATTACTAAATATACTGCAGACTTTCTTGAGACAGAACTTGAAATATTGTGGAGGAGGACAGGACTGCATGGACTTCACCTATTGCTCTGGGTTGGGACCCTGGGCATATCAACCAGGAGTAAATTTTGGAGTGGAGGTTGGGTTGCTGTTTTCTGATGTGCTGAGGCCATATGTGATGATCACGTGGTCAGCAGGGTGTGTTAACAAGGCCGGCGTCAGCACCCAGTGCCGGGGCCCACAGCACAGCTGCCAGAGGCCAGAAGTAATGAGTGCTTCAATCAATACAGATGGAAGCGCTCATTGCTGGAGCGCAGGGAGCTGCGGTCCTGTCACTCACCGCTCAGCTCCTAGCTCTCCTTCAGGCCGGTGGTGCACAGACTGGTGAAGCAGGAAGACTTCTCCCAGCTCCACCATTCAGCCTGCAGACACAGATCGCGCTGCCAGCCTGTGTGGGTGGAGCCTGCAGCCCGGAAATCTGCATAAGTCCCGCCCCACAAGGGAAGAGAGGTATGTGAGCTTCAGGAACGAGACAAGGTGAGTAGTTACTGTGTGTTTTAGTTTTTAATACAGAGGGGTCACAGAGGACTTTATTACTACAGAGGGGTCACACAGGACTTTATTACTATGGAGAGGCATAGAGGACTTTATTACTACAGAGGGGGCACAGAGGACTATATTACTATGGAGGGGGCACAGGGGTCTTTATTACTATGGAGGGGGCACAGAGGGCTTTATTACTATGGAGGGGGCACAGAGGGCTTTATTACTATGGAGGGGGCACAGAGGACTTTATTACTATGGAGGGGGCACAGAGGGCTTTATTACTATGGAGGGGGCACAGAGGTCTTTATTACTATGGAGGGGGCACAGAGGGCTTTATTACTATGGAGGGGGCACAGAGGTCTTTATTACTATGGAGGGGGCACAGAGGACTTTATTATTATGTAGGGGGCACAGAGGGCTTTATTACTATGGAGGAGGCACAGAGGACTTTATTACTATGGAGGGGGCACAGAGGACTTTATTACTATGGAGGGGGCACAGAGGTCTTTATTACTATGGAGGGGGCACAAAGATCTTTATTACTATGGAGGGGGCACAGAGATCTTCGTTACTATGGAGGGGGCACAGAGGACTTTATTACTATGGAGGGGGCACAGAGGTCTTTATTACTATGGAGGGGGCACAGAGGGCTTTATTACTATGGAGGGGGCACAGAGGTCTTTATTACAATGGAGGGGGCACAGAGGGCTTTATTACTATGGAGGGGGCACAGAGGGCTTTATTACTATGGAGGGGGCACAGAGGGCTTTATTACTATATAGGGGGCACAGAGGTCTTTATTACAATGGAGGGGGCACAGAGGACTATATTACTATGGAGGGGGCACAGAGGACTTTATTACTATGGAGGGGGCACAGAGGACTTTATGACTATTGAGGGGGCACAGAGGACTTTATTACTATGGAGGGGGCACAGAGGGCTTTATTACTATGGAGGGGGCACAGAGGACTTTATGACTATTGAGGGGGCACAGAGGACTTTATTACTATGGAGAGGGCACAGAGGGCTTTATTACTATGGAGGGGGCACAGAGGACTGTATTACTATAGAGGGGGCATAGAGGACTTTATTACTATGGAGGGAGCACAAATGACTTTATTACTATGGAGGGGGAACAGTGGGCATTATTACTGTGAAGGGGCACAATATGGATTATTACTGTAAAGGGGGCACAGATAGGGCATTACAATTTTGAAAGGGGCACAGAGAGGGCATAACTACTGTGAGAGGGCACAATGTGGGCCTAACTACTGTGAGGGGGCACACTTCTGTACAAAACTTACAAAACTACTGTGAAGGTTGTACAATGAGGGCAATACTACTGTGAGGGTATACAATTTTTTTTTTTTAAGTATTGAAGTATGGGGGGGGGGGGGGTGTCAGAGAAAGGACCCACCCCGGGTACCAAACACCGTAGGCACGCCACTGAAGCAGGGAACTATTAGCTCCCAGCTCTACCAATGAGCTGCTAGAGCTCCACAGCAGCAGCACAATGTCCTCACACATCATCCTGCTGATCTGTGTAGGAGGAGGAGCGGGGCAGGCTGGGAATCAGCCTCTGTTCTCCCTACACAGCAGTGCGATGTGTCACAGTATCCTGCTGCTGCTGATGGGGAGCGCAGATCATCGGAGGAGCCTGGTGATTGAGGCGAGGAGCATTTATTGTTTGTTTTTTCACTTCCTGTGAAGGAGGCACATCTTGGCATTACCACTGTGAAGGGGGCACTGGGCACATATCTTGGCATATCAACTGTGAGGGGGCACATATCTTGGCATATCTACTGTGAGGGGGAACATATCTTGGCATATCAACTGTGAGGGGGGCACATATCTTGGCATATCTACTGTCAGGAGGCACATATCTTGGCATATCTACTATGAAAGGGCATATCTTGGCATATCTACTGTGAGGGGGCACATATCTTGGCATATCTACTGTGAGGGGGAACATATCTTGGCATATCTACTGTCAGGAGGCACATATCTTGGCATATCTACTATGAAGGGGGCATATCTTGGCATATCTACTGTGAGGGGTGTAGGAAGTAACAAGGGGCCGTCATTGATGGTCGGTATGTGTCACCGAGGTTCCTGGCCTCACTGAGGTAAGAGCTGGTTTTTCTCAAGTGTCAGTACTGCAGATTGCAGTCTGAGACTTCAGCTGTTTAGTATGGCTGTAAAGCTGATCCGGGATGGCTTTTACTGGGAGTAGCCTAAGTGCTGGGTGGGTGGCTACTCCCCACATTCCAGGTCAGGTCTTGGCAGGCTTTAAAAAGGAGTCAGCACTGTCAGGTGTTGTGGATTTTACCTCCATCTGACAGCGAAGCTGTGGAGCCTCTGTGCCGAAGGCTGAAGACTGCAAACAGGCGTGCAGGCCGCCTGGAAGACTGCCAGTGAACGTTTCTGTGGCTGAGCATTCAGCCGGGTGTGAACTGACACCTAGGATTCCAGGTGAACACTGTTTTGTTTTGCTGTGTATGAACAAGCACCAAGACTGTTATGTTTTGCTGAGTGTGAATAAAACACTGAAGTTTGATTTACAACCTGGTTCCTTGCCTCTATATTGCGTCCAGTAACCTGTCTACCAGAGAAAATCCCCACAGGGGGCACAAATATGTGAGTAGACCTGAGGGACTGAAACACTGGGTAGAAAATAAAAGTAGGCACATAAGGACAGATTAACATCTATACGTTCTGTAGCAAGCTCTGTGTAAGGTATTTAATCTATATTACATGCAGTTTCATTGCTGTAAGCGCCGTGCTAAATGCCACAAGGGGGCCCACTGAGACTTTATCGCCCAAGGGCCCACATGAACCTGGAGCTGGCCCTGTGTGTTGAGACCATCTCCTGAGATGCTCAATTACCGTTCTTTTATTCTTCTTGATGTCCAATGTAGTGTAAATGCTGCAGTCATTCCATCATCTAGTATAAATGCTACAATCAGTGTACAGTCTTGTGCAGGGATCTCAAACTTGGCTGGATATATGAGTCACACATTGAAAAAACTTACAGTTAGCGGGCTACATTTATTTTGAATAAAATACAGAATAATTGTTATTAGAATACAGTACCACATACCTATTACATTCAGTGAAGTCTCCTCTGATATAGGCATTCCTTTTCTCATATTCTCCATTCAGACTAGACCGCCTGGACCACTTATTTCTGCCGCATCTCCTATATACAGAAATTGGCACACAGACATCTTAGGTTCCTCCCCCTCCTGGTGCCCCAACATTGTCCACCCCCAATACTAACCCCCAGTACTTTGTCCACTGTGTTCCCCAATGCCCCAAAATACTATACTGCAAAAATAGTATAGATAATTCCCCCAGAATGCTCTTAATAGTAATAGTGCTCCCTAGAGTACCCCCAGTAGTGATAGAGCTCCCCAAAAGTGTCCCCATTAGTTGCAGTGGCCTCCATATTGTGCCTACCACCAGTAGTAATAAACATAATATATTAAAGGGAACCTGTCACCTGGATTTTGGGTATAGAGCTGAGGACATGGGCTGCTAGATCGCCGCTAGCACATCTGCAATATCCAGTCCCCATAGCTTTTATTGTGTCAAAAAACGATTTTCTAGATATCTAAATGAACCTTAGATGAGTCCTGTCTCCTCCATTCTTGAGAGATGAGTCCAGCGTTCTCTGACTCAGCCATGCCCACTGTGAAGCTGGGCGTTGTAGTTTCATAGCAGTTGGAGTGCCGAATGTTACTGATCCCTGGTCTAGTGTAAATAATGCAGTCAGTCCATAGTTTAGTGCAAAGGCTGCAGTCCGTCCACAGTCTAGTGTAAATGCTGCAGTCAGTTATTCCACAGTCTAGAGTAAATGCTGCAGTCAGTTATTCCACAGTCTAGTGTGAATGCTGCAGTCAGTCCACAGTCTAGTGTAAATGCTGCAGTCAGTCCACACCCTAGTGTAAATGCTGCAGTCAGTCCACAGTCTAGTGTAAATGCTACAGTCAGTCCACAGTCTAGTGTAAATGCTGCAGTCAGTCCACAGTCTAGTGTAAATGCTGCAGTCAGTCCACAGTCTAGTGTAAATGCTGCAGTCAGTCCACAGTCTAGTGTGAATGCTGCAGTCAGTCCACAGTCTAGTGTAAATGCTGCAGTCAGTCCACAGTCTAGCGTAAATGCTGCAGTCAGTCCACAGTCTAGCGTAAATGCTGCAGTTATTCCACAGTCTAGTGTTAATGCTGCAGTCAGTTATTCCACAGTCTAGTGTAAATGCTGCAGTCAGTCCACACCCTAGTGTAAATGCTGCAGTCAGTCCACAGTCTAGTGTAAATGCTACAGTCAGTCCACAGTCTAGTGTAAATGCTGCAGTCAGTCCACAGTCTAGTGTAAATGCTGCAGTCAGTCCACAGTCTAGTGTGAATGCTGCAGTCAGTCCACAGTCTAGCGTAAATGCTGCAGTCAGTCCACAGTCTAGTGTAAATGCTGCAGTCAGTCCACAGTCTAGCGTAAATGCTGCAGTCAGTCCACAGTCTAGCGTAAATGCTGCAGTTATTCCACAGTCTAGTGTTAATGCTGCAGTCAGTTATTCCACAGTCTAGTGTAAATTCTGCAGTCAGTCCACAGTCTAGTGTAAATGCTACAGTCAGTCCACAGTCTAGTGTAAATGCTGCAGTTATTCCACAGTCTAGTGTAAATGCTGCAGTCAGTTATTCCACAGTCTAGTGTAAATGCTGCAGTCAGTTATTGCACAGTCTAGTGTAAATGCTGCAGTCAGCCCACAGTCTAGTGTAAATGCTGCAGTCAGTCCACAGTCTAGTGTAAATGCTGCAGTCAGTCCACAGTCTAGTGTAAATGCTGCAGTCAGTCCACAGTCTAGTGTAAATGCTGTAGACAGTCCATAGTCTAGTGTAAATGCTGCAGTCAGTCCACAGTCTAGTATAAATGCTGTAGACAGTCCACAATCTAGTGTAAACATGAGAAAGTAATGTAAAAATATAACCATAAAAAAGTAATAATAATATATTAATGTTTCATGGGCTCCAGCAAATCATCACAGTTTCTTAATCAGATAAAAAAATCATCTTTAACTTTTGGAACCACCTAATTATAATGTTCACCTACTTGGTGAGTTCTCTTGGTGAGATCTATATCTAGATCAAACATGGCACAGTTTTTCTCTATGATTCTACTCTGAAAATATTTTAGGTGCGGCCTTCTGTATGTTTACTAGCAATTAAAATACATTTCACACAACTCTACATAGCTCTATTTGGACTCCATAAGGCACACCCTTAGGCCCCTTTTACACGAGCGAGTATTCCGCACTGGTGGAATGCGTGATGCGAACGATTTGCGCCCGCATGGAATCCGGGTTCATGAGCGTTGGTTTTCACACATCACTTGTGCGTTGTGTGAAAACCGCAGCATGTTCTATATTCAGCGACTTTCACGTCACGCTGGCCCCATAGAGGTGAATAGAGCTGCGTGAAAATCACAGCGCATCCGCAAGCAAGTGAGGATGTGATGCGTTTTTCACGGATGGTTTCTAAGAGATGTTGTTTGTATACCTTCAGTTTTTTTATCACGCGTGTGAAAAACGCATTAAATTGCATTGCACCCACGCGATAAAAGCTGAACAACTGAACGCAATCGCAGAAAAAACTGAATTACTTTTTTTCAAAATCGGGTATTTTTCACTGAACGCATTCGCAATGCATCCAGACCTAATTTGCACACGCTCGTCTGCAAGGGGCCTAACTCCTTTGTTTTAAACAGGTTATTCCACAAAATGTATTCCTAAGGCCTCATGCACACGGACGTTTTTTTTCACGGTCCGCAAAACGGGGTTCCGTTGGTCCGTGATCCGTGACCGTTTTTCCGTCCGTGGGTCTTCCTTGATTTTTGGAGGATCCACGGACATGAAAAAAAAGTCATTTTGGTGTCCGCCTGGCCCTGCGGAGCCAAACGGATCCGTCCTGAATTACAATGCAAGTCAATGGGGACGGATCCGTTTGATGTTGACACAATATGGTGCCATTTCAAACGGATCCGTCCCCATTGACTTTCAATGTAAAGTCTGGAGTTCTGTTATACCATCGGATTGGAGTTTTCTCCAATCCGATGGTATATTTTAACTTGTAGCGTCCCCATCACCATGGGAACGCCTCTATGTTAGAATATACTGTCGGATATGAGCTACATCGTGAAACTCATTTCCGACAGTATATTCTAACACAGAGGCGTTCCCATGGTGATGGAGACGCTTCAGGTTAGAATATACAAAAAAACTGTGTACATGACTGCCCCCTGCTGCCTGGCAGGTGCTGCCAGGCAGCAGGGGGCAGACCCCCCCCCCTGTTTTTAACTCATTGGTGGCCAGTGGGCCCCCCCTCCCCTGTTGTTAACTCGTTGGTGGCCAGTGTGCGCACCCCCCTCCCTCCCTCTATTGTTTTAATACATTGGGGCCAGTGTGCGCGCGCCCCCCAACCCCCCCTCTATTATTTTAATACATTGGGGCCAGTGTGCGCGCGCCCCCACAACCCCCCCCCCTCCCTCCCTCTATTGTTTTAATACATTGGGGCCAGTGTGCGCGCGCCCCCCCAACCCCCCCTCCCTCCCTCTCTCTATTGTTTTAATACATTGGGGCCAGTGTGCGCACCCCCCCAACCCCCCCCCCCTCCCTCCCTCTATTGTAATCATCATCGGTGGCAGCGGAGTAGAAGATTTTCATACTTACCTGCTTCTTGCTGCTGCGATGTCTGCGTCCGGCCGGGAGCTCCTCCTACTGGTAAGTGACAGCAATGCGCCGCACAGACCTGTCACTTACCAGTAGGAGGAGCTCCCGGCCGGACGCAGACATCGCAGCAGCAAGAAGCAGGTAAGTATGAAAATCTTCTACTCCGCTGCCACCGATGATGATTACAATAGAGGGAGGGAGGGGGGGGGGGGGGTTGGGGGGGTGCGCACACTGGCCCCAATGTATTAAAACAATAGAGGGAGGGAGGGGGGGTTGGGGGGGCGCGCGCACACTGGCCCCAATGTATTAAAACAATAGAGGGAGGGAGGGGGGGTTGGGGGGGGGCGCGCACACTGGCCCCAATGTATTAAAACAATAGAGGGAGGGAGGGAGGGGGGTGCGCACACTGGCCACCAACGAGTTAACAACAGGGGAGGGGGGGGGCCGCACAATGATATTCAAACTGGGGAGGGGGGGGGGGGGGGTCTGCCCCCTGCTGCCTGGCAGCCCTGATCTCTTACAGGGGGATATGATGGGGTTAATTGTACTATCATATCCCCCTGTAAGAGATCGGGTGCTGCCAGGCAGCAGGGGGCAGTCTTGTACAAAGTTTGCAGTGTATTCTAACTAGAAGCGTCCCCATCACCATGGGAACGCTTCTGTGTTAGAATATACTGTCGGAAATGAGTTTTCACGAAGTGAAAACTTAGATCAGAAAAAGCTTTTATGCAGACGGATCTTCGGATCCGTCTGTATGAAACTAAAACCTACGGCCACGGATCACGGACACGGATGCCAATCTTGTGTGCATCCGTGTTCTTTCACGGACCCATTGACTTGAATGGGCCCGTGAACCGTTGGCCGTGAAAAAAATAGGACAGGTCATATTTTTTTCACGGCCAGGAAACACGGCTCACGGATGCGGCTGCCAAACGGTGCATTTTCCGATTTTTCCACGGACCCATTGAAAGTCAATGGGTCCGTGAAAAAAAACGGAAAACGGCACAACGGCCACGGGTGCACACAACGGTCGTGTGCATGAGGCCTAAGCAATGAACAGGGCATTTGAAATGAATGTTATTATAACATATGTTGTGGAAATTTTATTATGCGGACATTTTATCTTAGGATGTGTGTGTGTTTTTATAGATTGTCATCTGTCTCCCTGTGTCGGATTTGGCCAAAGAGCACTCTAGCAGAGGGTACTTTGGCTGAATCGGGACCAGTGGTAAAACTGTCAGTATGAGAACATCTTTATTAGATACTGATCACTTTGGAGCAGTATTGAGTGAGGTCCATGCTGACAGTGATGGGGGGTGGGCGGCCACCTGGCTGGTCGGGTAATGGGCATGACTCATCCTTCCTTATACAGGGATGGGGTGTGTCCATTGTCTGCCCAGCCACATTGACTGCCCCTCCCTGTCCTTTGATATGTCATCACTTCCTGTATCCTTGTCTTGGGCCAGCCCCTTTTACACCTTTTGTTAGTAAATAAAAGTGAACACACTGAGCAAGGCGGGAGGAGTGCTCAGCAATAATTCAATCAAGATGGTAGCACCTTGGTCTGTCCCTAACTGCAGCTAAGGGAAGATGGATTTACCTTTTTCCTTACACAAACTTTGATGCGAGCTGATTACAACTATTAATATTTCTACAACAGGTTTCTACAACACATATATGCAATAAAAATATATATATTTTTTTATTACTGTACATTTTCCTCTCTGGTAGCGCCCCCTGCTGTCTAGCCATCTGGTCCACCTTCTCCTCCTTTGAGAGGTGGACTAACATGCTCAGTAGCTTCCCTACTTTGTTCCCCTACCCTAAGTGCTAATGTAGTGATCTCATAAAGAAGCAGGTGAAGTGGACAGACAGCTTTTATTCAATCATCCCTACTTGGAAGAACAACACATATACTTGGAAATATATAGCTATAACTCTCTAGAGAAGGAAATTGTGGGGCATTATACACCATATGTATCTCGGGAAGATTATTGCTAAGGAGCGTTTGTACAAACGCTTGTTAGAGATGATCTACCCAATGCTTGGCCCATGTAAAGGGACCTTTAGTGCTGTGGCACTTAAATATTTTACAGGGGTTGAAGGCAGGCTCGGACTGGTCCAAAGGGGTACAGGGGAATCCCCCGGTGGGCCCCTGAGCAAAGTGGGCCCCTAGTCTCCCACCCCCTGCACAAATGGCATATAACACAGTAGACTTACTGGATGTCATACATATATTCAATGTACAGCACCTCAACCAGCCTATGTTCATATAAAAAACTTGTTAGATTATTTATTATATTTGAATGTATCCGTATGGTGGGCCCCCAAAATAAATTTTACTGGTGGGCCCTAGGTTCCCCAGTCTGACACTGGTTGAAGGTGTGTGACCAGGCAAACTTTCATATGTGCAATCAATATGAGTGAACATGATGTAAGATTTGTCAAGCCAAGTGTGGGCCAGACGCGGGGTTCACTAAGACTCTGTTAACAAGGGCCCATGTGCAGCAGGAGCTAGCCCCATGTTTCACTATTGAAATTCGGATGTCCATGAATTGTTAACCTCTGCTGAGATCTCCTTGTTGTGTATGTGTTTATCATATATTGATCATAGGTATTCATATAGATACGTGCAGGGCAAAGTTTAGGGTGTGCAAAGTCTGCCTCCTCTATTCAGTAAGCTCATTAGTATTTTAGCTCACATCAGGGATTGTAGCTACTCATAAACTATAGTGTGTCCTATCTGATATTTCTCCAGAAACCTTTCTCCAGGAAGCAGTCATTTCTTCCTAGAGCTTCCACAATAAAGGCCTTCTGTGAGGTCACTGGTTATCAATATATGAAAGGTTTTACAACCTCTACTGGGCCATATCAAGCTGTATAGAGATACACTGCATTCACCAAAGACACACCTTAAAATGATAGATTAGTAAAATAAGAGATCTATTGTAGGGTGTGTGCTTCATAGTTCTCCATTATCTCCACATGGTCAGGTTACCTGATGCAGTTTTGGAAGCCAAAAGCATGAATAATTAAAAAGAAAGAGAGAAGTTGTATCAATTTTGGCTTCTAAAACTGTATCAGGATACCAGACTGTGTGGCCGTACCCTTATCCTTTGCCTTGCTTTAGAATGCGGAACCTAAATGCTATACATACCTGTAGCTATACATGGCTACTCCGACAGATGCATAGTTGCCACCTGTCTCTAGTTTGCTGGTACTGTCCCTGATTTTCAGAGACAGTCCCGGATAGAAAATGGGAGACCTAAAACAAACCCTTGATGGGGTTTATATGCTCCGATTTTACCAACTGAAATGTTGGTAAGTATGCAGATGTTGGGGGGGGGGGGAGTGCAATGACCCAGCAGATCACTGCTAAGAGTTAATTTTATGTCAAAGAGTTAAACATTGTGATTTATTGTTAAAGTACTCTGGTCCCAGGTGCGTAACTACCATAGCGGCAGACCATGTGACTGCTATGGGGCCCAGGGCAAGAGGAGGCCCAGTTGGGATCATATTCTCTTCTACTGGGGGTGAAAACTTGGTCAGGACTCTACCCTCTGAAGAAACAAATATTAGCAAATGAAGCAGTGGCAAAAATGGCCCAAGGGTTACTGAAAGGGGTTTAGGTGGAAACCCTTCTGTCCTGTGTGGGGGGCCTGTTTTTTTCCCTTGCTATGGGGCCCTTACTTCTCTATGTACACCACTGTCTGTTCCTTATACACTGTCTATCTCAAATGGTTCTGTATAGACAGCAACTAGTTAACACTGGCAGTCCTAGCTAGGCTGCTGGGAGACAGGCTGGACTTGTAGAGTAGGGAGTGTCTAAACAGCAGAGCTAGAGAGAAGACATTCCTTGTGTGTACTCTGCCTAAGTAGGCCCTAAGAGAAACCTAGTTCAGGCAACCTTCATTCCCGAGACTGAAAAACTCCAAGAAAGACATCTGAGCTATAGACTACCCCTGAGAGAAAGAGAACAGGCATTCATATAATGCTGACAACTAGGGATGATCAAATCAAGCTTCGGATCCAAGATCCAAAGTCAATTCGCTCAAAACTTCATTTCAATGCTGTAGGGAGATCCGTCTCCGTACAGCATTAAAAATTATGGGCTCCAGTGAGGGGAATTCGCTATCACTGAAGTCTTGCGGAACTTTGTGAATAACTTTGAGATTTGTTTTGCAACTTGAAAACCATTTTAAAACTTGGGTCTGAAGTTTCCTTTTGTACCGAGGTACCAGCCGGTACCAAAGCTGACTTCGGATTCCTGTTTTAAAATGGTTTTCAATGTTAAAAATCGAACGCCAAAATTATTCACTGAAGTCTCGCGGTGATAACTCATTTAATCTCGTCGGCACCCATACATTTGTATACTGTATGGAGACGAATCTCCGTACAGTATTCAAAGTTTTCACTGAAGCGACTTCGGATCTATGATCCAATGCTTGCTTCGCTCATCACTATTTACACCACACTTTGGAGACAGACTGGCCATTCAAATCTAAGATCTGCACCCCGCAGCCTGGGCATTGCAGAAAGAGTTAATAACAGAATTCACTCCTGTTGTTATTTGGTAGATTGCAAAGTGTACCTAGAGTGTGATTCAGGAAGGATTTCTACCATCATTGATGATACCTGTACACAGCTATTAGGACAAGCCTACTCTGTGATATACTCCAGGTCTATGTCTATTGCTGCTTTATGTATTACAACTCCCAATATCTATTCAGTAAAGAAAGACTATTTATTGCAACCAAATGGGCCTGGTCATTAGCTCCACCATCCGCTAGCCCCTATCATCCTGCTCTCCTGCCTTTGCACCTCAAAACCGATTTACGCCAAGGGCACCCCACCTAATACAAGGCAGGAACCGCATAGCCAGTTGGTGCCCTGAAAGGAAAAAAGGCGTGCCCTTCCCATCACTGCATGCGTGATTCCAGGGAGTGCTAGAGAAAGGAATTAGACACTGTGGGGGGAACTACAACCACCCTCATTGCCACAACACCACTCCCATCCCCCTTCCTTTCTAGTTCTAGCCACCATGCCTCCCCTGTGGTTCATGCAAAAGAATCGGGCAAGTTGGATTTAAGCTGCCCAACCCTTCTGTTCTCAGGGAGATAGGAGAAAGCCAAAGGTGTTGGCTTTCTCCTATCTCCCTATTCACTATATATGCATGCTCGACCGAACATGCATATGTATCGGTGGAGATTAGTGATGAGCGGCAGGGGCAATATTCGAATTTGCGATATTTCGCAAATATTTGGTAGAATATTCGTCATATATTGGAGAATTCGAGATTATTTTCTTGATCACGAAAAATCGGCAATGTAATATTCGTGTAATGCGCTCGAAATAAAGGCGTGGGTCACTTTAGCTACATTTTTCAAGCTGCTAGAAGTTTCCTGAGACTGGGGGAAATGGTTGGCATGGCAGGACATTACAATAGCTTTATATGTGCAGATAGAGCGCTCCATAATTTTCTTGATTGCGAAATCGCCACCAATGATGCAAATATTTTGGCTCAATACGTGCAACTTCACATTTTAACAGGTCTGACTACTTATTAGTGATTGGTGCAAGTATTGTCGTGAACTTGTGACATCACAGCACTATGTATGTAGCATGTACTGTATGTATGGACAGCAGAATCTATCAGCCCCACTATATCAGGATATAACCTACACTGACTATCTCCCACTAACTATCTGTATTATATATATAAGCTATCTAACTAATCTAATGTAATGACACAGGAAAGCAGAGAGCACAGCAATAACACTGCTGTCTCTCTCAGAACTGCAAAATACTGCAGAAAATGGCTGCTGGGGAGGTTCTTATATAGTAAGGGGTAGGCAACTTTCCTATTGGTTGCTAGGGATGTTGCTAAGCTCAGACATTGCAGCCTTCTCTTTCGCCCACAAGCAAGAAGGGAGGTTACTGTTGAAAGAAAGAAATCTAGAATATATCACTATATTCTAAATATTCGCAAATTCTCAAAGTGCCGATATTCGCTAATAATATTCGCTATTCGAATATTCGAGCCCAACACTAGTGGAGATAGCTGTTTGCTATCTTTTGACCGCTAGTTGTCTCATGTGTAGGGCCAGTATAATAGTCCTTTTACAAGGCCCAAAATCGTTGTTCAATCGCTCAGCCTCCGAATCACTTTGCCTATTGCCAGCAGCACATCTCTGTTTACACAGGGTAATGGGCTGCCCTGCCGACAAACAATGATTGGGGTGTGCATAAAAGATTTAGTCCTACGACAGATGAGAGTTTTGCTTGTTTGTCAGATCAGTGGAACCTTTACAGGGGCAATTATCAGAAACAGACATTCGTAGGAATGTTCATTCCCAATAATTGGTCTAATCCTCGGCCGCTGTAAAAGGGCCATTCACATTAGATTAGTGTTGGCTGAACCTGGCCTCTTGATGACAGATGTCAGAGCAGAGAAGTATTGGGATTTCAACATGCTACATCCTTTTTGTTGTCAGGGATATTAAAGCCAACACTGGAGGTGTCTGGCAGCAGCTTATAGCCCTCAACCCACTCAAAACACATCTGCAGTGTCCTGAAACACACTGCCTAATGTTGTGATTGTGTTTCATGTAAACTGTTCTTGTAAATGTGTTCTCATAAAGTTGCATAGGGGGGAGGAGGTTCTAACAAGTGCACAGTGCAGGAAGAAGAAGGTCAGTGTGTGATGTCTGAGGACAAGCTGAACCTCAGCAGCCATTTTGCAGAGATATAAAAGCTCCATACTTAGTTCCATGTACCAGCCCATAGAAGGGAAAAGATTACAGTATCTCCAGGCTACCCAGAGAGGGAATGAGGATATTGACAAAGGAAGGTAACTTATCAGACTCCATGCTCCTTTGCTTTAGGTGGAGAGATTCAAAGCTACAAGCTACCCACCATAATTAAAGACAAAAAGGGCCATTTGTCTGAGTATAGTATTCCTAGAAGAGGATACAGAGGTACAGCATTATACAGTACAGCAGAGATAGTTCATCCCTCCTACCTGGAGAAATAAGAGAGAGAAAGACTGATTGTCATAGAGGACGATTCCTTATGCAACTTCTGGGAACTAATGTGAATCACTGTGAAAGCTGCCTTTATGTAAATGTCACATACCTTGGTGATCTGTGGATCAGCTTCAGTAAAGTACTGGGAGTTTGTTAAAAGTTCTAGTCTCCCTTTATTCTATATTATCATTTCAACTACTACCACCAACATTTGCACCTAATGGTGCTGGCGTCATGAACCAGGGGCCCAGCCGTAAAAGCACCTTACACCAATTACCATCAAGGGCACCCCAACTAACACCTGGCTGGTGTTCCCTGCAACCAAGAGTGCCCCGGAGGATTTCGTGCTGTCTTCCCATCCACTGCACTGCCGGCCCCAAGGGACAACTAAACCGTGAGTACTACTATCTTCGGCAACTTATCACTAGTACGCTCACGCGCATCCTTCATAGGGGGCAGCTATCTAAATCTGTCACCTTTCTATCAAACTGCTTACATAGACACATAGCTGTGGGTTACCTGATGAAAACACTGGGGGTCTTTTTTAAGACCGGCATTTTAGACATCAGTCTTAATCCCCTTTTAGCTGGCGGTGAATGTGGCAAATTTATGTAGAGGTGCTGGCATCTACATAACTTTGGCGTATCCACTACCTGTCTAAATTTACACCAGCTCCCTTGCTGCTGTGGATTTAGACCATTTCTAAACCTAAAACAGGTGTAGAAAATTATAAATTAGATGAGCCTGTCGACCCCCTTTTCCCACCCACGTCACCCCCCAACCTTTTTTTTTCTATTCCTGGCGTGAATAAGTAACCTTTGTGCCACAATCTGCAACAGATATACACCAAAAAGTGGCGTATATCTGTTTTCATTTTGTTGATCTGAGGCTTCGTTCCTGAGTTATGACCCTTTTTCTTAATATCTAAAGTAGGCTATTGGTGCAATGAAGGAGTCATTGTCGTTGCACCTGAGTTCCGCTTCTTTCTGTGGCCAGCCCCTTCCTCGCTGCTGTGATTGATAGGGCTAGGAAGTAGCAAAGCAGCCAGAGAAAGGCTGGCCACATAAAGGAGTGGAGCTTGGCTGCAACAAATGCAACGGCGACGCCCTCATTACACCAAAGGCCTAAATTGCTTATTAAGAAAAAAGTATCATAACTCAGCATTTTAATCAGGTAAACCACAGCTATGTGTCTGTGCAGTTGGATAGGAAGGTCCTCAATAAAAATAAAAAAAGTTCAGAAGCCTGTATTTAAATGAATAGGAAGGCTTGGGTGTAATTACACCTGCTCACCACTGTAGATGCAACGTCGAGAAGGTAAACAGTGATAAGGGGGCAGCGCTGGCACGGCGCGTGCCTCCTCTTCAAACAGCTGATCGGCGGTGGTGCCGGGTGTCAGACCCCCGCCGATCTGATATTGATGACCTATCCTGAGGATAGGTCATCAATAAATATAACTTGGACAACCCATTTAAGATAGTCACGCAAATATTGATATGTTACAATTTATACTGGCCATCATGACCTAAAAAGACATAACAATATTTTAAAAAGATATGAAAAAATGGTGACGGTCCTGTATCATCACATATATATACACAGAACATATATTACACAGTGAGATATTGAGTTCAAACTTGACAGATATATTACAAACATAAAAGAACAGCACAATGCAGCACATGTCAGAAGAGAGTCCAATAAAATGCAATCTAAAAGTCAATTATACAATTACCACTGTACAACTAGATTGTGACAGACGATAGTAGAGTCAGCTTCTTTAAGAGGTGCAGCAGCCTAGCTTTTGGAAAATTAACTTCCATATTTTTTGCCCTATAAGACACCCTCTTCCTCTCCCCCCCCCCCCCCCCTCCTCAAAGTGGGGGAAAATGTCAGTGCGTCTTATGGGGTGAATACTAATCAGCACTGCCATTATGGAAGCACCCATTAGTGCAGTAGGACCAGGGAGCGGTGAATGCAGCACTCCCTGTGGGGGGGTCTGTACTCACTGCTTCCTGGTCTTCTCCTGCAAGGCTCTGCATGCTGTGCTGTGACCTGTGCACAGCGTGAGGACGTCGGCGCACTCTGTGACCTCACGCTGTGCAACGTCAGCTCATAGAGCAGCGCGGCAGGAAGATCAAGAACAGCGCTAGATCTCAGTTGTGGAGGTCTAATCTAAGGTTTGAATGGAGGTCTTATTGACATTTGGGGTCTTTTCACATTGGTTGTCTTATCTGAGGTCTTATTCACATTGGGGGTCTGATCTGAGGTCTGATTAACATTGGGGGTCTGAGTTGAGGTGTGATTGGGGTTCTTATTAACATTGGTGGTCTGATCTGAGGCCTAATGAAAAATATTTTTTTTCTTATTTTCCTCCGATAAAACCTAGGTGCGTCTTATGGGCAGGTACGTCTTACAGGGCGAAAAATACAGTATTTTTATTGGATCTAAGAATATTCTACTATAATCACTTCCATACAGTCTCTGCATTGGTTATACTGTACTATATGTATTTTACTGACTTTCAGGTTGAAGTAGCCTTTAATATCATAAGTAAATAGTTTTCTATTATTCCCCTGTGTCATGAGACCTTTTCTAAAATATACAGCCCTCTGCCTGTTACTGAGCTTGGTTCCTTGAAGATATAAAGAGTAAATGACTTTGCTATTAATTGAAAAGTCATGGTTGTGGTAAAACCTGCATTGATGTAAGGGGCAGAGTTCAGGATCAGTGCTGTATAATTGCCATGCTACTGTCTGTGTAATAACCATTTGCCTAGCAACCATTTAGCATTAGAGCAGGGTGTGCCTCTATCTGAACAAACCAAGAGTACTACAGGACATGCTACAAAGGAAAACAATGTATGCTGTGGGTTACAGCCAAACGTGTGAGTAATAGTACTGCACAAACATCCTCCTGGAATGTACAGGGCATGTAGTTATTGATACATAGATTTTACTATAACATTTAACCCTTTCAGGACAATGCCTATTTAATTTTTTCATTTTCATTTTTTCTTTGCCTCCTTCCAAGAGCCAAGAGGTGAAATTAGAAAAAATGGCAATTCCCCCAATGTTTATTTAGCTTTGTTTTATGGCATTTACTATGCACTAAAAATGGCATGACAACCTTATTCTGGTAGAATTATAGCAATACCAAATTTATATAGTTTATATTAAGTTTTACTAATTTGAAGAAAAAAAAAAAAAAGCTTTGAAAATAGTTTTAGCATAGATGGGAATAATCCACAGTAGGAGCCAGCCCAGGGAGACATAGCTATAGAAATGGGTGTGGGCTCAGCACTCTGTTTTGTTTACTCCCATAGCAGTGAATAGGAGCTACGCAAACAGGGTAGCACAATAAGCGTTGCCTTTTCCGGAACTCCTTGAAGCTGCATAGATTACTGTGCTATGCTGTTTGCATTGCTCCCGTTCACTGCCATGGGATTTACTGAAACAGCAGAGTGCTGGCTGCTCAAATTCTGGCCACCCTAGGTTGGCGCTTACCATGGCTTAGTCCCATCTCGGCCATGAAAAGCTAAGATGGGACTGCCCCTTTAAGTCAGGCAAGCCAGATGTGTCAGAAATATTAACAGGTCTGCCAAAGGGTTCATATCTGCATTATAGGTTCTGTTCTAACAATCCATTACAGATTTAATTAGCTTTCGCAGGAAGGATGGCACTCAGTGGGATACGTTGCGTGTTCGTGATATCTGTCCTGCAATCTGTATCTGACACTGCAAGTTGGTTTCTAGTGTAAATGATAACCATTTGAGTACAGAGCTAGGATGCCATTATCACTCGTCTTTCAGCCCTGTGCCATGGAGGATAAACCCATGAATATAATGTATGGAGAAGAACTTAGTCTTACGGATATATGTTATATTATTAGATAGAAAATACAGTCACCTGGCATGAGTTCAAGTTTCAGAACAAGAATGTCGATCTTTGGGCGGACACAGCAGCGACAGGAATGTGAACAGTAGAAGTAAAAACAAAATAGACAATCAGGCACTAGCAGAAACACATGGGCCCAGGAGATACCAGGAGAAGCAACCTGGAGCAGGCTTCAGATGGAACCAGGAGACACCAGTGCAGTGACCCTTTACTTCAGGGTTAGGGATAGTCTGTGAAAGAAATAAATGTTCCCGCTGTCTCTCCCTAACACGTCTGTCCAATCTAATAGCCAGGGTCATAGTGTCCTATAAGGACTCGGGACAAGGATAACACACCCGCATATCCTTAAAGGGTTTCTACCACTTAGGTGTCACATATTTAGCTGTCAGACACTAGCGATCCGCTAGTGTCTGCTCTGGCCAACCATCCTAATATAATTGCTTTTGGGGCGGTGGTTTGGCTAAAAAAACTACAATGGGGGCGTCATTAGCACCTAGAGGCTCCGTCTACCTTCAGAAACTGCCGCCGCCCAGCGCGTCCCTCCAGCCCGCCCATCTCCTCCTGAATGCGATCGTATGTATTCTGCGCATGCGCAGTGAATGTCTGACCGCTTCCTTGCTCAGACATCTCCACTGCGCCTGCGCGATGACGCCATAGTGCTCAGAGGAACAGGCGCAGTGGAGATGTCTGAGCAGGGAAGCCGTCAGACATTCACTGCGCATGCGCAGAATACATACGATCGCATTCAGGAGGAGATGGGCGGGCTGGAGGGACGCGCTGGGCGGCGGCAGTTTCTGAAGGTAGACGGAGCCTCTAGGTGCTAATGACGCCCCCATAGCACCTAGAGGCTCATTAGCATATTAATAAAAGTAGTTTTTTTAGCCAAACCACCGCCCCAAAAGCAATTATATTAGGATGGTTGGCCAGAGCAGACACTAGCGGATCGCTAGTGTCTGACAGCTAAATATGTGACACCTAAGTGGTAGAAACCCTTTAAGTTTCTCATAGAGTCCGGACCTGGACTGGCTTTTGAGCGCCGGTTCATTCCAGCCAGAAGGAACGCACCATTTACAAAACTGAGTGCAGTAATCCTCTACCGGCCGATCACTCTGGACTAGGGTCTTAAGGTGGGACTCAGCTACGGATGCTCTGTGAGGTTAATCATAAAGGAATTTTTAAAATGTTAATTTCTCTGCTTTTAAAACAGAAAGTGATACCTGATAAAATATTTATTTATTAACAATCCCCATATGTCTACTTTATGTTGGCATCATTTTGCATGTAATTTTTTTTTTTTTGGGACGTTAGAAGGCTTAGAAGTTTAGAAGC
Source organism: Bufo gargarizans (assembly GCF_014858855.1). Taxonomy (NCBI): domain Eukaryota; kingdom Metazoa; phylum Chordata; class Amphibia; order Anura; family Bufonidae; genus Bufo; species Bufo gargarizans. The sequence continues at coordinate 146,975,713 of NC_058085.1, read as the reverse complement.
AATTTTTAAAATTTTCAACAAAATTTCTAAAACCATTTTTTTCAGCACCAATTCAGTTATAAGGTGATTTTGAGGGGCTTATATAATGGAAACCACCCCATTTTAGAAACTACACCCCTCAAATTATTCAAAACTGATGCTACAAACTTTGTTAACCCTTGAGGTGTTCTACAAGAATTAAAGGAAAACGGAGGTGAAATTTCAAAATTTAAATTTTGGGGTAGATTTTTTATGTTAATCAATTTTTTCTTGCAACACAGCAAAGGTTAACAGCAAAATAAACCTCAATATATATTACTCTGATTCTGCAGTTTACAGAAATACCCCATATGTGGCGGTAAACTTCTCTATGGGCACGTGGCAGTGGTCAGAAACAAAGGAGCGCCATATGGATTTTGGAGGCATATTTCGCTAGAATATTTTTTAGGCACCATTTTGTATTTGAAGAGACCCTGAGCACTTTGACCCCCTAATTGTTTTACGAAATTTGCAAACACTTGGCTGTAAAAATGAAAAGTTTAGTTTCTTCCAATAAAATGTTGCTTTAGCCCCAAATGTTTCATTTTCACAAGGGGTAACAGGAGAAAAAGCACGCCATAATTTGTTACCCATTTTCTCCTGAATACGGCAACGCCCCATATGTGGTGGTAAACTGCTGTGGGGGGACATGGCTTTTGCAGCACAGATTTTGATGGATAGGTTTATGGGTGCCATTGGTTTTTATTTTTTAAGTGCTTGTCTTATGTGGGGACTCATTTTTTGTGGGATGAGGTGATGGCTTGATTAGTACCATTTTGGGGGGGTACATAAAACTTTTTGATCGCTTGGTGTTGCACTTTTAGTGATGTAAGTTGACAAAAAATGTTTTTTTGGGCACAGTTTTTATTTTTTAGACGGTGTTCAACTGAAGGGTTAGGTCATGTGATATTTTTATAGAGCCAGTCGATACGGATGCAGCGATACCTAATATGTCTACTTTTATTTTTTCCCAATTTTTTACAATTTTTTTACTTTATTTTGGGAAAAGGACGCTTATTTTTTACTTGCAACTTTTAATTTTTTTGTAAAACTATTATTTTTTTAACTTCTTTTTTCACTTTCTTTTTTGTCCCACTCTGTATTGTAATGCATTGGCTGTAAGTGTATTACACACTGTAATACACTTGTAGCCTTCCTGTCTGTGAGATCCAGGGGGCTGGATCTCACAGGCTGTCACGGAAGGCAGCCACGATGCCTAAGGAAGGCATCAGGCTGTCTTCCCTGTCATCGGGTCCCCGTCATAGCAGCACTGGGACCCGATGGCCACCCACACAGGACAGGATCCCGCGCGTGCCGCGGTCAATGCTGACTGCGGCAGTGCAAGGGTTAATGCCTGCGCATACAGCAAGGGTCCCGCTATCAGTGACTGCTGGACCCCTGCAACTGATCAGGCAGGCGCAGCTCTTGCTCCCGTCTGATCAGAGCGACGGCGCTGGGATTTCAGACCCGGATATCAGCGTGGTATAATACAGGTTAAGTGTGTGACCTTAGATTACATGACTTCAGATTCAGGGACATTAGGAGGGGACTACAGTAAATCCATTTCTTACTGCACTCTATTGTATTTTTTCTTGCGTAATCCCCATTTAGTATGAGTTCCATTATTGAGCGCAGTCCAGTGCACATCTTGTCTAATGTATGCAGTCCTGGAGGGTACATATCTTTGTTCAAAATGTGAGCAAACTACCCGTTTGTGTATCTAACCGGGCGATTTTCAACACTGGAAAGCATTGGTAATTTGGAACAGAGTTTGCTGCTCACTGAGCAGGCACTCTATGGGGAGGGTGGTAGCATGAATGATCAGGAAAGTGAGGTAGCTAGCTGGGTAACAGAAAGCGGGGTAGAGGGAAGAGTGCCAGGGAGGATAGCCCTAATCTGACACACCCCAACAAGTTTACAAGGTTGGCAGATGGGGGGGATGTCAGTTCAGGGAGAGCACTGCTGCAGCCGGACACTTCCTCTGCCAGTCAGGGGAATGTCAACTCCAGTAAGCAGGGGACCAGGAGAGCAGGGCAGGCCAGACAGGTGCTGGTAGTGAAAGACTCAATTATTAAGGGTACAGATAGGGCAATCTGTCACAAAGACCGGGATCGTCGAATGGTGTGTTGTCTTCCTGCCGCTTGAGTTTGACACATCGCGGATCAGGTTGACAGATTACTGAGAGGGGCTGGAGAAGATCCAGCAGGTAGGGTTTTCCAAAATACTGCCTGTACCACGAGCCACACAAGAAAGGCAGCAGGAGATTAGGGAGGTTAACAAGTGGCTAAAGATCTGGTGTAGGAAGGAGGGGTTTGGGTTCCTGGAGAACTGGGCAGACTTCTCTGTCGGCTACAGGCTCTATCGTAGGGATGGGCTGCACCTCAATAGGGAAGGGGCAGCTGTTTTGGGGGAGAAGATAGCTAGAAGGTTGGAGGAGTGTTTAAACTAGGGACTGGGGGAGGGTAATTACATTATAGGAGGGGAGGATAGTGCAGATAGAGACCGGGGCCAGGTAATAGAATTGTGGGAGGAATGGAAGGAGGGACTAGAACAGTTCAGAACGAAAGGTGTAGGGTACAAAATATACATAAACCTCTTAATTGTATTGTGACACATTGAGAGGTTTGGTCTGGGAAAACAGGTATTTTCCTCCCAGCATGTGCTGCTGGGCTGATGTACAGCCAGGTGAGGTCAAATACCGGACCGGATTTTAAGTTCTGGTCTGGGTTTTGGCAGCACCTGGCTCTCCTTAAATAGGCAGCTGGGCTCAGAAGTGAGGTCTCTGTGTTGGGATCTGGGAGCCTTGTGTCTAGATGAAGCCTTGCTACCTGTTTGGTGTGAAAACAGGTTGGTGCTGCTATGCTCAAGGACCTTTTGAGGCAGAATTGCTGCATGGTGTGAATTACCACCAACACCGCAAGGTGACTTTTTGCTTGTTTATGACGGCTTGTTTTGTCACTTGCCTAAAGTGTGAATAAAACACTGAACTGTTTGAGCCAAAGAACTTGTTGTTGCCTCTATACTGCGTCCGCTAATCCTGTCTACCAGAGCGAAACCTTACAGTATGTATACTAATGCCAGAAGCCTGACTAATAAAACTTGGGAACTGTAATTAGTAATGTGTGAGGAGGACTATGACATAGTGGGAATAACTGAGACATGGCTGGATGATAGCTATGACTGGGCAGTTAACGTACAGGGTTACATGCCTCATTGACTATGTATCTTGTGTCACAAATGTTTATTTGTTTCATTATATTCAGTTTTTGTAATGGAATTAATTTAAAATCAATAAAAAGAAAATTGAAAAGAAAAGAAAAAGAAAGGATCGCCAAAACCGGAGAGGGGGAGGGGTCTTTCTTTTATGTAAAGTCCTGTCTAAAGCCCACACTCCGGGAAGATATAAGTGAGCGACATGAACATTAGGAGTCACTGTGGGTATAAATACATAGGAAAAAACAATAATAAAATACTAATATGAGTTTATTATAAGTCACCTAATATACCAGAGTCCACAGAAAATCTACTTCTAAACTAAATAGATGAGGCGGCAAATCATAATGAGGTCATCATTATGGGGGACTTCAACTACTCAGGTATAGACTGGGAAACTGAAACCTGTACATCTCATAAAAGAAACAGGTTCTTGGCAATAACCAAAGACAAGTACCTTCCCCAACTGGTTCAGGACCCAACTAGAGGGACAGCCACACTGGACTTAGTATTAACCAATAGACCTGACAGAACAAAAGATGTGTATGTTGGGGGACACCTGGGAAATAGTGACCATAAAGTAATAATCTTCTAATTGTCAATCAAAAGAGTGTTTCTTCAGGAGGGAACAAAAATACCAAACTTCAAAAAAGCTAAATTTAGCCAACTAAGAGAGGCCTAACTAACTGGGACTGCACTATTCCAGCATTTATTTCTTCCATTTAAGATTAATAGCTCTATTTGTGTTATCATATCATTACCATATTATGTAATGCTGCCACCCTGTGGTCATTCTTGTTATAGGTTTCCTGAATGTATTATGTAAATCCTATTGCCTTTCCTCTCTGTCTACTCCTCCCTTTCGGTGACATCATATCCTGTTTGTTCTGGTTCTGTGTCTTTCTTTTCTGCAGCAGACTCAGAGCTGGTGAGAGCATTTTGTTTTGACCTCTAATGTCCTCGATATGTCTTTGCTCAAGGTAAACTCCAAAAATTACCAAAGCATTTCCATTGTATCCTCCTCACTGGAGCTTCACATGCAACTGGTGCCACGACCTAGGGATATTAATGAGTTCCGCTGTCTACCATTTCTTGTACAAAGATTACCACTCACAAACAGTCAGAGACTTCTCTAATGTACATCTGTGGCAGAATAGGGACAAAATCCTCAAAAATAAAAATACTGACACAAAATGGGATATTTTTAAAATCATTCTAAAATCTAATTGTGAGAGGTACATACCTTATGGGAATAAAAGGTTAAGAAATAGAAAAAAACGATGTGGATAAATAGACTTGTAAAGAAAGCAATAAATGACAAAAAGAAAACATTTAAATCACTAAAACAGGAGGGCAGCGAGAAAGCATTGAAAACTATAAGGAAAAAATTTAATATGTAAAAGACAAATGAAAGCAGCCAAACTAGAGACCGAGAGATTAATTGACAAAGAGAGTAAAACTAACCCTAAAATGTTCTTCAATAATATAAATGATAAAAAGTCTAAATCTGAAGGTGTTGGCCCTTTACAGAGTAATGAGGGGGAAGTTGCAGAGAGTGTTGAGGATAAAACAAAGCTATTAAATATTTTTTCCCCACTGTATTTACTGAAGAAAATAAACTGTCAGATGAAATGCAGATTGAAAAAAATTGAAATAGACAAATCGCCGGGACCGGATGGCATACACCCCCGTATTCTAAGTAAATTAAGTAATGTCATAGCCAGACCCTTATTTCTGATATTTAAGGACTCTATGATGAAAGGGAGTGTTCCACAGGATTGTTGCATAGCAAATGTGGTGCCAATATTCAAAAACAGAGCCCAGAAACTATAGGCTGGTAAGTTTAGCATCTGTAGTGGGTAAACTGTTTGAAGGTTTTCTAAGAGATGCTATCTGGAGTACCTCAATGAAAATAATCAAATAACTACATATCAGCATAACTTCATTAGGGATCGGTCATGTCAAACTAATTTAATCAGTTTCTATGAGGAGGTAAGTTCTAGATTGACCGTGGTGAATCAATGGATGTCGTATATCTGGACTTCTCCAAAGCATTTGAGACTGTACCACATAAAAGGTTAATATATAAAATAGGAATGCTTGGACTGGGGGAAAATGTCTGTATGTGGGTGGTTATTAACGGTACACACTCAGATTGAGTCACTGTCACTAGTGGGGTACTACATGGGTCAGTATTGGGCCCAATCCTCTTCAATATATTTATTCATGATCTTGTATAAGGCTTGCACAGTAAAATATCAATTTTTGCAGATGACACTAAACTGTGTAAAGTAATTAACACGAAAGAGGATAGTATATGGCTGCAGATGGATCTGGATAGATTGGAGTCTTAGGCAGAAAAGTGGCAGATGAGGTTTACACTGACAAATGTAAGGTTATGCACATGGGAAGGAATAATGCAAGTCACTAGTACATACTAAATGTTAAAACACTGAGTAACACTGACATGGAAAAGGACCTAGGTATTTTGTTAAACCGCAAACTAAGCTGTAGAAACAAGTGTCAGGCAGCTGCAGCCAAGGCCAAGGCATCAAAAGGGACATAGATGCCCGTGATGAGAACATAGTCCTGCCACTTTACAAATCACTAGTCAGACCACACATAATAACTGGAATGGGTGGACTACAGTATCCTGAAAGATTATCAAAATTGGGGTTATTCACTTTAGAAAAAAGACGACTGAGGGGAGATCTAATAGCTATGTATAAATATATCAGGGGTCAGTACAGAGATCTCTCCCATCATTTATTTATCCCCAGGACTGTGACGAGGGGACATCCTCTGCTTCTGGAGGAAAAAAGGTTTGTACACAAACATAGAAGAGGATTCTTTACGGTAAGAGCAGTGAGACTATGGAACTCTATGCCTGAGGAGGTGGTGATAGTGAGTTAACTAAAAGAGTTCAAGAGGGGCCTGGATGTATTTCTGGAGTGCAATAATATTACAGGCTATAGCTACTAGAGATGGGTTGTTGATCCAGGGAGTTAAAGTGAGGAAAATTGGCTTCTACCTCACTTTTTTTTTTGCCTTTCTCTGGATCAACTTGCAGGATAACAGGTTGAACTGGATGGACAGATGTCTTTTTCCAGTCTTATAAACTATGTTATTATAAGAGAATATGCAGAGTTAAAGTGAGTCTGTCACCTACTTTGAGCGCTTTAGACCACTCATATCGCGTTATAGAAAAGTTGCCCACCATTAAAATAGTACCTTTATTGTGTCTTTCTAACGTATTGATCATAAAAAATGACTTTATACATTTATGCAAAGTTTCTCCAGTAAAGAAGCACACTGGTTAACTGCAGAGCCTGACTCTCTGGATTGATTTCCCTTTGGGGTGCACCATACCTTACCATCGCTTCCGGAGAGGAGAAATATGTGGTGACTAGTGATGGACGAATATCAGCTGGGATGGTTCACAAAAGCGATCGCAACCAAATCTTTACGAGCGTACAGAAAAGAACAAGTAAGTATGTGGCTGGAGGTAGGATTACACGGTCATTAAATATCAATATTACAGCAGGCCAGTGGAGTACAGGCCCCACAAATTATGCCTTCAGCGTACAGAAAAGAACAAGTAAGTATGTGGCTGGAGATGGATTACACGGTCATTAGATATTAATTTTACAACAGGCCAGTGGACTACAGGCCCCAAAAATTATGCATTCAGCGTACAGAAAAAAAACAAGTAAGTATGTGGCTTGAGGTAGATTAAATAGTCATTGGATATCAATTCTACAGCAGGCCAGTGGACTACAGGCCCCAAAAATTATGCCTTCAGCGTACAGAAAAGAACAAGTAAGTATGTGGCTGGAGGTAGATTACATGGTCTTTGGATATAAATTTTCCTGCAGGCCAGTGTATTACAGAACGCAAAAATTATGCATTCACCGTACAGAAAAGATCAAGTGATTATGTGGCTGAAGGTCTATTAGACGGTCAATGGATATCAATTTTATTAAAGGCCAGTGTGAGGATTATTATTTACTGGCAGTGCTGATTGTCAGGTGATTCACCTTTTGGCTTGCACATAGTCAGTGTACATGCAAAATATGTTCCCACCCCCTAGCCATCTGATTGTCAGCTAGCAAAGGAGAAAGCCCCAGGGGTCCAGGCTTCCTCGTGAGCTTGACGTAGGTGACGTCACATATTGGTGGCAGCAAAGTGGGATCGAGATACTAGTGTGTGTGAGTGTGACACCCATACTCCCAGACACTAAAGACGACCAGCGGTAGCTTTTGCTGCTGGAGTCTTAAGATCAGCTCAACACTAGACAGTCTAAGTACAAATACAATAAGGTGTGGGTGCATCAGGCTGCAGTCTGTGTCAGTGACCATCCATGGCAATGATGGCCAGTTACACACGAAGCCAGGCTAAGGAGATGGCCGAGGCTATGAATGATGGCGGGGAGCATGCAGTCTAGATAGGGGGCCAAGAGGAGGTAGAGAGGAGGTAGAAGTCAGCTTGATTCAAGGCGAGGGAGAGCACAGCCAAAGCTCTCCAAGGAGCCAGTTGCCGGAGGTGAGGTCTGCGGTGGGCCTCACTCCACCTGCCCATCTCCCTAGCCTGCTCTCCTACAGGCTGCCATGGACCGTCTCCAGACAGGAGAGTTGCAAAGAGCTGCAAAGAGTTGCGAGCAAGCAGAGGCTGCAGAGCGTCGTGAGCAAGCAGAGGCTGCAGAACGTCGTGAGCAGACCGAGCGTGAGCACCAGCTACAAATGCTGTAGCTGAAGCTCCAATTCCAGCAGCCCTCCCCAGCCCGATGTGAGTCTCCAGAGGTCCATATTCCGAAACTGCGGTCAGAGGACTTTCCCCAACTGGACAAAGATGGGGACCTGAACACCTTTTTGTTGGTATTTGAGATGGCCTGCCATCAGTACCAGCTGCCAGAGGACCAGTGGGTCAGATTCCTCACGCCACGGCTCACGGGAAAAGCCCTTGAAATCTTCGGGTACCTGCCCAGCGAGACCATCCTGAGCTATGAGGACATCAAACAGGCTCTGGTCAGGCAGTATAACTTAACCTCTGAGTCGTACCAGAAAAAGCTCAGGAATTTGCAGCGGGGTTCTACCCAGAGCTGGGCCGATCACATGCGGGCCTTGCTGAGAGCGGTCGACCAATGGACCTCAGCATTGGAGCTCACTACCATCCAGCAGCTGAAGGAGCTCATCGCCACAGAACAGTTCTTGTGGAACTGCCCGGAGGACCTACAGCAGTACCTGCACAACCGGAAGCCAAAGGGGGCCTCCGCAACAGCAGCCCTGGCCGATGAATACACCAACGACAGGACTTCAGAGGCCCGGAAACCTGTCGGCTGGAGAGGGGGTAAGACGCACACTGCACCTGCTACCCCTGCCCCTAGGCTCAAGTGGGCACTAGCCCCTGCTACACTTTCCACACCAGTGGGGCAACCCCGACGGTCCCACCTGTGTAAGCAGCCAGGACACTTCAAAACCATGTGTCCCCAGCGCCCGAGGGATTCTTCCCAGTCATCAACCCGGTAACCGTCCACTGTGTTGTGTGTGGGTGGGGGTGGTGGGAGGTCCCTTGACAATTTGCAACTAGTCATCGTGGGCCATGGGACTTAGAGACACTGGCACTGAAATGACACTGGTACGGCCTGAACTGGTGGCACCCCATGATTTACTGCCCATTAGATCCCTTACTGTCTCCGGGATTGGAGGAATAGAACCGGTGATGCCCGTCGCCAAGGTCTATTTGGACTGGGGAGCCGGTCGAAGAGTAAGGGAGGTGGGGTTATCCACAAATATCCCCGCCAGTGTTTTGCTGGGGATGGGCCTGGGGCTGCTTGTGTCTAAGTACGTGGCCGCTAACACCCCGAGGTCTGATTCCTCTGAATGTGATATAATGACCCCCCCCCCCCCCGATGATACTGTGAATGTACCTAACATGATCTAACTTGATAGGGATGTGGGGGTGGGGGATGTAATGTGTACCTCTCCCCTCAGTGGGGAGGGGGTCATTCCTGACAGCTGTGCTAAAGCCCCAAGGTGTGGCCAGCAAGCCTGCTGGAACCTGTTGTCCTCCAGTGTGGTGAATGAGGGAACAAGCAGCTGCGGGGGAGGAGGATGCAAATGAGGTCAGGGCTGTCGCAGGAGAACTAGGGCTGCCAGGTGAAGCCTCAGTGTAGGATTCCTCCACCACTGGGATGTCACAGGGCCAGGTTAGTCCGTTTGGACTGGCGACTTGGTCAGGAGCCGAGGGGAAGCAGGCACTACCAGCGGTGGCAGCAGTCATAACTGCTGTCACGTGCAGTGGGAGTGCTGGGGTCCTAGGGGCCCCTCAGGGGTCTGATGGCTTTCCCCCTTCTGACCAAGTGGCTGCCGAGTCAGATGAAGGCCAGGAGAAGGTCCCGGGGATCTGACAGGGGACGTGGCAATCTCGTCTATTTTGGCCACGTCCAGTCAGGAGTTTTAGGCAGCGTTATTGGCTGACGCCAGCCTGAACGCTCTCAAGGAGCAAGCGGGACAGCCCCCCTCGGACTCAGACCTTGAGCGGATGGTCTGGGACCAAGGACGGCTGTATCGGGTCACGGTCCAGCAGGGCTCACGTGGCCTAGGGACCGACAGCTAGTGGTACCCTATCAGTTCAGGACGGAGTTGTTGCAGCTTGCGCATGAGAATCCAATGGCTAGACACCTAGGGATCGCTAAGACAAGGGTCAGATTAGCCCAGCATTTCTACTGCCCAAAGATGGGGGCTGATGTGGTTGCCTACTGCCGTTAATGTGACACCTGCTCATAATTGAAGAGCCTTTCAGGAGGGTGGCTGTGGATCTGATTGGACCGCTGTCCATTCCCAGCAGCTCCGGGAAACGCTTGATATTGACGGTACCCGGAGGCGGTAGCCTTGTCATTCATTTGGGCCAACAAGGTGGCCACTGCCTTGCTGGAGATTTTCTCCAGAGTGGGCTTTCCCCAGGAAATGCTCTCCGACCGGGGGACCCAGTTCATGTCGCAATTGATTGAGTCCCTCTGTAGGCAAACACAGGTGCAACATCTGGCGACCAGCCCATACCACCCACAGACCAACAGCCTGTGCAAAACGGTTTAATGGCACCTTAAAGCAGATGCTTAAGATGTTGGTTGACTCCCACGGGCGTGACTGGGAGCGGTACCTACCACCAGGGCCGTAGATAATTTTTTTTCCTGGGGGGGGTTCAGCTTTCTCAAATTATAAGACTTTATCTAGCAGACACACCAGGGTTTGAAAAAAATATACCAGCCATATCATTCCTAAACCAATCCTGGGAGCAACAAGCCCGGGAGGACAGAGTTGGCTGTCCGTCAAGTGGACACTAGGGATCACCCCTCAATCCAGCGTTCAGCATATTGGGTTTCCTTGGAGGTGCAGTAGCACATGCGCCAGGAGATTGACGAGATGCTGGTACCGTGGCGGTAAGCAGGGGAACAGCGTTGCACGGCAGTCACTGTTACAGGATTATTCATATCTTGTATAGAGTTGAGCGAACACCTGGATGTTTGGGTTCGAGAAGTTCAGCCGAACTTCCCGGAAATGTTCGGGTTCGGGATCCGAACCCGACCCGAACTTCGTCCCGAACCCGAACCCCATTAAGTCAATGGGGACCCAAAAATTTTTGGCACTAAAAAGGCTGTAAAACAGCCCAGGAAAGAGCTAGAAGGCTGCAAAAGGCAGCAACATGTAGGTAAATCCCCTGCAAACAAATGTGGATAGGGAAATGAATAAAAATAAAAATAAAATAAATAAAAATTAACCAATATCAATTGGAGAGAGGTCCCATAGCAGAGAATCTGGCTTCATGTCAGCAGAGAATCAGTCTGCATGTCATAGCAGAGAATCAGGCTTCACGTCACCCACCACTGGAACAGTCCATTGTCATATATTTAGGCCCACGCACCCAGGCAGAGGAGAGAGGTCCCGTAACAGAGAATCTGGCTTCATGTCAGCAGAGAATCAGTCTGCATGTCATAGCAGAGAATCAGGCTTCACGTCAGCCACCACTGTAACAGTCCATTGTCATATATTTAGGCCCAAGCACCCAGGCAGAGGAGAGAGGTCCCGTAACAGAGAATCTGGCTTCATGTCAGCAGAGAATCAGTCTGCATGTCATAGCAGAGAATCAGGCTTCACGTCAGCCACCACTGTAACAGTCCATTGTCATATATTTAGGCTCACGCAGCCCAGGCAGAGGAGAGAGGTCCCGTAACAGAGAATCTGGCTTCATGTCAGCAGAGAATCAGTCTGCATGTCATAGCAGAGAATCAGGCTTCACGTCAGCCACCACTGTAACAGTCCATTGTCATATATTTAGGCCCACGCACCCAGGCAGAGGAGAGAGGTCCCGTAACAGAGAATCTGGCTTCATGTCAGCAGAGAATCAGTCTGCATGTCATAGCAGAGAATCAGGCTTCACGTCAGCCACCACTGTAACAGTCCATTGTCATATATTTAGGCCCAGGCACCCAGGCAGAGGAGAGAGGTCCCGTAACAGAGAATCTGGCTTCATGTCAGCAGAGAATCAGTCTGCATGTCATAGCAGAGAATCAGGCTTCACGTCACCCAACATTGGAACAGTCCATTGGCATATATTTAGGCCCCGGCACCCAGACAGAGGAGAGGTTCATTCAACTTTGGGTTGCCTCGCAATATAATGGTAAAATGAAAATAAAAATAGGATTGAATGAGGAAGTGCCCTGGAGTACAATAATATATAGCTAAGGGGAGGTAGTTAATGTCTAATCTGCACAAGGGATGGACAGGTCCTGTGGGATCCATGCCTGGTTAATTTTTATGAACGTCAGCTTGTCCACATTGGCTGTAGACAGGCGGCTGCGTTTGTCTGTAATGACGCCCCCTGCCGTGCTGAATACACGTTCAGACAAAACGCTGGCCGCCGGGCAGGCCAGCACCTCCAAGGCATAAAAGGCTAGCTCTGGCCACGTGGACAATTTAGAGACCCAGAAGTTGAATGGGGCCGAACCATCAGTCAGTACGTGGAGGGGTGTGCAAACGTACTGTTCCACCATGTTAGTGAAATGTTGCCTCCTGCTAACACGTTGCGTATCAGGTGGGGGTGCAGTTAGCGTGTTGACAAAACTTTTCCACATCTCTGCCATGCTAACCCTGCCCTCAGAGGAGCTGGCCATGACACAGCTGCCTTGGCGACCTCTTGCTCCTCCTCTGCCTTGGCCTTGGGCTTCCACTTGTTCCCCTGTGACATTTGGGAATGCTCTCAGTAGCGCGTCTACCAACGTGCGCTTGTACTCGCGCATCTTCCTATCACGCTCCAGTGCAGGAAGTAAGGTGGGCACATTGTCTTTGTACCGTGGATCCAGCAGGGTGGCAACCCAGTAGTCCGCACATGTTAAAATGTGGGCAACTCTGCTGTTGTTGCGCAGGCACTGCAGCTTGTAGTCGCTCATGTGTGCCAGGCTGCCCAGGGGTAAGGACAAGCTGTCCTCTGTGGGAGGCGTATCGTCATCGTCCTGCGTTTCCCCCCAGCCACGCACCAGTGATGGACCCGAGCTGCGTTGGGTGCCACCCCGCTGTGACCATGCTTCATCCTCATCCTCCTCCACCTCCTCCTCATCCTCGTCCTCCTCGTCCTCCAGTAGTGGGCCCTGGCTGGCCACATTTGTACCTGGCCTCTGCTGTTGCAAAAAACCTCCCTCTGAGTGACTTCGAAGAGACTGGCCTGAAAGTGCTAAAAATGACCCCTCTTCCTCCTCCTCCTCCTCCTGGGCCACCTCCTCTTCCATCATCGCCCTAAGTGTTTTCTCAGGTATTGTAACGCTGATAACGGCGTCACCGCCACTGGCTATGTTGGTGGAGTACTCGAAACAGTGCAACAGGGCACACAGGTCTCGCATGGAGGCCCAGTCATTGGTGGTGAAGTGGTGCTGTTCCGTAGTGCGACTGACCCGTGCGTGCTGCAGCTGAAACTCCACTATGGCCTGCTGCTGCTCGCACAGTCTGTCCAGCATGTGCAAGGTGGAGTTCCACCTGGTGGGCACGTCGCATATGAGGCGGTGAGCGGGAAGGCCGAAGTTACGCTGTAGCGCAGACAGGCGAGCAGCGGCAGGATGTGAACGCCGGAAGCGCGAACAGACGGCCCGCACTTTATGCAGCAGCTCTGACATGTCGGGGTAGTTGTGAATGAACTTCTGCACCACCAAATTCAGCACATGCGCCAAGCAAGGGATGTGCGTCAAACCGGCTAGTCCCAGAGCTGCAACGAGATTTCGCCCATTATCGCACACCACCAGGCCGGGCTTGAGGCTCACCGGCAGCAACCACTCGTCGGTCTGTTGTTCAATACCCCGCCACAACTCCTGTGCGGTGTGGGGCCTGTCCCCCAAACATATGAGTTTCAGAATGGCCTGCTGACGTTTACCCCGGGCTGTGCTGAAGTTGGTGGTGAAGGTGTGTGGCTGACTGGATGAGCAGGTGGAGAAGAGGAGGAGGAAGCTGAGTAGGAGGAGGTGGCAACAGGAGGCAAAGAATGTTGCCCTGCGATCCTTGGCGGCGGAAGGACGTGCGCCAAACAGCTCTCCGCCTGGGGCCCAGCTGCCACTACATTTACCCAGTGTGCAGTTAGGGAGATATAGCGTCCCTGGCCGTGCTTACTGGTCCACGTATCTGTGGTTAGGTGGACCTTGCCACAGATGGCGTTGCGCAGTGCACACTTGATTTTATCGGATACTTGGTTGTGCAGGGAAGGCACGGCTCTCTTGGAGAAGTAGTGCCGGCTGGGAACAACATACTGTGGGACAGCAAGCGACATGAGCTGTTTGAAGCTGTCTGTGTCCACCAGCCTAAATGACAGCATTTTCATAGAGAAAGGCTATCCCAGATCCCTAGTCCAGGACTCTGTGAAAAGAACACTCAAACTGAGCCAAACTGAAGCTTTGTTACCTAAGAAAACCATGTTGATTTCAAGTAGAGTACCACAATTCAATCTCATTACCCAATACAACAATAAACATACAGAAATCAAAAAAATAATAAACAAACACTGGAATATTCTACTAAAAGACCCCATTTTGAAGGATATCCTATCTGCCACTCCAACCCTCACGTTCAGAAGGGCCCCCACCCTTAAAAATATTCTGTCCCCGTCCTGCCCGAACTTTACAAAAAATAAAAAAACTACCTATGGGGACACTGCGAAAGGGGTATTTAAAGGGCTTCTGTCACCCCACTAAAGTGATTTTTTTTTTTTGGGCTAGTGAAATTAGTTATATTGCGATATATGACACTATAATTGTGTTACTTACTTTGATCCAGCAGTTTCTGCAAAAAACGAAGTTTTATAATATGTAAATTCGGTCTCTACCAGCAAGTAGGGCGGCTACTTGCTGGTAGCTGCTGCAGAAATCCGCCCCCTCGTCGTGTTGATTGACAGGGCCAGCCGGGATCTCCTCCTCCGGCCAGCCCTGTCGGCATTTCAAAAATCGCGCGCCTGTGTTGATTCGGCGCAGGCGCTCTGAGATGAGGAGGCTCGTCTCCTCAGCACTCCCTCAGTGCGCCTGCGCCGATGACGTCTTCTATTTCGGTGATGTCAGACCGAATTTACATATTATAAAACTTCGTTTTTTGCAGAAACTGCTGGACCAAAGTAAGTAACACAATTATAGTGTCATATATCGCAATATAACTAATTTCACTAGCCCAAAAAAAAAAAATCACTTTAGTGGGGTGACAGAAGCCCTTTAAATGCGGTACAAAGAGGTGCAAATGTTGCCATATGATAACCCATGGGCTAAAAGATATCCTAATCCCAGGCACTCCTGACACTTATACCTTTAGACATAACATGAACTGCGGGACAAGATCTGTCATTTACCTACTAGAATGCCCTTGCAAGCTCCTCTATGTTGGAAGAACAACACAAACTCTAAGAGAACGTATGAACGAGCACCGCTCGAACATAAAAAGACAGATCTTTACACATAGTGTTCCCAAGCATTTTCAAGAGTCCCACAATAGTGACGCAACACTGCTAAAAGTTACACCCCTCGAATGGGTACCCCAATCATATCAATGTTTATCACGGAAAGAGATGTATTGGATTTATCGCCTGAACACATTGTCCCCTTTTGGCCTTAATGAAACCCTGGAGTATACCAACTATTGATCATTGAGCCTTGAATCTAGCCACGAACTTTTTATACTTATTTTTATTTTTATACTTATTTATGACAATTTCCTTTTTTTATATAATTTATATATTTTTTTTTTATATATTTACTTATATTTTTTTATTTTTTCCATTATATCATTATATCATTATATTTTTATGATGTATATTCCATTGTATTCGGAAGGAAAGACATAGCAGAAATTTATTTTACTATGTATTTTACTAGTGTCCTTTTTATCACCTCATTTAGTATTGTTTATTTATATTTTTTTTATATATATATATATATATATATATCCTTTTTTTAATATATATTTTTAAACTTAGCACCTAGTCTTGAGACGTGTGTGTGTATATATATACATTTAGATTTGATTTCTCCATGTACTATATGTATATATATACAAATAATCTATATGTATTCCTAAACAGTATTTTTAACAATATTATGGTCCATCCGGATATGGATATGTATATACAGTGACCCCCAGTGTTTATCTCTATTTCTTTTTCAATATCAGTTTTTCGGTAAGTCTTCATTCCCCATGAGTCAGCGACACCGCAATTGCTGTAAGTGGAACGCATTATGCGTTCCACGTCTCCCTTTGTGCCACCAGATGAACACGGCACTTCTGGGTCCGAGCCTGGCGCATGCGCACTAAGCTAGCGTGCGCTCCATCTTTGCGTTCCATGGACCGGAAATAGTTCCCCGGCACACTCCGTTACCCGGACCGCCGATTCTAAAAGGTATTTAAGGTATTATACCCACCCTGGAGGATAGGGATCATATAACCAAGTATAGGAAATATATTTCGGCACCCAATATCATCAATTGATGACCCAAGTTTGACCCGGAAGTGACATCACTCAGGACACCATACTGCTTGACCCCATATTGTAGGTATAAAATGTTTGTTTGTTCTATGTGATAACATGCTGCTCCTGATGAAGGGGACCTATTCTATGCCCCGAAACGCGTAGAGCTCTTTGTTCCTGCTGTTTTATAAATAAATAAAAGGAATTTGCAAGAAGTACAGAGTCTGGAACTGCTGCCTCTTCCTAAGACCATTGAAGCGATCCAGGATTGGGAGGAAACTTTTTTTGGGTGTCTTGAGTTTTATCCCTCAAAATTTCCTCCCTGTGAAGTGAGTGGAAAATACTATTATTGATTTTACCAAGCATTTAAAATTTTACTAATTATATTCTTTTATTTACTTATATGTATAGGCCCCCAGGGGTCCAAAACCTGGTAGTACCAGTTTATATCTGCACCTTCTAGTTTATGTACTAGATCCGAGTATTCCGGGTGTGATTCTGCTATCTACCTCACTTGCTGCTATGACCACAATCCAGCTGGTCTTAATACCTCTAGACTTTTAGTGCGACTTTCTATCACTGATTCGCACGTGTTGAAAAAATATATATTCCTTACAAATATAGGTATTGTCTCCTTCCCCTTTGACTGGCGCCGAACATTGTGGTTCTTTCTCCCTCCCTTTTTTTCTTCTTCAGCATTTCATAGGCCAGTAGTTTAGAAATGCTGGCATTCAGGGCCAGGGATCGAGGGTGGCTAGGTGGGAATTTACGCTTTCTCTCAAATGTTTGTGAGATGGAGAGCTGAACGCTGCTGTGTGACATGGTTGAGATGCTTGGTGACGGAGGTGGTGGTGTTGGTGGTACATCCCCTGTTTGCTGGGTGGCAGGTGCCAACGTTCCTCCAGAGGCGGAGGAAGAGTCTGAGGCGGCAGCAGCAGAAGAGGCCGAGGCGGCAGCAGCAGAAGAGGCCGAGGCGGCAGCAGCAGAAGAGGTAGCAGGGGGAGCCTGAGTGACTTCCTTGTTTTTAAGGTGTTTACTCCACTGCAGTTCATGCTTTGCATGCAGGTGCCTGGTCATGCAGGTTGTGCTAAGGTTCAGAACGTTAATGCCTCGCTTCAGGCTCTGATGGCACAGCGTGCAAACCACTCGGGTCTTGTCGTCAGCACATTGTTTGAAGAAGTGCCATGCCAGGGAACTCCTTGAAGCTGCCTTTGGGGTGCTCGGTCCCAGATGGCGGCGGTCAGTAGCAGGCGGAGTCTCTTGGCGGCGGGTGTTCTGCTTTTGCCCACTGCTCCCTCTTTTGCTACGCTGTTGGCTCGGTCTCACCACTGCCTCTTCCTCCGAACTGTGAAAGTCAGTGGCACGACCTTCATTCCATGTGGGGTCGAGGACCTCATCGTCCCCTGCATCGTCTTCCACCCAGTCTTGATCCCTGACCTCCTGTTCAGTCTGCACACTGCAGAAAGACGCAGCAGTTGGCACCTGTGTTTCGTCATCATCAGAGACATGCTGAGGTGGTATTCCCATGTCCTCATCATCAGGAAACATAAGTGGTTGTGCGTCAGTGCATTCTATGTCTTCCACCGCTGGGGAAGGGCTAGGTGGATGCCCTTGGGAAACCCTGCCAGCGGAGTCTTCAACAGCATAAGAGACTGCTGCATAACTTGAGGCTCAGACAGTTTCCCTGGTATGCATGGGGGTGATGTGACAGACTGATGGGCTTGGTTTTCAGGCGCCATCTGTGCGCTTTCTGCAGAAGACTGGGTGGGAGACAATGTGAACGTGCTGGATCCACTGTCGGCCACCCAATTGACTAATGCCTGTACCTGCTCAGGCCTTACCATCCTTAGAACGGCATTGGGCCCCACCAAATATCGCTGTAAATTATGGCGGCTACTGGGACCTGAGGTAGTTGGTACACTAGGACGTGTGGCTGTGGCAGAACGGCCACGTCCTCTCCCAGCACCAGAGGGTCCACTAACACCACCACGACCATGTCCGCGTCCGCATCCTTTACTAGATGTTTTCCTCATTGTTATCGTTCACCACAACAACAAAAATATTATTTGGCCCAATGTATTGAATTCAAATTCAGGCCTTTTTTTAAAGACACCTAACACTATCTGGCTATCTATTTAGGTACCGTATTACACTAATACAGGCACAGCAGTAACCACAGATTTAGCTGACTATAAATTTGAGGCCTATTATTTAGGCACTGGGTGACAGGTATACGTTTACAGACAGAATTAGACTGGGATATGCACAGTAGCGTGTGTGTGAAGTTATTGAGAATGACCCTATCTGCACCTTGAATCTAATATACCCTTTTAGGGATAAATTTAAAGTAGGCCTGATACAGCAGAAACCACTAATTTAGAGAATTGCTAAATTGGGAATTGTATTTCAACCCAGAACAAAAACTGTGCTTTGACGGACACTAAATAACTTGACCAGCCACAGCAGTAACGACAGATTTAGCTGGATATAAATTTGAGGCCTAGTATTTAGGCGCTGGGTGACAGGTATAGGTTTACTGACAGAATTAGACTTGAAAATGCACAGTAGCGTGTGTGTGAAGTTATTCAGAATGACCCTATGTGCACCTTGAATCTAATATACCCTTTTAGGGATAAATTTAAAGTAGGCCTAATACAGCAGAAACCACTAATTTAGAGAATTGCTAAATTGGTAATTGTATTTCAACCCAGAACAAAAACTGTGCTTTGACGGACACTAAATAACTTGACCAGCCACAGCAGTAACAACAGATTTAGCTGGATATAAATTGAGGCCTATTATTTAGGCGCTGGGTGACAGGTATAGGTTTACTGACAGAATTAGACTTGGAAATGCACAGTAGCGTGTGTGTGAAGTTATTCAGAATGACCCTATGTGCACCTTGAATCTTATATACCCTTTTAGGGATAGATTTAAAGTAGCTCTGATACAGCAGAAACCACTCAATTAGGAAATTGCTAAATTGGGAATTGTATTTCAACCCAGAACAAAAACTGTGCTTTGACAGACACTAAAAACCTTGACCAGCCACAGCAGTAACGACAGATTTAGCTGGATATAAATTTGAGGCCTAGTATTTAGGCGCTGGGTGACAGGTATAGGTTTACTGACAGAATTAGACTTGGAAATGCACAGTAGCGTGTGTGTGAAGTTATTCAGAATGACCCTATGTGCACATTGAATCTTATATACCCTTTTAGGGATAGATTTAAAGTAGCTCTGATACAGCAGAAACCACTAAATTAGGAAATTGCTAAATTGGGAATTGTATTTCAACCCAGAACAAAAACTGTGCTTTGACGAACACTAAATAACTTGCCCAGCCACAGCAATAACCACAGATTTAGCTGACTATAAATTTGAAGCCTATTATTTAGGCGCTGGGTGACAGGTATACGTTTACTGACAGAATTAGACTGGGATATGGCCAAAAAATAACCACACTATTGATGGTTAAATGCACTTGGTGTGACAGCTTGACCAACCACACTATTGAGGGTTAAATGCACTTGGTGACAGCTTGCCCCTGATGTAGTATATGGCCAAAAAATAACCAGACTATTGATGGTTTAATGCACTTGGTGTGACAGCTTGCCCCTGATGTAGTATATGGCCAAAAATAACCACACTATTGCTGGTTAAATGCACTTGGTGTGACAGCTTGACCCTGATGTAGGATTTAGCCAAAAACAACCACACCATTGAGGGTTAAATGCACTTGGTGACAGCTTGCCCCTGATGTAGTATATGGCCAAAAAATAACCACACTATTGCTGGTTAAATGCACTTGGTGTGACAGCTTGACCCTGATGTAGGATTTAGCCAAAAAACAACCACACCATTGAGGGTTAAATACACTTGGTGACAGCTTGCCCCTGATGTAGTATATGGCCAAAAAATAACCAGACTATTGATGGTTAAATGCACTTGGTGTGACAGCTTGACCCTGATGTAGGATTTAGCCAAAAAACAACCACACCATTGAGGGTTAAATGCACTTGGTGACAGCTTGCCCCTGATGTAGTATATGGCCAAAAAATAACCAGACTATTGCTGGTTAAATGCACTTGGTGTGACAGCTTGACCCTGATGTAGGATTTAGCCAAAAAACAACCACACCATTGAGGGTTAAATGCACTTGGTGACAGCTTGCCCCTGATGTAGTATATGGCCAAAAAATAACCACACTATTGATGGTTAAATGCACTTGGTGTGACAGCTTGACCCTGATGTAGGATTTAGCCAAAAAACAACCACACCATTGAGGGTTAAATGCACTTGGTGACAGCTTGCCCCTGATGTAGTATATGGCCAAAAAATAACCACACTATTGATGGTTAAATGCACTTGGTGTGACAGCTTGACCCTGATGTAGGATTTAGCCAAAAAACAACCACACCATTGAGGGTTAAATGCACTTGGTGACAGCTTGCCCCTGATGTAGTATATGGCCAAAAAATAACCAGACTATTGATGGTTAAATGTACTTGGTGTGACAGTTGACCCTGATGTAGGATTTAGCCAAAGAACAACCACACCATTGAGGGTTAAATGCACTTGGTGGCAGCTTGTGCTGGCGCACCACAAGACACAAAATGGCCGCCGATCGCCCCAGAAAAAAGTGACTGAAAAGCGCTCTGGGCAGCCTAAAAACAGTGAGCAGTTCAATAGCAGCAGTTCAATCATCCAGAGCTGCAGATCGATCTCTGAATGAAGTCTTTTGGAGGAGTTAATCACTGCCTAATCTCGCCCTAACGTCGCAGCTGCAACCTCTCCCTATACTGATCAGAGCAGAGTGACGGGCGCCGCTATGTGACTCCAGCTTAAATAGAGGCTGGGTGACATGCTGCACTGGCCAATCACAGCCATGCCAATAGTAGGCATGGCTGTGACGGCCTCTTGGGCAAGTAGTATGACGCTTGTTGATTGGCTGCTTTGCAGCCTTTCAAAAAGCGCCAAGAAAGCGACGAACACCGAACCCGAACCCGGACTTTTACGAAAATGTCCGGGTTCGGGTCCGTGTCACGGACACCCCAAAATTCGGTACGAACCCGAACTATACAGTTCAGGTTCGCTCATCCCTAATCTTGTAGCATTATTGGATAGAAAATGAAATTTGTATTGTGTTGCTCACAAAAACACATTCAGCAACTAAATGTACAGCCCCTGAAATGTATTCAATTACTCCTGCACAGTGTATATGCTATAAGTAAATAATCCTAATTAATATCTGAACAAATGAAGCTTCCATATGTTTGCTTTTCTGATACACCCAGAAAACGGACAACCTGTATAACAAATATGCTTCAACTTGCGGTCTTAAAGCAGAGAAAAATGTGCAGCTAAACACATATCATGGGCACCTCATATTTATTTCTATATTATCTTTATTTGCTGTGCAGTTGGATACAGTCCATTATCTGTAAAGCTTACCTGTAATTTCAGGTGACACAATAAGCTATCATGTGTATATGAGGAGTATCATATTTTTTACCATTATATGACTAGTATTCTGCAATTTATCACCTGTTTTCCCTTTTGCTGCCTCTATCTCTAATTGTCAGTTTTCCCTGAGCTCATCTCCAAGAATGGGCAGAGACTAGCTGCTATGATGCCTCCTATACACTGTACACACAGAGAAGAGGAGAGTCTGATCCTCTGTCTCTCTGTAACAACTACTCAGAAGCAGTGGCAGGATGGAGGACATTATGCGGCATCCCACTGCCATGGCAGTGGTTTACTGCTTAAATGGGGAGTAATGTAAGTATTTTCTGTGTGTATGCTGCTGAAGAAAGTGACAGGCTGTTGCACCCTCCCCATAGGGAGCAGTAAAAGAGTACAGAGTGAGATAGAGAATTGAGCACAAGCAAAGAATAGCCCTGAGAAAGAATCTGCCAGAGAAGATCAAATGATGGAGAAAAAAAACTTTTAAAACCTGCTTAAGTGGAGAAAAAGAGGAAAATAGACAAGCATACCAATGTTAAAAAGAGATGCAGTAAAAAATACTGTGGCGATTAGTTGTCTGAGAGTCGAATAGACTCCACAAATAACTTGTCCTGCAGATGAAGGTCTTCAGGAGCCTCGACATGCTTTAAATACAGACTGGGGATCTGCTAAGACGCACATCTCTCAGAGGACATTGTGGATCCATTTGTGAGTAAAGATAATAGTAAGAGAAAATGACAAAGTTCAGGAAGCTCAAAGTGTTGCACCCTATTTTCTGGATGGTAATGGTAGAGAGAAAAGTGCAGTGTGAAGAAAATTGCTTCATAGAAATAACTTTGTCTATTAGCTGTGAGAACTATAAAAACTATGGAATTGCAAATATCTATCGATCCATGCTAAGTCTGAGCTGTGGCAACTGCTGTGAGTACTGTATTGGAACTTTAACTGCTAAATGGGCCTCATCATTGCTTCACACTACAGGGTACTGCCTTGCTCCTCAAAATTCATAACCACCAAGAGTACCTCACCTAACACCAGGCAAGAATCCAAAAGTCAAGTTTTGCCCCAAAGGGAAGAAGAGGTTTGCCCTTCCTATCAATGCACGGCCCCAAGCGAGCACCACAGTGAAGACCGCTACAGAGAGTAACTACTACCACCATTATTGCTACCACCACTTCTGTCTTCCACTCTTCTCCACTCTTCTCCACTCCCATGGGCCCACTGCAATTATACACCAGTGAACAGCGTAACTGTGACTCCAGCTCTGGGGTAAAATAGAAAACGTACTAGTGCCAACAGCAGGATCTCTAAATGTTTCTGTCTAGGTCTCCCTCCACTCCCTCCTCCTCCCTTCCCTTTTCCTTGGGCAGCATGTAACCTGATCCCTTAGTGAGCTGATAATTCATTTCATCTCTCAAAACAGATTTTTAACAGTGAACTGAATGTGAATTATCTGTATCAGAGCCAGGAGGGAATCTGCTGATTAGTCAAGCTTTTCTGTCCTATGGTTATTGCAGTACCCAAGACCTAGAGGTATCTGAAGATGTATTTTATATAGTTATGTATAGTAATTATATGTTTTGCCCATAATTTCCAGTGAGGGAAATGGTTGGCAGGAACAGGGCTAACTACCCTGTTCCTCCCCTCTTGGTGAGAGTGGGATGGTCCTGCCTCCGGCCAGGAGGGGAAGTTCCTGTCCAGAGATAGAAAGGAGCAGAAGCACATGCCAGAGCTCCTGCTCCTGAGAAAGATAGATCATTCAATAAAAACTCTGCTTCCAGAAAGCTCCAGAGAAACAAGACAGGAGAGTGAATAGCCGAAACCTGCATTCCAGACACTGTTGGAAGGTAAGGGATGATGGCTCAGACACCCATCACCCAAACTACAATTAGGCCAGCTAAAGCTTGAGTCAAGACCTGATAGTGGGCACTTATTGGAATTTGCTGCAATTTATGTACCAGAAGTTATATTTTGCACTTAGTAAAAAGAGACATTCATTTCTGGCCTCATTCTTCAAACTACATTTACACTGCACTGATCCCGAGGTAGCTAGGCCTGAGGGAGTACACCGTAACACAACACTTCATGCCACTACCACTTCTGTCCTCTGCACCTGCTCCTCTGGGTCTTGCTATATTAGGGTCCATTCACACGCTAAACATGAACACCGGCAATGTGCGTTCCGCATTTTGCGGACCACACATTGCCAGCACTCTCATAGAAAATGCCTTTTCTTGTCCGCAATTGCGGACAAGTATAGGACATGTTCTATTTTTTGCGGAACGGAAGTGCGGATCCGCAAATGCAGATGCAGACAGCACATTTCGGCCCCATAGAAAAAACTGCGGAACGGATGCGGACCCATTTTGCGGACGTGTGAAAGGACCCTTATCAGCTGTTATTGCTGGGGGAAGCCACATCTGCCTATACATTTTCCATGCAGCAGATACCATGTAATGTATGGACATACCAGGTCTACCAAAACAATGGTTTTATATTCTGGTTATAGAAAAAGGTCCAGAGCCAGATACTTCTATGACATCTATATAAATCCTTTTTTAGAATTTAGATTACAAATGTATGTTTATAGGATCGGACTATAAACTGCTGTTGGAAAATGAAATAAAAGTTTTTGCTCTTTAGTTATGTGGAAAATGAGAAGTGTTAAAAATAATCTCATGAATGTCAGCTCTGAATGTAGATGTAACAGCGGCTGCTGTGCGCCGCTGTTCCCCTGCTTACCGCCACGGTCCCGGGCGCCGTATTCAGCAGTGATCTGCTGCCAGTGTTTCCTTTCAGCCCTTGCCACAGCATGCTTGCTGCTTGTTTCCTGCAGCATTTCCTTAAGGGCCGGCGTGCGTCACTTCCTGCGTTTTATGGGTTGGATCATGTGACCTTGCCAACCAACCCTAGCCCTCCTGCACATATCTAAGTGGCTCAGCCCCCTTCCCAGATGCCTCAGTGTCAAGGTCCTTGTGTCCTACTAAGGTTCCTGATATCCGCTTGTGTTCCTGTATTCTTGACTCGTACTTGTGTTCCTGGACTCTGCTACCTGTTTGATCCCTGCCTGCTTGCCTTGACTCTCCTGTTGCCGATCCGGATTGCCTGACCTATACCTCTGCCCTGACCTATTGCCTGTCTGACTTTGCATCTGCCTCATCCTTCGGTCCTGCACTGTTGCTCCTGGTAATGACTCAGCCTGCTGACAACGCCTCTACCTCTGGTACCTTTCTCAGGTACCTCCTGGTCCACCTGGACCAGCTGCCCCAGAGGTAGCAACCTGGTGTTGCCCTCGGGAAAGTCTATCCTCACCATCAGGGGTACTGTGAAGATCGAGGGGTTCACTTAGACAACGCCCTTAGAGGAGGAAGGACACGTGGCACAGTGGGTTCACACCCACTGGTTCGTGACAGTAGAACAGGTAAAGCAAGGATAATTCCCTGGATGCCTCATTAGTTTATATGTTTTATTTGAAGCGTCACTATTGTATAGCATTGACTGCAGTCTCAGATCACTGAAAACCATTTCTAAGAATGAATCCTCCAAAGAATCATGTTCCACAGCCAATAGATAAAGATAAGCATTGAAACCACTACAAATATAGTCATGCTGCCAGAAATTACACTATGTATGATATTAGGTTTACAGATCTATTCCAGGAAGTCCCCGTAGATCGCCACCACAGATGCATCATTGCTTAGAGTTGATAATATCTTCTTTTATTTGAAATGTTTTCATTCTCCCCTTTAAGGCTACTTTCATGCTAGCGTTAAAAAGGGGTTGTCCTAGTTATGTAAAACAAAATTAAAACACTGTAAATCTGATGGTCAGCAATATATACATAAGCTAAGCAAGTTTTAGGCAAAAAGAAAAATATTTCCTCATTTCCCTAGTTCTGTTCAGGCCCTTTGTTTACATGCAGTTGAAGAGCTGTGGGATATGTAACGACAATCTCTGAGGTTTTCCACAATGTATATTTGTGAGTGTCAACAAAGACTGCCTTCCCCCTCCCCTTGCTCTGCAAAGGAAATGGATAAAAGAGCTGCGCTGCCTGCAGTCTGACTGCTGGGATACTCATGTTGTATGTGTGGGACTACAAGTCCCAGCTGCACAGTACAATGACATTGCTGATACACACATGATCTTTTCCCTACCTGTTCTTCTGCAATGCTCTGCAGACACTTCTTCACAAACAGCAGAAGAGATCAAAGGAGAGAACTTTTTTCAGCTCTGTATCTGCAGGGTGAGGAGGGAGAGAATATCTCCTCAGTGCCTGGAAAAGAGGAAACCCGGCAGCTGCTTAGTACCCAAGCCAGAGCCTCCAACCCTGAGTCTGTGCTGCTGATGGTAGAAGGGGTTAAAGTTTGCAGAAGAATCCAGTGGGAGGGAGACACAGGGCAGACAGCTCAGGCAGCAGATCATGAAGTGCATGGAGCATGGCTGGTCACTCTAATCAGCAGGATATTATCGTTTGCCGATGGTGCCATTGACTATAATGGGAACTGGTCGCTCCCTCGGCATTTATGCCGGGATTCGGCTGGACAAAAGCAGTTGTCTGTTCAAATTCTGGCATAAATGTCAGTGCACAGCCAGATTCCAGCTGGATCCCACTATAATTGATGTAGTCCGGCAGACATGCAGCACTGTCTGGCTATGCCAGATCTGGAGAACTCCAGCCAGAACAGCCTGCCAGATTGCTTTAACACTAGTGTGTAATTTGCTCCAATAATTTCATATACCGCATGAGCTACAGAATTGTTCATCCTGGGCTTCCTGGTTCACAAATACAATGCCAAATGTACAGATCAATCCAACACTTACACAGGCAGAGTAGTATGAGAAAGAGAAGACAGGGATCTATTTTTGAAGAACAATGCAGAATTATTTGCTATGGTTGACATCCCCTTCAGGTACTGTTATCCAGTTAAGTAAGAAACAGCTGAAAGTAATATTTAAAGACTAAACACAAATGGAATCTGATTGGTTGCTATGGGCAACTAAGCCAGTTTTCTTTTGCCCCAGTTTTGATAAATCGCCCCCGTAGTATTTGTCTACAGATATTTAAAGTAACATCTGGTTGCAGTAAAAAATAATGCAGCAAAATGGCCAGATGTTACTTTAAAGTAAAACATAAATGTAACTATATACAAAGCATTTTGTTTTGTGGCATTTTTTTTTTTATTTTTTTTAAATACAGCCTGCTTGACAATGTTTTTTCTGTTGTTTTTTTCATAGACTCCTCTTGAACAATGCGAGGAAAAATACATACACAAAATGACAAAAACTAAAAAAGTCAAAAGCTCATGCAAAAATGTCATGCGTTTAGTCATGTAGCATGAAACACCAGAGGAAAATGATAGATTTTTAGAGCAGGGTCCCACGTAGCTGCCACTGAGGTAGTAGAGGGCCTTAGGCCATGTTCACATGAAACATTTTTGGCAGCAATAAATAAAACTCTGGTATGTTATACAGTACGCTAGTCACATACTTTTGGAGAAAATCGACTTGGAATCATGAGTGTTCAAAGTATTTAATAATCTGAGGCCTGCTCATGGTTGACACAGATTCTGCACTGGTAATCTATGGATTAGCTCTATGGACCTTCTATTGAGGTAATTTGTGAGGAGATCCGCTAGCTGAGCAAGAAATCTCATTTTCAGCTACAGATTTCTTATGCAGATTATCCTCAAAATCCGCAGGGTAATGAAGTCAAAGCCCTACATAATACTGTAGTGACAGCATTGTTGAATACCGACCTGAGCCCATGACTTATCTGAGACTTGCATATATCACTAGCAGGGGCGTAACTACCACAGCGGCAGACCATGCGACTGCTATGGGGCCCAGGGCAAGTCTTAGGATTATCTCCTCTTCTACTGGAGATGAAAGCTTGGTCAGGACTCTACCCTCTAAAGCGGGCATCCTCAAACTGCGGCCCTCCAGCTGTTGTAAAACTACAACTCCCGCAATGCCCTGCTGTAGGATGATACCTGTAGACTGTTTGGGCATGCTGATACCTGTAGGCTGTTCGGGCATGCTGGGAGTTGTAGTTTTGCAACAGCTGGAGGGCCGCAGATTGAGGATGCCTGCTCTAAAGGAACAACTTTTAGCAAATGAAGCAGTGGAAAAATGACCCAAGGGCCATTGAAAAGGGTTTAGGCAGAAACCCTTATGTCCTGTGTGTGGGGCCTCGTTCGTTCCTTGCTATGGGGCCCTTACTTCTCTATGTACGCCACTGATCACTAGTATGCAAAAGATACATTATTCTCTCTGTTTCTGAGCTTTCCTTTTGCCAGAAAGAACTGTGAAACAAAACAGAACTTTTCCATGTAGACCAGGGATGTCAAACTCGTGGCCCTCCAGCTGTTGCAAAACTACAACTCCCATCATGCATGGGCATACTACAGCTATCAGGGAATGATGGGAGTTGTGGTTTTGCAACATCTGGAGGGCCATGAGTTTGACATCCATGATGTAGACCATAGACTGGAATCACACATACAGTTTTTTTTTTAAAAACAAATTCAAAAGTGAATTTAAGAAGAATGCAATTAAGGAGATTCAAGGATCCTGCTGGATCAACGTCTGGTTTTTGTTGAGAAGTCTGGACCAAAACCTATACCTCAACAGCATAAAAAACGGCATGTGTGTTCCCAGACAAATACACACTCTCAGGGAGGAGGTTAATGTCTCATGCATGCTATGTGTGCAGCACACCCTTGAAGAGCCAGAGCAGAGGATGGGGGTGGTAGTGGATTCTGTTATAACACAATCTATCTCACCCTTGCTCCCTAGGACCAGTGCAGCATAAGGAAGGGGCACACTCTCTTCCCTCAGGGCACACCTTGATTCTGGAGCCTTGCCTTGCCTGATAGTAGCTGAGGTGTCCTTGATGTTAGTTGTTTGGATGGGTGCAAGGCAGAGCATGTAGACTGCAAAGGCCAACATATGGTGTAGGAGTCATTAACCAGGCAACAGTTAGAAGAATAAATGTCTCTCTTTACTGCAGTGCAGTGTAGGAGTAGTAGTACATCTAACTATAGCAAAAACACAGTTGCAGCAGTTCACTGTGCAATTCTCTCCCAGATAGTAGTATATGGATTTCGGCAAAGATGGAAGTTATGGCCCTCTTTCCTCGCTACCTTGTTAAAATATATCTCAATAGAATCTATGGCAGGAAATAGCACTGTGGTAGTAATAGCTGTAATGTCCACTGCAGGATACAGGGTCTTGATGGAATGTCTGTCCCAGACGTGTCCAAGGGTGAAGGGTATCTTAACAGTATCCCTCCACTACAGTAAGGTCTGATTGGCTGTAGTTGCAGATTATCTTACTGAATTCCAAGTTCTCCTTATCACTCTTTCTTCTGCTGTAGATCTTACAGAGATCTGCTAGTCTTTGGAACTTGAGGCCCAGGGGTGGACACAGACAGCAGAGGGCCCCTGTGCAAGGAATGTACCTGGACACCCCCCCTCCCCTAAAACCACACATTCTGTACAAATATAAACATATACAGTACGTGCAAATAAAAAACATCTTGTTAATATGGGTCAATATGTTTACAGTATGTATATATATTATTTTCATACTAGGCCACGCCTCTAACTCTGCCCAAAGCATAACTATACATAACCAGTCCCCTTAATGCCTCCACATAGTAATTATTCCCCCTTTGTACCTGCAAATAGTAGTAATGCCCACACTGTACCCCCTTCACAGTAGCTATGTCCAGATGTGCCCCCTTCACATTAGTTATGCCCAGAGATGACCACTTTACAGCATTTATGCCCAGATATGTGCCCCCTTCACAGCACGTATGCCCATATATGCGCCCCTTCACAGCAGTTATGCCCAGATCTGTGCCCCTTCACAGTAGCTATGTCCAGATATGTGCCCCCTTCACAGTAGTTATGCCCAGATATGTTCCCCCTTCACACTAGCTATGCCCAGATATGTGCCCCCTTCACAGTAGTTATGCCCAGATATGTGCCCCCTTCGCAGTAGCTATGCCAGATATGTGCCCCCTTTACAGTAGCTATGCCCAGATATGTGCCCTCTTCACAGTAGTTATCCCCAAATATGTGCCCCCTTTACAGGAGCAATGCCATATATGTGCCCCTTCACAAAAGTTATGTCAAAATATGTGCCCCCTTCACAGTAGTTATGCCCAGATATATGCCCTCTTCACAGTAGTTATGTCCAGATATATGCCCACTTCACAATAATTATGTCCAGATATGTGCCCATGTCACAGTAGTTATGCCCAGATATGTGCCCCCTTCACAGTAGCTATGTCCAGATATGTGCCCCTCACAATAGTAATGCCCAGATAGGTGCCCCTCACAGTAGTTGAGTCCAGATATGTGCCCCCTTCACAGTAGTTATGTCTAGATATATGCCACCTTCACAGTAGTTATGTCCAGATACCGTATATGCCTCTCACAGTAGTTATGTCTAGATATATGACCCCTTCACAGTAGTTATGTCCAGATATGTTCCCCTTTTAACAGTAGTTATGTCCAGATATGTGCCCCCTTCACAGTAGCTATGCCCTGATATTGTCCCCCCTTTATAGTTGCAGTGTGATGTCTGACACTACATCCTGCTGCTACTGTGGAGCCAGGGCTATATTGAGATTTTATGCTGCCCTAGGCACTTTAGTGTCGGCTTCCTCATCCCACTGAAGTCCATATTTTTTAGATAGCTGACAGTAAAATGCTCCCTAGGCCTTCAGCTATCCCTCAGGACTCCCTCATACGCTTGCACAATTAAAGGGCTGACCTGTTCCATGTGCACTTGGCAGCTGAAGGCATCTGTGTTGGTCCCATGTTCATATGTGCCCACATTGCTGAGAAAAATTATGTTCTATTATATGCTCCTAGAGGCTCATTTACATATATTAAAACATTATCTTTCTTAATGCGGACACATATGAACATGGGACAAAAACAGATGCCTTCAGCTGCCAAGTGCACATGTAACAGGTCAACCACTGTCATAGGTACAAATCTGATGACTGATGCCCTTTAAAGCAGAGGTGAACCCGGACATATCCCCTTCTACCCCCACTCAGCCCCACTAACATTTCATTCTCCGATGCTCTCCCTTGGCCTACGCTGTAAAAGGCAATGGTTGTTTTGTTTACAGCCCTAGCAGCGTTCCCGTGACGTCACCACCACTGATGGGCGGCTTTACAGGCTAAGGCAGCGCTAAAGCCTGTCCATTAGTGCTGGTGATGTCACCAGGATCACTGCTAAGTGGAAGCCCCCCCCCCTCCCCACAGTACCCCTAGAGTCCCTCAGTACTGATAAGGCACCCCTAATAGCTATGAGGCCAATCTATAAGGCACTCCTATGGAGCCCTCAGTACTAATGCCCACCACCACTGCCCACAGTATTTATAATGCTCCCTACAGTGCCTTCCTGCCGTACTTCCTGGAGTTATAATCTTCTCTGTAGTGCACCCATAAATTAAAATGCCTTTCCTCTCCTACAGTCTTCGATACAATACAGTCCCATGTAAGTAACATCACTCCTCTCCCTCCAGTCTTTTATACAATACAGTCCCATGTAAATAACATCACTCGTCTCCCTCCAGTCTTCTATACCATGCAGTCCCATGTAAATAACACCAGTCCTCTCCCACTAGTCTTCCATATGATACAGTCCCATGTAAATAACCTCTCTTCCTTACAGTCTTCTATAACATACAGTCCAATATCAATAACTTACATTTCCTCCTTCAGCCCTTTCAACACATAGTCTCATGTAAATCCTTACCCTCCAGTCCTCTATAATATCCAGTCCCATGTAAATAACACCAGTCATCTCCACCCAATCTTCTGTAACATACAGTCCCATGTAACTAACACCCCTCCCCTCCGCCCCCTCTAACATACAGTCCCAGTTAAACAACATATTTCCCTCCCACCAAGTAGGGGGGAGGTTTAATAGGGGAGAACCACATCTCCGAGCATTTCTCTGGCACTTACATTCATTCCATGGCATCACATGTCTCCACGGCAGAGCACTGCCTTTTTCTGCACTGGTCACATGATGGTGACCTCATCACAGGTCCTGCCACCACTTCCAGTGTTGAAAAGATCACATGACTACGATGTCATCGCAGATCCTTTAGCTATGGAGTATAGGCAGAACTGGCAGCAGAATCACAGTAAGTCCTAATCAGGGCCCCCCCCCCCCTTCTACTCCAAGGTGAACAGGTTTCCCTAGCAGAGGAAGGGAGGCCTGTCCGCTCCGTTGAGGCCTCCGAAGAAGGAGCACAAGGCACAGCTTCCATCCTCTCTGAATTCTTATTATACTCTCCTCAAAAGTTAGGGGTTGGGCCAGCCTACTTCGAAACTCCTGGTTTGCCATCCATGCACACTATACTAGGTGTACAGTTAAGAACAAACCTATTTGTAGATACCGGGGTACTGCATGTGTTTGCCATGTAAGAACAAGTTTTTATTTCGTAGTGACAACTCCATCTGGCATATATAACAAACTATTCATCTATTATCTTCATGCATATGGCCACCTAAAAGAAAACAAAGAAAATTCTCCTTCATCAATTTGTTGAAAATTCAGACAGCACAATTGTTGGAAGCCACTGACACTAAAGGGGCTGTCTGTGATTTTTCTCTTTGGATAAAATATGTCACATTATCATAATGTTCAGACAATATCTAATTTCATCTATTATTTTCAAGAGATATTACACTGAAAGAGTTAAAACCAAGACAGGGAACTGCGTCTGGGCATCTTATTGCATTGAAGTTGCATTTGCTGTATTATTCAAGGGACCTTGTTGCAGCTTGGTACCATAGCAATCTCATGGCTTACTCTGCCTGCGGGCCCATATTTAGATTGCATCCAGTGAGACATGTTCATTACAGTTGTAGCTGGAGCCCATTGTCCCTGGGGTACAAATACACACCTTACGAACATCTGCCATTCCACAAATGAAATGCTTTATTCACGACTGTCTGTAGAACTGAAGAAGGAAGGATGTGATTGCTAATAAGGCAGAATTACAAAAAAGTGAAGTAGTAAAAAAGTGAAGTAATGTGGCGAAAGAAAAATTGAAATAATGTAATGCTCAGCAGTCAGACTTTCCAGAAGACAGGCAACGTTAGTTTCAGCCTGATGGTGAATGTTCATTCTCATCATGTCTTAAGTGCTGGAGGATAAAGATGGCCTTGCTGGCTTGCCCGGCGGTCGTTTTGCGGCGAACATTGCTCGTTCGCAATTCGACGAACATGCGAACATATGAAGATGATCGCATGCGCCATATTCTTTTGCATTGTGCCGAACTTTGACCCATGACACATCTATCAGGAGGGACAGGACAGCCAATCGAGATGTTTGAGCACATGCCCACCCCCAACCCTATAACGGAACTCGATCTGGCAGCCATTTTACATTCTGTGTTTTGCCAGTGTAGGGAGAGGTTGCTTTATGGAGCAGGGAAAGACTGTTAGGGACACCAAACGCTAGCTAATAGGGCCACAAAAGTCCTTTTAAGCACTAGTATAGGTGTGCTATCGATAGATGTGATATACTGAGGGGTGTGATATACTTATAATAAATTTTCTAACATAGAAGATATATTATAGTGCATTTGTATTGTGCAGCAGTTGTGTGCGGTTCTGCTGCGATACCGCAGGCATATAAAGGGACAAGCATTATTGGAACAAATATTTGCAAAGGGTCTGATATAACTGTTGCCCCAAAAAAACTGATTGAGGGGTGCGATACACCTGCTTCCACAAAATACTGATTAAGAGGTTTGATATACCACCTGACACAAAATATTGATTGAGGGGTGCAATATACCTGCTTCTACAAAATACTGATTAAGGGGTTATATATACCTGCTTTGACAAGATACTGATTGAGGGGTGCGATATATCTGATTCCACAAAATACTGATTAAGGGGTTTCATATACCTACTTCCACAAAATACAGATTGAGGAGTGCGATACACCTGCTTCCACCAAATATTGATTCTGGTGTTCTATTTGTTTCCACAAAATACTGATTGAGGGATGCGATATACCTGCTTCTACAAAATACTGATTAAGGGGTTCTATATACCTGCTTCTACATAATACTGATTGAGGGGTGCGATATACCTGATTCCACAAAATACTGATTGAGAGGTGCGATATACCTGCTTCCACCAAATATTGATTGGGGCCTGCGATTCATCGGCTTCCACAAAATACTGATTGAGGGGTGTGATATACCTGCTTCAACCAAATATTGATTCAGGGGTTCTATATACCTGTTTCCACAAAATACTGATTTGGGGTGCGATATACCTGCTTCCACAAAATATTGATTGAGGCCTGCGATACACCGGATTCCACAAAATACTGATTGAGGGGTGCGAAATGCCTGCTTCCACCAAATATTGATTCAGGGGTTCTATAAACCTATCGCCAGAACATACTGATTGACGGGTGCGATATACCTGCTTCTACAAAATACTGATTAAGGGGTTCTATATAACTGATTCCACAAAATACTGATTGAGGGGTGCGATATACCTTCTTCCACAAAATACTGATTAAGGGGTTTGAGATACATGCTTCCACCAAATATTGATTGAGGCCTGCGATCCACCGGCTTCCACAAAATACTGATTGAGGGGTGTGATATACCTGCTTCCACAAAATACTGATTGAGGGGTGCGATATACCTCTTTCCACAAAATACTTATTAAGGGGTTTGATATACCTGCTTCCACGAAATACAGAGTGAGGGGTGTAATATACCTGCTTCCACAAAATACTGATTAAAGGGTTTGATATACCTGTTTCCACAAAATACTGATTGAGGGTTGCGATATACCTGCTTCTACAAAATACTGATTAAGGGGTGAGATATACCTGCTTCCACAAAATACTTATTGAGGGGTGCGATATACCTGCTTCTACAAAATACTGATTAAGGGGTTCTATATTCCTGATTCCACAAAATACTGATTGAGGGGTGCGATATACCTGCTTCCACAAAATACTGATTAAGGTGTTCCATATACCTGCTTCCACAAAATACTGATTGAGAGGTGTGATATACCTGCTTCCACGAAATAGAGATTGAGGGGTGCAATATACCTGCTTCTACAAAATACTGATTAAGGGGTTGTACAGGTCCTTCAAAAAAAATTAGCATATTGTGATAAAGTTCATTATTTTCTGTAATGTACTGATAAACATTAGACTTTCATATATTTTAGATTCATTACACACCAACTGAAGTAGTTCAAGCCTTTTATTGTTTTAATATTGATGATTTTGGCATACAGCTCATGAAAACCCCAAATTCCTATCTAAAAAAATTAGCATATCATGAAAAGGTTCTCTAAACGAGCTATTAACCTAATCATCTGAATCAACTAATTAACTCTAAACACCTGCAAAAGATTCCTGAGGCTTTTAAAAACTCCCAGCCTGGTTCATTACTCAAAACCGCAATCATGGGTAAGACTGCCGACCTGACTGCTGTCCAAAAGGCCATCATTGACACCCTCAAACAAGAGGGTAAGACACAGAAAGAAATTTCTGAACGAATAGGCTGTTCCCAGAGTGCTGTATCAAGGCACCTCAGTGGGAAGTCTGTGGGAAGGAAAAAGTGTGGCAGAAAACGCTGCACAACGAGAAGAGGTGACCGGACCCTGAGGAAGATTGTGGAGAAGGACCGATTCCAGACCTTGGGGGACCTGCGGAAGCAGTGGACTGAGTCTGGAGTAGAAACATCCAGAGCCACCGTGTACAGGCGTGTGCAGGAAATGGGCTACAGGTGCCGCATTCCCCAGGTCAAGCCACTTTTGAACCAGAAACAGCGGCAGAAGCGCCTGACCTGGGCTACAGAGAAGCAGCACTGGACTGTTGCTCAGTGGTCCAAAGTACTTTTTTCGGATGAAAGCAAATTTTGCATGTCATTCGGAAATCAAGGTGCCAGAGTCTGGAGGAAGACATGGGAGAGGGAAATGCCAAAATGCCTGAAGTCCAGTGTCAAGTACCCACAGTCAGTGATGGTCTGGGGTGCCATGTCAGCTGCTGGTGTTGGTCCACTGTGTTTTATCAAGGGCAGGGTCAATGCAGCTAGCTATCAGGAGATTTTGGAGCACTTCATGCTTCCATCTGCTGAAAAGCTTTATGGAGATGAAGATTTAATTTTTCAGCACGACCTGGGACCTGCTCACAGTGCCAAAATCACTGGTAAATGGTTTACTGACCATGGTATTACTGTGCTCAATTGGCCTGCCAACTCTCCTGACCTGAACCCCATAGAGAATCTGTGGGATATTGGGAAGAGAAAGTTGAGAGACGCAAGACCCAACACTCTGGATGAGCTTAAGGCCGCTATCGAAGCATCCTGGGCCTCCATAACACCTCAGCAGTGCCACAGGCTGATTGCCTCCATGCCACGCCACATTGAAGCAGTCATTTCTGCAAAAGGATTCCCGACCAAGTATTGAGTGCATAACTGAACATAATTATTTGAAGGTTGACTTTTTTTGTATTAAAAACACTTTTCTTTTATTGGTCGGATGAAATATGCTAATTTTTTGAGATAGGAAATTTGGGTTTTCATGAGCTGTATGCCAAAATCATCAATATTAAAACAATAAAAGGCTTGAACTACTTCAGTTGGTGTGTAATGAATCTAAAATATATGAAAGTCTAATGTTTATCAGTACATTACAGAAAATAATGAACTTTATCACAATATGCAAATTTTTTGAGAAGGACCTGTATATACCTGCTTCCACAAAATACTGATTGAGGGTTGCGATAAACCTGCTTCTACAAAATACTGATTAAGGGGTGAGATATACCTGCTTCCACCAAATATTGATTCAGGTGTTCTATATACCTATTCTGAATATCGCACTACCGTATTAATATAAGGATTTCAGGGTGTTGAACTTTGTGTATGTTCTAAAGTATCGGAAAGACCAAGTAATGGAATGATCAGTGACTTTTCATGCCGGACAGCCGCTTTGATACAATTTGTTACCAGTAGCTTATTGAATACAATTTGTTACCAATAGTATTGGACTAAAGCTGCCATCTAGCATTGTGTTGCCCATTTCTGCTGCTCATTTGCTATTTACTGGACTGAAGCTGCTATCTAGTATCTTGCTGCTATATTTATTGCAATTAGCGATTGTTGCCTTTTAGGATATACATATGTACAGGATTTTTAGACAATTTTAGAAAATAATATTCTTGTCCAATTTTATTCCTGCGCATTGTGTACTGCCCATCTGGATTTTAGGTATTAGACATAGATTATTTTTGGAATTTTATTTTAGTAAATCATCCTTTTATGTATGTGCCTTTAACCTTCAATTATTAAACTTTGTGAACAAATTTCCTCAGGTGTGCCCAGTCTTTTGCATACATTTGGTGTTCTATATACCTGTTTCCACAAAATATTGATTGAAGGGTGTGATATACCTGCTTCTACAAAATACTGATTAAGGAATTCTATATACCTGCTTCCACAAAATACTGATTGAGGGGTGCGATATACCTTCTTCCACAAAATACTGATTAAGGGGTTTGAGATACATTTTTCCACAAAATACAGATTGAGGTGTTTGATATACCTGCTTCCACCAAATATTGATTGAGGTGTTCTATATACCTGCGATCCACCGGCTTCCACAAAATACTGATTGAGGGGTGTGATATACCTGCTTCCACAAAATACAGATTTAGGGGTGCAATATACCTGCTTCCACAAAATACTGATTAAGGGGTGCGATATACCTGCTTCCACAAAATACAGATTAAGGGGTTGTATATACCTGCTTCCACAAAATACTGATTGAGGGTTGCGATATACCTGCTTCAACAAAATACTAATTAAGGGAAGAGATATACGTGCTTCCACCAAATATTGATTCAGGTGTTCTATATACTTGTCTCCACAAAGTACTGATTGAGGGGTGCGATATACCTGCTTATACAAAATACTGATTAAGGGGTTCTATATTTCTGATTCCACAAAATACTGATTGAGGGGTGCGATATACCTGCTTCCACAAAATACTGATTAAGGTGTTCTATATGCCTGCTTCCACAAAACACAGATTGAGGGGTGTGATATACCTGCTTCCACAAAATACTGATTGAGGGGTGCGATATACCTGCTTCCACAAAATACTGATTAAGGGGTTTGATATACCTGCTTCCACAAAATACAGATTGAGGGGTGCAATGTACCTGCTTCCACAAAATACTGATTAAAGGGTTTCATATACCTGTTTCCACAAAATACTGATTGAGGGTTGCGATATACTTGCTTCTACAAAATACTGATTAAGGGGTTCTATATACCTGCTCCCACAAAATACTTATTGAGAGGTGCAATATACCTGCTTCTACAAAATACTGATGGTGGTAGTGTCATGGTGTGGAAATGTATGGCTGCCAATGGAACTGGCTCTCTTGTATTTATTGATGATGTGACTGCTGACAAAAGCAGCAGGATGAATTCTGAAGTGTTTTGGTCAATATTATCTGCTCATATTCAGCCAAATGCTTCAGAACTCATTGGACGGCGCTTCACAGTGCAGATGGACAATGATCCAAAGCATACTGCTAAAAGCAACCAAAGAGTTTTTTAAGGGAAAGAAGTGGAATGTTATGCAATGGCCAAGTCAATCACCTGACCTAAATCCGATTGAGCATGCATTTCACTTGCTGAAGACAAAACTGAAGGGAAAATGCCCCAAGAACAAGCAGGAACTGAAGACAGTTGCAGTAGAGGCCTAGCAGAGCATCACCAGGGATGAAACCCAGCGTCTAGTGATGTCTATGCATTCCAGAATTCAGGCTCTAATTGACTGCAAAGGATTTGCAACCAAGTATTAAAAAGTGAAAGTTTGATTTATGATTATTATTTTGTCCCATTACTTTTGGTCCCTTAACAAGTGGTAGGCACATATGCAAACTGTTGTAATTCCTACACCGTTCACCTGATTTGGTTGTAAATACCCTCAAATTAAAGCTGACAGTCTGCAGTTAAAGCACATTTTGTTCGTTTTATTTCAAATCCATTGTGGTGGTGTATAGAGCAAAAAATGTTAGAACTGTGTCAATGTCCCAATATTTATGACTGTATGATTGTCCGGTCAATCTCATCCCTGGAGCTAAACTGCCAAAATCTCGGCTATACAACCTTTCCCAACCAGAAAGAGAAGGTATGCGGAAGTATATTGCAGAGTGTTTGGCAAAGGGACATATTAGGCCATCTAAGTCCCCTGTGGCCGCCGGCTTCTTTTTCGTAAAAAAGAAAGACAGATCACTTAGACCGTGTTTATATTTCCGTGAATTGAATCTCATTACGGTCCGTGATCCGTATCCCCTTCCTTTGATTTCTGATCTATTTGATCAAATTGTAGGAGCCAAGGTGTTCTCCAAGTTTGATTTAAGAGGAGCTTATAATCTGATCAGAATTAAGGAAGGAGATGAGTGGAAAAGGGCCTTCAATACACCTTAAGGTCATTTTGAGAATCTTGTCATGCCCTTTGGTTTAACTAATGGGCCAGCGGTCTTTCAGCGATTTATCAATGATATTTTCCATCATTTAGTGGGAAGGTTCATTGTTATTTACCTTGATGACATACTAATTTACTCACCCGATTTGGAGACCCATCAGGATCAAGTGAGACAGGTGTTGTCGATCCTTCGGGAGAATAAATTGTATGCAAAAATGAAAAAATGTGTATTTGCTGTCCAGGAGCTACCGTTTTGGGGATACATGCTTTCTGACTCTGGTTTTTGTATGGACCCTGAAAAGGTCCGGGCGGTACTGGAATGGGACCGGCCTGAGAATCAGAAAGCTCTGATGTGGTTTTTGGGTTTTACCAATTACGACAGAAAATCATCTTGAATTATTCCACTATTGTAAAACCTTTGACAGATATGACTAAAAAAGGCGCCGACTTTTCTATCTGGTCGGATGAGGCATTACAAGCCTTTTCTGCTATTAAGAAATGCTTTGCGTCTGCTCCCATTCTGATGCAACCTGATGTGTCTCAACCGTTCGTCGTGGAGGTTGATGCATTAGATGTGGGGGTAGGAGCTGTTCTGTCGCAGGGTCCATCCCCTAGCAAATGGCGTCTGTGTGCTTTTTTCTGCAAGAAACTCTCGGCCGCTAAAAGAAGTTATGATGTAGGAGATAGAGAATTACTGGCCATTAAATTGGCCTTTGAGGAATGGCGTCATTGATTGGTAGGATTGATTGGAAGGGGCTACTCATCCTATTACGGTATATAATGACCCCAAGAATTTGGTTTACCTGCAGTCTGCTAAGCGCCTGAATCCTAGACAGGCTAGATGGTCACAGTTTTTTACTAGGTTGAATTTTGTGGTCACCTTTCGCCCTGGGGTTAAAAACGTCAAGGGTGTGGGGGGTTATGTGGCAACTTGTGAGACCTGTGCATGTGCGAAAGTGGCTCACACTTGTCGTTCGGGATCCCTTCTTCCTTTATCCATCCCGTCTCGGTCTTGGACTCATTTGTCCATGGACCTTATTACCGATTTAACAAATTTCTCTAGGAAAACTGTGATTTTGGTGGTAGTGGACCGCTTCGGTAAGATGGCCCACTTTGTACCGTTACCTAGCTTTCACAATGTCAAAACTCTCGCTCAGGTTTTTATCGATAACATTGTGAAACTACATGGCATTCCCTCTGATGTGGTGTCTGATAGCGGGACGCAATTAGTTTCCAGGTTTTGGAGGGCGTTCTGCTCTCGTCTGGGAATTCAACTGTCTTTCTCTTCGGCTTTTCATCCCCAATCAAATGGTCAGACAGAGCTCACTAGCCAAAACCTGGAGACCTATTTGAGGTGTTTTGTTGCCGAGAACCAGGATGACTGGTCCTCGTTCTTGTCTCTAGCCGAATTTGCCTTGAATAACCATAGACAGGAGTCCACTAAGTCACAATTTTTTGCCGCATATGGTTTTCACCCACAGTTTGGTACTTTTTCTGGGACTAGATCTTCTGGGATGCCAGAAGAGGAGAGATTCTCTTCCGCCTTGTCATCTATCTGGTGGAAGATCCAAGTTAATTTGGAAAAGATGGGTGAAAGATAAAAACGGATGGCTGACAGGAGACGTACGACTGGTCCGGAGTCCGGAGCTGTGTGTGGGTGATTCGGTGTGGTTGTCCACTAAAAACATTAATCTGAAGGTACCATCTTGAAAATTGGGTCCAAGATTTATTGGCCCTTACAAAATCTCTGCTATTGTCAGCCCGGTGGCGTTTCGTCTGGATCTTCCGCAGGCCTGGAAGATCCATAATGTGTTTCACAGGTCTTTATTGAAGAAATATGTGGAACCTGTGGAACCATCTCCATTGCCACCTCCCCCTTTCCTGGTGGATGGCAATTTGGAGTTTGAGATCTCTAGGATTCTCAACGTGTTCTTCGGGGTTCCATTCAGTACCTGGTGCACTGGAAGGGATACGGCCCTGAGGAAATAATGTGGGTGTAAG
Source organism: Bufo gargarizans (assembly GCF_014858855.1). Lineage (NCBI taxonomy): Eukaryota > Metazoa > Chordata > Amphibia > Anura > Bufonidae > Bufo > Bufo gargarizans. The sequence goes on along the minus strand of NC_058085.1, from coordinate 146,934,510 downwards.
TGCCAGCCGCCTAGTGAGGGCCTTTCACAGGGCACACCCGGATAAAATTGGTCCAGGGTGTCCGGAGGTCACCCGTAGAAGGAAGGGGGGTACTGTCATGCCTTGCCCTGTGAATGTGTGGAGGTCTGTCAGACTGGCTGCACATGTCTGACTTCTCTGTTTTCGTTTGGGTTTGAGCTGGATCTACCTTCCCTCAGGTGTACTGGGTTTGATTGTTAGTGAGGCTATTTATCCCTCCTTCCCCCAGTGGCCTGTGCAGGTTATAGTTCTTTCCTGTGAGCTCTGGATGTGTGGAGGATCGTCTGCTCCATCTCTGCTCAAGATAAGTCATCTCTGTTATTTCCCTTTGTGTCTTTTATCTAGGCCTCTAGGGAGACGCTTGCTTCCTCCAGGTTTGAAGAAGCAGGTTGCCTCTTCCCTTTTCCCTACAGCTTAGGGTTTGCCCAGGGTGTATAGATTTAGGCATGAGGGCATGTGCATATCCACCATTTGGGTATGCACATGGGCACAGCAGTTTAGGGAAAACTTTTAGGGATCACTAGGAGGTGATCCTTTTATCCCTAGCTTTTGGGCCTAGTCATTTGTTCTGTTTGTTTTCCTGTGTTTGGTTATTTCCCCGATTACCTACCTATCCTATAATGAATTTACAAATGTATTAAAGAGGTATTCCCATTATGTGCCCCCTACCTTCTCCCACCAGGATGTGGCATCCAGAAGTGGTTGAGATTAGGGACACAGCGCAGCAGTCTATACTGTACTCATAGGCGTGCGCACGGGGTGTGCCGGGTGTGCCTGGGCACACCCTAATCAGGCCCGGTGGCTGTGAAACTTTTTTTATAAATCACTTTCTTTGCGCCGCCGGCCGCCTGTCCCCGTTCCATTGACTAGAGTGGATCCCGTCCTCATCGGCCATCTTTACAGAGCTAAGCTAGCGGGAGTCACGGGCCGCATCCAGTCTCCGCCTTCAGCCCCTGGGGTGAGTGATGCTACAGACAGGGCAGGAAGCATGGGCGCCTGGCAAACTTTCTAGTTGTGGAGTATGAGGGAACCCGGAGCAGGTGTGTCACCAGCAGGTAAGTGCGTGGTGTGCACCCCTCTGACTGCAATGAGTGGGAGCTGAAGCGGAGCTGGGTGGGAGCGGAATGAGCGCTGAAGTTGGGGATCACCTTGCAGCCAGGCTGTTCTTATAGTCTCGAGGGTAGTCATATGGAGATTGTGACTTGCTTTGCTGAAGTGGGTGACCCCGACCCTCTGATAAAGTGGCAGTGATAGAGGGGCTTTGTGGGGATCTGCAACCCCTGATAGAGAGGCTTTGTGGGGACCACTACCCCCTGATTGGGGGGCTTTGCGGGTACCTGCACCCCATGATAGAGGGGCATTGTGGAGACCTGCACCCCACGATAGAGGGGCATTGTCGGGATCTGCACCCCATAATAGAGGCATGGTGGGGACCTGCACCCCATAATAGAGAGGCATTGTGGGGATCTGCACCCCATGATAGAGGGGCATTGTGGGGACCTGCACCCCATGATAGAGGGGCATTGTGAGCACTTATATACACTCACCTAAATAATTATTAGGAATACCTGTTCTATTTCTCATTAATGTGATTATCTAGTCAACCAATCACATGGCAGTTGCTTCAATGCATGTAGGGTTGTGGTCCTGGTCAAGACAATCTCCTGAACTCCAAACTGAATCTCAGAATGGGAAAGAAAGGTGATTTAAGCAATTTTGAGTGTGGCACGGTTGTTGGTGCCAGACAGGCCCATCTGAGTATTTCACAATCTGCTCAGTTACTGGGATTTTCACAGACAACCATTTCTAGGGTTTACAAAGAATGGTGTGAAAAGGGAAAAACATCCAGTATGCGGCAATCCTGTGGGCGAAAATGCCTTGTTGATGCTAGAGGTCAGAGGAGAATGGGCCGACTGATTCAAGCTGATAGAAGAGCAACGTTGACTGAAATAAACACTCGTTACAACCGAGGTATGCAGCAAAGCATTTGTGAAGCCACAACACGCACAACCTTGAGGCGGATGGGCTACAACAGCAGAAGACCCCACCGGGTACCACTCATCTCCTCTACAAATAGGAAAAAGAGGCTACAATTTGCACAAGCTCACCAAAATTGGACTGTTGAAGACTGGAAAAATAGTTTCTTAAACATGACAATGAGTTCACTGTACTAAAATGGCCCCCACAGTCACCAGATCTCAACCCAATAGAGCATCTTTGGGATGTGGTGGAACGGGAGCTTCGTGCCCTGGATGTGCATCCCTCAAATCTCCATCAACTGCAAGATGCTATCCTATCAATATGGGCCAACATTTCTAAAGAATGCTATCAGCACCTTGTTGAATCAATGCCACATAGAATTAAGGCAGTTCTGAAGGCAAAAGGGGGTCCAACACCGTATTAGTATGGTGTTCCTAATAATTCTTTAGGTGAGTATATGTATATATATATATATATATATATATAATACACACACGCGTGGGCGGCGTGTGTGTTAGTGCTTTAGGGTGCACACCCTAATGCAATAGGCTGCGCACGCCTATGACTGTACTGCTTCTGTAGCTTGCTTACAAGTTAGGAATCATGCACAGGAGTGCATGTACCCCTTGCTGCCGACCGCAAATAGCAGTCTGCAATACATGGGTATCATCAATATGCACGCAGTTTGTGGATGCGGAACCATTGATTTCAATGGATCTGCGATCCACAAGAGATGTCCAGCACCACAAAAAAAAGGACAATATTTTTTTGCGGATCGGAGGCATGACTGTCCCAAACCTCAGATCTTATAACTCAAAAGATTGTTATGACCAGGGGAGGATTGGCCATAGACCTTACAGGGAAACTTCCTGGTGGGCCGATACCCAGAATGCCCCTGAGCCCTCCTCAAGACTGCCAGCCAGGTAAGTAATGATCCTGACCTTTCAATTCAACTTTATTGCCATCCTGAGGGAACTGAAGTAAGTGGACAGAACATGGAAGCTGGCGCTGACCAAAACATTGATGAAATTACTGAGGAGGTATTTTGTGCTGCTGGAGCATTATTTTGTAATGCACTGTGTTATTTCGTTCTGCTGGCGCAGTGTATTGTGCTGCACTGTGGTAGTTGACTCTACTGGGGTGATATATGCTGCAATATGGTAATGATCTCCCCGCCTACTTATGTTGGCTCTGCCTTCTGTCAATTTGGTGGTCCTTCATACAACATGGGGCTACCTTTAGTTTTTTTTTTCAGGGCTACTTTAAGTTCAGAGTCCATCCCTGATTGTGACCATAAGATGTTTATGCTATTACAGCTTTTTTATGTATTTGGTATAATTTTAATTTATTTGATGGTAGACTGGCAGAAAATGAAAAAAGAGCATCTGGAAAACAATGCAATTGAGCTGAGATTGACTAAGTTTAAACTTCTAGTGGGACTTGGTCAATAATCACACAAACAAGGTGGTGTGCTCTTTATTTTGGGTTCTGCAGCAGGGTGTATGTTGATGCAGAGTCCTATTAATACTGGGTGGCATCTCCCCTTGCTGGGATACAGGCTTTCACTCTGGTATGGTAACAGTCATACAGATGCTGGATATCCTCCTGTGGCATGTCAGCTTGGCCCCATAACTCATCCAAGGTGGTTGTTGGCTGCTGTGCATGAGACCCATTGCCTCATTCAGCCCCAGGAAATCTTGTTGGGGAAGAGATCTGTCAATCAAGCTGGCCAGTGGAGCTGCTGGATACCCTGAAGAGTGCATTGTGTAGCGTAGTATGTGGATGGGCATTATCTTGTTGGAACATCACATCTCCTAATTTTGTCAAAAAAGGCAGTAGGACTGGTTCCACGATGTCCTGGACATACTAAAGGCTGGTCAATGTTCCATTCACAAATACCAGACAGGAATTACCATATGTAAAAAATACAGTTTTTTTTTATTTTTGGAAAATAATGTAAGCCATATATCATATTGGTATCCTGTATGTGCGTAAGGTTTTCAGCAACTTTCTGTTAATTAGTGTTTACTCAAAACCAGTATGAGCAGGTACTGTTCATCTGGACAAAGGACCATTAACTTATCAAAGGCAGCAAATAGTTGTCAACTATCTAAAGAATGTGTGACAGATAACCACCAGTTCAGAGGCATAGCGATAGGGGATGCAGAGGTAGCAGTCGCTACTGGGCCTTAAAAAAGAAGCAAGCCAGGAAAGGAGACAATATGGAAAATCACAATACATTAGTAAGTGCCTTATATTAACTTTCTCTACATGATAAATGCCATTTGCTGAAGTGAGGCAACCCCTTTAACTTCTAGTTGTTTTCCATTTTCTGGTACTGCAGTATATTACAATACAAACAGTATGCAGGGATAGGTTTAGCATTTTAATGTATAAATTACACAAGAGTGTTTCCCATAAAAGTGTTTATTAATTTATCACCCTGATACATTGATGTCATAAAACACTAATTAATGAGAACTGGACAATTTTAATCTTGGTTGCTTTTGAAGATCCTTAAAATGAATACGAGTGCTAAGTGCTTGCATATCATAACCTTTAATGTTATTGTGTATTTAGATTTAATATTTACACCAGTGTAGAACCTAAAATGGGGCTCCTGGTGAAAACCAAAAGGTCCTGCTGTCCATATGAACACACCAGTGCTTTTAATTATGGGTTTACATAGATTCATCTTACAGTAGGTTCACATCTGCCAGAAACCCACTGAATCCCATTCTAGTGAATAGGGATCTGGTGGTGATTGGCTATGCTGGATACGGTAACTCTGTTAGTGTCACGGCAAGTAGGGATAAGAGGAACACCAAGTAAACAAACAACAGGTAAACAGACTAGGCCCCAAAGCTAGGGAGGAGGGAATGTAACCTCCTAACAATCCCTGAGCCTCTCCCTGACTGCTGACAGTATGAGCAAGTCCTGATGATGAACAAAATCATACGCTGGAACCTAAGCCCTGCTGACACTGTAGCAAACCCTAACTTAGGGAGAGGGGAATGAGACAGCCGGTATCTTCCACCGTGAAGGGACCAGCGTCTCCCTGAAACCTAGCAGCAACACACGCACAAAGGAGGAAACAGGAGGACTTAGCTTGAGACGAGCAGGAAGTAGAGGATCCACAAACAACCAGTATAGAACTCCAGAAGGAAAATATCAACTGCAAAGTCAGCAGTAAGAGGCGGACATAAATAGAGCCTCTTAAACAGTTAACCAGCAGAACCTGTGGAGAGGTAGGATCAGAAAGACCTGTCAGCTAGACTCACGTGCTGCAAGTCTATCAGATCTTCTCAGATCTCTCACAGGGCAGGCAGTGACAGGTAGTCTGCTCCTCTGCCAAAACAGACTACCAGATTCACCTATCCTTACATATCTGCATCCAGATTTTAAATTTGAGAATTGAAAAAATGTCATAGTTTCCTTCAGACGAGGACCAAAGCTGTTCGTACACATTAAATTAATATTGGAGGACCTTGTGTTTATCTATGGGGCAGCTGAGCTGTCCTCTGGTGTCAGTTTGGACAAGTCCAACATAATTAATCATTTGCAGCTCCTTATTCCTCGCCATGTGGCAGTACACACTCTTGCGTGTACTTTCTTGATTTCAAATCTGCCCATGGGAAATGATAAGACGTGAATTTGTCATGGTTTTCATGCAGAATTTGGTGTGGAAAACGCACTGAAATTCATGTGAAATTTAATGTTTTTTTTCCAGGGTTTTAATATTGATGGCCTAATCTCATGATTTATGGTTATCAATATCTAATCAGTTGGGGCTCAAAACCTGGCACTGATACAAATCAGCTTCAGTGAGCGCAGTGACCTCCTTACAGCCTACCAAGCACAGCGCCATACATTGTATAGTGGCTGTGATTGGTATCGCAGCCCAGGCCCATTCATTAGAATCAGAATGAGCTGAAAATAGACCACTGATGTGATTGATAAATGTGAGGTCACTGGCCTAGGAAGACAGTTGATTGGCAGGGGTGCGGTGTGTTGGACCACCTCTCGACAGATATTGATGACCTATCTTGAAAGTAGATCATCAATATTGAACTACCGGAGAACCCCTTTAAGCCAAGAGTAAACCCTTACACATAAAACAGACCTCCTTGGATTTGTTGGACCTGCCGTGTATGCAACAAGCCAGGATCTCTCCATGTAATGTGGCAGGTGCTGCTTTTGTCCATAAATCTGTTGTTTGAGGAAGAATTGCACATTTGTATTCTGTGCTCATTAGCCATGTCATGGATGTAGCAGCTATTGACAGAGATACTGAATACATATGACTCGCATGAGTCTTTTATCTGTCCATGACTCCGGGACAAATATTCAAGTACTTTCATAATTTATGATACATATGGAAACTGTATTGTAAGGGTATTTTTGAGTGACTGATTGGTTCTCCCCTTTAATTCAGTTTAATACTTTGTGTAATAGTTTATAAGTTTCCCTTGTAATGAAGTGGGTTACAGATAGTACCCATCCCCCATTCCTGAGTGATCTCAGGAGATATGCGTGCTGGACACTGGAGGAGGGGCTAACAGGTTAAAACATTATGACACACATTTCCTTAGCAGACTCCACCAGGCCCTCCATTCTAGGTAGGATTTGAGTATGATTGCCATTTCTCTTAGAGAGCTGTGGGTGACATGATCGACGGAATCTCCACCCAAATTTAGGCTAGTGATGTTTATTTACTCTTTATTATTCTGTATTTGATTTCTTTGTGTTATTGTATATTTAATCACTTAGTAAATATATTTATTCAAGTAGCCTGCGTAAGCTTATTCATTCTAAAATCTTTTGAATTAACTTTAAGTTACAAATGGTGGAAGTGGTGGGATTTTAGCAAATTAATATGCTTACAGTTGTTAGAGTGTTACATAGAGATAGGGTAGCTTGGACCCACCATTCCGAGTGGGTGAATTATTAGGGTTGCACGTGTTGTGCAAATCTGCTATTAGCTGTGAGTGGAGCTGTAGTAGGTTTGGTATTGAATAGTGATCTGGATTGTTTAAGACTTCACTTTTACTTATTATACATTATAAAATATATCCCTCAAAATGGTTCAATATAGGTACATCTTTTCATAGTCCCACATTCCAGGGGACTCCTTTAAAACAACGGAAACCGTGTCTACACTTAGTGTCAAACACTAGAGGGTGATAGGAGCAGTTATGCCCAATCCCCTTACAATTTTCCACAGTCACACACAGAGGAGGACTCCTTGGAAACAAAAAGCAGTTGTGTCTACACTTATATTCTCAGTGTTAGACACTATAGCGTGACAAGAGCCGATATACACAAGCATCCTAAATGTACAGAAAGCAGGGTAGCAAGAATCAATATATATCACAGCACCCTATACACTCAGTGATGTGAATGGATGTAGCAATATATACAAAGATGCACAGCAGCATACAAAGATAGGTATACGCATTGATTGGCTACATAAATATCATCGCACACAATAAATGCACAGCTGCACCTATATCAAAAAGGTGCACGGCGGCACCGAAGAAACCCAGGGTCCTACCCTACAGTTGATAGGTTCTTCAGACACCTCAGTTCCGTTATTCCTTGATAGGATGGTCCAGTTTTGGTGGTACGAGGTCCTTAAAGAATGTGAGAATAGCAGGAGGATGTTCCTATATATCCCTGGATGACCCTAGGGATCCTACAATAGCCCTATTGGCCTAGCCACGGAGTATCCCACTAGTTGGGCCCCCGTCCGGAACCTAACCCTGGAATTGCATTCCCTAATTGGCCCTGAAAAGATCCCGACATGCACGTTTCTGAGGCAGAAACCGTCCTCTCATCAGGGAATATATACATAAAGGCTAGATATATGACGCTTGCCGGAGAAAATATTGTAGTAGGTTTGGTCGAATCTAGTAAAGTTCTTTTGAAAGTTGTAGAATTGAGCAGATTCTAGTAAAAATCTGTAAGACTCTGTGAAGTTAGAGCTTGCAGACTGTGGACATCATAGCTCCTATGATGTTGAGGAGGATTCTGATGAGTTAGAAAACAAAGCGGTGTCAGGATGTTAATTTATGGCACTGGCAAGAGAGAAAAGCACCCAAGTGTCTACAATCAGAAAGGTGGAGAAAGACTCCTGAAAACCACTTGTATGCTTTAAGTGCAGTACTTTATTGCATAGGATGTTTTCCAGTTCTACATTGCAACTCGGCCTGGGAACCGTCTCCTGACACCCACGAAAAATTCCCCACCTAGAGTGTGATCCAACCACTTACTATCTACAATCAGAAAGGGACTTGTGTTAAATGTTCAGAAATGAACTGTTTTGTTACCTTAATGCTATGTGTGTGTTAAAGTTGGAAAGACCGGTGGCCATAGCATTAGAGATTAGAGCAGTAAAGGATGGTCAGTTGATAAATAAGTATTGCACTTAGTGTGTGCCAATAGATGTGTGGCTGGCACAAAAAATATGAAGGTGTTCAAAATATATCTGTTGAAATACTTCTACTTTCTAGAGTGTGAGAAGATATGTTGGTCAGAATGATAAAGTATTGTCTGGTATATGTGAAAAATTGAAAAAGCTTGAAGAAGGTTTAAGAAGGTTGAACCTTGAACAATTCCCTACATTGGAACAAGAGTTGGTGTGTCTGGGCTATTAAGGGATATAGACAAACAGATAGTGGTATTCTATTGCCCCATGCCCCTAGTCTGTCTAGCTCTGTTTCCCTCCTTTGCTGAAGTCTCAGGAAAGTTGGATGAATCCTTGAGAGATAAGAGTCAGGAAAGGGGGTCTGATGGCTGTGGTGGGCTGATTCCATCCCCCAGCCTAAACAGAGCAGACTTAATAGACATATAGTTTGCTAGGCTAGACTGTGTGGAACTGTTCAAGTACATCTTCCCTAAGTGCAGGTTGTATCAGCTTTTAAACAGAGCCGGGACTGGCAACCTCAGAAAAGTCCAGGGGCTGCCTAAGTCAATGACACCAGGTGTAAGACACAGTTTTCGGTGACCTGACTGTCACCCAACAAGAAAAGGCTTCAACCACTGGTCTGCCATGATGAACAAGGCCTTGCTGCTCGTACTACAGCTGTCCAGGGGTGGACCTCAACGGTAATCGTCTGCCCAAGACTTCCTGACTAACCAGCAGGGCTGATGCAACGATCCTACAGACAAGGTAATTGACTGTCTAACGCCTACCACCACCTGCAAAACACCCTTCACATAAATAAGGAGGGGTAATAGACTGAACTTTGCAACAGCACAAAAACGGCCATGCAGGTGCACAGAACATCAAGAAATGCACAATTGACTTTGAACCAAAAATTGTGTTAACCATGATAAGTGAAGATCTCAGTGAGACACTTTTTGTTAGTCCAACACACGTTTTTTTTATTTTTGTTTTTTTTAGAGATCCAATCGTCCCGTCAAATGGTTCTGTCAAATGATTAGGCTATATATGTAGAATAGGTTCTAATATTGGGTGTTGAAAATTTATTAAAGTGGAAGAACCAGGGGTGGAGTGTATTGTAAGGGTATTTTTAAGTGACTGATTGGTTCTCCCTTTTAATTATGTTTAATACTTTATAAGTTTCCCTTGCAATGAAGTGGGTTATATATAGTACCCATCCCCCATTGTGCTGATAAGACCACAATCCTGTGTGATCTCAGGAGACATGCATGTGCAATGAGCAGGCCCGTGGTACGGTGGACAACCATGCAGTGGGTCAGGATAGATGTATATAGGTCTATGGTTTGTTTGTGACGCCATTATTTTTGTTTTTTTTTAGAGATCCAATGGTCCCGTCAAATGGTTCTGTCAAATGATTAGGCTATATATGTAGAATAGGTTCTAATATTGGGTGTTGAAAATTTATTAAAGTGGAAGAACCAGGGGTGGAGTGTATTGTAAGGGTATTTTTAAGTGACTGATTGGTTCTCCCTTTTAATTATGTTTAATACTTTATACGTTTCCCTTGTAATGAAGTGGGTTACATATAGTACCCATCCCCCATTGTGCTTATAAGACCACAATCCTGTGTGATCTCAGGAGACATGCATGTGCAATGAGCAGGCCCGTGGTACGGTGGCCAACCATGCAGTGTGTCAGGATAGATGTATATAAGTCTATGGTTTGTTCGTGATGCCAATTGCAATGTGCGTAGGGTACTGTTGCAGGGCCCTTTACGATGTAATAACTCACGTACCAGGTGAGGAATGCCAGAGTGGGGATAGTGTCTCTGTGTAATATCAACGGTGTCTTCTACCTGGGTACGGCTGGACTCCTGGATCCTGGCTCACTTGCAATAAATTGAGTGTTGCTAGTAGGAGTAATTGAGGAACTTGGTAGTAGTAAATGAGGTCCAGACTTGTGATATAATTCAACTTGTCTTTACTGAATGGCAGCATAAATCCATACGAGTTACAGCAATAGTCTTGGGTCCCAGCAGGTATTGGCAATATGTGGCAGGGATCAATATCTCTTCTGCTTCTGATCATATGCCTGGAGAATATGGCAGGTATCTATCTTCTGCTCTGTCTATGTTCTGCTTGGTGTGGGCCTGACTAGCTGAGGAGGAATTTGGCCTCTCCTGGTCTCTGGATATGTACTCACAGGGAATGCTCTTCCTGGAGGACTGGAGGTGCTGCTTGCTTGTCAACCAGCTGAGGCTGAAGGCTCAGACTGGGAATGGTAAGAAAAATAGAGGGGCACTCCGTATAAGGGAACAGGAGACGGCAGTAAAGACTAATATTTAATCTAAGATAAAAGACATTGCATCAAACAATCATAGATAAAAACATCCATATAATATAACAATGCACAATTACAATAAAAAAAACTAATAATATGCCCATAGGAGAGGGGCCCTGGAGATGGCCAGATGGTAGTAAGAGTTCAAGGGTTCATGAGTATAGACACTCCCCACAATGAAAATCAGTCCCAATAAGTCTTGATGCACCTAGACAAGGCTCCAAACAGCAATATCTGACAGCGTCAGATGAAAGGTATAAATATTGCACACTGTCCAGCTCCAAACTTCATTTTATATCCTCCCAGGAGACCAGCCATGGGTGGGACTGATCCAATTGGGACATCATGAAAGCCCGGTATGGAATCCTATCATCATCAGTATCCCAAGCCATATAAAGCATCAAATCCTGCAAAACTGACATCATGGATAGTGCAGACATATTAAAAAACATATAAGCATAACAATATGAATGTCAGAATCATAAAACAATACAAACGCACAAGAAACGCATATGTGATCACATGCGTCTCTGATGCATCTTCCATGCGCTTTGTCAAAAAAAAATAATAATAATAATAAAATCCTCTATTTGGGAAGTCCAGAGGGTATATACAGTGGTATCCTAGATCATACCACCATAAAATGTTTAATCATAAAAATATCTTCATAGATATTACAAACATGTCTAGAACATATAAATAACAATACGGATGTAATAATCATACCAAAAAATAAAAAATGCACAAAAAAACGCACATGCGGTCGGATGCGTTTTCGATGCGTCTCTCAAAAACAGTAAAAATCTAAATTTGGGAGGTCTAGAAGACATACAGGGTCATAGATTTTCTTCAAATCAGGATCTGAAAAACTTCTATTCGTAGGGAAGCATAAATCTCTATCCAATTTCTACAGAAGGTCTATATGTGTCAGAAAGGGGAGGGGAGCAGGGCAGGGAGGAAGGAACAGTGCTGAGGAACAGCCAAACTCTGAATCTACATCACCACCCGGCTCACCCCCCCGTCCCTCAGAGGAATCCAAACAATTCCCATTCGGCATTCAAGCCCCTGGGAATCAGGGATTCAAATTTGAAAATACGGCGGGACTCCTGCCTGGACATAGCGGCCACATGGTTACCACCTCTCCACGGTTTCTTGACCCTCTCCAATGCAAAAAATGTCAAGGACGAGGGATCACAATGATGTATGTCTTTAAAATGTTTCGAGAGGGAGTGTAATATGTAACCCTTTTTAATGTTGGCCACTGGCCAGGTGTTCTGCCACTCTCTTCTTTAGTGTCCTCTTGGTCCTCCCTATGTATTGTTTCCGGCATCCACATTGTAACAGGTAGATGACATCTGTCGAATCGCAGGTCAGACATTCATTAACCACCTCCCGACCGCTGTACGCACCGATGCGTCCGGGAGGTGGTTGATTTGTTCCTCCTGGACGCATCGGCGCGTCTTCTCGCGAGACGCGAGATTACGTCACAGCCGGCCCGCGCATGCGCATCGCGGGCCGGCATTTCGCAGCACAGTATTTTGTCAGCAGCCTGCCGGCCACGATCATTGGCTGGCAGGCTGCTGATTTTTAAAAAATCCAATCAGCAGCCATTTAACCCCACATATTAGTAAATATGATGGGGTTATATGGCTGCTGTGCTCCTCTGCTCCTTCTTTTGGTCGGTTGGTTCCAGCAGAGGAGCAGAGGAGCACACATCACTGTGAGTACCCACTACACCACACTTAGCCCCCAGATCACCCCAATTAACCCTTTGATCACCCCTTTGATCGCCCCTGTCAATCACTAGTGAAAGGAAAAAAGTGATCAGTGCAAACTGTCACTTTTTTTTTTCACTGGTATTGACCGTTAGGTTTCAGTATAGTTTAGGCCCCTTGGTTAGGTAGTTTAGGGATCGGTTAGCGCCCAGCCCACCGCACCGCAGTCCGTTATTCGCTGATTAGCGTATCGCTAATCAGCATTTGTACTTTTATAGTATCTGGAAGTGATCAAAACTGATCACGGTCAGATCTATAATAGTACTAGTGTCACTTTAGTTCTCCCTCCACCCAAAACGCAGTGTTTGCCCGATCAGGCCTGATCGGTCGCCCACACGTGCGTACACCCACGCCCGCCCCACCGCAGTGCGGCGATAAAAAAATCTGTTTTGATATTTTTTATCAACCGCAGCGGCCTCCGGTACTTCGCTAGCCTCCCATTTGTAAGACAGGCTTGCTTTTTTTTTCTTGGGTAGTCTCAGGGAATACCCCTAAATTTAGTTGCCCACATGTCTAACAGGGGGTATTCTTCTGAAGAGGCCTACAGGCTTCTGACCCAGTCGGATGAGGAGTGGGAACCCTCATCTGATGAATCCAGCGGGTCAGAATACGAACCTGTAGAAAGCAGTGGCTCTCTGACCCAAAGTTCGGACGAGGAGGCTGAGGTCCCTGATAGCAGCAGGCGTACCCGGCCCCGTGTCGCTAGACCGCAGGTTGCGCAGGATCCGCTTCAAGAGCAGCAGAGTGGGGCTGGTGCTGTCGGATTACGTGGTGAGGCATACACCAGCAGCCCAGCCCTTCCTGGACCTAGTACCAGCACTGCCGTACAACCTGGTGAAGTAGCGAGCACCAGAAGGGCAGTTGAAGCTGGTACGGTGGCACGTGCAGTAGTGACCCCGTCGCAGCCACCGCAAAGACATGCCCGTAGAGCCCCTAGAGTCCCTGAGGTGCTGGCAAACCCTGATTGGCAGTCCCCAACTTCAGCCGCACCTGTAGTTTTCCCTTTCACCGCCCAGTCTGGAGTTCGGGTTGAGACAGCTCAGATCGATTCGGCCCTGGGATTTTTTGAGCTGTTCTTGACTGCGGAGCTTTTAGACTTAGTCGTGGCAGAGACAAACCGGTATGCCACACAATTTCTCACCGCTTACCCGGGAAGCTTTTATGCCCAGCCTTTCCGGTGGAAACCAGTCCAAGTTTCCGAACTTAAAACTTTTCTGGGCTTCCTCCTCAACATGGGCCTGACAAAAAAGCATGAATTGCGGTCATATTGGTCCACGAACCCGATTCATCACATGCCCATGTTCTCTGCTGCTATGTCCAGGACACGATTTGAGACCATCCTGCGTTTCCTGCACTTTAGTGACAACACTGCCTCCCGTCCCAGGGGCCACCCTGCTTTTGACCGGCTCCACAAAATTCGGCTCCTCATAGACCATTTCAACCTGAAATTTGCAGATTTGTATACCCCAGAGCAAAACATCTGCATAGACGAGTCCCTAATACATTTTACCGGGCGCCTTGGCTTCAAACAATACATCCCAAGCAAGCGCGCCCGGTATGGGGTCAAATTGTATAAGCTCTGTGAAAGGGCCACAGGCTATACCCACAAATTTCGGATCTATGAGGGAAAAGATCAGACCCTGGAGCCGGTCGGTTGCCCTGACTACCTGGGGAGCAGTGGGAAGACAGTTTGGGACTTGGTGTCACCCTTATTCGGCAAGGGGTACCATCTTTATGTGGACAATTTCTACACAAGTGTGGCCCTCTTTAGGCATTTGTTTCTAGAACGGATTGGCGCCTGTGGTACTGCGCGAACTAGTCGCGCGGGCTTCCCCCAACGGCTCGTTAGCACCCGTCTTGCAAGGGGGCAGAGGGCCGCACTGTGTAACGAAGAACTGCTCGCGGTGAAATGGAGAGACAAGCGTGACGTTTACATGCTCTCCTCCATTCACGCAGACACGACAATCCAAATTGAGCGAGCAACCCGTGTCATTGAAAAGCCCCTCTCAGTCCACGACTATAACCTCCACATGGGAGGGGTTGACTTCAATGACCAGATGTTGGCTCCGTATTTAGTTTCCCGACGCACCAGACGCTGGTATAAGAAGGTGTCTGTATATTTAATTCAATTGGCTCTGTACAATAGTTTTGTTCTCTACAGTAAGGCTGGGAGAACTGGATCCTTCCTCAAATTTCAGGAAGAGATCATCGCGAACCTCCTGTATCCAGGAGGTTCCGTGGCCCCATCCACCAGTGTAGTTAGCCGTCTACACGAGCGACACTTCCCCAGTGTCGTTGCTGGTACCTCAAACCGACCGCCACCCCGAAAAAAATGTCGTGTCTGTAGCAGGAGTGGAATAAGGCGTGACACCCGCTATTTCTGTCCTGACTGTCCCGACCACCCTGCCCTATGCTTAGGGGAGTGTTTCCGAAAGTACCACACACAGGTACACCTAGCATAGGGATCATCTCACCAGGATAGGCACACAGGGCTATTAGGGCCCATTCACTCACAGCTGCTGCAAACGTCTCCTTTCACATGGGACAAAGTGCATAACGCACTTCGCCACATCTTTGGGCGATTTGCGCTTTGCACATTGACCCATGGGGAAGGAGAGGTTTGTTCTATAAAGGTAAAAAAACAAAAAAAAAAACACCAGTAAGCAAACAGGTTAATGTTTAGTTCCAAAAGTTAAAGTTACATGTTCTGTTCCAAAGTTAATAAAATTATTGCGTTGTGGCCTGGTTTTTTCTTTTTTTTTTTTTTTTTTTACCTTCCAGGTGGACCAACCGATCTACTAGCTGCAGCACCGATGTGCATTCTGACAGAAGCATTGTGCTGCTGTCAGATTACACGCAAGTCAGTGTATGCGGCGCTGCAAGACGGGATTTTCTCCTCTGCAGTGACAGATAGGTTTGCCAAGGCATACGAGCTGAGGAGGAGGCGGCGTTCCTATGCTTTGGCAAACACTTTGTAAATATATATATAAAAAAAAAAATCCCGGCAATGATTTATTCATCCACATCGATTGATGCGAATGGAGAAATCTGGTTTGCCAGGGCATACGAGCTAAGTGGGTATGGATGTAGGGCGGAGCTCCTATGTCCTGGCAGACGCCTTTCCCCTCCATTTTTTTTTTTTGGCAGAGATTTTTTCATCCACATTGATCGATGCGAATGAAGAAATCTGTGCTGTTCATTTTTTTCTTTCAGCCCAGAGGCTGAACGGAAAAAAAAATCTCATTACCTGTATGCTCAATATAAGGAGAATAGCAGAAACTCCTAATGCTGGCCATACATGTAATGATTGCGGAGACCCTCAAATGCCAGGGCAGTACAAACACCCCACAACTGACCCCATTTTGGAAAGAAGACACCCCAAGGTATTTGCTGAGGGGCATATTGAGTCCATGAAAGATTTAAATTTTTGTCCTAAGTTAGCGGAAAGTGAGACTTTGTGAGAAAAAACAAAAAAAAAATCAATTTCCGCTAACTTATGCGAAAAAAAAAAATAATTCTATGAACTTGCCAGGCCCCTCATTGGATACCTTGGGGTGTCTTCTTTCCAAAGTGGGGTCACATGTGGGGTATTTATACTGCCCTGGCTTTTTAGGGGCCCTAAAGCGTGAGAAGAAGTCTGGGATCCAAATGTCTAAAAATGCCCTCCTAAAAGGAATTTGGGCACCTTTGCGCATCTAGGCTGCAAAAAAGTGTGACACATCTGGTATCGCCGTACTCAGAAGAAGTTGGGGAATGTGTTTTGGGGTGTCATTTTACATATACCCATGCTGGGTGAGATAAATATCTTGGTCAAATGCCAACTTTGTATAAAAAAATGGGAAAAGTTGTCTTTTGCCAACATATTTCTCTCACCCAGCATGGGTATATGTAAAATGGCACCCCAAAACACATTCCCCAACTTCTCCTGAGTACGGTGATACCAGATGTGTGACACTTTTTTGATGCCAAGGTGGGCAAAGGGGCGCATATTCCAAAGTGCACCTTTCGGATTTCACCGGTCATTTTTTACACATTTTGATTGCAAAGTACTTCTCACACATATGGGCCCCTAAATTGCCAGGGCAGTATAACTACGCCACAAGTGACCCCATTTTGGAAAGAAGACACCCCAAGGTATTCTGTGAGGGGCATGGTGAGTTCCTAGAATTTTTTATTTTTTGTCGCAAGTTAGTGGAATATGAGACTTTGTAAGGAAAAAAGAGAAAAAAAAAAATCATCATTTTCCGCTAACTTGTGACAAAAAAATAAATAAATCTAGGAACTCGCAGTGCCCCTCACGGAATACCTTGGGGTGTCTTCTTTCCAAAATGGGGTCACTTGTGGCGTAGTTATACTGCCCTGGCAATTTAGGGGCCCAAATGTGTGAGAAGTACCTTGCAATCAAAATGTGTAAAAAATGACCGGCGAAACCCGAAAGGTGCACTTTGGAATATGTGCCCCTTTGCCCACCTAGGCTGCAATAAAGTGTCACACATGTGGTATCGCCGTACTCAGGAGAAGTTGGGGAATGTGTTTTGGGGTGTCATTTTACATATACCCATGCTGGGTGAGAAAAATATCTTGGTCAAATGCCAACTTTGTATAAAACAATGGGAAAAGTTGTCTTTTGCCAAGATATTTCTCTCACCCAGCATGGGTATATGTAAAATGACACCCCAAAACACATTCCCCAACTTCTCCTGAGTATGGCGATACCACATGTGTGACACTTTTTTGCTGCCAAGGTGGGCAAAGGGGCACATATTCCAAAGTGCACCTTTCGGATTTCACCGGTCATTTTTTACACATTTTGATTGCAAAGTTCTTCTCACACATTTGGGCCCCTAAATTGCCAGGGCAGTATAACTACCCCACAAGTGACCCCATTTTGGAAAGAAGACACCCCAAGGTATTCTGTGAGGGGCATGGTGAGTTCCTAGAATTTTTTATTTTTTGTCGCAAGTTAGTGCAATATGAGACTTTGTAAGAAAAAAAAAAAAAAAAAAATCATCATCATTTTCCGCTAACTTGTGACAAAAAATAAAAAGTTCTATGAACTCACTATGCCCATCAGCGAATACCTTAGGGTGTCTACTTTCCGAAATGGGGTCATTTGTGGGGGTTTTCTACTGTCTGGGCATTGTAGAACCTCAGGAAACATGACAGGTGCTCAGAAAATCAGAGCCGTTTCAAAAAGCAGAAATTCACATTTTTGTACCATAGTTTGTAAATGCTATAACTTTTACCCAAACCATTTTTTTTTTTTTGCCCAAACATTTTTTTTTATCAAAGACATGTAGAACTATAAATTTAGCGAAAAATTTATATATGGATGTCGTTTTTTTTGCAAAATTTCACAGCTGAAAGTGAAAAATGTCATTTTTTTTGCAAAAAAATCGTTACATTTTGACTAATAACAAAAAAAGTTAAAATGTCAGCAGCAATAAAATACCACCAAATGAAAGCTCTATTAGTGAGAAGAAAAGGAGGTAAAATTCATTTGGGTGGTAAGTTGCATGACCGAGCGATAAACGGTGAAAGGAGTGTAGTGCCGAAGTGTAAAAAGTGGCCTGGTCATGAAGGGGGTTTCACCTAGCGGGGCTGAAGTGGTTAATGTCAAACCTGAAAGAGTTCTGAGTCGAGGTAACACTGGTAGTTTTCCTCGCAAAGTTCGTCACCTTGCAATTCCCACACTGCCCACATCTATGGAAGCCACTAGTTGTTAGCCAATTGTGGCCTTCAATTGAACCTTTCTTAATACTTTTCAATGTGGGTGCTACCTTTGCTGCCAGCGTAGTGGCTCTCGTATAGGTGATTCTTGGATCTCTAGTGAGGGATGACCCTATAATCTTGTCATCTAAGAGGAGATACCAGTGTTTCCTAATAATTTTTTCTACCTGTCTTTCTTCACTGTCTGGTCTGGGTATTCTCTATCCAGAAACTGCTGACTGAGAGTAGTGGCTTCTTCTTCAAATTGCTTCTGGTCGGTACAATTACGCTTCAGTCGCCTGAATTGGCTGACTGGTATATTAAGTAACCACTTGGGTAGGTGGCAGCTGGAAAAGCGAATAAAGCTATTCCTAGCTACCTCCTTCACAAAGGTACTACATTTGATCGTACATCCCTCTATCACTACCCTAATGTCTGGAAAACTCAATTTCTTTGTAACTGATCTTTGGGGTAAATGTCAAATTTCTCTCATTCGTATTAATTTCCATCAGATCATCTAGAGTCTCCTTTGTACCTTTCCAAATGAACAGGACGTCGTCAATGTACCTACGCCATAGCACCAGACTCCCCCCCAACCTAGGCCTGATGGTCTCATCCTCCCCCTTTTTTCTACCTGTCCGTATTGTGAGTGATAGGGTAGGATCATCCTTAGTACCTCATCTGTTGGGGATGTGCATTTCGGGACGAAAAAGTCCTGTCTATTCATATTCCTGACTTTTTCCAAAGCTTTCTTCACTGTCTGGTCTGGGTATTCTCTATCCAGAAACTGCTGACTGAGAGTAGTGGCTTCTTCTTCAAATTGCCTCTGGTCGGTACAATTACGCTTCAGTCGCCTGAATTGGCTGACTGGTATATTAAGTAACCACTTGGGTAGGTGGCAGCTGATCTAAAATGTCCCCCAGGAAGACCAATAGTATCGGGAATTGATTCTATTTCATCCAATCTGTCGCGGTATATTGACCGCTGGCTTCAGCCCCTGGTCAGGACCACTGCTTCCTATATTAAAGATACCACGGACATTGTCAAACTACTTGAATCTTTGGAATGGAAGGAGGGCTGGCTGCTATGCACACTTGATGTGAGCTCCCTCTATACTGTGATTGAACATAAAATGGGCATTGATGCCCTAATGAAACAGTTTCAAAGGGATAATACTTTGAAAAGTGAACAACAAATGTTCATTTTGGAGGGAGTTGAATACATCCTCTCACACAACTATTTTGCATTTGAGCGGGACTTCTATCTCCAGCTGACTGGGACCGCCATGGGCACCAGATTCGCCCCCAGCTATGCCAATCTCTTCCTGGCTCAGTGGGAGGATGAGACCATCAGGCCTAGGTTGGGGGGGAGTCTGGTGCTATGGCGTAGGTACACTGACGACGTCCTGTTCATTTGGAAAGGTACAAAGGAGACTCTAGATGATCTGATGGAAATTAATACGAATGAGAGAAATTTGACATTTACCCCGAAGATCAGTTACAAAGAAATTGAGTTTCTAGACATTAGGGTAGTGATAGAGGGATGTACGATCAAATGTAGTACCTTTGTGAAGGAGGTAGCTAGGAATAGCTTTATTCGCTTTTCCAGCTGCCACCTACCCAAGTGGTTACTTAATATACCAGTCAGCCAATTCAGGCGACTGAAGCGTAATTGTACCGACCAGAAGCAATTTGAAGAAGAAGCCACTACTCTCAGTCAGCAGTTTCTGGATGAAGAATACCCAGACCAGACAGTGAAGAAAGACAGGTAGAAAAAATTATTAGGAAACACTGGTATCTCCTCTTAGATAACAAGATTATAGGGTCATCCCTCACTAGAGATCCAAGAATCACCTATATGAGAGCCACTACGCTGGCAGCAAAGGTAGCACCCACATTGAAAAGTATTAAGAAAGGTTCAATTGAAGGCCACAATTGGCTAACAACTGGTGGCTTCCATAGATGTGGGCAGTGTGGGAATTGCAAGGTGACGAACTTTGCGAGGAAAACTACCAGTGTTACCTCGACTCAGAACTCTTTCAGGTTTGACATTAATGAATGTCTGACCTGCGATTCGACAGATGTCATCTACCTGTTACAATGTGGATGCCGGAAACAATACATAGGGAGGACCAAGAGGACACTAAAGAAGAGAGTGGCAGAACACCTGGCCAACATTAAAAAGGGTTACATATTACACTCCCTCTCAAAACATTTTAAAGACATACATCACTGTGATCCCTCGTCCTTGACATTTTTTGCATTGGAGAGGGTCAAGAAACCGTGGAGAGGTGGTAACCATGTGGCCGCTATGTCCAGGCAGGAGTCCCGCCGTATTTTCAAATTTGAATCCCTGATTCCCAGGGGCTTGATGCTGAATGGGAATTGTTTGGATTCCTCTGAGGGACGGGGGGTGAGCCGGGTGGTGATGTAGATTCAGAGTTTGGCTGTTCCTCAGCACTCTGTTCCTTCCTCCCTGCCCTGCTCCCCTCCCCTTTCTGACACATATAGACCTTCTGTAGAAATTGGATAGAGATTTATGCTTCCCTACGAATAGAAGTTTTTCAGATCCTGATTTGAGGAAAATCTATGACCCTGTATGTCTTCTAGACCTCCCAAATTTAGATTTTTACAGTTTTTGAGAAAAACGCATCAGAGACGCATCGAAAACGCATCTGACCGCATTTGCGTTTTTTTGTGCGTTTTTTATTTTTTGGTATGATTATTACATCCGTATTGTTATTTATATGTTCTAGACATGTTTGTAATATCTATGAAGATATTTTTATGATTAAACATTTTATGGTGGTATGATCTGGGATACCACTGTATATACCCTCTGGACTTCCCAAATAGAGGATTTTATTTATTTTTTTATATTTTTTTGACAAAGCGCATGGAAGATGCATCAGAGACGCATGTGATCACATATGCGTTTCTTGTGCGTTTGTATTGTTTTATGATTCTGACATTCATATTGTTATGCTTATATGTTTTTTAATATGTCTGCACTATCCATGATGTCAGTTTTGCAGGATTTGATGCTTTATATGGCTTGGGATACTGATGATGATAGGATTCCATACCGGGCTTTCATGATGTCCCAATTGGATCAGTCCCACCCATGGCTGGTCTCCTGGGAGGATATAAAATGCTGCCAAGTGCTCACTGTCTTCACCACTGAGGAAGGGGTGTATTCCTTGAAACGCGTTTGGGCTAGTTAGGACAGTGAGCCATTCCCCCCAAGCAACCACAAGTGACCGAGAGGAAACAACGTCGGTCGGGGTGATCTGCACAGTTAGTCTCGCATCGAGGCGGTGCTTCCAAGAAAAACTGATTACGTCATCATTGCCCTAGCCGAGGAGTCACGTGAGACGTCACGCTCAGACTCCACACCACGTGGGACGCCGCGTTGAGCTGTGATCGGCTGTTTCTCTGATTCACTTCACTGAGCCTAGTGACGGCATAGGGTAAGAGATGTTTTGCTACTATTCTAACATCTGAAAAGAGACTCTTCCTAAGATTGGATACAATTGTTTGTCCTTCGATACTGGAAGTTTGGAGCTGGACAGTGTGCAATATTTATACCTTTCATCTGACGCTGTCAGATATTGCTGTTTGGAGCCTTGTCTAGGTGCATCAAGACTTATTGGGACTGATTTTCATTGTGGGGAGTGTCTATACTCATGAACCTTTGAACTCTTACTACCATCTGGCCATCTCCAGGGTCCCTCTCCTATGGGCATATTTTTGATTTTTTATTGTAATTGTGCATTGTTATATTATATGGATGTTTTTATCTATGATTGTTTGATGCGATGTCTTTTATCTTAGATTAAATATTAGTCTTTACTGCCGTCTCCTGTTCCCTTATACAGAGTGCCCCTCTATTTTTATTACCAATTTTGTCTACCGTGCGGTCTGGGTGGACCGAGAGGTGAGCACCCACATCCGTTCGGTCTATAGGTTGAGCCGCTGGTCTGTATCACTTTCTATTCAGACTGGGAATGTTCTCGGGTCTCAAATGAGACAGGGTCCTGATTTGGGATCCCTATTTTCTGGGAGCTCCTACTAACACAACCTTCCCCTAGCTGGGGTGGCTGGTACACTAACTAGAACTTCCTCTCCCGATGAGACAGGACATGGGATCGGCCCATTTCTGCTTACAGAGGGGGGAGCTAAACTGGAATGAACTATTCCAGTCTAGCAATACTAAACTGGCTAAGGTCCTGCTACATACTGCTGCCACCTGCTGGTGCACATGGAAATTACAGCATAATACATAAAACAGGCCTAGAAAATACATATAATGACAATAATGACAATATAATTACACTTAACATGTGGTAGCGGGGAAAAAGAGTTTGGTAACATACTCCGGGATGTTACACATGCTGCACACTGGAGGAGGGGCTAACAGGTTAAAACATTATGACACACATTTTATTAGCAGACTCCAAAAGGCCCTCCATTCTAGTTAGGATGTGAGTATGATTGCCCCATCTCTTTTGTACACCCTGGGGTGTCGGTCATGTGTTATAACGGGGTAGACAGCCATGGGTTATAGTATGATCGTCGTAGTCTCCACCCCATTTAGGCTAGTGATGTTTGATATTTATTTACTCTTTATTATTCTATATGTGATTTCTTTGTGTTATTGTATAGTTAATCACTTAGTAAATATACAGTGTTTATTCACGTAGCCTGCGTAAGCTTATTCATTCTCAAATCTTTTGTATTCACTTTACATTACATAAACAAAGAACCAATAGAAAAAAATCAGTTGTATATAAAAGTGCCAAAAAGATGGCTTTGTACTTACCTTAGGCCAGGCTCACATAGCGTTTTACCCCTCCACTGGGCTTTCCGTCGCGGTATACATCTGAATACCCAAAATTACCATTGAAACGTATACCACATCTAGTAAATTCAATGTAATGGGTCAAACTGAATTTAGGATTGATCACTGGTGCTGCTTTCTGCTGGAACAGTCTGCCGGATCCGGATCACATATGTAAACGTACCCTAAAGGGTCTGTACTTGTTTTGGGAGTCTGGGGACTGTATTTATTCTGGGGTCTGGTCCGAAGTCTGCATTTCAGAAATGGTCTAGAGTCTAGAACGGGGATGGTACTGATTTAGAGAGTCTGTAGAGCTGTCTGGGTTTGGTCTGAGATCTGTTTTTATTTTTGTGGTTGAATAAACTATATGTGTGTACTTGTTATAAGTGTATGCCTGTCCCTGACTGTCCCTATGTTTGTGACTGTACACATATTCCTGACTATCCCTATGAATTTTTGTGAGCACATACCTGTCTCTGGCCAATCATATAGCAGGATGCAGGCCTGGTTATTGACCCGTGACTGGACTGTGCGGGAGGAAGTGAGAAACCATTGGACACCTGGTACTTGACTAACTTCTCTTTCTATGAAGGCTATCTTCTCTGCCCTTCCCCCTAGCACTTACTGCATTGCCACCTACTTCCACTTTGGGTGCCCCTTTGTCTTTGCATCTCCCTTCCCTTCATTGCGTCCCCCTGACAAATTGTGCCTCCTTCCTTCCTCCAACCACTGTCACTGCTTCCCTTTCCTTCACAACATGAGGGGGGATCAAATAGAGCTGAATACCAAATATATTGGATTTATTGCATTACACAGAATACTCACAGATCCTCGCTCCTATCTACTTCTGCCACACCGCATTATATCCTAACCTGGACCTACAACACGGAGCCACTTTTAGACTTTTTTTTCCCAAGGCCGAGTTCCCAATCAGCCCCTGCCCTCTTACCTAGACCTCCTCCTCTCTCAGTGCCTAACCAAAGCTAGAATAGACCATGACGACCCTTATTATTTTCTATGCCAGATGTTTTTCAACACTGATTCAGGAGCCTGTAAATGTCTCTCTTAGCAAATGGCATTTACCATATAAAGTTAATACAAGGCACTTACTAATGTATTGTGATTGTCCATATTGCCTCCTTGGCTGGCTGGAGTTATTTTTCCATCGCAGTATACACTGCTTGTATCCAGGGATTATGGCCACTGTTGCAGTGCAGATATGAGGTGGCTAGGACAGGAGCCGCTGGGTATGCATACCTACAGTATGTGCGCTTCCATGATCCCAGCCACCAGAGAGGCCTGCGCTTTTTTCTATAGTGTGCAAGCACGGCCAATGCTGATGGATTGCAGGGTGGTCATAATCATGGAAACAAGCGGTGTATAATGTGATGGAAAAATGAATCAAGCCAGCAAAGGAAGCAATATGGATAATCACAGTACTTTAGTAACTTTCTCTACATGATAAATGCCATTTGCTGAAGTGAGACAACCTTTGAAGATTAAACATGGTGTGAAGATTAGGAAAATCTGAAGAAACACAGATCAATAATATACGTAGAAGTTATTTTGTTCTCGAAGAAGTATAGCTCGTGGCTGGAGAAGTTCCACAGCTCCGGAATTTATTGATTGGGTCAAAATTATGTGACTTTCATCATGGTCGTCGGAGTCTACCCTCAAGATGCTCCTTGATAGTAGATTGGGTGAAATGCAGTTAGAAATTAATGAGAAAATAACAAGGGGCAGATTTATCAAAACTGGTGTAAAAGAAAACTGGCTTAGTTGCCCATAGCAACCATTCAGATTCCACCTTTCATTTCCCATGGGGAAATAATTTGGTTTGATCTGAATTTATTTGTGGCGAATTTTGTTTTAAAAAACCGTCTATTTCCTGGCTGCAGGGGGCCTTTATAGTGGTGTAGAACACTGTGCCTTGCAGTAACACGCATAGGGAGTCTGCTGTGGTAGTGAAACAATACTGTGAGTCAGTATGACATGCAGATGACAGGCTTCGCTCTTAGAATGTGTTTTTTTCTGGTCCACGCGATTATTCACTACTTACTCCTCTCTCAAAGATCCTCCAGTTATGCAAGCACTAGTGGGATGCCGTATACTCCAAATATTCCTCTTTCCACTACAGCTCCTGTAGGAAAAGTGCACCAATAGTGTAGCACAGTATATGCTGTAGTGTAGACATATGTGGATCCCCCTCTAATTCTTCCTTGACTGCACTCAAACCCAAATCTTTGGGAATGATAGTATATAAAGAGGTGACGTCGGCTGTCGCCAACCAAACATTGTCACCACATGGTCCCAACTCCTTTATTAACTCAATAGTGCTCCCTGTATCTTTTAAATAAGACAGTGCCTTCACCACATACAGTTGCAAAAAAATAAAAAAATAATCTATATATTCAGTTAGTCTGCGAAATTCGTGCCCAGTTTTGCAAATATCTTCATGACAGCATGGGAAAAAAGGTACATTGACCCGATCCTCTCCAAATGTACACAGTGGGGGATTTTAAAAGTATGGCGAAGATATATCGATGACTGTCTGCTAGTGTGGGAGGGGAGTAAAGAGGGTCTGCAAATGCTTATCTGTAACCTCAATAGAAATGATTGGAATTTAAAATTTACTAGCAGCATAAGTGATAAGGCAATACATTTTCTGGATTTAACTATAGTCATAGAGGATGGAAGATTGAAGACAAAAACGTTTTTTAAAGAAGGAGATGTAAATGGGTACATAGATATGAAAAGTTGCCATCGCAAGCCCTGGTTGAGAAATATCCCAAAAAGAGACTTTTAAAACTAATGCTAATGAGGTTTGGCAAGTGCCCAGAGGCAGCGTGACTGCAGCAAGTGCCCAGGCCCCTCGGCAATGTGCCCAGAAAACCACACCTATTTCACCCCTCCGGCCCGCCCTCGTTTCCTATTATTACCTCCCTCTCACAAATCTCACGCCTGCGCAGCTCCACACTTGTCCCACACCTGCGCACTGCTGTGCCCATTATGGGCAGAGGAACAGGGAGTTGGACTGCGCATGTGCGGGTCGATAGCTCGAAATCTAGCCGTGGAAGTAACCAGCCGCAGCAGAGGACTGCAGTAAAGCCAAAGAAAGGGTGGGGCGGTGTAGGCGCGAGATCTGTGAGGGAGAGGAGGAGGTAGTAATAAGAGGAGGCGAGCGACAGCACAAATAAAGGTACCATTGCAATGTGGTCAAAGGAGTCTATAACCTGATCTGAGCGGTCTAAAAGGCTCAGATTAGGTGACAGACTCCCTTTAAAATAAAATAGACCTTTATTTACCTAGCAGATCCCGTGACTCTGCTCCGGTTCTCTCAGTAATCCCATTCTGCTACAGTGGTGACATCACATGACAACACATAGTGCACTGCTTCAGGCTACTGATTGGCTGCGGTCAACCTAGACTCCCGCCGCCCAGCTGTTTAAAACGGCACTGGTGCTCCTGTGAGAGTCACAGTCCCCTCACAGCTTACCAAGCACAGCGCCAGCAATTGGATAGCGGCTATGCTTGGTATCGCTTGAATGGGACAGAGCTGCACATAGGCCATGTGAATGAATGAATGACTTGTATAGCGCTACACTTGCGAACTGAATCGCCTCAGGGCGCTTTTGCAGCCATTTTCTGCCTGTGCCTTTAGAAGAGGTAGGTCTTAGGCTACTTTCACACTTGCGGCAGTGTGATCCGGCGGGCAGTTCCGTCGTCGGAACTGGCCGCCGGATCCGCCGATCTGCTGCTGACTGAAAGAATTTGTGAGACGGATCCGGATGCGGATCCGTCTCACAAATGCATTGCAAGGACGGATCCGTCTCTCCGCTTGTCATGCGGACCGACGGATCCGTCTTGTACATTTTTCTCATTTTTACCGATCTGCGCATGCCGGAACGACGGATCCGGCATTCCGGTATTCTGAATGCCGGATCCGGCGCTAATACATTCCTATGGGAAAAAATGCCGGATCCGGCGTTCAGGCATGTCTTCAGTTTTTTTCGCCGGAGATAAAGCCGTAGCATGCTACGGTTTTCTCTTTTGCCTGATCAGTCAAAACGACTGAACTGAAGACATCCTGATGCAAACTGAACGGATTACTCTCCATTCAGAATGCATGGGGATAAAACTGATCAGTTCTTTTCCGGTATAGAGCCCCTGTGACTGAACTCTATGCCGGAAAAGAAAAACGCTAGTGTGAAAGTACCCTTAAGCTTCTTCCTAAAGGCCAGATGATTTTCTTCCAAGCGGGTCTTTGCGGGTAGGGTGTTCCATAGCCGGGGTCCTTGGACTGTGAAACTTTGTTCGCCTTTTGATTTGTAACGGGTCTTGGGGATATGGAGGAGATTCTGGTTAGCTGACCGGAGGGAGCGACCTGGGGTGTAGTGCTTTATTTTGTCGCAGAGGTATTGGGGGGCTTTCCCTTGTATACATTTGTGGGTGAGGCAGAGGGTCTTAAATGTGATCCGATCTTTCATGGGTAGCCAATGAAGGGTCCTTAGGGACGGAGTGATAGATTCCCAGTTTTTTTTCCCCTGTTATTAGTCTAGATGTGACTGAACGCGACATCACTTCCCTAGGAAGAGGCTTCAGCACTCCCTAGAGTCTCCTGAAACTGCTGATTGGCAGGGAGTGCAGGGTGTTGGATCCCTGCTGATCTGATTGACGACCTGTCCTGAGGATAAAATCGCAGAGACTCCCTTTAGGTGCTGGTCCAGATTTTGGACAGATCACTATGGAAAGCCTTAACTTTAGCCATGAGGGAGCACTTCCCAGGTATGAGCGCCATAAGGGTCCATTCACACGTCCGCAAAATGGGTCCGCATCCGTTCCACAATTTTGCGGAACACATGCGGACCCATTCATTTTCAATAGGGCCGGAATGTGCTATCCGCATCCACATTTGCAGATCCGCACTTCCGTTCCGCAAAATAAAGAACATGTCCTATTCTTGTGTGTCTTGAGTGTCGGCGATGTGCGGTCCACAAAATGCGGAACGCACATTGTTGGTGTCCGTATTTTGCGGATTCGCAAAACACCTACGGACATGTGAATGGACCCTAAGTCTTTGCCACCTCAGGTAGGGTACTTTCACACTAGCGTTGTCCGGATCCGGCAGGCAGTTCCTGCCAGAACTACCTGCCAGATCTGGTAAACCCTTGCAAACGTTAATTATTTTTTTCCGGATCCAGAAATATACCGGATCCGTCTTATCCGGTATCACCTGGAATAACGGATCCGGTATTAAAAAATTTTTAAAGATCAAAAAGCAAAAGTAGCTCCTCCTATGTCCAGGCGCAGACTGGAAAACCAGATCCGGCAACGCGGCAATTTCCGGAACACTTGGTACCGGATCTGGCATTAATACATCTCTATGGAAGTGCGATAGTGTTCCGGGAATTTGGCAGAAAAAAATACCGTAGCAAGCTGCAGTATTTTGTCCGGTCAAATACCATACAAGGGACGGAACGGAAGAGCTCCTGATGCATATTGAATGGATTGCTTTCCATTCAGAATGCATTGGGACAAAACTGATGCGTTTTTTTCCGGTATTGAGACCCTTTACCGGATTTGAATACCGGAAAAGAATAACGCTAGTGTGAAAGTACCGGTACTTATCTCTATACCCTGAGTTCACGCCTTCCAATAGGACAGGCTGAGTGTCTGCACAAACTCAACCTTCACTTCCTAAGACCGGGGCTCCTTGACAGCTCATGTATACCGCCCCCTTGTAGGAGGGCCCTAAGAAGATTGACAGGCGCAAATCAACGCCCATTCCACCCCAATCCCGGAAGCCGGGCGGTTTAAGTGCCTCTTGGCCACGCCCACCCTGGCGGTCCGCTCGTTTCATTGGCCTTGTCACTTTTGAGCGGCGTGTTTTAGTCACGCCCATTCAGCGCCGGCTGAGCGCCGAGGTCCCGAGCGCTTCCAGTTGAGAGATGGCGGCTACGGCAGGTAGATCTCGGCTGCTGGTGCTCTCAAGGAGCGTCGCGGGGCTGACCACGGGCTTTCCCGGACTTGGAGTCAGCAGACAGCGGCCTCACAGGACGGTGAGTCAGAGGCGACATTGACGGGATAGGAAGGAAAGTGTATGCGCTGTGCCCTGAGAAGGAGGGAGTCGCCCGGGGCGGGGTGTCCTGGGAACTCCCGTCTAGTGCTGCAGCGCTGGTTGCTTTAGTAACTAGTGGCGGTGTCCCCCCTCCTCCCCGGTGAGTGGGCGCAGGCTGGGGAGGGGAGGCTCCCTTGCTGCAGGGGATCCGCTGACAGTCCGTGTCTCTTCAGTGACAGCGCTCTGCAGTGCAGTTCATTGCCCCCGCACATGTGCTGTGTGACAGGCAGTGTGACAACTTTCTACTGCAGTGCCAGGACATCCCTGTGCCCCTCACCCACCCTGGAGTAGTATTCTCCTCACCTTGTCAGTGGTGACACGCTGATTACACCCGCCCCATGCTTCAGTCATTGATTTTCCCTATGATGCCAGTCACCTAATAATAATAATTTCCCAGGAGGCGGTTGGCACCGTGGTCTATGTTGGCATGTATGTCATTTAAGGACAAACACGATCAAGGGGCAATACCACCCTCCTCTGCTCCGCTGTATAGTAAAAGGTGCCAGCCCCAGCCCTGGCATTTGCTGTGTGCCCTGTGCTCACATGCCATGCTTGCAGCAAGCGGACAGACCGGTGAATGTGCGGCTGCAGATAAATGTGTAGCTAACCACGTTTGGATGAGATAACCCTGCTGGCTTGTCCCTTGCTCAGGACAGATGACGGGGGAGTTTTCTGGGGCCGCCCCCTGTCATTTATCGGATGTCGGATTCCCCTGTAGCTAACCATCCATGTCTGAGGAGTCACATAGGATATGTCTTCTAGAGCGAAAATCCAGCAGCGTAAATGGAATTTCTCAATATTTGATTAAAATGAATATGTAATCTTAATTTATTAATGGAGACTATGAAATTTGGAGCCCCCTGACGGATAATTGAAGTAGTAGTACCATTACATCTGTTAGGGCTCATGGGTGCACGTCAAACATCTGTAGAAATGTCCTATCCTTGTCCTCCAAACGGACTAGAACAGGACATGTAATAGGGGAACAAGCATACGGATTTGGACAGTGCGCGGTGTGTTGTCTGCATCTTTTGCGGCTCCGTTGAAATTAATGGGTCCACATCCGATCTGGATAAACGGACATACGGTCGTGAGGCCTTATCCGGAACGTTTTCTTATCAAGTACCTATGCGCCATAGCCTTCTCTCAGCTTTTCCTAGACCAGTGAAGACACGTTCAGCGGTCACGTGGCCTAGGCACA
Source organism: Bufo gargarizans (assembly GCF_014858855.1). Taxonomy (NCBI): domain Eukaryota; kingdom Metazoa; phylum Chordata; class Amphibia; order Anura; family Bufonidae; genus Bufo; species Bufo gargarizans. Next base: position 146,904,124 of record NC_058085.1, on the reverse strand, counting down.
GCTCAGCCCCATAGACCACGTACAGCTATACAATGCTTGGTGAGCACGGAGAAGGCTGCGGCGCTCACAGGAGTGCTGGTGCCTTCTCCAACAGCTAATCGGTGGGAGTCCCGGGTGGCGGACCCCCACCGATCAGACACTGATGACCCATCCAGAGGATAGGTCGTCAGTATTAAAAGGGGTTTCCTCTGGATAGGTCATCAGTATCTGATCGGTAGTTGTCCGATACCCGGAGCCCCCGCCGATCGGCTGTTTTGAGAAGGTAGCGGAGCTCCTGTGAGCACAGCGCCATACATTGTATAGCAGCTCAGCCTCATTCACTTGAATAGGGCTGTGCTGCCCCTAGGCCACGTGATCGATAAATGTGACGTCATTGGCTTAGGAAAAGCAGAGGTCAGGCCACGGCGCTCACAGGAGCACCACTGCCTTCTCAAACAGCTGATCGGTGAGGGTCCTGGTTGTCGGACCCTCAATCAGATACTGATTGTTTTGCGGAAAAGAATATACGTTGATGCGATGGGACCTGCAAAAAGCACAGGATGCACACGGACCGCATCCTATATTTTTTTTTTTTCAGGTGGGTGTGTGTGGTGTGTTTTTTTTATAGCAAAAAGGATCCGGTCGTGTGAATAGCGCCTTAATGTAAGACACCTGTGATGGTGTCGGAAAAGGGATAGTCAGTTGTGATGCGCTTAAATATATATTTTTCTTTAGTGGGCTTCCCCTTTAAGTAAGGGATGCACTAGAAGTAACCCGGCGTGGGCAGGATGTGTTTGTAGTCTCCCACTGTTTGTATGTGTCAGTGTGGTTTTACAGGACAGCTGGCGGAGACCAATCGACGTCCGTAAATCCAGCGTAGCGCTGTCCAGGTGCTGGGATTTTGTACTCGCACTTTCCTGTCTGCATTCTGGCAGACTTGCATCTCTGAGCTATTTCTGGTAGGAAGCATCTCATTAATAAAATATGTCAGTATTAATATGGAATATCTTTTTGGCGGCGTGTTCGTGAATGAGGAGAGTGCTGCAGATGGAGCTGCTGTGGACAGGAAGAGGGACGCGTCCCAGAGCCGGGCAGGCTACTCAGCATCTTCTTGTCTGTGGTCATGGCCCAGCAGAATATTGGGTACATATTTGGACCTTTTACTGCATTCTAGTATAATAAATCTTCACAGGTTGGGCATGGAGAGGTTTAGGTTGCCCCTTTTGCATTGGGCCACCAGTGCATAAACGTAAATGTCCTCCCAGATATGTGTTGGGAAAACTGTGTCCTTAGAGGGGTATACCCAAATCATGACAGGGCACCCCAAGCTCATCCTTCCTGATTCAATCCCAGATATGTGTTGGGAGAACTGCGTCCTTAGAGGGGTATACCCAAATCATGACAGGGCACCCCAAGCTCATCCCGCCTGGTTCAATCCCAGATATATGGTGGGAGAACTGTGTCCTTAGAGGGGTATACCCAAATCATGACAGCTCATCCCGCCTGGTTCAATCCCAGATACGTAATGGGAGAACTGTGTCCTTGGAGGGGGGGGGGGTATACCCAAATCATGGCAGGGCACCCCAAGCTCATCCCGCCTGGTTCAGTCTCTGCTCTGTTATAAACCAAAGCTTTGGAGTTAGTGTGCACAGTGCCCAAGGCCATGCCCACATCCATGAGATGTTCTGTTTTTTGTCTCATCAGTTTATTGTATAAAAGCCCTTGGCATTGGGCCCCTAAATGATAGAACGTGGGACTGGCAAGGTAGATGGTGCTTTGTGGGTAGAACTTTATTGATGGGAGTTTTTAGCTCCTGGATCAGCTGCTAGGTCTCTGTATATGTTACTCGCTGCAGAATTAAATAGGTATTCCATTTATAACAAGTTATACCCTATCCACATCAGATCTGTGGACCTCCATCACAAGAACATTGTACCCATACCCTGTGGAGCCAATCTGAAATGGAGGGAGTGGCTTGTTGGAAAAGCAGTTATTCGCCCCATTCATTTCGATGAGGGGACATAGCCCTTATTCTCATGATTGGTAGGTGTCCCCGCAGCAGGACCCACACCAATCTGATGTTTATCTCCTATTCTGTGGATAGGGGATAACTTGTTAAACCGGGATACTACAGTACTTTAAAGGGAATCTGTCACCGGGATTTTGTGTATAGAGCTGAGGACATGGGTTGCTAGATGGCCGCTAGCACATCCGCAATACCCAGTCCCCATAGCTCTGTGTGCTTTTATTGTGGAAAACAACTGATTTGATACATATGCAAATTATCCTGAGATGAGTCAGAGTTTGAAAAATGACTCTTCTCTGGTCACACAAGTAAGATATGACTCTTTTATGTTAATTTGCATATGTATCAAATCATTTTTTTTACACAATAAAAGCACAGAGAGCTATGGGGACTGGATATTGCAGATGTGCTAGTGGTGATCTAGCAACCCATGTCCTCAGCTCTATACCCAAAATCCTGGTGACAGGTTCCCTTTAAGGCTCCGTTCTCTTCTGCGTCAGGCTTCAGGGACCTCTGTTGCCAATTCCATCAGATTTGATGGATAAAAATGATGCTGCATGCAGGACTTTTTTTTTTTTTTTTTTTTTTTTTTTTTTTTTTCTGGCAAAATGGCATACAACTCAACAGAACCCGACTGACCCCCGTATAAGTGAATATGGTCCATCAAGTCCAATTCATGAAACAGTGGTGGTGCTTATCTGCAAAAGTTGTCCATAGTTTAAGGCCAGGTTCTCACAAGTTTTCTCTGGGAAGCAAGCTCCATGTGGTGGCCACATTTACTGAACCGACCACTGCTTGTCTGACCAGAACTCTGCCCATTTACAAAGACCAACTTTTTACGCAAGTCTTTGTTTCCCTTCTACTTAGTCTGATTAGCTCACCATGCGCCTGCTATAAAGACTACTGCCATAAGCTGGCATATTGATGTTCATAAATGACCCCCAATGGCTTCTGATTTCCTGCCTAACTTCCAGTCTGCTGTACTGTAATCACAGCTATATATGACTACAGTTCAGTAGACCTGCAGTCAGGCAGGAACTCGCAGCATCATAAATCGTGACGATCCTGTGAGTTCTGGAGGAGTGCTCACTTCGGGAAATGTGGCCATCACATGAAGCATGTTTCCCCGACTGAACACACTCTTGTGCCTCTGGCACCTCTGACTACAACTCCCAGCATGCTCCATTCACTTCTATGAGAATGTTGTGAACAGACTAGCCAGTGTGCATGCTGGGTGCTGTTTCACAACATCTGGAGTGCCGGAAGTTGCTGACCCCTGTGGTCTGGAGGTAAAAACGAATACTACTGAAAATAATGGCATCCGTTTAAAAAAAGACTGATTAAAGTGTATATAAAACAGGTCATTTGACGAATGAAAGATACACGTTGACTGGTTGCTATGAGTAACTCCTCCATTTTTTTTTTTTTGCACCATTTTTGATACCGTATGTGTAAAGCTGGCACTGTAGAGGTAATCTGCTATATGTCAGGATGACACCTGCATGCCTGGCGAGAAAGTGCCTGTGTGTCACATCCAAGTGGCATCTCATTACCCGGCTAATTGTGACTACGGAACACGGAAACGTTTGTTTGTCTCAGAGCTGTGATTACAATGTGCGATGTGTACAGATCTTGTAACCCTCCATCTCCCATCCAGTGGCTGCTCTCACCGCAGGAGGAGCAAACGTGACCTGGGATGGTTGGATTGGAACCTCCTGGAGATGTGACTTGTGCTGTGACTTGTGTACTGTTGACGTCTTTAGCAAGATGTCTGTGCGGGGTGTGTAGTCTTTATTATTAGATACCACTGAGACTTTGGATGGAACATGTGAGCGAGCACAAGGTGGTAAATGATAGTGACACGTCAGAACTTTATTTCCATGACCTGCACCGATCAGTGATGATCTCAGATTAGTCCTAAGGATGGGCCATAAAGGTTTTATTCCTGGAAAACCCTTATAAGCAGAGCTCTCCGGCAGGCTGTTCCAGCAGAGAATAGCTTGCCAGAGTTCTCCGTATCCAGCATAGCCATATACTGCCGCCTGGCCCTATTGACTATAATGGGGTCCGGCAGAGATCTGACCGCTACCCTGCCGCACACAGCGTCTTTTGTCTGACCGATTCCTGGCTGGAACAGCCTGCTGGAGAGCACAGTCATAGATGTGAAACTAGCCTAAGGCTAGGGCTACACGGCAAAATGTGTCACGTGACGCATAGGGCACAACTACACTGCAACATAATGCATGATGTCGCGCGACAATTTTTATAATGATAGTCTATGGTGTCGCACTGCGACATGCTGTGACTGCGATGCGATGGTCGCAGAAACATCCATCTTGGATGGATTTTTTGCTACTGTCATTTCGCAATGCGACACCATAGACTGTCGTTATAAAAAATTGTCGCGCGACATTGGTGCGACAAAATGTCACGTGACACATGTCGTCGTGTAGCCCTAGCCTAAGGGTTTAGATGTTGATGACCTATCCCAGGTTCATCAGTATCTGATTGGGTCTGACACCCAGCACCTCCACCATCAGCTGGAAACCTAACAGTGGATGGAACTGGAAACAGAATGATGGGTGATCAATATGAAATCATGGGGGTCCACCAACCGCCACACCTATAAATCAGCTGTTAGCTGCAGGTTCTGTAAGTAATCAGTATACAGTGCCATCATCATGCACCCTGTCATGTCTGAAAAAAAAAAACGGGTCCACCAAATATGGTTACCTTATGTGTGCATTTTTTTCTACTGAACGCGATTATTCTTGTCTGCAAAACAGACCTGAATAAGACATGTTCTATAATTTGTGGAGGGGCCACATAGATCTGCCAAAAAATACGAATGTATCTTTGACCCAATATAAATGAATGGGTCAGTGTAATTTCCCCCCCAAAAAAGAATTGGGACAGCGCATAGATGAAAAGTGATTGGAAACTGAAAGCCGTACCAAAGAATGGCCACTACATTGTGTTGACCCAAACACTTTACTTCTGAAACCTGCTGCTGGCGCTTACTCCTTGTCGGTTGGGCTGCTGGGCGTTGGGCCTCCACTGATCTCATATTAATGATCTACCGCTACTAGAATTTTTTTACTGTAAACCAGAGATTCACTTTTAAAGGGGTTGTCCAGGTTCAGAGCTGAACCCGGACATATCCCCATTTTCACCCCGGCAGCCCCCCTGACATGAGCATCGGAGCAGTTCATGCTCTGATGCTCTCTTTTGCCCTGCGCTAAATCGCGCAGGGCAAAGGCATTTTTAAGAGTTCCGGTGACGAACTGGGGCTCTCCATGGGGCTGCCAGGAAGCCCGCTTACTTCACTGGCACTGATGTGTGGGCTTTAGCGCTCCCCTAGCCAGTAAAACAGCTAGGGCAGCGCTAAAGCCCGCTCATCAGAGCCGGTGACATTACCGAACACACTGCTGGGTGGAAGCCTCCGCCCGGCAGTGTGTTATGATAAACAAAAGAGCTTGTGCCCTGCGCGATCTAGCGCAGGGCAAGGGAGCACATCGGAGCATGAGATGCTCCGATGCTAGCCTCAGGGGTGCTGCCTGGGTGAAAATAAGGGTCTGTCCGGGTTCAGCTCTGAACCCGGACAACCCCTTTAAGGGTTGTCTCTCTCCTCTAACACTGGTGGAATATCTACCTCCAATGTCTGATGGTTATGGGACCCACATCTGTCTCTAGAATGGAGTTCCCAAAGTGAACAGAAGCTCACCGCGCTTGCAGAGCCACCCTTAAAGGGAACCTGTCACCGGGATTTTGTGTATAGAGCTGAGGACATGGGTTGCTAGATGGCCACTAGCACATCCAAATACCCAGTCCCCATAGCTCTGTGTGCTTTTATTGTGTCAAAAAACTGATTTGATACATATGCAAATTAACCTGAGATGAGTATGTGAGATGAGTCAGGGACAGGACTCAGCTCAGGTTAATTTGCATATGTATTAAATCATTTTTTTAAGACAATAAAAGCACACAGAGCTATGGGGACTGGGTATTGCGGATGTGCTAGCGGCCATCTAGCAACCCATGTCCTCAGCTCTATACACAAAATCCCGGTGACAGGTTCCCTTTAATTCATTTCTATGGGAGTTCTGAAGATAGCTGAGCACAGCTCTGCTCTTTTCAGCACCCCTACCTATGGGACTCGCGCCTGACATTGGTGGCATATCTTAGCAATATGACATCAATGTTGGAGGTGGGACATCCCCTTTAAGGAACATATGCTACAAGTCTCAACCAGACCCTATGGCCATCAGCTGGTCATATAGTACCTATTACCAGTCCATCTGCATGCTTATCTGATGAATGGGTCCTCCAAGGATTGGGAAGTCTACAGTGAATCAGACGTAGTGTACAAAGAACACTTAAACAGTAAAGGCTTAATGCACATCCAGCCCCAGGGACTATATGAATGGGCCAGTATAAATTGCTGAATGAGTTCCTATGCATTTGTCAGAGATTAGATTATATCGGATGTACGCCTGCATCCTGTACTTGATGTTTTTTATCTACACACTGACATTGTGACAAAACTGCAAATATGATGTTAAATTAGTTATCTAACTTCTGAAGAAAATTATAAAAACAGCTGCAAATGTTGCAACTCAAAATGGAGACGGTGCTCGCCTCTTATTTTCTCTGCCAATCCAGCGCTGGCACTGCAGTGGTCATATGCTGGCTACAATCAGAGGTCATGTGCCATACAACTGGCATCATAGAGTGTTAATGCCAGTAAATTGCTGCTCTTCATCCAGGGTTGTGGAGTCAGTTGGAAAAAAAGGTACCAACTCCAGCTTAAAAAAAAAAAAACACATTTATTAAGACTGGCGTTTTTAGAACGCCAGTCTTAATAACCCCTATAACTGGCAGTGGATTACCTATGTGTGCTCCACCTCTCTCCTTCCGCTGGCAAACATGAAATATTAATGGCTTCCGTGGCTTCCTATCCACGCTAGCAGTCTGCAAAGGTGCTGCTGGGTGTTACCAGTAGGGGGTGTGTCTTACTCTGTCAAATCAGTGCTGCAGGTGTCACTGTCCAGGGACACACCCCCAACTGGTAACACCCATCTACACCTTTACTGCAAGGAATGGCACAACATAGAGCCATAAGAATAGATGTTCCAGAATTGGTATAACATAGGGAATGCAAGTAGTTACTAAGACAGGCGTGTCAGGAACGGGGACAGGTCCTCTTTAAGTCAGTGCTGTCTGTGGGGACTATCAACAGCACATGTCCATGATCCAATTGTTGCTATAGAGGTTGTCACATTGGGTTGCGATTTTGGGGTACTTTCACACTAGCATTTAAGTTTTCCGGTATGGAGTTCCATCATAGGGGCTCAATACCGAAAAAAAAAAAAGCTTGTTTTATCCCCATTGTCAGTAGGCACAAAATTGAACTGAACAGAACGGACTGCTCCAAAATGTATTCCGTTTAGTTGCATTCCCATACCGGAGAGCAAACCGTAACATGTTGTATTTTGCTTTCCGTCCTGGGATGCGGAGCAAGACTGATCCGGCATTACCCCCAATGCAAGTCAATGGGGACGGATCAGTTTTGTCTGCCACAATAGAAAACTGATCCGTCCTGCATTGACATTCAATGGAAATAATACAACCGGATCCATCATAACAGATGGAGATGGTTGTATTATCAGTAGCCGTAGCCTGCCTGATCCAGCAAAAACGCTAGTGTGAAAGTAGCCTTAGGGTCCATTCACAAGTCCACAAAATGTGTCTGCATCCGTTACGCGATTTTGCCATTTTCAATGGGGCCGGAATGTGCTGTCCGGATCCGCACTTCCGTTCCTCAAAAAAATAGAACGTGTCCTATTCTTGTCCGCAATTGCAGACAAGAAAAGGCATTTTCTATGAGAGTGCCGGCGATGTGCGGTCCGCAAAATGTGGAACACACATTGCCGGTGTCTGTGTTTTGCAGATCCGCAAAACGCATACGGACATGTGAAAGGATCACACAGCACAAAGCTAAACTAGTACAATCTGTATTTTATTACATCTGTTACTGTATTAGCAAGAAAAAAAAAGTTTCAACATTCAGCAGAATTGTGTGGCGTTGTTGCATTTTTTTTTTATTATTTTTTTATTTTTTTGCAATAAAGGTTGGCAAATCCTACTGCGGCGGTTTTGCATGTTACGCATTGGAGACAGGTTTTCAATACAGGTGGAAGGAATCTCCAAGGCATTTTAGGAAAGTATATTGTTGTAGGATCTGGAGCAGGCAGTTGCTAGGATGCAAAACCTGGCATCAGTCTACAGGAGAATGAGTCTCCTCCTTGCCCAATTTTATATCCTAACTAGGTTAGCTGTGCACTTTCATGTCTGTACCCTGAGCAGGAGAAATTCCTCGTAGTATTCCCTTGATGTCACTGGAACTGGCAGAAGGTTTCATTTCTGTTCCGTGGGCTGCGGTAGAACACATCAAAAACACATGTTGACCGAGAAATGCCATTTGTAGAAATATTTTAGGTAGAGCAAAAGAAGTCCTAAAATGATCAGATACATCTACTTCCATCAGACTCGCTCTGTACACTAGGGTAATAAGGAAGGTTGGCTAACCCATTCTCACATGTTTTCTTGTGGACCATAGAGATATTAGCTTTTGGTGTAAAGGACCAGATAAGAGATCACCTTATTTCTGACTATTCGGAAGAAGCCAAGCATTGAGGTCCTTGACTAATCATCTGATGTAAAGAAGAGCCTGTAATGCTCGGGCGGTTGCTTTTGCTCTCTTGGGTTGAGGGCCTCATCTGTTTGGTAAGCCTCATGTTGTTGCTCAAGGAGAAAACTGAGATTTTGCCAAAGATCTTCAAGTGAGGTTGGATTTTGGTTGAGGAGAGGGCTTGGGTTAGGTTCTGCTGTGTTGGGTTTTGATAAGGGCTTCACAATGACCCTTTTTGGAGCAACACTTTTTTGATTCCTGCAAAAAGCAATGATTTGTAAATTGATAGATATGGTCCACACGAGCATATTGCAGACAGATTATGCATCCGTATTTCAGGCAAGTCTCCTGGCCCGACGACGGGTTTACAGACCTAAGCTTACAGCATCATAGTCAACTGCAATTGTGTGAGTCAAAGGGGCTCCGTCACCAGTGACCTCCCTATCAAACTGTTTGCATAGACTCGTAGCTGTGGTTAACCTGATTAACCCTTTAAGGACCAGCTCCTGCCTGATCAGCTGTAGGGGTCCGGCAGTCACTGGTAGCTGGACCCCTGCTGTATGCGCTGGCATCGGCGAAAACGCTGATGCCGGTGCATTAACCCTCGCATCGCCGACCGCGGCACATGCAGGATCCTGCGGTGTGGCCATCGGGACCCAATGGCAGGGAAGGCAGCCCGATGCCTTCCTTAGGCATCGTGGCTGCCTTCCGTGACAGCCTGTGAGATCCAGCCCCCTGGATCTCACAGGAAGCAGGCTGTAAGTGTATTACAGTGTTTAATGCACTTACATCCAATGCATTACAACAGAGAAGTATTGTGATGCATTATAAAGGGAATCAGACCCCTAAAAGTTGAAGTCCCAGAGTGGGACAAAAAATAAAGTTAAAAAAATAAAGTTTTACAAAAAAATAAATTTCAAGTAAAGAAAAAAAAAAAAAAAGCATCCTTTTCCCAAAATAAAGTAAAAAAGAAAAGTAGACATATTAGGTATCGCAGCATCCGTATCGACCAGCTCTAGAAAAATATCACATGACCTAACCCCTCAGGTGAACACCGTCAAAAGAATAAAATAAAAGCTGTGCTAAAAAAAAAAACTTTTAGTGATGTAAGGTGACAAAAAAAAAAAAAAAGTGCAACACCAAGCAATAAAAAATTGTACCAATCTTACTGTCACCTCATCCCGCAAAAAATGAGCCCCTACCTAAGACAATCGACTAAAAAAAAAAAAAAAAATATGGCTCTCAGACAATGGAGACACTAAAACATGATTTTTTTTTTAAGTAGACATATTAGGTATCGCCGCGTCCGTAACAACCTGCACTATAAAAATATGACCAAACCCCTCAGGTGAACAAAAACTAAAAACGGTGTAAAAAAAAGCCATTTTTATTTATTTATTTTTATCGCATCACAAAAAAGTGTAATACCAAGCGTTGTGCAACAAAGGCGTCATTGTTGCACTCAAACTCCACTCCTTTCTGTGGCCTGCCTCTCCCTCGTTGCTCTGATGGAAACGGTCAGGCAGTAGTAAAGCAGTTAGGAGAAGAGCTTGGGTGCAACAAGAGCAATGGTGACACCCTCCTTGCACCAAAAGCCTAATTTATGTAGTAAGAAAAAGTATCATAACTCTGGAAACTGAGCCTCGGATCAACAAACGGAAGACAGCATTTTAATTGGGTGATAAGGAGCTCACTGGTGTGATTCACTCTAAGGGCAGTTTCCAAAAATGGTGGCTTTACACCACCTGATTATCGAGGATGAACATTCATACCAACAATCTTTCCCGATTAATCTGCACGAAACATGCCTTTTTCTATTCTATATTTTTACTGGGCTCGTTTTCAGGGGGCTTAATGATGCCTTTTTAGATTTGATCTACAGTATTTTTCACCGTATAGGACGCACTGGCCCATAAGACGCACCTAGGTTTTGGAGGAGGATACACTTGGCGCTAAGTCATGCAGCCCCTACCCACTGGCAGGCAGGTCGTCTTTATCATTGTTTATCATTAGTCCCTGTTCATTACAGGGCAACTTCTTTGGGGGTCTTGTTGCGTCCTTTGATTCCACTGAACCATGGGTTGAGTCTAGTATAATTACACCCTTAGTCCTGTTCTTTTTTTGTGTATTTAGCTTACTATATACTCAGCATACCCTTAGATTGCCTGTTTCCCCAGAAGAGTTATTCCAACGAAACGTGGGACGTCGGGAACATCTTTCTAGGGTACATTAGGGATTCTGCCAGAGTCTAGGGACAGGTACCTGGACGGGGTCGCCCCTTTTGGGGCAGGTGCTCTGTATAGATAGGTAGGGCATTTCTAGCTCTCTCTCCATCTTTAAAGGGTAATATAGGGCCAGTTGTTCCTGCTACCGCTTTGTTACAAGTCACCAGGAATCACCCGTCCGTCTACCTGTGTTACAATCAAGAACCTCTAATTCGCCCAGCTGTATACAGACTACGTATCCAAGAGAGCACACTGGGGTACCAGTTTCAGTTTGGGGTCTGTGAATGATCCACATCCTACCAACTATCCATCACGTCTGGATTGGTGAGATTTGTTCCTTTTCTTTTTTTCCCATTACATTATTTTCTTTGGTCCCATTTACTTTGGGTAGTGTGCTACATGCTGTCTCAGCCAGGCGTACATTGAATTATTTGTGTATTGTATGTCTTTTTGGTGTGGAGATAGTTTTATGCGATTAATAGTATAAGTTTTAATTCCCTATACCCTGTTCCTGGGGTCTCTTTAGTTTTAGGAGGACAATAAGAAAAAAATATTTTTTTTATTAGACATCAGATCAACAATCGCACCCCCAATGTTAATCAGACCTCAGCTCACAGTCCCAGTCAGACCCCCAATGTTAATAAGACCACCAATCAGACCCATAATCAGATATCAGATCAGACCCCACAGCAGTGAAAGTCCCCCGATCAAACCTCAGATATGAGCCCCAATATAAAGAAGACCCCCCCCCCCCCCCCCCCCCATTCAGACCGCCACTGCTCAGATCAGACCCCCATGCCTCAGAGCAAATATAATTAAATAAATATCAACTTATCTCTCCTACTCCGGATGCTGTGGGTTCCCAGGATCCAGCGCTCTCTCTTCTTCCTGCTGCGGCTGTGCTGTGAACAGACAGTCACAGAGTGTCCCCACTCTGCGCAGTCACAGAAAGGCTGACAGCAGACGACCAGGAATCGGTGAGTACAGAGGCCGGAGAGCACTGCTGCTTCCTGGTCCTCCAGTACTAGTGAGCACTTCCATAATGAAAGTGCTCATTAGTATTCGCCCCATAAGATGCAGTGATGTCCCCCCCCCCCCCCCCCCACTTTGGGGGGAAAGGAGTGCGTCTTATGGGGTGAAAATTTTTTATTTTTTTTTTATTCGCACATTGATAGTGGTTGTCTCTAGTAGGTAACCCCTGCCATCGGAATTGTATTTTTTGTTTTGATTCTATATAATAATGCATCACTTTCCATCTCATTTTGGCTTCTTGCCTTTTTTATTTCCGTTTGCGTACCGTATACGGAACCATTCACTTCAATGGCTCCGCCCCCCAAAAAAACGGAAGGTACTCTGTATGCCTTCCTTTTTCTGTTCCGTTCAAAGAAAGAACATGTCCTATTATTGTCTGCATAACGGACAAGGATAGTACTGTTCTATCAGGGGCCAGCTGTTCCGTTCCGCAAATAACGGAATGCTCACGGACATAATCTGTATTTTTTGCGGACCGCCATACGGTCGTGTGCAAGAGGCCTTTATCTGCCCATAGATCACAATTGCCTTCCCGCACACACAATGCAGAGTGCCTGTCTCTTCAGCAGTACATTGTATTCCTCTCTCTATACTGCTCTAATGTGTGGGTGCATTATGAAATGCTGTAATAATCCTTGCGGGATTGAACTTGAATGGAAAATCAGAGCAGAGCAATTATACTCTGGCGTGTTGGATTCTATGCCAGTTAAAGCAGTGTTGACATAATGAGCATATTGGAAAATGTACATTTCCTATATTATTGCAAATCTGGTTTCTGTCATCTCTAGGGCTTGCGCTCTAGCACTTTTACAAAAGACACCGCTGCTCATTACCTTGGAATTGTTCAAGAGAAGTCTAGCTGAAAGGAACTTGCCAGGGTTTTCTTGAAAGTGTGATTCAAAGCACTCCAAAAAAATATACTAAATATCAATTATTTTATTCTTGGATTTTTTTTATTTATTTTTCTACTTTTAATGTTCTGCATTTTAAGGAGTTCTGTCTGGGTTATATAAAAACTCAAGCATCCCTGTAAATGGCTTAAAATAACAAATGAATGTTTACTTGCCCGTTTTCTCCCCTGCTTCTTCCAGTGCTGAACTTTCATCCTCCCGCTGCTGATGTCATCTTTCTGGCTGCAGCGGCGTCGTTCCGTGCACATAGGTCACCGCTGCAGCCAATCACTGGCCTCAGTAGTGCGCAGGACATCTCCACTGAGACCAGTGATTGATTTCATCGTGACCTGTGTGCACAGAACATCACCGCAGCTAGAGGTCGCACTATGTTTTTTCCAGATGAGTAAAAATAATTCAAATGCATAATACGTAGGCCTACACTTGCTCACATCTGCGTTTGGAGCCTCTGTTGCAGATACTGTCGAAAGGCCACACAAAAAAGCCTTGTATGCAGCACTTTTTTTGTCTGGTAAAAAGCCGGGATCCAGAACAGAAACTGAATGGATCTCATCATAGTCGGCGGAGTCTGCTGAACATTGCAGGATGGAAAAACGTGGTACAAAACGCTTTCCCATCCTGCAGAGTTCTGCAAAAAAGTTATCTTATACGGTTTTTGGAACAACAGAAATAAATGGCGCCGATGTCAGCGTGGCGTAAGAGGTGGATATTTATGCAGGGAACCATTACTAATCTAAATGCCATCAGGCAATTCTAGCCAAGTGATAAAGTCCAGTCCAATATAGTGGAATAAACCCTGTACTTTATCACTTGGGTGTAATAGCCTGTCTGCATTCACTATCAGTGTGAGATGTATGTGGTGCAGTGATGATCACACACTGCATTACACACTACTGTCACCTTGGTGTCCGGGGCTTTTTGTCACCTCTGAGGAGTCCTTCAGCTCCTCCGCCACCATGTTTCCCGGGGTCCTTGTCCACAGCGCGCCCGCTCTCCTTGCTCTAGAAACTCCGGGCAGCCGGCCCCTCCTCCTTCCAGCTTCCCCTGCTGCTCGGCACTGTGCTCCGGCGCCTGCCCAAACCAACCAATAGTAAGCTTTGCTGTTGGTCATCTCGAGCACAGACTTTTTCCAGGGAGTAATATGGCCTGAACGCCTGAATGACGCTTGTACAGGCTTTATTGCGACCTCTGACCACAGCCGTGAGAAGCGGGGCTCAGAGCAGAAAGAAGCGGCAAAAAAATGCATGAGTATCTATTCATTTGTTGCTTGAGACCATTTACATGGGTGGTTTTAGTTTTTAAATAACTCTGACAACCCCTTAAAACCTTCTAAACTTAATGGGAGACTATTTCATTTGCATTATGTCCACTTTGTGCCACTGTCATGAGACACTAGTGGCAGAAAGGACCCGTCTCCTCTCCTGAGATGTCTGTTTTAGTAATTGCTTGCATTCCCCATGTAATAACAATTCTGGAGCATCTATTCCTATGACTCTATGATGTGATCCTTCCTTTATTAGTTCTGCTAGAAGTTACAAATGAACTGCTAGCAGTTTACAATACCGGTTTAGGGCTTGTTCACATGAACGTATGGGTTCCGTTGCCGTATTGCGGACCGCCTATGTGGATCCGCAATAAAGGGACACCGTTCTGTGTGCATTCCGCATCATGGATGCAGACCCGTTCACTTGAATGGGTCCTCAAATCCAGAGATGCGGAACGGAAACCTACGGAAGCACTACAAAGTGCTTCTGTGGGGTTCTATTCCGTACAAAGATAGAACATGTCCTATCTTTTTGCGGAGCAGAGGGATGCAGACCCATTCAAGTTGAATGGGTCTGAATCTGTCCCGGAGGCCTCACAAACTTTCTCCGTACATTGCGGCCTCAATGCACGGAACGAAACCCATAGGTTGGTGTGAACGAGCCCTTAGATGGGTGTCACCAGTTGGGGGCGTGTCCCTGCACAGTATGACACTGGAAACCCTGATTGGATAGTGTCGGACTGTGCATCGACACACCTCCAACTGGTAACACTCCTGGACTTTCATTGCACACTGCGAGTAATTCACTCGTAACGTCTAGCAGCAATGGCACAACATAGTCATAAGAATAGATGCTCCAGAATTATTACACTGGGGAATGCAAGTAGTTAATAAAACGGGCATGTCAGGAGAGGTGACAGGTCTTCTTTAGGGTCCATTCACATGTTCGTAGTGTATTGCGGATCCGAAAGCCAGCACCCCCATAGAACTGCCTATTCTTGTCCGCAATTGTGGACAAGAATAGAGGACATGTTCTATTTTTTTCGGAGGCCGCGAACCGTAAATGCGGATGCGGAGAGCACATAGCCCCTATAGGGAATGAATGGGTCCGCAACGGATGCGGGCCACACTTGCAGACGTGTGAATTGATCCTTTAGAAGCCAGTGGGCCGGCTATGCACCACTTTAACCTTGCTCAGCTGAATTCCTGAGTGGCTGTCCTCAAGAGCAATCTCCTTAATGTTGTGTGGACTGGTGACTGACCAGTCTCTTAATTGGCATCTTATAGCTGCCATTGTCTCAGTTTAGGCTCTCTCGTGTCCATTTGCTGTGGACCTTTTAATATTTTAAAGGCATTAAGAATTAAAGGGTGCTTGCACTGGAAGTCAAAAGAATTGTTTGGAAATAGGAGTTCTTTTGTTGATTTTTGACCAAGGGATGCTGTACATTACTTGTCTATGGAAATGGCAAAATAGCCTAAAACTGTAAAACAGAACATCAAAGATGTATGTAGTGCCCACAATATACTGTTTAAGGCTACATGCACACGACAGTGTGCCCCCCTGTGGCCGTATTGCAGCCCGCATACAGCGGGTCTGCAATACACGGGCACAGGCCGTGTGCATTCCGCATCACAGATCGCGGACCCATTCACTTGAATGGGTCCGCAATCACCGAGATACGGAACGGAGGCATGAATCGGAACCCCACGGAAGCACTACGGAGTGATTCCGTGGTCTTTTTGGCCGTGCCTCCGCACCGCAAAAAAGTATCACGTGCTGTACTTTTTGCGGCTCGTCGGATGCGGACCTCATTCAGGTCATATCTTTGAAATTAAAAGAGAATTCTACTAGGAGCCATGGACTTCTGACTAATATCTGAGCCTCATTCCCTAAAATTCTTTAAAAAATGCATGTTAATCTACCTTTGTCACTTGCAGGCCATGGGCAGTATTGCTATACAGCAGTTTCTGAGCATCCAGCTATCCACTTGAAAAGCCTGTTAGGATGTAGCTTTCAGCCCCTAATTTTGACTTTGTAATGTGAAATTTACAGTTGAGTGCTGTGTGCTTTTTAGCAGCTTCATTCAATAAATTGCAGTCTACAAATCCATTGATTTTACTATGGGGAGTAAGAGGAGACAGATTTACTGCAGCCCTTTACTTCCTCCCTGCTGTTTTCAGCTGCAGAACTCAAAAGTGAGAATATCCACTGTACCAATGTAGCATTAACATATATGGGTGTTTGTGCCATTTATACTGAACGTTGCTATCGCTTGCAGCTATGACACTGGAGTCCCTTATTATCACTCACTCCTACCTCCTGTGATACCATATATATCTGTACATATATGGCTGCAGAGTATCATCCTTATTAGTGAAACATTTCTATCTATTCCGAGTAATACACAAAGTTATAGACTGGGTATCTCTGGTTGTGAATGTTTGAAGGCTTTATGTTAAAGATATTGTTAAAGTTATTTTTATTGATGACCCATCCTCAGGATAGGTTATCAATATCAGATCAGCGTAGAGTTGTCACGATTCCAAAATTTTGATTCGATACCATAAAAAAGTATTGCAATACTTGATACCATTCAATACCACACAAAAAAGCTGTGTGCATTCCGCATTTTATGGAACGTACGGCCCATAATCGAACAGTGCTAGCCTATTTTTTTGGGGGGGACAAGGTGACTTAAAAACAGGTGTATGTGTGTGTATATATGTATATATAATATAATTTTTTATTTATTCCCCCCCCAAAAGTAATGATCATTATTAAAAGCAATATCATCAATGATCCATAATATACAGGACAGTCATCATGTGTACAATGTATTACAAATAATATCCTGAACATGTAATACCAATAACTAACATACAATACCCCCTCCCCCCGGCTTTTATATTTTAATAGTTTGGACTTTTCAGACGTGGCGATATGTAATGTGTTTTATTTATTGTTTATATATTTTATATGTAAAATTGGGAAAGGGGGCAATTTATACTTAATTTTTATTTTTTTTACTTTTTATTTAATAACTTTTTCCCCCCTTAGGGGCTAGAACCTGGGATCTTTTAATCCCTTGTCCTTTTCACCCTAATAGAGCTCTATTGGGGTGAATAGGACTTCACACTGTCCCTGCTGTCCTTTGCATAGTGCACACAGCAGCAGGGAGTTTACCGTGTTTTTAATGGTGTGGGGGCGCACTGCTCCACCAATGAAGATAATTAACGTTTAATACAGATAAAGGAGGCGGGTGCCAGCGGCAGAATCGCATAGCCAGTGCCCGACCTTTTATTGCAGGGAGGGGCGATCAGCAGTAGTTAACCCCTCAGGTGTGGCACCTGAGCCGGCCGCTTTACTCTCTCTGCGCATGTGCACACGATGGAGAAGCCCTGCGCAGAGAGAGGAAAGCGGCTGGCTGAGTGCGGGAGCTGGATACGGGATCGCGCAGTGACAAGGAGCACACTGCACATACGCGAGGCTTTCAGGATGTCAATCACAGTGAAGGGAGGACGGGTAAGGAGCTGGCTTAGCTTGACTAGAAGCGAGGCGGCCGCTGCCCCCTTGACTTCAAGCTGACTCTGAGGATAGCGAAAAACACTGAATAAGGCTACATGCACACGACCGTATGTGTTTTGCGGATCCATTGTAACAATGCCTAAAACGGACAAGAGTAGGACATGTTCTGTTTTTTTTTTTTTGCGGGGCTACGGAACAGACATACAGATGCGGACAGCACACGGTGTGCTGTCCACATTTTTTGCGGACCCATTGAAATGAATGGGTCTGCATCCTATCCGCAAAAAAACTGAATGGAAACAAACAACGTTCTTGTTTTATGTAGCCTCAAACAGCTTTTTTTTTATAAAGTATACAACATCCAGTGGAGGAATGAAAAACCTGATTAGGAACACACTGGGGGCTACTGTAAGATAATGATGTCGGTTTAAAATGTGTTTTGAAGGCGACAGGTTTCCTTAAATTCCTGTGTAATGTCTCACACATGGGAAAAATGCACAGAAATGTATGTAAACCCACTCTAAACATGACATGCTTGTTATCTGGGATAACCAGGCGAACCTCGTTGCTGCATATATCTTGGTAAGTGGGTGTTCACACTAGGACGAGTCCTTTGAGCCCCTCCTTACATGCTGAAATCCGTTCACACTTTTATTGCTGCTCTTCGCCTCCTTGGGACGCTGCCAGCTGCTGACGAGACAACAGAGCGAATGCATTACACACAAAGTAGTGAGAGTATGGAAATTTGGGTCAGGCGCTGCCTTACTTACCATATTCCCTCTCTTCAGTCTTCACATATTAGGATAAAGGTGGGGGGGATTCTCTGCTCATACTATAAATATGAATGCGTGCTAGGTAAGAGCTTCCCGACCTCTAGCGCTGAACCGCATTTAGTACTGACAGCGACAAGAATTATGTCTGTGATATAGGTCTGCAACCTTATCGCTCTCCTCCCAGCAAGCATCTGCAATATAGGTTCTCATTTCTCTAGAGAAGCCTAGACAGGACAATCATTACTGGTAAATATGAGACTAGCCCCAGAAATAAAGCCATATGAGCAGGTCTACTTCATGTTCATATGGACTTGTATAGTTTTGGAGGGACGGTAAGAATTTTTTTTTGTCTTGAGGGTCCAAAGGAGTGGAAGGTTTATTATAGTTTGTCATTTCTGATGTTCTAAGGTGGTGCCACCTTCTTTGGTGGGGGTTGTCCCACAAAAAATATTCTACATTTTTCAAACCAGCACCTGGATCTGAGTAGTTTTGTAATTGCATGGCATCAAAAATATAGTATAGCCACTGAGCTATTCAATAAAATGTATATGTATAAATGCATTATTAGGAAATTTGTATATGCAGTGGCCCAATTTATTTGAGGTTGGAATATTTGAATGGGAAGGCCCGAAAGAATATACCGTATATATTTTTTTCCTCCCCCCAAAATGTGGCCTTGCCTTCCAAATTCTGAAACCCCTAGTTTCATGTGGTGCTTGAATTTCATGACCACCAGGGACGCCACATTCCTGGCAACAGTGAAGAAGGGCAGATAAATCAACGCATATTCACCGTTTTTTCTTGCGTAACCACACGCACAAGCCATATTTACAGACCACTGTCACTTTTTGCACCACAAAGTAATGAGTTAGAAAAGGTTGGCCGACTTCAGAACAAGAGTTTTAGGCCTGTATTATACTGGCTGAGACTGAGGAACATGTCCTTCCTGACAATCAACTCACCTGCAGGTCTACAACAGGTCTGACCTGACATTGTTTCTCCCACCACAGATGAGTCAACAGGTTCATACGGTGCCCCACTAATAGTCAATCTCCCTCACAGCCATTTGTAAAAAGAAAACTTTAAATGCATGTCTTTGGACATGGTTGCCAAATGTAGGTGGGTTTCCATCCACTCCATTTAACAGCTTTTGTAGAGATGGCTTTAGGGAACCAAAGTTGTAGGATTTTGATCTCTATAGCTTTTCAGTTTGACCCTGTGTGATTATGCTATGGTTATGGCCCTCAAAGCTATCATTTATTATAGGAACTACATTTCTTGATGGTGCTCCACTTCAAAACCTGGTGTTACTTAAAGGGAACCTGTCACCGGGATTTGGGTTATAGAGCTGAGGACATGGGTTGCTAGATGGCCGCTAGCACATCCACAATACCCAGTCCCCATAGCTCTGTGTGCTTTTATTGTGTAAAAAAGCTGATTTGATACATATGCAAATTAACTTGAGATGAGTCCTGTCCCTGACTCATCTCACGTACAGGACTCATCTCAGGGTAATTTGCATATGTATCAAATCATTTTTTTTACACAATAAAGGCACACAGAGCTATGGGGACTGGGTATTGCGGATGTGCTAGCTGCCATCTAGCAACCCATGTCCTCAGCTCTATGCACAAAATCCCGGTGACAGGTTCCCTTTAACACCATAGACTAGATTTGGGTTCCTTAAAGTGAACAAGTCATGTTGGACATGCAGGCCACAAGATATCGAGCAGGAGGAGTGTGTATGTATATATATATATATATATATATATATATATATAATGTGTGTGTGTGTGTGTGTTATGGTTTTCATGTTCATTCTGGGATTAGGATTCCAGTGGGTGGTCCTTCTCAGTGAATTGCAGCCTGAATACACGTACATACAGTGGTAACAATCAATCGTGGGTTCCAAAGCATAGAAAAAGCAGGGATTAAAATGCAAAAAAAAATACAGGTTATACTAAATCTTTTTCCAAAAACTACATGTCAATCTGCTCTGCTCCTCCTGCTCTATAACATGCTGACTGTGGATCAAACTTGGTTGCAGGAGTTCAAAATGATAAATTACACATGGAGTTCAGGTCTTGTGGAGGCTTTTGGAGGCCACCGACCTATAACCTTCACGGTAATGGAAACATGTTCTGTGTACAGGATGGTGTACTTCATAATTAAAAGTTTTAATTTTAAAGTGTCAAGAGCATATGCCAAAACCAGGCAGATGTCTGATCTGAGCAGTGCAGATGTCACGTACAAATGTCTTTCACAAAAGCATGTAAGATGTTGGCTGTAGGCCACTTTACATTCAGGCAAATTTATTTCAATCTGCCTTGTAAATGAGTCTTTCTACCTGCTTTACTGAGATGCTGTGTGCATATACAAGGTGTGTGTGTGTGTGTGTGTGTGTGGGAGAAGTGAAAAATAGCCAGCAGCACTCCAAATCAATTCAAATGTTGAAGATTTATTGGACCCAAAATCAAGCGACGTTTCAACAGCTTGTTGCTGTCTTTATCAAGCACATAGCTTAGATTTTGGATTTACGGGACACTGTGCCCGGCTATCATACGTGCTGTGACATGTGGATGGCCGTGCGACATTGCTCTAGGACCCAATTTTTTTATAATATCGGGTTCCATGGACTAATAGTCCTATTCAGATGACTTTGATCATGTGGTATCTGTTGGGAGGCACCCAGTACCGTTCTGACATGCGCATAGTGCATTTGATCCAGTTTCGCCCATCTTAGCTGTGGGTGTTAGTCAGCCGCTCGAGGACGGAGATATCGCGATATTTGATATTTTCGCGCATGCGCTAATTATGTATAGTATTTCCACGCATGCGCAAATCGTGTATGGGGACGCCAAGGAGCACAATCAACGCCAAACATGCAGCTGCCCACCTGACAGTGAGTTTTTTTAATTCACCTCATTAGGGTAATCACTGACACTCATTATGATATATTTCATATAAATCACGATATGTGGAATTAATGTTTTAGTCCGATGCACTGTTTTTGCCAAATGAGGCCAATCTGATATATGTATTTTTCATGATCACATGTATTGTTCGATCACTGTACATTCACTGTATGATGTTTAATTGATGTTAATCTATTTTTGATTGATGCTCTTATTTAAAGTGTGTCTGTAACACATGTGCACTGTGCTTGATAAAGACAGCAACAAGCTGTTGAAACGTCGCCTGATTTTGGGTCCAATAAATCTTCAACATTTGAATTGATTTGGAGTGCTGCTGGCTATTTTTCACTTCTAGTACATTGGACCTAGGTGCTGGTCCACACTGGCCGGACGTGCACCCCCTGCTTATACAGTGTGCTGCCTCCTCACTTTCTTCAAAGTGTATGTGTGTGTGTGTGTGTGTGTGTGTGTGTGTGTGTGTGTGTGTATATATATATATATATATATATATATTAGGGGTGCACCGAAATGAAAATTCTGGTCCGAAACCGAAAATTCAGGATACCCCTTAACCGAAACTGCCTTTTTGCCCAAATACTTTTAAAAGACCCCCCACCCCATAACAGTGCCATCCAAAGACCCCCCCCACCTCATAACAGTGCCATCCACAGACCCCCACCCACCCCATAACAGTGCCATCCACAGCCCCCCCCCCCCCATTGTACAATTAATAGAAAATAGCGGGGAGGGACTGGGAGGAGGAGCTGGGGGCCGGTGCGTTCACTGTGCTCCGGCCCCCAGCTCCAGTAGTTATAAAATGTTGTACAATTAATAAGGATTCTATTCATGAGGCCCCCTCTGAAGTAGAACATTCAATACAGCCACATCCTACTCACAGGGCTGTTATCTTAATGCTGGCCGGCCGGGCAGAGGAGCGGCAGCGTCACAACTGACGTCATGTGCCCGGCCTACTTTCTGAATGAAGGAGGCGGCGCAGGCATGTGACGTCAGTCGTGACGCTGCCGCTCGTCTGCCCAGCCGGCCAGCACAGCCCTGTGAGTAGGATGTGGCTGTATTGAATGTTCTACTGCAGAGGGGGCCTCATGAATAGAATCCTTATTAATTGTACACATTTTATAACTACTGGAGCTGGGGGCCGGAGCACAGTGAACGCACCGGCCCCCAGCTCCTCCTCCCAGTCCCTCCCCGCTATTTCCGGCCGATATGTAAAAATATCGGCAGAAACAGATTAGGTGCATTTTCGGCCGGCGAAATTTCGGTGCACCCCTAATATATATATACTTTGAAGAGGGTCTAAGCTCGGTGTTCATGCCTGCCGAGTTAGTCATTTTAATATTTTTTTACTTGAGTAAGTGTGTTTGCAGACTGCTTTTATCTTTTTACTGACAAAAAAAACATGAACTAATTGCCTTTTTAGAAGTGTGGTTTTGGGAACCCTTTCAGTTTCCTGTAAATACAGAGTAATTGTTCCGCCATAACAGTTATGTTTAGTATCACTATTTTCTAATTTACGAATACCGGTTAGGCTACTTTCACACTAACGTTTTCACTGGATATGGCAGGGTTCAGCAAAAAAAAAACCCGCTTTCGTTACTGATAATACAACCGTCTGCATCCGTTATGAATGGATCCGGTTGTATTATTAACATTGCCAATACGGATCCGTCATGAACTCCATTGAAAGTCAGTGAGGGAATAATCTGTTTTTTATTGTGGCAGATTGTCAGAGAAAACAAATCTGTCCCCAATGACTTGCATTGTGGGTCATGCCAGATCCGTTCTGCTCTGCTTCCCAGGACGGAAAGCAAACTACAACATGCAGCGGTTTGCTCTCCAGTATTGGAACACAACTAAACGGAACAGAATGCATTTTGGAGCATTCCATTCTGTTCAGTTTTTTCTCCATTCATTGTCAACTGAAGTTTTTTTACGGTATTGAGCCCCTAAGACGGATCTCAATACTGGAAAACTAAAACGCTAGTGTGAAAGTGGCCTAAATCAGACACAATGCCTTGTAGGACTAGCTCGGCCGAATGTAATGATACCTTTCTCTTAGTTATCCGATGCTTAATTCTGGAGAAAAACGACTTTTAATCCATAAGCCCCATTGGTGACAGCTTGATGCTAATGTCTGTAAAGTTCTGCGGACTATAGCAGCGCTATGCATGTGCATAAAATAAATAAATATGCAAATGATCTGTTAAGTGCATCTAGGGCGGGTCCAAGCCACTCTGTGCACACTTGATTCGCCTGCAGGTACAGGAGTCCCAACTCTTCAGACGGACCTCTTTACAGCAGACGCATGGTGGTTATCAGCGCACCGATAAATAGAGGTGTGCGCTTTCTGCTGCCGTTGGCTGTTCTGCATTCAGAGCTCTACCTGCCAGTTCCCATCTTCAAAAGTGTCGGCAACTCTCTCCCACCCGACAACCTTCTTTGAGACAGTAGTCTGTCACGGACCTGTCCACCTCCTTCCCCTCTGCTGTATATCTAAACTGTTACTCACCAGAAGCAATAGGGTGCAGGAAATTAAATAAGTTACCGTATACATTTTTACTGTAAAGTGCAGCCCCCTCTTTATCTCTCACCCTAGGCACGTGCCCTTATGTACCTTGCCCTAAATACGACCCTGCGCAACCCTGAATGTGGGTACGGAAATCTTAGTAGATCTCTGGTTTTGACTCCAACCCGATTCTTAGTTTCAGTGTGTGTGTAATATATATATATTCCCCCCCTCCTACCTAAAATGGATGTTCTTATTTCCTTTACGTGGAGCAGTAAGGAGGAGTGGAGCTCAGTATGCTGTACCATGAAATCTGATCATAGGCAGTGTTTTCCTGTCGGTCTGAACTGGTTGTAAAGTGCAGCTGTCTCTTTGGTGGCCTCTGAACCTCTACATGTTGAGCATATAACATCTACATAGTGTGACTTACTGGTAAAATACAAAACAGAAAATAAGCCTAAAGCGAGAGATTCCTGTTGTTCCAAGATCACAATCCAAGGCCTTTTCTGGTAGCTGTATTACTGCTCCGCATAGTAGTTGTTTATATGCATCCAAAAATGGTATCCGATCCGGGCCTTGGGCTAAACATAAATTGGCCACATAACAGCGTAATACAACCATTTACAACAGCTTTTCTTAATCTCCAAAAAATGATGTAGGGTCAGTTGTCACTTATGCACGGACATCTGCAGTTTGATCCTGTACCAGATTTCCACGTATAAAGCTTCTTCATATCTGACTAACATGAAAGACAAAAATGCGTACATCCCAGGGGACAGCGTTTGGTATATGGAAATTTATCCCTGAACACAATACTTTACTCAACTGACCACAACTATTTCTGCATAATTTTTATAGACCATTACCGCCTTTGAGAATAGGAACTCTGCAGGAAACACTATGGCAGTCATGTACAAAGACCGGCTTTTTACATCATTCTGTTTCCCCTTTGCTCTGGCGGAGGATGCTCCTTGAGTGCAGTAGTTTGTTTGTTTGTTTTTTGTTTTTTACTACTTTTACGCCTAAAACTGGCGTAAATGTAAGTAGCTATGCCAAGGCTGATGGTGCAGGCCCGGCATCCGACATTCCCCAGCCACTCCCAAGTGGCGAGGACAGTATGAAAAAATAAAATTTTGACAAAATTTAGGGGCACTTTCATTAAGATCCTGCGCTGGTGGTGGATCCACCGGAGTTATGAAGAGGCTTCAGCCTCTACATAACTTCGGCGTATCCACCGCCGACTTTAAATGTAAGACAGCTTCCAGGCATAGTAAATGATGAATGTGACTGGCCTACCGGCCCACCCTCTTCCCCACCCACGCCTTGCCCGTTTTTTTTTTTATTTATTTTTTTATTTTTTATAGACCTGGCATAAGCAGGGAGAAGTCGCAGATTGCGGCGCGAAGGACATTTGCGGCACAATTTTCACCAGAAATACACCTAAGGCTACCTTCACACCTGCTTTAGGTGAGGATCCGTCTGGTATCTGCACAGATAGATACGCACCTATAATGCAAACGCTTGTATCCATTCAGAAAGGATCTGTTTGCATTACCATGAAATAAATTTTTATTTTCATGATGATGCAGACGGATCCGTTTTGACTTGCATTGAAAGTCAGTTGGAGGCGTATCCGTTTTCAATTGCACCATATTGTGTCAGTGAAAACTGATCCGTCCCCATTGACTTACATTGTAAGTCAGGACGGATCCGTTTGGCTCTGCATCGTCAGGCGGACATCAAAACGCTGCAAGCAGCGTTTTGGTGTCCGTCTCTAGATCAGAATGGAGGCTGAAAGGAGGCAAACTGATGCATTCTGAACGGATCCTTATCCATTCAGAATGCATTGGGGCTAAACTGATCTGAAACTGATCTCACAAGCGGACCCAGAAACACCCGTGTGAAAGTAGCCTAATTTAGGCGGATTTCTGTTTAATAAATAACCCCCTTAGTGCGTTAAAGTCGCAAAACAGCTGGGGCAGTGTCTGGAGACTGTTTTTATGCCAAAAAGCGGCATGGCGCACTTTGTAAGTGACCCTCTGTGTCTCCCCGTATTTTTAGAAACTGTACTATGCTATTCTTGGAGTTAAAGCTATAGATACCGTCGTCTCAGACCCCATTGTAAGTCATTGAGTAGCATGGGATCGGTTTTATAGTGGATATGGCACGGTCGTGTAGCTTTTATTTTAAACAAAGCCATGAAGCATATGTGAACATAGCCTTAAAGGGGGCATTCCAGAACATTAATATCTGATTGACTGTGTCTAACTTTCCCACCTCGCTGAACAGCTATTTGAGTAGCTCCGGCGCAGGAAATCTGAGCCAAAACTGCACAGCTCTGTCCACTGTATTGCTGGTAATGGGTTAATGTCCTATCCCAGCGTTATGATATTCAAGGATTGTCTTTTACCTGGACCATACATTTTGGAAAGCTGTCCACCGAAAACCTATCTCTCCCGAGCCGTCACGTCTGACCAGCCGCTAATCTTTCCAAGAATAAAAGTATTTTTGGCAGGCCCCCATACATACTAGTTTGACTTTTCACACCAAAATCGATGGGTTTGGCCAATGTATCGTTAATGTGTCCATTGCATATCAGACTGTAAAATGTGACCAAAAATCCAAGCCAAAGCTAGGGTGTAAAAGTAGCCTTACAAGTTGGTAACGGCATATTGTATAGTAAAAATGAAGAGCACTGCGGAGTCATATTGTTTTTCCTGTACATATGCTGTGAAATTATCCATCTCAAAGTTCCTAAAGACTTCCGTTCCTTCTCCATGAATGAAACGGAGATTATCCCTGTAAGGGGCAGCTGGCTTCTCTGCATGGAAACTAAAGCCAAGCATTTGGAACAAGTAACCTGACGGGGCTGATGGGCATGTGCAAGGTCTTGGCACTGCTTGTATGCTTGTGCCGATTCACTGGGGCAGGCATTTAAAGGTTAACTGTCATATTTTATATTTAATTTGCTAGTTTATTAGAGCTAGGCATGTATACCTGAGTTAGTCTGTCAATGATTGTCAAAAGATCTGTAATTGCCTTATAATAACAGCTTTCATTAATATCCCCTGTCCCTTTCTACTGCTCCCTTTAAAAGACCGTTGCTAGGGCTCATCTGTCTCTGGCTAAGAAGACCGGAAGGCGGAGGGGCGGTCCTTCACACCGCATGCCTGCATTAGGCTTCAGCGTGAGGAGGCGTGTCTCTCTCAGTAATCCAATCTGATTGGCTGGCAGGGAGCTGCTGGCTACAGCAAGTGTGCATAGGAAGTGAGGGAAAGCAGTTTTGGCCTCAGAACTGGCAGAGGAGCCATCTTGTGAAGGTCCTCATATTGTAAATGTTTAAACAGCCGTAACTCTGGGGAAAAACTCAAAGAAAACAGTGGTATGTGAAGAAACTAAAGATTGCTTTATGCATGCTGCTGGAGCAGTAACATATGCTAAAATTGTTATGTTTTTCATAAAAAAACAAACAAAAAAAAAACCTGTTACCCTTTAAACAAAATCTCTTGAACCCTCGGCATCTGGTGAATAAATAAGCACACTTTATTTGGAAGTGCCGTGGAGTTTCTTTTCTTATTGAACCCTCTGCTGATATATTGACAGCCTCTCATCTACTGGACTTTTCCTGCTTAAATTCCCTGAGGATGATGTGCAAACATGTAGGTGACCTCGGTGCGTGCCAGGGCTCCTTTCATTCTTTGTGCCGCTCGCATCATCATCACTCAGGTTCTCATTAGTGTGAATGCAGTCTGCTGTGAAAGGCGTGTGGCTGAGCAGAAATGGGATTCTTACCTCGGCTTTGAAGCTGAAGTCACTGTAGATGTGAGCAGGGAAAGGAAAAATCCAGGTTATTTTTATATTTTCTTTAAAATTCTGCTATAATCCTTTTTACAATTGATATGAAAGAAAACCAACATTTTGAGATAATCTTTGTGTGGTGGATTACTCTTTTCAATAATGGTTTAATAATGCAAAATGCTTGTCTGTTATGTGATCGTACCAGGTTTTAGTCAATGTACAAAAGAGGTTTTTTTCCCTGCTGCAATTATAACTATACATAGCCGCCAGATATCCATCCAGAATTATAGAATATCAAGTCCGATGACACATGAAAACCAAAAGTAAAAATAAAGTAGTACAAGGAAGGCCTCATTCAAACTATCCTGGGAATAGGCCATCAATATCATATTGGCAGGGGGTTTAGCCCCCTGCATCCCTGATGTTCAGTTTTTTTTTTTTCATTGTTGTTCCTGGACCAGAACTACACAGATCCATCCATTGCTTAGTGGATGGAGCTGGTAACTGCAGCGCTGTTCCACCTGAAGTGAATTGGAGCAGCGCTGTAGATACCAGCCCATCCACTACCCAGTGGACAAAGATGTGTAGTTCTGGAGCCACAGCAGAATGGCAGGGTGGCAGACCCCCATCGGTCTGATATTGATGGCCTATCAATGGCAAAACCCCTTTAAAGCCTTTGTACCTACTTTCTTTTACTGATTTTGGACTAAAACATACAGTTTGCTTTGGCTTATGCAGCTTCTTTGTTTCCATAGTACACAGTATCTGCAGAATGCAATTCTGTGCTAAATCTGTCAAACTGGCTGTCCGATGGCGCTGTCTCCAGCTAATCTATCTCTTCTTAGTTGATTTATGACCAAATAAATTTAGATCTTTTAATTTTACCAAAAATCCACTTGGAAGATTGTTCAGCAAATAAGAACGGAGTCTGAGACCCAAGCTATCTGATGGCTGCAGAATGCCATTCTGTGATAAATCTATGTGCTGTGAAATGTAGAAGTTGCAGAAGCCAAATTACCGGTAAGCACTTTAAAAATGAATTCTACTACACAATTGTGCCCGTAGCCCTCTCTGAGAGCAGCATGCAGTAGCAACAAGCATGCAGGTTTGGACGATGAGTCTGTTATTTATGGTTAGGGTGTCGTTGGGTCAGACACATGGGGAGATTTATCAAAACTAAATCTCCCCGTGGAAGACTGACATAGTTGCCCATAGCAACCAATCAAATTCCACCTTTTATTTTCCAAAGGAGCTGTCAAAAATGAAAGGTGGGATCTGGTTGTTATGGGCAACTAAGCCAGTTTTCCTTTGATAAATCTACCCCACCCAAATATGAAGGAAGTGTCAAATGTATTCTTTACATAGCCTCCAACTGCTGAATGACTGACATATTTCTCCCTATTCACAGTAAGTGTTTCCATGGTTACAGACTACAAACATACCCTGTATGTAGTCTGACCATGCAGTTAAGTATTACTCCCCTCCCTTTTCTTGCTAATCTATAGGCTGATGGAAGAGTGTAACACATAACAATTTTTGCTCCTCTTCATCTTTGAATAATCTTCACTTCATTACATTGTGGTTTAATGAAAAGGAAGAATAAACTATTTATGGATCGTAGTGCATTGATTTTGATAACAATAGAAGAACAAATTTTTCCTCTACTAAATCTTCATTGGTTTTTGAAAATAGTGTTTGGTCAAGTCCTTTATCAGCTATGCCTTCTTTGTAAGACGTTGGGTTTGACTGTACAAGTGATGGTGGGCCATCTTCCACCAGATGGGGAAGTCCATTGTTGCAAGCTTTCTGTATTACTAAAATCTTTTCTTTAAAAGTACGGTAAAAAGGAGCTCTCATCAGAATTTGCTGTCCTATTTGTCACAGACCGCACTGAGTAGAGTGCCCTCCCTAACCAATGAGTGACAGCTGCTGTGTATTCTGGCGCATAAATCGGCAACCATAAATCATTGGGAGCCTGGAGCCCATTTAACACTCATTATATCCTTCCTTGTTGATTATTAACCAGACTGCGTATTGACCAACTGGGACATCTCATTATCATGAGCAGTCCACTTCCTTCGTGGATGGTGACTTGACAGGAGGAACACCATGAGTGTATGAACTTCCCAGGGTTGTGTTCTTCTGGGGTCCATAGATTTTTAAAGCTGTCGGCCAAACGTCCATTTGGCCAACATCTATCTCTCCAGATTCCCCTCATGGGGATAGAGGAGAAAGCTGCTGCCAGACCCCTCTGGCAGCTTTTCTCTCTGAAGAACAAAAGGATCGGGGCATTAAAATTCAAAGCATCTGATCCTGTTCACCCCAATATGATCATGTAGTGGGAGAGACAGGAGCTCTTGATAAATGTTGGATTCTCAGCTGAACCTGCTGTCTCCATATTTATAACAATGGTATTTCAACTAATATTTATGGAGGTTTTTTTTCTTCTCTTGCCCAACTATGGCGGCAGAACATAGGTGGCTATGGGTTTCTAATACAAGGTGATTCAGGTGCCTTTTTTATTTATTTATTTTTCTTCTTTTTATCAAGTTGGTTTAGTTGAGTTTGAACTGAACTTGGCCTCATGATGAGCCCAAGGCTTCAGAGGTAATTTCTTTGATTGGTTTTGTGCAGCTTTCTTCTATTAACCTAGCTTCCTTGACTTCGAAATCGCTTAGGTTTTAAGAAGCAGATACAGTTTAGTTCTGCCCATTAGACACAGAAACAGGACTAAGGGTTTTCATGCATAGAAAAGCAAGATCCAATTCTCGAAAATGGATTTAAAAGCGTGTCACTCTTATGAAGTGTATAGTAGTCGGCCCTCGGCTACAGCCATAAATGTAAAGATCAACTGCTCCTACCAGTCCTTGTTCTGACTATTTCTGACTATGTAAACCATAATGAAATGGGATGTCCTTTAAGGCATTAAATGGATCAGATGTTTAGCTGAAAAATTGATTCTCAACTATAGTATTCCTTAGGTCTTCTACAGGACATATTCCAAAATTGGTCTTCCATATAGGTGAATCGGACCTCTACTATATCTCCATAAGGTCTCCTGCTCACAAAAGCGTCTGTTTTGTCTGAATTTTTATTTTTAATTTTGCAGACCCATTGACCTCATTGGGTCCGTGGTCTGCATTTATTGGACCAGAATTGGAAATGTGCTATAATTTGCAGAAAGGACATATGGATGCGCATAGCACACAGATGGCCTCATAAACACGACCATATTGAGGATAAGACCGACCCTCCTTATTCCTTTCATGCCATTCTTCACTGGATGCCATATGAACAGAGAGATTCTTCCCTGTAAGCATTGCTTCTTGGGGAGCATAACTTTGTACATGCGGTATGCCTCTTCTAGGGAGCCATGCACTGCCATACCGGCTTCTTGCATGCGGCTCTGCTGTTTGCGGGAGTTGTTTAATTCCCATTCCAAGTTCGTTTGGTACCGGTTTACATTATTAACGATGATTATTTTAATGTTTGATCTGTTGTCTGTATAATCTCATTCTCTACTAAGATATCCAACCGTAATGTAAAATCAGCTGTATATTTGCCTTCTGAGGTCTTCCTAATTTATAGACCTTTATTTTTGGTTGGAAATCAAATACCTCTTTTAAGGTATTCTCTTGCACTGAAGTCCTCTAGTTCACAATTGTCGAAGGCATCAGTTGAGAACATGATATTGTCTGTCCTGTCCGTAAAAATATTTAATGTGGAACAGTGAGGAGGCCACAGCACTCACGGCCTCTTCAAACAGCTTATCGATGGCGTTGCTGGGTAGTGGAACCCCACCAATCAGATATTGATGACCTGTTTGCGGGCCGCAATACTGTCACGGCTGTGTGCATGAGGCCTAAAGCTGACATTACACATTAGATCATGCATGTTTGCTGAACCTGTCAATTGCAGTGGGGCCTTCCAACCTTCTAATGTGTATGGGGACCTCCCAACTCTCCCCCTACTTCAGATGTCTGGTGTGAGAAGGATTGGGCTAGTGGTTTTTACGCTGTAGATCTCGCAACTGCTTCCTCTCCTCTACCTATTGAGAACACATGTACGCTTGGCTGAACAAGCGTTCAGCTGAAGACCAAACTGACACGGAAACGGAAAAAAGAGGAAGGAGGTTCGACTTAAATCTTGCTTTCCTTTTGTCTTCCTGGCTAATTAGATTTTGCTAGAAACACATTTAGGTGGCCTAGTGGCCACCTTCTTGCATATACAGTTTTTTGATTGGTATAGGTCAGGGATGCCCAACCTACGACCCTCCAGCTGTTGCAAAACTACAACTTGCAGCATGCTTGGACAGCTTACAGCTATTAGGGCATGCTGGGAGTTGTAGTTTTGCAACAGCTGGAGGGCTGCAGGTTTAGCATCCTTGGTGTAGGTGGTTAAGTTGGTATTGATGAGGTTTTTGTTCCGTTTGCTTTTGCACTCTACCTTGACATTTCAGACTGGAATATCTTTGCAGAATCCTTTTAGGTGAAAAATTGTACATTTCATGAGTGTCAAATGGATCTATTATAGCTGGGAGTATATGTTAGATAGCGGCCTGATCCACACTGATTGGATGTTGCAGCATGCTTGCTTTGAAAGTGGGCTAACATTTATCTTCAAGGAAGATCAATGAATTTTTCATGTCTTGAAGAGGACAGCAATATGTGAAAGTCAGAACGAAAGCTGCCCACTAGACAGTTTACAAACTCTGATGTATGAGCCATGTCTGAATATTAAGATAATATGTTTGAGGAGGGTGCTTGGAAAGCATATAACTAAAGGTCTTTTTAGACCAATAATTGAGCCAGTTATCGAGCATGAGTCTTTGTAAAAACCTCGTTCCCAATAATTGGCCCATGTAAAGTGCCAGCTGGGCAAACGCTCAACTCATCAGGTGATTGTGTCTATCTGCCAGCTTCAAAAATCATAATTTTTGTGCGGCAAGTCTACCTGTGTAGCAGCTATCTCTGTCCTGAACAATGGGGGGTGGGGAGGGATTATAATAGATTGGCGTTTTAGTCCGGTCTTAGAAATCCCCTGTGCTACCAGAGGATGCACCTAATTTATGGCGACGCATAGGCCTCATCGTATATGAGGTGCAGACCTGACTGAAGGCTATGACAGCTCTGAGCTATCTCCACGCACCCTTTCCAGAAAGCGCTGTGGACTGCGCATAAACACCAATTGCGACAATATTTTGTTGCAATAGAGCTTAAAAAATCGCAAACCTGGTGTCCACAGCTTTTTTTTTTTTTTTTACTACACAAAACTGGTGCAGGGAGATAACTCTTCCCCAATGATTGTCTATGGGAACGAGCGATACAGAGTGTTACACTCCCGATACAAAGGAGATGGTTGCTACATGTAAATGCAGCTCTCAACTCAGCTGATGATCAGGCATTTATCGGAAACAAGCAGTTACATATTAAACCCGTGCAGCACTAGGATATTGATTATCCGGTGATCTGCATTGGCCTTTGCATATTTCTCTGGAGTGATGACGTGCTAAGCACCAATGTGACTGCTGAGGCTAGTCCCTGGCTTCAGCGGTGATGCTAGTATCTAATGTTATGTCATTGCTGAGGCCAGCAATTGGCTGTAAACTTCACATTGATGTATGACATGTCTTTGTTCCAGGGGAAAAATAATAGTTGGTGGGGACTGTTATTTGGGATTTGCACAGAGAATTTTATTGAGTTTATTTAGTCCATTGGGCGGCCGTAGGAGCTGCATGACATTTCTCATCTGGTGCAGGTATGTTTTTGTTTTTTGTTATTCTTTTTATTTGGTTGAGTTTGCTGAATTTTAGAAATGCGGTTGAGCCTTCTAGGTGTTAGGTGGTCTCTGCAGTCTTCTCCCCACATGTTGGCATGTCTACTCTGTTTTGGGTGGTAGCTACCTTCACCATGAACTTACTGTATCAGGCCATTTATGCTATCTTATCTTTAGGCAGCGTATAGAAAAGGAGAAAGATGTGCTGCTTTGTGATAAATAGGTTTATGTGAATTTCATGCAATATTTTTGAGTAAAAAGCAGACTAACTTATTGTCCAAACTCAGCGAGACCATAACTCTGGCTTCCCCAGCCCCCGCACTGAATGATAGCATTCCCTGTATGGATGTGTATATGAGGAGAGCTGTCCGCGTGTGGGCGGATGGGTTGTTGTAGCTTCAAGTTAAATAAACATGGTCTTTGCACAGTACTGTATGCAGACCACCCGGTTTGTGGTGATCTGGATTCCAGACATCTGCTGTATGATCAAGGACCTTTTCTACACCATAAAGATGGCCATACAAGTTAGACATGGGTCGGCTGAAGAGGACAGTCCGCCGCATCTGATGTGCGTGAAATGCCCAGCCAGCATCCCTACACAGAAGAGAGGATCAGCTTGATTTACCGTAATCTGTATAGGTGGTATCAATAGCCATACCATCTGTGGTATGATGTATGGAGATGCATGCAACGCCATCCACTCCTTTGACCGATCAGGTTGTTTTAAGTATTGTGGGATACAAACTACGGTATGTTCTCATTATGGAAACTGTACTGTGCTAGGCTGAGATGTGCATCTTGTACCATGATGAGCTGCCTGGCATTTATTAATGAGTAAATTGGGTGGTTTGAAGTACCAAGACATTCTCTTGACTGCCTCGGTCGCTCTCCACTGCACCCACTGTAGTTGAGCTATGTCTTTCTTATACACCTTTAACCAAAATTGTACACCATATTCCATGCGTGGACCGTCTTCCAAACTTGCATGTTTATTCATTAGGAAAGAGGAAGACTAGGTGTTGCCCGGTACTGACCGCAGCTTATCTCCTCGCAGAACAAAGATCGGCCATGTTAATATAAAACCCTACCCGCCATCAGACGTTCAGGATGCACCCATGCACACTAAATTGGTTGACTCTGCTGTTTTATCCAGCTTTATAATAGATGGTTCATTCTATAAAGTAACTGCTACCAGTCACGATCTGTTTGGCGTTGACTTATTATTATTATTATTATTTTTTTTTATTCTTTTATACACGTTTAATTGATCGTTTGGCCATTGGCTATCTCTCCCGTCTCTATCTCGGCTCAGATGAACGTGTCTGTGCCTGTGTATGCCATGGGTAGAGCAGTGAAAACTGCTTATCAGACAGTTCTGGTGGCGGCTTATCTCCTGGGAGATCAAAAGGATTGGGCGCAAATATTAATTTCGACCAATCTTTGTCTCTCTCCCCATATCGGTGTTGGGAGCTCCCTATACACATTAGTGTGTCGGCTGAACCTGCCGTTTTCAGCGGACAAGCAATCTGGCAATCACGGACAAGAATAGGCATTTCTATAATGGGCCGCCCATTCCGTTCTGCTATCTGCGGAAAGCCCGTGGGCGGCATCTGTGTTTTGCAGATCTGCAATTTGTGGACCGCAAAACACGGCGCGGTCGTGTATATGCGCCCTAATGTGTATGACCAGCTCAAGATTATACCAGATCTATCAATTTGTTGTCAGATCTAATGCATTATCGGTTAGTCGATTAGTGATGAATGATTTGTTGCCTCATATGGCTCCGCAGAATCAATTTAGTAATATGGGGGTCATTTATCAAACTGGTGGATTCTGCTGTTTTATCTAGCATGTATAGACAGCTTTCTAGTAGATAGTCCTTTCTATAAAAGTAACTGATACTAGTCAGGATCAACCGTATTAACTATGTTCATTTTTGACAGCTTCTTTGGAAAATGAAAGGTGGAATCTGATTGGTTGCTATGGGCGACTAAGGCTACTTTCACACTTGCGGCAGTGTGATCCGGCAAGCAGTTCCGTTGTCGGAACTGCCCGCCGGATCCGCCGATCTGGATGTGACTGAAAGCATTTGTGAGACGCATCCGTCTCTCAAATGCATAGCAAAAATGGATCCGTCTCTCCGCTTGTCATGTGGACAGACGGATCCGTCTTGTATCTTTTTTTTCCTATTTTTAGGAAGGACAGGTCCGGCATTCCAGTATTTTGAATACACTAATACATTCCTATGGGGAAAAATGCAGGATCCGGCATTCAGGCAAGTCTTCATTTTTTTTTTTTGCCGGAGATAAAACCGTAGCATGCTACGGTTTTATCTTTTGCCTGATCAGTCAAAACGACTGAACTGAAGACATCCTGATGTATCCTGAACTGATTACTCTCTATTCAGAATGCATGGGAATATGCCTGATTAGCTCTTTTCCGGTATAGAGCCCCTAGGACGGAACTCTATGCCGGAAAAGAAAAACGCAAGTGTGAAAGTATCCTAAGGGTACTTTCACACTAGCGTTTTTCTTTTCAGGCGCTGAGTTCCGTCCTAGGGGCTCAAATCCGGAAAAGAACTGATCAGTTTTATCCTAATGCATTCTGAATGGAGAGTAAGGGCTCTTTCACACTTGCGTTCTTTTCTTCTGGCATAGAGTTCCGTCGTCGGGGCTCTATGCCGGAAGAATCCTGATCAGTTTTATCCTAATGCATTCTGAATGGAGAGAAATCCGTTCAGGATGTCTTCAGTTCAGGACCGGAACGTTTTTTGGCCGGAGAAAATACCGCAGCATGCTGCGCTTTTTGCTCCGGCCAAAAATCCTGAAGACTTGCCGCAAGGCCGGATCCGGAATTAATGCCCATTGAAAGGCATTGATCCGGATCCGGCCTTAAGCTAAACGTCGTTTCGGCGCATTGCCGGATCCGACGTTTAGCTTTTTCTGAATGGTTACCATGGCTACCGAGACGCTAAAGTCCTGGCAGCCATGGTAAAGTGTAGTGGGGAGCGGGGGAGCAGTATACTTACCGTCCGTGTGGCTCCCAGGGCGCTCCAGAGTGACGTCAGGGCGCTCCACGCGCATGGATGACGTGATCACATGGCACGTCATCCATGCGCATGGGGCGCTCTGACGTCATTCTGGAGCGCCCCGGAAGCCGCACGGACTGTAAGTATACCGCTCCCCCGCTCCCCACTATGGCAACCAGGACTTTAATAGCATCCTGGCTGCCATAGTAACACTGAACGCATTTTGAAGACGGATCAGTCTTCAAATTCTTTCAGTTCACTTGCGTTTTTCCGGATCCGGCGTGTAATTCCGGCAAGTGGAGTACACGCCTGATCCGGACAACGCAAGTGTGAAAGAGCCCTAATCCGTTCAGGATGCATCAGGATGTCTTCATTTCAGTCTTTTTGACTTTCAGGCTTTTCAGAAAACCGTAGCATGCAGCATTTTTCCTCCGGCCAAAAATCCTGAACACTTTGACTGAACGCCGGATCAGGCCTTTTTCCCATTGACTTGCATTAACGCCGGCGCTGTGTGTTCAGTCAAACCGTATCCGGCTTTTGCATGTTAAACCCGAAAAATCTGAAAAAAAAGTTAGTCCATAAATGGCGGATCCGTTTTTTCCAATGCATTTTTTTCATTGTGATCAAAATCCTGATCAGGATTCAAATGTAATCAGTTTTCACACGTTTTTCCGGATCCGGAGGGCAGTTCCGGTGTCGGAATTGAACGCCGGATTTAAACAACGCTAGTGTGAAAGTAGCCTAAGGCTACTTTCACACTAGCGTTCGGGCGGATCCGTTCTGAACGGATCCGCTCATAATAATGCAGACGGAGGCTCCGTTCAGAACGGATCCGTCTGCATTATTTTTAGCATAGAACAGCTAAGTGTGAAAATAGCCTAGTACGGATCCGTCCAGACTTTCAATGTAAAGTCAATGGGGGACGGATCCGCTTGAAGATTGAGCCACATTGTGGCATCCTCAAACGGATCCGTCCCCATTGACTTACATTGAAAGTCTGGACGGATCCGCACGGATCCGCACGCCTCCGAACGGCCAGGCGGACACCCGAACGCTGCAAGCAGCGTTCAGCTGTCCGCCTGTCCGTGCGGAGGCGAGCGGAGCGGAGGCTGAACGCCGCCAGACTGATGCAGTCTGAGCGGATCCGCCTCCATTCAGACTGCATCAGGGCTGGACGGCTGCGTTCGGGTCCGCTCGTGAGCTCCTTCAAACGGAGCTCACGAGCGGACCAGCGAACGCTAGTGTGAAAGCAGCCTAAGCCAGTTCTACTTTACACCCATTTGATAAATAACCCCAATAGTCTTGTACAAAGGCTAGAGAATACAAATACTTCCGTGCAATGAATTCACATTTGTTTGTTTTAACCTTCTGGGGTACAGATTGTTAAATGTTTTCACCTGAAACTCTTCTGCCAAATTTTAAGAAAAATAAAAGGCAAAACTGTTTCCTCGTTATAGTCTTTAGGATGACAAATCACTCCTCTCTACACCCTAGTCTTCGTCTTTTTATACTTTTCTGTTTGACTGGAAACAGTCCGCCCTGCTCAGGTATGCTGCCGGGCTGGTGAGGAGGAGCCGTCTTTCCAGTAGAGTGACATATACATTGTATGGCCTTTGGGCCTCTTGCACACAAACATTGTGCATCCATTCCGTGCTTCGGGGACTGCAATTTGCGGTCCAAAATGCACGGGCAACGTCCGTGTGGCTGCCGGGATGGATCGAGACCCATTCAACTTGAATGGATCCGTGATCCGTCCGCACTGCGAAAAAATAGAACAAGTTCTATTATTTTTTTTTATTTTTTTTTGTGGTGCGGAGGCACGGACAGAAACACTGTGGAAGCACTCCGTAGTGCTTGCTTCCATGGGATTCCGATCCGTGATTGCGGACCCATTCGAGTGAATGGGTCTGCATTGCGGAGTGCACACTGGCCAGAGCCCGTGTATTGCGGACCCTCCGTATGCGGACCGCAATACAGCCAAGGGCGCACAAAGTTTGTGTGCAAGAGGCCTTAGTTAAAGGGAACCTGTCAACATGCTACTGCTGTGCGATCTACAGGAAGCATGTTCTAGAGCAGGAGGAGCTGAGCAGAATGATTTGTAGTTTCATGGGCAATTTTTTAAAATACATTTTATTCATCTAAACCTCTACTCAATCATTGAGCATGACTACTAAGCTTAGAATGAGCGTCATCCCCCAAAGAGATATTTAAAAAATAAAAAAATATATTAAATTTGCACCGGCCTAAGTAGTATCATTTAACGGCTGCTGAAATATGTTCTCCACGCTAGGGACTTGGCAACTCTAGACCATTGTGGTTCAAACCTCCTGACAGTATTTGAAGGGTACCTCTATCTGAGAGACACACATCTGCACTTGAGGTGGCACAGTTGTCTATTTAGAACATCCAAGATACCTGGAGGGCATTGTACGTTTCCCTTGTCTTCTGTAACTTGCTGGTTGTAATTCAACCACATTCCATATCATTAATTTGTACCAGCAAATTTGTACCCTTGCAAAATTATGTCTGGAGCAGAAGTCAGACCCCCCCCCCCAAATTGATGCCCTTATGCCCTGACTAAACATATAGGTTTGGAGTGTTCTACTGGGGCAATATCTGCTAAAGAAAGTAAAGCCACCCGGTTACAGTAGCTTGCGTTTATTTTCTTGTCTTGACCACGAGGTTACCCCTGGCGAGATCCCAGCCCATTGACTGTATTATATGTTTGGTTTGCGTATGGAATGTTTCGCTGAAATGGCAAGAAACCTTAGATTTATGAGCAGCAAACGTGACGTCAGTCTGGAATATCTGACTGGGAATGTACCCAGATTGGGTTTCATGTGGTCAGGACACATGCACAGAAGGCAGATCCAGGCTTGAACTAATCTTTTCCGTCCCCTCATTTAATGCCCTTTTAAGCAAATGTCTTTGTAATGTTCACTCTTCTAGAAAGAATCCCTGGTAAGATGTGTGTATGCCCTTCACAACCGGGTGACCATGATCTAGCACTTCTGTCTCCACTCAGCTGTTGTTGACCGTCCCTTTTTCATTGTGACCGCACACGCTACAACAGGTGGCGAGTCCATCACTGGCTGTACGCTAGATGTCATGTGTTGTTTCTTTTGGAAACGTTGATTTACTAAGGATCTGGACAGTAACTCAAAAAATCTAGAGAACTTCAATATTTAATGTTTTCTATAAATAGGTTTTTCAATGAAGTTTAGATTTACCTTTTGAACAAATATTTTCTTGACTGCTTAAAAGGTTTTTCCTGGACATTTTTTTTTATTTTCTGCCTTTACTGCAGTTTACATTGTGTACCTTTTTTTATTTAAGTCAATCTTCCTACCGGCGACTGTATTTGTGAGTTGTTCTAACCTCCCTTCCAGTCCTCAGCTGTGTCATGTGACCAACACTGTGATCTCAAACTGACACAGAACAGAAAGTCCGTTACCTCTCTATTCATTCCTGACATTGAGGCTCCCATAGGAGAATGCATAGAGAAACTAGCTTCCTGTCCACATAAAAGATGCTGTTATTTGGAAAGTCAGATTGTCGGTGACATTAAACAGCTGAGGATCAGAAGGAAGGTTATTACTCACATTTACAGCCACGTAAGAAAATTACCTTCATTACAGTTTACATCATGTACCTTTTTAAAGGGTTAGAGAATAAAAAAAAATTGTGGGAGTGATACTTTAGAACAGGTCATTGGTATCAGATCGGGGGGAGGGGGGGGGGTCCAACACCCTTCACCCCACCAATTTGTTGCTAGCTGGAGCGACAGCTGCTGGGACTAACCTAGTGTATGAAGACCCTGAAGCATAACTATTTGTCCAGTGCTTTCTCATGTAATGGACTTTATTCACACGACCCATTGAAAGGTCTGCGTAAATGACAGGAAGCTTTTCGCGAAGGATAGGGCTGGGAAAGGTTCCCATCCATTCCCCTGATGGTTTCCAGTCCTGTATTTGGCATACAATCTACTTTTCTATTTCGTTACAATTCTATAATCTGTTGAATTTGTCATCACTCCTCCTCCCTCAGCAAGAATGCAGTTGAACATTGGCTACTTCTTTGGTTGCGTGTTTGAAATGTAGTTTCTGTGGTGTCACTAATGCCTGAAGTATACTAATGTGCTGGTTCTTCATGACCTTCATCACGTTCCTGGCTTCTAATAAATCCCTTTCCTTGCATTTTATGATAAATGTTTGTCTGTTCCAAAGACCTCGTGTATGTGCCAAGAAACCGATAGGAGAATGCTGTGCATTTGGCAACGTTGACTGTTTCCATAGATTAGTGTTTAGATACTTAGACTGGCAATATATTATGCCTCTTATCCTCTTATTTATTTCACTTCAGAAATTGCACTGATTGTAAAGCCTAAGACCTAGAAACCAGAATCCATATTTAGAGTTCTCTATTTGCTTAAAAATTGGCATACTGAGTAATGACCAGTAAGCTCAGGATTTTGCCAGTTGCCACCTCTTATTGAACTGGGATTACCAGCTTTCTTTTGCAGAAATAATTTAGGCGAGCCATACAGGGAAGATACTTGTTGGACCAAGAGTTCGTTTGACAGACAGATGTCTCCCTTGACCTTCCTATAAACATGCACACTTCTCTTGGCCAAGCGTGCAGGTTTATTTTCAAAGAGGAGAGAAACCATTGCCAGATTTCTTATTCCTTAACAGACCAATTGGATCATGAATGTTGCAATCCAACATATCCTGAGGATAGTCCATTAATATCCGGAACTAGCAAAGCTCCTTTAAACTTTCTGATTTGTGCTGTTCCCTGTGGTGTGGTATGGAAACATTAGGGTGGCTGTAGATCTTAGATAGCGGCAGGTCATATACAAATTCAGCCAGCAGCCATTTCTCCTGAACCTAGGGTTGGGCGATATCAAAAATATTCCCATATTAAGAAATTTATCGTGATAATGATCTAGATCGCGATAAATACCCATTTAGAAGAAGAAAAAAAAAACACTTGGGGCCACAAGGAGACATTATACTGTATGGGGGCAGCCACAAGGAGACGTTATACTGTACGGGGACAGCCACAAGGAGACGCTATACTGTACGGGGGCAGCCACTGGGAGACGCTATACTGTACGGGGGCAGCCACTGGGAGACGCTATACTGTACGGGGGCAGCCACTGGGAGACACTATACTGTACGGGGGCAGCCACTGGGAGACGCTATACTGTACGGGGGCAGCCACTGGAAACGATTTGTATCCGTTTGGATTATGAAGAACAAAGTCAAAACGGGGATCCGTTTTCACTGACACAATATGGTGCAATTGAAAACGGTTCCGTCCCCCATTGACTTGCATTGTAAGTCGGGACGGATCCGCTTGGCTCCGCATCGCCAGGCGGACACCAAAATGCTGCAAGCTGCGTTTTGGTGTCCGCATCCAGAGTGGAACGGAGGCAAACTGATGCATTCTGAACGGATCCTTATCCATTCGGAATGCATTGGGGCTGAACTGATCCGTTTTAAACAGTTTGTGAGAGCCCTGAAACGGATCTCACAAACTGAATTCAAAACGCCAGTGTAAAAGTAGCTTTTTACTGTATGGGGACGCAGCCACAAGGAGACGTGTTGTGCTGTATGGGGACGCAGCCACAAGGCGACGTGTTGTGCTGTATGGGGACGCAGCCACAAGGCGACGTGTTGTGCTGTATGGGGACGCAGCCACAAGGAGACGTGTTGTGTTGTATGGGGACGCAGCCACAAGGCGACGTGTTGTGCTGTATGGGGACGCAGCCACAAGGCGACGTGTTTGTGCCTGTATGGGGACGCAGCCACAAGGGAGACGTGTTTGTGCTGTATGGGGGACGCTCAGACCACACAGGAGACGTGTTTGGAGCTGTATGGGGACGCAGCCACAAGGGAGACGTGTTGTGCTGTATGGGGACGCAGCCACAAGGGCGACGTGTTGTGCCTGTATGGGGGACGCAGCCACAGGGGACTGTTGTGCTGTATGGGGACGCAGCCCACCTGGAAGACGTGTTGTGCTGTATGGGGACGCAGTTGCCCACAAGGGAACGGTGTTGCGTGTATGGGGACGCAGACCACAGGGAGACGTGTTCGCTGGTTGTGGACCGCATCCACATGTATACTTGTTCCGTGCTGTATGGGGACGCAGCCACAAGGCGACGTGTTGTGCTGTATGGGGACGCAGCCACAGGGAGACGTGTTGTGCTGTATGGGGACGCAGCCACAGGGAGACGTGTTGTGCTGTATGGGGACGCAGCCACAGGGACGTGTTGTGCTGTATGGGGACGCAGCCACAGGGAGACGTGTTGTGCTGTATGGGGACGCAGCCACAGGGAGACGTGTTGTGCTGTATGGGGACGCAGCCACAGGGAGAGTGTTGTGCTGTATGGGGACGCAGCCACAGGGAGACGTGTTGTGCTGTATGGGGACGCAGCCACAGGGAGACGTGTTGTGCTGTATGGGGACGCAGCCACAGGGAGACGTGTTGTGCTGTATGGGGACGCAGCCACAAGGAGACGTGTTGTACTGTATGGGGACGCAGCGGGGCATGGCAGGCAGTGGGCCACAAGAGACATTATACAGCATAGGACAACAATTTGTAACCTCTCCGCCATCAGTATAATAATGTCTTGTGGCCCCCATACAGTAATGTCTTCTTGTTGCTTCTGTATGGGGGCAACAGGGAGACATTATAGTTTAGCAAGTGCCATCACCATGTGCAGTGCAGCTTGCAGGCAGGGCCAGGGCCGCAGAAGACCTGGACAGTACAACCTTTATTTATGACACCTGGGCCGTTAGGGCCTCTCACTCCTCTTCTCTTCTCTTCTCCCACCTTGGCTTGGACATGGACTGCTCACTTTGCCCGCCTCGCTCCTGTGCTCGGCCAGTGGGCAGAGACTTTAATATGGGAGCGAGAAGGAGCCGGGGGCGGCCACTGCAGGAACGAATATGTACGGTACGCATATGCACAATGCAGGGGTGGGCTGACACAGATTTAGGAGCGGTCAGTACGCATATGACTGCTCCTATGATGTCACCAAATACAGCGGTTATTTGGAGACAGCGATATTGCCATTTCGCTGTTTCTTAATTCCACTGTATATCGTTGACACCGGTTTACCGCTCAACCCTACCTGAACCATCCATAATGGGGTTGTCCAAGTTATTTTTATTGATGACCTATCCTGCAACGGTGCCTTCTCTAACAGCTGAGCAGAGAGGGGGTCCCGGGTGACGGACACTGTATGTTAACGAACGATTCTACGTTAACAAGTCATTGTCCCGAGGCAGCAGATCACTCTTTACAGAGCATGATCTGCTGCCCAGAAATGATTGAGGTGTCTGCATGATCGATCATTTCACCAGATGAACACGTATTTTGCTTGTTGTTTGGGTGATCTGCGGAACCTTTACATGTGCCGAGTACTGAGAACGGACGTTCTTACTAACGTTTGTTCCCAATAATTAGCCCTGACAATTGCCTCTTGTAAACCCACCATTATTTATGGCCAAATTAAAGTTTAACCTTGCCAATGGAGGTTCAGCTTCAACAGTGGTGGTCTGCAGTCACAGGGGCTCCAATTTAGGCTACTTTCACACTCGCATTTTGGCTTTCCGTTTGTGAGATCTGTTCAGGGCTCTCACAAGCGGCCCAAAACGGATCAGTTTTGCCGTAATGCATTCTGAATGGAAAAGGATCCACCCAGAATGCATCCGTTTGCATCCGATCAGTCCCCATTCCGCTCTGGAGACTGACACCAAAATGCTGTCTGCAGCATTTTGGTGTCTGCCCGACTAAGCAGGGCCAAACGGATCCGTCCTGGCACACAATGTAAGTCAATGGGGACGGATCCGTTTTCTCTGACGCAATAGAAAACTAATCCGTCCCCCATTGACTTTCAGTGCTGTTCAAGACGGATCCGTCATGGCTATAGAACACATAATGCAACCGGATCCGTTCATGCAGTTGTATTATTGTAAAGGAAGCGTTTTTACAGATCCATGACAGATCTGCCCAAAAACGCTAGTGTGAAAGTAGCCTTAAAATCTGTAAATG
This sequence comes from Bufo gargarizans, assembly GCF_014858855.1. Lineage (NCBI taxonomy): Eukaryota > Metazoa > Chordata > Amphibia > Anura > Bufonidae > Bufo > Bufo gargarizans. The sequence goes on along the minus strand of NC_058085.1, from coordinate 146,859,593 downwards.
TCCCCCATATGCCATTTAGAATACTGGTGACTATTTATATGGTAGTGTTTTGTTTTTTTTTTTGGCTCCTTTCACATGGGCGAGTATTCCGCGCGGGTGCAATGCGTGAAGTTAACGCATTGCACCCGCACAGACTCCTGACCCATTCATTTCAATGGGGCTGTGTACATGAGCAATGTTTTTCACGCATCACTTGTGTGTTGCGTGGAAATAGCAGCCTGTTCTATATTCTGCGTTTTTCACGCAACACAGACCACATAGAAATGAATGGGGCTGTGTAAAAATTGCATTGCATCCGCAAGCAAGTGCGGATGCGGTGCGATTTTCACGCATAGTTGCTAAGGAGGCAAGGGATGTATGACCCAGGACCCAATTAACTTTATTATTTCCCATTATAACATTGTTATAATTAAAAATAGCATTCTTTAATACAGAATGCTAAGTATAATGTCAATTGAGGGTTAAAAAAATAATAAAAGCCTCATCCACTTGATTGCGCAGCTGGGATCCTCTTCTTTGTTCTTCTTGCAGGACCTGCAAAAGGACCTTCGCTGACATTATCACGTGGTGAGCGCTGCGACGTCGGTGCAGGTCCTTCTGAATGAAGATAGAAGGTCCTTCTGCCGGCATCACTCTGCACTGTGACCTGACGTCGTAGTGCACGCCTATGTGCAGTGAGGACACGCGCAGTCAGGACAGCAAGGGCACGAAACACAACTGGGGAGAGGGGAGTATAGCCAGCACGAGCAGTGCTACACTCTCTGCGCCTCCTGCATACTAACGAGCGCTTCCATAATAGAAGGGCTTGTTACTATTCGCTTTATAAGACGCACTTCTATATATATTTCCTCCACTTTTTTTTTTTTTGGGGGGGGGGGGGCAGTGCAATATACAGGTACACCTTTTTCTATTTGCTGTCACTTTGTGGTAGCACTACTAGTGATATACGTCATGTAATACTTTTTTTTCCCCTTTTTATTGTTCGGTCATCTTGAATGTGTTGCAGGGATAAAATACCTTCCACGTTGTCGTATTTCAGCGATAAATACGGTGACCTTGAGCACAGATGCTGAGATACTGCGCGTACAGAGATGTGAATGGGAGCTTCTCCATAAAGAAACCTCAGTGGTTGGAACGAATGTATAAATCTTGAAAAGGATTTTATTGAACAGAAACGAGCAGGATCTCTCGCCACCTTGTCAGATGGAGAAATGATGGCATCATTGTTGCAGTGCCGTATGTGCAGACCATCAGGCACGTATGAATGGGTTAATAGAGGCTTCCATGTAACAGTAAGATTTGCCTTCCATTCTAGATTACCATTGAATTAGTGGGGTCATTATTTATATGGTGCCTAGAGTAAGACCATCAATATTACTAAATGAAAATTAAAGCCATCGATTTGTCGTTCCTAATTCAATTTAAGCCCCCCCACCCCCTTCCTGTAAATGTTTAGTAACTGTAGGTAACCAAAAGTATTACGCCCCTGTGAGTTGATGGATATATCATACGAATACGGAAGAAATTATTTTCTTTTCTTTTTTTATATTTTCTGCTGTTTATTGATTGGATTTAAATGTGTCCTGTTTAGCTACAGTCTAGTTGCGGTCTAATCACTCGCCATATGGTGTAGTGGAAGTTCCCTAAAATGCTGGAGGTAATGTAAATGGCTGTAAATTATTGAGTGCCCGCATGATTTCAATTGTGTGCTACAAAACACCAGCTCTTAAAGGGCCAGATAGACAGAAGGCGCAACTACTATTGAAGCCTCAGACATCTGGCAAGAAGATCCTTTTGATTGTACCCTCCTTGATTCTTGAAGATTCCTTTCTAACAGCTCCCTTGGCCTTTGCTGTAAGTAACCACAGTGACAGAAACTCGTGAGGCCTCGTTCACATTTCCATTTTTCACTGACGTGTGCTGTCTGCCCATATAGCCTCTGAGCCCTGCTGCTTCAGGTTGTGCGTATACCAATACTCTTCCCTAGAAGCATTGCTCCTCTGTAGATACGGATTCCAATTGAATATGCCACTATCATTTTTCTATTTGATTCATGTGGAATCTGACCAAACAGTCCTATCATAGTAAGTAGGTATATGGCGGTACAGGAAGCACCTATTATGGCGTCGTACAAAATTGAGCTAACTTCCCCTATCATATTTCTGCATAAGCCTCAGTGTGCCGATCCACCTGATTTAAAGTGAACCTGTCAGGGGCTTTATGCTGCCCGAACCAGTATAAAATCCTAAGAGGGCCCCCTTAGGGGCTTTTTACGCAGTTTCCACCTTGCGCTGTCGTAAGATTCGCCAAATTTATGACGAGGCGTGTGCTTAGTCTTAAATTAGAAGCATCTATGGCAGCCCTGGCTGGCGTATGTCATTCACCAACATTTATGCCTGTATCCAGTGAATTAGCCGGAGTCGTAGCCTGGCACGTCCCCCTGGCGCGCCCCAATCTCGCCCAACTGTCAAACATGGTGTAAAACTGGCCGTGTGAATAAATATTGTCAGACTGCCAGTTTAAATGGGACTTGCAACTATTTTTTTGACTAATAGTTGCAAATCCCTAAATAAATGACCTTCAACTATGTTTTAGGCTGGGGATACCCTAGCACTGCTGGATTTTTTATTTTTTGTATTTTTTGCAATTCTTGGTTTGTGTGCGCGCAGCTTGCAAGTCTTGCTGCACCCCCATTTACTTAAATTGCTGCACAGCGATCTTTGGTCAGTCAAGATCGCTGTGTGGCCCCCAGCCGGTGGTATTTCAGAGCAACTGATGTTTAAAAAGCTTCTGGGAATGGGATGGAAATTCATGGGGGCAACCGCTTGACTTTGACAGGTCTCTCCCAGTAGCCTCTTTCACATGAGCGTATTTGCAGTCTATATATTATATGGCGCATATTTTATGTGCCGGAATCCGCTGCTAATGTTAATGAATGGGATTATTCACATGGGTGTATAATATCCGTCAGTATCTGAAATCCATGTCGGAGCTTTGTGCATATTTACTTCCAAATTCTAGTCCATGGGAGTAAGGAAGGAATACGCATCCTGAAGCAATACTGATGGTGTATCCTCTGCAATCCATGGATATTTTGGAGCCAGAATAAGGATGAATTTCGATACGCTCGTGTGAAAGTGGCCTATTTGTGTATACCTAGAGATCTGGTGGGGAGCCGCTCCTGTGACCTTCCTGCCCACCCTACCCTACCTTTAAAACAACTGATGGGCAGGGGTGCCGGACTCCAGCTGATCAGGTATTGATGGCCATCAGTAGTAAAATTGTTAACAACCCCTTTAAGTATGGCAATGACTAAAGATGGATTTACACGGGGCGATGGAGCTGCCAATTGTCGAGAAGGAAGCGCTTCTTCCCGTCAGTCGACTGCTCGCTCAGTGAAGTAGACCGCTGCATTTACATGTAGCGATCTCCTTCACGGTATGAGGATAAGGGATCACAGTAGCCCATACAGAATCATTCTTCCTGGGCAGGAGACTGCTGTTTAGACCACACAATCTGCTGCCCAGAAACTATGATGCCTGCACGAACGACAGGAACACCCGATGAACGGGCTACCGGCAGCCCATTTAGATGGGCACATTGTTGGGAACAAGCATTCGCAGGAACGTTCGTTCCTGATGATCTAGACCAGGGATGCCCAACCTGCGGCCCTCCAGCTGTTGTAAAACTACAACTCCCACCATGCCCTGCTGTAGGCTGTCCGGGCATGCTGGGGGCTGTAGTTCTGCAACAGCTCTAGGGCCACAGGTTGAGCATGCCTGATCTAGACGATTATTGGTTTGTCTAAATCCACTTTAACGGGAGCATTGAGTTTTCAATTTTTTTTCGGTTTCTTCTACCACCAGTATACCGGTGATCATGTGATATAGTCATCAGGTATTCTATACACCGCGATCATTGAGCAGTCTTTGACAGCTGAGAACTGTTTTTGGTGTCACAATTCAATTCACATTCACTTCAATGGGGCAGCAAAAGATGCGGACGGCACTCTGTGTGCTGTCCGCATGCATTGCTCTGTTCCGAGGCCCCACAAAAAAAATATATAGCATGTCCTATTGTCCGTTTTGCAGACAAGAATAGGCATGTCTACAATGGGCCTCCCGTTCTGTTCTGCAAATTGCAGATCTGCGGTTTGTGGACCGCAAAAAACGGTGCGGTTGTCTGCATGAGCTCTTAACGGGACCGCAAAAGATCCGGACAGCAATTGGCGTGCTGTACGCATCCATTCCATGGCCCGACAAAAAAATAGAACATCCTATTCTTGTCTGTATTACGGACAAGAATAAGACAGTTCTATTATGGGCCGGATGTTTCATTCCGCAAAATGCTTAACGCATATGGCCAGTATCCGTGTTTTGCGGATCCACAACTTGCGGACCACAAAAACTGCTACGGCCGTGTGCATGAGGCCTAAGACTGGGGCTGTAAATATGTTATAGCAGGTTCAAGGCTCTTAAAGGGAACCTGTCATGTTTAACATGGCATTTGAGCTGCAGGCAGCATGTTATAGAGCAGGAGGAGCTGAGCAGATTGATATACAAGGGGAGATTTATCAAACTGGTGTAAAGTAGAACTGGCTTAGTTGCCCATAGCAACCAATCGGATTCCACTTTTTAGGAGGCAGTCCTATCAGTGATTGACAGCTAGCTCTGTATTCATAGTCAGAGGGAAGGCTGTCAATCACTGATGGGACCGCCTCCTTGACGTCAAAGCCCAGAATGAGCAGAGGTATAAATTACAGGTTTTACAGAATCTTTTCTCATAACTGTGTATATATCAATCTGCTCAGCTCCTCCTGTTCTATAACGTGCTACCTGTATCTTACATTGTGTTTTCATAGTGACAGGTTCCCTTTAAGGAGTTAGTCCGTGAATGAATAATGCGTGCATCCTATAGTTAATCAGAATGACGCGTCCTGCGTTTCGTCTGGTGCTGTCTTTGGGAATTACATAACTTCCATATATGGTAATGAGGATAGTACATACTGCCGTAGTCCAAGGCCTCCGCTGGAGGTATACAGCTGTGTTGTGTCGTTACCATGGCGACTCCTATTTACGGAGGCCCGCTGGGTCATATGGTCAGGCTGAAACCTGTTCAGTGATTCCTGGGATTGTTGTGGTTAGGTTAGATAGAATAGGGATGCTTCAGGGTTAACCCTTGACACGTTCTCTATAGCACTGTCTGCGCACATGAGCTCTGCTTTCTTTCTGGTCACAATGATCAGTAATTTTGTACATGAGCCAATATGAGGTCATCTCTTAGGCTACTTTCACACTGGCGTTGTTTTGAATCCGGCGTTCAATTCCGACACCGGAACTGCCCGCCGGATCCGGAAAAACGTGTGAAAACTGATTACATTTGAATCCTGATCAGGATTTTGATCACAATGGAAAAATGCATTGGAAAAAAACGGATCCGCCATTTATGGACTTTAACTTTTTTTTCCTATTTTTCGGGTTTAACATTCAAAAGCCGGATCCATTTTGACTGAACACACGGCGCCGGCGTTAATGCAAGTAAATGGGGAAAAAGACCGGATCCGGCGTTCAGTCAAAGTGTTCAGGATTTTTGGCCGGAGGTAAAAATACTACATGCTACGGTTTTCTGAAAAGCCTGATCAGTCAAAAAGACTGAACTGAAGACATCCTGATGCATCCTGAACGGATTAGGGCTCTTTCACACCTGCGTTATAGTCTTCCGGCATAGAGTTCCGTCGTCGGGGCTCTATGCCGGAAGACTACTGATCAGGATTTTCCTAATGCATTCTGAATGGACAGTCCGTCCTTCAGGATGCATCAGGATGTCTTCCGTTCCGGAACTGGAACGTTTTTTGGCCGCAGCAAATAGCGCAGCATGCTGCGCTTTTTGCTCCGGCCAAAAATCCGGAACACTTGCCGCACGGCCGGATCCGGAATGAATGCCCATTGAAAGGCATTGATCCGGATCCGGCCTTAAGCTAAACGTCGTTTCGGCGCATTGCCGGATGCGACGTTTAGCTTTTTCTCAATGGTTACCATGGCTGCCGGGACGCTAAAGTCCTGGCAGCCATGGTAAAGTGTAGCGGGGAGCGGGGAGCAGCATACTTACCATCCGTGCGGCTCCCGGGGCGCTCCAGAGTGACGTCAGGGCGCCCCAAGCGCGTGGATCACGTGATCGCATGGACACGTCATCCATGCGCATGGGGCGCTCTGACGTCATTCTGGAGCGCCCCGGGAGCCGCACGGACTGTAAGTATACTGCTCCCCCGCTCCCCACTACTACTATGGCAACCAGGACTTTAATAGCGTCCTGGCTGCCATAGTAACACTGAAAGCATTTTGAAGACGGATCAGTCTTCAAATGCTTTCAGTACACTTGCGTTTTTCCGGATCCGGCGTGTAATTCCGGCAAGTGGAGTACACGCCGGATCCAGACAACGCAAGTGTGAAAGAGGCCTTACTCTCCATTCAGAATGCATGGGGATAGGGCTGCAGTAAACGAATATTTTTGTAATCGAGTATTCTATCGATTATATTTCTCGATTCATCGAGTACTCTAATAAGAAAAAGCTACTTAAAATAACGTACGTAATTAGGTATGTATAAAGTTATTGGTTTGAAGGGGTTAATAACTTTATACATGCCTAATGCCAAGGTGCTTCCATTAACCCCTCCAAACCAATAACTTTATACATGCCCATTGGGTTTGGAGGGGTTAATGGAAGCACCTTGGCATTAGGCATGTATAAAGTTATTGGTTTGAAGAGGTTAATGAAAGCACCTTGGAGGTGCCTTCATTAACCCCTCTCTAAACCAATAACTTTATACATGCCAAGGTTGTGCTTGCAGCCTCCATTAACCACTCTCTCTCCATCTGCCTCCCCCCCAGCCTCTGATCTGCCTCCCCCAGCCTCTGATAGCCTCCCCCCAGCCTCTGATCTGCCTCCCCCCCAGCCTCTGATCTGCCTCCCCCCCCCGCCTCTGATCTGCCTCCCCCCCAGCCTCTGATCTGCCTCCCCCCCCAGCCTCTGATCTGCCTCCCCCCCAGCCTCTGATCTGCCTCCCCCCAGCCTCTGATCTGCCTCCCCCCAGCCTCTGATCTGCCTCCCCCCCCAGCCTCTGATCTGCCTCCCCCCCCAGCCTCTGATCTGCCTCCCCCCCAGCCTCTGATCTGCCTCCCCCCCAGCCTCTGATCTGCCTCCCCCCCAGCCTCTGATCTGCCTCCCCCCCAGCCTCTGATCTGCCTCCCCCCCAGCCTCTGATCTGCCTCCCCCCCAGCCTCTGATCTGCCTCCCCCCCAGCCTCTGATCTGCCTCCCCCCCAGCCTCTGATCTGCCTCCCCCCTCCCCCCGCCTCTGATCTGCCTCCCCCCCAGCCTCTGATCTGCCTCCCCCCCTCCCCCCAGCCTCTGATCTGCCTCCCCCCCCTCCCCCCAGCCTCTGATCTGCCTCCCCTCCCCCCAGCCTCTGATCTGCCTCCCCCCTCCCCCCAGCCTCTGATCTGCCTCCCCAGCCTTGAGCTGCCTCCCCCAGCCTCTGATCTGCCCCCCTCCCCCCAGCTTGATCTGCTCCCCCTCCCCCCAGCCTCTGATCTGCCTCCCCCCTCCCCCCAGCCTCTGATCTGCCTCCCCCCCCCCCCAGCCTCTGATCTGCCTCCCCCCTCCCCCAGCCTCTGATCTGCCTCCCCCCCCTCCCAGCCTCTGATCTGCCTCCCCCCCAGCCTCTGATCTCTCCCCCCAGCCTCTGATCTGCCTCCCCCAGCCTCTGATCTGCCTCCCCCCAGCCTTGATCTGCCTCCCCCAGCCTCTGATCTGCCTCCCCCCCAGCCTCTGATCTGCCCCCCCAGCCTCTGATCTGCCTCCCCCCAGCCTCTGATCTGCCTCCCCCAGCCTCTGATCTGCCTCCCCCCCAGCTGATCTGCCTCCCCCCAGCCTCTGATCTGCCTCCCCCCAGCCTCTGATCTGCCTCCCCCAGCCTCTGATCTGCCTCCCCCCAGCCTCTGATCTGCCTCCCCCCAGCCTCTGATCTGCCTCCCCTCCCCTCCCCAGCCTCTGATCTGCCTCCCCCTCCCCCTCCCCCAGCCTCTGATCTGCCTCCCCCCCTCCCCCAGCCTCTGATCTCTCCCCCTCCCCCAGCCTCTGATCTGCCTCTCCCCCTCCCCAGCCTCTGATCTGCCTCTCCCCCTCCCCCCAGCCTCTGATCTGCCTCCCCCCTCCCCCAGCCTCTGCTCTGCCCCCCCTCCCCAGCCTCTGATCTGCCTCCCCCTCCCCCAGCCTCTGATCTGCCTCCCCCCCCCTCCCCAGCCTCTGATCTGCCTCCCCCCCCTCCCCCCAGCCTCTGATCTGCTGCCCCCCTCCCCAGCCTCTGATCTGCCCCCCCCTCCCCCAGCCTCTGATCTGCCCCCCCTCCCCCCAGCCTGATCTGCCCCCCCTCCCCCCAGCCTCTGATCTGCCCCCCCCTCCCCCCAGCCTCTGATCTGACTTCCCCCCCCCCCTCCCCCCCAGCCTCTGATCTGCCTCCTCCCCCCCTCCACCCAGCCTCTGATCTGCCTCCCCCCCCTCCCCCCCAGCCTCTGATCTGCCTCCCCCCCCCTCCCCCCCAGCCTCTGATCTGCCTCCCCCCCCCCCCCTCCCCCCAGCCTCTGATCTGCCTGCCTCCCCCCCGCCTCTGATCTGCCTCCCCCCCCTCCCCCCAGCCTCTGATCTGCCTTACACTGCTGGGGCTCCGATCGGAACTGACACTGCCACCAATGATGGGGGGGAGGAGGGGGACCCTGTGGGATATGGCCGGCACAGTCATTGGTGGCGCAGTGGCCACAGTCCCTCCCCTCCTCCTCCTACTTGGTCTTCAGCGGCAGCCGCGCACAGTGGGGAGGGAGAGACTCCCTCCTCCTCCCTCAGCTGTGCCGGCCGCTCAGTCCTGCCTCTCTGGCCTCCGGAGGACACGGAAGCGGTGAGTGAGACGCTTAATTTCACTCCCGCTCCGTGATCACGTGATCTAAACGATTCCTCTATGCAGGGAAACTGCATCGATGAATTTTTTGACTCGATTTAATCGAGTTATTCGAATAATCGTTTCAGCCCTACATGGGGATAAAACTGATCAGTTCTTTTCCGGATTTGACCCCCTAGAATGGAACTCAGCGCCGGAAAAGAAAAACGCTAGTGTGAAAGTAGCCTTAATTCTCTGTATCTGCCATCCTGTCTGTTATTCTTGGAAGTTCACCATACTGTATAGTGTGAAGATGCTTAGTCAATAAGCAGATTACATTCCAGCTCACTATATGATCCCACTGCGCGGAACAGACCGGACAAGACCTTGGTGCAAACACAGAAAAGAAGTGCCGGCATCCAGGGTTGTGTATGTTGCCGTTGTCTTTATTTGTTCGGTTAAAATACAGACATCCACTGCCCGGTCCACATGTTTCGAACTTGGCGGTTCTTACTCATAACCTGATGTGTTGTCCGGCTACTGGGGTGAAATAGTCGCCATCCCCCCCAAGGCCGGACTGCACACCATAGACCACTTGTCATGTTCAAATTCACCAAGCTTCACCCACATTTAAATGTTGAATACTAAAATACATTTCACCAAAGCATGCATGCAGCAGAGTCCATCAAGATATCACAGAGAGCGGAATATATACCTGCTGACACATAAGGAACACCGCCTCCCCTGGTCAAGCATACCGGATCCAAAAACCGCATGGTGTGAACAGACACCCTACACCATTATACAAAAATAGGCAAAACATCTTCAAATTAATAATAATAAGTTATAGGTTAATGGTAGCTAGTCCAAGTGGTCAAAAGAGCTTTGCTTCGTGATCCTTCACTTATACATGATACATTTATGGATTAAAAAAATAATTATTTTAATACCTTTTTATATATTTTATTTTAAATGTCTGTCTGTATAGCTGTATTTTAACCAAAGACAAATAAAGATAACGGCAACATATACAACCCTGGATGCTGGAACTTCTTTTCTGTGTAATGATGCTTATAGACAAAGTAGTGAAAGGTCTGCACTTAAAGAGGACCTATCGCCCCTCTGACGTGTCTAGTTTAGTAACTACTTACGGTATATTCCCCATGTAATAATCCTCGAGCATAGATTCTTATGACTCTAGCATGTGTCATTCCATTATTATTCCTGCTAGAAGTTACTAGTTGGGGGCGTGTCCCTTCACAGTCTGACACTGGCAGTACTGATTGGGGTAGTGTTAGACTATGCAGGGACCCCCCCCAAACTGGTAACATCCATCTGGACATTCATTGTAAACTGCTAACCATTCATAACTTCATTGACACTTCTAGTAGGAATAATAGAGGTATGACACATGACAGTCATAAGAATGGGGGATCCAGAATTGTTATTACAAGAACGATTAAAGTAGTTGCTAAGACTTCTTTTATATTTGCGGTACAGCTCTCCGGCAGGCTGTTTCCGGATAGAATTCTGGGAATCTGCACACTATGGTTTTTGTCCTGCAAATTTTTTTATTTTTATTTTTCTTCTGGCCAAATAGTCACCAGACCCCATTATATTATACATTATAAAATCTCCCCCACATGTTTGGTATCACGGTGTCCATAAGAACCCGCACTGCACAAATATTGTGTAAATTATCCCCTACAGTGAACACCATAAAAATTGTCAGAATTGCTCATTTATTCTTGGTCATTACCGAAAAAACGTAACAAGCGATCAAAAAGCGGAATTTACCCCAAAATTTATACCAATAAAAACTACAAGTCATCCTGCAAAAATCAATCTCTCACACCACTCCATAGAAAGCCTGGGGACCTTTGCACATGACCGTATGTCTTTTGTGATCCTCAAAAAATACAGATGACATCCGTGTGCATTCCGTATTTTAAGAACGGGACAGCTGGCCCCTAATAGAACAGTCCTATCCTTGTCCGTAATGCGGGCAATAATAGGACATGTTCTATATTTTTGTGGAACTGACAAACGGAATGCAAACTGAGTACCTTCGTTTTCTTGGGAGGGTTTTTGGCGGACCTATTAAAATGAATGGTTCCACATATGGTCTGCAAAAAAAATAAAATGGAATGGACACGGAAAGAAAATATGAATTTTTCATTGAACGCAAATATATGGGTAGCTGGAATCTTCTTGTGATTGAAGACGGGGTACATGACTGGCGGCAGCCTCTGAGGAGGTGTCCATACAGCTTCGATAGTTGATGGCCCACAGCTTTTCTTCCTGACTCCCTCATACCTGTGCCTAGTTGTTGGACCCTACATGTCTTATCAGTCGGGAGACTGGAGGGAGCTGCTGTCTGACATCTGGGGATGTCTTATTTTCCTTGAGAGCAAAAGGACCAAGGGGGGAATTCATCATTGTAGGTGAATTTTATGAAAATGATGCACAGTAACAATTAAATTTGGAAATCTTTGCAATGTGATCACGCCTATTTCAGTAAAGGTACGTCCAAGGACTTCCTGGCATGGAGCTGCTACTTTATGAAAGGTCACACTTCAGAAATGTGTCACAAACGTGATCTACTCTGTAAATTCTGACCAAATTTTCTCTCCAAATCTACAGGTGGCACTGGAAGGCATAGTGCTCTATGCAGGGCTTGATAAATCCTCCACCACCAGTGTTGGAATGCATCATGCCTGATTTTTCTTTTCTCCAACTTCATCTGTTAGGGGAGAGTTGGTGCACCCCCATAAACATGGTTGGCAAAAGGATGGTTTGGACTTTACTCTTGTGTAGGTGACCACATTAAGGGTACCTGCACATGGGTGAAGGTCAAAGTGCAGAAGATCGGCATGAATTTCCGTGCAGATTTGTGTTCCTGCCCTCAAACAGCACCAAAAACCAAATTTTCGATGTGTTTTTCAGTGCGCATATTATGCGGTTTTGCCGCAGATCTCACCCTTCATTAGAAAAGGGTAAAATCTCTAGAACGAGGACCTGAAAGTGAACAAGAGCGCACAGCATCCTCACCATTCATTTCTGTGGGAGTTCCGAAAACGGCTGACTGTGCTCCACTTTTTTCGTTAGTCCCATAGAAGTGAATAGAGAGCACAACATCCACCTCTATGGGACTGCCAGAAATAGCCAAGCCAAGGCTCGGCTAGTCTCTGAACTCTCATAGAAGCAAATGGAGAGCATGCCGCGAATGTGCAGTCTTGTTCACTTTGGGAACCCCGTTCTAGAGTTAGGCGCAGGTCCCAGAGGGGAAATCGGCTCCTGTCTGACATTGGTGGCATGTCCTAGCGATTATGTCACCAATGTCTCGGATGAGACAAACGTTTTAACAAGCATCTGTCAACAGGATTAAAAGTGATAAAGCGTTCGTAATGCCTGGTAGGGCATCTCCCATTGATTAAAAGCGTACTTTTATAAAAAATAAAAAAAATTTTTTAGCAGCAGATCCATTACACCTGATACTGAGAAATCATTATTTTAATTAAAGGGGTTATCTAACCCCTATAATGCCCCCCCCCCCTCCCCCCCCAGGTCATACTTGCCCTGCTCCCCAGCACTGATTCCCGCATGGGCGCCACTGCATCTCTCCGTCACACGGATCAAAACATCCAGCGGCTGGGAGGCGCGGGGCCTGGGCAGTCAATGGTAGACCGCGAGGGGGTTGAGCCTCCCTAGCATTGTGGGTGGTGAGATGCAGGGGTCAGGAGCGACGTGGGTTGCGGCGGAGTGGGCTAAGTTTAATCTATGAGGTGCCATGGCACTGGGGGAGTCATTATAAGGGTGGGATAACCCCTTTAATGTTCATTAACAGCCTAAAAGGGGTTGTCCGGTCTTTTTCAGATTGATCACCTATCAATATCAGATCAACACCCCCGCCGATCAGCTGTTTGAGCAAATAGCAAATGCTGTGCAGGAGTGAGCAGGAAGAGAGAAGGGATACAGCACTTGTGCACTGCGCTCGTCGTCTCCTCAAATAGCTGATCAGTTGTGTTGTTGGGTGTTGGACCCCTGCCTATCTGATATTGATGACTTATCCTGAGGATAGGTCATTATTATGAAAAAGCCCAGACAACCCTTTTAACCTCTTGATGCAACTTAGCTACTCTGCAGCCCTGGATACTGTCCCCTCCACATGATTGACAGGAGCAGGCAAGATGATGTCAATCTGTTGGAGTCGAGGCGCTATGGTGCACTGAGTGGGTAGAGCCTGCCCTCAGTGCACTTAAGTCCTCATTTGAATACTAAGTAAACAAAACAGTGGTATCTTAGTAATGGCACAATGGATCTGCTATACAAAGGTATGCTTTTAGTCAGCAGGCTTAGCCTTACCAGATGCTATACCAGATTTAACATGGTTGATCCTACTGACTGATGCTCATTACTACTTGCTAAGTTATCTCCTAGACCAGGGATGCTCAACCTGCGTCCCTCCAGCTGTTGTTAAACTACAACTCCCACCATGCCCTGCTGATAGCTGTAGGCTGTTGAGGCATGCTGGGTGTTGTAGTTTTGCAACAGCTGGAGGGCCGCAGGTTGAGCATGCCTGATCCTTTTTTCTCAGGTGGTGTCAGACGGCCTCCAGGAAACTGCACAACCTCTTTCCCCCAGATCAGACGGATGCCTGTACGCTAGTATGAATGATGCTTCACAAAGGCCAGGCTTGTGACGTGCTAGTCCTCTGCTGAACCGGCTGCATCTATCTACCTGGCAGTTTCACTGAATATATTATTATTAATCATCACTAACTTGACCTGCTTTCCAGAAGGAAAAATAACCCTTAGTTGTCCTACTGCAGACGGTATATTCTGACGTCCCGCGGTCATTTGCCCATGCTTGGTATTGGCAGAAAATTGGCTCTTACAGTCGTAGAAATCTCATTGCTTATGCCGCCATCTGTTTATGTTGCTCTGATATTTTTTCTTTTTTTTTCTTTACCGTTGGGAATTCCTAAGTGATTACTGACTGAAATCCGACCCCTGCCAAACCCTGCACCCTGATTATAGATCAGTTATAGTTATTTTTGCCTTTCTTGAGGTGGTTCCCCAGGGACCTCCTGCCCCCTGCATGTGGGGATTGCAGCTGAGCCAGGCTGCTGCAGTAAGCGCGCTGATGAGACTCTGCGTGCGGCTGCCGCTCGCCCTCCTTCCTACGCACTAGATCCAACGTGTTAGTAGAAGACATTCTTGTCTTTTCCTGGAACATATCATTGACTGATGCTGCTTATAGCCCTGCGAGTCGTGATTCATTAAAGCATGTGGCTCCCAAGCTGCGTGACAGCACCTCTGGTAAATTGTCTCTGAGAGTGGGTTCATGCACTGGCACTTTTCTGCGTGTTTTTCATTTTTTGGTGCATTTTTTTCTTTTCTTTTCTTTTTGCTGCTCCAGATTGAGAAATATGAAATGTAGGACACACAAGGATTTTTTTTTTTCTTGCTTCTGCATTTATTAATTAGGTGCTGTGTGTTTTCTTGTTGTTGTGTTGTTGTTTCTTGTTGTTTCATGCATCTTTTCAAAAACACAGAATGCTGTAGCTCTTGGTGTTTTTTTTTGTTTTGTTTTGTTTTGTTTTGTTTTTTCCAATGTTGTCACATCTCCTTCCCTATAGTGGCAAAACGCCACAAAGTAAAAAAAAAAAAAAAAAAAGCATAAAAACCACATTATTTATTTTTTTATTTTTTGCAGCTCCAGCCTAGCTCAGATAATGCGGTGCACTGTTGGACCCCATTTGACTATAATGGGATCTGGTGGGGATCAGGACGCTTTCTGGCATAAATCACCGGCCGGACAGAAATTTGTGCATGCGTTACTTTTTACTGTTGTGTTTTTTTTTTTGTTTTGTTTTTTTTTTGTCAGGAAGAAAGCCGGCATTTTGCCAGAAAGCAGCTGGATCCCATTATAGTCAGTAAGGATCCTGCTGTGCACTGCATTTTCCGACTAGGCTGTATCTGGTGAAATCCAGTACGCTGTTCCTTTGCCTGATTTCTAAACGCATATGTGAATGTAGCTCATGCAGACGAACGTATTTTCTTTTCGTGTCCGTTCCAGGTTTTTTTGCGGACCGTATGCAGAACCATTCATTTCAATGGGTCCGCCCCAAAAAAAACTGAGGTTACTCCGTGTGCATTCCGTTTCTGTATGTCAGTTCTGCTGAAAAATACAACCTGTCCAATTATTGTCCGCCTTACGCATTACTATTAGGGGCCAGCCGTTCCATTCTGCAAAATGCACATGGACGTCATCCGTATTTTTTGCGGATCTCAAAATACATACGGTCGTGTGCATGAGCCCTAAGGCAGGAGAAAACATGATTTTGTGGGCATCAGAGTATGTGAGGGGCTTCAATAGGGGCCCATAAAAATTCACTGTGTATCACCACACTGGAATAATCGTACGGATCATGCCACCTATCACACGGGTGCTAAAGCTTCCTGTATTGAGCGGGCATGAACTCATTTCACTGGGGTTTGATTTTTGCTATGGCAATGGACTATTGGACAGTTGCATCATTCTGATGGAGGACTGTTTCATGGAAATGATCTGTCCTTTGGGTAAAATAATGCAAAGTAATCATAAAATCTTTTTTGTTTGAGTTTTTTATATTGGTCCCTGATGCTTTTGGCAAATCGAAGCCCTGGTTCTCACGATTTACTTAAAATTAAGGCTCTGCAACGACTCCTGAATAGTAGAACCCGGTTACAATATCTAGTCCATGAAAAGTGTTACCAGTGAATAGCGTCGTCCATAAATGCGGAATCCTATTAATCAGCATTTGCGATGACTGAGACGAGCTGATTCACAGCTTGGGGTTTCCTCTTTTAACTCCAAGTTTTTAATGAAATATGTATTTATGTTCTTCCTTGGGCTTCTTGGGACATTAACTCTTCCACTCAGCTGTGGAAGGATGTATAGGCGGACAGATGAGAAGTGCCTCTGTCAGACGTGATGAATGGCGGGGATGTAGTATGAATAAATTAAGTCTGGTGTGGTGGGCGGTTTGTAAGTACATACCGTATATCGCCATTGCTTTGTAACTAGGCGTACATTGATCGTTTGTGAGTTGCAATGGTGTAGACAGTGCATTTTAAAGTGAAGGTATATTTTAATTTTATTTATTAGGCTACTTTCACACTGGCGTTTTGGCTTTCCGTTTGTGAGATCCGTTCAGGGCTCTCACAAGCGGTCCAAAACTGATCAGTTTTGCCCTAATGCATTCTGAATGGAAAAGGATCTTCTCGGAATGCATCAGTTTGCCTTCATTCCGCTTTGGAGGGACAAACTCTTGCAGCGTTTTGGTGTCCGTCTGACGGAACTGAGCCAAACGGATCCGTCCTCCATTGACTTTCAATGGTGTTCAAGATGGACCCGTCTTGGCTATGTTAAAGATAATACAAACTGATCCGTTCTGAACGGATGCAGACGTTTGTATTATCTGAATGGATCCGTCTGTGCAGATCCATGACTGATCCCCACCAAACTCGAGTGTGAAAGTAGCCTTACGTTTATGTAGTAGTGAAATTATTTTATCTTGCAGCTATTTTTTTTTATCTTAAAAAAAACAAACAAAAAAAACTTGTGGCCATGTTGTAGCCAGTCTTTATATTGTTTATGTAGACAACGCAGCAGGGTTTGTGCTTTATGGCAGCAGAAATGAATGGGAATTGCTAGAAAATTACTAAACTGTTAGGTAAGTGAAATATGCAGCAATTTTATGGCCACAAATCCTGGCCAGTTTTGTGTTGTAACCCGGACTTACTCCTATGAAGCTGTTCTGCACATGTGAAACGGGGCTTTTACAGACCAGAGAGAGTAATGGAATAAAGACCAGGGAGTATACAGAGTCTTATCTGTGTGTATATCTGCACTTGCCTTATCGAGGTCTCTAGCAATTCAATAGAGCAGTCATTAAATCTCTCATTCTCTGCTAAACATGTCCTAATCTACACAGCAAAGCTGACACGTAAAATCCAGGAAGCAGACTGCAGATCTTCAGGTGGATTTGAACCAGTGATGACCCTGAATCCTGGCTTGATTAAGGAATAACTCTAAAGTTTAATTTTAAAGCGGCGATTCCTCTTAAAGGTATGGCTACACAGGCACAAGTGTCGCACGATAGTCACACAGCATTTCCTGTAATCTATTTCAGTGGTGTCACAATGCGATGTGACAGTCACCAAAAAAATTCGATTTGGATGGATTTTTTACAGTTGCTGCAGTTGCAGCATGTCACATTGCGACAACATTGAAATACATTACATGAAATGTCACACAGCAAATGTTGTCATGTAGCTGTACCCTAAAGGGAATCTGTCACCAGGAAATTCACTGTTAAACCAGGCACAACGTCCTGTAGGTCTAGCTTTGCTGAATGTAATGTTACCTTTCACATAGTGATTGGCTCCTTCATTCTGGTGAAAAGCACCAGTCAGTGTGCTTGCAAAATATGTTCCCACCCCCCAGCCATCTGATTGTCAGCTAGCAAGGGAGAAAGCCCCAGGGGTCCAGGCTTCTAGGAGGCCCCAGGTGGATAATGTCACACCTTAACCAGCCAGTTTGGAGGCAACCAAATCTGCAGATAAAACCCCAGCAGGGGGGGGGTCTCGGCTCTTGCCCTGGATCAAGGCTACCTCCCAGACATGTTGGCACCTACATTTCATAAGGAATTATGATTCGCCCGGCCATCGCAGGCGAACAGTGGCCATGTTATTGGTTTCATAGTGGGGTGCCAGAGAAGGGAGATATGCATATCTCCCTACAGAAACCAACTACAGTACCATATTTGGACTCTACTTGTACCCGGAACCCAGGCAGATCCGTTGGTCCCATAACCATCTCCCCGTGACCTTCTGGACTGGAGCTATGAACCATAAAGTGTTTTGTGGGTCATTTGCAGCCAGTCCAGAAAAAGGGACAGGTGATCGGGAGGATGGGCGGAGTCATGATGACACGGACGGCTTTAAATGGTGCAGCTGTAACGGCGTTGTCTGCGGTACTGCCACACGCGGGATCTAGCGCACAGACTGGTGAGGAACAGGAACCAGTTTGTATCGTGGGAACAGGTCCACTGACCGGTCGCTCCTAACGAGATGAGTAGAATCCTTCTGCGCAAACCCCCATTTGTGATTGTGGCTAATGCTACACTGCCACACAATGGGAGTTTATGAAGCCTGATTTATATCTATACAGTTGTTGTCATTAACCACTGCTGAGCATTTTTGTGAAACTTAGTGACCTGCCCCCACCTGAGGCTAAGTCATTGATACTGATGCTGATATCAATCCTTGTGGGCCCCTGACGAACTGAAATACATCAGAGAAACGCGTCGGGCCATCTTATGTTTACTGATTATTTTCAGCATATTCAATACATGAGTGTCGGGTGATTCACGGATGTGACACCCGAATACACATTTTTCTTGCAGGACATAGGTCTTCACTGGTCTAGTGTTGCTTTACACAGTCGTTTCCCAGGGCTCTGGGAGCGTATCTGTGGGTGGTATATGATCTGTCACTATGGATTCCCCCCCCCCCCTCCCCTTTCCTACCCCTTCAGGACGAAGCTGGGCAGTCGGAGCACTGCACAGGGACATATTTAGGGGCAGTATAGGAGGTTGCGGTGTACCAGGAGAAGGGCCCTTTGATTAGGGTAATAATAGGTGTGGTATTCGTCACAATAACCTATCCTCAGGAGGGGAGATCAATATCAGATCGACGGGGGTCTGACTCTCGGCACTCCCACTGATAGCTGTTATCACTAATTGCGGTGACAGAACCAGGTACCAGAACTAGCTCAGTACGCCGTATAGTGGCCATACCTAGTAACCGCAGTATGGCGCCTTTTCACTTGTAAACAGACTTAATACCGTATAGCCCAGGGATGTCAAACTTGTGGCCCTCCAACTGTTGCAAAACTACAACTTCCTTCAGCTATCAGGGAATTCTGAGAGTTGTGGTTTTGCAACAGATGTAGTGCCATGAGTTTGACATCCTTGGTATAGAGGAATAGTCGTAAATATACATTCTTTAATTGTTCCTGTTTGTGGATCCCCCAAAACATGGATAATGGCCGTGTGCGTTCCGCATTTTTCAGATTGGTACGTCCTGCCCTCTGTTAGAAATGCCTGTTCTTGTCTGCAACATGGACGAGAATAGGACATGTTTTCTATATTTTTTGTGGGGCCGCAGAGTGGAAATACGGATGTGGACAACACACTGTGTGCTGTCCACATCTTTTGCAGCCCAATTGAAATGAATGGGTCCACATTCGATCCGCAAAAAATTCTGACCAGATGCAGAGCAAAACTACGGTCATATTTTATTTATTTTTTTCTCCTCAATTTTGGAACCATGTTAATTACATTTGAAGTCAATATCTAGGATTTTTATGCACTAAATTTGTTTCTATTTTCAATTTCTTATGTAGCTGGAGTCATCTGTGATTATGCATGCCATTGTTTTAATCTGTTGAGTGATGCAGAGAAGACCTTGCCAAAAGCCCAGATGTTTCCTGGTTGTTCCTCTTTTGAAGAGTGATTGCATTATTATTCTTCTCTTGGACAGTGTTGTCAAATGATCTACCTTTTATTTTGTTTTGTTTTTCCTGTTTTGCAAGGTTGATACTGGTTTTGAAATTGAATTAAACCAAATTAACAACTTGTAAGCCAACAACACCACTTGATTACTTGGCATTCTGGTTGAATCTCAACTTGCTTGGCTGGTCTTGATGTCCTGTAGTGGTGCTGCTTCCAGTGTCTTGTATGCAATGCCTTAAGAATATTGGTCTCAAGATATACATTTTACTATACTGAACAGAAAAATATGGTACAAACATGGTGTGAGCATACAGTAAAAAAAAAGGGACCCTTAATGTTGAAAAGGAGCTGTGGTGGTTGAGTAAGTGGCTTTATTTTTTTAGGCAGGGCAAATTCCAGGCTGTATCTATAGTATCGGTGGAGCGCTTTTACCTATCGATGAGCTAGTCTTGAAGAGAAAGCAGTGCTCATACAAGTGCCGCCTCAGTTTCAAACTGCTGTTCGTCAGAATACCCTTAGTTGGACCACCAACGATCAGATTGGTCATCTGTATTTACTGGCTGCACAACCCCTTTTACCTACCTACATGCAATGGTAATGAGGCTTAAGTAATTATGCAAATTCCCTAAGGGTGCATTCACACGACCGTATGTATTTTGTGGTCCACAAAACGCTAATCTACAAAAAAATATGTATTTTACATCCTTCGTTTTTGTGGACTCATTGTAACAATGCCTATTCTTGTCTGCAAAAAGTTATTATTTTTTTTTTTTTTCCAAGGCTGCGGAATGAACATACGGATGTTTGTGGGGTTTTTTGTTAGTTTTTTCGAACCCATAGAAATTACTGGGTCTGTGTGCGATCTGCAAAAAATGCAGATTGGATGCGGACCAAAAATACAGTTGTGTGAATGGGGCCCCCATCCTTTTACAGGTTGCCTCCGTCCACATCTTCTAAGATGGCTCTTTATTCCTTTACTGACCCTGGAATTATTGTAAGTTACCAGCAAACTGGCCAAACCCTATAAAGTAGTTTTGACATTTGTGTCCCTCCGACGTTTTGTTCTTTACCAGAGGAAAAAGACTGGAGTTTTGGACATATGTAAATGAGTCCTAAGGATCGTTTTCATTTTGGGGGAAAATTTATTGTAGTGTCACTAGTGCCCAAAAAGTATGCCCCTTCAGATAATGGACCATGTACCGTAAAGTTCACCTAATTATGTCCAGTAGGCTTTTTTCTTTGTCTCATTTTTCCTCAAAAGACCGTTCGGTATTGTATGTATTCGTTATGTGGATATATTTTTGGCAGAAACCTTCAAGTCCATGTTCTACTGGTGGAGAAATTTGACAGCTGCTTTCACAGTCATGACAGGAGCCCGGTAATGAATGTAACGTACACGGGGAAAACCGATCCATTCAGACGGACGGATACTTGCTTTATTTCTTTGTCAATCTATAAAATGCTTTTTGCGCTGTATGATGAAATGGCCGGTGATCACATGGAGCAGATTTTCTTTTAATGAGGTTTCCAGTCGCCGTTTTGTTGGCAGGACATGGTTAAATATTTCTCTACGCATTAGCAGGCAGTAACTGTGTTTGCTTTGTGCACTGGTCCCTATGAGACGAAGTTTGCAGGAGAATTGACTCGCTGTTTGCATTTCGAATTGGCGGCAGTGACTTGTAGAAACCAGGTGGCTCTTATTATATGTCTGCGTTACCTGAACCGCGTGATATTTGACTGTATAGTTACAGGGAGTATTCAGTAATATCCCTGCCTGGGGGCCTATGACTAATGCGTATTACAGATTCTACACTGGTGGAATCCTTGTTTCGTCATCTGGCTCAGGGATCCTACGATACATCTCACTACCGTGGCTTCTATGTTTTTTCTTTTCTGATGTGCTCAGCATGCAGAAGGAGTCGTGTTCTGCAGCATTCCCCTTCCCCAGCGATCACCACACACAGATGAGGAGAACATAAGAGTGGTGGTAATGCTGTAACCTTGCAGTGGTCCCAACCAAGGTTATCGCTGCGTGGAAGACGTAGTGAAGGATCTAGTTTCAAGGAAATAATCTTGGCTGGGGAAATAACATTTTTAGAAGTCTTGTAGTAATGACAAGGCAGGGATTAATAAAGCGGTCACCCTGGTCAAAGCAACAACCGGCTTTGCCGATAGTACGAGGATAAGACTTTAGTATGGCTACTTCTCCACTACCTCTTTTTATTATGTTTTTGGCATTCTGTGTGATTTTTTTTTTTCTTTTTTTTTTTTCTTCCGGGTCTTAAAACCCAGCGACAAAAAATAAATAAAAAAACGTGCTTGTAGGGTGTTTTCTATTTCTTATTGGACAGCATGTAAAATGTAATGTGAAATCATGCTAACTGTAATTGTTAATCCTATACCCTTGTTTTGAGTGACATTGGACAATTAGGCCTCATTCGCGTCTGTGTCTATGATGAAGTCATGGCAAAATGGTCAGTGGCTCATCCATGAAGACGTCTGTGAAGGATCCATTCATCTGTATGTCTGTCTGTTTTTTGACCTCCACATATTCCAGGTTGGATAGGCTGTAAAGTGGTTTCCAGGACGTATTCTGGCTACAATCTGTGAAAACCAGGGACCAAACATGGATGTCCTTTGCGTTGCCTGTGCATAAGGGATCCGTAATCATGGTCAAAAGTAGGGCATGCTTCCGTGGTGTCACCACAGAACCACAGTTCGGTTGTAAATGCCTACTGGGTACGTGATTGGTGCATGGGGACCACGAACAGAACACGTATGTGAATCACTGACGTCTGAAAGAGGCCTTAAAGTGTCCCCCAAAAAATGTGAAAGGGTTGTCTGAGTGTAGGAATAAATGTCCATTGTCCTGGGCATGGTGTAACATGACGAATAAAAGCACTCGCCTGTTTAAAGCGCTCCCGATTCGGCTCCACAATCTCTAGAGGCTGATGTGCCTTTCTACATGGTGGCCTATGCAGTCCTTTCAAGGTGTTCAGCAGCCAACTATCCGGGTATGTGCACACTTTTATGCAGATTTTCTTGCGGATTTTGCCGCATTGCCACACGTAGTATGTTGCATTCGGATTTTAAGGGGATTTGCCCCAGATTTCACCCTTTGTAATATACTGTGCTCTGAAAAATCAGTTGTCGTGCTGCTGATTTCAAATTCATGGATCAGTTACACGTACTGTAGATGTGCAGAAAATGACTTTGCTGTTTAGATTTAGAAAATATCTACTTTGTTGGTAATGTACTAGGCTGTAGATTTTCCACATGTGATGCCCACCTTGTGCATGTGGCCCAATAAATCCATATTCGAAGGGTCTATTCACATGTATTGGTTGAGATGTGTGTAAAATTGCATAAAAAATGGTGAGCAGCATATTTATTTTTTAAATACATGTATATTGTTTCACCTGTAAAAATAGAGCAGCCAAGTACTGCATTGTGTAAGGGTCCATTCACACGTCCGTAAGTGTTTTGCGGATCCGCAAAACATGAACACCGACAATGTGCATTCCGCAATTTGCGGACCGCACATTGTTGGCACTATAATAGAAAATGCCTAATCTTGTCCGCAATTGCGGACAAGAATAGGACATGTTCTATTTTTTTGCGGAAACGAAAGAACTGATGCAGAAGTGCGGATCCGCAAATGCAGATGCAGATCAGCTAATGCGGATGCGGACAACACATTCCAGCCCCATTGAAAATGAATGGGTCTGCACCCGTTCCGCAAAATTGTGGAACGGATGCGGACCCATTTTGTGGACGTGTGAATGGACCCTTACTGTTGCAAGGCTGTATTTAGTTTTGCTACATGTGAACTCACCAGCACATCCGGTTTTAGGGCCTAAAGGCATATTTCAGTTTGTAGGTATCCCCTATCCACAGGACAGGGAATAGCCATTAGATCGGTGGGGGTCCTACCGTTGGGACCCCCACGGATCACAAGACCTGTGCCCCCCTGCAGCCCCCCCTGAAATAAATGGAGTGTCCTGTCAGGCATGTGTGCGTCCCTCCTTTCATTTCTTTGGGAATTCCGGAGAGAGGTGTACTTGGCTATCTCCGGAACTCCTATAGAGTTCTATAGAAATGCATGGAGCGGCGACACTTGGATCTCTCCCCCCACGCACACACACACACACACACACACACACACACACACACACACACTGATCTAATAGTGGTATAAAATAAAAATTTTATCTGTTTTCTTCAGTGAATTTCCCCTTTATTTGAAGTCCTGCGAAATGCCTGGATGCTGAATTTTAGAAACTCGGCTCTGTTCCTTCTGCAGACTAAGCGGAAACTATATTATTCAGTTACTCGGTATAGCTTCTTGACCCTTGCAGGTCATGAGAACTTTTCGTTTCTGGGCCTTGAAACATGCATCTAGCGGTCACATTTGCGTTAGTAAAACCATGGCTTCTGCATTCAGGCTGTCCGTGTATGTCACAGCAGATGTGGCGGGACATCTCTCCTCTTGTAACGCCACAGCTAAGAGTGTTTAGGAAGACATTAACCTATATCTGTCTGCATCGCTCAGATATAATGCTTTAATAATTTATCATGTGACTGTACAATCTGGAATGACCAGTAAGCGGTTTCCTTATGGCAAATCCAATTTCATCTCGTTCTCTCAGAATAATGCTACTGGATAGTAGGTACCTTGTAATTGTAATATCGCACCAATTAACTTCCCCAGCCACTAGACCTCCTTACTTTAATGGTTTTGCTTGATGAAGGATTTTCCTTAATGGACTTGTCCCAAGATTAAATATTAAATTTCTCTGTTCTCAATTGAAATCCTTTTGAATAAAATCTTCCATGTCTACATGTTGCTATTACATAAGTTATGGCGCCCCCTGGTGCTCTTTTGATTCTCTTTCAGAGCGTCCACCTAACGTCCTGTGCTAGTGGTTACTCATGCCCAGTAGGTCATCCCATCACATGGATCCTTACTGGGACTTGACTTAATAGGTGGACGTTCTGAGGGAGAATCGGAAAAACACCAGGGGGCACCATGACATATGTGCCAGAAATGGATGCAATGGAAAAACAGTTTTCAGCAAAATGAGAGAAGTTTTAATAGGTATTCATGAGTCAACCACTTAAAAGGGTTTTCTGAGATTTTTATACTTATGACCTATCCTCAGGATAGGTCATCAGTATCTGATCGGTGGGGGTCCAACACCTGGCACCCCCGCTGATCAGCTGTTTGAGAAGGCGCCAGCAATTCTGTGACCACCGCGGCCTTCTCTCAGCTTTTCCTAAGCTAGTGAATATACGTTCATGTGGCCTAGGAGCAGCTCAGCCCCGTTGCAGTGAAAGGGGCTGAGCATGATGCCAAGCACTGCCCTTGTACAATGTACGGCACTGTGTTTGGTAAGGTGTGAGGAATGCCACAGAGCTCACAGGAGCGCCGGTACCTTCTCAAACAGCTGATTATTGGAGGTCCTGGGTATCAGACCCCCACCGATCAGATACTGACTACCTATCCGGAGGTTAGGTCCTCAGTATCAAAATCCCGGAAAACCTCTTTAATATCTGCCTATACTTGCTGCATGTCCCAGAAACTTTAAATCAAGAGTGTTCCAGTACAGTCACACTTGTACACGTAAAGGCTGTCCCAACAGAAATGGTCATTGTTCCCCATTGTAACAAATCGGATTCTAGGTGTGAGGTGTTGGTAAATTTAGTTTGTAAATTTGGGGCATCTACACCTATATACCTGGCCATGCTCCACAACCTGTCCGGTAACACCCGCTTCTGGACAGAGTTTACATATGTATTGTCCATTTTCAATCCAGGATGAGCCATATTTGCCGCAAATTCAGGACTTCTGGCAACTATGGGTGATCTGTTGGTTGGCAATACAGATATTTCATATTGGAACAGTTTGACTCTAAGGCTTACACTACATGATGGGGGCAGATTTCTTCATGTGTTTAGGTATGGGTCGGCATAGCATTATTCACACTGTATTAAATTATGGAAACGCATAGTCAGCAGTATACAGACAGAAATCTGGGGACCGTTATTAAAAAAAAAAAAACACGAAGCTGGTTCGGTTCTTGTACTTCCATCATGATAAAGGGAAATCCAAATTATCTACGGAGATATGAAAAAATGCAATACAAGACTGTTTCATTTAGCTACCAATTAAATTATGCCGATAGAGGGCAGAAATCATTATATGAACAGCTCTTCTTATAGATATCATATATTTTGTCATGTACGTATATTTATGGATGGTGTGAAATGTAGTTGACCTGTGAAGTGGTTCAGAAAAAAAAAAGTGCATTTGGAGAATTCTTGGTTAAATTGCTTTTATTATTCTTTAAATATTAATGGCCTATCCTCAAGATAGGCCATTAATATCTGATTGGTGGGGGTCCGACACCCCACACCCCCTCCGATGAGCTGTTCTGCTGCAGTAGCTCTGGCTCTAGAACTACACTGCTCTGTCCACTTTTGTCATGGACAGAGCTGGTAACTGCAGCCCTGCCGCCATTTACTGTGCTTCAGTGGAGCGGCGTTACAGTAACCAGTTTAGTCCATTACAGAAATGGATGGAGCTGTGTAGTTCCAGTGCTAATACAGAACAGCTGATCAGGGGTGCTGAGGATAGGCCCCAAAAATGCTTAAGGCTACTTTCACACTGGCGTTCTTGTATCTGCACAGACTAATGCAAACGCTTGTATCCGTTCAGAACGGATCAGTCTTGAGTTACATTGATAGTCAATAGGGGACGGATCTGTTTTCAATTGCACCATATTGTGCCAGTGAAAAACTGAGCCGTCCCCATTGACTTGCATTGTAAGTCAGGACGGATCCGTTTGGCTCTGCATCGTCAGGCGGACACAAACGCTGCAAGCTGCGTTTTAGTGACAGTCTAAAAAACGCAACGGAGACCAAACTCGGCCAAATTAATGCATTCTGAACGGATCCATTCAGAATGCATTGGGGCTGTACTGATCCGTTTTGGGCCGCTTGTGAGAGCCCTGAAACAGATCTCACAAGTGGACCCAGAAACGCCAGTGTGAAAGTAGCCCTTAACTGGTCACTGCACTTTCAACCAACTTGGCGTAAATGAATTGTACAGGTGACTGTAAGAAACTTTGCAGTATAACTTATCAGAGTGAAAATTCCTCTTTCTCTGCTTGTCTGGCTCTTTTTCTCCTGGCAGCTGACAGTACGTTTGCTATATAGTAATGCCGCATGCTGAATAGAGCATCACATTGAAATCGGTAGGATATCTGTGTAGTACTACTGGCATGCACATCTCCATTCTGTCCGATAGAAAGAAGACTCTAGCGAATGTTTCCCCCCTCTTGCATCCATATTCCTTAACTTAGCAGCTGATCAGAGGTTGTCTTTAAGGCCTCATGCACACGACCGTTGTTTTGGTCCGCATCCGAGCCGCCGTTTTGGCGGCTCGGATGCGGACCCATTCACTTCAATGGGGCCGCAAAAGATGCTGTCTGCATCCATTGCTCCGTTCCGCGGCCCCGCAAAAAAAATATAACCTGTCCTATTCTTGTCCGCGCTTTGCAGACAAGAATAGGCATTTATATTGCTGGCGCCCGTTCCGCAAATTGCGGAAGGCAACACGGGCGGCTTCAGTTTTTTGCGGACCGCAAAAAACGGAATGGTCGTGTGCATGAGGCCTAAGGGCTCTTTCACACCTGCGTTATTGTCTTCCGGCATAGAGTTCCGTCGTGGGGGCTCTATGCCGGAAGAATCCTGATCAGGATTATCCTAATGCATTCTGAATGGAGTGAAATCCGTTCAGGATGCATCAGGATGTCTTCAGTTCCGGAACGGAACGTTTTTTGGCCGGAGAAAATACCGCAGCATGCTGCGCTTTTTGCTCCGGCCAAAAATCCTAAAGACTTGCCGCAAGGCCGTATCCGGAATGAATGCCCATTGAAAGGCATTGATCCGGATCCGGCCTTAAGCTAAACGTCGTTTCGGCGCATTGCCGGATCCGACGTTTAGCTTTTTTAGAGTGGTTACCATGGCTGCCGGGACGCTAAAGTCCTGGCAGCCTCGGTAAAGTGTAGCGGGGAGCAGCATACTTGCCGTCCGTGCGGCTCCCGGGGCGCTCCAGAGTGACGTCAGGGCGCCCCAGGCGCATGGATGACGTGATCGCATGGCACGTCATCTATGCGCATGGGGCGCTCTGACGTCACTCTGGAGCGCCCCGGGAGCCGCACGGACTGTAAGTATACCGCTCCCCGCTCCTACTATGGCAACCAGGACTTTAAAAGCGTCCTGGGTGCCATAGTAACACTGAAAGCATTTTGAAGACGGATCCGTCTTCAAATGCTTTCAGTACACTTGCGTTTTTCCGGATCCGGCGTGTAATTCCAGCAAGTGGAGTACACGCTGGATCCAGGACAACGCAAGTGTGAAAGAGGCCTAAGCCTGGTTTACACACTGAACCGTCATACAAATCCACACCCAAAATCCATGATTCCATCCATATGTATACAATTCCCAGTCACAATATGAGGATTTCCACAACCGGTTACCCATACTACAGATTTGTAGATGCATATATTCGGCTGCAGAGTTGGAATTTGTTACAGCTCTATTCACTTACATTGGAATTTCAGTGCGGTTTCAGCTACCTAAATACACAGTGGGAGATTTATCAAGCTGGTGTAAAGGAGAACTGGCTTAGTTGCCCATAGCAGCCAGATTCCCGCTTTCATTTTCCAAAGGTCTTTTGGAAAATGAAAGGAAAAGTCTGATTGGTTGCTATAGGCAACTAAGCCAGTTTGATAAATCTCCCCCGCAGTGGGTGAATTCGGCCTTAAATTCAGTACTGGTTTATGAAAATTGGTTTTGTTGAAGGTCATTGGTCCATGTCCCAATTGTAATCAGTAGTCTGTTGGGTGCAGTATTGTATCTGTTAGAAAAGGGCAAAAATGAAATGTTATTTTTTTTCATTTTGCATTTTGTTCAAGCATTTGGTAGATATGGAAATCTGTCATCCATGTGTCTTCTGCCTGAGATGAAAGTAAAATGATATGTAGTTTATAACAGGTCTGTGCCATCTGCTTACATGATGTATTCGCATAGAAAAATGTTTCCCTTGTACGTGGGATTCATGTGACATGCTCCACCGTAAATAAAATTTCATGAAGATTGTAGTCAAACCAGTAAGTACAAGAACGTACTGGACAATATAGGAATTTGTTAAAATACAAGACGTGTATGTGTGAAACGTGTAGCCCGTTTCGGAGACAGGCAGTCTCCTTTCTCAAACACTTCATGTTAGGCCTCTTTCACACGGGCGAGTTTTCCGCACGGGTGCAATGCGTGAGGTGAACGCATTGCACCCGCACCGAATCTGGACCCATTCGTTTCTATGGGGCTGTGCACATGAGCGGTGATTTTCACGCATCACTTGTGCGTTGCGTGAAAATCGCAGCATGCTCTATATTCTGCCTTTTTTTACGCAACGCAGGCCCCATAGAAGTGAATGGGGCTACCCTTCCCCCCCTTCCCGTATGTGGTGTGTCTTTTCTTTTTTGTCAGTCTGATTACTGTTTTCATGTCTTGATAGGAATACTTCAAGACTAGCTACTTTTGGAGTGTAGTCTTTATTTGTCCGCCATGCCCTTTATTATTTTGTTTGGTCGCTATCATGGTTACCGTATGCAATGTATATTCAGACTATATTGTCAGGATACCTGTGTGTTTCCTGTAGTAGTATGCTGGACGGGTTTCGGCTATGCCTTTTTGTGATATGTGATGTAACATGTTGCAAGCTTTATAATACTCTTGAAACTTATAAATAAAGAATAAAAAAAAAAAAAAGAAGTGAATGGGGCTGCGTGAAAATCACAAGCATCCGCAAGCAAGTGCGGATGCGGTGCGATTTTCACATATGGTTGCTAGGTGACGATCGGGATGGGGACCCGATCTTTATTATTTTCCCTTATAACATGGTTATAAGGGAAAATGGCATTCGTACTACAGAATGCAAAGTAAATTGGGGATGGAGGGGTTAAAAAAATTTAATAATTAAACTCAACTCATCCACTTGTTCGCGCTGCCCGGCTCGTCTTCTTTCTTCTTCTTTGATGACCTGGGGGAAAAGGACCTTTGGTGACGTCACTGCGGTCATCACATGGTCCATCACCATGGTGATGAACCATGTGATGAGCGCATTGATGTCACCAAAGGTCCTTTTTCTCACTGCTCATGTGCACAGTCCCATAGAAATGAATAGGTCCGGTCACAAAGTTATAGTAGGCAGAGATTTCAGTCACTAAGTTATGGTAGGCGGAGTCTGCCCTTGTTCTGCTGTAGTGCTGGCCAATTGCAGCACAGAGCTCACAGCCTGGGAGGTTATTTTCTCCCAGGCTGTGAGCTCTGCTCTGCGATTGGCCAGCGCTACAGAAGAACAAGGGCAGACTCCGCCTACCATAACTTTGTGACCGGAGATACCGGAGGGCATAGCAGGAGAACGGAGCGGCGCCAGGGGATAATAGTAAGTGCAGTGAGATCCCCGGGCGCCGCTCTCCATGTCTGTATACTTAGTTCAGTGTCATAATCGGTGAAAGGTCTTCTTTAAGGCTGCGTTCACATCAACGTTCAGCCTTTCAGTTCTCCTGCTCCATTTAGGAGCAGGAGAACGGAAAGGACGGATTCGGCACATAACTGAGCCGAACGGAGCCTACGGACCCTATAGACTATAATGGTGTCCGTTAGGTTTCCGCTCAGAGGAAGATTTTTCAATCTGAGACAAAAGTCCTGCGCGCACAACACATTATAGTCTATGGGGTCCGTAAGCTGGTTCGGTTCAGTTATATGCTGAAGCAGTCCTTTCCGTTCTCCTGCTCCTATAACTGAGCAGGAGAACGGAAAGGCTGAACGCTGATGTGAACTCAGCCTTAGCCCTCATGCACACAACCGTTGTTCGGGTCCACATCCGAGCCGCAGTTTTTGTGGTTCGGGTGCGGACACATTCACTTCAATGGGGCCGCAAAAGATGCAGACAGCACTCCGTGTGCTGTCCGCATCCGTTGCTCCGTTCTGTGGCCCCGCAAAAAAAGATAACATGTCCTATTCTTGTCCGTTTTGCGTACAAGAATAGGCATTTCTACAATGGGCCGCCCATTCCGTTCCACAAATTGCGGAAGGAACATGGGGCAGCTCGTGTGCACGAGGCCTTACTGGTTTGGCTATTGTGTTCGGACACCGTAGCTGCACCCGGACAACTATGCTGTAATCAGAGTTGATCCTACTTTGCATAACAATCTCCGTTGAGCGCATATTGTACTGATTCACTCTACAGAGTGCCTTGTGTGTGTGCTTGTGCTTGTTGTAAGCATCTTCAGTAATCTTTTCTGTAAAATTGCTATGTTAAGTGTCCTGCACCGTTCTAAACTAAGTGAGGTGCAGCTCTTCTAATAAGAGGAGGACTTTAGAAGGCAGCCACTCCAGGGAAGTAGATTTTGGTACAAGTCCCAGAGCAGCACAATTTCAGCCTTTTCACCTTGAGTTCTTTTGTCACCTCATTGCCTCAGTCGGCCTGAGGGATTATGTTAATTTTTGACACTTTACTAATATTCTACTGATGTGTGAAAGCACATTAAATGTCTCCGTAGTGTTCCGGCCATAATTATATTATCAGAGATTAGTGTTACCAGTATGGAAGATGTAGGCCTCTCCAGCGTCTTGGGTATGTTTAGAGTTGTGTGCCAAGGATGCCTACTTGTAAAGCCTTTATCAAATTGGTAGACTTTTTTATTTTTATTTTTTTTGAAAGGAGAACAGTTTTTTGGTAGCGGTATTTGTCACTCATAGCAATAAAGAGTTTTCTGGGACTTTACAATTGATGACCAATGTAAGGAGTCGAACCCCTGCCAATCTGAATTTCATTCTTCATCTGAATGGGGTTGTTTTGGCGGGAAGCACATGGATCTCTGCAAGCCACATTCGGGTGAATGCAGCTGCTCTTCAGTCACAACATTTTCTGCAACAAAATCTGCTGCTGCCTATTAAGGCTCCCTAAGGCCTCTTTCACACGGGCGTCATGTTTTTGGACCGGATAAGATGCGGGTGCGTCGCGGGAAAATGCGCGATTTTTCCGCACGAGTGCAAAACATTGTAATGCGTTTTGCACGCGCGTGAGAAAAATCGGCATGTTTGGTACCCAGATCCGAACCCGGACTTCTTCACAGAAGTTCGGGTTTGGGTTAGGTGTTGTTCGCGTGGCCCGGCTTCTCTTCTGTCTTCATCTTTGCTGTGCACAGGAAAAGGACCGTTAATGACGTCACTGCGCTCATCACATGGTCTTTTACCGTGGTGATGGATCATGTGACGGACCATATGATGAGCGCAGTGACGTCACCACAGGTCCTTTTCCTGTGCACAGCAAAGAAGACAGAAGAGAAGCCGGGCTGCGCGATCAAGTGGATTAAGGTGAGTTAAATAAAAAAAATTTAACCCCTCCAGCCCTATTGTACTAGGCATTCTGTATTAAGAATGCTATTATTTTCCCTTTTATACCCAAGTTATAAGGGAAA
This sequence comes from Bufo gargarizans, assembly GCF_014858855.1. Lineage (NCBI taxonomy): Eukaryota > Metazoa > Chordata > Amphibia > Anura > Bufonidae > Bufo > Bufo gargarizans. The sequence goes on along the minus strand of NC_058085.1, from coordinate 146,827,546 downwards.
ATAATAATGATCGGGTCCCCATCCCGATCGTCTCCTAGCAACTGTGCGTGAAAATCGCACTGCATCCGCACTTGCTTGCGATTTTCACGCAGCCCCATTCACTTCTATGGGGCCTGCGTTGCGTGGAAAACGCACAAAGAGGACCATGCTGCGATTTTCACGCAACGCACAAGTGATGCGTGAAAATCGCCGCTCATCTGCACAGCCCTATAGAAATGAATGGGTCCGGATTCAGTGCGGGTGCAATGCGTTCACGTCACGCATTTGCACCCGTGCAGAAATATCGCCTGTGTGAACACAGCCTAAGGGTCTACAGCGTAATACAGTACCAGAAAAGTGAATGAAATTCGCTGAATGTCATGCACAGGGTGGGAATTGACCTGTGACGCAGCTTATAAAATCTGCAATATGTCAATTGTTTGTGCAACTCCGCGGCTGATGTATTGTGATTTCCCCATAGACTTCAATGAGGTTGTTAAAAGACAGAAAATCTACACCAAACTGCAGAAAAGTTGCACAAAATCCTTTATAAATAGGGCTGTGTTCATGAGGATTGTCTGCAGCTAGTCTCAGTCGAGCATGTTCACTTTGATCACTGTGGGTTGTATTTCCTGTGATGGACACTGCTCATCTGGAGTGGATTTGCAGTATCATAATGATTTTTGATGTCCATTCCTCCCCTGCAAAACTGTAGTCACATAATGCCGTGCGCCTACAGTTTAGTAGACTTGTGCGCCTACAGTTTAGTAGACTTGTGCGCCTACAGTTTAGTAGACTTGCGCGCCTACAGTTTAGCAGACTTGTGCGCCTACAGTTTAGTAGACTTGTGCGCCTACAGTTTAGCAGACTTGTGCGCCTACAGTTTAGCAGACTTGTGCGCCTACAGTTTAGCAGACTTGTGCGCCTACAGTTTAGCAGACTTGTGCGCCTACAGTTTAGCAGACTTGTGCGCCTACAGTTTAGCAGACTTGTGCGCCTACAGTTTAGCAGACTTGTGCGCCTACAGTTTAGCAGACTTGTGCGCCTACAGTTTAGCAGACTTGTGCGCCTACAGTTTAGCAGACTTGTGCGCCTACAGTTTAGCAGACTTGTGCGCCTACAGTTTAGTTCAGTAGACTTGGCCTGAGTTCTTGTTGCACTTTTCAAGTTTTTGAGATCTTTTAATTCCAGCGTTCAGTGTAGTCCTTTAGTCCTCAACTCCAGTGGCTCAGGGCCCACCTACCGGTCATGATTTGAGAATATATTCCATAGACTGTGATAAGTCCCGGAAATGCTGAAAACATGACCTGCTGGGGGGTCGTAAGGAAAGGAGTTGAACGCTGCTTTGGTAACATAGGGGGTCATTTATCAAATTGGTGTAAAGTATAACTTGCTAAGTTTTGCCCATAGCAACCAATCAGACCTTTCATTTTCCAAAGGAGCTGTCCAAAATAAATGGTGGAATCTGATTGGTTGCTATGGGCAACTGAGACAGTTCTACTTTACACCAGTTTGATAAATGACCCCCATAGTTTGTAGGGCTGAAAAGAGACCTCTGTCTATCCGGTTCAGCCTGTTATCCAGCAAAGTTGATCCAGAGGATGGCAAAAAAAACATTCATAAGGTAGAATCCAATTTTCCACATTAGAGGGAGAAAAACGTCCCACCTCCAATAAGGCAACCAGAATAAGGGCTCATGCACACGACCATTGTTTTAGTCCACATCCAACCCGCATTTTGCATGAGTTGGATGCGGACCAATTCACTTCAGTGGGCCGCAAAAGATGTGGACAGCACGCAGTGTATTGTCCGCATTGGTATATCTGTTCCACGGCACCCACAAACGAAATAAAACGCCTTATTCTTGTCTGTACTATGGACAAGGATAGGATGTTCCATTCCTCATAATGCGCAATGCACATGGCCAGTATCAGAGTTTTGCGGATCCGCAATTTGAGGACTGCATAAATGGCGACGGTCTCTTCCCTGGTGTTTCAGGTCCCTGTAGAACATCCCGTCTGTCACATGCACTTCTCTGGCTTCAGTGGGATGTGCTGCTTTGGGACATGTCACTGCTGGCGGCAGCACTACATACGACACCTAATGTTTTGCTACGTAGCAGCAGTTAATAAGAATAAATTGTATAGCATGTACATGCACCTAAGGCCTTGTTCACGTTTCCATTTTTCGCGGACATGTGCTGTCCGCATTTTCCATGGACAGCACACAACCTTTTGTTTGTTGGGTCAGTGGTAAAATAGCGGAGACATGCACCTCTTTGGTCCGTAATGAGGACCAAACACACCCATTGAAGTCTTTGGGTCTGGGAAAAACCACTGACCCAGCATGGATGGCATGTGTGTTATCAGTGGTTGTTCACGGACCATTGGGTGGAGATGCTCTGGAAATTAACTTTTCAGCCGGGCAGTGTCTGTGACATACGAATGACACACAGAGGGCAAAAAATGAACATACGGACATCTTCACAGATGAAACACATCCAGATTTTCCACGGACGTCAAATGGACGTGGAAATGTGAACGAAATCTTAGGTTCTGTGCTGTTCCAGCCCTTTCATTTGGCTTGTACACTGGGGAAAGTTAACTGCATAAACATCAAATGTATCTAAAGGGCACCATTCACCCGAGGCTTAAAGCCTGTCATTTTGGCCACCATCGGGTTGCTATACTTCAGTATGCTTTACTGTAAAGAAGGCGCCACACAAAACGTATACCTTGTTATATTTTTTTTTTACATTTTGTTTGCATAAAGTTGTGTTTTTTTATTTATTTATTTATTTTACACAATTGGAGTGAATGGGCAATCGACATCGGACCCTTTAGTTTGAGCTGTATGCTGAGTAATCATCCTGTTATATACGGTACCTCCAATAAATGGCTCATAGCCTTAGGGATCTTTCAGACGAGCACATCCTGTGCAGAAATCATGCTCCGTGTGTGAGAATGGTTTCCTGTTATGGACACAGCTTGTTTCTCAGGAGCACACAGAATTTTACTGATTTTATAATGCTGTGTATCTCTCCATGACCTTACAATGCTGTCTGTATAATTCAGCACATACAGGTCATGCAGAGACACGCAGCATTATAAATCACTAAGGGCACATTTACACAGCAGTGTCCTCGCTGTGGCTGTATTAGGCCTCCTGCACATGACCATAGGTGCCCCGTTGCCGTATTGCGGATCGCATTTGCTGATCCGCAATACACTGGCACTGTTGTGTGCATTTTGCATCACGGATGCGGACCTATTCACTTCAATGGGTCCGGAAATGCGGAATGGTGCAGAACGGAAGCACGGAACAGCACTACAGAGTACTTCCGTGAGGTTTCGTCCCGTACTTCCGTTCCGCAGAAAGATAGAACATGTCCTATTTTGCGGAACGGCCGGATCGCGGACCCATTAAAGTAAATAGGTCCGCGATCCACTGCGGCTGCCCCACGGTCGGTGTTCGTGCATTGCGGCCCGCAGCAAGGCCACACTGTTTGTGTGCAGGAGGCCTTACATGGGGCACTCCGCATCACACATGTGGACCCATTCACTTGAATGGGTCCGCAAACCGGGACATGCGGTGCGGAAGCATGGATCGGAAGCACTACGGAGTGCTTCCATGGTGTTTCTGTCCATGCCTCCCCACCACAAAAAAGTAGTACATGCATTTCTTTTTTTGTGGTGCAGACTGTCGGATGCGGATCGCGGACCCCATTGTGAAGTGAATGGGTCCGCGGTCAGCAGCACGGGCCCTGCCAGCACACAGTGTGCATGAGCGCTAATTGCTGTGTCCATAACAGGGAATCGTGCTCACACACGGAGCATGATTCCTGCACAGGGCACACTCATCTGAAGCTGCCTTACTTCATTCTTATTGTATCTGTCCATATTCGTTTTGCAGGGGGTTGTTTTTGTTTTTTGGGAGGGGGGAAATTGGTTTCTGCCTTCCAAAGATAATAAAATGCCAATTGTCCTGCGTTGTACAGTAATCTCAAATCAGACCCTAGCCTACAAAAGCAGTTGCTGTGTTTTCATAAACCTTATGAAGGGTTAAATGAGCCGGTTCAGGGCATAGTTTCCCCAGCATATGAATTGTTGGGTGACGTGAGGAAGAAAATCCCTCATTGACAAGCGTCCAATATGCTGGGGATTCCTGAGAACATTCCTCTTGCATGTGAACACCTTCTGAATATTAATATAAAGAGGCTCTCAGTTCCTCTCTCCGCAGCTGGAATCATTTAGTGCGTCCGGGGCTCATGAAATGCTTGTTGGTTTTCTATAAATGGTTGGTTTTAATGAAGGAGAAAAAGCATCTACAGTGAAGCGCAGCAGCAGTGAGGCATTGGGGAGACTGAATACAAGTATGTTGAGTGTAAAGTTATTTTACCCAGGGCGACCATTGGGACAGTTATTGGGGATGACTCTTGTTCCCGATAATTGCTGTGTGTAAATGTTTTGCCGATCACCCGAAGGGATCATTGATTGATTGTATCTTTAGGCCAGCATCCAAAATCTACAGCATCCACAATGAATCTATATCTATATAGGGACAAGAGATCACAGTAATCATCACTTGCACCATATAGAGGAGAGGGTTGCTGCACCTAAAGGCACCTCTAGCCTCTGCTCACTAATGGTGCCCATACATATTAGGTTGATGTTGACCAACAATCTGTTGTGTATGGGGATCTCCACACCCTCCACCCAGTGGCAGATGTCGGTAGAAAGAAGGATTGGGCATGTTGGCTTTCAACATGCCTCATCATTGTCCCTGGTTGAGATATCTTGCCGCAATAGGGGTTAGGCAGCAGTTTGTCTCCCTATCCCCATTGAAAATACATGGATGCATGGTCGACCGTGTTGATGGGAAGTTATTGGATATATCTATATATAAGCAGAGAGCTACTGTTTTATCTTAAAGCTTCTCTGCTATTCTAAAGCTGGCCATACAATTTGCCAAGGCTGATTCCTCTAAAGCCGCTCCCCCCGAATAGACGTGCACACTCGGCTCAGCTACATGTGCATGTGATCTGAATGGGGGAGAAGAGAGTGACCTCTGGTGGCTTCTCTTCCGCAGTCCTTCGTTCCCCTGACATCTCCTGTCAGGGCATACTCATAGATATTAGATGGTAAGGGAGCATGTTCTTTCTGCTGTAGCTCTCTCCCTGTAACTGCCACAGCTTCTAACGGAACATATGGCTGGTGGCGGTTGAAGATGTAAACTGAGCACGTGCGACCACCTCAGTGAGATGGACAAAAAAATAAGGAAAAGACTAAACAGCAGGTGGCACTATAAAGATATATTTTATTGAATAGCTCAACTTGCTCTATTAAATGTTTAATTACATGCAGTTACAAAAGTATTGGGGTGCCATGATGAGGCCCGCAGTCTCCAGACATGTTGTGTCTTGTGTAGTTCCCATATTTATCAGGACTCCTAGCAATTATTAGCCATTGTGGGACTGCTCCAAGTCCAAAGGTGATCAGATATAAAGCGTTCATTGTGCTTGCAGAGTCTGTGGGCTGCAGGCGCGCGATAAGAAAATGTTTGCTTAGGATGTGCTGCTCCCTTTAGTGGCTTCTGACGCTGCAGAGATTTCTGGACGTGGCCTATAGAAGATGTTAGTCGGTGACCAAGGAGTGCTTCCCCGGTCATGACTAATGCAACTGGGGTGAAGTTGATGCCCGGCATAACTTGGGGTTAACCCTTTATTCTGTCAGTAAATCCGAATCCGTTACATCTTATTGCAATGCATTAAATGGAAATATTACTCTAACCATGAAGGGTCTGCAGTATGTGAGTGATAGGAGGTGCACACCGTCATGTGACTTTATTTCACCCGGGGAACAATTTTAAAAGAGTTTTCTAGCTGGAATTTTTAGGAAAAAATTTACAGTGGGTTAATAATAGAAGTGGAACTCACGGACTCTCCCGTTCTGACTCCGATCAGCTCCCTGCTGTTCTTATGTATGTACCTGGTCCTGTCTTGAAATACGGGAAAAGCCAGGAGTGGATCACCACAGTTAATGATTGTCGGATCAGGCATCTCCTCATTTTTTCTGTGTTGCTGAGATGGGACCAGGAAGTAGAGAGCAGCCAATACGTTTGAAATTATTTAGTGGTATATATAACATATATATCCTATTTTAAAAGCATTTGGGACCTTGTATATTAACCATTTCTTACCAGTGGTTGACGTTATGTGTAACGGACCTTTTAATAGAGTTAAATTGCAGAATAACAACCCCAATGATGAATGGCATATGTGCTTTTGTTTTCTAGGTGCACCAGAGACTTCCTGCATGGCTCTGCCAAAAAGTAGCCTTTTGCAGTGCAGCATCGCCCTCTGATGGTGAGTAGGAGTATTACTATTTGTGCTGTTGGTCTTATTTTTTATTTTTTTGCATCATCCAAAAGTGATTATGATGAATATACTAATATCATGATGCAGTAGTTTCTGTAATGATTTATTTTTTAATTTTTTTTTTTTTTTTTTTTTTTTTTTTTTTTAGATGTCACTGTGACTTACCAAAACGGGCTTCCTGTGATCACCGTCAACCTCCCATCCCGTCAAGAGAAATGTCGATTCACTCTGAAGCCCATTTCAGATTCAGTGGGAGTATTTCTGCTGCAGCTCCAGAATGAAGATCGAGGGATTGACAGAGTAGCCATCTACTCCACAGGTTTGACAGCACATTTCTGTATCTGATCTCCGAAAGAACTGTGTTCTAATCAGTAAGAAAGAGTTCAGGGACGCTTTTCAGCTTTACACTCCTGTGTATTGGAGGGTTCTCTATGGACTTCCTCTTTTAATAAAGCTGATCCCCGTATGACTAGCTGAATATGGAAAGTCCTCCTGCCAAGGAACCCTTTGGGCTCAGCTGACCTTTCCAGTCCACCTATAGTTTTCTCTGTAATGTATAGACCTCTCTGCCACATGCCCCCTCCTTCCTCTCTATTAAATATATACAACTCTTATACATTTGGGATCGACTGATATTGATTTTTTTTTTTAGAGCCGTTACCGATAATCTGAACTTTTTTTTTGTTGTAAATCTTTATTTTTAATTTATACTTAATATTTTTTAGTTTATTTTTACTATGTCCCCCTTTGGGGGCTAGAACCCTTGTCCTTTTCACCCTAATAGAGCTCTATTAGGGTGAATAGGACTTTACACTCTCCCTGCTGCCCTGTGCTTTGTGCAAACAGCAGCAGGGAGCTGACTATGGCAGCTATGGAAGGCTTCAGTAGCGTCCTGGCTGCCATGGTAACCGATAGGAGCCCCAGGATTACACTGCTGGGGCTCCGATCAGAAGCTGCCACTGCCACCAATGAGGGGGAGGGGACCCTGTGGCCACTGCCACCAATGACTAATACTAGGGGGGCTTGGGTGGGAGGGTGCACTGCACCACCAATGTTTTTAATACTGGGGTTTGGATGGGGGGGGAGGCGCACTGCACCACCAATGAAGATAACTCGCCCATTAATTCAAATACAGGAGGCGGGTGCTGGCTGCAGATTCATATAGCCATACCTGACCTCTATGAGCGGTAGCTGCGATCCGCGGCAGTTAACGCATCAGGTACGACAGGGGTTAACTGCCGCGGATCGCAGCTATTTGTCATAGCGGTCGGGTGCAGCCTCATGATTCTGCAGCCAGCTCCCGCCTCCTGTTGAATTTGAATGAGTGAGTTAACATCCTTGGTGGCGCAGTGGCCACAGCTTCTCCTCTCTCCTCTCATTGGTGGCAGCGGCACAGAGGGAGGGAGACGCTGCTTCCTTCTCCCCTGTGCTGCTGAGGCAACATGGATTGGGCTGACAGCAGCGCAATCCATGTTCTCGATTCCATATCGGCAAGGTTAGCTGCCGATAACTTAGAAAATTCTGAATATCAGCTGATAATATCGGCAAAACCAATAATCGGTCGATCCCTATTATACATAGCCACTAATTTTGGCGTTTATATGGTTCATTGTCTTTTTCAGATGGAGCCCGTGTAGCCTCTTCTACAGGGATTGACGTTCTTCTACTCGATGACTTTAAACTGTCGATTAATGAAAAAATGTACGATGTACGGACACCAAAAAGAGGTAGCGTGCCTTGAACTGTTTTCTTTTAAAAGGTCACTGAGCTTTCCAAAGACTTTTAATATGTCATAGTGACATACCAAAGTTTATCAGTAGGGTACGAGTGCATCGACCCCCTTTGATCACCAAAACACGGAGAGAGAGAACTGATTGCATAGTGTGCTTTCTCCTCACTGCAGGAGATGGTATAGAGATGGGCTCAGACTGGACCTGTTTGCTGCAGTGAGGAAACAGAGCACACTATGCTATCGCTACTCTCTCCTCGTTTTAGTGATCGGTTGGGGTCTCAGCCCTTAGACTCCCACCATTGAAAACCTTATGACTAGACATGTGATGTAATTCGTTCACGCTTTGTTTGGTGGTAAAAGCAGAAATTGTGTTATGGATTCCATTACCACGGACCATAACGCAATTCTATAACTGAATGCCTTTAGAGGCATTCCGTTATTTATTCCATCATAATAGAAGTCTATGCCCTGCATAATGCATCTGTCCCGTTTCCGTTATGCAGGAGAGGACTCCCCTGCATAACGGAAATGGGACAGATCCGTTATGCAGGCCATAGACTTCCATTATGCATTCCGTCATAGAATTGCGTTATGGTCCGTGGTCCGGAATCCTTAACTCAATTCTGCTTTTACCACCAAACGAAGCGTGAACGAATTTCAAAATATGAAATTAGCTCATCTCTACTTATGACATATGAAATGTTTTTTTTGAAGGCTCAGTAACCCTTTAAGCAGTAGTTGCAATATTGGAAAAACATGGGTTGCCTTTCCTTAGTTTTTGTTATCCTATGGTTCCTTTTTTTTATTTATTTTTTAGTATTTTTTTTCTTTCTTTCAGCTAATAACGTGGACAAGGTCAAATACACATTAGATCGAAGCTGGTTGATGGTTGAACAGCAGTTGAACAATCAATAATCTGAACGATCATTTCTTTTGGACACGGCCATACATATAGTAGTCCATACTGGTTGTTAGAGCTGTGCAGACTGCCCATACACATTAAAGAAACTGGGCGATGAACAGAAGATCTTTCTGGGAACCTTCTTTCAAAGAAAGATCTTTTGTTCACAAATGATCTTTTTTTTAAATAAAAGATCTTTTATCCAACTATTGGACAAAAATATTAAACATGGCCGATTTCTTTTCAGACAGTAATGTCTGTCATCAGTTTGCTAAAACTAGGGTTGAGCGAAGCGCCCTTCGGATCATAGATCTGAAATCTCTTTGTTCAAAACTTAGTTTGACCCGTCTCCATACAGCATTTTAATGTATGGGCTGTGTGGATGTGAAATTTGTTAAGTCTGAAGTCTCGGATTGCTTTCGTGAAATGTTTTTTTAAGTTGTACAATCGAAGTCGGAAGTTCTTCACCGAAGTCTTGTGAGACTTCTGACTGGAAGAATTTTACCTCCGCACAGCCCTTATATTTGAATGCTGTAGGGAGACAGGTCTCTGTAAAGCTTTCAAATAAAGTTTTGAATAAAGAGACTTCAGATCTATGATCCGAAGCGCGCTTCGCTCAACCCTAGCTAAAACAATCGTTTATTGTTAAATTTCACCCGACAGACAATCATTTGGCTGAAATCGGCCATTTTGATAAACTTTAGACTAATGTGTATGAAGTTGTGACATACAGTCAGGTCCATAAATATTGGGACATCGACACAATTCTAATATTTTTGCCTCTATACACCATCACAATGGATTTGAAATGAAACAAACAAAATGTGCTTTAGCTGCAGACTGTCAGCTTTAATTTGAGGGTATTTACATCCAAATCAGGTGAACGGTGTAGCAATTACAACAGTTTGCATATGTGCCTCCCATTTGTTGAGGGACCAAAAGTAATGGGACAGAATAATATTTATAAATCAAACTTTTGCTTTTTAATACTTGGTTGCAAATCCTTTGCAGTCAATTACAGCCTGAAGCCTGGAACGCATAGACATCACCAGACGCTGGGTTTCATCCCTAGTGATGCTCTGCCAGGCCTCTACTGCAACTGTATTCAGTGCCTGCTTGCTCTTGGGGCATTTTCCCTTCAGATTTGTCTTCAGCAAGTGAAATGCATGCTCAATCGGATTCAGGTCAGGTCATTGACTTGGCCATTCCATAACATTCCACTTGTTTCCCTTAAACTCTTTGGTTGCTTTTGCAGTATGCGCCGTCAAATGAGTTCTGAAGCATTTGGCTGAATATGAGCAGATAATTTAGCCCAAAAAACTTCTGAATTCATCCTGCTGCTTTTGTCAGCAGTCACATCATCAATAAATACAAGAGAACCAGTTCCATTGGCAGCCATACATGCCCACGCCATGACACTACCACCACCATGCTTCACTGATGAGGTGGTATGCTTAGTGTCATGAGCAGTTCCTTTCCTTCTCTATACTCTTCTCTTCCCATCACTCTGGTTCAAGTTGATCTTGGTCTTATCTGTCCATAGGATGTTGTTCCAGAACTGTGAAGGCTTTTTTCGATGTCATTTGGCAAACTCTACTCTGGCCTTCCTGTTTTTGAGGCCCACCAATGGTTTACATCTTGTGGTGAACCCTCTGTATTCACTCTGAAGTCTTCTCTTGATTGTTGACTTTAACACACATATACCTACCTCCTGGAGGGTGTTCTTCGCCAACTGTTGTGAAGGGTGTTTTCTTCACCACGGAAAGAATTCTTCGGTCATCCACCACAGTTGTTTTTCCATGGTCTTCTGGGTCTTTTGGTGTTGCTGAGCTCACCGGTGCGATCCTTCCTTTTAAGAATGTCTCAAACAGTTGTTTTGGCCACGCCTAATGTTTTTGCTTTCTCTCTGATGGGTTTGTTTTGTTTTTTCAGCCTAATGAGGCTTGCTTCACTGATGACATCTCTTTGGATCTCATCTTGAGAGTTGACAACAACAGATTCCAAATGCAAATAGCACACTTGAAATGAACTCTGGACCTTTTATCTGCTCATGGAACAGCTGAGAAGCCAATTGCCCCATTACTTTTGGCCCCTTAACAAGTAGGAGGCTCATATGCAAACTGTTGTAATTCTTACACAGTTCACCTGATTTGGATGAAATTAAAGCTGACAGTCTGCAGTTAAAGCACATCTGGTTTGTTTAATTTCAAATCCATTGGTGTATAGAGCCAAAAATGTTACAATTGTGTCAATGTCCCAATATTTATGGACCTGACTGTACATGTAGTGTGCTTGTCTGGTGCAGTTGTCCATGTTTAGACAGATGGAGCTAGCCCGATTCACTTAAAGGGAACCTGTCACCGGGATTTTGTGTATAGAGCTGAGGACATGGGTTGCTAGAAGGCTGCTAGCACATCCACAATACCCAGTCCCCATAGCTCTGTGTGCTTTTATTGTGTAAAAAAAAAAAAGATTTGATACATATGCAAATTAACCTGAGATGAGTCAGGGACAGGACTCATCTCAGGTTAATTTGCATATGTATCAAATCTTTTTTTTTTTTTTACACAATAAAAGCACACAGAGCTATGGGGACTGGGTATTGTGGATGTGCTAGCGGCCATCTAGCAACCTATGTCCTCAGCTCTATACACAAAATCCTGGTGACAGGTTCCCTTTAATATGTATAGAAATAACTGTGGATTTTATTAGTTCTGTGTATCATGTAACATTTTGGTTTCCATCTTTATCCAGAACTATTAAGCCATGAACATGCATCGACCATGAATGATATGAAGCATCTTGTGCAGCAGTTGCACACTTCTATGCATATCAATGATTTCCAGGTCAACAGGGAGAAGGAGCTCTGCAGTCGACTAGAGCAGCTTCAGGAGCAACTTGAACCTCATGAAAAGGTATGTAATGGCTTCTTCACACCCCTTTTAATTCAGCATTTTCAAAGACTTCTAAAAAGAAAAAGCCTTAACTTTCAATTTTCATTGCATTTTCTACAAGCGGTTTTGGTGTCTTTTTTTTTTTTATCTATTATTTTTTTCTGTCATTTTGTAAAAAAAAAAAACTTTTTTTCTCCTGTTTTTCAAGATCCATGGAGAGCCTATGCAAAATGCCATAACCAGGGCATGCTGCAATATGAAAAAAAAATCACTGAAAAGGAAAAAAGCCACAAACCAAAACACATTTTTATACAGTGCATTTTTGTATTTCTATTTTGAAGCGTTTTGGGGACAATGCGAACAAAAAACCATGAAAAATATGGCATTTCCCACAAAAGTGCTGTGTTGGTGATTTTACGAGTCCAAGACATCCCTGAGTCCCCTCTCTGAATGGCGCAGTAGTTCACATGTCAGTCCACTGCTTCATTCACTTCTGTCTGACAGCACTCTATCTTCCCCATAGAAGTGAATGGCGGACTGACAGGCGCACTTAATTGGAAGCAACGCTGCAGTAACCAGCTCTATCCACTAGCTGTGCTGTGTAGATCACGTGGCCACCCCCGATGCGGGAGCTACTGCAGAACAGCTGATCTGTGGGGATGCATAGGCCATTAATAGTGAAATCCTGGACAACCCCTTTAAAATTATACCGCACAACATTCACTATTCCGCTTCACTATTCTTTTACAATATTGATGCATGGAGAGTAGGTAGCTTTTAGAGATGGTGGTATTCAACAAGTAATCATTTACTAATCCTCAAGAATAACCTTTGGGATCAACATTTGGAATGGGATCGATATTGTTCCACAGTTTTTAATATCCTAGTGCAGTATCTTCATTGGTAGATATTTCATGTCTTTCCCTGGACTTGTAAAACATCAATTGCATTGTGGAAAACAAGATATTTTTGGCCATTTTGGAGTTCTGGATACTGTATACACGTTCATTGATGTTCCATAAAAATGTCTGATTCAAACAAACGTTTCACTTGATATGCAATAAATGTCTGATAGGGACTTCCAGCAACCTGGAGGACCGGGATGACTGACCCCCTTGATGATGCTGGTGGTAGTTATAACCATAGGTGGTACCTACAGCTGTTAGAGCAGTTGAAAAACTAAACTTTTTGATGTTTTGAGAGTCATCTTTCTTCTCTTTGTGAAAAGGGAGTATAAGGCTACTTTCACACTGGCCTTTTGGTTTCCGTTTGTGAGATCCGTTTAGGGCTCTCACAAGCGGTCCAAAATGGATCAGTTTTGCCCTTAATGCATTCTGAATAGAAAAGGATCCCCTTAGAATGCATCAGTTTGCCTCCGATCAGTCTCCATTCCGCTTTGGAGGCGGACACCAAAACGCTGCTTGCAGTGTTTTGGTATCTGTCTGACGAAACTGAGCCAAACGAATCCTTCCTGACACACAACGCAAGTCAATGGGGATGGATCCGTTTTCACTGACACAATAGAAAACTGATCTGTCCCCCCCATTGACTTTCAATGGTGTTCAAAACGGATCAGTTTTGGCTATGTTACAGATAATACAAACGGATAAGTTCTGAACGGATGCATGCGGTTGTATTATCTGAACGGATGCGTTTGTGCAGATCCATGACGGATCCACACCAAACGAGAGTGTGAAAGTAGCCTTAGTTTTGGGGGTTGTCTTTGTATTATTTTTTTTCATTGTGTATCTGCTGTTGCCATACATAAAGTAATGTGTGAACCAATGTCTTGCACAGGCTCGGCTTCAGGCTGCTCAGAAAGCGGCGAAAATGACCAGGATTGTCCAGTGGGGCGGCTTAGCTTATATGTCTGTACAGTTTGGAATCCTCGCCCGCCTGACGTGGTGGGAATACTCTTGGGATATCATGGAGCCGGTCACTTACTTCATTACTTATAGCGGTATCATTGGAATGTATTGTTATTTTCTACTTACAGGCAAGGTGAGTAAAGCCTCCTGTCATAAACTGATCCTAATAATCATGTCCCTATAGTAGGTTTCCATTTAAAAGGGTTATCCCTTGATTAATGTAAAGAATGAAAACCGGACAACATACAGTACATGAAAACCACCTCTTTCTAACAAAGCTAGAACCAGCCCTGTACCTCACGTGGATCCAGAGACACCTCCCCCCATTCATTGCTACAGTTGTTCTGCTGGATTTATTTCAAGCTTAGGGGGGCATGTCCTGTCTGATGCGATGGGTGGTAGATGAAGCATGGAATGGAGCATGTGCTTCCATCTCTGTGAGCAGGACAAAGAAATTTGAAAAAGAGCAAACAGCAGGTGGCGCTGTACAGGTAGATTTCATTGAACAACTCTGTGGCTACAATAAATTACTTGCAATTACAAAAATATTCTGATCCAAGTGCTGGTTTGAAAACTGTGTAGAATATTTTTGTGGGACAACCTCTGAATGAATACAGAGTAAAATGTGTTCATACAGTTTTCGTTTGTAGCCATTTCCTAATGTACATGTATGAGTACATAAGTTCTATCATTGTAATAAAATTGTCTCACTACTGAGGGGCAACTGTGGGACTAGAAAATCCTGATGATTGCCCATCTACCAGCGACTAGACTGTTGGCAGTCTGCCTGTGTCAGACTAAAGATACTGATGTGTCTATAGACTGATGTGGAATGATCCAGTAGTGTAAGTAATCTAAAAAGATGTTATTAGTAAGGGCCAATATAAGCACATTGCAATGAAAAACAGCCCTATTCCAAGTCGAGCTGTGTACAGTAGAAGTGTACATTCAGGCGATCACATTTAATGTAAGCAAATACATTTTAGAGATATAGATGTGGAAATATGACTCGTGATCCCAGCTTCCATTGTAAAGGTATCGCATAATCCCAGTTACGGGTGGAGAGGTATAGAAAGCTCCAACTTATACTACACAACAAAAGAAAACAAACAAGGACAGGACCACATAGGGAAAGGGGGAGGGGAATCCCTGACAATACAAGTAGAGGTATAATAGACAATGTAGGATAATTCCCAAGGCGCACGGAACGCAGGTGGAATACTCCCTAGCTTAGGCGCAACTATTGGTGTAGGCAAAGAGAATGGAATTCTGCATGCAAGGTGTAGTCTCCCTAGGAACTGGCGACATCTTCTCTATTCAGCCACGTGATAAAATCAGGAGATCCCTTGAACAGGATCCAAGGAGTCCAAATTTTTAAAAACTTAGTGGAGTCACCCATGTCCTCCGCCCAGAGTTCCTCCATTCTGTAGATTTTTTTCAAAAGTGATAAGACAGTCCCTAGGGAGAGGGGCGGATGTGGATTTCCAGAATCTAGGGATAACCAGGCGTGCTGCTTGAACAAAGAATCTCAGAAGACCCTTTTTCAGAGCAGAGATTGAGCTAGAAAACATGGAGAGCAAAGCGCCCTCAGGGGTCTATCTGGAGGAGGTACCGCTGACCATGTCATACAGATCATAGCTTCCCAAAAAGGAGTGATTTTGCTGCAGAACCATCAGATATGGGACATGTTGCCCTCCTCACGACCACATCTCCAGCAAGAGCTAGGGCAGGAAGGAAGGAAAGAGTGCAGCAGGACCGGGGTCCTGTACCATCTGGACATAATCTTAAAATTCTTCTCCTGGAGACCGCAGCTTATAGATGACTTATGAGATAACTCGAATGCCTTCTCCCATAGGTCAGAAGGAAAAGATTTCCCTAATTCTCTTTCTTTCCCAAGCCCTTACAAAGGGTAAGTCAGAGATGGTATCATCTTTCCCCTGGAGTAGCCCGTAAACCAGAGACACTAAGCGTGTGTTGGGGGGGGGAGTTTGGGTGCACAGCGCCTCAAAGGGGGTGAGGTCTCTAGATAGTGTTGTTGGGGCCTAAGGAGGACAAGAAGTCTCTTAAGCTGATATACTTAAGCCATGCCCCTTTAGATGTCCCCCCCGGAAAGGAGGAAAGCGGCTGAAGGGATCCCCTCATCAGAACCATAGATAAAGTGGGATTATCTGCGAGGACCAAACCCAGAGTAATCTGAAAAGATGGACAGCCATAGAAACATCGAATATCTTCCATTGCCTACTCAGTTAAATGACTATCTCTATATCATAGGTAGAGCTCCCATTCTATTTTAAGTTTAATATTAGGAAATAGTTTCTATTCCAGTTTTCGAATATTCTTCAACGTGTTCCTCAATGGTGAGAGTTTACTTATAGGGGTTGTCAGAGTTTAGAGCTAAACCCGGACATATCCCCATTTTCACCCAGACAGGCCCTCTGATATGAGCATCGGAGTATTTCATGCACCGATGCTGTCCCTTGCCTTGCACTGGTTTGCGCAGGGTGCAAGGGCTTGTTAGTTTGGCTTCCGCCTAGCAGTGTTCCCGTTGACGTCACCGGCACTAATGGGCAGACTTTAGCGCTTCCCAAGCCGTTTTACAGGCTAGGGCAGTGCTAAGGCCTGCCCATTAGTGCCGGTGATGTCACCAAATCTCCAAAAAAAAGCCCTTGCCCTGCGCAATTCATGCTCACAGAAAACTGGGATATGTCCGGGTTCAGCTCTGTACCCAGACAACCCCTTTATTAAAGGGATATTTGAGTCATGTAAAATGATTCTACCCATGAGCTGCATATGGTTTAAAAAACTAAATAAAACCACTGTCAGTATACTCACCCACCGCTGTTCCAACAGTGCCCCCTGAGATCCAGTCCCGATGCAGCAAGAAAAGGCATGGGAATGCCAGCCGCTCGTCCAGTCGCTGGCTGCAGCGGTTATCTGGTTCATCCTTTGATTGCCTAAGCGGGATTCTGACCCATTTAAAGGAAAACTACCAGAACTGTATAATATTTTATTTGTAGAAAAGGCCGTTTCTGTACCTGAAAAATCTGAAAACCATTTAACATGCCTGTCATCACGGTCTGAAGTTACATGCCCGATGCCTGCAGCCATAACCAAAGACAGCTTGTTCAATTGACTCTGTCTTGTCAAAGTCTGGATGTGATTTAAATTCACACAATGTCCTAGTGACGATGCTAAACTACTGGAGCACAGGACAGGGAAATACAGGAGCGGAACTGTCATTTCATGGAGTGATCATTGGCACATACACTGGAGGGTCTTTTCCATAGCACTTCTAGCTGATAACAAGTGAAGCAGCACCAAGAATACCCACTTTGTCACTTAGCTTGCAGTATTATAGTAATTGTATTTCATGACTTCTTGCCTTGGCCATGTTACCTAGTAGAGAGTATAATTAAATGGGTTTTCCAACTGTTTTTAAAAGAATTATAACCGAAAAAAGCTTAATACAATCTGCTAAAAGTCTTTGTTCCTGCCCTATAAGTGCAGCCCTCAGGGCTTTTGGTCAGACCAAAAGTGGAGATGTCCATCAGTCATGTGATTGCTCAGCCAGTCCCTGGCTTCAGCAGTCACTTGCCCTTCATATGCATGTGACCAGTGAGTGGTTGGCAGAGCAGTCAAGTGAACGATGGACATGACATCATCGCCTCCAGAACCCGATGTGGACCAGACCTGCAGTGCTTGAATTGAGGGCCCTTCAGCAGATGAGTTAAGCTTTTTTAATTTCTTTTATAAATCATACTGATTTTATTTATTTTTCTTTTAAGCCTGTCTGCCCCCTTGAGTATTTTAAAAACAATTTGACAACCCCTTAATAAGGATCATGGACATTCTGACACCGCTGGATGTAACGTTTTTATTTTGTTTTTTTTCTTTTGTTGCAGGAATATATTTATCCAGATGCCACAGACAGACAGTACTTAAATTTTTTCCATAAAACGGCCAATAAAACAGGTTTTAATTATTTAGAATACAATCGACTCAAGGATGATATTGCTCAGGTATGCTTTTGTGTCATACTTCTTGGTATATTGTCTATGTATACCTTGTCTTGATATAATTTTGGAGATTAATTTAACTGCAAGCATTGATGACTTAAAGGGCTTCTGTCACCCCACTAAAGTGATTTTTTTTTTTTTGGGCTAGTGAAATTAGTTATATTGCGATATATCACAATATAATTGTGTTACTTACTTTGATCCAGCAGTTTCTTCAAAAAACGAAGTTTTATCATATGTAAATTCGGTCTCTAACAGCAAGTAGGGTGGCTACTTGCTGCTAGCTGCTGCAGAAATCCGCCCCCTCGTCGTGTTGATTGACAGGGCCAGCCGGGATCTCCTCCTCCGGCCAGCCCTGTCGGCATTTCAAAAATCGCGCGCCTCTGTTGATTCGGCGCAGGCGCTCTGAGATGAGGAGGCTCGTCTCCTCAGCACTCCCTCAGTGCGCCTGCGCCGATGACGTCTTCTATTTCGGTGATGTCATCGGCGCAGGCGCACTGAGGGAGTTCTGAGGAGACGAGCCTCCTCATCTCAGAGCGCCTGCGCCGAATCCAGAGGCGCGCGATTTTTGAAATGCCGACAGGGCTGGCCGGAGGAGGAGATCCCGGCTGGCCCTGTCAATCAACACGACGAGAGGGCGGATTTCTGCAGCAGCTAGCAGCAAGTAGCCGCCCTACTTGCTGGTAGAGACCGAATTTACATATGATAAAACTTCGTTTTTTGAAGAAACTGCTGGATCAAAGTAAGTAACACAATTATATTGTGATATATCGCAATATAACTAATTTCACCAGCCCAAAAAAAATAAATCACTTTAGTGGGGTGACAGAAGCCCTTTAAGGTGCCCATACACTGCGTTCAGCTGACTACTGTTCTTCATGTCTCCCCCAGCCATACACATGCACGCGTCTTGGCTGAGTGTGTAGGTGTTCTGAATTGATAGAGGGGAATAAGCTGCTGCCACAAAGCTCTGGAAGTAACTTATCTCCCTTGAGAAAAGAAGGATAGGACATGTTTAAAGGGATTCTGTCATCAGAATTTAGGCCTATAACCTAAATATATGGCCAGGTCCCTACTAATACACAGAATCCTAATTTGACCTCATCAAATCCGCCTGTGGCTCTATAATCATATAAAACAGGTTTATATAACCTGTCACTCACGTCATAAATGTGTCCAAGGGGACGTCTCACGATGCAGGGTGCCCAGCTGCAGCCATCTCCTTTCGGTGCCCAGTGCCGCCTTCTGAATTGAAATCGCCGCCCTCCTTTTCATTAGATCCGCCTACCTCAGTCATCGCCGCCTCTCTAATGTCCGCTCTCCTCAGCCAGATCCCGCGCGTGTGCGCACTAGGTATTACCTATGCGCCCGTGCGGACTCCTGGCAACGGCCTCGTTATGCGAAGTGCGCGGGCCGGCGCATGCGCACTTCGCATAACGAGGCTGCTACCAGGAGTCCGCACGGGTGTATAGGCGATGCCTAGTGCGCACGCGCGGGATCTGGCTGAGGAGAGCGGACATTAGAGAGGTAGGCGGATCTAATGAGAGGGAGGCGGATCTAATGAGAGGGAGGGCGGCGATTTAAATTCAGAAGGCGGCACTGGGCACCGAAAGGAGATGGCTGCAGCTGGGCTCCCTGCATCGTGAGACGTCCCCTTGGACACATTTATGACGTGAGTGACAGGTTATATAAACCTATTTTATATGATTATAGAGCCACAGGCACATTTGATAAGGTCACTTTAGGATTCTGTGTATTAGTAGGGACCTGGCCGTATGTTTAGGTAGGCGGATCTAATGAGAGGGAGGGCGGCGATTTAAATTCAGAAGGCGGCACTGGGCACCGAAAGGAGATGGCTGCAGCTGGGCTCCCTGCATCGTGAGACGTCCCCTTGGACACATTTATGACGTGAGTGACAGGTTATATAAACCTATTTTATATGATTATAGAGCCACAGGCACATTTGATAAGGTCACTTTAGGATTCTGTGTATTAGTAGGGACCTGGCCGTATGTTTAGGTTATAGGCCTAAATTCTGATGACAGAATCCCTTTAATTCTTTCCCCTGACATTTGCTATTGGGAAGAGTTAAGTGACCACATACACATTGATTGGCTGGGCCCAACGAAATCATCGGGTTTGGCCAACATTCCTTTAATGTTGATTAATCAGTTGAGCATTCTTCCAAATAACGGTCCATTCACACGTCCACAAGTGTCTTGCGTTCCGCATTTTGCGGACAGCACCTGGCCGGCCCTGTGATAGAAATGCCTATTCTTGTCCATGGCTGTGGACAAGAATAGGACATGCTCAGTATTTTTGCAGGGCCGCGGAACAGAACTACATTGAAATGAAAGGGTCCGCATCCATTGCGCAACAGATGCGGACCTATTCATACGGACATGTGAATGGACCTTTAACCTCATCGAACGTTTTTCTGTTTGTCAGGATGAGATTGTCACATAGATGGCATGTTATTTTCAGTAGGTATTAATGTGGTCCAGTAGTAGTGAAGGCACAATGTAGGGAATCTAGAATACATTGAGTGGCACAGTGACTGCTTGATTCTGTATCATGTACAATGGAACTTGAAAGTTTGTTAACCCTTAAGAATTTTTTAGATTCCTGCATAAATTTGACCTAATGTAGATAAAAATAAGCAAATCAAACTAATCAGTCTAAAATATTAGACTTGGTAATTTATTTATTGCAGAAAATGATCCAATATTACATGTCTGTGAGTGGCAAAAGTATGTAAACCTTTTCTTTCAGTATCTGGTGTGACCCTCTAGTGCAGCAAAAACGGCAGCTGAATATTTCTGGTAATTCAAAATTATTTTGTTACATCAATGATGGCAAGCCATCCTGGCCCACATGCATCAACAGGCCCCAACCATGATACTACCAATACAGTGTTTCACAGGCGGGTGAGGTTTTTGGGCTGGAATGTAGTGTTTTCCTTTCTGCAAACCTAACGCTTCTCATTTAAACTCATGCATCCACAAAACATTCCAATAGCATTCTGGCTTGTCCAGGTATTCTTTAGAAAACTGGAGATGGGCAGTAATGTTTTTTTTTGGGAGAAAACTGCCTGACTGTGGATTGGTGGAGTCCAAACTCTTTGGAGATGGTTTTGTAACCTTTTCCAGCTTTATGAGCATCAACATCTTTTCTTCTGATATCCTCAGAAATCGAATTTTCTTTGTGCCATGATATATTTTCACAAATGTGATGTGACTGATCCCTTTTCTCTAACCCCTTTCATGACATCTGCACAATGGTAGACGTCGGGTCTTTAAGGATGGTGCCTGCTCTGGAGCAGATCGCGCACCATAGCCACCAGCAGACATCCATGGCTAATGTCTGCGATAGGCGGTAATGCCGACCACGGATATTTAACCCCCTCAGATGCTGTGGGCGTCTGAGAAGTCATAAACCTGGAAGCATACACTTTTGGGGCAGGAGCGATTTAGAAAGCGTTCTATGCTGGTAATGTACTAGGCTGCCAGGTTGTATCTTACAATTTGGGCCACCAGGTGTCAGCACTGAATTTGTAATATAGCAATTTGTGTATAGAATAATGAACCAAATACCATTATTCTAAAGAAATTCCATTCTGATGATTGCAAGTTGGGATCCACTTCAGGACATAAAATTATTTATTTTTAAATAAAAAAAATTCAAATCACTCTCCCCCCCCCATTCTGATGATTGCAAGTTGGGATCCACTTCAGGACATAAAATTATTTATTTTTAAATAAAAAAAATTCAAATCACTCCCCCCCCCCCCCCCCCGAAATAGAAATAAACAATAAAAAAAAAAAAAAAACAACATCATGGGCATCGCCCATACCGTGAATAGCGTAACGGAAAAAATATATAGTTTTTTTTTTTTTTTAATCAAAAAGTCACACACACCCTAAAACTAGAAAAAACTACAGACATTCGGCAAAAAATGATCCCTCACCCATCTCCGGAGACATAACTATAAAAAAGTTATTGGGGTCAGAATACGGCGATGATGAGAAAAATATGTATTTTTCAAAAGATTTTTTAATATCTTTATTATTAAAATGCAAGAATAATAACTATGAAACTGTGGTATCTCTGTAATTGTACTGACTTAGAGAATGAAGAGCACAAGTCAGTTTTACTGCTTAGTGAATGCTGTAAAACAAAACCCATAAGACTGTGGCGGAATTGTTTTTTTTATTTTTCCAGCTTCCAGAGTCAGGAAGGGGTTAAATCAAATCTGGTCGACCACACACACCTGATTGTCATCCCATAGATTGTAAACACCTGACTCTAATTTCACATTCAAATTACCGGTATCTGACAATCCCAAAGGTTTACATACTCAGACTTGTGATATTGGATCATTTTCCTCAATAAATTAAAAAATGTTGTAATTATTTTTTTTTTACTCCTGTATATGATTCGATTATCTTTATCTACTTTGAGGACTTGTGTGAAACTCTGATGTAGCTTTAGGTCAAATTTATTCCGAAATACAGAAAATTCTGAAGGGTTCACAAACTTTCAAGCACCAACTGTAAATTGAATCAAATACAAAGTTCAAATCTATCAACTTTTTAACTTTTCACTCTTCTACATATGGGATCAATAAAAAAAAAATCCTACATGTTGTACAATAACAGTTTCTGCAATTTTTAACGCAAAATTAAAACACTGTATTTTTTACCTTCTGTCCTCAAGGTTGAGTTGGATCTTAAAAGACTGCGTGATCCCCTGCAGATGCATCTCCCAATCCAACAAATTGATGACAAAGATAGATCATTGCAGGACTCCTAAATCCCCAGCAAAACCTGTGGATCTCTTTTTGCCTTTGAAATTAAAGCATTATTGGTGGTAGCTGGGATGTGGTATTGGGATGGGTGACCATTTCTCCCTCTTTTGTGTTTCCTCCATACATTTTTGATATATATATTTTTTTTTTTTTTTTTTTTTAACTTTTTAAGCTGCTGTTTAAGAAGTGAATTTAAAGAGACCTTGGAGCCTTGACTTCCTAAGGCTTTGAAAATTTCTTACTTAATCCATATCAATTGTTTTATTTGTCAATGAATGCAGAAGGATGATAAATACAAGATAAAGGTTCTGAACTATGATTGACCATTTTTATGTTTTTTTTTTTTTCTATGGTTTTACAGAAAGTTAGAATGTGGCCTGTAGGACACATTGGGTTGGTCCACTGGTTCAGTGGAGACACATGACTAACACAGCGCACAATTTATGCCATTTGGAGAATCATTGGACCAGTAGTAACCTCAGCACCAGGCTTGTCTCTTATCTGGTGCCTAGCTGTCCTGACACACTTCAGGTTCCTGCTCATGCCTTTCTATGTTCACATGCAAGCTGTTCAATGTTAATCCAAGCCCCAACCACAGTGCAAATTTCAGCTATGCATTTTAAGAAACTGCATGTAATTTTTTTGCCCCCCTTGTAATCCCTTTATTAAATGCCCCTTTCCCCATCCCTCTCCTCCCCACTGCCTTTGCTATATATAAACTTCAGGGGCTCAGTGCATGATAGGTTTTTATGTCTTATTTTTTTCTCTTTTAATTTGTTTTGTTTTCTTGGGGAGGGAGTTGTTTCCCTGTTCTGCACTCTTAAATGGAGGATCAGTAGGGTAGAAAATCAGGGTTGCATGAAGGGTTACCACCTTATTCTAATGCAATGAACATCAAATCTCTTCATAAAGATTGACATCTCCTGGTTCATCCCCTGTTGATAGAAGTGCCACATCTTCCTGGATGCCCTACCTGATATCCAGCCTTGTCTACATTTTGTGTACAGTATCCACATACCACTAAAGGATTGGAGAGTGGCAACGGCTGAAATATCGCCTCTATCTTTTGCTCCAAAGTTTTCAGGGGTTTTCTTGCCTTTTTTCCTTTGGAATAAGCTGCTCTTCCACAGACTTTATATATCAAAATGGTGCAGTTTCTTGTTGGGGTTGGCATGGGGGTAATGATGGGTGGTATTGGGCTTCAATTTTGCAGAGACAATTTTTTAAGGACTCCCCACTGTGAAAGGCTCCTACTTCGGGAAAAGGATTACAGAACTAAAGAAGTGAAGCCAGATGACTGGTGCCTTGCATATATTGAGAGAGGAGAGTACATATATGTTCTCTTCATGCATTGTTTGACTGGCAGTTACGTTACCATGGACTCCTTTCCAGCCTAAATCTTGTGCCCATGTGGAACATAGCTGGCTATGCTGCCAACTGTAGTCTTAAGTAACTGCCTCTAACCTAAGGCTCTCCTCTCAGGTGGATTGAATCCATTTTCCATATTTTTCTTTCTATCTTTTTCTATTGTGTCCTGTAATTATCCCAAGATTGTAGATCCATGCAGGAGATTGGCAATAAACCACTTCCAGGCATGATGTGTGAGGTTGGTTTTTCTTAAGTTCTGCCATGCCTTTAATATGACATCCATATCTTTATAGTATGGTAGTCTATTAGGCGTGAATGTCTGCTATGGAGCAAATCTGATCGACAATCATGTACATGTAGAGGCCCTAAAAACTACACAGATCTTTGGTTATCTGAAGTCATCACAGCTTAACACCACAAGACATCTTAATATGGTGATGGCCAAAGCGTAATCCTAAAGTTTTCTGCTTGGGTAACTGTGATCTTGAACAGGAGATTTTTCTTTTAACACTAAAAAAAAATCGAAAGCTTTTATTTTGCCATTTGCACTTCTGATGCTGAAGAAGCTAGAGGAAATAGTGACTTAGACCTCTTCAGCAGCAAAGAGCCTGATCCTGTTTGTATAAATGGTTTATAAGAACAGTAAAAACACAGGAATCATGTCTAAAGGGTCTGGTATGTGTGAGTGTGCGGGGAGATTTGGAGCATGGAGGAATGTCCTATAAATAAGCAAAATATAGATGTGTAAAATCCTGTATCATTTATGAAATATGTATAAAAAAAATGTAATTCTGCAACAATAAACACTTATCCTGTTTTTCAATAAAGTCTAAAGTTTTATTTTATTTATTTCACGCATTTATATAGTGCTACTATATTCCGTAGAGCTTTACTTATTCTTTTCTTTGGCTTATAAAAGTACTGTATTTTTCGCCCTATTAGATGCATGACCATAAGACGCACCTACAGTAGGTTTTAGAGGCGGAAAATAAATTGTTTTTCATCAGACATTAGTTCGCCAATCTTAATGAATTCTCAGATCAGTCTCCCAATGTTAATTACTCTGCAGCTTAGACCCCCAGTCAGACCTCAGGTCAGACCCCAATGCTGATTAGACCACAGCTCGGACCTCAGATCAGGCAAAATCAACTCGCCTCTACTGTTCCAGCTACTGCTGCTCCTGAGATCCAGTGTTCTTCCTGCTGTGCTTTGACCTGTCATAACACAGCGTGAGGTCACACAACGCGCCGACATACTCTGTACGCAAGTTACAGCATAGCGCGCAACACCTGCAGGAGAACACCGGGAAGCGGTGAGTAGAGCGAGTACAGGAAGAGCTGTTTTCACCTCTTCTCTGTCCTGCTGTACTATTGAGCATTCACCCTATAAGATGCACTGACAATTTCCCCCACTTTGGGGGGAAAGGGTGTGTCTTAAAGGGCAAAAAAATAAGGTAATTGCAATTCTACCTGATGTGCATGAGTGCTATTTGTATGGGCACTGACTGATAGATTCTATGATTCCACTTCAGACCAAAGTAAAGCCATTTCTGCTTATTTAGCACCAGTAAATGGTAGTCATGCATACCCAGATATTCCTTTTATCTTTTATTTGATTTTTAAGGGTATGTGTCTTCAGAAAATGAGCTATTTAAATCCCATTTTATGGTAAATCTATTTTTTCAAGAATTTTTGAAATGGATGGCACTGCCTGACCCATTCACTGTTTAGATTTGGTCAGCTGATGAAACAGCTGATCCGTGTGAATGGCCAAGCATGATGTGTGATTACACCAAAAAAACTGGTTCCCATGGCACATCTCTGTCCCCGCTATTTCCAGTTCCAACCTGGTCAGAAGTGTGACTTACCAACTCCTCCCATGTCACCTCTGCCATCCAATAAGCTGTGCTGTCTGCAGGCATGGTACATGACCTCTGAGGCCACTGGTAGTGGTGACATCCAGGTAGTCAGCACATCACACTTCCGGACAGGTGGGACCAGCACAACCAGAGCAGGTGATTGTAGATTTTGTTTTTTATCCCTTTATCCCATTACACACCATGCCCGACCATCTCCAATTTTTATTGTCCCAGACTACTCATGTCGCTTTAACATCCCTAACTCTTTATTTTATTTGGGGAAAACTGCAAAAGATATTACATTTTTTTTTTTTTTCTCAAACTATAGCTTTATTCTGTAAAGGGGATGATCGGCTATGGGGGGGGGGGGCCTTTCTGCCCCCCCCCTCCCCCCCCCATGTTGCTGGACCTGTGGAGGGAAACATATTTGCTGCTCCCTGTCTCTGGTATCCATCACCCAGTGATATGACTCATGGGCACATGTCTCCGTTGTGGCCAGTGGTTGGCTGCAGCGGCCACTTGATCCGCATCAAACTAGATGCTGACAAATGGAGACCAGAGCAAGGCGGTGGGGAACTGAAGGAAGTGGAGGTGAGCAAACCCTTTAAATTTGCAAATTGACACCAAAATCTGTATAGTCTTTTTTTTTTTTTTTTTTTTTTTTTTTTTTTTTTTTTCCTCTTACCGTATTTTTTAGACTATAAGATGCACCTAGAATTTGAAGGAGGAAAATAAGAAAAAAATATTTTCTATTAGACCTCAGATCAGTTCCATCAGCCTCAGATCAGCTCCCCATCAGACCCTCAATCAGCCTCAGATTAGATCCCATCAGCCCCAGATTGGATGTTAAAAAATAATAATAATTGCTCCACTCTGTATCATGCTGCCCATAGATAGAACTGCATGTACAGTATAAAAGGTTCCCTTTAAAAAAAAAGATGCTGAATAAGACTGTTTTGGACACATTGAAATTCACGGGTAGATATGAACAGCTGAGAAAAAAAAAAGTGTACAGTGGCTTATTTCGTTCTCTAAATAAAATATGACTGAAGCTTTCGTGTTTGCAATGGGGGTAGATCTTAATAAATATTTCATGCAACTTCTCTTGGTCTATTCCCTGCAGTTTGCTTCCCAACTTAGGAAAAAAAAAGGCGATGTTGACTTTAAATTTTCCTCTTATATTGTGTGAAATCAGAGATTGTGGGTGTACCATTGTATTTTGCAGACTTTTGTGCATTTGTCCTTTTTGAATATCCAGTATGTAGGCTTAGTCAGTATAGAACTTGTAAGGCTTTTATTCCATACCCCAACAGGATATATTTCACACCCTGCTTGTACACTGCGTATTTTCAATTGCAGACCTGCCTGTATTAGAGTACCTGCAAAGTGGATGAGGTTTTACAGAATCTTGCCCATACCGTGTATGAAATCCACCAAGGAACCCAAACATAACTCGACCTGCGGGGCAGATTTTAAATCCATACTGTTAATACAGTAAATGCTGCAGATCTCACAATTTGCAGTGCTGTGGGTGAAATCAGTAGAAAACCTGTAGCATTTATACTGTGTATTCCACAACAAGGTCTGCGCCATTTGGTGTAGATTTTGCTTCTGCAGAATTTTAGCAGATACCCGGAGGGTTTTCCACTGTGGGAAAATACACAGCATACCCATCCCTTGTGAACATACCCCTCATACAACAAAAAAATGGGTTCCTTAAAGTGATTACCTATTGAACACCGTTTTATAGTTTGCCTAAAGAATCTGCATACAGTGTTACGGTGCGGTCACATGACCTCAGATTCGTAAAATACGGATGCGGTCCATGTGGCATTGACCTCAATGAGTCCACACTGTGCGGCAAAGCATAGGACGCGTTATGTATTTTGCGGAACGGGCAAATGGATATAGACACAATCAGCAATCCTATAAAGAAGGTCGTATGAATTGTTAGGGATCGCCTTCTTTCAGGGGGTCACACTCACAGATATCTTCACGGACACCAGGATTTAAGGGACAAACTGTGTTTTATTGCGGCACATCCGCATAAACAGTTATACAAAATAAACTCCTGCCTGGCTGGGCTCTACCTAAACAGAATTATGATTTCCCTGACTCGCCTATAATCTCAGATTTATGCTCAGGGCCTCAGGCTCCAAGTCTCAGTCGGTCCGCTCAACAAATACGGTTCCACACCAGAATGCGATCAGGCCCCTTAGTCCTCCTGACTGAAACCAGACACCGAGCCTCTGCTCCAGGTTCACACACACTTCCCCCAGACTGACAGCCTGGGGTGGGCTTTGTCGCCTTGATTAGGGTAGGCTTCACCTGCGCTCACCTCAGGTATGCGGGAATACCCGTGCTGGAAGGGTGTGGACCGGCAGCTCCCACTACAAAGCCTAACTGCCAGTCCAAATAAATTCTTCACTGCTGTAGGTCAGCTTTAGGCTAGGGCTACACAACACATAGGGCACAACTACACTGCTACATGTGTCGCGCGACATTGATGTCGCACCAATGTCGTGTGACAATTTTTATGATAGTCTATGATGTTGCACTGCGACATGTGACATACTGCGATGCGACAGTTGCAGAAAAATCCATCTTGGATGGATTTTTTGCAACTGTCGTGTCGCAGCATGTCACAGTGCGACACCATAGCCCAGTGATGGCTAACCTTGGCACTCCAGCTGTGGTAAAACTACAACTCCCAAGATGCCCCCCCTTGCTTGGCTGCTCTCAGAACTCTATAGAAATAAATGGAGCATGCTGGGAGTCGTAGTTCCACTATAGCTGGTGTGCCAAGGTTAGCCATCACTGCCATAGCCTATAATTATAAGAATTGTTCAGACAAAATGTCGCGGTACACATGTCGTGTAGCCCTAGCATTAAAGGGGCAGGCCGCTGTGGAGGTCACTGTTAAAGGGGTGGACACTGTAGAGGTCACTGTTAGGCCTCGTTCACACTTCAGTGTTTGGTCAGTGATTTCCATCAGTGATTTGTGAGCCAAAACCAGAAGTGGAGCCTCCACAGACATGAGGTAGAAGGGAAAGATCTGCTCCTGTTCTGTGTTTACAGTTGCACCTGGTTTTGGCTCACAAATCACTGATGGAAATCACTGACCAAACACTGAAGTGTGAACGAGGCCTTAAGGCAGCAGGGTACTGTGGAGGTCACTGTTAAGGGGGTGGGCCCCTGAGGAGGTCACTGTCAAGGGAGTGGGGTGCTGTGAAATGCACTGTTAATGGGGCAGGCTTCTGTGAAGGTCAAAGTTAAGGGGATGGGCTGCTGTGGAGGTCTCATTTTAAAGTAGGGGGCAGTGTTAAGGGGTGGGGGACTGTGGAGTTTACTGTTAAAGGGGCGGGGTGCTGTAGAGGTCACTGTTATAGTGGATACTGTCTATCTGTTAATGACGCACACAAACATTAAATGAAACAGATGAAATATACCCGTGCGAAACAAGGTCCTTCTGCTAGTTGAGAATAAAGTATGGGTCTATGAGATCAGCAAGTCATTGCACCTTGTTTTTATTAGCATTTTTGTTCTCCCGTGTTAATTACATGGGACTGAAATTTGGAAGTGGCTGGGGTAGGGTGATGTTATTTACATGGGACTGCATGTTGAAGGCAGCTGTGGGAGGCAGTGATATTATTTACATGGGATTGAATGTTACGGGGTAATGTTATTTACATGGGACTGCATGTTGGAGGTGGCTGGAGAAGGGGTGATTTTATTTACATGGGACTGTATGTTGAAGGTGTCTGGGGGAGAGAGTGATGTTATTTATATGGGACTGAATATTGAGGAGGTGATGTTATTTACATGGGACTGTATGTTGAAGGCGGCTGGGGAGGGGATGATGTTATTTACATGAGACTGTATGTTGGAAGGGGCAGGAGAGATGGTGTGATGTTATTTACATGAAACTGTATATTGGAGGAGGCTGGTATGATGGTATTCATATGGGACTCTATGGCGGAGGGAGGGGAATAGTGTTATTTACATGGGACTGTATGGCGGAGGTGCTGAGGAATTATAATTTCTGAGGACACTAAACTGAGGAATATAACTACAGGGGGCACTGCAGGCGGCATTATAAATATTGGGGCGCTTCAGGGGCGAGCATTATAACAGTAGGGGGCAGTATAAATACTGGGGGCATTTTAAATCCAGGGGACATTATAGGTGTTCTTATTACTACTGGAGGCTCTATAGGCGGGATCCTCATTATTTCTACTAAGAGCACTGTGGGAGGCCTTATTACTACTGAGGGGTCTGTAGAGAGCTTTATTACCACTGGGGGAACAATAGGGGGCCTTATTTCTACTGGGGCTCTGTGAGGATATTATTAATACTGGAGGGCTCTTCTACTAATGGAGGCACCCTTGAGGAGCATTATCACTGTTAGGTCCAGTAGGGGGCAGTATTACTAATGAGAGCATTCTAGAAGAGAATTACTATTGGTGGGACTATGAGGAGTACGGTTACTAGGGGGGCACTCATTTTTCTTAAAGGGATTCTGTCACCTCGTTTTAGCCTATAGAGATCCGGACATGCACGGCTAGATCGCCACTAGCATGTCCGCAATATACCGGTCCCCTAGCGCGGTGTCCTTCTATTGTGTTTACAAAATGATTTTATAGAAATGTAAATGAGCATGGTAAGGAGCCCAAGGGGTTGTACTAACCTTTTTGGAGCCCAGCCATGCCCCCCTGTGAAGGAGCCCAGCACCGCCTGCGTCCTCCGAATCTCCTCCTTGCTCGCAGTTAGATCGCCGTAATCTCGCGATGTGCAGTTCCTTCCCTGAGACTGATGCCAGCACAGGGAAGGAACACTATGCCAGCACTGCGCATGCGCAAGCTTGCGCATCGCGAGATTATGGCAATCTAACTGTGAGCAAGAAGGAGATTCGGAGGATGCGGGCGGTGCTGGGCTCCTTCACAGTGCTATGGGACAGGTATATTGCGGACATGCTAGTGGCGATCTAGCCGTGTATGTCCGCATCACTATAGGCTAAAACGAGGTGACAGAATCCCTTTAAGGATAGTATTTGGGGGTACACAAAAATAGGGAAGCTAAGATGTCTGTGCGTCACACACTGCAGAGACGAGGCGGCTCAGAGAAGTGTCTGAACTAAATGGAGATGATGATGACAGAGAATATCTACATCAGAGAAGATGTCACCTGGGAGACCCTGGATGTGACAGGTATGTGCTGCTGTATAGCAAGTACAGTAAAATGTCTTCAGTGCTAGTGTTTGCAGGGGGAATGTGGTGCGGTTGTTCAACTTAGATAATTGGGCCATATTGGCCCCGGATCTTTTGAGACCCTAGCAACGCCCCTGGTTAACGATACAGACAATGTCTGCTACATATGTGGCAAATACACTACTTATGATCAATGCAAGAATCTGACAAAGCGAGTGCGTCTGCAGCTTGGGATGCATTTGTGCTAGTAGTGCAGAACTTCCTTGGGAACAGACGAGCTGTAAACTATGCTGAATAAGTAGACAACCTGCTTACAGCATATGAACAACTTGGCTGCCGAATGTCATTGAAAGTGCATTTCTTACATTCCCATCTTGACTTTTCCCACCCAATTTGGGACATGTAAGTGACGAACATGAAGAGCGGTTCTATAAAGATATTTCTACAATGGAGAACAGGTATCAAGGCTGCTGGAATCCCAACATGATGGGGGACTACTGCTGGTTTTTGCAACGGGAAAATATGACCATTCGCAAAAGCAGATACCTGAAGCACTTTTAACACTACTGGGCCTTGCTCAAGACTTTTAAACTGAAAAACAAGACTTTTTGAAATTTTGTTATCCCATTACATTTTCATACACTGTTTACTACGCAAACTTTGATGTAGATCAGGGAATTGTTGGAGTAAAACAATTATTAAATGCTTTCCAAGTGCTTAATTCATTTAGGCCTACTTATGCATAGCAAAATTACGTGACGCGTTACAACAATTCTGACTTCGGATTTGTAATCTGCACACTCGATTTAGTATAGGTTGCGTGGTGTTATCGTTAAAGGGGTTCTGCAGTTTGTTTAAACTGATGATCTATCCACTGGATAGATCAGCATCTGATCGGCGGGGGTCCAACACCCGGGACCCCAGCGAATCAGCTGTTTGAGAAGGCAGCGGCTCTCCAGGAGCGCCGCGGCCTTCTTGCTGTTTACCGCAGGCCCAGTGACATCACGACTAGTATCAACTAGCGTGGGCGGGGATAAGCTCTGTTCACTTGAATGGAGCTTAGCCGCTCCCAGGCCAGTTGATACCAGTCGTGACGTCACTGGGCCTGCGGTAAACTGAGAAGGCAGCGGCGCTCCTGGGGCGCCGCTGCCTTCTCAAACAGCTGATCGGCAGGGGTCCCGGGTGTCGGAACCCCTGCCGATCAGATGCTGATGATCTATCCAGAGGCTAGATCATCAGGTTAAGCAAACTGCAGAACCCATTTAACATTGCCAAGATAGATCCGTTATGAACTCCATTGAAAGTCAATGGAGGACGGATCCATTTTCTATTGTGGCAGAGAAAACAGATCCGTCCCCATTGACTTGCATTGGGAGTCATGCCGGATCCATCTTGCTCTGCATCCCAGGACGGAAAGCAAACTACAACATGTTGAGGTTTGCTCTCCGCTATGGGAACGCAAGCGGAACGGAATGCATTTTGGAGCATTCCATTCTGTTCAGTTCAGTTTTCTCCCCATTGACAATGAATGGGCATAAAATGGAAGTGTTTTTTTTCCGGTATTAAGCCCCTATGACGGATCTTTTGGAAAAGTTGTCTTAATGGGACAATCCTTTAATTATGTTCATATCATGTTCGTAAACTTACAATAATTAACCCCAACCACCAATCTTTTTTCCTCGTTTCTGCACCTTTATTTAAATATATTTTTTATTTTATGTAATACATAGGAATAAATTAACAATTAACAACCCACCTCCCCTCTCTAGGGCAACAGGAGAAACTGAAGAAAAAAACATTAGGGGGCATTCACATGACCATATCCGTTAGGCGGTGCCGCACATTCCTCCCTGTGTTAGAAATGCCTATTCTTGTCTGCACAACGGGCAAGAATAGGACAAAATCTATCTTTTTTATGGATCGGACATACGGATGCAGATAGCACACGGTGTGCTGTGCACACGCTTAACCACGTTCCATCATTTATCCCCATCCTGTGGCTGCTCGAGTAGTCTAAAAGGTCCGTCCTCTATACGTATTGCCCACCCTTATAATGCCTTTCATGAGGCAAGTACCTGTGATGGAGTGAAAGGAAAATGTTGGGGATCCTCATCTCCTGGATTAGACGGGGTCACAGCACCAAGAAGCTCAAAGCAGAGGTTTCTTATTCAAACTGGCCTTAACCAACATTATTTGCTTAAGACCCCATTTTGCGGACTGCAGATCGCTAAACATGGGCATCGGCCATGTGCACCTCAGTGCGGACCATTTGACTTCAATGGTCCACAATCTGTATGTTGTGGACAAAGATAGGGCATGTCCTATCTTTGTCCGCAGCATGCAGGGTGCACAGGCTGGTGCCCGTGTTCTGTCGAGCCGCACGGCTGTGACACTGTTGTGTGAATGGGGCCTTATGCACAGACAAAGCGATTCATATTCACCGTGAAAATCCTAGACTGTCTGGCCAGTAACTTGGCTATTAGGGTGAAAGGCTGACCTCTGCTACCTCGAAACAAACACACTGGTCCATACCAGTACTAAGGCACTACAGGCTGGCATCACCTGTTCTTCCCCAGGCGTCCAGACCTGTGTGAGTGAAACGTATAGTTCTTCTTAGGGTCCATTCACACGTCCGTGTGTTTTGCAGATCCGCGGATCCGCAAAACACAGACCCCGCAATGTGCGTTCCACATTTTGCGGACCGCTTGTGGCCGGCACTTAATAGAAAATGCCTGATCTTGTCCGCAGTTGCGGACAAGAAAAGGACATGTTCTATTTTTTTTCGGGAACGGAATTGCGGACCAGGAAGTGCTGATCTGCAATTCCGGATCCGGGCAGCACATCATGCGGCCCTGCAAAATGCTGAACAGAATTGCGGATGTGTGACTGGACCCTTAAAGGAATTATTCCCGGAAAACTATTCCTGTGCAATGAATAGGGCATTTCAAATCTACAGCGGGGAAAATAAGTATTTGCAAGTTTTCCCACCTACAAAAAAATGGTCTGTAATTTTTATCATAGGTGCACTTCAACTGTGAGAGAATCTAAAAAAAAAAATCCAGAAAATCACATTGTATTACTTTTAAATAATTAATTAACATTTTATTGAATGAAATAAGTATTTGATATAATAGAAACAGAACTTAATATTTGGTACAGAAACCTTTGTTTGCAATTAGAGAGGTCAGACGTTTCCTGTAGTTCTTGACCGAGTTTGCACACACTGCTGCAGGGATTTTGGCCCACTCCTCTATACAGATGTTCTCCAGATCTTTCAGGTTTTAGGGCTGTCGATGGGCTACATTGAGTTTCAGCTCCCTCCAAAGATTTTTTCAGGCCTGGCTAGGCCACTCCAGGACCTTGAAATGCTTCTTATGGAGCCACTCCTTATGTGCCCTGGCTGTATGTTTCGGGTCATTGTCATGCTGGAAGACCCAGCCACAACCCATCTTCAATGCTCTTACTGAGGGAAGGATGTTGTTGGCCAAAATCTCGTGATACATGGCCCCATCCTCCCTTCAATATGGTGCAGTCGTACTGTCCCCTTTGTAGAAAAGCACCCCCAAAGTATGATGTTTCCACCTCCATGGTTCACGGTTAGGATGCTGTTCTTGGGGTTGTACTTACTCATCCTTCTTCTTCCTCCAAACATGACGAGTGGAGTTGATACCAAAAGGTTCTGTTTTGGTCTCAACTGACCACATGACCTTCTACTATGTCTCCTCAGCATCATCCAGATGGTCATTGGCGAACTTAGAATGGGCCTGGACATGGGCTGGTGTGAGCAGGGGGACCTTGCGTTCCCTGCAGGATTTTTATCCATGACGGCGTAGTGTGTTACTGACGGTAATCTTTGAGACTGTGGTCCCAGCCCTCTTCAGGTCATTGACCAGGTTCTCCCGTGTAGTTCTGGGGTGATTCCTGACCTTTCTCAGAATCATCCTTACCCCACAAGGCGAGATATTGCATGGAGCCCCAGACAGAGGAAGATTGACAGTCATCTCTTATTTCTTCCATTTTCTAATAATTGCGCCAACAGTTGTTGCCTTCTCACCAAGCTGCTTGCCTATAGCCCATCCCAGCCTTGTGCTGGTCTACAATTTAGTCCCTGGTGTCCTTAGACAGCTCTTTGGTCTTGGCCATGGTGGAGAGGTTGGAGTGTGATTGATTGAGAGTGTGGACAGATGTCTTTTATACAGGTAACGAATTCAAGCAGGTACAATTAATACAGGTAATGAGTGCAGATTAGGAGGACTTCTTAAAGAAAAGGTAACAGGTCTATGAGAGCCAGAATTCTTGCTGGTTGGTAGGTGATCAAATAATTACTTCATGCAATAAAATGCTAATTAATTATAAAAAAAAAATCATACAATGTGATTTTTCTTTTTTTCTTTTATTTATTCCGTCTCAGTTGAAATGTACCTACGATAAAAATTACAGATCTCTCCATTCTTCGTAGGTTGGAATACTTACAATTTCACCAGAGTTTCAAATACTTATTTTCCCCTCTGTATTACTGCAATATACAAGCAATAAAAATACTGTTATTTTATGTATATTACAGTTTCCTCTCTGGTAGCGCCCCCTGCTGCTTATTCTTTTGGTAGACTATAAATGTTCAGTAACTTCCCTGCTTTCTTCCCCTCCTCTTAGTGCTGGTGTAGTGATCTTATAGTTAAAGGGGTTGGCCTATCATAGACAATGGGGGCATATAGCTAGGATATGCACCCATTGTCTAATAGGTGCGGGTCCCACCTCTGTTACCCGCACCTACACCGAGAACGGAGTGGGGAAACCGGTGGCTGGAGGACCCCGGGTTTCCTGGGTTCCAGCCATTGCCAAGCACTTTCCCCATATAAGTGAATGGGAGCGCACCGCGCTTGTGCGGCCACCTCTCCCACTCCTTTCTATGGGGCCGATGGAAATAGCCGAACCAGGGCTCGGCTATTTTTGGCGGCCCCATAGAAATGAATAGAGGGTGGATGCACATGCGCCGTGCGCCCTCCACTACCTACCTGGGTCTGCAATCCACAACATATAATGCGGTGCAGAGCGGAAGTACTATGGAGAGCTTCAGTGGGATTTCGGTCCGTGCCTCCACACTACAAAATAATAGGTGCGGGGACTGAATTTTGAATGGGTCCACATCCACAAATGGCGGGTACATGGACAGTGCCCATGCATTGCGGACCACAGAATGGGGCACACACGTTTGAGTGCATGAGCCTCAAGTGAGTAAAACAAAAAGGTATTACATTTGTGGTATATCCCCTTTAATGGGGTTGTGCAGTGTTACAATATGGATGACATATGCTTAGCATTCCCGCTGATTAGCTCTTTGATGCAGTGGCAGTGCTGATGCGAGCGCTGCATCCGCT
Source organism: Bufo gargarizans (assembly GCF_014858855.1). Lineage (NCBI taxonomy): Eukaryota > Metazoa > Chordata > Amphibia > Anura > Bufonidae > Bufo > Bufo gargarizans. The sequence goes on along the minus strand of NC_058085.1, from coordinate 146,791,162 downwards.
TTAAAATTACACTGCGCATAGTCTCTCTTGTAGAGGCGGGCAGTGTAATTACAACTGCTCGTCCCATTCAAGTGAACAGGACGGAGTAGTTGTATTTACACTGCGCCACTTCTACAAGCGAGACAACACGCAGTGTAATTTTAAAGCAGAACAAGTGCCGCTACAGCCTCAAACAACGGGGTGTGATCCTGAGGATAATAGGTTATCAATACTGTAGTGCTGCACAACCCCTTCAAGCACACAGCCCTGAGGCTTTCCTAAAGGATCACGTGGAAACTTCAGGAACCCGGCCCTTTTCCAGGTTTTCACACACTCTACAAGAAGGAAAGAGACTAACCATTGAAAATAACACTCCGCCTTCATGCACAGGGGTGCAATGGGGTATTGGATTACATTGTAAGCTCACAAATCTCTAGTTCAAGTGATCGATTGGTGTGGAAAGGGTCTCATTCTTTGGACATCAACCGATCACTACGTCTCGCGTATCTCTATGATATAGCAGAAGTCAGTGTAGGGTCTCTGGCATTTCAACCTTTCTTGATGGGGTGTAGTATAACTTGTTACCCACAGATGCCACTATTGTAATTGCTGTCTCTGTTGTTGTTTGGCCATTTGCTAGATCACGTTATTGGTACTCGTGGAAAGGAAGTTCGTGGAATAGTTGAGGATAAACTCACATGTAAGGGATTTGATTGTGGATGTTCACTAAGGTTATACAGGCTGTTCCGGAATCTAGCGAGGGGTTCCCGTAATATGTGTGCTACATTGATAAATTATATTCATTTTGGCAAAGCTGACAGGTTGTTTACACGCTCGGAGGTCTGAAATGGCCTTGACTGGATAACCACTGGTAGGAAATGTAGCCTTATCTCTTATTCTCTACATCCTTCACATAAGGCCCACCATACATCATGTCTAACAGGCGTCTGGACCTATTTGTAGAACATCTATGACATCCAGCAAACTAGTGGGTTAACATGACATAATCTTGGAATGCTTAGAATTACATAAACTAACCATTCTAGCCATGTGTTTTCTTAGTTGCGTTCCTAGCTGAGGTTTCATAATTTTTTATGGAGGGGGGCTCCAAATGCTTTTTTTTTACTACTTCACAGCCCCCTATATTTCTCTAAAAAATGTTCACTCTCAGAAAAGAACATTTGAATGGGACCAGAACACAGTGCTTAGTATTTGGTCTGAACAATTTGATACAGGATGACTACCACTAAAGGACAACCGTATAGTGGGCATATGGACATGACACAGATTTCTACAGACTATAGCATCTAAAAGTACACAGTTATGTGAAGTTCTATCCTCTCTTCATATCATATTCTTTGGTCCATATTGCTCTGCATGTATAAGTAAAGCTTTGCTGTAATTCTAGCATCCTGATAATTAACCAGAAAATTAAACATGAACAAAGTTATAGAGCTTATGTAAAACCGTCTTGAAGTGCATGGAGAAAAATAAAAAGACACCTAGCCTCCTGCAGCTCTATCCAAGTAAGCATACATAAAAACTTTACAAACTGAACGTATGAACTTGAACTGAATCATCTCAGGAATGCTCAATTCATTTTAGCTGCCAATGTATTGGTCCACTTGAGATTACCTGTGTGCAGTCAATCCCTCTGGGTCCCTGTGCTTTTTCGCAAACTTTCATGTGTCCATATTTTCTTGAGGAGAGGCTTCTTCCTGGCCACTCTACCATAATGCCCAGATTGGAGGAAAGCTGCAGTGACCATATGGTACTTGGTCACCTTTCTTACCAAGGCCCTTTTCCCCCATTATTTTGGAGGGGGCGGCCAGCTCTAGGAAGAATCCTGGTTGTTCCAAACTTTGACATTTAAGAATTATGGAGGCCACTGTGCTCTTGGGAACTATCAGTGTAGCATAAAATTTTTGCACATTCTCTAGATCTGTACCTCCACATAATCCTGGGTCTGAGCTCTACAGTCAGTTCCTTCCTACTCATAGCTTGGTTTTTGCTCTGATATGCATAGTCAGCTGAGGACTTATATAGACAGGGGTGTGTCTTTCCAAATTATGTCCATTCAACTCAATTTACCACAGGTGGACTACAGTTAAGGTGCAGAAACATCTCCAAGATGGTCAAGAGAAATGGGCAGCCCCAGAGCTAAATTTCAACTGTTATAGCAAAAGGTCTGAATCCTTATGTCCATGGGAAGTTTTAGTTTTTCCCTTTTTTCATAAATTTGCAAACATTTCAAAAATTCAGTTTTTGCTTTCTCATTATGGGGTACTGAGTGCAGATTCATGGGTAGGGCTTGATATTTTTATTACTTTAGCACAAGGCCACAACATAACAAAATGTGAAAAGTGAAAGGGTCTGAAGACTTTCTGAAAGCAATGTAGTTATAAAGGGGTTGTCCAGGATTTTACAAGTGATGGGCTCAGGATAGGTCATCAATATCTGATTAGCAGGGGTCAAACACCCTACACTCCTGCCAATCAGCACTTCTGCAGTAGCTTGAGCGCTGGAGCTACAGAGCTCCATCCATTGTATAGTGGATGGAGCTGATTGCCGCAGTGCTGCAGTAATCGTTAATTTCTAATGATAATTTGTTTTTCCTTAGTCCTAACAGCAGCACAGATGTCGTTAACCACCCCCCATGGACTGGTAGGACCAGCAGAATTATTAATGAGCCCAAGTAAATCATACAATTAAACAATTAAATACCCCCTATAAAGGAGGGAACTCCCCCAGCCCACGGTGTGGTAGCAAGAAAAAACTAAACTTACTACGGTGGGATCTTTGTGTGCTGCTGTTAGGACTAGGGGAAAACTAATTATCGTTAGAAATTAACGATTCCCTTACATCCAACCAGCAGCACAGATGGGGAGATGGCAAGAAGAACCCCTAGGGAGGGCCCTCATGCCTGGCAGAATCAAGTATAGTCTGCCCAAAGGCCGAGTACTCAGCCAATCTAGCATCCAATCTATAATGGGAGATGAATGTTTATTCAGAGCTCCAGGAGGCAGACTTGCAAATCATGTCGAAAGGAAGAAGACTCCTCTCGGCAAAATAAGTGACTATGGCCCTAGTAGAATGGGCCTTCTGAAAAGAAAGAGAGATCCCCGAAAAAAAAGGAGGGGATCACCGCCAGTCCACCTGTCCGGGAGAACAGAAAAAAATACAGTGGGCTGGGGGTGGTTAATAATTCTGCCGGTCCTACCAGTCCACGGGGGGGTTAACCCCATCTGTGCTGCTGGTAGGACGTAAGGGAAACAGCTCTTTCCATTATGTGTGCATGGAGCTGTGTAGTTCCGATATCGGATGGTGCAGGGTGTCAGACCCCTACCAATCAGATATTGATAAACTATCCTAAAAAAAAGGCCATTAGTTGTAAAGTCCTGTATTATATTCGCTTAGGAGTCCAGTGGGTGGTCTTACTCAGTCACTGACAGCTATCTCTGTATACACACTCATACAGGTAAGGCTGCCAATCACTGAGTAAGACCGTCCACTGGACTCTTACCATAGAAAGAGCAGAGATTTAAATAGATAAAATAAAAGTTATAATTAATCATTTTACACAAAGCTAGATATCAGTCTGCTCAACTCCTCCTGCTCTATAACATGCTGACCACAGGTAGGACTGCATTTCCAATGTGACAGATTCCCTTTATCTAATACATTACATGTGAAATTCATGATCATACCTGAAATGCAAAAATGAGAATTGTAAAACTCTTGTTTTCCCGCTGTCATTTACAAGACAGATCTTTCTGTCGGCAAGATATTCACTGCACACTCAATGCCATTGTTAGGATTTATAGCCCAATATGTGTATTATTATGATGATTTAAACCTCCATAATTTTTTGCTTTGCAAAAATATTTCTATGGACTGTCATTACTCAAAATATGCAGACTGAAAGAACGAAAAGCATGTGACTTTGGAGAGGACAAGCGGAAGGGCTGACTTCAGCTAATGGCCTGTCTCCTGCATGCCCTCCTAGGAGTTCCCTTGTGGATAACATGTATCATTTGGAGAATTCCAGCATGTGAAGACAATGGGAGGATGAGACATCAGGATCAATCCGTAAAAATATCCTTGTTTACAAGGCAGATCTCTGCTTGAAGGGTCAGAGGTTTAGCCCATTTCATCCTCTTCCTTCTGATAATGTGTCCACTGAAAATGATAAGATAGAGTTCATAGTGATAAATAAAGGAAAACAAGATCGTCTGCGCCTCAGAGGCAGAGAGGACAGAGACCATCTGACAAGGTTCCTTACAAGGAGCATCAGGTCCAGGTCGTCAGCTTACACTTGGATTTAAAAAAAATGCTTTTTCTCCTGGCCTTCTGTTTCTACTTCAGATTTAATCAAGTGACCCCCTTAGGTGAGTAGCATTAATTTCCTAACACAAAGTCAAAGAACATGAATACTACATGTTTGCTGAACTGTACATTAGATTTTTATAAGCTAATACATGCTGGAGATCTTGTCTGGGTACAGCTCTAATTAGGGATGTGGGGATGTGTATATACATATATATACAGTATATATATATATATATGTGTATATATCTATATATATATATATATATATATATATATAGTATGTTTGCGTGTGTTACGTGTCAAAAGGGGAAGAGTAGTGGTTGCTGAGACAAGTAGCCCTAATAATGCCTAAGATCTCTCATGTATGAAATGGTTGTCCCATAATATGCACTGCTGACACATTGACTAGATGTGTCATTTATGTTTACTTCATTGGTGCCCAGTGCCCACCCCACCATAGTTGTCATCAGATCTTCATCAAGTGTTGCATTTCCAGCACCCAGTTATATAATGATCGAATCTCATTGGGCTATTAAAGCATATTATTGGACAATCCCTTTAATAAAGTATTAATAAACTAAAGTATATAGGAAAGACAAAAGATGCTAGTAGTACTCTAGGCATTCTTCATATTTTCATCCTTGGTTTGTAGAGAGAACATGTATAATTTTTAGATGTTTACAAGAACTGTGGTAGCCTCATGGTGATTTTTCCTCATATTCCTTATATGTGTACTATAAGGCTATATTTATGCAGTGTAATTTTGCTGCAGTTTTTGGTTGGATTTTGTGTCAGACTGGGGTTCCTTGGGTCTACCGAAGGAAATTGTTCTCAGAACTCAACACCTACAATATATCACCAATAACGTCTAATAGGTTTTGAATCATAGATATAGACCTCTAAAGGCAGCTCCAATTAATTTATTTTTTTCTCCAAGACTTTTGGGTCCCACTATTGCATCAGAGCCAGCGCCCACTGGAAGATCCTACGATAGGACAGTCCTACCCTGATAGGATTGGATTTTGGAATGGATCCTGAAAGCAGAGAGAAGTACATCCAGTCCAAGTTTTGACTATAAAAGAAAACTCAAAAACTGCACCTAAACTGCAATGTATGAAAACACAGCCTTATAGAAAAATATTCTTCTACCTTCATTAAAGGGAACCTGTCATCACCTTTATGCTGCCCATACTAACGGCAGAATAAGGTAGAGACAGGTGAGTTGATTTCAGCGGTCTGTCATTTATAAGTTATAAGTAAGTGGTTGCCGAGAACCAACATCACAATCATTGCAGACTAGGCCTGGAAAAGAGTCACGGCCACCTGAGAAGAGTCCTGGTTATTCATGAATTCCTGCTCTCCCCGCCACCTGCTGATGACTGGCAGGCTTCTACCTAGATTTCTCCCTTTCTCTCTAGGAGAGAACTGCCAATCATCAGCAGATGGGCGAGAGAGCAGGAGATGGGAATAACCAGGACTTTTCTCAGGTAGATGTGACTCTTCTCAAGGCCTGGGCTCCAATGATTATGATGCTGGCTCTCAGCAACCACTTACTTTTAGCTCATGAGTGACACACTGCTGAAATCAGCATTTCTGTTACTATTATATGCTGCCCTCAGTGAGGTCAGCATAAAGTTGTTGACAGGTTTCCTTTAAGGTTATCTGGAACCAGAATTGATGCATGGTGGTGGTAACAATCAAAACTTTCATACTCTTAAACAGAGGTTGGCGATGGACCCTAGTAGGCACTGCCTGTCTAAATTGCTGTAAATTAAACCCTGTATCATATACCTACTGTAAATGGGGTGGATGGTGCACCATTCATGCTGTGTATTTTGTTCATGTTTGACACACTGTTACTCAGACAGGATAAGCCAACAAAGTACAAGTGATTAACATATAGTCATAACTGCTATCAACTTGGCAGCTGCTTAATTAAGATTCACTTTATAATTAAACCTAATTACAAGTTAGTTTAGCTTAAAGATGACTTTGATCTTTTAGCAAATGACTTAATTTGTCAAAAATGTAATGTGTTCACAATTAAAGTCCATGCCCAGCACAGTTATCATACATTTCGTTATTTGTAATGTTACCATCTTGGAAAAGAGGCAAGTGCTCTTAAATGTGATAAAAATAATAGAGGAACATATATTTATTAGTCCCCCATCATTTCCAGTGCTATCACTCCAATCCATAGCTCCGATCTGTGTATAGTGACATAGCAGTCTATGGCATGTAACCACTGCAGTCAGTTACTGGCCTCAGCAGTATATGTCACAAGAGGACAGCGATTGGCTCCAACGGCCACATGCTGTATACAGATACATCACCACTGCAGCCTGTAATCTCAGAGTGACAGTGCTGGAAACTTTGGTGGGTTAAAGGGGTTGGCCAATTTGTAAAAATATTTTCCAGAAGTCCCTAATCTATTTTTTGTGTGACATACATATGTTTGTCACATGATAACTTGGCCCCGCTTTGAAGCAAAAGGCCAATGGTGCCGATCTGTGAACTATGTAATACCTACAGTCCTCAGCTGCGGTGTCCATAGGCCCAAGATGGCGGCAGTGCCGTGATTCACCCATGTTACCACTTTCTATGCTGTCCCTGGATGAACAGTAAATGAACATGTTTAGTTCAAGCACAGAAGAGGATCCATCCAGGGTGTATCACGTCATCTTGTATGGATTTACATAGTCCACAGGTGGGGACTAGGAGGCGTTTTTCTGCATGGCAGGGCTAAGTTATGACCTCACATATGGATAGTTTAAGGAAAATATTTTTATTTGGCAAACCTTTTTAACTTGGTGGGAAGCCGATCATTTATTATTTCCTTACATTTACATTTATTATTTCCTTACATTCTTACATTCCTTACACGAGTCAGACCCCTTTAAATCGAACTGTATGCTAACTTATTACCTAAAAAGGTTATCCAACAAAAAACATAACGAATCGCATCACAAATTCACAGGAATGGTGATTATTGTATTATCATCAGGACACCCACTGATCACTAATGGTCCCAAGCCACCCATTCCAGAGAAGTTTGAATGGAGTGGAGGCCACACATGCACCCTTCCATTCCATTTCATGTCTGTGAGGTTGACGTCAGTTCCATAGACTAATGCTTCCTACACATTTATCACCTATACCATGTGCATGTTTTTTTTATTATGGGTAACCCCTTTTAAAGGGTTTTTTCAGGTGTTTAATATTGATGACCTATCCTAAGGATAGGTCATCAATATCAGATCAGCGATGGTCCGACTCCTGGCACCCTAGCCGAACAGCTGTTTGAGGAGGTCACAGCCTATTCACAGCTCACCAAGCACAGCGCCATTGATTGGATAGTGGCTGTACTTGGTATTGCAGCCCAGTCCCATTCAATTCAATGCGCCTAGGCCATGTGACCAATGAACATGACATCACAGGCCTAGGAAGACGCTGCAGCACTGACTGGAATGCTGCAGTCTCTTCAAACAACTGGGTGTCAAGACCCCTGCCAAACAGATATTTATGATCTTCACCAAGGATAGACCATCGATATGAAAATCTCAGAAAACCCTTTAAGCGTAATGCAGAGAGCTTTTATAGTCCACAAACAATATAGCCCCAGAGAGCTATATACTGCAGGTATATATTAGCTTTCAGTAATATTTTTCTTTTATATATGGATGCATGTTACAGTACTATAAACGTCAATGTATGAGCAATGTATTCATAGCTGACCCTATACAGTAGATATTTCTAAATATCCTGTGTTGACATCTCTCCCTTATTTCAAGCCTTGGACCCATGTTCGGCTTATATAAGTCTGAACGAGCCTTGGAGAAACACAGACCACATATTTAATGAATCCCAAGACAAACCAATGTGCGACAACCACCTGGATGGAGAGTGGTATCGGTTCACTGGCATGGCTGGGGACGCTATGCCAACATTTTGTATACCAGAAAACCACTGTGGCACACATGCCCCAATCTGGCTTAATGGGAGTCACCCAAGTGAATCGGAGGGCATTGTGCAAAGACAAGCCTGTGCCAGTTTCAGTAATAACTGCTGCCAGTGGAACACAACTGTGGATATCAAGGCCTGCCCAGGAGGATATTATGTCTACCGACTAACAAAGCCAAATGTTTGCTTCCATGTCTATTGTGGGCGTAAGTACTCTATTCTTCACCAGTCGCTAATGACTTTTAACTTGTAAAATGCAGGAGCGGTGACATATGGGATGGGTAAAGGAATTGCTAATACATTGCAACCTTGGACAGTGATGGTAGATCAGTAGAATCTCTAGTTTGTTGGAGCTCCAACCACTGTGTCATCTGTTAGGAAAGCATCATACCTATTTGTCTCCTGTTTGATCTGCTTGTCTTTTTATGAAGGCAATGTGGTCAGCTATACATTTGCAGGGTCACAGTGGTCAGACCTGCTCCGATCTCATGCGAGAACCCCTTTAAAGAGGATCTGTAACTTCTCCTGATAGATATCTTTCTTAGTAACCACTTGCATCCCCTTTATTATAACTATCCTGGAGCATCTATTCTAAAGAGTTTATAATGTGCCATTCCTCAACATATATATTCCAGATGAATGGTACCTGTTGGGGGGGGGGGGGGGTGTCCTTGCACAGTCCAACATTATCCGTGTAATACAACTTTTGGATTTTCACAATTTTAGAATCTTTTAGTACAACTTCAGAGTGAAAAGCTATATTTTTTCTAAATATCAGTCAGCCTATGAGATGGAGGAGGCATGGTATTTTTGGTTTATATCTAATGTGGTAGACCCGGTTGGTTTAATCTTGTCTTGTCCTGAACTCTGTAGGTTGTTATATGGAAAACATCTACACATTTGGAATGCTTTGCATATATTCTTGCTTCCCTGTAGCTCGTTCAGCTACATCAGTGAGGTGGAAATGGTTCAATGGTTCAATGGCGTATTGTAAGACATTGTTCTACATAACAATATGTAAAAAGTACATGTCTCACCATGTGCCACCGCAGGAAGAAGCAGCATAAAGATGTCACCTACATCATGACAAAATAATGTAGATTGTGGTTTGTAAGCTGGTGTATGATTGCTAGAGTTTCCCTTTAACATGGTATCTGTTATTTAGACTTCTATGATATCTGCGATGTGATGGAGTGTGGAGGAACCTGTCTGGACACTGGAGATTGCGTATGCAGTTCTGGGACAGTTCTCGGTCCTGATCGGCAAACATGTCTGGGTAAGACAGAAATCTTTAGTCTACTTCTCAACGGTACAAGAAAATCTTACAAGTACAGGGGCGGACTGGCCATAGACCCTATAGGGAAAATTTCCTGTGGGCCAATGCCATGGGGCCGCCCGAGCCCCCCTCATGGCTGCCTTAAAGTGGATTTGTCAGGTCTCCTATGGTACCTATCTAAGGGCAGTACATGATATGGAGGAGATGCTGAGACTGGGATATACAGTTTTCTCTGAGTAGATTTGATATAGTCATGTAAAACACTATATAACTACTGATGGAGAACGTGTGAGACCTCCTTTCCCCATCCATACAGAGTGGTTGACAGCTCTCACTTTACAAACTCATAGAAGGAATACTCTCAATCACTGAGTGTTGGCAGGGAAGCAGGACACACACAGATGCTACCCATAGACATCTATGGTGGAAATGAGCTGCTAGAGGGGGGGGGGAGGTGTTTTTCTCTGATAAGATATATTACAAAGTTTCGTATATTCTACTGCACTATTGATTTATGAAAAGTTTGTGACCATTTTAGTCTGTGGATCTAAAAAAGAAAGATATACAAATCCTGTCTAAAATGCAGGTCTAACTTTATATCACCTATTTGGTTTACTTTGCACACATTGTTGCATCCTTAGCCATGGCCCATTTATTTAGTCATGCCCGTTTCCTAATAAGCCATACACATAATCAAGGGAGGTGCACGGGCTTATTCTTCAGGCATATTTACTTTTCCTTTTATATTTTCACACCAAATTCCATCATGCTTTCATGGCTACACGACCCTGGCAAATAAAATGTGAGATGATATGCATATTTGGTGTTCATTGCAATGCACTGATCTTGGGCCATCATGAGGAAAGTTGCTACCTAGTGCTCATCAAAAATAGACAAAGAATGTATTATATTTTATACACACTGAAGCAAAATTACCCACAGCAGTACTGTAACATATAACACAGTGGGGGTTCACATTTTACATAATATTGTTGTGTATCTTTGTTAATGGGGTTTCCCGAGACTTTTTAAAGGGGTTTTCAAAGCGTTTCTTTTACTGATGACTTATCCTCCCGGTCTAAAAGGTCCCTAAACACGGCCAGATTGACCATCTGGAAATTCTGGCAATTTACAGATGGGCTGGTGCGGGAGTGGACCACCTGCTGGAGCATCACTAGGCCAAAACATCTGTATTGCCATCCTTAGAACGGAGATACAGTTGAACAGTGCGGCAGGGCAAGGAACCAATTGTTCCCCTCCCCAAAATTCACTCTCACAGGCCACTAGCCTGAAGCCTATAAGGCACTGCAGGCAGTCTCAAAGCAATGACATCATAGCAACCGCCTGCGTTTGGACTTAGGCATCTTAGCTTGTAGGCCAAAAGAGGCCTGTGGCCTGCCTTACAGAATAAAGCATGAAGAGGGACTCAGGTGAGTATTTCTTTCCTGTCACGCGGGCAATACAGGGGGGCCGTTTAACTACTGAGGATACTTCAGGGGGACACTACAGAGGGCCATAAGTACTAGGTCAAAATAGGGAGCATTATAATTACTGGGTGCACTACATTGGCGCATTATGACTTCTGGGGCACTATAGAGGGCCTTATTACTACTCGGGCACTACAGGAGGACATTATAAGTAATTGGGCAGTACAGGGGGACACGAAAACTTATTGCTACTGGGAGAATTTTAGGGTCCCATTGGGAGCCTTATTAATACTGAGGGTACTATGGGGCATTATTTCTACTGGTGGTACTGTGGGGGGTGGGCATTATTATTATTGGGTGCAATATGGAGGGTACTACTTTTAATGGGTGGACTTTTAGGGAGTATTTTGGGTAATATCTGTATGCAAGCTCGGACTGGCCCACAGGGGAACAGGTGAATCCTCTGGTGGGTCCTTGAGCAAGGTTGGGCCCTCAGCCTGCCACCCCTAGCACAACTGACACATGCACACTGCACTACAAATGCAGGGGCAGACTGGGAACTTAAAGTGGCTGTGGAAAAAAGCTAAAAGAAGCCCCATGCTGTAAGCGGATCCAAATTGACAGAATGCGAGGACAACACAAGTAGATGGGAACGGTAATACCATAGTGAAGCACAACCAATGAAGCATAGCAGAACCAAATAGCACAGTGCAGCACAAAATGCTGCCACCCACACTATAGAATTCAGCTATATCACCGTCCTGAGGACATTGATACAACTGAATTCAAGAGGGCACCTGCGGCTGCCGGCCATGTGCATAAGTACCTGAAAGCATGAGCATTATGTATCCACCTGGCGGCAATGAGGAGGGCTCAGGTGGCTCAGCTGACTGGGAAATTTTCCTGTAGGGTTTACGGCCAGCCCACCCCTGTACAAACACAAAAAGGCAGCTTAAAGCATATCAAACAACTATGTGTCCCTATAAAAAACTGTGTAGATTATTTAATAGACTTTGCAGTTTATTATCATAGACACATCAGATGGCAGAGATGACTGTTAGGCACAAAGACTGCCAGCCAGTATGCTCTTTCCCCAGGGCCTTCCTTCTTGAAGTCGCTGCAGGACCCCATAATCAACAATCTTGAGCGTCTTGCTGCTGTGTGAGCAGGTTGTACTTGCATGTAGCTATACATTGGGCCCCCAGAATTAATTTTATAGGTGGACCCTAGTCACCCCAGTCCGGTACTGTCTATATGGTACTGCTATTTCTTCAGTATGGTATTTGGGGGCATTGGAGAGCACAACTGGCACAGAATTGGGGGTAGCATGGATGATGGAAAAGTGAGGAATCTAAGATGTCTGTGTGACAAACTGCAGAGACAAGACACAGCTGAAAGAAGTCATCAAGGTGGTCTGCTCCGAATGGACAAGATGGGGAAAGAGAATGTCTACATTAGAGGAGATGTCACTGGATAGTGCTGAATGTAATGTCCATTCAAATATGCCATTAGTGCGGAGGAGGGGGACACACAAATGTATTTCAAATTCACAATACAGTGAGTGGGCCTGTCTGTTTTAAAATGCCAGAGCTGACTTTCAGTCCAAGTCCGGCTCTGGTCCTAAGTCTTCATGTACACTTTGGTTTGGAGCATTACCCTCTCTTATGAATCATTAAGCTCCTGTCTTATGTGGATGTGATATATGGGGGGAGGGGGAGCGTTTTAAGACTAAGTGGATAATCAGCAATGCCCTTCTAGAGATAAAGAATGAGCAGGCTAGAACACTATATGGGAAGGACCTGGAATATTTTTAGTTTCAGCTGCCAAAAGAACAGACTCTGAGTACTGTCTGATTTATAGCCCCATGACTTGATGCACGATAGAAAAATCATCTGCCAGCAGCTATTACTGATCCGGTCATTTATTTTAGCAGAATTAAATTAGAAATATGGCAAATTCAAGAGAAATAGGACAGCCAGGAATTGCTAATCTCACTTGTAAAGGACATATAGCACAAGAAAACATGCAGAAGGGACAGAGGATGGAAGCAAAGATCCTGAATTCTGTGATATCGGCAATTCAACAAATACCCTCAATTCTATGTCATCTCCATTGAATCCCCTTGGACAAATTCACACTTAAAATCATCATGAAATGTAAAATCCGGCAGGTCATTTATAACAGGCAGCAATCTCCTATCACATGAGGATCTCTTAGTATAGACTTATACTAAACATACTGTGGGAAATCTATTGTTTTCCAATGTGCTATTTAATAGGGAATATAATAAATGGATGAATAAGAATGTAAATGGACATGACTTCAGCCATACGCCAAGTTTCTTGTCTATATGTATTGCAGATGAAAATGAATGCGAGCATGATAATGGTGGTTGCAGCGAGATCTGTGTCAATCTGAAGAACTCCCATCGTTGTGATTGTGGAAAGGGACGAGTGCTTGGGAAAGACGGCAAAACGTGTGAAGGTGAAAACATTTTCATTTTCTCCCTGTGGCTGAATCCACATTAATAGTTGAGAAACTTTCCGAACTATTTTCTTTATTAGTTTTCTAATAATCTTCAATTAGTTCATGTCTTTTTCATATTCATGACTTCTGTCAAAATGTAGCTGGTTGCTCTTGGAAACCGACAGCAGTTTATCTTCAGTCTGCTGTCAGACATACCCAATTATTACCCCAAAAATTCCAGTTTATGGAACGAGTATCACAGATTTTTTGAGACTCATAGGGGTACTTAGTTTATGATGATGATGAGTATAATTATTATTATTATCTTTGTCTGTTCTTGCTTCCCGTTAAGATCTTACTGGCAAAATCTAAAAGTATAACATTTGGTATATGTTTGCCCACATTTAGTGAATGTGGGCATTTTGGATACCCCCTACTATAACCATAAACAAACAGTCTAAAAAAGAATTTATTCAGTAAAAAGATGCTTGAAAAAATGGTAATGCTTCTTTAGGTATTGTTTTCAAACCTCCCAGTCAGTATAGCTTAAAGGGGTTGGCCCATCTCATACATTGGAGGCATATCGCTAGGAGTCCCACATCTGGGAGCCGTACAGATCTAGAATGGAGCCTGCAAAGTGAAGAAGAGTGGACTGAGCACCACCTTTCATTCATTTCTGTTGAACTGCCAAAAATAGATGAGCGTTGGCCGTCAACCACATGGAAGTGAATGGAGCACATGCACGGTCCACTCTCCTTCACTTTGGAGGCTCTGTTCTAGAGATGGGTAGATAGAAGTAGGACCCACACCTATCAGACATTAGCGGCATATGCCCCTAATGGATGAGATAGGCAAACCTTCCATCAGAAAGGGGCATTTAAAAAAAATCTCAATATGCATACAGAATTTTTATTTATTTAACTTTTGCATATTTCTTTTTTAGAATTTTAGTTTTTTTTTTTCATAATTTAATCAATACTATAACATTGAAAAGTAAAGACTATTGTCAGATTAGTGTTGCTGTGAGGGAAGGATGATATCTGAAAAGTAATCCTAATGATAATGGTAGGTATTGAATTGAGATAACGGTATGACAGCTCTGTTGTTCCTTTCGAATACCTAAATAAAGATGCCCACAGAAGAGCATTACATTGATTAGTGCAATGTGTGAATTTCTAATTAAGTCACTCATCGCCTTCCCTCTCTGACCGCAGTGATGGTCTGAATCAGAATATCAGACAAGGCTGTTTGTCATGCTGAAAGTCCAAACAAAGAGGAAGTTAAAGGACAGGAATGTAGAATACATAGTGACGTAAAAAAATTTAGAAAACCATCCACCCATTTTTAAAAATATTTTATTATAGTTTGATCAATTTAATTTGACGGAATTGCCCCTTTAAAATAGCCTGCATACTATTCAAACTTTTGCTATGTGTTTTCTCCAACTTTGTGTATTTGCTGTTATTTCAGGTTTTTGGAATGTTTAAGTTTTATGTTTTTCATGTTTCTGCATGTTACATCTCTACTAGATATTGAGGGATGTCAGCACAACAATGGAGGCTGCAGTCACACCTGTGCGCCATCTGGTGATTCATACCAGTGTCTGTGTCCTCGGGGGCTTATCCTGTCTGAGGATAACCACACATGTCAAGGTATTATAGATGTGCTGTTTATATTGTAGATAATGAGAGTTAACCTCTGGGACCCATTCAGTCTCTATCTGGATGTAGTGGTCAGAAGCTGATTCACCAGGCAGATCATGGGTTGGATTACCTCTGCTCTGGAGATGGATGCGGGTCTCAGAGGTATTACCTGCATCTGCTAGATCTGCATTTAAAAACTTTTATAAATTTGACGGCTATGGACACCTTTGGGGGCATTTTTTTATTATTGCATTGTATTCATTTTGAGCTAAATATAATGTTTTCATTTGATCTTTATTACCATTTTTCATCCACTTTCACTGTACAGAGTTGAGATTCTCTATTGGCAGGCTATTGGCTCCTCTGACGGCTCATGTAAAACTTCTCTCTGATCTCCTGAGCGCTTATAAACACTCATTATAGCTAAATTCTTAGATTAATGATAAGCATGTGGCTTAAATAAGTTTATAAGCTGTTAGTAATTTAGAGATAAGGTTTATCAGATGATGGCACAAAGTAAAAGTAAGATGCTCATAGCTAGGTTAAAGCTTAACCCTTTATGACAAAAACTGCAGAATTTTTTTAATAAAGACTAATAGAAAAAAATATTTTTAGCCCAAAATCAAGTGAAATGCAATCATAAAAAAATTGCCCCCGTAAGTGTTCACTGCCTTTAGTTATGTCCATATGGTATAAACAACATGTTAACTTTATTCTGTAAGGTACTGCTTTTATGGTGATACAAAATTTATATAGTTTTGTATATAAATGACATTCCTACTTTTGAGCCCTAAAAAAATAATTTATGTTTTTGTTTTGGCGTGTTTTTTATGTTTTTTTGAGGGATGAGTTAACATTTTCATTCTAAAATTTCATTTTAGACATATGCCAATTTGTGGATCAATTTGTTTTATTCAGTTTTTGCTGGAGGTGTGATGAACAAAAAACAGGAATTCTGCAATTTTTTCTACATTTTTTACAATTAATTTTAAATAATAATATATTATCGGTCCATTACAGAGTCCATTATAGATGCGGCTATATCAATTATGCATACATTTTTCTTTTTGGATATAATAAAGCAATTTAATTAGAAAGGTCTTTTACATTTTTTCTTTTCTATTTCTTATTTAAAAAAATGTTAAACTATTTAAAATTATTTCTCATATAATGCACTGCAATACTTATGCATTAGTTATGCACAATAACTCATTGTTATTAACTGTATGATGCATGTCAGCAATAACGCTGACAAGCATTCTATGAGGCTCTGCTTCTGGCAAGGCATAATAGATGTGGTAACATGGTGTACCTGGGGGTCTTTGTTTGGTCCCTGAAAGCCATAGCCTCCTCCCTCTGTTAAATGGCAGTGGCGGGTGGCAAGTGTCTACAGTGCAGTGTTGGTTATAAACTAGGTCATAATATGAGAACCAACCCAAAAAATAGAGCCTAGTGAAGCCTGGTCCTATAGAGGATCATCTGGTATGCTCAGCCAGTATGAACCTACCACAGATACTACCAGACATAGCAGTGCTATAGGCAAATGCCAAATCATGGATTCTTTCCTATATTTTTTTTAAAGAGATCTGTTCTCAGTTTTCTTGATATAAGTTTTTTAAATCTGATGTTCCTGAACACTGTTGTGTTATGCGTGTGTTTTGTGTGACACAGTGAAGGGAATGGTCTGGGAAAACAGGTATTTTCCTCCCAGCGTGTGCTGCTGGGCTAATTTGCTGCCAGGTAAAGTCAAATACCGGACGGGATTTTAATTGCCGTTCCAGGTTTTTGGCAGCACCTGGCTGTCCTTAAATAGGCAGCTGGGCTCAACAGCAGGATCTCTGTGTTGGGATCTGAGGCTTGGTGCCAGGTTGGAAGACTGAGACCCATGGGACAAGGAAACAGGACCCCTAAAGCCTGCCGTGGACTGCTGGAGGCAGAACTGACATCAAGGTGACTTGTCTTATACGAACTTTCCAATTTGTGTGAAGTAACACCAAGATGTACTTTCCATTATGTGTGAAGTAAACACCAAGACTGCAAAGTAAAACATTGTTTTGTGCATTTGCCTCAAGTGTGAATAAAACACTGAAGTTTTGCATAAAGAACTTGTCTTTTGCCTCTGTACTGCATCCGCTTACCCTATCTACCAGAGCAAAACCCCACAATTGGTGGAGGATGCGTCCACACGTAGTGCGACAGGCGTGATCGCCAAAGTATTGTTGTTTTTTATTTTTGCTCCAGGCACGCTTGTATTTTTTGCATTAAACCCGCTAAATTTCAACCCGTGACCCTCGACAAAATGGAGGCCATAATGAAGGCTCTTGTGGAGGCTAACCAGCAGCAGCGAGAAACCAACATGCAGCAACAGGAGGCTAACAGGCAGCAGCAAGAAACAAACCAGCTGCTGTTACAACACGCGGTGGCTATAGAGACGGCAGGAACATCCCACAGCGTCCATGATGTCCGTAAAGCGGTCCGTGCGGCGATCCCCAAGATGACACCCTTAGATGACGTTGAAAACTACTTGGTGATGTACGAGAAGGTGGTCACAAGGGAGAAACTACCCCGAGACCAGTGGGCTGAGGTCGTCGCTCCGTTCCTGGCATCCGATTCTCAGCGGGTGTATTTGGACTTGCCGACTACCAGAAAGTAAAGGGTGAGATTCTGGCAAGACTGGGGGTGAATGTGTTGGTACGGGCTCAGCGGGTACATCAGTGGGGATTTACCCGACTGAACCCGCGAGACCCCAGTATTATGACTTACTTCATCTCTTGCAAAAGTGGCTACAGCCTGATGTGCTGAGTTCCACGGCTATGCTGGATCAACTATTAGCTAATACAAACCGGATTCCCAAAAAGTTGGGACACTATACAAATCGTGAAAAAAAACTGAATGCAATGATGTGGAGGTGCCAACTTCTAATATTTTATTCAAAATAGAACATAAATCATGGAACAAACGTTTACACTGAGAAAATGTACCATTTTAAGGGAAAAATATGTTGAATCAGAATTTCATGGTATCAACAAATACCCAAAAAGTTGGGACAAGGCCATTTTCACCACTGTGTGGCATCTCCCCTTCTTCTTACAACACTCAACAGACGTCTGGGGACCGAGGAGACCAGTTTCTCAAGTTTAGAAATAGGAATGCTCTCCCATTCTTGTCTAATACAGGCCTCTAACTGTTCAATCGTCTTGGGCCTTCTTTGTTGCACCTTCCTCTTTATGATGCGCCAAATGTTCTCTATAGGTGAAAGATCTGGACTGCAGACTGGCCATTTCAGTACCCAGATCCTTATCCTACGCAGCCATGATGTTGTGATTGATGCAGAATGTGGTCTGGCATTATCTTGTTGAAAAATGCAGGGTCTTCCCTGAAAGAGATGACGTCTGGATGGGAGCATATGTTGTTCTAGAACCTGAATATATTTTTCTGCATTGATGGTGCCTTTCCAGACATGCAAGCTGCCCATGCCACACGCACTCATGCAACCCCATACCATCAGAGATGCAGGCTTCTGAACTGAGCGTTGATAACAACTTGGGTTGTCCTTGTCCTCTTTGGTCCGGATGACATGGCGTCCCAGATTTCCAAAAAGAACTTTGAATCGTGACTCGTCTGACCACAGAACAGTCATCCATTTTGCCACACTCCATTTTAAATGATCCCTGGCCCAGTGAAAACGCCTGAGCTTGTGGATCTTGCTTAGAAATGGCTGCTTCTTTGCGCTGTAGAGTTTCAGCTGGCAACGGCGGATGGCACGGTGGATTGTGTTCACTGACAATGGTTTCTGGAAGTATTCCTGAGCCCATTCTGTGATTTCCTTTACAGTAGCATTCCTGTTTGTGGTGCAGTGTCGTTTAAGGGCCCGGAGATCACGGGCATCCAGTATGGTTTTATGGCCTTGACCCTTATGCACAGAGATTGTTCCAGATTCTCTGAAACTTTGGATGATGTTATGCACAGTTGATGATAATAGATGCAAAGTCTTTGCAATTTTTCGCTGGGTAACACCTTTCTGATATTGCTCCACTATCTTTCTGCGCAACATTGTGGGAATTGGTGATCCTCTACCCATCTTGGCTTCTGAGAGACACTGCCACTCTGAGAAGCTCTTTTTATACCCAATCATGTTACCAATTGACCTAATTAGTGTTAATTGGTCTTCCAGATCTTCGTTATGCTCAAATTTACTTTTTCCAGCCTCTTATTGCTACTTGTCCCAACTTTTTGGGGATTTGTTGACACCGTGAAAATTTGAATCAACGTATTTTTCCTTTAAAATGATACATTTACTCGGATTAAACGTTTGATCTGTCATCTACGTTCTATTACAAATAAAATATTGACATTTGCCATCTCCACATCATTGCATTCAGTTTTTATTCAATATTTGTTTAGTGTCCCAGCTTTTTTGGAATCCGGTTTGTACGTTCTGGAAGGTTTTGACACCCCCTCTCCAGCACTGGATCGGCCAGCTGTCTCCTGGCAATTCCCTGGAGATGCCTGGACCTGGTGGAACGCTATGAGGCTACTAAGAATCTACAGGAGGATTCTTTTGGAAGGGGGCAGTGAAACCCTGGAAATCTCCACCCCAGGCCCGGAGACTTGAGCCAATGAAACCCACTTGGGATGTACCCACTATGGGCCTGGCTCCGTTAGTCTGCCTGCAGTGTCAGGACCCTGGCCATGTAAGGGCTGACTGTCCTTATCGGGTTGAGCCCATGGACACTAATTGTGGTTACCGTCAGTCGCTATATGCCAGGAAACTATGTGCAACAGGTACCCCAAAATATCTAGACCACTTGTGCCAGGTGGAAGTGGGAGACACTGAAGTGGAGGTGCTGCTGGACTCAGGGAGCCTGGTGACCCTAGTAAGGGCTACCCTAGTGCGGTCCACTGAGTATACCGGCTGGAAAGTCTGGGTGATGTGCATCCATGGAGACCTAAAAGACTACCCCACCGCGCTGATGTCTTTAACCACGGCAGGTGGACCCACTATGAACTAATAATAGGGAGAGACTTTCCGGTCTTCCCAGCCCTAAGGCCAGTTGTGAGAGTTACTGATACCCGTGAGTCAGGGGTAAACCCAGGAGATTTGCCTTGTTCAGGGGGAAGGCCAGGGCCCTGGGAACGTGAGGCTGAAGGGCCAGCAGTAGGGGTGACCCCCACTTCAGTGAAAGAGGGGAAGACAACCCCGCTGAGTGTAATGGTAGGAGATGTGGAGGACTTGTCACCGGGTCCTGAGTTGGCAGACCTCAACATCTCTGGGAAAAATTTTGGTACACCGGGCCCCACCCTATCCCGAGCCTGGGAGAATCTGGTAGTAATTGATCAGAATATGCTGTATCGGGTAAACCAGCTACAGGGTGAACATATTAAACAGTTGGTGAGGCCCCAGGCTTAGCACAAACTCATGTTAGAGTTAGCCCACCAACATGTTTTCGGGGGTCATCTGGGAATGCAGAAAACACAGGACCGGATATTACAACGGTTTTACCGACACAGTGTGTTTAGAAAGATGAACAAATTTTGCAAGTCTTGCCCGCCCTGCCAAACAACTAGCCCCCAGCACCTTTTCCGAAGTCCCTTAGTACCTCTCTGAATTATCGAGGTACCGTTTGAGCGAATCGCTATGGACCTCATAGGTCCAGTACCGAAGTCCGCTAGAGGACACCAACACATCTTGGTCATCCTAGATTACGCCACTCGGTATCCGGAGGCGGTGCCACTGCAACATACATACTAACAAACTTATAGCTAAAGAGTTAATGGAGATGTTTTCCAGAGTGGGGCTACC
Source organism: Bufo gargarizans (assembly GCF_014858855.1). NCBI lineage: Eukaryota > Metazoa > Chordata > Amphibia > Anura > Bufonidae > Bufo > Bufo gargarizans. Next base: position 146,770,279 of record NC_058085.1, on the reverse strand, counting down.
TAAAGAGGTTCTGACTGACAAGGGGACCCCATTTATGTCCAAGGTCATGAGGGAACTCTGTAAGTTGCTGCACATCTAACAGCTACGGACATCCGTTTATCATCCGCAAACTGATGGCCTGGTAGAAAGGTTTAACTAACCAAATATTAAAAATCATGTTAAAAAGAGTGGTGTCTAAGGATGGGAGGGACTAGGACCTCCTTCTGCCCTATCTCATGTTCCCAGTGCGAGAGGTGCCTCAGGCGTCTACTGAGTTCTCTCCCTTTGAACTGCTTAATGGCAGACATCCTCGTGGTCTGTTGGACATAGCCAAATAGGCGTGGGAGCAACAAACCACCCCATATAAAAGTATTATTGAATACGTCACCTAGATGCAGGAACGTATGGAAACAGTGTTGCCTCTTGTAAGCATATGGAGGCAGCTCAGCAAGCTCAAAGTCAGGTCTATAATCGTCAGGCTCGGGTCCAGATCTTTAACCCGGGAGATCGGGTTTTGGTTCTGGTACCGACCGTGGACAGTAAAAGTTCCTGGCTAGGTGGCAGGGACCCTACAAAGTAATCGAAAAAGTTGGAGAGGTAAACTACAAGGTACACCAGCCGTAGTAGGTGTACCATGTGAACTTACTCAAACCTTGGAAAGATAGGAAGACCGGTACTGACGACAGCCCGCGCCCGAGTTTTCTAGGGAAAGAGGTTCCAGACCCTCGGTCTGATGCATGGGAAGTGGTTGCCACAGTGAAGATTGCTGACAGCCTCTCCTCTAAACATACTCAAGAGGCCAGGGAGTTTGTCAGCAGGAACATGGATGTGTTCTCAGACCTCCCCGGATGCACTTCCACAATTCAGCATGACATTGTCACTGAACCTCAGGCAAAAGTCTGGTTAAAACCATACCGGGTACCCGAGGCTCAGCGACAACCCATTTCGGAGGAAGGGCAGCTAATGCTGCAACTAGACGTTACTGAGGAGTCTAAAACCCAGTTTTAATACCCAAATCAGACAGGATGTTACGTTTCTGTAACGATTTCGTTAACTAAACGAGATTTCCAAATTCGATGCGTATTCCATGCCCCGGGTGGATGAGCTCATCAAGAGGTTAGATTTTTCTGTTTTGGACCTTACCAAAGGGTACTGGCAGGTACCCTTGATGGAGGCTGCCAAAGAGAAAACTGCCTTCATCACACCAGAGGGGCTGTACCCATATAAGGTGTTATCCTTTGGTCTGCATGGCGCCCCTGCCACTTTCCAATGACTTATGGACATTATGCTTCGTCCACATTGTTGGTACGCTTCGGCTTACCTGGACGATATTGTCATCCACATTACCGACTGGGAAAGTCACCTACCCAAAGTGCAGGCCATAGTTAACTCCATTCGGAAGGCTGAACTAACCGCTAACCCAACCGCTGAACAAAATAGAGGCAATACTAAATTGGCCCCGACCTGTCACTACTAGGCAAGTAAAGTCATTCTTGGGAATGGTGGGCAATTACATGAGGTTTGTCCACCAATTTGCTACGGTGGCCGCGCCCTTGACAGGGCTCTTGAAGGGACGCAAGTCAGTGATGGTTCGCTGGGATGATCAGGCAGAAGAGGCTTTCTCCGCTTTGAAGTCGGCCTTGTGCGGGTCCCCGGTTTTGGTGACACCCGACTTTAGACAAGTTCTTTATAGTACAGACCGATGCCTCCAAAGTAGGCCTCGGTGCTGTACTGTCTCAGAAAGTCAACGGGGAGGATCATCCCGTTGTCTTCCTCAGCCGTAAGCTCACCCCAGCCGAGACCAGGTACAGTATAGTGGAGAGAGAGTGCCAGGCTATCAAGTGGGCACTCGAGTCTCTCCGTTATTATTTGTTGGGGAGAAAATTTTGCCTGGTAACCGACTACTCCCCTCTCAAGTGGATGAGCCAGGCCAAAGACAGAAATGCTCGGGTCACCAGATGGTTCCTTTTCCTACAGAACTTTAAGTTTACAGTGGAACACAGGGCAGGCTGGTTGCAGGGAAACGCGTATGCCCTGTCCCGAGTACATTGTCTGGCGAGTGTTCACCCCCTCATGGTTGAACAAGATGGGGGGGTATGTGACACAGTGATGGGAATGGTCTGGGAAAACAGGTATTTTCCTCCCTACGTGTACTGCCGGGCTAATTTGCAGCCAGGTGGGGTCAAATACCGGACAGATAAGGACCTGGCTGTCCTTAAATAGGCAGCTGGGCTCAGCAGCAGGATCTCTGTGTTGGGATCTGAGGCTTGGTTCCAGGTTGGAGGGCTGAGACCCATGGGACGAGGAAACAGGACCCCTAAAGCCTGCCGTGGACTGCTGGAGGCAGAACTGACACCAAGGTGACTTTTCTTATATGAACTTTCCAATTTGTGTGAAGTAACACCAAGATGTACTTTCCATTGTGTGTGAAGTAAACATCAAGACTGCAAAGTAACGCATTGTTTTGTGCATTTGCCTCAAGTGTGAATAAAACACTGAAGTTTTATATAAAGAACTTGTCTTTTGCCTCTGTACTGTGTCCGCTTAGCCTATCTACCAGAGCAAAACCCCACAATTGCTAGATGTTTTCTTCCAAATCAAGACCATAAACCTTCACGCCTTAGATATGCTTGAGTTGATACACACACGGACTGTGCTCAGACTTTGATAAGAGCACTTGTCATTCTCAGTGTGTATTGGTGTGAAAGTCATAGGAGAGTGTTTACCTGTAGCAGGGAGTCAATGTTCTGCTCTGCTTGTTACATAGATCTGTCTGGCATTGAAGATTTAATTCTATCACTAATAACCACCAGGGATTCTCGTACTAGAAGGTGACTGAAGTAATCTCAAATTGCATTTTCTCACCATGTGACCTGAATCTTTCTGGTTCTCCTGCAGAATGAAGAGCTGAATTTTACAGTCAAGGTTAACAACTTTCTTATTCTTACTTTTGTTTTTCAGTTCCAGTGTTGTGCAAGCCGAGTTCCATAGCGGTCTCTGTCCCAAAGGATCTAGTTGGTGGACTGGAACTGTCACTTACTAATTCCTCCTGCAAGGGTGTTTCCAATGGAACCCATGTCAATATCAACTTCAACCTCAAGACTTGTGGGACGAATATCAATGTGTGTAACATGCATAAACATGTATTATAGGCATTAGTGATGAGCGGCAGGGGCAATATTCGAATTTGTGATATTTCGCAAATATTTGGACAAATATTCGTCATAAATTTGCAAATTCGTGAATTCGCCATTATTTTCTTGATTGTGAAAATCGGCAATGTAATATGCATGTATTGCATGCGCAATACAGGCGTGGGTCACTTTTGCTATATTTTTCAAGCTGCTAGAAGTTTCCTGAGACTGGAGAAAATGGTTGGCACGGTAGAACATTACAATAGCATTATATGCAGATAGAGTGCTCCAAAATTTTCACGATTGAGCTAATCGGCAATTAAAGATACGCATATTTTGGTGCAATATGTGCAACTTCACATTTTAGCAGGTCTGAGTACATATTACTGATTGGTGCACTATTGTTGTGAACTTGTGACATCACAGCACTATGTATGTAGCATGTATGTATGGACAGCAGAACCTATAACAGTACCTAACACCCTGCACTGGAACCTATCAACTACACTATATCACTTTCTAACCAAAACTGACTATCTCCCACAAACTATTTGTAATATATGTATATATATATATATATATATATATATATAAGCTAACTAACTAACTAATGTAATGACACAGCAAAGCACAGAGCAATGACACTGCTGTCTCTCTCAGAACTCCATAAAACTACAGAAAATGGTGTTTCCTATATAGTAAGGGGTAGGCAACTTTCCTATTGGTTGCTAGGGATATTGCTAAGCTCTGACAAATACATTGCAGCCTTCTCATTGGCCTACAAGCAAGAAGCAGGGAGGGATCATGGGTTCAGATGAGTTCTAAATCTTCGCAAATTCTCGACGTGGCGATATTCGCAATAAAAATTTGTGATTCGAATATTCGCGCCCAACACTAATAGCCATCTATTCCTTTGCCCTACAAGTGGTTATGGGTCTTGAAATTCTTGAGATCTAAAGTGATTTCTCATTATGCTTTCCATCTCTCAGCAATTACATCCTTTTTTTCTTTACAACCATTAACATTATCTTGTTTTTAGAAATGTGTTTGCTGCATTCTTTTGACTTCAACGATTTCCATCTTTTTCAGGTAGTAAGTGATAAGATCGTTGCTACCAACCTAGTCACCGGCATGCCCAAGCAGACCCCAGGCAGCAATGGAGATATTATAATACGTACAAGCAAAATTCTTATTCCTATTACATGTGAGTTCCCCAGACTTTACACCATCACAGAAGGATACGTACCTAATCTTAAGAACACACCGCTGGAAATTATGGGTCGCAACAGAGGTACCTTTCCCTTCACCCTGGAAATTTTCAAGGACAAAGATTTTGATGAGCCTTACAGGGAAACTCTGCCGACACTTAAACTCAGAGACTCCCTTTACTTTGGCATTGAACCTCTGATGCGTGTCAATGGACTGGAAACCCTAGTGGAGAGTTGTTTTGCGACACCAAGTTCCAAAAATGATGAAATCTTGAAATATTATCTAATTAAAGATGGGCAAGTATTGAAATAATTTATTATTTTTTTCTTAGTACAATATATAAAACATATAACACTAACCATGTTGATGCTTATACTGAGTTACATACTACATAATACCAACACAGTACAGGAAGAGCACGTAATATCCATAGAAAAATGTCACATATAAAAACTAATGTAGTGGGGAGAAAAAAGCCCCCGGCAATACAATAAAATACCAAAAAATATTCCTGTTCTGCATCATCACTGCAATGAAAATATCTGCAGTGTTGATATGAGCTTTATGAATATATTCACACGTGGCAGTTTTCCTCTGCATTTTTACTTCAACTCAAATTGACTAGGTTCAGTTGTCAACTGTGCATTTTGGGACATGATGTGGCTTTAATTTCACATCCAATTGATTTGACTTTCCAAAAATCAACAAAAATAGCCACCTTTAAGCTGGTCATACGTTTGTTTGGCCGGCAACTATTCCTTCAGGCCCACCACATGCACATTCAGCTTGGAAATCCAGCATGGTCATCCCAATTTAGGACAACCTATTACATTAAAAGGTTGGCTGCTACTTCTGACATTCATCTAACGTACAGTATATGTCCACTCGATGATGATAGTACATAAGAAATAGTGTCAAGATGCATGTTTTTGCAGAGATAAATTTAGTTTATTTTGATTTATAACATGAAAAAAACCCTGATCTCTCTTCTGCAATAAAGGTAGCTGAAACATAAAATTGATTAATTTTCTTGGGAAAAAAATAAATGAATAATAAATATATATATTTAAGTAAAGAAAAGGATAACCAGAGAACTGATACTACACTCCCTAGGTTTCTGAAGCTATAAGTTTACACATATCTGAACCTGTGAATCAAGTAACTACAACTTGGAATGGAAAAATCTAGTGTTCTTAAAGGAGTTCTCTGGGCTACAAATATTGATGTCCCGTAGTATAGGTCATCAATATCTGATCATTTTGGGTCCGACACCCCCCAATTCTCCCCCCTCTCAACTGTTTCGGCTGCCTTGGCACCAGAAGATATGCCGTGTACTGAGATGGAAGCATACAGCTCTTTACACTGTGTAGTACCCATGCCAGGGTACTGCAGCTCAGCTCCCATTCAAGAGAATGGGACCTGAGTATCAATATACCAGCACCAAAAACTACACAGTACCGAGGGCCTTCTGATTCCGCAACATATTACTTCCCAGCGCTGGGGCAGCCTGAAACAGCTAATTAGTGCGGGTGCCAGGTATCGGACTAACAACAATCTGATATTGATTACCTATCCTGAAGATAGGTCATTCATATTTGTAGCACTGAGAATCCCCTTAATTCAGGGTCAGGAAATTAAGTCTCACATCAGGTAGTGGCTTTTATTGAGCCACCAGCAGAACCATCCCCGAAGTGAATTCAATATTAGATTGTCCAGCAACCTAAAAAGATCTCTGGTTGTTTTACAAATGGAAATGAATAAAACTTATTGTTTTTCTTTAATTATAAAAGTTGACCTGATGGCTCAATTTCAGATTCCCACTTGCGGTTCCAGAAGAGTAGCTTCCATTGTCATTCCGACACAGGCAAAGATCTTCCTCCCCTCTCTGTGTTTATGATGCAATGAAAGGGGTTGGAAGTGGTTCAGTTTGTTAGCTTAGCCAGCCCCCTTCATCACATCATCGACACAGCGAGGAGGAAGCTACACAAATGGGACTGTGAGAGGCCATTGGTGCAGCTTTCATAATTGAAGTATATCAGTGAGTTAAATTAATTTCCATTTGCAAAACAACCAAAGATTTTTCTACATCACTGGACAAACCATTTAATACTGTGAAGGATACTACAGGGTGGCCCACGAAAAAGTAACCTGCCTCCAATATCTTCAAATCATACTGCCTAATAGTTAATCTGTATTAATTGTCCTTAACAACAAATCAGAGCCCAGCTTTAATTTTTTCAGAGCCCTGTAGAAACTGAAAGCTGAGCTCTGATTGGTTGCTATGGGCAACTAAGACTGATTTATTATTCAGTTTGATGAAAGTGACCTATTGTGGCAGAAAGATGGTGTTCTCCCCTGGAACAGTGAATGGTGATTGTGCAAGGCTATGTGCGAAGCAGATCAATTAAGGACATGCAAGAGACCTTTGCTGACAAGTACCCAGGTACAAACCACCAGCTAAACATTATTTTCAGAGTCTGGTTCGGAAATGGCATTAAACTGCCTCTGTTGCAAACATGAAGAAACCGAGGCCTCCATCGATCAGGACAGCTGAAGTTGTGCATGAAATTGGATTGCAAGTAGCCCCCAAAAATCTACTTGAAGACTGTCTCAGCAAGTTGATGTATCACAAGCAACGTGAGAGTCTGAGAATGCTAAATGCGTAAATTACTACGAATGCTGATAGACATTTGGACCCATTGTTGTACTTCATAATGTATGAAGCTTGGTTTTATTTATCAGGTCACATAAATTCCCAGAATACGAGGTACTGGTCTGCTGAAAATACCCATTTGGTGCGCAATGTCAGGAACACGAATTGTGGGCCCAGTTTTCTTCAAATCAACTGTGAATGATGCAATTTAGCTGGACATCTTAGAACAGTTTTACAACCAACTAACATCAGAGGAAAAAAAAGTCCTGCTTTTTCCAACAAGATGGGGCAACATGCCGCACCTCACGAACTCCCGGGTACGGGTTCATGAACTGTGTACGGAGGAGCGAAGGGGTTATGGCCACCACGTTCTCCATACTTGTCCACATGCAATTTTTATCTGTGGGGAAATTTAAAACAGAAAATGTCCGCTAACAATCCACATCCCCTGGATGAACTGAAGGAGAACATCACAAACACTGTCCGCAGCATCACAAGAAGTATAAGCCAACATAATTCAATGTGCCCAAAGATGCAGAGATGTGAACAGGGACCACTTTCAGCAACTTTTGTGACTTGTGGGTAATTAAAAAAAGAAACAATCCACTTGCTTGTTCACCTTGCCATATTAAGGCAAGCTACTTTATCGTGGGCCACCCTGCAGTATTTTAAACCTAGCCACGCTGATAACGAAAATGAGATTGAGGGACGGAGTACTAGTAGCCTAACCACAGCACAAAAAAGAGGTCCAACAGAAAGTGAGAAGTACAGTACAGACCAAAAGTTTGGACACACCTTCTCATTCAAAGAGTTTTCTTTATTTTCATGACTATGAAAATTGTAGATTTACACTGAAGGCATCAAAACTATGAATTAACACATGTGGAATTATATACATAACAAAAAAGTGTGAAACAACTGAAAATATGTCATATTCTAGGTTCTTCAAAGTAGCCACCTTTTGCTTTGATTACTGCTTTGCACACTTTTGGCATTCTCTTGATGAGCTTCAAGAGGTAGTCACCTGAAATGGTTTTCACTTCACAGGTGTGCCCTGTCAGGTTTAAGTGGAATTTCTTGCCTTATAAATGGGGTTGGGACCATCAGTTGCGTTGTGGAGAGTCATGTGGATACACAGCTGATAGTCCTACTGAATAGACTGTTAGAATTTGTTATATGGCAAGAAAAAAGCAGCTAAGTAAAGAAAAACGAGTGGCCATCATTACTTTAAGAAATTAAGGTCAGTCAGTCGAAAAATTGGGAAAACTTTGAAAGTGTCCCCAAGTGCAGTCACAAAAACCATAAAGCGCTACAAAGAAACTGGCTCACATGCGGACCGCCCCAGGAAAGGAAGACCAAGAGTCACCTCTGCTGCAGAGGATAAGTTCATCTGAGTCACCAGCCTCAGAAATCGCAGGTTAACAGCAGCTCAGATTAGAGACCAGGTCAATGCCACACAGAGTTCTAGCAGCAGACACATCTCTAGAACAACTGTTAAGAGGAGACTGTGTGAATCAGGCCTTCATGGTAGAATATCTGCTAGGAAACCACTGCTAAGGACAGGCAACAAGCAGAAGAGACTTGTTTGGGCTAAAGAACACAAGGAATGGACATTAGACCAGTGGAAATCTGTGCTTTGGTCTGATGAGTCCAAATTTGAGATCTTTGGTTCCAACCAACCGTGTTTTTGTGCGACGCAGAAAAGGTCAATGGATGGACTCTACATGCCTGGTTCCCACCGTGAAGCATGGAGGAGGAGGTGTGATGGTGTGGGGGTGCTTTGCTGGTGACACTGTTGGGGATTTATTCAAAATTGAAGGCATACTGAACCAGCATGGCTACCACAGCATCTTGCAGCGGCATGCTATTCCATCCGGTTTGCGTTTAGTTGGACCATCATTTATTTTTCAACAGGACAATGGCCCTAAACACACCTCTAGGCTGTGTAAGGGCTATTTGACCATGAAGGAGAGTGATGGGGTGCTGCGCCAGATGACCTGGCCTCCACAGTCACTGGACCTGAACCCAATCGAGATGGTTTGGGGTGAGCTGGACCGCAGAATGAAGGCAAAAGGGCCAACAAGTGCTAAGCATCTCTGGGAACTCCTTCAAGACTGTTGGAAGACAATTTCAGGTGACTACCTCTTGAAGTTCATCAAGAGAATGCCAAGAGTGTGCAAAGCAGTAATCAAAGCAAAAGGTGGCTACTTTGAAGAACCTAGAATATGACATATTTTCAGTTGTTTCACACTTTTTTGTTATGTATATAATTCCACATGTGTTAATTCATAGTTTTGATACCTTCAGTGTAAATCTACAATTTTCATAGTCATGAAAATAAAGAAAACTCTTTGAATGAGAAGGTGTGTCCAAACTTTTGGTCTGTACTGTAGATTTGCTCTCCTGTAGAAATCTAAACGATTTTGTGATCATGTAAAGGCATTTTGCTCTACAAAAAATGTAGAAAAAAAAAAGTAAGGTGAAACCACCCTAAGGGTACTTTCACATGTAGGCCTAGATATACCAATGTGTCTGCACCTAACATCCATCTAAAAAGTGGTGCAATTTGTTGCAACTAGGGTTTCTACACCTTTTTTTGCAACTTGTTCAAAAGAGGGTATGGTTTAGCGGGAAAGGGCGAGGATTCACAGAAAGGGAAGCATGGCATATGATGCGCTGATTTGCACCAAAATTGTACCACAATTCTGTCTCAAATTAAGCCAACCAATAATTGGTATAGAGTTATTCAATACTGCACCAGATTTCACATCCAGCCTGAGCCCCTGTGATACCTGGTGCATATCTAGTTTATCCCATCTACAGGCTTAGTAAGTCTGGTACGTCGTTTTTTAGTGGAGTTTTTCTGCATGTTTGTGATTTTAGTTGCATTTTTTTTCCTGTGGTTTTTTTTTTGTGTGCAACACCTCCTTTACACCAGTTTTGTGAAATATACTCCATTGTGTGCAAGCAATGCAAAAAAAAAAAAAACTGCCACAAAAATGCAGATGGCCACAAAAAAAACACCTGCAGTTATTCTGCCCTTTTGGAGTGGTAAAAAACTGCCAGAGCCAAATTCATGTGTGTAAAGACCTGATGGTGATAACCATGAGCCCCAAAAAAAGTGCAGGTCCTGTTGTTTTGAGATATGGTAGTCAACAAGACTTATGGTACCACAGCATGGTTGACAAATAGAGCAAAAGGATGGGGAGGGGGGGTTGATCTGACATTTGTTGTCTTTTAAGAATGTGATTTCTTGTTTCAGTTGTGTTTCAGATGAGGCTGTAAAGCAATACATATCAAAAGATCATCTTGCCAAACACTTTCAGGTCCCAGTGTTTAAATTTGTGGGGAAAGACAACAAGGTAAATGTAGGAGTTTTCATATCAATTTATTATCTGTAATAATGTTGTTTTTGTATATGAATACACTGAGAAATTATTTCACCACAAACACATGTACACTGCATAAGAGGTTTTCCAGGATATATATATATTGATGACCGATACTCAGGATAGGTCCTCAGTATGTGATTGGTGGGGGTCTGACTCCTAGCACCCACACTGATCAGCTCTTGGGAGAGGCCATAGCTCCAGTGCTAGGCCAGTGACGTCACATTCATCGGTCACATGACCTAGTGAATGAGCCAGAGCTGCAGTACCAAGCACAGCCACTATACCCTGTATGGCACTGTGCTTCATAAGTAGGGTTGAGCAAATTCACTTCGGATTAAACATTTGAAGTCAATTTGCATAAAACTTCGCTAGAATACTGTAAGGAGCAAGCACTTCGTACAGTATTAGAACGTATTGGCTCCAATGAGCCGAATGTATTACTTCACGAAGTCTCGCGAGACTTCGGGTAATGACTTCTGAAATTAATTTCTCTGTTTCATCCGAAGTCGATTCGCTCACCCCTATTCATAAGCTATAAGGAGGCTGCAGCACTCACTGGAGCGTGGCATCCTCTTCAAACAGCTGATAAGCGGGGAAATCGAGTGTCAGACCCCCATGATCAGATATTAATGACCTATCCTGAGGATCGGTCATCAATATATGAATCCCAGAAACCCCTTTAATAAAATGCGGAGATTATTTAGCAGTTCTTTTGGGCACAGGAGGATTCATTTATTATAAGATAGGAGATAAAGTTATAAACCCATATTTTGCATTTCAATGTGGACCATTATCAGCCTAATGCTATGCCCTTCACTACGACTACGAAGAGGAGGTCAACATGTAGAGAAACATCTTCCCTCAATAATTATTAACTTATTAAACTGGAAATCATAATGCTAATCTTAGTAATTTCCTTTCCAGGAATAGGACAGCCTTTGCCATTTTCTATATCTAGTTAATAGAATGAATTGTAAATCAGGAGGACACGTGGCTTTGAGGTCTGCTGCACAATGACCCCCTTCATTTAGGATACAGAATTGGTATTTACACAGTCGTTTGATTGTAAAAGAGAAAATTCTGCACATGACCTCACAGGTTATAGATCACATTTTAGGCCTAGTGCGTTATATTTAAAGGGATTCTCATAATTTAGTCCCAGCAGGGGCGGATTGGGAACTTAATGTGGCCTCGGGAAAAAAAACTAAAAGTGGCCCCATTTTGTAGGTGGGTCCAAACTGACAGAAGGTAGGACAACACAAGTAGACAAGGACAACACATATAGGTGGGTCCGCAATACCATAGTGTAGAACAAAATACCGCCCCAAAAGAACCAAATACCACAGTGCAGCACAAAATACTGCCACTTGGGCTAGAGTATGAAACTGTCCTGAGAACGGCAATACAGTTGAATTCAGGAGGCCTACATTAATTAATGCTGAGAGCATGAGATCTTTATGTACCTGGATGGTGGCCATGAGGAGATCTTGGGTGGCTCCCTGGGCAATGGCCCACCGGGAGATTTCCCTTTAGGGTCTATGGCCAGTCCGCCTCTGAATCCCAGTAATGTAATTTAGATTTCATCAACATTTATACAGAGTTATAGATGAATCGATTTGTTAGATCTATTATTTAACAGACTGACAAAGCATTTTTAAGATCAGTGTACTATCAAAGGGGTCTTCCGACTTTTTATACTGATGACGTAGTGGTGGGGGTCCGACATCCGGGACTGCCTCCTCACAGCTTAACAAACACGGCGCTGTACATTATATAGTGGCTGTGCTTGGTATCGTAGCTGAGCTCCTTTCACTTGAATGGGACTGAGCTGAGCCTAGGCCAAGTGACTGTTGAATGTGACATCACATGGTCTAGGGCGGGGATAGGCAACCTCCGGCACTCCAGCTGTTGTCAAACTACAACTCCCAGCATGCATACTTGCTCTGCTCTTCTAAGAACTCTTGTAGAAATAAATGGATCATGCTGGGAATAGTAGTGCCGAAGGTTGCTGATCTCTGGTGTAGGGTAAGCTGCGAGAAGGCCACATTACTCACAGGAGCACCGTGGCCTTCTCAGACAGCTGATCAGCGAAGGTCCCTAGTGTCGGACCCCCACCTATCAGAGTAAAGGTCATCAGTGTAGAAAAGTCAGAAAACCCCTTTAAAGAGGACCTGTAACCTCTCCTGACATGTCTGTTTTTAACAACTACCTACATCCAACAGGTAATAACAATCATGGAGCATCTATTCCTATATGACTGTATGATGTACCATCCCTTTATTATTACTGCTCGAAGTTATGAATGATTTACTATCAGTTTTTACTGAAGGTCCAGATGGGTGTTACCAGTCAGGTAACATCAAACTGCTAATACCCATCTGGACCTTCACTGCAGACTGCAAATAATTCATTCATCACTTTTAGCAGGAATAATAAAGGAATGGTACATCATACAGTCATCCGAATTGCAGAATTGGTATTACATGGGGAATTCACGTAGTTACTAAAACAGACATGTCAGGAGAGGTGACAGGTCCTCCTCTTTAAAACCTTTTTGCACAGGCTGTTGATTGGGTAAACAAAGGTTCCTACGAAACGTAATCCCCAATTATTGATGTGTGCAAACATGCCCAGCCGACAAATGGGCAAACACTAGTTTGTCAGCTTATTCCTGCATTTCTGCAGCATAAAATCATTGCTTGTCAGCAGCACATCCCCTTGTGCAAACTGCTGTCAACAAAGGTAAACTGAATGGAGATGAATAATTATATTAACGATTTTTCGTCCCCATACACTATACATGCAAATGATGATTGCTCTGTTTAGATTGAGCTTAAATATATTATATTAACGATTTTTCGTCCCCATACACTATACATGCAAATGATGATTGCTCCGTTTAGATTGAGCTTAAATGAACCCCGATAAAAAGGCTGTATCGTGGATCGGTCCATGCTATGAACTGGAATTCTATCCACGTAAAATAACTTTTAGACATTCATCAAATGCTCAGGATATATGTGAGATCACATCGGAAGGGGTCCGACACCCCACACCCCTGCCGATCAGCTTTTTGTTGTAGCTCCGGCGTGGGGGGAACTTGTTACTGCAGCACTGCTGCCATTCACACCAATGGGAGCGGCACTGTAGTTACCAGCTGTAAACAACAGAGCTACTCAGGAACAGCTGATCAGCAGGGGCGCAGGGCTGTGTACCCATGTAGATCTAATATTGATGGCCTATCATGAGGATAGGCCATAAATATACAAATCCTGGACAACCCCTTTAAGCTAGTGTATTCTAGATAATTATTGTTAGCTGTGGGTATAAAGGTCAATCTCTATTCATGCAATGTGATAATTAGGTGCATAATCATCAATATTTGAGGCATTACTGCATATCTATACAGGGCATATCAGTACAATAGGTCAAAGTTGTGCTTGAACCTGCATTCTGGTGCAAATGGTGGTAGGAGGACTGTGGGGAACCTGCTTACAAGGCCACACTTCCTAATCTAAATTATTTCAGTGCTGTCTGAACAATGACTACTTTGCACAAATACTGAAACTATAATGCCCTTGGGGAGAGATTGTCTCCCTTTTGCTAATGGGTGGATCCCTTTGGTGTCATCCCTTTTGCTAATGGGTGGATATGCAAAGAAGTGTCTCCCAAGAAAGAGAAGCATCTTGCCAGTGCCACCCATTGCAAGTAGCACCCAATAAGTCAAGATCCGACTTTCCAACAAGGCTTGGGATTTGACAAGGGATTATAGCCAAGCCAGATATCCATCCGTAGACAGTTGTTTCGGGGTGCTTGGTAGGGTTCTGGCTGGCTCAGTGTGATGCCTTGGAAGCAGCATAGGCAGGATTCTGAATCTCCTCAAATAAGGGGGCCACTTCTAAGAGGTGAAGCTGGCAAGATGGTTCTCTTCCATGGGAGATACCTCTTTGTATATTAGTTTCCCATGGGCATTGCCATTGCCAGTAATTCTCCATACAGAACCTGCCTCGTTAAGGAGATTCAGTACCCTGCCTAAGCCGCTACTGGGTGGAGAACCTGTTTGTAATGAGAGTCTGGAGAGGGAAAGAAAATGAGATCCTCATGCCCTCCATGGAAAAACTTGGCAACATAATGGGGAGCCCACTTTGAACTTTGCTATGGGGCCCGTTATTTATGTACACCATCAATGTTATACATTCAGTCCTTCAGGACCATAACCTAATGTAACGACTGGATAACTTCTTTCTATATTGTGAGGATCACATTCAACTTGACAATACAATGCATGTCTCCCCATACTAAATATCTGGCTCCCATGACCTCAGGGAAAAGTGCAGTTGGTATATAGATTTATATTTGCTATATACTGTATGTAGCCAATTCACAGACCTTGTTGGAAATGTATTCATCCATGTCATACATCGGGTATTTTTGTGCTTTAGGCCTCATGCACACGACCGTTGTGTGCATCCGTGGCCGTTGTGCCGTTTTCCGTTTTTTTTCGTGGACCCATTGACTTTCAATGGGTCCGTGGAAAATTCGGAAAATCCACCGTTTGGCAGCCGCATCCGTGATCCGTGTTTCCTGGCCGTGAAAAAAATAGGACCTGTCCTATTTTTTTCACGGCCAACGGTTCACGGACCCATTCAAGTCAATGGGTCCGTGAAAAATCACGGATGCACACAAGATTGTCATCCGCGTCCGTGATCCGTGTCCGTGATCCGTGTCCGTTTTTCCTATCATTTCAATGGCAAACTTGACTTACATTTTTTTTTCATTTTTCATGTCCGTGGATCCTCCAAAAAACAAGGAAGACCCACGGACGAAAAAACGGTCACGGATCACGGACCTGCGGACCCCATTTTTGCGGACCTTAAAAAAAAAACGGTCGTGTGCATGAGGCCTTAGGTTGATTATTTTTTTACTTTTTAGCTACTTTCAGCTGCTGTGTTATAGTACAGAGATACTAAACCTGTTAGAAAATGGACGATTTACTGAATAATCCATGTACTCAATGCTAAATTTGCATTCTATCGTATTTTAAGGAAGGAGGACATTTAGAAAACATTATCTCCTATATAATTACTTTGTGTACTGTAGATCTATGTTCAGAATAGAGTGTGGTATTCAGAAATGTTAGAAAATGTCAATCCTGCTATTTCCTCTTAATTACATATTTGATTCTCCTTTAATTTGAGACATATATTAGTTATTTTTTGTATAACAATGAATTTCTTGAAATTTGTTTCGGGTTTGATCCCAACTAATTGGTGGGAATATATCATTTGAGTACGAATAAATTCGATAAGAATTAAGTGTTCAGATTGCCCTGAAAAGTTGAATATGATATTCTGACGTCTCCTAGGACTGTATGGAAGTACTTCCATGCCAAGACATTGTTAGTAATCCTAAAGTGACAGCGACATACACTATTTGGCTGTGGTTATGGCAGACAGTGATAACAAATGCCCTGTTTAATAACACAAGTCATCCCTTTTGGAGGAAGATTCCTGCCTGTGTATATAGGCGCATGGTAGTATCGGAAGAAGCAATGGCTTGCTCTAACAAGCAGTCTAAAAAAGTTCTATTGCTGGGGGCAGATGCCTACCCATGTTATACACACAAGCTAGTATCAGGAAAAAGTCTGTGCTAAATATAATTTCAAAAGTTTCTTTTAATGTGCAATTGGACTTTTTACAATATGTTTTTTGGAAGAAAAAAAAGGCACAATTGCACAGTGCCTAATGCAACTATAATGCTTAAACATCATCAGCCAGTAGATTTTATATACATATATATATATATATATATATATATATATATATATTGCTTGGGCTACTAACCTGCTCCTGCACATAAAGAAAGATACTGTCTCTTTAAAAACGGATGCACTGGCAGCAGATTCTGTATTTATGTGAACAACCCAAGCCCTGTAACACAGAATACACTACCTGACCCTATTCTGTCCCTAGTACTAAAACCTGTCATTCTATCTATTAATTCAGCCTACCTAATTAAAAATATATTCCCAATCCTAAACTCTCTGTATTGTGTGTCTGTGACACTGATAATCCTGTGTCCTGTCACATCAGTGAACAAGCTGAGAATGGTATCTCTGCTCATGACCTTACATAGTGACTAGGACACAGGTCTATATCGTCCTTCCTGATTGGCTGTGAGGTTGACTGTAACGCATTATGGGCACGCATGCCAGCCTGGGCACTTCTGATCCTCCATCTTCATATCCCCTGCTCTGCTGTGCTCGCTGTTGTGACATGTAAAATGGCAGAAACGATTTTGCACAATTCGTCTAATCAAATTGCTAAAACTTCCATTTCATTTGGAATCAGAATTTTTGGAAATTCTAAACAAATTTTATTTGTTTAGAATCTTATCACTTATCTCTAATAACAAACACTGAAATGGCCCGAAAAAAATGTGTGTAGTTTGCCTGTATGTTTGCTTTGTCATTGATGGCTTTAATACAAGACCAATTGATTTTTAGTAAAGATAGGAACTGAAACAATACACATTAAGGCTCCATTCAGACGTCTGTAGAATGTGTCTGCACCCGTTCCGCAATTATCCGGAACGGGTGGGGACCCATTCATTCTCTTTGGGGCAGGAATGGGTGCAGACAGCACACAGTGTGCTGTCCACATCCGCATTTCCAGAGCGCAGCCAAGAATACACTACGGACGTGTGAATGGACCCTTACTCTAGCTGCAAGGAGGGATTCTTATTAAACAAAAAATCTTATTGTTGTTTTCCGTCACACAGGAAGTGTTCTTACATTGCCAAGTTCTGGTCTGTGGGGCTGCAGATGAGCGATCTCGGTGTGCTCAAGGCTGTCGTCGGAGAATGCGTAGATCAGCAGATATAAAAGAAGAAACAAGTCACCTCTCGACCCATCTCCTCACTGGAGGCCCCATAATAATAGACACAGAGGAGTAGTTTTTCTTCCATTCAGAACCACAGTGCTGTATATAAAATGCTTCAACACAAATTCTATTGCTCCATGTTTTTTATGCATTGTACAGTATATAAGTTTTTTTTTACCTTTTAGCACCACAACCAAGGTTGGCCTACAGATATGTAGTTGGGATGATCAGCAATAGACAGGTTATCAATATGTTGTTGGCTGCCTCAGCTTTCTCATGAAAGCCAAGGAATGCAGACAGTGGCCAAAGGGGCACTGTGTTTATCCAAGCATATTTACCCCTTTATTCTAGGGATTTCTGGCCCTACTTATTAGTTATTAGAGCCCCCACCCCAATATAAACTTCTCACGTGTCCCTATATTATGTACATACCTTATTGAAATGACGGTGACATGTACAGGCACATTTTTGAAGTTAAGTTAGGTGGAGCCTACATTGCCATTATTTGCACCAAATTTATCAGACGTCACAAGTTGTTTTTGGGGCAGCGACATTTGTTGGATTTGTGTAGTTTCTTAAAATTTCAAAACTGGAATGGGTGCTGCGAAATCACAATAAGTTCTAGAAGCTCTTACTGATTATTACAAAGTTTCAGCCATTTGCGTCTCATTCTGGAAGCAATGCGTTTCTAATATCAGAGCTATACTGGACAGTCATGAACAGTTATAATCATACGTACTTAAATATAGGACGGCAATAGGGAGCAGAAGGAAAAATGGCAATCAACAAATTATGGACGACTACTGGCTGAAAACAATATACTCCAAAATAAAATTTCAACAATTTGGTAGGAGTCAATATACTTCTTCTGGGCAAGGTTTGTTAAAGTGTGCAATGCGGCTTAGCCTTAAAGAGGACTTGTCACATCCTCCAAAAATGGCCAATGTCTTTACCTGCTGCAACTGTTCATATTTCTAGTCCTCCATTAGTTTGGGCTCCTGATATGCTATTGAGGCCATGTACTGTCAAGGGGACGGTCACCACCTTTGATTCTGAACAGGAAGTGAACAATTCTGAACAGGAAGTGAATATTCCAATCAGCGTGGATAGCACCAGAGAGCGCTCTGGTTCACTCCCCACTGAGAATATGCTCCGGTGACCGCTCCTCCTTGAGAGAAGCGGCCATTATTGGAGGACATGACAGATCCTTTCTTAAAGAGGCTATATGTCTGCAGTTTCAGAAAGACAGTGGCAGCCCTAGTTGCATGAGTCATAATAATCTGTGAACCATTTTGACTTTTACATACTGATATGTTATTGACAACCTGCCAAGAAATATAGCTGTTTACTTGATAGTGATAACATGATAGTATATTATTTTGCTTTTTTCTGCTAGAAGGCTTGTACAGTTATAAGATTAATAATATTATAATAAGATTATAATAATAAATCTGACATTGTAAAAATAAGGAGTTAAAAATGTAAACCTAACCCATCAACGGGGTTGTCTCATAAAGACACCTTTCTGCACGCTCTATTAAAGTGTAACTGAGGGGCGTTTCCTGCTCAGATTGCCCCTCTATGAACCCCAATGGGGAGCCACCAAAAGACAGAGGTTCTTGCTATGGCAGATTTGAATCATGCTCTTTATAGCTGATGGAAAATTCACCTAAATTCATAAGCTGCCAGGGGTATGAGAAGCTGGTTGATTGCCACTTGCTATTGGGAAAGTAGCTACCTTCATGAGACATCCCCGTTTTAAACATATTATTTTGTCCAATAAAAATATGAATGCTTCTGTTTTATTATAGCTATCTTTATTGAGAGTCAGTCAGGTGCACCACAATAGGATCAAATGTATTTTTGTATTCATATATAGGAGCACAAAATAGGGAACATAGTTATGCCAACGCGTGAACTAATGTGAACAAAATATGTATAATCCTTCTGAATCTCAAAGAAGGTTCGCTGCTTCCTGCTAACAGCAAAGCTGGCAATTCACTAAGCTCATTCAGCTGAAAGTTGTGTCTCCTGGCTGGGCATGCATGTGTTGTGAGCGGGAGATGGGAGAAAGCTACTGCCAGAAACCTCTGGTAGGCAGCTTATCTCCATGAGAAGAAATGGAGCAGGCACATTGAAATCAAATACGTTTGCCCCTTCTCTTCTCTCACATCTGGCATTGTGGGGAGAGTTGGGTGGACTCCATACACTTTTGGTGGTTGGCTGATCCCACCAAAATTAGCAGGTTTGCCAACCTACATAAAATGTGTACGATCAGCTTAGATTAAAAGAGAGTAGAGGGGCAATAGAACACATTCCCAAGTAAGGGCGGCCAAACACATTCAACAGCTGTCTCACCCGACTCCCTCATACATATAAATGTTCAGCTTGGCTGAACATGTATGTGCGTTCTATGAGGAGAGCATGGAAAGCGTCTGCCAGACACTTCTGGTGGTGGCTTATCTCCCGGGAGAACAAAAGTCAGAGTCGGGAGTTCTCCACACACATTATGGCCAAACTGAGGGTTCTCGGCAGGTTTGGCTGGCAATACAGAAATGTGTATTATCTTACTGATAAAAGGTATAATCCATAGAATACCATACAATTAGCTCTTTAGGGGCTTCTCTACAATATACCAGGTAACATTGGTGATCACTGTAAAATTTGATGATCAAACCTTGTGTTGATCAACTAGGGTCCAACACCTTTTTAGTGGAAATGTTCGCTCCTGTGTATCTGGCACAATTTGTATGTGTTCTGCATGATTCCATGGATGGTTCCATTGCTGGGATATTCAGCATTGGGTATCTCAATAAATAGTTGTTTAATCAGAAGGAATTTGTAAATATGTGTGTCATGGCATGACCATCAGAATGGCAACTCCCAAATCCATCCCTGGAATCTAGAAATAGCTGGTCTTCACGTTCTTCAGCCTGTTGTTATACAAGCCTGAAGGCCAGATACAACTTAACCTATAAGTAAGCAGATGAGCTACTTCTGATTGCAGTAGTACAGTGTTCCTCAGTGAATATCTACACAGTGTTGAAGAGTCTCTGCATTGTCCACTTGGCTATGCACTACCGCAGTCTTCTATGATGTCTGGTTGACGTCTCTATTATTCTTACAGTTCATCTTTTTCCTCCTCATTGCAGATACAGGATGATCTTTGACTGTTCATGAAAGGTTTGCATCCCAAGGTCCAGACTGTGTTAAAAACTGTGTCAGCCACTGACTCGCAGGCTGCAAGGAAACAGAGCACAGTTTACATATACATGCTATTAATTGATATTTTATGTTATTATATAATTCAACTTTTCCGGAGTAGTTTTGCAGATGTATTTGATGTTTCATAGAATAAGGTGCTCTTGGTTATAATACAGGCGGCAGCCCAGGATCAGCGATACATTGTACACTATTTACAGAATTACTATATTTGTCAGACTATAAGACACCACCCAGGATTAGGCAACAGAAAATAAAATAAACTATTTTCTACTTATTAAAACATCCCTGGTGGTGTAATGAAGTTGAGGGGTTAAAGGCACTAACTTTGGGACCTAGTGTAGAGGGGGTTAATAGTTTTGGTCAGCTTCTGTTAACCTTAGTGTGTTATCTGCTGACCATTGTAACAAACAGCAATGGCTGATGTGATCACCTCAATAAATGTATCCTCCTCAAGTAAATGTGTCCTCTTTTAATTGCTTCATGATGTCCCATCATGCTTGTACTGCTGGATTGTTTATTTTTTAGTTGTTTTTTTTTTTTAAACTCTCCATGATCATGACATTATACAAATACACACACAGCTCTGCAGTACACATATTATACATACACTGCTTCACTGAATACATACACACAGCTTGGCTAAGTGTACACACACAGCTCTGCTGCATAAATACACAGCTCTGCAGTACACACATTATACACATACAGCTCTGTAGTATGCATATTATACGCACACAGCCCTGCTGCATATGCATAACTGTGCATACAAACACAAAGCTCTGCTACACACACATACACAGTTTTGCTGCACACATCCCCAGCTCTGCTGCTTGCGTGCACACGCACACACACACACACACAGTCCTGCTACATATGTATGCATACACAAACCTTTAACCCTTTCCAGACCTCCACCATACATATACAGCAAAAGTCCAATCTTTAAAGATGGCACCCACTTGCAAACCTCGGAATTCACTAAAAGAGTGTCTTATAATTTGTCTATAAAATCGTTTTTATTAATATGCTAATTAGCTCAATAAGGACCCCAAGGTGATGTCCCTCTGGCCGTTGGAGCCCAGCCGCACCCATTATCTTGGAGCCCAGCACCGCCCAACTGCTAATTTATTCACTGCTCATCGCCGACGTAATGTGTTTGTTGCGCCCGAGATCTCACGCATGCACCGCGGATACTCATGTCAGCGCCCACGCAGTTTCCTGGCTTCGGCCTCACAGAACGAAGTGCGCATGCGCCGGCTTTGCTCGACCCGGAAATGCGCGAGATTTCAGGCACAACCAACACATTACGTCAGCGAAGATGAGCAGTGAATAAATTAACAGTGGGGCGGTGCTGGGCTCCAAGATAATGGGCGCGGCTGGGCTCCAACAGCCAGAGGGACAGCCCCTTGGGCTCCTTATTGAGGTAATTAGCATATTAATAAAAGCTATTTTATAGACCAGTTGCAAGACACAGGGCAGTAATACTAGTATATTGTAATATAAATCATGGAGACTGATGTGTTCATGTTAACAGCTCAGTAAGTGAAATCCTGGTGACAGTGTCCCTTTAAAGGGGTTTTCTGACTGTTATATACTAATAGAATATCCTCAGGATAAGACATCAGCATCTGATCCGTCGGCACCCATGACTCTTGCAATCAGCTATTTGAGGAGTCCATGGTGCCTACTATTTTACAGATTAACATTGTACATGCCTCTTTATGTACTCAGCTGTTCATCTGTACATGACACCAGAAAGGAGTTAAAATGAAGTGGAATGTTTGTGCCATGTAACACATTGGTGTACTTTCATGTTGATTTTGTTTTTCCATTTCATCGTATTACATAACCTTAATGCTGATGAAGTGCACTGGGAAGAAAGGTATATCCTAATATCAATCTTCCTTCTGAATCCTGACCTAGACCTCTCACCCAGTTAAGTCAGTATTCTCTGCTCTGCACTGATGAGGGGCAATCACCCCGAAACATCTGTCTGCAGATGAGATGCTGGTTAATTATTATCCAAGTCATGTCTCAAGGCATTTTGAGAGGCTGAACTTTGACTTATAAGATAGCTAGCTACCTTATATCCAGTAGCATTAGAGGCAGAACTTGCTATGAGCTCATTTGCATACCCTCTTCCTAGAATTCGAGGAGCGTTGCCTGGCCTAGAAGTTTAGGTGCTCTCCATAAGGAGATAGAGTATTCCCCAAACACTTGTGGGATTGACATGTCACATTCTGATTCACACATTGTTACCCAGGCTGGTCGTGAACGATGACTAGAGGCTCAATTGACTATTTTTCCATGACTTATGCCTCAGTGGTGCCCTAGGCTGTTACCTACTCTGCCTACCCCTCATCCTGGCCCTGACACCATGGTTTCTGTATTATCAGTCCAAGCTTTCTCCATTCTGCAACCACTGGCAGATGTGAGCACAGATGTAAGCTTGTTTTTGTGCAGTATATCAGTTTCACAACTCTCTTTAATAGCTTTATAATGGCATTGTTGGCCAAATGCCTTGGCGAAGATATTAAGAAACAATTATTACGAGAAATGATAATATGAGATAAATTTCCCTAAACATTTTATGGTCAAATTAATAAAACATGACAGCATGAAAAACAAGAAATTGTCCTCCTAATAACTGTATAATTAAAAATCTTCTACTAGGAAATACCAACCTTCAACTTTGGAGACAAACCCCAGGCTTTTCTTCAGGTCTGAGCAGATGGAGTGCAGACACCAGCGGAACTTTGCATCACAGCGGTATTTGTTTGCCCCACAAGTGTCATAGCAGATATCCAGTTGGTTACAGCATTTTGTCATAGCTGGGATACCCATGTCCAACTGTGAAGAGATAAACGGCAAGATTTAAAAGTGGTTGTCTAGCTCAATAAACCCATTTTCTAAGTTAATAAAGTTATTCATGATTCAGGACCTCCATCTGTTAACTGAAGAGAAGATCTGGAAGACGTGGAGTGTCCAGATTTCATAAGGATATTGGCCCTGATTTCTGAAGACCAGTGTGCACTATGCCACTCTTGATGGGCCCTGCTCCATCAGAGGAGGCATTTTATTTTATATAAATTAAATAAATTAAGTGCCACCTCCTGCAGTTCATGTGTCAGACTGAAACCTACTCCAGATTGTAGCTGCCAGAGATTTCAGTCATTAATGCCAGTTTATAGCGTACTGTAAATGATGAAAAGTGTTGCAGGGTCTATGGCCCTGCCCACACTCTGCCCTCACCACAAACCCCTTTTGGAATCTGCCGAAGGCAGCGTAAAAACACCAGTTGCAACTAGGTTTAGTTGGTGTTTTGAAAGTTGTAAAGCCAGGTTTCATCACTTTTTAACGCCAAAAACACAGAATAGAGGAATAATAAATGAACCCTATTTATTCACTTTAATGGAAACCATGTAATTCTCTATTTCCCCTGTGGTGGCACTGCAGGAAAATTAAATACTTTATGCTGTATTTCCTTGGAAACCACTTTTTTTACATTAGGGCAAATTTACTATCCAGCAGAATGTACAACTACAATGTAGTTTGCACCTTATTCTTCAAGATGGTGGGTTTTTTTGTTTTTGTTTTTAAATCGGTCACAAACAGTGTCCTTGCAATACCCCAGAGAGTGTATTTGCAACTGTAATGTTTTATATGTATAGTTACTGTATGTATTTTTTATGTATTGGCTGTGTGTTCCAACAGAGGAGGTTATGGTTGGCAGGAAAGGGATAAGCACCCTGTTCCTCTTGGTAGAAGAGGGCTAGTCCTGTTCCTGCCAGGAGAGGGAGTTCCACTCTAGCCAGGGAGAGGAGAGGTAAAGTTCCAGTAACAGCATCTTTTTCCTCTGTGAGACCAACACTCCAGACGGAAACTCAGAAACCAGATATTATTCTCCTGAGAGACCAGCACTCTAGATAGATCAGAGAAATTTAAGAGCACAGCTACATGAAAGCACCAATGCTACAAGACAGCAGAGTTATCAGTGAAATAAAGCTTTACAGATATTGCTGCAGGGTGAGGGACAACAGCTCAGACACCACCACCTACCTAAACCATTGTGCTTGTTAGTGCCAACCTATTGCCATCTAACCAGCCACCATATCTCCTCATCTGGTGCCAGAAACTGCACTTTGTACTTTATACTGCTGGATGTGCCACAAGTTATATTTTGCAGACACTTTTATATGTTTACTTCTGGTCTAATTTTTCAAGCCTAAATTCCACTGCACTGATCACCAGGGAGCACACCGCAACACTTCATGAAGGCCACTACTAGGGTTGTTGCGGGTATCGAAAAATCGATACCCAATCGATACTTTTTTACAAGTATCGATTCGGTACTGTGATTTGCACTTTTTCGATACTGGGCTGCGCAGCCCATTATCTCCTATGACACAACATGGCGCTCCGCCAGAAAGACAGTGGAGAAGGCGGGAGAGGGAGAAGGAGGGAGGGATTCCCTCCCTCCTATGACGCTGCCGCCGCTGAGCCCAATGGAGTAAGCGGGCTCTGAAGATGCCTGCATCACTGCCACCAATGACTGTGCGTTTAATTAAAGGAGGAGGAGGGACGGGGGAGGTAATAAACTGCTGCGCCGTCTGACTCTGAGACGAGTGAGCGCTGAGCTCAGCGAACGGCACCAGCGGCAGCGGAGCAGCCTCCTCCTTCGTCCTGAGTCACTCACACTTGTCTTGTGTGCTGCGCCGTCTGACTGAGACGAGTGAGCGCTGAGCTCAGCGAACGGCACCAGCGGCAGCGGAGCAGCCTCCTCCTCCGTCCTGACTCCTAACTGAGTCACTCACGTTTGTCTTGTGTGCTGCGCCGTCTGACTGAGACGAGTGAGCGTCAGCCCGAGCCCCAGAGTCAGTGAGACTGAAAAGCAGCCAGCCCAGCATAGCAGGTACCTAGCCTAGCCCACAGCCAGACCCAGTGCAAGAGTGATGATTAGCCTGCCTCAAAATAAAGGCAGGCAAAAACCATATCTATAAGGAAGACAGCCAGCAAGATTTGGGGTTAATGTGACTCATTAACCCCAATCTTGCCACTACCCATGTTTTAAACATGATGGGGGTCACTTATTTTTAATGTCAGGCTGGGCGCATGCTTTTGGAGTCTTTGGCATGGACCCCATGTGCCTCACATTAATAGTAAGTGACCCCCAAAGTACCATCTAAGGCTACTTTCACACTTGCGTTTGAACGGATCCGATCATATTAATGCAGACGGAGGCTCCGTTCAGTACGGATCCGTCTGCATTAATAACTTAGAAAAATTTATAAGTGCGAAAGTAGCCTGAGCGGATCCGTTCAGACTTTCAATGTAAAGTCAATGGGGGACGGATCCGCTTGAAGATTGAGCCATATGGTGTCATCTTCAAGCGGATCCGTTCCCATTGACTTCCATTAAAAGTCTGGACGGATCCGCACGGCCAGGTGGACAGCTGAACGCTGCAAGCAGCGTTCAGCTGTCCGCCTGTCCGTGCGGAGGCGAGCGGAGCGGAGGCTGAACGCCGCCAGACTGATGCAGTCTGAGCGGATCCGCATCCATTCAGACTGCATCAGGGCTGGACGGAAGCGTTCTGCTCGGCTCGTTAGCTCCTTCAAACTAAGACTACTTTCACACTTGTGTCTGAGGCGGATCCGCTCATATAATGCAGACGGTGGCTCCGTTCAGAATGGATCCGTCTGCATTATATTGTTAACAAAAATTCTAAGTGTGAAAGTAGCTTCAGACGGATCCGTCCAGACTTTTACATTGAAAGTCAATGGGGGACGGATCCGTTTGAAGATTGAGCCATATTGTGTCATCTTCAAACGGATCCGTCCCCATTGACTTCCATTGTAAGTCTGGACGGATCCGCACGCCTCCACACGGCCAGGCGGACACCCGAACGCTGCAAGGAGCGTTCGGGTGTCCGCCTGCTGAGCGGAGCGGAGGCTGAACGCTGCCAGACTGATGCATTCTGAGCGGATCCGCATCCACTCAGAATGCATTGGGGCTGGACGGAAGCGTTCGGGGCCGCTTGTGAGCCCCGTTTGAACCACCCGAACGCTAGTGTGAAAGTAGCCTAAGGGGGGAAATAGTTATTAAATAAAAAGTGTAAAAAAAACCCCCACCAAAATATGAAGTATAAATGACCCCCTTTTCCCAATTTCACATATATAAAATATATAAATAATAAACATATTACATATCGCCACGTCAGAAAAGTCCAAACTATTAAAATATAAAAAAAAAATCTAGGTGGTGAACGCCGGAACAGAAAAAAATTAATAAAAACTGCGCGATTCGCCATTTTTAAACATGTGGAATGCACGTGGCTTTTTTGGTTTATTTTTTTCGCGTGGTATCGAATGGTATCGAGTATCGCAATACTTTTTCATGGTATCGAAACCGAATCAAAAATTTGGTATCGCAACAACTCTAGCCACTACCACTCCCATCCTCTACATCGGCTCCTCAGTGGTTTGAAGTGATATCATCAGTATTAAAGGCACAGCTATCCCCACAAAAAGTCCTGTGGTATAAAATATTAGGCTTTGTGTTAGGAATTTACACATGCTTTTACAAGGACACACGGTAGTCTTCACAGCTAAAATACTCTATGTTGCTAAGAACGTTATTAAAATGACGATGGTTATTATTGATAAGTATATATAATAGGGTCATAAAGAAAGCCAATGTATTGGTCTTAAATGCTCCTTTCCAGTTCTGAACGCTATCAATCTAATTAAACCACTGGCTCTTCCATTCGCACTGGAACATCTGCTTTAGACCTTAGGTGTCAAACATAATACATATTTCATGACTATGTTTTTCACATGTTACAAAATGCTTCACTGAATAACTCATAAGTAAAGCTATCAGCCCTCCTATGTTAATAACGACTTCTGCTTTTCCCACTCAAATCCTTACAGACCTTCGGTCCTGTTTATAAAGCAGCATTAGAAATCTTTGCTTTAGTCGGCCTCTTTACAAGATTTCTTTACTCTTAACACTATCCGATGAACCAGCTGCCAGCCAAAACATTCTTGGATCTCCTTTGATCTTAAAGGGATTATCCAGTTATATCAAGGCAATTGCACTATTTACTGCTTATACTTTGACATATATTTTGCCTAGTATTAAATGAGTTTCCCCAACATTAAATATTTATTTATTTAGTTTTTATTCCAAAAATGCTCTAGTTCCTTTTACTTTTTCTATAATGGTGCCCCTCTTAGTACTCCACTGCCCCCTGGTGTTCAATCTGTATAATAATGAGCATGTACTGCTACTGAGCTGAATGAGCAGGTCACACATGGTCTATTTCGTCCTTCATCCTTTATAATGGGATAACCACTTTAAGGGCTCCCAGAGGAGCTCTTTGGGCTCCATAGGTATTGAATCAGCATTCACATCTAATGCGTCCATTGGTGGTGTATGTATATAAGTGTATATACAGTGTTCATCTCAACTTTATTTATATGAAAAGCAGAGACAAAGAAAGACAACAGACTAAAGAGTCAGCACAGTGGTCATTAGTCCTCCGAGGCCCCAGCGTGGCAGAACATGTCTATGTTATAAGCCATGCAAGCACTGGAGGCTCTGTATAATCTTATAACTACCGCCATGTCTATGTTAAATCAATATTTTATTTGTCACGTTTTCTTATAGATCTTATCTCTGTTACGAGCATCCAGCAATGCTATTGATTCAGTTTTATGCTGTGCTGTGGGTAAACAAAGCTAAAAAATTGACTTCGAACAGATTTCTAAAGTAAAATAACAAAGCAAACTAGAGAATTTTTTATATTAATATATTAGGATTAATATAATAGCTGCCAGCCAAACGATCGTTTGATCGGCAGCTATCTCAGAGCTATGACTCTGACTACAGAGTCAGAAGGCCCCTATACATCCCTATTCACACGTCAACAAGTGTTTTGCGGTCTTCAAATTGCGGATTCTCAAAACACAGACACCGGCCATGGCCGGCACTATGATAGAAATGCCTATTCTCGTCCGTGGCTGCAGACAAGAATAGGACATGCTCTTTTTTGCTGTGCTGCGAAATGGCATTACGGATGCAGACAGCACATGGTGTGCTGTCCGTATCTTTTGCGGCCCCATTGAAATGAATGGGTCCACACCCGTTCTGCAAAATTGTGGAATGGATGTGGACCCATTCATGCGGACGTGTGAATGGACCCTTAGACTTTCAGCCAGCAATACATTAATGTGTATGGGGGAGCCTTTACTTAAAGAGAAACTGTCACCACAAAATGTGGCCCCCGTGTACAACTGAACTCAGAAAAAGCTTAAAATTTATAACTTACAAGATTTACTTTATTTTTCCCCATAAAAGTATACATCAGTCTGCTCAGCTCCTCCTGCTCTAAAACAGGATGGCCGCAGATTACGTTGCATTTTGTGGTGACAGGTTTATTGTCAAGACCACACAAATGAGGCAGAGCATGTGGCTGCTATGGGTTTATGAAAAGCAATAAGGGAAGGGGGGGGGGGGGGGGGTAACAAACACCAGACCCTTTTGGCCTGGGTAACAAACCCAACCACGATGGGGGGATTTTGGTCTCTGATATGGTTCTCCCTCTCTTCTATGTATGTCACATTCACACTAACACAGCAGGGGAGAGGAGTAGCATAATTGTGTATGAAGAAGGCATATGGGACAAATAGCTGGGGCAAATCACCAATCATGAAAACAGGGGTTATATGTCCTGTAGGAGGGCGCAAGGGTCCGTCATTAACGGAAGTTTAGATTCCTGGCCTTGGTGAGGTCAGAGCCGGTAATTTCATGTGTCAGTGGCAGCTAGTGCTGGCTGACATGGTTTTGCTATTTAGTAGGGCTGTAAAGCCGATCTGGTCCGGCTCTTACTGGGAGCAGCCAAAGTGCAGGGTGGGTGGCTTCTCCCTACGTTCCAGGCCGGGTCTTTGTTTGGACTATAAAACACTGGCAGCACTGTCAGATGGTGAGAATTTACTCCTCTCTGACAGTGAAGCTCTGTCAGTCTCTGTGTTGGGACCTGGGAGTTTGGGCCTGGGTAAAGGCCTGCTACCTTGCTGGTGTGAGAGCAGGTGATTTCCAAGGACTTCTGCATTGCTGCATGGTGTGAAAAAACACCAGACAAGGTGACTGTTTTCCTTAAAACTGACTTTTTGTTTTGCTTATCCTTATGTGTGAATAAACACTGAACGGTTAAGACTTTGTTTTTGCCTCTGTACTGCGTCCGCAAGCCTGTCTACCAAAGCAAATCCCCACAGTCCACTATTTGAATAGTGCAACAATCCAGCATGTGGACTGCAGCTCCATTCAAACTCTTTGGAATTGACAGCATAGCCCTTTGGCTATCTTCGGCAATCCATTGGCTATCTTCGGCAATCCCACAGAATAGTGCAGATGCTCACCCACCATTCTGTTCAAACAGGGGATGCGGGACCTAGTTTTCCTGAAAAGTGGGAGTCCCGATGGTCAGACCCCCACCAATTACTCACTTATTCTTGGAATAACTTTTTCAAGGTAGCCAAACACTTTATAGAGAATGGCGTTTCATGTGCTCTTGATCTAGTTGGCGCTGGAGTGAGAGGCTTCTAATTTATTAAAAGATGCAGGCCTTTTAATAAATTAGGCACATCTCTGGCTGGCTGTGCCCAAGGTCAAATCTTCTCTATCTATGATCTGGCATAGATTTGGGATATACTTTACACAAGTTTCTCGTGTAAATTATAGTAGATTTGCTTGGCTGTGAGTGATCAAACCCTTCTACTAAGCCATGCCCATACCATACCCACTTTTATTAAAAGTGCCAAGGGTTCTATAAACTCTCAAAAACCTATCATTTTTGTGGTACACAGGGGATGATAAATATCATGAATTTCCACCTAGCACTCTTACAAAATGTTTTATTTTTTACCTGTTAGAAAGGTACATTATGTAAAATGTAGTGAAGATAATCTTCTTACCAGTGACTATTTGTGAGTTATAACCTTCCTTCTGATCTTCAGCTGTCATGTGACCAACACTCTAACTGTCCACAGTACAGGAAGTCAGTTACTTCTTTTTTCATTCCTATGAGACTTATATTAAGGCTCCCTTAAGAATACACAGATAAACTAGCTTTCTCCATCCACACATAAGATGCTGTGTTATTTGGAGAGTCAGAGTGTTGGTCACATGACACAGCTGAGGATCAGAAGGGAAGGAATAACTCCATAATACAGACACTGGTAAAAAGATTACCTTCACTACAGTTTACATCATGTACCTTTCTAACAGGTCAGAGAATAAAAAAATGTGTGATAGTGTTTCTCTAACCACCTATCTTCTCTGCCTGTAGCCACCACTGAATTTATGAGACATTACTGTGTCTGTCATCGAATCTGCCACCATGATTGATATATAACTTTAGGGGGAAAAATTAAGTATAAATTGTAACTTTTACATTTAAATCTCTGTTCATTCTGAGTTTAGGAGTCTTGCAGGAACTGTGCATACACTAATAGCTGTCAATGCCTGATTAGTACTACGCGCATGGCTTCTAAGGTCAGAATGAGCAGCAATTTAAATAAGTTTTACTGAATATTTTCCTAGAAACTATAATTCAGTTTCCTCAGCTCCTCCTGCTCTATAACATGTGGTGTTAGGAAGTACTAGAGTCACCATCCAAACCACAGCCAGTGACCAGGGAGGTACTAAGAGAAGTAAACAGGCAGAATCAAAACCAGAAAAATACATACACAGTCAATGAAGAACACGAGAAGTTAATCCAGAGGAGAGCCAAGGTCATTTACCAGGAGAGTCAATATAAACAGGCACAAGGGTGCCAAAAACAAGCTCAAAGTCAGATCACCAGAAATATCAGAATGAAGTCACACAGTATAAAGCCTAGAATTCTAAACACAATCACAAACACCCATTGGTTAAAAAAAAAAAAAACTTGTAAAAAAACAAACACAGAGATGTGGTCAGTGACTACACAAGCTACAGTTTCTAAAGCAGAACAATGAGAAAATGTTAAACCCGTGTTCAAAAACATATTAGAAACATTAAAAAGGGCCTAGAGACCCACAGTGTCTCCCTGCATGTTAAAAAGTGCCTTAAAAAAATTCAAAGGGTTTATCCTTTATTGGGATCGAATTGGTTAAAAATCTGTGTCGGGGAGGGGATCCCATCGCACAGATAAACCGGAAAGAAGTAGAGTGGATGTTTAAGTTAGGTACCTTCCAACCAAAGGCATTGAATATAGAGTGTGATGTGAAATCCTGTCTTGTGTGAATAACTCACCTATGAGACGGCACGCAGTGCTATGCGATATTGAAGGACCTTCGGATGAATGGAGGAGTTGTAATAGCTGATAGACTGGAACCTCTCACGTGAAAGGGGTCACATGGTGAAAGGCGGGGAAACATCTTTTTATGAATGAGGAACGATGTCAGAGGAGGCTGTGATTGCTGTTCATTAGGAAAGAGATTGAAGGTTGTGGGTAGTTATTAATGGTGCGTAGAAATAGATATATTTATGGATTAAGTGTCATCAGGTTGAATAGTGGTGGGAGATAAGAGATGGGATTCAGAAATAATAGGCAATAATAAAATAGTGCCTTTTGATTCCACCGGATTGTTATAATAACATGTATTACTCAGGATGAATTGTTTTATTCCCTATGTATTTTTATAGGTTTTTCTATATGTTATTACTCAGGATGAATTTTATTTAATTTATTATGTATTTCTATTGGTTTTCCTACATGTATTTTATGTACGGTATCTTTACCAACCTTTTTTGTGTTTAGACCAAGACCTTTGTGATTGGTTACACAAAATATGGGTGGATATTTGGGGTAATTTAAGATGGCCCTTAAAGGGATTTACCAATTTCCCCTGATGAAGCGCGAAAGCGAAACTCGGGTCGGGCAGGAGTAGGAGACAGTGTTTTATATTTGTGATGAGCTTTGTGAGTATAATGAAACCTTTTTACCTGATTGGAACTATCAGAACTTCACTATTGGTGCGATCTCTCGATATCCACAGGATTGTGTTGGACGAGAGGAGTATTTGTGTGGAAGGCGATTTAGTTCCCTGTGTCCAAATATGCTGATGGTTCTGGCTAGAGTGAAGAATCCAACATTGCTAAAAAAAAAAGCAGCGTGGTCATACCTTGAAAACGCATTGACTGTCTGTGTGAATATTGCCCACTTCACATTTGGGACCAGCGATGCTGACAATACAGGCAACGTACCGAAGTGTTTCTTTTAATTATATAGAAGAAAAGTCCGATTGTGGCAAAACTTGGCATGCAGTTATGTCTCAGGCAGATATGTAAATCATTACAGGTGTGGTCTGATTAGACACTGGGTCTTGCCACAAGAGGCCTTAAAAGAGCTTCCCCTGCTGACCTATAAAAAGGTTTTTAGAGGCTACTTTTGGAAAGTGTACCTCTTGTTGAGAGATGGCACATGATTGGACGGAGAAAAGGATGGTCCTTTTGACAAATTGCCCACCATTTAGGCCATTCTGACCTAGCTTTTCAGAGGTATTGGAAGCAGTGGTTATGTAAGGACACACATGGCAAACAGGCCCTGGACGGACCAGACAGACCACCAGTAGAGAGGACTGTTTGATCCACCGACACAGCTCGAACAGTTTTATTGTATACCATCCAGGCACAGGTGGCACCTTCATTACACACCCCTGTCTCTGCCAGGAGCTTAAAGGGAACCTGTCATCAACTTTATGCTAACCTCACTGAGGGTAGCATAAAATAGTGACAGAAATGCTGATCTCAGCGGTGTGTCACTCGTGAGCTAAATGTAAGTGGTTGCCGAGAACCAGCATCATAATCAATGCAGGCCAGGCCTTGAAAAGAGTCAAATCTACCTGAGAAGAGTCATTGGTTATTCATAATCTCCTGCTCTCTCACCCATCTGCTGATGATTGGCAGTTCTCTCCTAGAGAGAAAGGGAGAAATCTAGGTAGAAGACTGTCATCAGTAGATAGGTGGGATAGCAGGAATTCATGAATAACCATGACTCTTCTCAGGTGGCCAGGACTCTTTTCCAGGCCTAGTCTGCAATGATTGTGATGTTGGTCCTCGGCAACCACTTACTTTTAACTTATAAATGACAGACCGCTGAAATCAACTCACCTGTCTCTACTTTATTCTGCCGTTAGTATGGGCAGCATAAAGGTGATGACAGGTTACCTTTAAAGGGGTTGTTTCAAAAAGCTAATACAAGGTACTTACTAATATATTGCGAGTGTCCATATCGCCTCCTTTCCTGGCTATATCAATTTTTCCATCACATTATATACTGCTCGTTTCCATGGTTACGACTACTCTGTAATCCAGCAGTAGTGGCCATGCTTGCACACTCTAAAAAAAAGTGCTGGACTATGTGCACTCCCGCTGTCTCGGCCACAAGAGAGGCTGGCGCTTTTTCTTATATTGTGCAAGCACGGACTCCACCACTAGATTGCAGGGTAGCCGTAACCATTTCGTCTTTAGTGATGAGTCCAGGTTCTGTTTGGATTCCCACAACAGTCAGGTTAGAGTATGGCGGCCTTGTCGTGTGCGATTCAATGCTATCTTTGCTGTGAAGCAACACACTACCCCAACTGCTGATGGGGTGATCTGGGGAGCCACTGCATACAGCAATCCGTCACCCCTAGTAGTTATATGAGGGACACAGGGCCGTCTTTAATGCGAAGCAAAAGGGGCAGCTGCCCCGGGCCCAGTTGCTCCTGGGGGGCCCAAGGCAGCTGCCTCTTGAGCCCCGCTGGCCACTGCCCACAAATTATTTTTCGTCCCATAAGAAGCATTTATTCCCCCAAGAGTGGGGGGGGGGAAATGCCCCCTGCGTCTTATGGGGTAAATACTAATCAGCGCTGATTAGTACCAAAGGACCGGGAAGCGGTGAAAGCTCTGTACTCACCGCTTCCTGGTCCTCTGTTGTTGGCTGTGCAGTGGCTGCGCACAGCGTGACCTTACATTATTTTATTTGCGCTGATGGCTGGGAGCTAATACATGAGGCTGAGGGGCTGATGCATGAGGCTGGGGGGATGATACATGAGGCTGGGGGGATGATATGAGGCTAGGGGTCTGATATGAGGCTAGGGGCTGATACATGAGGCTGGGGGGCTGATACATGAGGCTGGGGGACTGATATATGGCATTGAGACATGAAATTCAGGGGGTGTGTGTTCCACATGCATGCTGGGTCCCCTTTGATTTTTATCATTTTTGGCCCCAATGCTGATTTTAATTAGCATGAGTATAAAGCTTAGCCTGCTCCTCCCCACTCACTGGAAGCCCCTGACACGAGGAGAGGTATGGAATGGGTAGTGGACTTGACATGCATGTTGGTACTTGCATCCCCTGTATTCAATGGAAGCCATTTTAGCGCCAAAAATGATAAAAATCAAAGGGGACCCAGCATGCATGTGGAACCTACACCCCCTGAATTTCATGGTCGCTGTAATGGCACTTAACAGGTAGAACTTAGTGTTAGGTTCCCGTCTTACAGAGATCGCCTTGACGTGTGGCAGACGGGCTCAAATAATTTTGTGCAAAATGTATTTGCCAAGCCTCTCTACTTTATTAGCATAAGCATTATAATATGTTTTTGTACTTTATTTGGTTCGCAGAGAGCTGTTGCATTATATAAATATAGGAAATGTCGCACTAGATTGAGATATGGATCCAATAGAGGTGCACCCACTAGCAGACAGCACCCAGTCTGGTATAAAATTTGTATAAAGGAATAGAAGTGGGGCACACTCAAAAAGTAGAGGGATCTTTATTGAAACACACAAAAATAATCACAATAATCACAGCTAATGAATTATAATATCAGCATTAAAATATCAGCAATATGAGCAATAAAATTTCAACAATAAAGAGCAGATTAATTAATTATTCGACCAGTATAGATGGTGTTAATAATAAAATAGTACCAATAGTAAAATGATGAGAAAAAGGAATGGATAAAAATACATTAAATTAGAAAGTGTTGGTATAAATAGGATCCCAATAAATAAAGGAGTTAATACTCAATGTTATTCCTCCGTGTGCTGAGGCTCACTCCGGTACCAGTCCTTAACGTAAATGTTGAAAGGTCAGGGTCCCAAGCGTATACAGCTATGTCAATTTGTTTAGACAATATGTTTGCTGTTTATACGCACAGCGGCGTCCTGCTGTATTGAAAGCGATCGCTTAGGCTGAGCTATGCAAGTTCTTACCCGAGGGCTTTTAGTACTGGATGATGACCCCTCCACTTGGCATGTTGTTTGCAATTTCCAGTCTCAAGGGGTAATGTTCAAGTTTGAATTTGGCGCCAGTAAATTGTTTGTTCCACGTGGTGATGGCGCATATATTTGCCGGTAATTCACCGCTACTTGAATACACTCCAGACTTCCTCGGACTTGCAGACCCTCTTCGTTTTAATAGGGGAAGATACCAAACGCGTTTCGGGGATTTATAGGAGAGACCCCTTCTTCAGTGGTTACTGTTCCCCTGTTTCTATTCCACTTTTATAGTGGATTGGGATTAAAGTAAGGACTGGTTCGGAATTCAGACCTTGTGAGGATTGGGATCTGTGGATGCCGTCTTTAAAACATGGATTAAACAGACTTTCATTTTCAAAAATGTCGGACATCTCATCCTTAAGGTAATATACCATCATATATAAATAATATGTATATAGCTAAGAATATAAGATAAATCTAGATATAAGGCATATACGAAGGAGTGCATGTGTCTAATGGATAATGATTAAATCTCCACTTGCACACCTTCTATGGCTTATGTGGTGTTTCCTCTGAAAATGTATCACATTACGGAACATCAATGTCGCAAATGTATTAGTGCGGCTCCGCTGCGTCTTAATAATTTATTCAGTGTATCTTTCACTTTCAAAGGTACATTGTTCCCCAATGTGGTTGTGGGGACACTCGGTATCTGCACTAAGGCATTAGTGTATCTTATCAGGTATATCAGGATCTTAAGAGAATAAAATGATACATTTAAAAAACTGAGATAATAAAAAAGGAGTCTATATTAAAATGACCATCCATGGATACAGACACACACTTACGGGACAGCTCGATGATGATGGCAGTTTTCCATATATAGAAAAATTGTTATTCAGAGTGCTCATGTTTCCTATGTGGTCCCGTCCCCAAAAGACGCATCGATGCCGCACATAATATATGTGCGGCTATGATGCGCCTCCCAAGTAAAGGATTTTTATTTAATATTTCTAGAGTGGGTCCTCTTTAAGTCCTAAATAGATCTTCACATTTTTTCAAATATCAATTTGTGGTATAACGAAGTTTAGCATAAATACAATAATAACCAATACTGGAACATTTTATCTGAGCCACTCAATAAATTAATAGATATTCTTTTCTGAGCTTCTTCACGATAAATCATTTGTTCTTGTTATATATATACACATACATATATATATATATATATATATACGTATTTAGGTAGACAAGGTGGATGGGGGCCAAATGTAGAGAGTCTATTTTAATATAGACTCCTTTTATTATCTCAGTTTTTTAAATGTATCATTTTATTCTCTTAAGATCCTGATATACCTGATAAGATACACTAATGCCTTAGTGCAGATACCGAGTGTCCCCACAACCACATTGGGGAACAATGTACCTTTGAAAGTGAATGATACACTGAATAAATTATTAAGACGCAGCGGAGCCGCACTAATACATTTGCGACATTGATGTTCCGTAATGTGATACATTTTCAGAGGAAACACCACATAAGCCATAGAAGGTGTGCAAGTGGAGATTTAATCATTATCCATTAGACACATGCACTCCTTCGTATATGCCTTATATCTAGATTTATCTTA
Organism: Bufo gargarizans; assembly: GCF_014858855.1. Taxonomy (NCBI): domain Eukaryota; kingdom Metazoa; phylum Chordata; class Amphibia; order Anura; family Bufonidae; genus Bufo; species Bufo gargarizans. The sequence continues at coordinate 146,732,921 of NC_058085.1, read as the reverse complement.
TATTCTTAGCTATATACATATTATTTATATATGATGGTATATTACCTTAAGGATGAGATGTCCGACATTTTTGAAAATGAAAGTCTGTTTAATCCATGTTTTAAAGACGGCATCCACAGATCCCAATCCTCACAAGGTCTGAATTCCGAACCAGTCCTTACTTTAATCCCAATCCACTATAAAAGTGGAATAGAAACAGGGGAACAGTAACCACTGAAGAAGGGGTCTCTCCTATAAATCCCCGAAACGCGTTTGGTATCTTCCCCTATTAAAACGAAGAGGGTCTGCAAGTCCGAGGAAGTCTGGAGTGTATTCAAGTAGCGGTGAATTACCGGCAAATATATGCGCCATCACCACGTGGAACAAACAATTTACTGGCGCCAAATTCAAACTTGAACATTACCCCTTGAGACTGGAAATTGCAAACAACATGCCAAGTGGAGGGGTCATCATCCAGTACTAAAAGCCCTCGGGTAAGAACTTGCATAGCTCAGCCTAAGCGATCGCTTTCAATACAGCGGGACGCCGCTGTGCGTATAAACAGCAAACATATTGTCTAAACAAATTGACATAGCTGTATACGCTTGGGACCCCGACCTTTCAACATTTGCGTTAAGGACTGGTACCGGAGTGAGCCTCAGCACACGGAGGAATAACATTGAGTATTAACTCCTTTATTTATTGGGATCCTATTTATACCAACACTTTCTAATTTAATGTATTTTTATCCATTCCTTTTTCTCATCATTTTACTATTGGTACTATTTTATTATTAACACCATCTATACTGGTCGAATAATTAATTAATCTGCTCTTTTATTGTTGAAATTTTATTGCTCATATTGCTGATATTTTAATGCTGATATTATAATTCATTAGCTGTGATTATTGTGATTATTTTTGTGTGTTTCAATAAAGATCCCTCTACTTTTTGAGTGTGCCCCACTTCTATTCCTGTTGCATTATATGTTGTGTTGTTTTATGTTTCCAGTCATAGCAGCGTGCACCTGCGCATTTGGATGGGATGTGCTGACCAACCCCTTTTGTGTTTCCATTGTTTCCATGTGCTGGACATACTGTGGCCATGTGTTGTCTCTCATGGCAGGGCTTCCAGCTGTCATTTTTCAGCAGGATAATTCTCACCCACACATAGAAAGAGTTTCCCAGTAATGTCTCTGCCAGATTACAACACTTCCTTGTCCTGGCCGGTCATTAGATTTATCACCAAACGATTATTTATGGGGCCAACCTACGAGTGTGCAGGATCTTCAGACCCAGCTACATCTGTGGGTAAATGTGCCCCAGGATACCATACAGGACCAGAATGCTTTCATGCCCAAACATATCTCATCTTACATCCAGCCTAGAGGCGCCCAACAGGGTCCTAGTGCCTCTTTTCAATTGTACAGTGTTCCCCAATAAACTTAGCATTTGGCCCCTTTCAGACAAGTGAGTTCCACGCCTCGGACTCGCAGCGTGAGTATGCAGCAGCTCACGTCCTGACCTCCCAGCACTAGCATTATATTGATTTACTGTATGGTGCTAAAGAAAAGAGGAGTGTAGCAGCTCTCACCTGCCCTTCCTTTGATTGTGAGCACGGACAGCCTGTGTCAGGTGCGGGCGGCAATAGAAAAAAGAAGTTGAGAAAATCCAGCTCCACTTGGATAAAGGAATATGCGTTTATTCAGCTTGCGGTTAAAAACTCATCCAAGGATTACAAAATTAGCAGTCTTGTCTACGCGTTTCGGGCTACCAGAGACAATTCCAGCCCTTCTTCATGACACTGTATGGTGCTATATAACCCTTGCAGCATTCAATACATTCCAGAACTGAAGGACTATTGATTAAAGAGTCCCCACCACTAATATGTACCTCTGACCCCACTGCTTAGCACTGCAGTTGGTTCTTTTTTTCTTCGTTAATGTATGGGTATTGTACACACATCCATGCAGAAAATGCTGATGGATCTCATTTCTATGATGAATATTCATGAGTATTTACAACAGAGAGGGATTTATAATTATGTAATGCTGAGATTGCAAAGGTGACTTTGTGACAGAGAAGCGTAAATTGGGTCATCTATAAAAAAATGACACTGTGCCTTGATGGTGGATTTCCAGATTATTTATTAATGCAGCCGTACCTGCATAGTAATAGACAGCAACGATTGCCGAGAATATAAAGGAGAGTAAGTGCCTGCTGCCTGATCGTATTATCTTGTGCACATTCACTTCTTGTTTTATTACCTACGTTCTCTCACATCGGCAGCCACACAGTGCACATGATTTTGTTGCAGTTTTGGGGCGATTGCTGAATCTACGGAAAACAGCATTGCAGTGCTTTATGTCAAAAATGCAATTGTGGTTTTTACATGCGGGGACTTTGTGTTTGAAATGTTTTAAACACCATTGTGCCTAAATCTAGGTACACGTGGGATTTCTACGCAGCGCTTGCCAGTTTCATGAAAAGGGACGTGGTGAGGCGTGTGCCCAGCACATTTATCTTCTTTTACGCCATGAAATCTATCACAGCTCACAGCTGCCATAGATTTCAGTCTAGGCACATGGACTGCCAGAGGATTTGCCTAATTTATGACCTAAATTAGGTGCATCTTCCGTCTATGCCGGTCTATGATAACTTCCGCCACTAGTCTGTGGTCTTCCCACTGAAATCTGCAACTAATCAAGAGGGATACCTTAAAGGGGTTGCCCAGGATTTTGATATTGATGGCCTATCCTCAGGTTACCAGAAAAAACGAAGAAGGTCACGGCACTCCAAAGGCTATTCAGTGTTTTTATTACACCACAAAATCAGCAGCAACGTTTCGACAATAGTCTTTTTCAAGCTACAAGCATGTTCACAAATGACTCACAATATATAAGGGTACTAATTCATACCAATTACCCAGTGAATGTGCATTAACACAAATCCCACCCCTTCTCAGGTACATACAATCATATAACTAATTAATCAACCATCGTGCGTATTTAATATGAGGCTTACCAAGCGTTCACATGTGCGGCTGTCACTGTGTAATGCATCCATGGCGAGCGGCGTCTTCCGCATACGAATGCGCCTGCGCGAACATCCTAACGGGATTCACATACATCTCAACGTCATCTGGGCAGTCACATGACCATCGACGCTGTTCTCGGTCATCTGACTGGTGACGTGTCTAAGCGTCTACTCGCTGTCATAGTAACCACAGGTCCTATAAGGGAAAACTTTCCTATCCTGTAGACTCCTTCTTTGGATATTATTTTTGATACACACTGAGGATTACACAGACGCCGGTCACCATGGGCGCAACATCAGAGAGACAGCCTCATTAAACAACAATAGAGAATAAACAAAAACAAAAACAGCGACGGGAGAACCGATCTCAGCAGGCCATCTATAAGACCTCAGTCATAGCTACATTGCGGTTCAATACACCAACTGTGAATATGTCAGGCGGAGACACATGATCTCACACATAAATATGATCACATAAAAAGAGATCAAAAAAAGGAATCAACATAAGATCCCATTGGCGAAATTTCAGAAAAGATCCTGCTAGAAAAACAACACAGGGCTGTGCAAACAGTGTAGTCCTCTTAATATTCATTTAATTGGAAAAACATTCTATTGAGACATCTCCTGCTGCGAGAAAAGAGAGCATGATACGTTCCCTCTCATCATTCTAGCAAATAGTGGGGGCCTCAGCATTCGGACCCACCAAACTTTTGATATGTCGCTTTAAGGTATCACATTTTTTTTAAGGCTTAGTGCCTAGAATACAATAGATGTTAGTGGTACATACACTTTCTGGTACCTTGAGACCAAGAAAATAGGAGCTGCAACCATTGGGTTCTGGAGGATTGTATTCCGGTCGGGGAAGCGGGGCTTTGCCTTTTAAGAAATTCAAAAGAAATAATATATTAAGATGAGACAATCACTATAATATCATCCAAAGTGCAATATATATTTCTCATCCATTCTGAAACTACTTTTTACCAAACGGCTTGTTAACAAGATCTTTGCTCTTGTCCTACAGAATTGTATGACCTTTCATATCTGTAACTGGTCGGAGATATTTTCAAAGATGTAATCAGTAGTAACAATCTATATGTTCTAACAGGAAAAGACACGTTTGATGATGTCTGATAAAAAAGAATGACCTTTAGAGCAAGAGACGTATTGTTCATTTCTGTATCTGTCATATCTTTTTGTATCTTTGTCCTCTCCATATTCCGTTAACCATATACATAGCCTTTTTTTTTTTTTAGTAACCTTATCATTTGATATTTTTTGTTTTTTAAATCCTAACTTTTCTACCTGGGAGGAACCCTTAAAAAAATATTCCTGTTATGGGGATTTTCTAGAACTACCTAGTCCCTACTGCAAAGTTGGTGGACACTGGTGGAGCTCACTGCTTATAGATTTATACAGCTTTCATTACAGAGCCCAATACTAGCTTTAAAAATCGATATTCAATTAGCCCCCCCAAGTGGTGGTTGCATGCAGTCAGAATCATATAATCCAGGGACCAGCCTTTGGCACTCCAGCTGCTGTGAAACTACAACTCCCAGCATGCAAACATGCTCAGCTCTCATTCTAACTCCCATAGAAGTGAATGAAGCACTCTGGAAGTTGTAGTTTCTGAACAGCTGGAGGGCCGGATATTGCTGATCCCTGATATAATCCATTAAGTCAAAGAACCAGAGCCTACTATGCAGATATATTATGAGATTAATATGCACAATAGTTTAAACTGAAAGATGGAGTGGTGGACATTCTACAGGCTTATAAAACTTATGCCAGAACTCTAAGAGATCGGGACCAGTTAGGTTAGGTGCCTGTGTTATTTTATTAACTTTAGCATAGATACGCTGGAGATCTCAATGTAACATATTAGAATTACCATAGTCAAGACAATTGACAGCTCTGGTTATAAAAAGTCCTTTTTTGTGAATGAAAGTATTTCTATGACGTGATTACGTATTATGTGGACCACAGTACATTTTTGAACACCTCCAGTATTCTGTGGGTATCCATGCAGCCTTCAAAAAATAAAATACATTTAAATGTTTAAAGTCATCACCTTCAAACAACAAACACGGTTTTAGAGACTTTTAGAGTGTACCCCACACAAATTGGACATTACTTCAGAGCATGACACACAGGTAATTAAGTCATTAACTAACTAGTCAGATGTGTAGGAATACTCCCCCATGGTGGATGCTCTGATATCAAGTAGAAGGATCTTTATGCAAATAACCTGGCAGATCATCCATGGGATCTGGAGGACAGACAATATTTTACACGTTACTACTCTAGTTTTTCTTTTTTGTCTGATATCAGGCCCATTTGAACACACTGGTAGGCCCAGTGAAAAAGGGTTCATGAGCTGGCACCTTCCCCTCCTGGACATTGCTGATTTCCCAAAACAATTCTATTTAGGGAAAAAAAATTAACACGTAGATGCAATAGGTTTTGACAGATGACGTTATCACTGATTGAAAACCACCTCTTTCCCTTTTCTTCTCTGTCTGGCACATGATGACTTCTTCCAGCCATGACTTGTCTCAGTAATATTTGCTGACAGACATATTTGGCTCCTCGCTTTTCCAGCTCCATCCCTACCTATTCTCTACCCTCTACACCCACAATTCTGTACCTTACTGCTGCCCTCAATGATGTGGATATTAATGTCCCATCACTGCACCTGCTGTGTTGAAAAGAACCCTAAAATACTGTAGTTCAGAAGTTAATAGTAGTACCACACAGATAGTGACCCCAGAATAATGGTGTCCACAAATATAATAAGGTCAAACAGATGCCCTAGACCAGTGTTCCTCAACTTCAGTCCTCAGGGCCCACCTACCGGTCATTATTTGAAAATATCCCACAGAATGAATACTTGTGGTAAGTCCTGATGCATTGATACTAATTGTATCACCTACTAAATACTAAGGAAATCCTGAAAACATGACCGGCAGGTGGGCCCTGAGGACCGGAGTTGAGGAACACTGCCCTAAATTGTGATAGTGTCTGAAATTATGCCCAGAGAGCAATAGTGCCTAAAGTGGTTCCTCAGTAAACATGACCTCTTCTGTGCTCCATGCGGAAATATGGTCCCCATTTAGGCCCCACACTGTGACAGTACTCCTCTTAGTGCTCTACACAGCAGTAATTCTGCTTCCGTTGTTCGCCAAATGGTAATGATAATACCTCCATAGATTTAGGCTATGTATTGTTTATGTCATGAAGCTTCCGACCTACATTCAAACATGTCCATTGGTGTTACATTACCCCAGTGGAGGCCACTGAATAGCCAGTATATTGTATGTGGTATTTTTTTTGCCTTTTTCTAGATCAAACTTTCAGGATAATATCCTTGATATGAAAGGCTCACCAGCCTTTTCCGTGCACGCAGGTGTTTGGACAATTGGGTGAGCTGGACTTTTCTTTGTGCATACTCACATTTCAGGATAATAGGCTGAACTGGATGAACAAATGTATTTTTTTCAGCCTTACAAACTATGTAATACAGTAATAGACTATGCTATTCCATACATCAGTATCTGGCAACTCTAAGTATAGACTCAGACCAGACCCAAAACAATTAGACACCGAACCCCAAAATAAATCAACCACAAACGAGACTCCAAGTGAGAAACCCTAAATACAGACCCTAGAATAAATACATAACTCAGACCAGACCTCTGGATGAATACAGATCCAAGAATAAATTTAGGCCCAAGACCTGGAAATAAATACAAACCCCCCAAAATAGCTACAGAATCCCCTAAATAAATACAAACTCCAGAATAAATACAGACCCTTTAACCAATAGAAGCCCAAACCAGACCTCCCTGAATAAGCAGAAACCTAGACCCTCTAAACAAATACAGAACCTCAGAACCCCTAAATGACAGCCTCAAACCAGACCCCCTTAAAGGGTTTAAACACCATGATTGATCTAAAAAATGTAAATCAGACATCATATAGTACATGACAATCTCAGTATAACAAAGCTAGGACCAGCCCTGTACCTCACATGGATCCAGAGATCTCCCCATTCATTGCTCTGCAAGACTTCCTTGAGCCTGGCAGCTCAGGGGGCATGTCCTTTCTGCTGTATCTCTCTCCCTGTAACTGCCACAGGGAAGATATGGCTGGTAGCCAAGATTTAGACTGAGTATGTTTGACCAGCTCAGTGAGATGCACAAAAAATAAGGAAAATACTGGCTATACTACATTTTTAATTACATGCAATTACAAAAGTATTCAGATCCAGGGACTGTGCTCCAGTGCTGTTCATTACACAGTGCATACCGATCAGTCCTGATGCTGATGAGCTCCCGGCTCTCCCCGCCCAGCTGCTGATGATTTCAGTTGTCAATCAGCGGCAGAGGACAAGGAGAGCTGAGAGCTCATCCATATCAGGACTCATGGGCACCCACTGGAGCTGTTCGGACGTGGAACTCAGGACAGCATAAACTTGTTCACAGATTCCCTTTAAGGACTTGCATAGACCTGATCATGAGACCACAGGTCCTTCAAAAGGAACAAGACCCCTCTTCCTTCTGCATTGCTGCTCATACATCACACAGAAAGTAAAAGTTTTCAACTATATTGTTATCATTTGAACTGTATCTATGTCTAAATTATGCAAAACATTGCTGCCACAGAGTGGGTGGGGGGCTGCTTTCAGGAGGGCCTGCTGCAGGTGCACCATTTGCCTATAGTCAAAGCAGCTTTGCCTGGTATTAAAATTTAAGAGCCACAATGACATACATGTGTTGATTGTACACTGATGTCCATGAAAATAAATCTATATGAAATAGTACGTTTTCTCTATTAGAAGATGTTCGGTAAACAAGCGTCTGCAGCCCAGTGTCCGCAACCTTTGGAGCTCTCCTACATTTGATCTAATTACAGCCTCTTGCATCAGATTTTGTGTTATTCAGGTTCAAATGGCCATAAAATAAAACACATGACCTTTTTGTGTTTACACATCTGGATTTACTCATTCTCTCTAGCAGCTTTAGGAAAAGTAATCTAATATTAAGATAAAGATCAGCAAGAAATTCAACATTTTTGTTGTGCATTTCCATCCATTTTCACCAAATCCTTTAGTTCAGTCCCAAAGTTATAATGATTTGGATAATAACATTATATTGGCGGATTACCAGGAATGCAATTGTTCTTAAACACTGAGCCTTAGGTCTCATTCAGACAGCCATACAGGGATCCTGAGTATTTGTGGCTGTAATAGGGACACTATCTGTGTACATTACAGCCATCTGAATGAGGCCTAAGGGCAAGACAAGTTGCCCAGCAAACACCAGTCCTGAATTAGTCAGTTTTCCTTTCCCAGTACATCTCGTGTTTAATTGGCCAGACACGGAGATCTTGCAGCTTTACTTGTGTACACCCGGACCGCACGTTCATACCCCTACACAATTTGCACATACACCAGTCTTGGATGGCTAGAAGAATGTTTTTTTTTCAGTTTTTTTGCATTCTGTATAAGGACCGTATATGGAACCATTCATTTTAATGGATCGGCAAAAAAAGTACAGAAGGTACTTCGTATGCCTTCCATTTCCGTATTTCCGTTTCGTTCAAACATAGAACATGTCCTAATATTGCCCGCAAATAATGATCCGTGGCTCCATTTAAGTCAACGGGTAAGCAAAAAAAAAAAAACGGAATGCATACGGAATGCATTCATATGACTTCCTTATCTGTTCCGTTTTTGCCCAGCCCAAGTTTTGAAAATGTTATGCCCAGCCCAAGTTTTTATTGTACTTACTGTTTAACCCCTTAGGGAAGTAAGACGTACCGGTACGCCCTGTTTCCCAAGTCCTTAGGGACTCAGGACATACCGGTACGTCCTAAATTTAAAAATAGATTGCGGCGGGGGTTAATTGTAACAGAATGCCCGGATTCAGCGGGCATCCTGTCACAACCCCGGGGGGGGGGTCATGTGACCCCCCGTATCGGCCATCGCCGCAAACCACAGGCATTGAAAGGCAGGATGGCATTGAAAGGCAGTGCGATGCCTTCCTCAGGCATCGCGCTGCCTTCCGGTGAAGAGCTTGTGAGATCCAGGTCCCTGGATCTCACAGGCCCCGGAAGCTGTATTACTGTATTACTCATACAGCCAATGCATTCCAATACAGAAGTATTGGAATGCATTGTAAAGGATTAGACCCCCAAAAGTTCAAGTCCCAAAGTGGGACAAAAAAAAAAAGTGAAAAAAAGTTTAAAAAATAAAGTGAAAAAAAGTTTAAAAAATAAAGTTTCCCCCCCAAAAATTAAAAGTTTCAAGTAAAAATAAACAAAAACGTAATTTTCCCCAAATAAAGTAAAAAAAAATTGGTAAAAAATAGGGGAAAAAGAAAAGTATACATATTAGGTATCGCCGCGTCCGTATCAACCGGCTCTATAAACATATCACATGACCTAACCCCTCAGATAAACAACGTAAAAAATAAAAACTGTTCTAAATAAACCATTTTTTTGTTACCTTACATCACAAAAAGTACAACAGCAAGTGATCAAAAAGGCGTTTGCCCACCAAAATAGTACCAATCTAACCGTCACCTCATCCCGCAAAAAATTAGTCCCTACCCGAGGCAATCGCCCAAAAATAAAATAAACTATGGTTCAGAATATGGAGACACTAAAACATCATTTTATTTATTTTTTTAAAAGCTGTTATTGTGTAAAACTTACATAAATAAAAAAAAAGTATAAATATTTGGTATCGCCGCATCCGTGACAACCTGGTCTATAAAAATATCACATGACCTAACCCCTCAGATGAACACCATAAAAAATAAAAACTGTGCTAAATAAACCATTTTTTGTCACCTTACATCACAAAAAGTGTAATAGCAAGCGATCAAAAAGTCACACGCACCCCAAAATAGTGCCAATAAAACCGCCATCTCATCCTGCAAAAATCATACCCTACCCAAGGTAATCGACCAAAAACTGAAAAAATTATGGCTCTCAGACTATGGAAACACTAAAACATGATTTTTTTTGCTTCAAAAATGAAATCATTGTGCAAAACTTACATTAAAAAAAAAAGTAATACATATTAGGTATCGCCGCATCCGTGACAACCTGGTCTATAAAAATATCACATGATCTAACCTGTCAGATGAATGTTGTAAATAACAAAAAATAAAAACGGTGCCCAAACAGCTATTTCTTGATATCTTGCCTCACAAAAAGTGTAATCTAGAGCAACCAAAAATCATATGTACCCTAAACTACTACCAACAAAACTGACACCCTATCGTGTAGTTTTTAAAATGGTTCCACTTTTTGGGAGTTTCTACTCTAGGGGTGCATCAGGGGGGCTTCAAATGGGACATGGTGTCAAAAAGAACAGTCCAGCAAAATCTGCCTTCCAAAAACCATATGGCATTCCTTTACTTCTGCGCCCTGCCGTGTGCCGGTACAGCTGTTTACGACCACATATCGGGGGTTTCTGTAAACTACAGAATCAAAGCCATAAATATTGAGTTTTGTTTGGCTGTTAACCCTTGCTTTGTTACTGGGAAAAATGGATTAAAATGGAAAATTTGCCCAAAAATTTAAATTCTGAAATTTCATCTCCATTTGCCAATAACTCTTGTGGAATACCTAAAGGGTTAACGACGTTTGTAAAATCAGTTTTGAATACATTAAGGGGTGTAGTTTCTTATATGGGGTCACTTTTATGGAGTTTCTACTCTAGGGTTGCATCAGGTGGGCTTCAGATGGGACATGGTGTCAAAAAAAATCAGTCCAGCAAAATCTGCCTTCCAAAAACCGTATGGCATTCCTTTCCTTCTGCGCCCTGTTGTGTGCCCGTACAGTAGTTTACGACCACATATGGGGTGTTTCTGTAAACTACAGAATCAGGGCCATAAATATTGAGTTTGGTTTGACTGTTAACCTTTGCTTTGTAACTGGAAAAAAAATTATTAAGATGGAAAATCTGCCAAAAAAGTGAAATTTTGAAATTGTATCTCTATTTTCCATTAATTCTTGTGGAACACTTAAAGGGTTAACAAAGTTTGTAAAATCAGTTTTGAATACCTTGAGGGGGGTAGTTTATAGAATGGGGTCATTTTTGGGTGGTTTCTATTATGTAAGCCTCGCAAAATGACTTCAGACCTGAACTGGTCCCTAAAAATTGGGTTTTTGAAAATTTCTGAAAAATTTCAAGATTTGCTTCTAAACTTCTAAGCCTTGTAACATCCCCAAAAAATAAAATATCATTCCCAAAATGATCCAAACATGAAGTAGACATATGGGGAATGTAAAGTAATAACTATTTTTGGAGGTATTACTATGTATTATAGAAGTAGAGAAATTGAAACTTGGAAATTTGCAATTTTTTACACATTTTTGGTAAATTTGGTATTTTTTTTATAAATAAAAATTATTTTTTTTATCTTCATTTTACCAGTGTCATGAAGCACAATATGTGACGAAAAAGCAATCTCAGAATGGCCTGGATAAGTCAAAGCATTTTAAAGTTATCAGCACTTAAAGTGACACTGGTCAGATTAGCAAAAAATGGCCAAGTCCATAAGGTGAAATAGGGCCGAGTCCTTAAGGGGTTAAACATTATTGTATGCTTCCGTTTTCGATCCGCAAAAAACTGATCAAAAACGGAACGGAAGCAGAAACACTACTGAAACAAAAAAAGGAAAAAACGGATTCGTGAAAAATGGACTGCAAAATACTGAAAAAGCCATACAGTCGTTTACATTCCGTTCCGGTTTTTGCGTTCCGTATACGGAAACATTCATTTCAATGGATCCACAAAAAAACTGAAGGTACTCCATATGCCTTCCATTTCTGTTTTTCCGTTCCATTCAAAGATAGAACATGTCCTATTATTGTCCGCATAACGGACAAGAATAGTACTGTTCTATCAGGGGCCAGCTGTTCCGTTCTGCAAAAAACGGAATGCACACGGACGATATCCATATTTTTAGCGAAACCATTTTTTGCGGAATGCTAAATACTGAAAAAGCCATATGGTTGTGTGCAAGAGGACTTATACTGAGGATAGGTTTATCAGTATCAGATTTGCGGGAGTTCCAATACTCAGGACCCCCGCCGATCAGCTGTTAGAAGAGGCCTTGAGTGCCGTAGCCTCTTCCTAGGCCAGTATCATCACTGTACATCAGTCACATAGCCTAGCTGCAGCTCAGCCTCATTCAAGTCAATGGGTCTTAGGTGCAATACCAAGCACTGCCACTATACGATGTATGGCGCTGTCCTTGTAAATCTGTTGGGAGTCTGCATCACTCACCAGGGCTCCAGTGAGTGCAGCGTCTCCCTGGAACAGCCCATCAGCAGGGGTGCCGGGACTTGGACCCCCCACCGATGTGATAATAATGACTTATTCTGAGGATAACTCCTCATTATCTTTTCAAGGATAACCCCATTAACTCCATCCAAATAGCAAGCAATTTTTTTTCTATAAAGAGGGGCAACCAATTTTTAAGATTACATTATACACAAATTATAATTTAAGTTGATATAAATAATATGATAAATAATCAGTAACACATTACACAATGTATGATAATAAGCATGTTATGGTTTGTGCACACAAGTCTGGTTGTGTCTGAAGTAGAGGGTCAACATTTAGGGGGTCGTTTACTAACAAAAATGTGTCTATATTAGGGGTATTTCTGGTGCAGATTGTGGCGCAAAGGTTCTTTGTGCAGCAATCTGCGACTTGTCCCCGCTCACGCCAATTGTACAAAGGTGGGAGTGGTGTGGGTGGGGAAAGGGGAGGGGCCTGTATCATTCGTCATTTCATCAAGTCTGTTTTAGGTGTAGAAAATGGTCTGAATCTACACCAGCAAGGGGGCCCAGGGCCGATACATAACTTTGGTGGATCCACCGCCAGCGCAGGGACTTATTAAGGCCGGCATCTAAAATGTGTCTACAGACTGCAGGGATTTAGAATTTTTTTGTAAAACAGCAGATAACATGCTTCTTTTATAGTATAATATAAATGGATTCATAGGCAGTGTACGCGTGTCATAAATTAGGTTTAAAAGACAACTGTGTACTTGCTCGTTTTAGATGTACAAAGTTAGGCCTCTTTCACACAATCGTTTTTTTTTCCGTTTACGGGCCATTTTTTGTGTTCCGTATACGGAACCATTCATTTCAATGGTTCCGCCCAAAAAAAGGACTGTACTCCGTATGCATTCCGTTTCCGTATTTCCGTTCCGTTGAAAGATAGAACATGTCCTATTATTGCCTGCAAATCACGTTCCATGGCTCCATTTAAATGAATGGGTCCGCAAAAAAAAAGGAACACATACGGAAATGCATCCGTATCCGTTCCGTTTTTGCGGAACTATCTATTGAAAATGTTATGCCCAGCCCAATTTTTTCTATGTAATTACCGTATACTGTATATGCCTTACGGAAAAACGGAACAGAAACGGAAACACAATGGAAACAAAAAACGGAACAACGGAGCCATGAAAAACTGACCGCAAAACACTGGAAAAGCCATACGGTTGTGTGAAAGAGGCCTTACTTTAAAGGCTCATTCATGCGATGTTCACCGACCTATTATAGCCAATTCACATGTGTGATTTTCTGTAAGAACCATTGGCCTGTGCAGAGAAAATTGCCGCATGCAACATTTAAAATTGAGTTTCAAGAGAACGGGTGCACAGTAGTACACAGACAACACATGGATGCCATCCATGAGCGATCATTCTTTTTTGAAGCCGGTCATATTCATGTTTTGCAGCACCGTATGGCAGATCTCCAGGAACTTAGATTCTTGGAGCAGCTATGATCTTGCAGCATGCCTCCTGCTTGGTCTCAGCTAGACAGAGGACAACGGGGGCCGATTTGGAGTGGTGCAAATTTTGCAAAGTGGCTTGATGGCATCCTTCCAAACCAGCATCAGCACAAACAACCAGGCCCAGGGCGTTTAGATACAGGATGAGGGTTGTGAACTGAACCTTTTCTCTGGGTGAAGGAAAGCCTAGCTACAGCTCTGCACTTGGGGTTCTCTATAGATCAGCATGTGAGCACCCTCAAGATAATGAGGGTCAGACTAAGGGCTCATACCCATAAGGGGCACTGGTCATGTGCCCTCCGTGCTGTGGATGCGGACCCATTGACTTGAATTGGTCTGTGATCTGCAAGATACGGCAAAACATAGGACATGTCTTATCTTTTTCTTTGCGGAAGCACGGACCCGAAAGCCCACTGAAGAGCTTCATACTGCTTCCAATATGTGCCTCTGCTCCACAAAGGATAGGACATGTCCTATCTTCGTCCATATTTTGCAGATCGCGGACTACTTCATGTCAATGCGGGATTGCACAACCCTAACCCGCCATTTGCAGTCCGCAGATAGAGCCCTTATGTTTGTGGGCATGAGCTCTAACAGTGGTCAGGTTTTCTACTGATCCACGATACTGGGGGATAGGTTGATAGTTCAACTCTGGAGAGGTTATCTCCCAGGGGAACAAAGGATTGGGCATGCTAACACACACCTTGCCTGCTGTGCTTTGCCCATATACATTGGATTGGCCAATCTGAAAAGTGTATGCCCAGTTCATTATTCAGATGTTTGGGGTTAACTTACCTCCTGCATCTACAATGGAGACTTTGATCAGTTCCCAGTATTCCCAGTTTCTCCCACAGACACAAAGTACTTTTTACATCTACTTTTTAAAGGGGATTTCATCAAGATATTGCCTATGTAAGCACAATGGCTGAGATTGAATAGACTGTTAAAATGGTACTTTTCTTATGAAAAAAAATGTTGCCGCAATCTGCCAAAATTTTATAAGATGAAGTGCGTTGAGGGAGGGCATTTGCCCCTTGGTGAACCCAAGCTCTACAGCTGTGCAGGTGAATTCTTTTGTTCGCTTGTCTGATTGACCGGGCCAGGTATATACAGACCTTTACCAGGTCCTGTATTGCACGAGTCGATACAGTAACGTGTGACTACATGGCCAAGCAAGAAAATAATTCAGAAGGGAAGGAGAGGATTCATCTGAAGAGCTTGGGTGCACCGAGTCCTAAGGCCAGCCCTCACTGGCATATTGAGAAAGACATTATTTGTGGTAGAATGCAGCAATAGTTTTACATAAGAAAAGTACTGTTTTAACAGTCTATTCCAGGGATCAGCAACCTTCGGCACTCCAGCAGTGGTAAAACTACTACTCCCAGCATGCACACTTGCTTGGCTGTTCTCAGAACTCCCATAGAAGTGAATGGAGCATGCTGGGAGTTGTAGTTTCTCAACAGCTGGAGTGCTAAAGGTTGCTGACAGGCCGAACTGGATGGACAAATGTCTTTTTTCGGCCTTATGTACCCCTGGTCTACCAGGCGTTGTGCTTCTTTACATTGATTCCCTTTAAAAAGTAGATGTAAAAAGTACAGACTCCCTTTCATCAGTAGACATTTCCTCAAAATCTGCATTGAATATAGACCTCAGCCTATGGTCATTAACGATACTTACCATAACGGCACTTGTATTGGCAAACTCCGTTTCTTCCACCCAGGAGTTCCAAAAAGGAATCAAAATAACCATTGACTGCTTCGAACCCATCTCGTATTGATCCAATGCCCCAGTCTGACGAGGAATCTTCAGGGGGGTTTGGAGAGGTGCTATTCTGCGTTACACCATCTGTACTAGTTACTATACCAAACGCCAGGCAAAGCACGGCGACTCTAATAATCCCCCTCATGCTGTGCGGAGAGCTCGGCTGTACAGAGAAAACTTTCTGTGCTGTCTGGCTACACTTTGTATAATGCCTGAAAATGGACTTTATACACTGAAATGGTAACTCAGGTGAGGTCACAGCAATAATCACAATGCAGGGAACGTCCAGTACAAAGGTTGGCCATGGTGGAAGTCAGACTCTGAACTGGTGATTCATTCTGGACATGTTTGGATTAAGGTCCTTAAAACATGAATTAGCACTGGGCTGGAAAAACACCAGAATAACCACATGCGTTTTTTTTTTGTTTGTTTTTTAGCCACCTACATTTTTTTTTGCAGTGAGATAACTATATCAATATCGCTGTGCCTGGAAAGTGTCTTGATTTGCACCATTTGTGGTACATGCTTGCTGTGCCAAATATACGAAGTAGACGCGCCACAATTTTGTTTCATTTATGACATGCTAGAAACTGGAGCGATTTTTTATTTTATTTTTAGAAAACTGTTGCGACAAATTTTTGTCTAGATCTATTTTGTGCCTTGTTTAGTCACAGTCTTAGGGCTCATGCACACGAACGCGTATTTTCTTTCCAGGTCTGTTTAGTTTTTTTTTGCGGCCCATATGCGGAACTATTCTTTTTAATGTGCCCGCAAAAAAAAACAGAAGTTACTCCGTGTGCATTCCGTTTCCATATGTCCGTATTTCAGTTCAGCAAAAAATAGAACATGTCCTATTATTGTCCGCATTATGGACAAGGATAGTACTGTTCTATTAGGGGCCAGCTGTTCCGCAAAATACGGAATGCACACGTACATCATCCGTATTTTTTGCGGATCCGTTTTTTTCGCAAAATTCATATGGTCGTGTGCATGAGGCCTTAGGGCTCATGCACATGAACATGTTTTTTGTCCAGGTCCGTTCATTTTTGTTTGTTTTTTGGTCCGTAGGCGGAACCATTCATTCCAATGGGGCCGCAAAAAACGGAAATGACTCAGTGTGCATGTCCTATTATTGTTCATTTTGCGGGCAAGGATAAAACATTTCTACAGGAGCCAAAAATAAATGGCAGGATGCCCTCAGGCGGAATCTGTGTTTTGCGGATCAGCGATTTGTGAACTGCAAAACACGACTATGTACATGAGCCCTTAGACAGTTTTTGGTGCATGTTTTGGGCGTAACTTTTTTTTCACTGTCTTCCCATGTCCTCATCCTGAGACAGTTGCATTTAATACAAATACTTCACTGTCAAAAAAAAAATTGAATTTGTCAAACCGCAATGTAACAGCAGTATTTACTGGTTTTATTTGACTACCAGAAATGCAGTGTAGACTGCAAATGCACTATCTAGCATAAAAAAGTGTTATTTCTTCAACCAACAATGTAACATCAGTATTTAATGGTTTTATTAGACTGTCATAAATGCAGTGTAGGCCACAAATGTACTTTCTAGCGCAAAAGATGAGAGTTTGTCACCCAACAATGTAACAGATGCATTTGTGAAATTTATTTCCCTGTCCGCTATGTAGAGCAGGGTTACAAAAAACAAGATGGCTGCACAACATTATACATACAAACAATAGAGCTAAGAAATGGGGGTCATTCTAGATAAAAGTGATGCAATACCGACTATAAATGAGTTAATGGAAGCTCTTAGCGCACACATTTGCTCAAACATGTGTCGGGGCCATCTACCAGGCGTCAAGGTGGCTTCTGCAGATGGGTTCCTAACACTAAATATACTGCCTCACTTTGGACTTACTTAAGCCTACAATATTCAGGGCAGTGTAGGAACCAGCTACATACATACTCTGCTCAGAAGTCCCAGGTAGATGGGCGTGTTCAGTCTAAAAGAGGCGCATATCCATGAAGCACCCCAAAACATTGGGAAATAAATAAAAAAATATTAAAAAAATTGGGAAAAATAAAACAATGAGAAAGTGCGCTGGAGTATAACAATGGCTGGGTGAGGCCGGTATACATGTCTATTCTGCACAAGGTATGGACAAGTCCTGTGGGATCTATGCCTGGTTCATTTTAATGAACGTGAGCTTGTCCACATTGGCTGTGATAACGCCCCCTGCCGTGCTAAACACACGTTCAGACAATACACTGGCTGCAGGGCAGGCCAGCACCTCCAAGGCGTAAAGGGCAAACTCAGGCCATGTGCCCAATTTGGAGACCCAGAAGTTCAATGCGGCAGACCCATCAGTCAGTACGTGTAGGCGTGTGCACACATACTGCTCCAACATGTTGCTGAAATGCTGCTAAGACGCTCCATATCAGCTGGTGGTGCTGGTTGTTGTGGCGTGCTGACAAAGCTTTTCCACATTTCGGCCATGCTAACCCTGCCTTCTGAGGTGCTGGCGGTGCCCCAGCTGCGTTGGCGACCTCTTCCTCCTCCTCTGCCTTCTCCTTGTGCTTCCACTATGCCCCCGCTGTCAGGTGGGAATGCCATCAGCAGCGCGTCTACCAGCGTGCGCTTGTACTCGTGCATCTTCCGATCACGCTCCAGTGAGGGTATAAAGGACGGTATGTTGTCCTTGTAATGGGGATCCAGCAGCGTGGCCACCCAGTTATCAGCACAAATTAGAATGTGGCCAACTCGGCGGTCGTTGCGTAGACTCTGCAGCATGTAATCGCTCATGTGTGCCAGGCTGCCCAGAGGCAATGACAAGCTGTCCTCTGTGGGAGGTGTATCATCTGTGTCCTCTGTATCCCCCCAGCCACGCACCAGTGATGCCCATGAGCTGGTTTGGGTGCAACGCTGCTGTAAACACGGCTTCTCTTCCTCCTTATCCTCCACCTTCGTCATCCTCCAGAACTGTGCCCTGGTTGGACAATAGTGTACCTGGCGTATATTGGTGCAGGAACCCACCATCGGAGCCGCTTGTGAATGAATGGCCTAAAAACCCTTGTAAATGATCCCTCTTCCTCCTCCTGTGCCACATCCTCTTCCGTCATCGCTCAAATCGTTTTCTCTAGGAGGCATAGAAGTGGGATAGTAACTCTGAGAACGGCGTCATCGGCACTGGCCATGTTGGTGGAGTACTCGAAAAAGCGCAACAAGGCACACAGGTCTAGCATGGAGGCCCACTCATTGGTGGTGAAGTGGTGCTGTTCCGCAGAGAGACTCATCCGTGCGTGCTGCAGCTGAAACTCCACTATCGCCTGCTGCTGCTTGCACAGTCTGGCCAGCATGTGCAAGGTGGTGTTCCACCTTGTGGGCACGTCGCATATGAGGCGGGGAGTGGGAAGGCCGAAGTTACGCTGCAGCGCTGACAGGCGAGCAGCAGCAGGGTGAGAACGCTGAAAGCGCGCACAGACGGCCCGCACTTTATGCAGCAGCTCTGACCTATCGGGGTAATTTTTCAGGCTGGGCTTGAAGCTCACTGGCACCAACCACTCATCAGTGTGTTGTTCAATGCCCGTCCACAGCTCCTGCACGGTGTGGGGTTTGTCCCCCAAACAGATAAGTTTTAAAACTGCCTGCTGCCGTTTACCCCTGGCTGTGCTGAAGTTGGTGCAGAAGGTGTTACGTTGATCGAATGAGGAGGCGGTAAAGGATGAGGAAGCGGAGTAGAAGGAGGAAGCCACAGGAGGCAAAGAGAAACGACCTGCAATCCTGGTGGAAGGAAATGCGCCAAACTGTTATTAGCCTCAGGCCCAGCCGCCACTGCATTTACCCAGTGTGCTGTTAGGGAGATATAACGTCCCTGACCGTTCTTACTGGTCCACGTATCCGTAGTTAGGTGGACCTTGCCACAGATGGCGTTGCACAGTGCACACCTGATTTTGTCCCCCACTTAGTTGTGCAGGGAAGGGATGGCTCGCCTGGAAACGTAGTGGTGGCTGGGCACAACCTACTGTGGGATAGCCACCGCCATTAGATTCTTAAAACTGTCTGTGTCCACCAGACAGAATGACAGCATTTCAAAGGCCAGGAATTTGGAAATGCTGGCATTCAGGGCCAGGGATCGCAGGTGGGTAGAGGGGTACATCCTCTTTCGCTCCAGTGTTTGGGAGACAGACAGCTGAACGCTTCCATGGGACATTGTGGAGATGCTTGGTGACCGAGGTAGTGGCGTTGCTGGCACATCCTCTTTTTGCGGGGTGGCAGGTGCCACTGTCACTCCAGTGGGGGATGAAGAGGCTGAGACTGCAGCAGAAGAGGAATCAGGAGGAGCCAGAGACTTTTCTTGGTTTTTGATGTGCCTACTCCACTGCAGCTCGTGCTTTGCACTTAGGTGCCTGGTCATACAGGTTGTGCTCAGGTTTAGAACGTTTATGCCTCGCTACAGGCTCTGATTGCACAGCGTTGTCAGCACATTGTCTGAAGAACTGCCATGCCAGGGAACTCCTTGGAGCTGGCTTTGGTGTGCCCCTTGTTGCAGTGGGCAGTAGCAGGTGTACTGTCTAGGGGACGGCCGCTCCGGTTTTGAACCCTGCTCCCTCTTTTGCTGTGCTGGTGGCTCTGTGCGAACACTGCAGAAAGCCACAGCAGTTGGCACCTGTGTTTAGTCATCATCCGAGATGTGCTGCGGTGGTCTTCCCATGTACTCAGACATAAGTGGTTGGGCATCAGTGCACTCAATCTCTTCCACTTCTGGGGCAGGGCTATGTGGATGGCCCTAGGAAACCCTGCTAGCAGAGTCATCAAAAAGCAGAAGAGACTGCTGCATGACTTGGGGCTCAGACTGCTTGGCTGATTTGCAAGGGGGTGAGGTGAAAGACTCATGGCCATGGGCTGCAGGTGCCAACTCAGATCTTTCAGCAGGGGACTGGGTGGGAGACAATGTGAAGGAACTGGAGGCACTGTTAGCCACCCAATCTACTATCTACCATCGCCTGTACTTGTTCTGGCCTCACCATTCATAGAGCGGCATTTGGGCCTACCAAATAACGCTGAAGGTTCTGTCGCCTATTCGCACCTGAGGAAGGTGTTTCACTTGTGAGTGTAGCTGGCACAGATCGACCATGTCCTCTCTCTGCAACAGGAGCTCCAACACCAGCAGGACCACGACCAGGGCCACATCCCTTATTTGAAGCTCACCTCATTCTTTGCGCTCACCCACCAAACTACCAAGTGGTTTATGTCAGGCAACAATGTAACCGATAATAGTCAACAATTAAGTTCACTGACAGTAAGGCTGTGTCGGTGTCATAAAGAGAAAAAAATTCTTGAGGTCACACAACAGTGTGACAGGCAAATTTAATACAATGACTTCACTGTTACAAAAAATGAATTTCTCAACCAACAATGTAATAGCAGTATTGACTGGTTTTATTGGACTGTCAGAAATGCAGCGCAGGCCGCAAATGTACTATCTAGCACAAAAAGTGCATTTTATTTCAAATGACAATGTAACAGCAGTATTTAACTGTTTTATTGGACTGTCAGAAATGCAGCGCAGGATGCAAATGTACTATCTAGCACAAAAAGGGTGTGTTTTTTTAAGGAACAATATAACAGCAGTATTTAACAGTTTTAGTGGACTGTCAGAAATGCAGTGCAGGCCGCAAATGTACTATTTAGTACAAAAAGTGTGCTTTTTTCAAACAGCAATGTAACAGCAGTATTTAATGGTTTTAGTGGACTGTCAGAAATGCAGCGCATGCTCCAAATGTACTATCTAGCACAAAAAGTGTGCTTTTTTTTAACCAACAATGTGACAGTAGTATTTACTGGTTTTATTGGACAACTAGAAATGCTGCGCAGGCCAAAAAATGTACTTACTAGCACAAACAATGGGAATTTGTCAACCGACAATGTAACAGCAGTATTTACTGACTGTCAGATATGCAGTGCCAGTGTCAGAAAGAGAAAAAAATCGCTTTAGTTCACACAAATATGTGACAGACTAATGTAATTGAATTATTTTCACTGGCAGGTATGCAATGCAGGCCGCAGGGGTACTTGACCGCCAAAAAAAAGGAAATTTGTCCCCCTGGAATCTAACAGATGGATTTAATAATTAGATTTTCCCTGTCAGATATTCAGCACAGGGGTACTGCACAGAAAAAAAATTTGAACATGTCCTCCCCTGGGACCCTAAAGTCACAGATGGATTACCTATATTATTTTTACTTCCCCTGGCACATACGCAGTGCAGGTGTCCTTAAAAAATGCCTAGATGTCGCCCACTGAGCTACCAGAACAGGATTAAAGTAATGTCCCTGGCACACATGCAGTTGCAAGGGCACTGCACTTACAGAAATGGTTGCCGACGCCCACCTAACAGACTGATTAAAGCTTATTTCTCTGTAGCACTGGGCTTAGAGGTACAAAAATGTAGCATAGCACCCACAAAAATAATTGCTGTAGTTTGCAGATTTAACACCAGGAACACCAGAATTGTTTCCTAATCTCTCCCTCGCAGCTGCAGCATCCTCTCCCTACACTAGTAAGAGGTGATGTGACGTGCGGCGCTACATGACTCCAGCTTATATAGAGGCTGGGTCACATGCTGTACTGGCCAATCACAGCCATGCCATTAGTAGGCATGGCTGTGATGGCTTCTAAGGGCACATAAGTTAAACGCTTGTTTGGCTGCCCTGCAGCTTTTCAACACACGCCATTAAATCGCCGAAAACCGAACTCGAACCCGAAATTTTACTGAAATGTTCGGGGCCGGGGTAAAAAAAATAAAAATCGCAAAGTTTGGTACGAACTCGAACCTTACAGTTCCGGTTCGCTCAACCCTAGTTCTCATCTATTCTCCAATCTGCAGTGGAAACAAGGTACTGCAACAAACACCTCCTCACATCAAGGCAATTATACTTTTTCTCCAACTGGTTCACTGGATTTGGCCAAAAAGATGGAAGGATAACATCCTGGCTTGTGAAATTCCAAGACTACCTTAGGTTGAAAAAATAGGATCACCCTGATGATTACTTTATCTTCCAGAATCTTAGTGTAAGGGGGAAAGGCAGAGAAAGCCTAACTCAGAAACCCTTTTAGCTGACATAATTGCTAACAAAAAGGTCATCTTAAAGGTAAGCAGACTAAAATAAATGTCATTAATAGGCTCAAATGGATCAAGGGATAGAGCAGACAGGGCCGTATTAAGATCCCAAGGTGGAGATAAGGGACAAATAGAAGGATTTAATCTAAAAGCAGCATTTAAGAACCTCTTGCCCCAGGAATGTTCTGCTAGCCTATTGTAAAAGTCTGCTACTTGTACCCTCAAGGTAGAAGGTTTTAAGTTTTTGTCCATACCTTACTGCAGATAGTCTAAAATTGCTGGAATGTCAGGAGCCACCAAACGGTCTGGATTATATCCCAAAAAGGTAGAAAATGTCTGCCAGACTTTAAAATATTTCTTGGATGTTACCAACTTTTTACTGTCTTTAAGGGTGTAAAAACTACTTTATCTGACAATCCTCTCCTTGACCTATTCATCCTTTCAACATCCATGCCTAGCGGAAAAACAGCTCTGGACTTGGGTACAGGGAAGAGGACCCTGGAAAAGCAAGTCCTTCCTTACTGGCAGAACCAAGCGAGGCTCTACCGCCATCTTCTGTAAGGCTGTGTAACAAGATCTCTTCGCCCATCTGGGAGCAATCAGTATTACATCTACCTTGTCCTTCCTGTATTTTCCTCAATACTCTTGGAATGAGGCAAATCGGAGGGAAACACATAAGTTAACTCTTTGCTCCAATTCTGAACAGGAGCATCCAACGCCAATGGCAAGTCTAGGTGGTTTAGAGAGTATAACCTGGCTACCTTTCTGTATGTCCTGGTTGCAAATAGATCCATCGTAGGGCATCCCCACTTCTGGACAATCCACAGAAACACCTTGTGGTTTAAGCACCATTCTCCTTGCCTGACCTAGGTACAGCTTAGGAAATCGTCAATCACATTCTAATCTCCCTTCAAATGTAGTGCCGACAGGAATAGTTGAGGCACTCTTGTTCCCCCCTGGTGGTTCACATGGGCAACTGCTGTAGAATTGTCTGCCAACCTTTCCCCCCACCCCGCTTCTGATGTCATTGCTGCTTATCCTTGTTTTTACTGTCTTGGGGTTTGAATAAAAAAAACGCTAGATCTTTTAGGGAATTTTCCTCTTCGATCCCGGTCTGCCTTTTTGCCTTCTAAATCCTGCTTGGATTTGCAAAAAAAGAAGGTTTTTGAGTAACCAGAAAGCCTTTCTTTTGATCTGAGGATGGTATCTAAGGAAGCGCCAAGGAGCCTTTTACCTTCACAAGGAATGGCAACGAAGTTGGCCCTTGGACCCCTGATTGCCCAGCCAGGATCACAATCATATGGCCCTCCTAGCTGCATTGGACATTGTCGCAGACCTGGCTGAAAACAGGACTGCGTCTGTGGATGTGTCCGCTAAAAAATCTGCAAGCAACTCTTCCGTGGGAGCTTTATCCTTAATATGGGATTCTAGTTGCTGAAGCCATAGTTTAAGAGATCTGGATACCCAAGACGCAGCCACGTTAGGTCTAAGACTAGTAGATGCTGACTCCCAAGCCCTCTTTAAATAGCTATCTGGTCTCTTATCTAAGGGATCCCCTAAACATCCCAAATCTTCAAACGGGAGTGCATTTTTTTTGCTACTGGAGCATCCACAATAGGGGCTCTATCCCAAACTTCTGACACAGATTCTTTAAATGGATATTTCCTTTAACAAATGTAGGAATAAAAAAACTGTCTAGATTCTTCCACTCTCTTCCATATTCTTATGTACAGGAAAAACTCTGACGTTTTGGGCCCAGACCTTAAAAGACCTGATCTGCTATGTTTTTATTTTATGTCTGCCAACTGCATAGTGGCCTTCACTGCTTTCATTAAATATTCTGTATCTTCTACTGGAAACAGGAATTTTCCTGCAGAGTCTTCTGATGATGAGTCGTCCTCAGATAGATCTTTAATTTAATCTGAGTAAAATTCTTCTTTACCATACAGGGACCGACTGGGAACTAAAAGTGGCCCCATTTTGTAGTGTGGTCCAAATTAATGGAAGGCAGGGCCAGCAATACCATATTGTGGCACATTATACCACCCCAACAGAGCCAAATACCACAGTGCATCACAAAATACTGCCAGCAGCAAAATAAATACATCCTCAATAACTTCCGCTGGCCATCCCCCTGGGCATCGGCCCACCAGGAAATTTCCCTGTGAGGTCTATGGCCAATCCGCCCGTTACCATATAAATCTGAGTCTGACTCTCTATTAGCACTAGCCCTTTCAGACGTATGAGGGCAACTTTTACTAAGAAATCTAATTGACACTTTAACTTCAGATATCACTAGAGCCTTTATGTTCTTAGATAAACTGGCAGACTCTACCTGAACCAACTTCTCCACACAACTCTGACATAACGGTCTAACACAGGATGCTGGTAACGGTATCCTACCTTCCCTGCATTCCTTGTGTTTAGTTTTGCTAGATGCCTTCTTAGGTGTTTTTTTCTGGCTAGAGAAGAATACGCAAACACCACCTCACATCAATAAGATCTCTCACCATTGTAGAATAAGTACTCCCCCACTCCTCAGGACCAATGCCGGATTTGCCGGCCTCGAGGGTTCCATGGGGTCGACATGTATGGCATCACCCTACTCAGACATGAAAAGAGCTCTGGATCCTGCATAGCACTGTGTGCCTACTTCCTGGACTGGCTGTGTTCCTCTGTTGCCACTTCTAATGCGCAGATGGCCTCCTTTTATGCTCTTTTTACACCCAGAATGCCTAATTCAGCTGGCCAGGACGTCTGCTCAAACTTCGTGTCCGCAGAACGGGACGTGATATCACAAATGGAAGTGGCATCAGAACCTGAATTGACGTCAGAACCGGAAGTCACTACTTGCGCATACCTAGTTCACAGTGCCCGCCATCTTGGAAATGCGCAGATCATCGTGCATCCCGCCAACTGAACCGAAGCCGCCTGAATACAGCCACAGCGGCCCCCTAGAGGCTGGGAGGAGGCAGAGGAGACAGCAGTCTTGGGAAGTGGTTCCCCACAGAGACTGACACCGCCCGGGATAAGCACATTTTCGGTATGGAGACCAGGGCCTTCTCCCATGTATCAGGAGCACAAGCTCTCTAGGTACTTTCTATCCGGAGTACAGGAAACCTGAACTGAGGTGTGGTGGGGATGTGAACCTTTTTATCATGTCAGGTTTCTGTCCTGGATAGGAGGTCCCAATCTCAAGGGTGCTGTCATGGGTGAGGGGAAAACCCCTTTAAAAGAGGTTGTCCTATTTTGGCAACTTATTCCTTATCTATAGGATAGGGAATAATTGACTGATTGATGGGGGTCTGACCACTGGGGCCCCCACCAATTGCAAGTAGGTGAGCCTGTCATTTATCCCCTTCCTACCCAGCGTCGTACATGTACTGTGCAGGGCGGGTCTTTAAAGATGGAGTCCGCTTGCAAGCACCATAGCAAGTGAGCGTCTGCTGTTTTAAACAGCAGACACTTGGGGCTAATGTATGTGTTCGACGATTACATTGATTGCATACCTCTAACCTCTCAGATGCCGTGGTCACCTGGGAGCGCAAAAACCCGGAATCATGTGCTTCTGGGCGTGCACTAAACCCCCCTAGTGGGGATCAGGGGAGTCGGATAGTGAGCACAGCAGCCTCAGTCCTCCTGAATGATTTGAGGTTGCCGCACATAAGTTTCTACGAAGACCCTGCCCGTGGCCTGCATAACAGATCCGTCCCGTTTCCGTTATACAGGGGAGGACTCCATAACGCAATTCTGCTTTTACCAACAAACGAAGCATGAACGAATTTCAAAATAGGAAATTCGCTCATCTCTAATTGTAACCTGTTACATTATCAAGTTTATTCCCTAATATTGGATTGGGAGCTCTTTTGTGCTATCCCTGTACATAACTGACATTTTTCAGAGAGCAACTATTGAAAGAAACCAGCCCCCTGAAATGTTATTAAAAACTTATTTTCAGGTGCAGGGTGTTTTTTTTAACAAATAAAACCATGGTTAAGATGAAAAATGTCTACCCACTTGACATTTTTGAATACATACAGTACAACCTAAAAGTTTGGACACACCTTCTCATTCAAAGAGTTTTCTTTATTTTCATGACTATAAAAATTGTAGATTCACACTGAAGGCATCAAAACTATAAATTAACACATGTGGAATTATATACATAACAAAAAAGTGTGAAACAACTGAAAATATGTCATATTCTAGGTTCTTCAAAGTAGCCACCTTTTGCTTTGATTACTGCTTTGCACACTCTTGGCATTCTCTTGATGAGCTTCAAGAGGTAGTCACCTGAAATGGTCTTCCAACAGTCTTGAAGGAGTTCCCAGAGATGCTTAGCACTTGTTGGCCCTTTTGCCTTCACTCTGCGGTCCAGCTCACCCCAAACCATCTCGATTGGGTTCAGGTCTGGTGACTGCGGAGGCCAGGTCATCTGGCGCAGCACCCCATCACTCTCCTTCATGGTCAAATAGCCCTTACACAGCCTGGAGGTGTGTTTGGGGTCATTGTCCTGTTAAAAAATAAATGATGGTCCCAGTGGGCAGACTGGGACAAGCCTAAATAATTAATCTGGGTTATTTTTATTTTATTTTTTTTCTCTCCTTTTTGTTTTTCCTGCAAGGTGGGGGGGGGGGGGCTTGGCGGGGTGGAATGGGGATGATCCTATTAGTCCGGTTTTTTCTATATGAATCATAAGTAGTAAAGGAGGTGAAGTTACATTTGGGTACTGGAGTATCTCTAGGAATGCTGGGGGATGGCGGGACCCTCCGGCATTAAACAATGGTTAAAATCTTTAATTAAACCATAGTACCGTGTCGGGTGTGGGTGGGGACCCGGGGCCCGGGATATTGGGCAGCCCGGTGACTGGGTGTGCCCTAGGACGCGGCTCTCTCTGTCAGACATGTGGCTCGACTGCAGGCAGTGATATGACACATGTTGTATGGGTACCAAGAGGTGTTCTCTCAGCGGGACAGAGCCGGTTTTTAGGTAGTGTTCATGTTTACATTTTCCCTAAATGCCGGTGATCACCGAGTGATACTCGAGCTATGTCCCTTTATATATGAGACACTAATGTGAAAAAGAAAAAAAAGAAAAAATAAATAAATAAATGATGGTCCAACTAAACGCAAACCGTTTTGTAGCCCGCCAAGAGTTTTTCAACTCTTGTTTGAGGGATTTATGTACATTCTTTCTTGCAAAAGTCTTCCAGTTCTGTGATTTTCCTGGGCCGTCTTGCATGTGCTGCTCTTTTGAAAGCTATGTACAGATTTTCAATGATGTTCAGATCAGAGGACTGTGAGGGCCATTGTAAAGCCTTCAGCTTGCGACTTTTGAGGTCTATTATGGATTTTGAGGTTTTTTGGATCATCATCATTCATTTGTAGAAGTCATCCTCAACTTAAGCTTTTTTACAGTTGGTTTTATGGTTGCTTCCAGAATTTGCTGGAATTTCATTGAATCCATTTTTCCCTCTACCCGTGATATTGGCTGCAACACAACTCCAAAACATGATTGATCCCCCCCATATTTAATTGCAGAGGTGTTCATTTCATAAAATTCTGTGCCCTTTTTCTCCAAACATACTTTTGCTCATTGTGGCCAAAGAGTTCTGAGTTTAACCTCATCAGTCCACAGGACTTGTTTACAAAATGCATGTTCAGATGTTCTTTTGCAAACTTCTGACTAAATTTTGTGCTGAAGATGCAGAAGAAGTTTTCTACTAATGATTCTTCCATAAAAGTCATATTTCTGCAGATGTCGCTGAAAATTAGAACAATGTAACACAACTCCACAGTCTGCTAAATCTTTCTGAAGATCTTTTGCACTCAAGCAGGGTTTTTGATTTGCCTTTTCAGCAATTCTACGAGTAGCCATCTCTGAAATGTTCCTTGGTCTTCAAAACCTTTTCTTGACCTCCACTGTTCCTGTTAACTGCCATTTCTGAATTATACTTCGAACTGAGGTAATGGCAGCCTGAAAACGCTTTGCTATCTTCTTATAACCTTCTCCTGCTTTGTGGGTCTCAACTATTTTCACTTTCAGAGTTAGGCAGCTGCTTAGAAGAACCCATGGCTGCTGTTTTGGGGACAAGGAGTCTGGGTATTAATAAAGCTTTGACATTTGAATCCCCTGGACTTTCCTAATGATGATTGTGAACAAGCCTTAATAACCCTAACAGGCTATTTAAGGTCGAGACCTCAGTCAAAGTTATCTGAGCGCTGAAATCTCCTTCCCATACTTTTGCAAGGTACTCCTTACCTTTTTCACTTTAAAATTGTACAAGACCAAAAATAATACTCTAATATAGTGTGTTTCATCTTTAAAGGGGTTGTCTCACTTCAGCAAATAGCATTTATTATGTAGAAGAAGTTAATACAAGGCATTTACTAATGTATTATGATTCATATTTATATATATCAATTTATACAGTGCTCGTTTCCATGGTTACAGCCACCCTGAAACTCAGTAGCGGTGGCCGTGCTTGCACACAATAGCAAAAAGCACTAGCCTATGAGTGCTCCCATTGTCCCGGCTACCAGAGAGACCGACGCTTTTTCCTATAGTGTGCAAGCACAACCACGCTGCTGGATTGCAGGGTGGTCAAAACCATGGAAACAAGTGCAGTGTCCCAGGGGGTCAGTAGTGTATGCTGGGCTTTGTAGTGCAGATTGACTCACTAACCTGGGATCCACTGTCGTCTTCAATTGGGGCAAATACTGGAACAGGCAGGTATTTAAAAGTTCGTGACGCCAGTGTCAATTAAACGGTGACACGCCGTGTATGGTATTGTAGAAGAATGAAGCAAGCATAGGGTAGCCAACAAAAACTGGAACTTTACTGAATATCAGCGATAATAATACATGGACGCAGTTGGAAGCGCCGTTCCATGAAAGACAGTTGGTTTTCCATAAGAATACAGGTGGTTCTTGGAATTACAGAATGGCCGGTCTTAGCAATGTTTTATACAGAGTGTTGATTACAGGAGATGCAGTACAGGCGGCTTGCACACTATTCCTGACTGGTCCTGAAACATGTGACTTTCTCTCCAAGGTCTAATGTCCTTTATCTGGCGTACCCTTGAAGCTGTCCTTATCTAGTACCTCCTCTGTTATCTTGAGTACCTCTTGCTTTATCTGCTCGGCCTCTGTGGTATTCTGTGTCTTGGCTGGTGGCTTGCTTATGCTGTTTCAGCTAAACGGATGATGACTCAGGAGGGGAACCTTTTCCTTGGATCCGGAACCCGGTTACAGGGCCTTTACTACCCTCTCCTAGTCGGCAGGCTTCAGGCCTGCTCTGCTCTCACAGGCCCATAGCCTGGCCTTCACTCAGACACAGGATCATTTCTGACCTCTGCTCCCACTGTCTGTCTCCCGCTACTACTTCCTGACTGGGCCTTATATAACCTAGGGTTCCCTAGCTCCCTCTAGTGACTCAGAGCTGGAATGACACCCTAGCCGGCCTGCACAGGCACGTTTCACAGTAACAGGAAAATACATAGCAGTACATTGACAAGATGTTCTATACCAACCTCCCCAAAAATACAGGGGGAACGACAACACCCAAGTGACCCTTCTGTAGTGACGGGGTATTACTCTCCCGTACACTACATACCCCGCTGCTTTAAGCTGAGTACGACCTCGTACTCCATCAGGGCCCGCCCAACTGGAATCATTACCTGAAATAGAGAAAGACACATGCATGCATACATATATGTCATTTATACTCATATCAGACCCAATTGGCAAAGGTGAAGTCTGGTGACAAGGGGCGTCGTTCTCTTCTTCTCAGGATAGTGAGTGGAACGGGGGCGCTGACCTGGCACAGCGGATGTTTAAAGAACCAGGATAGTCCATGACAATAAATAAGTCCATAATAAAATCAACATCTCAGAGGCTTGCACATAGGAAGTCCATCTCTGGGCACATAGACGTGAATAAAAAAACGGTTACTAAATACTGTCAGCAGCACATATATAAAATGACAATACAGGACTCTGACAATACCAGGGCCATGTTATCCTGGCAAGTCCTGCTTACCCTTTAAAATAGTGCTGACATAAAAATGTCTTTTCAACCTGAAATGGGGGTAAAAAGGGAAAATTTGTGCAAAAACTTTAAGGCACAACTGGGATAATAGCAGCAAACCGGATGTCCCAAACACAACAAGGGCAGCTGGAAGCAGTGGTATACAGTGGCACCATTATTCAGTTAGAATGCCACCGGCCGTGTGTAACTGGCAGCAAGCTTGACCAGCTCTGCCAACCGGAGGGACAAAACGGCCATTAGGGAGACGGACATGAGGAACAGCGTACTCACAGGCGAGTGTCATATTCTTCCTCTGATGACGAGTCGATGTACGGAACTTGCAGCAACTGTTCTGGCAAGGCCGGCCACATCTGGAAACCATCTCCTCTGACAATCTTTAGAGGGGGAGGCTTGTCCTTCATTGCCTCCATTTCGGCATCCGTCCTAGGAAACGGGAACCACCGCACGCCTCCTGCGCATCCGAGGTCCGCCACCCAATACACTCTCTTGCGTAGGGCCTCTAGGTCAGCTTTGGTGCAGGTCGTCGGAGCTACCGGAGGTTCAGGGACAGTGCCTCTGGGGTAACGGTGGCAGCTGCTGCTTGACGTTGGGCCTCAGCACATTCTTCTGCCCGCCGGCAGCTGTCCTGCCGCTCTTTCTCCTCCTCTCGCCTTACCGCATCCGGAGGGGGATATCGTTCCTCCAGCCCCTGCAGCACGATGGGCTCCCAGAAGACATCGGGACTTAAGTAAGCCTGGCTATGCAGATGGGTGGTTCGGGCCGATTCCACTTTCACTCCCTCTGTCTCACCCGGATCTGTCCCCTCTTTCTCAGGGTCCCAGGTCTCAGCCGGCGCCTTCGGGCGAGTGACTGCGGTAGCGTAGGGGCCCCGTAAACTTTCGGCGGGGGTATACTCCACAATCTCTCCCAGGGTCAAATTATGGAGATGCTCCGGGAGGTAGTGCCGCTTCACCGACCGCCGGTTCACATAAAAGTCCCGGCCAGTTCCCAACTCCTGGATGAACCCGTACCCTTTTTCTTTGTCAAAGGACACCACGATCCCGCGGCGCCTTTCTAGCTGGGGCTTACCCGGAAAGGAGTCTCCTTGGATGGACTTGGCCATTTCTTCAAACCGCTTTTTCCGGCTGGTGTTCTTCTTAGCCACCGCGGCTCTCAATTCGGCCATGATAGTCGGCCATTCCGCGTGCCGGCGACGGATCGGTGGGGACTCAGGACGGGTGATACTCAAGTCCATGGCCTGGGCCCAGGGGGTGGCCGTCCAGGCTAGAGGGTCCCATGGCCCCAACTCGGGAAAGTCCGGTGGAGTGGCGCCCCACTCACACGTGGTCTCGACTTCCAGCTCCGCAGCACACGCCATCTCTCTTCTCCCTGGGTGCAGCGTCGACTCTGACTCCTCCCACACACTGGGCCGGTCTATCTCCATCAGAGGCCCGCCTCCCAGGCGTAACTCTTCAAGGTAGTCAGTCGCGTCGTCACTCCTCAAGGTGGGTGGCGCTCCAGGGCAATCGTCTCCTCCTTCTTCTTGGAAGGTTTGAGCGCCAAATATTCGCGCCTCTGCACATCCTGATGGCGCAGTAAAAAGCCTCATGGCGTCGGCGGCCATTTTAGATGCCCTGATGCTGCAATTCACTGACAGCAAGCAGGATGATGAAAAGTCCAATAAAACACAGTCCACAAATGCGATTTTCTCTCTGGGGGTCGCGCAACACAGTACAGCGCCTCTGATTCCTCCCAGGCACAATTTTAACCCACCGGCTGGGAAATAAAGGGTACAGTCCTCGCAATACGGTGGTGGAATAGTTAAAGCACACAGTTCACACTTCTCTGCACTTCAGAAGTATGCGGATCCTGTTCGTGACGCCAAAAAGAGCGATGCAGTGTCCCAGGGGGTCAGTAGTGTATGCTGGGCTTTGTAGTGCAGATTGACTCACTAACCTGGGATCCACTGTCGTCTTCAATTGGGGCAAATACTGGAACAGGCAGGTATTTAAAAGTTCGTGACGCCAGTGTCAATTAAACGGTGACACGCCGTGTATGGTATTGTAGAAGAATGAAGCAAGCATAGGGTAGCCAACAAAAACTGGAACTTTACTGAATATCAGCGATAATAATACATGGACGCAGTTGGAAGCGCCGTTCCATGAAAGACAGTTGGTTTTCCATAAGAATACAGGTGGTTCTTGGAATTACAGAATGGCCGGTCTTAGCAATGTTTTATACAGAGTGTTGATTACAGGAGATGCAGTACAGGCGGCTTGCACACTATTCCTGACTGGTCCTGAAACATGTGACTTTCTCTCCAAGGTCTAATGTCCTTTATCTGGCGTACCCTTGAAGCTGTCCTTATCTAGTACCTCCTCTGTTATCTTGAGTACCTCTTGCTTTATCTGCTCGGCCTCTGTGGTATTCTGTGTCTTGGCTGGTGGCTTGCTTATGCTGTTTCAGCTAAACGGATGATGACTCAGGAGGGGAACCTTTTCCTTGGATCCGGAACCCGGTTACAGGGCCTTTACTACCCTCTCCTAGTCGGCAGGCTTCAGGCCTGCTCTGCTCTCACAGGCCCATAGCCTGGCCTTCACTCAGACACAGGATCATTTCTGACCTCTGCTCCCACTGTCTGTCTCCCGCTACTACTTCCTGACTGGGCCTTATATAACCTAGGGTTCCCTAGCTCCCTCTAGTGACTCAGAGCTGGAATGACACCCTAGCCGGCCTGCACAGGCACGTTTCACAGTAACAGGAAAATACATAGCAGTACATTGACAAGATGTTCTATACCAACCTCCCCAAAAATACAGGGGGAACGACAACACCCAAGTGACCCTTCTGTAGTGACGGGGTATTACTCTCCCGTACACTACACAAGCAGTGTATAATGTGATGGAAAAATTAATCCAGCCAGCAAAGGATGCAATATGGACAATCACAGTGCATTAACCACTTCAGCCCCCCTAGCTTAAACCC
Organism: Bufo gargarizans; assembly: GCF_014858855.1. Classification (NCBI taxonomy): domain Eukaryota; kingdom Metazoa; phylum Chordata; class Amphibia; order Anura; family Bufonidae; genus Bufo; species Bufo gargarizans. The sequence goes on along the minus strand of NC_058085.1, from coordinate 146,699,225 downwards.
CCTTAATGACCAGGCCACTTTTTACACTTCTGCACTACACTACTTTCACCGTTTATTGCTCGGTCATGCGACTTACCACCCAAATGAATTTTACCTCCTTTTCTTCTCACTAATAGAGCTTTCATTTGGTGGTATTTCATTGCTGCTGACATTTTAACTTTTTTTGTTATTAATCGAAATTTAACTACATTTTTGCAAAAAAAATGACATTTTTTACTTTCAGTTGTAACATTTTTCTAAAAAAACGACATCTATATATAATTTTTTCTCTAAATTTATTGTTCTACATGTCTTTGATAAAAAAAATGTTTGGGTAAAAAAAAAATGGTTTGGGTAAAAGTTATAGCGTTTACAAACTATGGTACAAAAATGTGAATTTCCGCTTTTTGAAGCAGCTCTGACTTTCTGAGCACCTGTCATGTTTCCTGAGGTTCTACAATGCCCAGACAGTAGAAAAACCCCACAAATGACCCCATTTCGGAAAGAAGACACCCTAAGGTATTCGCTGATGGGCATAGTGAGTTCATAGAACTTTTTATTTTTTGTCACAAGTTAGCGGAAAATTATGAATTTTCTTATTTTATTTTTTTTCCTTACAAAGTCTCATATTCCACTAACTTGTGACAAAAAATAAAAACCTCCATGAACTCACTATGCCCATCATGAAATACCTTGGGGTGTCTTCTTTCCAAAATGGGGTCACTTGTGGGGTAGTTATACTGCCCTGGCATTTTAGGGGCCAAAATGCGTGCAAAGTAGTTTGAAATCGAAATATGTAAAAAATGCCCTGTGAAATCCGAAAGGTGCTCTTTGGAATGTGGGCCCATTTGCCCACCTAGGCTGCAAAAAAGTGTCACACATGTGGTAGCGCTGTGCTCAGGAGAAGTTAGGGAATGTGTTTTGGGGTGTCTTTTTACATATACCCATTCTGGGTGAGAGAAATATCTCGGCAAAAGACAACTTTTCCCATTTTTTTTATACAATGTTGGCATTTGACCAAGATATTTATCTCACCCAGCATGGGTATATGTAAAATGACACCCCAAAACACATTCCCCAACTTCTCCTGAGTACGGCGATACCACATGTGTGACACTTTTTTGCAGCCTAGATGCGCAAAGGGGCCCAAATTCTTTTTAGGAGGGCATTTTTAGACATTTGGATCCCAGACTTCTTCTCACGCTTTAGGGCCCTAAAAAGCCAGGGCAGTATAAATACCCCACATGTGACCCCATTTTGGAAAGAAGACACCCCAAGGTATTCAATGAGGGGCATGGCGAGTTATTTTTGTTTTTTCTCACAAAGTCTCCCTTTCCGCTAACTTGGGACAAAATTTAAATCTTTCATGGACTCAATATGCCCCTCACGGAATACCTTGGGTGTCTTCTTTCCGAAATGGGGTCACATGTGGGGTATTTATACTGCCCTGGCATTTTAGGGTCCCTAAAGCGTGAGAAGATGTCTGGAATATAAATGTCTAAAAAATTTACGCATTTGGATTCCGTGATGGGTATGGTGAGTTCAAGTGAGATTTTATTTTTTGACACAAGTTAGTGGAATATGAGACTTTGTAAGAAAAAAAAATAAATCTATTTCCGCCAACTTGTGCCAAATAAATGTCTGAATGGAGCCTTACAGGGGGGTGATCAATGGCAGGGGGGTGATCAGGGAGTCTATATGGGGTGATCACCACCCTGTCATTGATCACCCCCCTGTAAGGCTCCATTCAGATGTCCGTATGTGTTTTGTGGATCCGATCCATGGATGCGTGGATCCGTAAAACACATACGGACGTCTGAATGGAGCCTTACAGGGGGGTGATCAATGACAGGGGGGTGATCAGGGAGTGTATATGGGGTGATCACCCCCCTGTCAGGCTCCATTCAGACGTCCGTATGTGTTTTGCGGATCCATGGATGCGTGGATCCGTAAAACACATACGGACATCTGAATGGAGCCTTACAGGGGGGGTGATCAATGACAGGAGGGTGATCAGGGAGTCTATATGGGGTGATCAGTGGTTCATAAGGGGTTAATAAGTGACAGGGGGGGGTGCAGTGTAGTGTAGTGGTGTTTGGTGCTACTTTACAGAGCTGCCTGTGTCCTCTGGTGGTTGATCCAAGCAAAAGGGACCACCAGAGGACCAGGTAGCAGGTATATTAGAAGCTGTTCACAGCGAGATGACGCATGGATGCGTCCAGGAGGAATGAATCAACCGCCTCCAGGACGCATCCGTGCGTTAGGCGGTCCTGGAGAGGTGAAGTGCCTTTTATTAACTTCCTCTACATATTAAATGCCACTTGCTGAAGTGAGACAAACCCTTTAACGTTATGCCTTTTGGAGATCATTTAATTTAATTTCGTTTGTAAAATATTTTATTGTACATAAAATCAAGAATGTCTTCATCTCCGACATATGCGATACAACAAAATGTGTTCACACACAGTGCGACACAGAATCAGACATTTACATAGACAAATTGCAGTTGTTTTATACATCAGTGAATAACATTAACAACAACAACAAGCGACAGTTAATGACTTATACTCTTCTGCATGGCATACCCACAAATTAAATCTACTTAGGACCCAGCTCAAAATGATGAGCTAACTTACGGTAAGTAGCGGATACAAATACGGTGCATGACCTTCCCCTATCAACGAAAATTTCATCTTTAACTTGTCCAAATAACACTACACATAAATCTAATGCATAGTTCACATATAATACTGCTATTCTATTTCCAAACGGTATCACTATATAGCATGCTCATTAACAAACCTGGTGACAAAATACCAAAGGACCAACTGTAGGTGGTCTAGGCTGGTGAAACTGGGGCATTTTTCCCACCCTTTAAAACTGTCTCAGGCAAAGGTAATGGGGTATCCATTGAAGCAGAATGGCATTCCTTGCACTGATTAATTGATAAAGTAAAGTATGACATAGTCATTGAATATAAATGGGGATACACCAACACATTTCCTAACTACATAGAATAAGATCAAATATGGATGCTCTAAGGTGAACTTCCAATGGTGGTGGTTCAAGCTACTTGAAACATCACAATCTATTAAACCAAATTCTTCTGTACTGACACAGACTGACATGTTCATTTGTAATCATCTTTTTTTTTTGTCTCCATGTGCAATATTCATCTTTGATTTATAGGGCTTTTATAGGGTTCAGTTTCAGAGTCCAAATACTCTTGAGAGATAAAGCCAAACAATGCAATACCAAAGTCAGCTGATCATTACTATACACTTATATTATGTTAAGATATTCTTCTCTAGGCATTGAGCAATATGTTCTTCATGTTCATCTATTTGTAGAACACTTAGGTTTTGTGCAAGGAATTGAATCAGAGGACAAAGTACTATAGAAAGAGATAGTGAAATCTACTGATTAAAATAGTTTCTGGGTAGCTAAGCAAATCACATTGCAATTCCATTGGCAACTCGTGTCACCGCTACCTTTTTATTGCACTGTTTGTAGGCTTAAAGGTTGTTGTGTCCCTTTGCTAATAACACGTTGTCCTCATTTAACAAGTTACAAACCTATAATGTATGGCTGACAAATAACATTGTGTCAGTACACTGTGTTATTATTGGTTAACTTAACTGTAATGAGTTAGTTCGGCCATAGACATGACAGCGGTCAACCACGAACTCCAACGGAAACATTCACACTCCAGCATACCCCATCTTTTTACACTAGACACTTGCAGATCAGAGGCAGATCCCATGAAATTGCTGTGTTCTGCCAATTTTTATCTAATGTGTAAAATAGTCATGTTAAAGGGGTTGTTCTTTGGTAAATTAAACATCATTTTTGGATTAATTAAAAGGGGTTATCCAACCCCTATAATGACCCCCACAATGCCTGGGCACCTCATATGGATTATACTAACCCCGCTCCTTGTCATCCGCGCAGCTCCTGATCCCCGCAGAGCCACTGCTGCATATCCCTGTCGCTTGGATCAAAACATCCAGCGCTGGGGAAGGGGCAGTCAATAGCAGACCGCAACTGGGACGAGCCTCCCTAGCATCGGGGGTGACACTAGGGAGGCTTGTGCCCGTTGTGGTCTGCTTTACGCTGCTTCCCCAGTCAACGGATGTTTTGATCCAAGCGGTGGTGGCCACATAGGGATCAGGAGCTGTGGAGCAGAGTAAGCATAACCTATATGAGGGGCCCGGGCCTTCGGGAAGGGGGATCATCATAGGGGTTGGAGAACATCTTTAAAGTGGATAATTTATGTTAACCTTGTAGAGACCGCCTGATGTGTATTTCATAAGAGTAGTCCTTGTGCAGTGCTTGAAAACTGCACCATTGTATGTTTACGACATGGGTTTAGGCCAGTTGTCTCTTTGTCCCTGGGTGGTACGTGTAGTTAGCTCCCCATTCTAGGATGGCAGAAGGATGGGAGAGGTTTCTAGACATGCAGAGGGCATTGTAAAGGGAAAGAATAAGCTTTGACCATCACCTATTGTGCATGGTGGATCCCGTATAATCTACATATAGAGGTGTTAACTGTCATTGTAGTCCTGGTTAATATAATAATTCATTACATTTCATATAATAAGTCACTTCTACAGATCAAAGGAAGCCTAGCGTCCAGTGCAAAAAAACTGTAGTGACATGGAACAGGGCCGGTGCAAGGATTTTTTGCCAACACAAGCAAAGCTACATTTTGGTCCCCACAGAGGAGAACAGCCGTGGACGGCGGCGCGCAAGTTATTTATTTTTTTAAGTTTCATTTTTCCTGTTTTTGGTCAATTACAATTGCCATAATTATTATTATTTGACAAATGCCAGAATAATGAGAGAGAGAATGTTTTAAGGCATTTGTATTATTTTCTGCAATGTTAAAAGTTTACATACACTAAGATTACTATACCTTTAACCCCTTCAGGACCCTGCCATTTTTCACCTTAAGGACCAGGCCATGTTTTGCAAATCTTACATATGTCACTTTATGTGGTAATAACTTTAAAACGCTTTTTCCAAGCCATTATGAGATTGTTTTCTCGTCACATATTGTACTTCATGACAGTGCTAAATTTGAGTCAAAATATTTCATTTTTATTTATAAAAAATACCAAATTAGCAATTTTCAAAATTTCTATTTTTTGGCTTTTAAAACAGATAGTAATACCTCCTAAAATAGTTATTACTTTACATTTCCCATAGCTACTTCATGTATGGATCATTTTGTAAATGACATTCTTTTTTTGGGAAGGCTTAGAAGTTTAGAAGCAAATCTTAAAATTTTTAAGAAAATTTTCAAAAAACTAATTTTTAAGGACAAGTTCAGGTCTGAAGTTACTTTGTGGGGCATACATAATAGAAACCACCCATAAATGGCCCCATTTTAGAAACTACACCCCTCAAGGTATTCAAAACTGATTTTACAAACGTTGTTAACCCTTTAGGTGTTCCACAAGAATTAAAGGAAAATGTAGATGAAATTTCAGAATTTCACTTTTTGGCAGATTTTCCCTTTTAATCCATTTTTTTTGTAACAAAGCAAGAGTTAACAGCCAAATAAAACTTAATATTTATTGCAATTCACAGTAATGGTTATAGATAAATATGTTGTAGGAACAATTAAACTGTATCACTGAATTCTTTTCCTACTTTAAAACTTAACTTTTATCAAATAATATATATAAAATATATGTCCCACAGTAATAGTAATGATGACTGCATGGAGAAGAAAAACATACATAACTTTGCTCAGACGTAAATTCCTAGGTACTGCGTATATGCATGCAACACATTGGTTTATGCATGCACATACGTAGTCCTATCGCATAAATTTAATACAATGGTTTGACCACTTATTGTGATCCCCACTCACGGTTTGTTGATTGTGCCAGATATGATCAGGATATTCCGGCCACTTCAGTGATCAGGGGGGTCTGTGGTGGTTACCGTTGTCTGCTGAAACAAATTGGTTCCAGGAAAAGTTCAGTTGCTGAGTCGCTTGAGTCAGTAGGTCAGACAGGTAGGAGGATGTCCCTAATAGACTATTTTTCTCCTGCCTAAAAGCGGAGAGGTCTCCCGCCTAAATGCGGGAGAATCACCCCCTGCGGGGCGACCCCACTTCTCGGTGGCTGTCCCTGCTGTTCTGGCCCTGTTGCTGTCTCCTAAAGCTGGCCTGTTAGGATGTTTCTTCCAAAAGTTTTTTCCTTCTTTCAAAGGTGTTTCCCGACGCGTTTCCTCTGCCAGATGAGGCTAGCAGATTCATCAGGGGTGTAATGGATAATAGATGGTATAATAACCGTCAGCTCGATCGCTAATTTGGTGGTGTCCCAGCTAGATTGCAGTCCAGAATGAGGTCTGTGACTGCCCCCTTATATATACCATTATATCAGGTCTAATTAATGTGTTTAATTACTCACGTACCCTTTCTTTTTTATCCTCATTTCCCTTTTTGTTTCCGGCGTGCGTTCCATTTGGGTTAGAGGCGGATACGGAAATACGTCACTGTACGCATGCGCATTGTGCATTGTTTTACCTGGCCCCGTGGAACGCACCACGTGCACGTCGCGTATCACGTGCATGTCGCGCGTCAAGTCAGCTGATACTTATGCTTTTGCTTATGACGCCACGCGTTTAGTGTGAGGCGCATCGGCGTCGCTGGATAATGATCCATGTTACTATAGAACGCATTGACGTCATATTAAAGCGTCAGGGTGATTGAAGAGGAGAGATGTATTTCTTACTCCTTCTATCAAGTATGCCTGGTATTGAACAAAGCATATTTGTTTATATCGGTGTATATGTGCAGTATTAGAGAAAGTCCGGATATAGATGATATGGTCTGTCATATTGGTTCCATATCAAACAATTTTTCTACATCCCGGTCCAATTCGATTTCTTCTTGTTGTCTATTTTTACATATACTTCTGTATACACACATACATACATCCATATATATACGTATATATCCGTGTACATGCATGTACTCACACATACACACAGCAACATATACATATAACAACAAATACACACAAGGCCTCAGGTATATCTATATTGAGGGGTATACTGGTGCAAAAATGGGGGACTTTTATGGGGGTGGGAGGGAGATCGGTCCTGGAATTTAAGACATTATAAACATAATTCATGATATATCCTGGGCCTTTATTGATTCCCAACCCTCCTGCTTCTTGATAGTTGTGACTATTACCTATCTCGGTAGATATAGTATGGTTCCTATTCCGTATATATATTATTATTATTATCTTTACACTTGTCAAGTGGATTTGAGTATTCTGGACGCGCCGGGCCTAAATAAAACATCCAAAGGACAAAATCTCATTTAGGCCGAGCGGACTAACTGTCTTTAACCTGTAAGTCCACTCAGTCTCTTTCTGTAATATTTTTCTGTTGAGGTCGCCACCTCTAGGAGATGGACGAATCACCTCTATGACACAAAATTTTAATACCCTGGAGTCTCCATCGTGACAAATCTGAATATGTCTAGCAATTGGGGTATCCCGTTGGTGTCTGATATCTCCCAGATGATCTCCAATCCTCCTTCTGAGTTCTCTTTTGGTCTTGCCTACGTACTGAAGATTACAAGTACATGTGCATAAGTATACCACCCCCGTGGTTTTGCAGTTTGCAAAATCCCTGATGGTGTATGTTTTATTAGTGACACTACTGGTGAAGGTTTTTGTTTTCATAATATGTGGACAGGCTATGCAGGTCCCACATTTATACATGCCTAGGGGTTTCCTATCTAACCAAGTTCCAGATTTTTTAATCGGTGAATAGTGGCTATGTACGAATCTGTCCCCTAATGATCTTCCTCTACGGTATGTGATTGCCGGATAAGGGGGAATGGTATCCTCTATATCAGGGTCAGTGAGTAGCAGATCCCAATATTTTTGAAGGATATCCCTGACTTGTCTATTATAGTTATCGTAAGTACCTATGATACGGAATTTGTGATCTACTGTGGATTTTTGTTTAGGAGACAATAATTCCGTTCTTTCTGCATTTAATGCCGTTTTAAAGGCTCTTTGTAGTGGTTGAGACGGATATCCTCTTTGGCTAAATCTGATTCTCAGGTCATTTGCTTGATTGTGAAAATCTGCCTTCCGGGTACAGTTTCTTCGGATCCGAAGATATTGACCCTTGGGTATACCGCATTTGAGACTGGTGGGGTGATGACTCTCCCATCTTAATAAATTGTTTGTAGCTGTGGGTTTCCTGTATGTTTACTTATGCCAACTTGTTCCTGGGCTGGTGGGAGGATACCTTGGTATTCACAGAGGATAGCATTTGGACGTCGAGGATTGTCTTCTGGGGCCGCTATATCGACGACATTCTGATATTCTGGAGCGGCTCCAGAGGACAGTTCTCGGAATTTGTAGCTTACCTTAATAAGAACAAAATAGGTATGCACTTTACCTCAGAGGCCAATGAGCACAGTTTGGCTTTCCTGGATTTACACATCTCCCTAAATAACGGAATGATTTCCACCAAAACATACAGGAAACCCACAGCTACAAACAATTTATTAAGATGGGAGAGTCATCACCCCACCAGTCTCAAATGCGGTATACCCAAGGGTCAATATCTTCGGATCCGAAGAAACTGTACCCGGAAGGCAGATTTTCACAATCAAGCAAATGACCTGAGAATCAGATTTAGCCAAAGAGGATATCCGTCTCAACCACTACAAAGAGCCTTTAAAACGGCATTAAATGCAGAAAGAACGGAATTATTGTCTCCTAAACAAAAATCCACAGTAGATCACAAATTCCGTATCATAGGTACTTACGATAACTATAATAGACAAGTCAGGGATATCCTTCAAAAATATTGGGATCTGCTACTCACTGACCCTGATATAGAGGATACCATTCCCCCTTATCCGGCAATCACATACCGTAGAGGAAGATCATTAGGGGACAGATTCGTACATAGCCACTATTCACCGATTAAAAAATCTGGAACTTGGTTAGATAGGAAACCCCTAGGCATGTATAAATGTGGGACCTGCATAGCCTGTCCACATATTATGAAAACAAAAACCTTCACCAGTAGTGTCACTAATAAAACATACACCATCAGGGATTTTGCAAACTGCAAAACCACGGGGGTGGTATACTTATGCACATGTACTTGTAATCTTCAGTACGTAGGCAAGACCAAAAGAGAACTCAGAAGGAGGATTGGAGATCATCTGGGAGATATCAGACACCAACGGGATACCCCAATTGCTAGACATATTCAGATTTGTCACGATGGAGACTCCAGGGTATTAAAATTTTGTGTCATAGAGGTGATTCGTCCATCTCCTAGAGGTGGCGACCTCAACAGAAAAATATTACAGAAAGAGACTGAGTGGACTTACAGGTTAAAGACAGTTAGTCCGCTCGGCCTAAATGAGATTTTGTCCTTTGGATGTTTTATTTAGGCCCGGCGCGTCCAGAATACTCAAATCCACTTGACAAGTGTAAAGATAATAATAATAATATATATACGGAATAGGAACCATACTATATCTACCGAGATAGGTAATAGTCACAACTATCAAGAAGCAGGAGGGTTGGGAATCAATAAAGGCCCAGGATATATCATGAATTATGTTTATAATGTCTTAAATTCCAGGACCGATCTCCCTCCCACCCCCATAAAAGTCCCCCATTTTTGCACCAGTATACCCCTCAATATAGATATACCTGAGGCCTTGTGTGTATTTGTTGTTATATGTATATGTTGCTGTGTGTATGTGTGAGTACATGCATGTACACGGATATATACGTATATATATGGATGTATGTATGTGTGTATACAGAAGTATATGTAAAAATAGACAACAAGAAGAAATCGAATTGGACCGGGATGTAGAAAAATTGTTTGATATGGAACCAATATGACAGACCATATCATCTATATCCGGACTTTCTCTAATACTGCACATATACACCGATATAAACAAATATGCTTTGTTCAATACCAGGCATACTTGATAGAAGGAGTAAGAAATACATCTCTCCTCTTCAATCACCCTGACGCTTTAATATGACGTCAATGCGTTCTATAGTAACATGGATCATTATCCAGCGACGCCGATGCGCCTCACACTAAACGCGTGGCGTCATAAGCAAAAGCATAAGTATCAGCTGACTTGACGCGCGACATGCACGTGATACGCGACGTGCACGTGGTGCGTTCCACGGGGCCAGGTAAAACAATGCACAATGCGCATGCGTACAGTGACGTATTTCCGTATCCGCCTCTAACCCAAATGGAACGCACGCCGGAAACAAAAAGGGAAATGAGGATAAAAAAGAAAGGGTACGTGAGTAATTAAACACATTAATTAGACCTGATATAATGGTATATATAAGGGGGCAGACACAGACCTCATTCTGGACTGCAATCTAGCTGGGACACCACCAAATTAGCGATCGAGCTGACGGTTATTATACCATCTATTATCCATTACACCCCTGATGAATCTGCTAGCATCATCTGGCAGAGGAAACGCGTCGGGAAACACCTTTGAAAGAAGGAAAAAACTTTTGGAAGAAACATCCTAACAGGCCAGCTTTAGGAGACAGCAACAGGGCCAGAACAGCAGGAACAGCCACCGAGAAGTGGGGTCGCCCCGCAGGGGGTGATTCTCCCGCATTTAGGCGGGAGACCTCTCCGCTTTTAGGCAGGAGAAAAATAGTCTATTAGGGACATCCTCCTACCTGTCTGACCTACTGACTCAAGCGACTCAGCAACTGAACTTTTCCTGGAACCAATTTGTTTCAGCAGACAACGGTAACCACCACAGACCCCCCTGATCACTCAAGTGGCCGGAATATCCTGATCATATCTGGCACAATCAACAAACCGTGAGTGGGGATCACAATAAGTGGTCAAACCATTGTATTAAATTTATGCGATAGGACTACGTATGTGCATGCATAAACCAATGTGTTGCATGCATATACGCAGTACCTAGGAATTTACGTCTGAGCAAAGTTATGTATGTTTTTCTTCTCCATGCAGTCATCATTACTATTAATATTTATTGCCCTGATTCTATAGTTTACAGAAATGCCCCATATGTGGTCGTAAACTGCTGTACGGGCACACGGCAGGGCGCAGAAGGAAAAGAATGCCATATGGTTTTTGAAAGGCAGATTTCACTGGGATAATTTTAAGCTGCCATGTCATATTTGAAGACCCCCTGATGCACCCCTAGAGTAGAAACTCTTATGTAGGGGCTGATTTTTTGGGTATAAGAGGATGGTTTGATTGGCACTATTTTAGGGTTCTTGACTTTTGATCGCTTGGTATTACACTTTTTGTGATGTAAGGTGACAAAAAATTGTTTTGACAGTTTTTATTTTTATTTTTTTACGATGTTCATCTGAGAGGTTAGGTCATGTGATATTTTTATACAGCAGGTTGTAATGGCTGCAGCAATACCTAATATGTATACTTTTTTTATTTAAGCTTTACACAATAATAGCATTTTTGAAACAAAAAAAAAATTATGTTTTAGTGTCTCCATAGTCAGAGCCATAGCTTTTTATTTTTTGCCCGGTTGTTTTATGTAAGGGCTTATTTTTTGCAGGATGAGGTGACTGTTTGATTGGTACTATTTTGGGGGGCATATGCCTTTTTGATCGCTTGATGTTGCACTTTTTGTGATGTAAGGTGAAAAAAAAAATGATTGTTTTAGCACAGTTTTTATTTTACTTTTCCCTATCATCCATGACAGCATCATGAGAGAGGGTCTGCCTCCCAGGACAGGAAACCCACAGGTAAAAAAAAAAAAAAAAGGGGGCGCCTCTCTCTTCCTGTCCTAGGAAGTGAATCCTACAGTGCCAGAGAGGGGAGTAGTTTCTCCCTGGGCAGCTAAAGAAACGTTATTCAGCTGGGGAAGGGGGTGCGCCGGGTGAGTTCCCCACTCCATACACCCAAAAGATTCAAGAGAGGTCATGGAGGAGAACGTTACTGCATGAGCGCTATACTGAGAGTATAGGTCAGCTGGGTCAGTAACCGGGAACACAGAGCGCTGAGGGGGACAGGGGTGGTAAACCCCTGTTTCCTATTCAGGATACGGATTAGCTTTTAAAAAGCAATAAGAGCGACCATTAACATTGAAGACCAAAAATACGTTCTTGGATTTAATGTTTGAGGGTCTAGAAGGAAGCAGTGTTTTTTCATTCATATCTTCCTTAATATCAAATGAATGGTGAAATCCTGATAAACTGAGTTTTTTTTCCGTCATCCGGAAAGCAAAAGTATCCCTTTGAGGAGTCGGATTGCCAATCTTGGGATAGGGCCCCAAAGATTGATGTACCCATAGCAAAGGCATCACGTAGATCCTCCCTTCCCTTTGGTGATTTAGGTCAGTTAAAAGACCCTATGGATAGGAAGGCAGACAGTTTTTTGAGACGCACATGGGAATCACTGGGGCCTCCTTTAAGGTGAGTTATATTATTTTTTTCTAACCCCTCCAGCCCTATTGTACTATGCATTCTGTATTAAGAATGCTATTATTTTCCCTTATAACCATGTTATAAAGGGAAAAAAATAATGATCGGGTCCCCATCCCGATAGTCTCCTAGCAACCGCGCGTGAAAATCGCACCGCATCCGCACTTGCTTGCGGATCCTTGCGATTTTCATGCAGCCCCATTCACTTCTATGGGGCCTGCTTTGTGTGAAAAACGCAGAATATAGAACATGCTGCGATTTTCACGCAACGCACAAGTGATGCGTGAAAATCACTGCTCGTGTGCACAGCCCCATAGAAATGAATGGGTCCGGATTCAGTGCGGGTGATATGCGTTCACGTCACGCATTGCACCTGCGTGGAAAACTCGCTCGTGTGAAAGGGGCCTTAGGGACACCAAACGCTAGCTAATAGGGTCACAAAAGTCCTTTTAAGGACTGGTATAGGTGTGCTATCGATAGGTGTGATATACTGAGGGGTGTGATCTACATTTGTCCAGTCATCCTGCATGTTGATCCAGAGGAAGGAAGAAAAAAAAACACTGAGGTAGAAGCCAATTTTCCCCACTTTAGGGGAATAAAAAATTCCTTCCCGACTCCAATCAGGCAATCAGAATAACTCCCTGGATCAACGACCCCTCTCTAGTAGCTATAGCCTGTAATATTATTACGCTCCAGAAATATATCCAGGCCCCTCTTGAATTCCTTTATTGTACTCACCATCACCACCTCCTCAGGCAGGGAGTTCCATAGTCTCACTGCTCTTACCGTAAAGAATCCTCTTCTATGTTCTTTCCTCCAGATGCAGAGGATGTCCCCTCGTCACAGTCACAGTCCTGGGGATAAATAGATGATGGGATAGATCTCTGTACTGACCCCTGATATATTTATACATAGTAATTAGATCTCCCCTTACTTATAATATACTTTCTAACATAGAACGTATATTATAGTGCATTTGTATTGTGCAGCAGTTGTGTGCGGTTCTTCTGTGATACCGCAGCTATATAGAGGGATAAACACAATTGGAACAAATATTTGCAACGGGTGTGATATACCTGTTGCCCCCCAAAAAAACTGATTGAGGTGTGCGATATACATGCTTCCACAAAATATTGATTTAGGGGTTCTATATACTGGCTTCCACAAAATACTGATTAAGGTTTTTTTATATACCTGCTTCCACAAAATACTGATTAAGGGGATTGATATACCTGCTTCCACAAAATAGTAATTGAGGGGTGCGATATACCTGCTTCCACAAAATACTGATTGAGGATTGCGATATACCTATATATATATACCGGCTTCCACAAAATACTGATTGAGGGGCGCAATATACCAGCTTCCACCAAATATTGATTGAGACCTGCGATACACCTTCCACAAAACACTGATTAAGGGGTTTGCTATACCTGCTTCCACCAAATACTGATTGAGGCCTGTGATACATCTGCTTCCACAAAATACTGATTGAGGGATGCAATATACTTGCCTCCGCAAAATACTGATAAAGGGGTTTGATATACCTGCTTCCAAAAAATACAGATTGAGGGGATGTGATATACCTGCTTCCACCAAATATTGATTAAGGGGAACTATATACCTGCTTCCAAAAAATACTGATTGAGGGGTGCAATATACCTGCTTCCACCAAATATTGATTGAGGCCTGCGATACACCTGCTTCCACAAAATACCGATTAAGGGGATTGATATACCTGCTTCCACAAATATTGCTCTTCTTTAGGGACTTTGACACAGGGTCATTTTGAAAATGACAGGCAGAGGAAGAGGCAGGCCGTTCGGCAGGGGTGGTAGGGGTTGGGCAGGTTTCACCAGGCCGGAGCCTAAGTGGGAAGTTGGAGAAGGTCCGTGCGATTACGTCAAAAGACGCACCAGAGTTGGTTGAGTGGCTCACTCAGCCTTCTGCTTCTGCACCCTCCTCACTCTCTGCTTTGTGTATCCCCAAAGACACCACCACCATAGCCCCTCTACTTGAGTCAGAGGAATTATTTTCCCATCCATTCCCAGACCTTACCGATGCGCAGCCATTCTTGGCGTCGGATGAGGAAGAGGAGGTAGCAACGGCCACCACCCAGCGGTCTGATGACAGTACCCAGATCAGCCCAAAGAGGGTGGTCCCTGCTGTTGCTGTCTTCTCCGAGATCTCTAATGTCAGTGGGGGTGAAGGTGACGATGATGACGTGTGGATGGACGTCACGTGGGTGCCCACAAAAGAGGAAGAGGAGAGGAGTTCAGAGGGAGAGACGGAGCAGCAGAAAGGGAGGAGAAGCAGGCAGAACTTAGTGCACAGGAGGCAAAAAGCAGACTGCAAATGTATCTGGAGCGAGCCATCCACCATGCACGGTCACATCTTGCGCTCCTGGGACCCCGGCACATGGCTCGGCAGTGTGGGCTTTTTTAAACGTGTCAGCTGCTGACAATAGTGTTGCCATCTGCAGCCTGTGCTGTCAAAGCATAAGTCGCGGTAAGCCCCAACACTCACCTAGGGATGACCGCCTTAAGAAGAACCCACAAAGCCACACTCCTGGTGCTCCACATCCTTACTCTTCTCCTTCTCCTCTCTCCTCCTATTTGTCCTCCACTCCACCTTCCACCGTGCCGTCGTTGCGTTCATCTGGCAAAAGGCAGGCTTCCGTGGCCAAAATGTTCGAGCGTAAAAAGTTGATGACACCGGATAACCTCATAATCTTGGATGTCTTAGCGGCAGACCAGGAAAATCTCTGGGTATTTTAGAAGATCTTACATGGCCATGGTTTGCCTTGCTGACGTATGCCCATCAGACGTCTGATTTGTGACCCGATGCGCTGGAACTCCACCTTGTAAATGCTTGATAGGCTGCTCCAGCAGCAACGTGCCTTAACGACTGCCTGTACGAACTCTGCAGCAGGACAGGTTCTGGGAGCTTGGTTTCTTTTCACCATGCCAGTGGCTGCTCTTGTGCGGCGCATGCAGACTTCTGCAGCCATTTGATGAGATCACCAAACTGGTCAGTCGCAGCCAAGGCACCATCAGTGACATCGTACCTTATGCCTTCTTTCTGGAGCGTGCATTGCGTCGTATCATTGATCAAGCCATCGAGGAGCAGGAGCTGGAAGATGAGGAAGTCGCAATGCTGAATGAATTCCCAGGGGGCGCTACTCCATCTGGGACAAGTCAGCAGGAGTGTGAAGAGGAGGCAGAGGAAGATGGTGGCTGGGGTGAAGAGGAAGAGCAGGCTTTGAGGGGGACTTTAAACTTTTTGGGGATCCCTAGTGTTGTCTGTGGCTGGGGGAAGAGACAGAGGACGAAATTCTCCTGGGCAATGAGCAGGAGCCACGCCGCTCCACCACTTCCAATTTAGAGCAAATTGGGGCCTTTATGCTCCAATGTTTGAAGAGGGACCCCCGTATAAAAAACATAAAGGGAAAGGACCAGTCCTGGGTGGCAACGTACTTAGACCCCCGATACAAACACAAAATGGAGGACATGTTACCAGCATTGTCAGAATGCAACATTTCCAGGCCTTGCTGCGAGAGATGCTGCATTCTTCTGTTGCGGGCGCTGGCAGAGGAATTTCCACCCACAGCAAAGCAGGTGCGGGTACCAATCCTACTGCGCCTGCAAGAAGAGGGCGGTTTGATGATGTGTTGGTCACTTCAGATATGAGATCATGCCTGCAGCCAACCCATCGACAGCCGCCCTCCGGATCCAGCCTCAGGGAACGCCTAGACCGACAGGTGTCCAGCTACATCGGGTTATCAGCCGATGTGGATGCTCTGAGAAGCAAGGAACCCCATGGACTACAAAAGGTGCAGGCTTGACCTGTGGCTAGAGCTGGCACAATTTGCTATGGAACTCTTGGTTTGCGACTCGAGTGTCCTGTCCGGGGGGAGGGGGGGGGGACGCTGGGGAATCGTTACCGATAAGTGCAGTCGCCTAGCTCACGACAGTGTCAACTACCTCACATTTCTAAAAAAATTAATGAGGCATGGATCTCTGAGGAATTTAACACCTGTGATGACCACGTGTAAATTGAATTTCCTCGTGCCAGCCCACACATATCCACCACAATCCAGAACAAAGAATGGTCCTTGTCTTATGTATATACGGTGACATAAAAGGCCTTTTCTGTCAGGTGATTGCCTAATTTTTCGGACCTGTACTGGCCTACAGTAAATTTGTTATCCACTGACCGTCTAATATATCTCCAGCCATATAATCACTTGTTCTTTTGTCAGGTAAATGCCTAATTTTTGGGGCCTGTACTGGCCTACAATAAAATTGTTATTCAGTGACCGCCTAATGTATATTCAGCCACATAATCATTTCTGTTAGATGAATGCCTAATTTTTGGGACCTGTACTCCCGTGACATAAAAAAAAAAATTTCTAGGCTCCAGCAGGGCACATTTGAGAGTTTCCCTTTAAGACACATAAAAATGGTCCCTTATTAAAATACATATTTTTTTGTGGGAATTTTTGCCATTTTTCCCGCTCTGGTATGTCACTGTCCATGTTGTGGGACTATTTGTGCACTTCTAGCAAGTATTTGGTGGCTGCAAATATGACCTGAAGGTTTTTCAGGTTCGCCTGCCCTTAAAGTAAATGGGGCCCGCCCAAAACACGTGGTTCGCGAACGCGCGTTTGCGAAACATCCCAGCCGATGTTCTCCATCACTAGTCACGAGGTGGACCAGAAGGGGTCCACCTCGTGACTAGTGATGGAGGTTGTATTGCAATGCATTGCAGAGGGGATCAGACCCCAGAAGTTGAAGTCCCAGAGTGGGACAAAAAAAAAAAAAAATTGAAGAATGTTTTTCATAATAATAATAATAAAATAAAAAAAAAGTAAAAAAAAAAAATCCCCAAATAAAACACACAAAATTGAAATGGTAAAAAACAAAACAAAAAAAACAGACCTATTGGGTATTGCGGCATTCGTAACAACCATCTCTACAAAAATATCACATGATCCACTCCCTCACCTGAATGCCGTAGAAAAATGTATAATTACAATTACTAATAATTTGATTTTCTGGAGTCCATGATAGCACTATGCCTTCTCATAGTGCTATCATGGACTCCTGAAAATCAAATTACTAGTAATTGTAATTATACATTTTTCTACGGCATTCAGGTGAGGGAGTGGATCATGTGATATTTTTGTAGAGATGGTTGTTACGAATGCCGCAATACCCAATAGGTCTGTTTTTTTTGTTTTGTTTTTTACCATTTCAATTTTGTGTGTTTTATTTGGGGATTTTTTTTTTTTTTTTTACTTGAAACTTTTTTTATTTATTATTATTATGAAAAACATTCTTCAACTTTTTTTTTTTGTCCCACTCTGGGACTTCAACTTCTGGCGTCTGATCCCCTCTGCAATGCATTGCAATACAACCTGTATTGTAATGCATTGGCTGACGTCCGTAGAAGGCAAGCTCCGATTCTTATGGAAGGCATCAGGCTTGCCTTCTCTCCCATTGGGTCCCCACCACTGCAGCACGAGGACCCGATAGGGAAGCGGCATACAAGGGGTTAACACGCCACAATCTGTTTTCACCGATGCCGGCGTATGCAGCAGCAGCCCGGTTGTCAGTGACTGCCAGATAAGTGCCGCTGATTGGGTGGGTGCAGGAGCTGTGCCCAATCAGCCTGCCTGCCATGTACGGCGCTGTTCCTTAAGTCACGTCCACCAGCGCCGTACATGTAAGGAGAGGGTTCTTAACCTGTTCCGGACAAAGGGCGTACAGGTACGCCCTGATGTCCTGGTACTTAAGGACACATGGCGTACCTGTATGTCCTGAGTAGTTCCGATCACCGACGCCAACCCGCCCCACCCTACTCTAGGGGTGCATCACGGGGGGCTTCAAATGGGACATGGTGTAAATAAACCAGTCCAGCAAAATCTGCCTTCCAAAAACCACACCCACCTTTCTCTCTACGCCCTATTGTGTGGCCGTACAGTAGTTTACGGCCACATATAGGGTGTTTCTGCAAACTTTAGAATCGGGGCAATAAATATAGCATTTTGTTTGGCTGTTAACCCTTGCTTTGAAACTGGAAAAAAAAAAGGATTAAAATGGAAAATTTTCCCCAAAATTTAAACTCTGAAATTTTATCTCCATTTGCCATCAACTCTTGTGAAACACCTAAAGGGTTAACGAGGTTTGTAAAATCAGTTTTGAATACCTTGAGAGGTGTAGTTTCTAGAATGGGGTCATTTTTGGGTGGTTTCTATTATGTAAGCCTCACAAAGTGACTGCAGACCTGAACTGGTCCCTAAGAATTTGTTTTTTGAAAATTTCAGAAAAAGCTTTGTAATGTCCCCAAAAACTAAAATGGCATTCCCAAAATGATCCAAACATGAAGTAGACATATGGGGAATGTAAAGTAATAACTTTTTGTAGGTATTACTATGTATTATAGAAGTAGAGAAATTTAACCACTTCAGCCCCGCTAGCTGAAACCCCCTTCATGACCAGAGCACTTTTTACACTTCGGCACTACACTCCTTTCACCGTTTATCGCTCGGTCATGCAACTTACCACCCAAATGAATTTTGCCTCCTTTTCTTCTCACTAATAGAGCTTTCATTTGGTGGTATTTTATTGCTGCTGACATTTTTACTTTTTTTGCTATTAATCAAAATGTAACGATTTTTTTGCAAAAAAATGACATTTTTCACTTTCAGCTGTAAAATTTTGCAAAAAATAAGGCATCCATATATAAATTTTTCGCCAAATTTATTGTTCTACATGTCTTTGATAAAAAAAAAATGTTTGGGCAAAAAAAAAAAAATTTTAGCGTTTACACACTATGGTACAAAAATGTGAATTTCCGCTTTTTGAAACGGCTCTGATTTTCTGAGCACCTGTCATGATTCCTGAGGTTCTACAATGCCCAAACAGTAGAAAAACCCCACAAATGACCCCATTTCGAAAAGTAGACACCCTAAGGTATTCGCTGATGGGCATAGTGAGTTCATAGAACTTTTTATTTTTTGTCACAAGTTAGCGGAAAATGATGATGATTTTTATTTTTTTATTTTTTCTTACAAAGTCTCATATTCCACTAACTTGCGACAAAAAATAAAAAATTCTAGGAACTCACCATGCCCCTCACAGAATACCTTGGGGTGTCTTCTTTCCAAAATGGGGTCACTTGTGGGGTAGTTATACTGCCCTGGCAATTTAGGGGCCCAAATGTGTGAGAAGAACTTTGCAATCAAAATGTGTAAAAAATGACCGGTGAAATCCGAAAGGTGCACTTTGGAATATGTGCCCCTTTGCCCACCTTGGCAGCAAAAAAGTCTCACACATCTGGTATCGCCGTACTCAGGAGAAGTTGGGGAATGTGTTTTGGGGTGTCATTTTACATATACCCATGCTGGGTGAGAGAAATATCTTGGCAAAAGACAACTTTGCCCATTTTTTTATACAAAGTTGGCATTTGACCAAGATATTTTTCTCACCCAGCATGGGTATATGTAAAATGACACCCCAAAACACATTCCCCAACTTCTCCTGAGTACGGCGATACCAGATGTGTCACACTTTTTTGCTGCCAAGGTGGGCAAAGGGGCACATATTCCAAAGTGCACCTTTCGGATTTCGCAGGCCATTTTTTACACATTTTGATTGCAAGGTACTTCTCACACATTTGGGCCCCTAAATTGCCAGGGCAGTATAACTACACCACAAGTGACCCCATTTTGGAAAGAAGACACCCCAAGGTATTCCGTGAGGGGCACTGCGAGTTCCTCGATTTTTTTTTTTTTTGTCACAAGTTAACGGAAAATGATGATTTTTTTTTTCTCTTTTTTCCTTACAAAGTCTCATATTCCACTAACTTGCGACAAAAAATAAAAAATTCTAGGAACTCGCCATGCCCCTCACGGAATACCTTGGGGTGTCTTCTTTCCAAAATGGGGTCACTTATGGCGTAGTTATACTGCCCTGGCAATTTAGGGGCCCATATGTGTGAGAAGTACTTTGCAATCAAAATCTGTAAAAAATGACCGGTGAAATCCGAAAGGTGCACTTTGGAATATGTGCCCCTTTGCCCACCTTGGCATCAAAAAAGTGTCACACATCTGGTATCGCCATACTCAGGAGAAGTTGGGGAATGTGTTTTGGGGTGTCATTTTACATATACCCATGCTGGGTGAGAGAAATATCCTGGCAAAAGACAACTTTTCCAATTTTTTTATACAAAGTTGGCATTTGATCAAGATATTTATCTCACCCAGCATGGGTATATGTAAAATGACACCCCAAAACACATTCCCCAACTTCTCCTGAGTACGGCGATACCAGATGTGTGACACTTTTGCGCATCTAGGCTGCAAAAGTGCCCAAATTCCTTTTAGGGGGGCATTTTTAGACATTTGGATCCCAGACTTCTTCTCACGCTTTAGGGCCCCTAAAAAGCCAGGGCAGTATAAATACCCCACATGTGACCCCACTTTGGAAAGAAGACACCCCAAGGTATCCAATGAGGGGCCTGGCAAGTTCATAGAATTATTTTTTTTTCGCATAAGTTAGCGGAAATTGATTTTTATTTTATTTTTTCTCACAAAGTCTCACTTTCCGCTAACTTAGGACAAAAATTTCAATCTTTCATGGACTCAATATGCCCCTCAGCAAATACCTTGGGGTGTCTTCTTTCCAAAATGGGGTCAGTTGTGGGGTGTTTGTACTGCCCTGGCATTTGAGGGTCTCCGCAATCATTACATGTATGGCCAGCATTAGGAGTTTCTGCTATTCTCCTTATATTGAGCATACAGGTAATGAGATTTTTTTTTCCGTTCAGCCTCTGGGCTGAAAGAAAAAAATGAACGGCACAGATTTCTTCATTCGCATCGATCAATGTGGATGAAAAAATCTCTGCCCAAAAAAAAAAATGGAGGGGAAAGGCGTCTGCCAGGACATAGGAGCTCCGCCCTACATCCATACCCACTTAGCTCGTATGCCCTAGCAAACCAGATTTCTCCATTCACATCAATCGATGTGGATGAATAAATCATTGCCAGGATTTTTTTTATATATATATATATATATATATATATATATACACATACAAAGTGTTTGCCAAAGCATAGGAACGCCGCCTCCTCCTCAGCTCGTATGCATCGGCAAACGTATCTGTTACAGAGTAGAAATCTCGTCTTGCAGCGCCGCATACACTGACTTGCGTGTAATCTGACAGCAGCGCAATGCTTCTGTCAGAATGCACATCAGTGCTGCAGCTAATCGATCGGTTGGTCCACCTGGAAGGTAAAAAAAGAAAAAAAAAAAAAAAAACAGGCCGCAACGCAATAATTTTATTAACTTTGCAACAGAACATATAAACTTTGTCCACATAAAGATGGTACCCCTTGCCGAATAAGGGTGACACCAAGTCCCAAACTGTCTTCCCACTGCTCCCCAGGTAGTCAGGGCAACCGACCGGCTCCAGGGTCTGATCTTTTCCCTCATAGATCCGAAATTTGTGGGTATAGCCTGTGGCCCTTTCACAGAGCTTATACAATTTGACCCCATACCGGGCGCGCTTGCTTGGGATGTATTGTTTGAAGCCAAGGCGCCCGGTAAAATGTATCAGGGACTCGTCTATGCAGATGTTTTGCTCTGGGGTATACAAATCTGCAAATTTCAGGTTGAAATGGTCTATGAGGGGCCGAATTTTGTGGAGCCGGTCAAAAGCAGGGTGGCCTCTGGGACGGGAGGCGGTGTTGTCACTAAAGTGCAGGAAACGCAGGATGGTCTCAAATCGTGTCCTGGACATAGCAGCAGAGAACATGGGCATGTGATGAATCGGGTTCGTGGACCAATATGACCGCAATTCATGCTTTTTTGTCAGGCCCATGTTGAGGAGGAGGCCCAGAAAAGTTTTAATTTCGGAAACTTGGACTGGTTTCCACCGGAAAGGCTGGGCATAATAGCTTCCCGGGTTAGCGGTTATAAATTGTGTGGCATACCGGTTTGTCTCTGCCACAACTAAGTCTAAGAGCTCCGCAGTCAAGAACAGCTCAAAAAAATCCCAGGGCCGAACCGATCTGAGCTGTCTCAACCCGAACTCCAGACTGGGCGGTGAAAGGGAAAACTACAGGTGCGGCTGAAGTTGGGGACTGCCAATCAGGGTTTGCCAGCACCTCAGGGACTCTACGGGCACGTCTTTGCGGTGGCTGCGACGGGGTCACTACTGCACGTGCCACCGTACCAGCTTCAACTGCCCTTCTGGTGCTCGCTACTTCACCAGGTTGTACGGCAGTGCTGGTACTAGGTCCAGGAAGGGCTGGGCTGCTGGTGTATGCCTCACCACGTAATCCGACAGCACCAGCCCCACTCTGCTGCTCTTGAAGCGGATCCTGCGCAACCTGCGGTCTAGCGACACGGGGCCGGGTACGCCTGGTGCTATCAGGGACCTCAGCCTCCTCGTCCGAACTTTGGGTCAGAGAGCCACTGCTTTCTACAGGTTCGTATTCTGACCCGCTGGATTCATCAGATGAGGGTTCCCACTCCTCATCCGACTGGGTCAGAAGCCTGTAGGCCTCTTCAGAGGAATACCCCCTGTTAGACATGTGGGCAACTAAATTTAGGGGTATTCCCTGAGACTACCCAAGAAAAAAAAGCAAGCCTGTCTTACAAAGGGGAGGCTAGCGAAGTACCGGAGGCCGCTGCGGTTGATAAAAAAATATCAAAACTGATTTTTTTATCGCTGCAGTGCGTGTAAAGTGAATGTGCAGCGATAAAAAAATATTATTTTTTTTGTCACTGTGGTGGGGCGGGTGTGGGCGAGCGATCAGGCCTGATCGGGCAAACACTGCGTTTTGGGTGGAGGGAGAACTAAAGTGACACTAGTACTATTATAGATCTGACCGTGATCAGTTTTGATCACTTCCAGATACTATAAAAGTACAAATGCTGATTAGCGATACGCTAATCAGCGAATAACGGACTGCGGTGCGGTGGGCTGGGCGCTAACCGATCCCTAAACTACCTAACCAAGGGGCCTAAACTATACTGAAACCTAACGGTCAATACCAGTGAAAAAAAAAAGTGACAGTTTACACTGATCACTTTTTTCTTTTCACTTGTGATTGACAGGTGTGATCAAAGGGGTGATCTGGGGCTATAGTGTAGTGTTGGTGTACTCACTGTGAAGCCTGCTCCTCTGCTGGATCCAACCGACGAAAAGAACCAGCAGAGGAGCAGGCAGCCATATAACAGATCATATTTACAAATATGATCTGTTATTCGGCTCTCTGATTGGATTTTTTAAAAATCAGCAACCTGCCAGCCAATGATCGCGGCTGGCAGGTTGCTGACGAAATACTCCTGTACGAAATGCCGGCCCGAACTGCGCATGCGCGGGAGCATATTCGCGTCATCTCGCGTCTCGCGAGATGACGCGTATATGCGTGACTCTGCGCAGCGCTGCCACCTCCGGACCGCACATCTGCGTTAGGCGGTCCGGAGGTGGTTAAACCTGGAAATTTTGAAAATTTTGGTAAATTTTGTATTTTTTTTAATAAATAAAAATGATTTTTTTTAACTTAATTTTACCAGTGTCATGAAGTACAATATGTGACGAAAACAACTATGTCAGAATGGCCTGGATAAGTAAAAGCGTTTTAAAGTTACCACATAAAGTAACACTGGTCAGATATGCAAAAAATGGCCTGGTCCTTAACCCCTTAGGGACACAGCCTTATTTCACCTTAAGGACCAGGCCATTTTTTGCAAATCTGACCACTGTCACTTTAAGTGCTGATAACTTTAAAACGCTTTGACTTATCCAGGCCGTTCTGAGATTGTTTTTTCGTCACATATTGTACTTCATGACAGTGGTAAAATGAAGTCAAAAAAATT
Source organism: Bufo gargarizans (assembly GCF_014858855.1). NCBI lineage: Eukaryota > Metazoa > Chordata > Amphibia > Anura > Bufonidae > Bufo > Bufo gargarizans. Next base: position 146,674,876 of record NC_058085.1, on the reverse strand, counting down.
ATTTTTTTTTGCACAAAATAATACCTAATTTACCCCAAAATTGCAAAAATTTGCAAATTTCAAAGTTTCAGTTTCTCTACTTCTGTAATACATAGTAATACCCCCAAAAATTGTGATGACTTTACATTCCCCATATGTCTACTTCATGTTTTTAGCATTTTGGGAATGATATTTTATTTTTTGGGGATGTTACAAGGCTTAGAAGTTTAGAAGCAAATTTTGAAATTTTTCAGAAATCTTCAAAATCCCACTTTTTATGGACCAGTTCAGGTTTGAAGTCATATTGTGAGGCTTAGATAATAGAAACCTCCCAAAAATGACCCCATCTAAGAAACTACACCCCTCAAGGTATTCAAAACTGATTTTACATACGTCGTTAACCCTTTAGGTGTTGCACAAGAGTTATTGGCAAATGGGGAAGAAATTTGAGAATTTCATTTTTTTGTCTAATTTTCCATTTTAACCCATTTTTTCCACTAACAAAGCAAGGGTTAACAGCCAAACAAGACTGTATCTTTATTGCCCTGACTCTGCCGTTTACAGAAACACCCAATATGTGGCTGTAAACTACTGTACGGCCACACAGCGGGGCGTAGAGTGAAAGGTGCGCCGTTTGGTTTTTGGAAGGCTGATTTTTATGGACTGGTTTATTTACACCATGTCCCATTTGAAGCCCCCTGATGCACCCCTAGAGCAGAAACTCCCTAAAAGTGACCCCATCTAAGAAAGTACACCCCTCAAGGTATTCAAAACTGATTTTACATACGTCGTTAACCCTTTAGGTGTTGCGCAAGAGTTATTGGCAAATGGGGATGAAATTTGAGAATTTGATTTTTTTTTTGTCTAATTTTCCATTTTAACCCATTTTTTCCACTAACAAAGCAAGGGTTAACAGCCAAACAAGACTGTATCTTTATTGCCCTGACTCTGCCGTTTACAGAAACACCCAATATGTGGCCGTAAACTACTGTACGGCCACACAGCGGGGCATAGAGTGTAAGGTGCGCCGTTTGGTTTTTGGAGGGCTGATTTTTATGGACCGGTTTATTTACACCGTGTCCTGTTTCAACCCCCCTGATGCACCCCTGGAGTAGAAACTCCCTAAAAGTGACCCCATTTTGGAAACTATGGGATAAGGTGGCATTATTTGGGGGACTATTTTTAGGGTACATATGATTTTTGGTTGCTCTATATTACATTTTTGTGAGGCAAGGTTACCAAAAATTGAGATTCTGAAATTTCATCTCCATTTGCCATTAACTGTTGAGGAACACCTAAAGGGTTAATAAAGTTTGTATAATCAGTTTTGAATACCTTGAGGGGTGTAGTTTCTTAGATGGGGTCACTTTTAGAAAGTTTTTACTCTAGGGGGGCATCAGGGGGGCTTCAAAAGGGACATGGTGTCAATAAAAAAGGCCATCAAAATCGGCCTTCCAGAAACCATGTCGGTCCTTTCCTTTTGCGGCCTCCCTTTTACTGATACAGCAGTTTACGACTACAAATATGGCATTTCTGTAAACTGCAGTATCAGGGTAATAAATATTAACTTTTGTTTGGTTGTTAACCCTTGTTTTGTTACCGGAAAAAACGGATTGAAATGAAAAAGTGCCAAAAATTTAGTTTTTGGCACCGTTTTCATTTTTTTTTTTTTTAACCGTGTTAATCTGGGGGGTTAGGTCATGGGATAATTTTATAGAGGAGATTCTTACGGACGCGGCGATACCTAATAAGTCTACTTTTTTTTATAATTATTTAGGTTTTTGACTATATTATCCTTTTTGATACCCAAACATTTTTTTGGTATCTCTAAAGTCTAGGTGTCATTTTATTTATTTTATTTTTATCTGATTATCTTATGTGGGGGCTCATTTTTTGCGGGATGAGCGGACGGTTTTTCTGGCACTATTTTGGGGGCTATATGACTTTTTGATCGCTTGCTATTACATTTTTTGTTATGTTTGGTGACAAAAAAAATCTTTTTTTGCACTTTTTTTTTTTTTTGGACCGTGTTAATCTGGGGGGGTTGGATCATGGGGTATTTTTATAGAGGAGATTCTTACGGACATGGCGATACCTAATAAGTCTACTTTTTTTACATTTATTTGGGTTTTAGACTATATTATCCTTTTTGATACAAAAAAAATAATTTTGTATCTCTAAAATCTAAGTGTCATTTTTTTTTTTTCTTATCCGATTATCTTATGTGGGGGCTCATTTTTTGCAGGACAAGCGGACGGTTTTATTGGCACTATTTTGGGGGCTATATGACTTTTTGATCGGTTGCTATTAAACTTTTTGTTATGTAAGGTGACAAAAAAAAAAACCTTTTTTGCACCTTTTTTTTTTTCCTTGACCGTGTTAATCTGGGGGGTTAGGTCATGGGGTATTTTTATAGAGGAGATTATTACCGACACGGCAATACCTAATATGTATACTTTTAATAAATTATTTTAGTTTTTTTGGGTGTCTCAAGTCTGAGAACCAGTTTTTTTTTTTATCCGATGTCAGTCCTAAATTGGGATATAAATTTAGTACTCCATGGAAGTGTGATACTCCCTGAAGCAACCAATAATGCAGAGGCCCGGATGATCGGGGCACGTGTCACATTGAGTTGTGGTGTCCTTCCGTATCCCCCTCCTGTGACACACTCTGCACCTTTTTTGGGTTCGTCCCTTCTTTCCAGTATGGGGGACCACACCTGGAAAGTGTTGGCCAGGGACGATCCGGGCGCCTACAGTTCCCGAGGTACTCCGGCCTGCTCTTTCCCGGTCCGAAAAGATCAGGGCCTTGAGGACTGCCTCATAGAACTGGAGGAATGTCCCTGTGCTGCCAGCTCTTCGGGATAGTACAAAAGAGTTGTACATGGCAACCTGCACCAAGTAGACCGCAACTTTTTTGTACCATGCCCGGGTTTTGCGCATGGCGTTATATGGCTTGAGGACTTGATCAGAGAGATCAACTCCTCCCATATACCGATTGTAGGCGACGATACAATCGGGCTTGAGGACCGTTGCCACGGTACCTCGCACAGGGACAGGGGTGATGCCGTTACCATGAATTGTGGACAGCATAAGGACATCCCTCTTGTCCTTATACCTGACCAGCAACAGGTTTCCAGTGGTAAGGGCACGGGTCTCACCCCTGGGGATAGGTACCTGGAGGGGGAGGGCAGGGAGGCCGCATTGATTTTTCCGCACGGTCCCACAAGCGAACGTGGATCTGGCGGCAAGGGACTGGAACAAGGGGATACTGGTATAAAAGTTATCCACGTAAAGGTGGTAACCCTTATCCAGCAGTGGGAACATAAAGTCCCACACAAGTTTCCCGGTAACACCCAGAGTGGGGGGACATTCTGGGGGTTGAATCCGGGAATCTCGTCCCTCGTATATACGAAATTTGTAAGTGTACCCTGAGGTACTCTCACAAATTTTGTATAGCTTCACGCCATACCTCGCCCGCTTGGTGGGCACATACTGGCGGAAAATGAGTCTCCCCTTGAACGCAATGAGAGACTCATCAACCGCGACCTCTCTTCCAGGTACATAGGCCTCCATGAATTTGGCCCCAAAGTGATCGATGACCGGCCGTATCTTGTACAGACGGTCATGGGCAGGATCACCTCGGGGGGGACATGCTGCATTATCGGAATAATGCAGACATTTCCGGATGGCCTCAAACCGGGAGCGTGTCATGGCCGTACTGTAAAGTGGGGTCTGGTATAGGACGTCCCCACTCCAGTACAGCCTGACACTGGGTTTCTTGACCAGGCCCATATGCAGCACGAGGCCCCAAAATGTGCTCATTTCGGCTGCCCTGACCGGCGTCCAGCCACCGGGCCTGGCCAAAAAGGAGCCCGGGTGTTGAGCGACGAACTGTTGGGCGTACAGATTCGTCTGCTCCACCATCAGATTTACCAGTGGGTCACTGAAAAAATGACAAACAAAAGTCATATTCAGTGTAGCCCACTGTGGAAATCTGGATTCCTGATTGGCCTACAAAATCAGGAATCACGGGCTCGTATCGCTCTGGGCTACACCAGACAAATTCACCGGCAGGGTGCTCCGGTGGATTTAACTGGTGGGCCGGGAAACCAGTACGAGCCCCAGAGCTGCTCGTACTAGGCTGGGCCACAGGGTCCCTAACATGGCGGTCCCCTTGCTCCGCCTGGCGGCGTCTCCGCCGCCTTGGGGGCTCATCATCATCGCTAGATGATGAGGAGGATGCGGATGACAACAGGAATGTGGGGTCATCCTCATCCTCACTGGGACTCTCGGATTCGGAGGCAAGCTGGGCGTATGCCTCCTCGGCCGAGAACGTCCGGCGGGCCATAGGGGAGTGTGTGTCTGCGTGTGTATGTGCGTGTGTGTAACTCTTTATTTTGTGTGCGTGTGTGTGGGGGCACGGGTGTTCACGAACTCACCCTAAAACTAACAAAAAAAAAAAAAAAAAAGGGCCAAAAAATATGAAAAAAAAAATTTCAAAACCGCTGATCAACCGTCCGAAGTTGATCAGCGGTGGGGTGTGCGATGCGCTAACAGTGGCCGGACGCTAAGAGTGCCGGCCACAGTCAGCGTACACAAAAAAAATAAAAAAAAAATCCTGCACCCCAAAAAAGTGGGGGGAGGGGGGGCAGGGGGGGGGGCAAGTGGCAGCCCCCCTGGGGGGTCTAGGGTCACACAGCTGTGCTGTGGACCCCAGACACCCTAACTAGGGTGATGCAATGAAAAGTAAAAAAACTAACTTTCCCTTTTTTCCCCTGCCTAACCCAAACTTTCCCTAGCTGTCCCTATGTACCTGATGGGGGGGTGCTGGTGGCAGAGATCGGGTCCTGGGGGCACAGATCGGGTGCAGGCAGCGGTGCAGCGGTGGCAGCAGACACGTGCAGGCAGCTCCTCTCTCCTCCGGCTCACAAAAGGAGGAGGAGAGGAGCGCCTGCCTCTTTTGAATCTGCCGCCGGACCGCCCACTGACCAATCAGAAAGCGATCCTGAGTGGTGATGTCACCATCACCAATCAGGATCGCTGGATGGTGATTGGTGGAGTGAAATCACACCACCATCACCATCCTGTTCCGGGTTATCAGGTCTTCAGAGACCCGAATAACCCGGAAACGCAGAAAACCGCAGGTCTGAATTGACCTGCGGTTTTCTGCGATCGCCGACATGGGGGGGTCACAGGACCCCCCCGGCGCATTTGCCCCAGGTGCCTGCTCAATGATTTGAGCAGGCACCGGGTTCCGATCACCGCCCGCCGAGAGGCGGTGATCGGAACCATTCATGACGTACCGGTACGTCATGTGTCCTTAAGTACCAGGACATCATGACGTACCGGTACGTCATGTGTCCTTAAGAGGTTAAGGTGAAAATGAGCCTCGTCCCTAAGGGGTTAAATAATAGGTTATTTTCTCATGAGACATTCCCTTTAAGCCCAGTGTACAAAACGCTGGTCTTAATAAATGTCCCCCACTGGATGTTTGGGCATTCACTCGGTAAATAAGGTTTAGTGTGGCTAAATGTAAAGTTATGCATCTACATTCAACATACAGTATGTATGGGATAGTTACTTGTAGAGGAGGATTTGGGTGCACTTCTAGATCATTGACTATCAAGCAATGTCAATCAGCTGCTTCTAAGGCTTGCATATTATCATGTATTAAAGGAGTCATGGACTCACGGGACAGGGATGCAATATTACCACTTTACAAAGATTTGGTGCAGCCTCATCTAGAATATGCAGTTCAGTTCTGAGCACCAGTCCATAGAAAGGATGCTCTGGAGCTGGAAAAAGTACAACGAGTAGTGAGTAAACTGATAAGGGGTATGGATGATCTAAGGCCTGTATTACACCAACAGATTTTGTGACCAATCATTGGTCAGATGGCCTATTACACAAAGATTTTTTGTTCACATCAACTATTGGTCTGATTGGACAGATATTCGTCAGATGATCTGTTGGTGTAATACAGCCCTTAGTTATAAGATTAAAATAATTCAATTTAGTCTGGAGAAGAGACTTCTAAAGGGGGGGGGGGGGGGGGTGATTCTAGCAGATCTCAGGGTGACACACTGGGGTGGCCCCCATACACATTAGATTGTCTGTGACTTACCAAAATTAACTGGTTTCACTTACATTTTCAGTGTTAATTGTACTTCATTGCAACAGTAGGGGAAAATTTATGTCAAGAGTGTCAACAGGTTATAGATATTCTTGAACTTGGGATAGGTCATCAATACCAATACACACTGCTAAGTTAATGTGTATTTGTATTAATGCATCTTTGGGCACGTCAGATTATGTTGGCTGATACTGCTTGTGATGCTGCAAACAGCATTTGTGATGTTCTCCTTTAGTTCATCCAGGGGATGTGAATTGTCAGCGGACACCTTGTTTTAAAATTCCCCCACAGATATAAATCACATGTGGACAAGTCTGAAGAACATGGTGGCCATAACCCCTTGCTCAGTTTGCTCCTCTGTAAACCGTTCATGAACACGTGCCAGTGAGGTGCGGCATGTTGCCCCGTCTTGTTGGAAACAGCAGGACATTTTTTTTCTTCTGGTGTTAGTTGGTTGTAAAACTGTTCAAAGATGTCCAGCTAAATTGCGGTATTCAGTTGATTTGAAGAAAATTGGGCCCACTACTCGTGTACCTGACATTGCACACCAAACAACAATTTTCTAGTTGTGAAGCGGTGTTTTGTGAGTCAAATGGGTATTTTCAGCAGACCAGTAACTCGTATTCTGGGAATTTACTTGACCTGATAAATGAAACCAAGCTTCATCCCTCATGAAGTACAACAATGGGTCCAAATGTCTATCAGCAGTCATAGTTACCAAGACCAGTAATTTCCACGTTTAGCTTTGTCAGACTCCGTTCCTGCACACATTATTCGGTGCGGTTTCAGGTTTAGAGATTTCAGCACTCGCCGACACATCGTTTGTGACACCAACTTGCTGAGACAGTCTTCGAGTTGATTTTTTTTGCAATCCGCTGCTGAATTTCGTGCACAACTTCAGCCGTCTTGATCGATGGAGGCCTCGGTTTCTTCATGTTTGCAACAGAACCAGTTTGATGCCATATTTGACCCAGACAGAATATGTTTAGCTGTTTTTTTTTTCCTGGGTACTTTTCGGCAAAGGGCTAGTGCATGTCCTTAAATCAATCAATCTCCTTTCCACATAATCACTATTCGCTGTTCCAGGGAGCACACCATCTTTATCAAACCGAATCATAAATCAGTCTTAGCATAGCTAAGCTTTCAGTTCTTACAGGGCTCTAAAAAAAAAAAAAAAAAAAAAAAAAAAAATGAAAGCTGCACTCTGATTGGTTGCTATGGAAAACTAAGACTGATTTACTATTAGGCAGTTTGATGTGGAGATATTGAAGGCGGGCTACTTGTTCGTGGGCCACCCTGTACTAGGGACTGCTATAGCATCTTTACCTCTGCACTAATCATCGTAGGAAACAGAAGGGGCTTTTAAGGCAGAGATACTAGCGATTGGCCCATGTGAAATATTTTAAAGAAAGCGCAAGACTTTTTTTGAGAAATGTATTTAGGGGAAGGATGTAATGCACAATAATACAAAGATCACTGTTAGAACAGAGTGAAGCATTTATCAAACCTGTTCATGCATCGAGCTATCTTACTACAGATACTTCACATTCCTGGACCCCACGGACATGTACAAAAAGATCATTTAAAAAGGGTTATAAATAGATCAAGTTTGCCACAAAAATAGATTTTGACATACAAAAAAAATTACCAGAACATTACTGCATCACCAAAGAAAAAACCACATGGGAGGTAAACTGGCATTGGAGAAAACGGTTAAACTTGTCCTGTTGGCACAATATTAGCACTGGTCCTTGGGCTGGTATATGGAAAGCTAAGGCACGGACTTGTCACAGAACAAAAGCCAGTAACCACAGTAATGTGTGCATTTCATGAAACATTCACACAGCAATGCCAGCTGAGAGGGGGCACTTTAGCAGATCAGAGGCATTGTAAAAAAAAAAAAAATCTTATTTCTGCAGTTTTGGCCACTGCCAGTCCTGATAGGTCAGCTGTATTATGCCATTCAACTTCTTCAAAATAGGGGTATTAGACTAGGGTACATAAAATGAGAACGGACTACCTTTGGCACCTAAACGTTAAGCAGCACCATAATGGAATGCACAATTCACATTTACTAGCTTTTGTTCTCCTGCTGCAAGAGGAACTATAACGCTTCCAGTAAACCAACCATTATGAGAAGGAACAGTTACATCAAGAAAATATTCATTATGTAAGATATTGAACATTATCTAGCTATCCAGATGAGAAATAATCCACAAGTATCATGAATTACATGCCTGTGCCAACACAATGCTCACATCTTTAAAGCTGGGTTCACACAAAGCATCCAGTCCAGATTTAAAGGGGTTGTCCAGGGATTTATTTTAAATCTGCCTCCTAAGCCAGCAGGACATATGGAGAGATACATACTCACCTGCTCCCCAGCTGCCTTCACTGGATTTCAGCTCCTTGTCTGATACTTTCTACACGGACAGGGTCAGATGCACTGTTGCAGTCATGGACTGGCCTTAGCAGTGACTTGCTGCCAAGCGGCATGTCGCAGCTCAGGGACACGTCACTGCTGAGCAAGAACTAAATGGCAGGAACCAGAAGAGTATGGATTTCTCCACAGTACCTGATGCCTAGGGGCAGAAGTATAAAAACAAAAACACACAAACCCCTTCAAGGCTCTGCTCACATCTGTTAAGATCCATTACGAGCCTCTATTGCAGATACTGGTGTTTTTTGGGGAACAACACTGGTGTATGCAGCAGCATTAGGCTAATTTCAGATGCGTGTGTCCATTGCGTGAAGCATGCTCCATGTGGGGGAGTCGTTTACCTTTATAATGCTGTGTGTCTCTGCTCAACCTTTGCGGTAATGACGGCATTATGTGAGTACTAATCATTACAGTTGAGGTTCGGCAGAAACAAAGTATTATAATGCTGTGCAATCCTGTCACACGAGAACTGTCCAGTCTGGGAAATCAAGCTCCCACTTGGAGCACATTTCCTACGGTGGACACGCTAGTTTGAACCTGCCCTTATTCCCATGAAAACAATGGACACCTAGGCTGAACCTGACAGACCCTACTATATATCATCAATTGGGTCTGTGGAGCAACTGCCCTGTGGCTCCTGTTATAAAGAAAAGTCACAACACAGATGTAAACAGAGCCTTAGCTGCACAAACTAACATCTGGGCCCAACTATGTGTTAATAAGGCAAAAAAAATAACATTAAAGAAGTTCTCTACTTTCATCACTTCTGTCCCAATATAAGTTCACCACCTGCATACCCACACAAACACAGCAATAATGCGGACCTGGGGTTAAATTGTGCACGACCAGTTGGTTTCACCTTGAATGTTGGATATGGCCAAGCCATGGGGCATTTAACATTTACTTGGAAGTTTTCAGGGAAAAACAAATCATTTTCAATTCGACTGAAATGTTATTGGGCCTTTCCTTTTTGTGTGCACTCTTTCCAAATTAAACTTCTCAATATTACTTGATTTCAGGCTATGCAGTCATCATGATATTAGGAGATAAAAATAATTACGGTTTTCCCTGAATTTGGGCATGTGAGGTAAGTCTACATATACAGGAGGAGTTTTCCTATAAACATTTCTATCCCATCCAGAAGATGTATTATCAGTGAGGGTCCAGCCACTGGGACCCCTGAGTTCCTTTCCGTGAACAGAGCAGTAGGGTATCTTTCAATCTATGGGACAGATGGAGATAGCCAAGTACAGCACTGACCTATCTCCGTAAGTCCTAGACACAGCAAACAGAGTGGTGGTCACTCTTATGGACTAATGCGCTGTTCACACAGAAGATTCTGGGACCTCTGTTCTCCTGATGGGTGGGGGCTCCAGCATTTGGACCCACAGTACCTATACATTTATTGCCTACCCTAGGGATAAATGATTATGGGAAAACCCCCTTAACTGTCACATTTATGAACAAAAATCAAATATTTTAAAGAAGATTTTATGCAGTAATTTCTAAAATAAAAGCGAGAACCGAAAGCCTTGCACCAAACAGGTGGTCAATAAACATACATATATTTCAGTATGATTTTTTTTTTTCTACTTGGATCCCCAAAGCAAAACGGCGAGGTTAACACTGGCCCTCTATGCCGGATTTGTGTTGTGTGGCTCCAGTTTTAATCAATGCATACCAGCAATTTGTGCAGATTTGCCACCTTAAAAGATGAATATGAAGAATGAATAGAGTCCTCCACAAATGATTCTTTCCCAGAGATTTCTGTGACTACGGCTTTATAGTTCATTGCTAGCAAACTGGGCAATGCACAGTCTGAAAAGCTTTGTGGCTGTGAGGTGTCCCTTTTTCACATAAAGACTTTGATCATTCCAATTCAGACAATTTACACGGCCTTCGGAATTCCTGACCCCGTTCATGGATCCATTTATTTGACACTGCAATAAAAGACGCGAATAGAAGCTATTAATCAAAAATCTTATTTTTTTTATCACATTTTTAATTTAAATTTTAAACTACTTTTTGGCAGCAAATAAAGTAAAATATATCTTCATTTTGGCCACAACACATCAGCAACAGTCCATCAACACCCTACTCTGCAGCAGTGTTAGGACTGTCTCACACGAGCGAGTCCATTGCAGGAATTACGCTCCGTGTGAGAGTGTGTTCCTCCACTCTGGACTTGGATTATGATTTATAATGCCATGTGCGCCTGCTTGACCTTACTTCTATAGGATCATAGTAGGAAGGTCAAGCAGAAGCACACAGCATTATAAATCGTGATAATGCCCAGAGCTCTCCTGCAAGAAGATCTATGTCCAGAACGGAGGATCTCGGACACACAAAGCACCATTCCCGCAATAGACTCGCTTGTGTGAAACAAGCCTCACACTGCTGACACAGCCTTCCAGCAGGTTGTTCCAGCATAGAATGTCAGGAATCTGACAGACAAAAACTGGTATTCGTCCGGCCGCTTCTCAGATCACTCCCGAACCCCATTACAGTTAATGGGGCCGGAAAGCAGTGCCGGCAATGCAGGATCCGGCAGGCTGTTCCCGGCCGCAACAGCATGCTGGAACAGTAAACAGTGTGCAACTAGTCTTAGGTGATAATCACATCTGTGGAGGCGGCTCAAGACGTTCACATCTGCATTCGAGGGGCCTCTATCACAAACGTCATTAAAACTGACCCACAAAATAGTGCAGTACACTGCACCATTCTGTGTGGCGAGAGCCCGGCTCCATGATGGAAACCCAACAAACCTCCTATAACACAGCAGAACATCAGAAATACAAAGCCTTAGACAAATGGCTTCCATACTCACCCCATTTGCTGCCAACTAAAACAGGACATGCTGCGTGCCTTGTACTGTAATCTCCTTCTCCACTTTCAAAGAGATTATACCAAAAAACTGCTGTTCCCTGCAAAAAGGCACACATTTACCAGCAAGATTAATTTTATAAAAAAATATATTATTATTATTGCCTATTTTCAATTGTATACAAGCCTGCATGAGACCATGCAATGAGAAAATACATTGATAGCTTTTTGCTCGTCAGCGGTGGAGAAATAGCCACAATAACAGAAAACCGACTGACATGCTAGATTGCTTAAACTATGTAACATCTGTAAAGTGTGCTGCAATCAATGTGATGGATAACGCCTTGACTTCAGTATGATGAAAGGACGAAGTGAAATTTAGAGAAATACACCAGCATTACAGCACGATACCTTTTTAGGGTATACAGCAGCTCCTACTTCTGGAAAGACTGTAGCGCCACCTGCTGGCACATCACTCATCTGTAAAAGTCAAACATTTCATTTTTTAGTGCATTTTATGGACAGGCATTAATTTCCATATACTGATAACATTTCCAGCTGTAAAACTAAACCTTTATATCAAGGGGGGGGACTACACATAATAAAACGCCCTTATGTCCAGACAAGTCACGGGCGCCTAGGAGTAAGGCATAACAGCTAGCAGTCAGTTACCATAGATCTAATATATAAAGCTTATTCCTACTTTTATCTATGCCCCCGTGAGTGTCTTTCCCTCACCGCGCCGAATACTGAACAGCGCGAGATTTCACCAGAGCACAGGGCTGGCAGACAGATGCGAGCGCTGCCTACCCCTGTCAATCAGGACTTGGAGGGAGGCGACAGAAGGAGGGAGAACACAGCCTCTAGGAGCAGGAACAACCGTCCCACCCACCCTCTGCTCCTATAGGCTAATTAGCATATTACAAAAAGTTAGATTTCTGGCATAACGGGGGCATAGATAAAAGTAGGAATAGGCTAGTTAGGTTTATCTGACATTAGCACATCGCTAATGTCAGCTAGCTTAATAGGGTTAAAGGGGTTCTGCAGTTTGTTTAAACTGATGATCTATCCTGTGGATAGATCAGCATCTGATCGGCGGGGGTCCGACACCTGGGACCCCCGCCGATCAGATGCTGATGATCTATCCAGAGAATAGATCAGTTTAAACAAACTGCAGAACCCCTTTAAATCTGGTGACAGAATCCCTATAAGGGGGCAGGTTGCTGTGAAGGTCCCATTTTAAGGGACGGGGCACCGTGGGGGGTGGTCAGTGTTTAGGGGCGGGGTGCTGTAGATGTCACTGCTATAGTGGATACTGTTGATATCTTAACTACACACACAAACATTAAATTAAATAGATTAAATATACCCGAGCGAAGCCGGGTCCTTCAGCTAGTACATTTATGTTTCCAATTGTTTTCAGGCCTAATCACAGGTGTAAACCAGGATCAGACAAATACCAGTGTGAAAATACCATGCAAATCTGTTGCTGCGCAGGATAAGCTACTGCTCAGTCAGCCACAATCGCAGTAAAGGAGGGAACGATAACCACATTTCTATTCATTGTCCACAGTGACTTCTAGAAGGAGAACCTGTTACCATGAAATGCAATGTAATCTACAGGCAGCATGCTATAGAGCAGAAGATGCTGAGCAGATTGATTTAGTTTTAAAAGGAAAGGATTTAGTAAAAGTTTTAATTTATAAATTTAAACCTCTGCTCTTTCAGATATCAGTAGTCCCCGTGTACTGATCCCAGTGACTGACAGCCATCTCTGTATATACAGACAATGACATCAAATCACTGATAAACCAACCCCCTGTATATAACTGAAGTCCGAAATAGCAGAGACAAATCCATAAATTACAAGTTTTACTGAATCTTTTCCCACAAAAATATATATCAGTCTGCTAGGCTCCTTAAGATGAGCTCTCTATTTCTGGCAAATAAAAAATAAATAATCTAGTTGTAATGTGTTTGCTGCGTTGTGGAGCAATTGCTCCTGAACCGGGTTGTGTGGATCTAGCATTACAACAGGTCTTTGGTGGGACCTAACTTAAAGGGGTATTCCGATTACATATAGTTATCCCCTGGGTAGGGGAAAACTATTATATCATTGGGGGTCGTGTACCCCCCTTGCAGCCCACCTGAAATAAAGGGAGCAGCCGATTGGGCATGTGTGGCCCCTCTATTTCTATGGGAGTTCCAGAGAAAGCTGAGTGCTGTCGTAGGACCCCAACATAACAGAATACCCCTTTAAAAAGCTGGGTCAGACACCTGGCTACTTTTTGTCAGAGGATTAACTACACAAACAAGGGTTCATCAGGACATCTTTAGCTGGCCATACACATTAGATAAGCCAGTGGATGATGACTGTATAAATTAGTGCCCCCAAAAAACAAGCCAGCATACAACAGACATTTATATACTGCCTTTGGATAATGCCCTGCCACTACTACTGAGACGAGAGGAGCAACCAATAAAGCGATTTGTTGAAAAATGTCAAAAAGAAAAAGTCCAAAAGAAAAAAAAATACTTTTGAACAAATATCCGTAGGCCTCATGCACACCACAGTATTTTTTCACGGTCCGCAAAAACGGGGTCCGTAGGTCCGTGAGCGTTTTTTCATCCGTGGGTCTTCCTTGATTTTTGGATGATCCACGGACATGGAAAAAAAAAAAAAAAAAAAAAAAATAAATAAAAAAAAAAAGTTGTTTTGGTGTCCGCCTGGCCGTGCGGAGCCAAACGGATCCGTCCTGAATTACAATGCAAGTCAATGGGGACGGATCCGTTTGACGTTGACACAATATGGTGCCATTTCAAACGGATCCGCCCCCATTGACTTTCAATGTAAAGTCTGGAGTCCCTTTTATACCATCGGATCGGAGTTTTCTCCAATCCGATGGTATATTTTAACTTGAAGCGTCCCCATAACCATGGGAACGCCTCTATGTTAGAATATACTGTCGGATATGAGTTAGATTGTGAAAACTCATTTCCGACAGTATATTCTAACACAGAGGCGTTCCCATGGTGATGGGGATGCTTGTAGTTAGAATATACTACAAACTGTGTAAATGACTGCCCCCTGCTGGCAGCACCCGATCTCTTACAGGGGGCCGTGATCAGCACAATTAACCCTTCAGGTGCCACACCTGAAGGGGTTAATTGTACTATCATATCCCCCTGTAAGAGATCAGGGCTGCCAGGCAGCAGGGGGCAGACCCCCCCCCCTCCCTCCCTGCCCAGTTTGAATATCATTGGTGGCCAGTGCGCCCCCCCCCCTCCCTCTATTGTAATAGGTTGGTGGCACAGTGTGCGCCACCCATCGCCCCCCCCCCTTCCTCCCTCTATTGTAATAATTCGTTGGTCGCACAGTGTGCGCCCCCCCCCCCCCATTGGCCCCCCCTCCCTCTATAGCATTAACAACATTGGTGGCCAGTGTGCGGCCTCCCATCTCCCCCCCCGATCATTGGTGGCAGCAGAGTTCCAATCGGAGTCCCAGTTTAATCGCTGGGGCTCCGATCGGTAACCATGGCAACCAGGACGCTACTGCAGCCCTGGTTGCCATGGTTACTTAGCAATAGTACAATAGTAAAAGATTCATACTTACCTGGGAGCTGCGATGTCTGTGTCCGGCCGGGAGCTCCTCCTACTGGTAAGTGACAGTTCATTTAGCAATGCGCCGCACACACCCGTCACTTACCAGTAGGTGGAGCTCCCGGCCGGACACGAACATCGCAGCAGCCAGCAGGTAAGTATGAATCTTCTACTATTGTACTATTGCTAAGCAACCATGGCAACCAGGACTGCAGTAGCTTCCTGGTTGCCATGGTTACCGATCGAAGCCCCAGCGTTTAAATTGGGACTCCGATCAGAACTCCGCTGCCACCAGAACTCCGTCTGTATGAAAGTAACCTACGGCCACGGATGCCAATCTTGTGTGCATCCGTGTTCTTTCACGGACCCATTGACTTGAATGGGTCCGTGAACCGTTGTCCGTCAAAAAAAATAAGACAGGTCATATTTTTTTGACGGACAGGATACACGGATCACGGTCTCTGCTGCAAAACGGTGCATTTTCCGATTTTTCCACTGACCCATTGAAAGTCAATGGGTCTGCGAAAAAAAACGGAAAACGGCACAACGGCCACGGATGCACACAACGGTCATGTGCATGAGGCCTAAGGTGTGGGTTGAAGTATACGCTTTCATGTACAATATTTCCACACAGATTCCTACAGTACGTGCATGGCATCTTTATCCAAGATACCAATTCTTTAAAAAGGTACCTCTTTTTTTCAGTGCTCGTTGGGGATCAGCACTGAAACCCCCACCTATCAAAAGTTCTGACATGTCAGAATTTTGCAAAAATGATTGGTAAGCCTTAAACAATTTTGACACCTTAGAGCAGGGATGTCAAACTCGTGGCCCTCCAGCTGTTGCAAAACTACAACTCCCATCATGCCTGGCCATACTACAGCTATCAGGGAATGATGGGAGTTGTAGTTTTGCAACATCTGGAGGGCCATGAGTTTGACATCCATGCCTTAGAGGAATGGGGCGAATAAATGGTCTGACACTCTGCTCATATACAGATGCAGCCCATGGTGGCATAATGAATGAGACTACATAACTTACATAAAACAACCAAGTGGCAATTCTGTTGCCTGTACCAAGCTCTTTAAAAGCATCCGGTTCATCTTTCTGTTGAACACACAAGAATGGGTTAGATTGCCCCTGCCATTTTAAGAAGGGTTCTGACAATGTGCACTAATTCATTGTATCATGGAAAGTTAATTTAGCTTCCACCATATACCGAAATTTTTTTTTTTTTATTTTTTTACAGTCAGTGTGTTATAATCAGGTTACAAAGATCCAGAAACATGCTCAGACAAACATTTGCAGAAAAGTTAAGGATTAAATCAATTACATTCAAAACATGTATAGATCCCCCAGCCCAATTCTGATGTATTGATCACATTCTACAAAACCACCATGAGTTTCATCAAGCAAAACAAAAAGACTAGAAATTCATTTTTTCCAAAGTAATATCCATAAGGGCCTTGTTTGTAATTTTGACTATTCCTTATTCATTTTTCTCTTGGTGGTTTTATAAATTGTTGTACGGAGACAGATTAAATCATCAATTGTAAGATTTCTGTTGACACAAAAGTATGGTGGCATCACTGAAAACAGCAGTCCCATCCGCTTCGGCTCAGGTAATGGGAATAAACACATGTTACTGCAGTTATAGCCCACAGATGGAAGTGCTGCTTGCAGGACCAGAGCGTTACTTGCCCGTGCAAAGTCATAGTGGGGTTCATATTGTCCTCCCATGCCATAATTTGCCACCTGAAAGAGATAAAAGACAACACATGGGAATATTTAACTGTGCTTTAAAAAGATAAACTTACCCTTCCAAAATCAAAGTGGGGCTCATATTGGCCTCCAACACCATAGTTGGCCACCTATGAGAAGAACACAGTGAGGAATGAGAGTGGATAGACAATGACGACATTCCCTATGTGGAATCCGTTTGGCCTTAAGGGTTTGGGTTAAGTATTAAACTTGATAGGGGATATGCAGGGGCGTAGCAAAAGGCTCATGGGCCCTAGTGCAAAACTTCAGCTTGGAACCCCCCCTCTTCCCTCGGTGCTTTGTGGCCAGAGGCAAAACTTTAAACGGCACAAATCCCTCCCTCCACCCCCAATGCCAAATTCTTGACCGAACCCCTTCCCACCAACCAGAGATTTAACTTGACTAGCATGCACTTTCTATAATACTGGTGTCTTCTGATGCGGCACAAGGATCTTTGGGCCCCCTCAGGCTCCTGGGCCCAGTAGCCACTGCTACCTCTGCACCCACTATAGCTACGCCCCTGGGGATACAGGATAAGCGTTTGATCAGTGGGGGTCCAACTGCTGAGACCTTCACCAATCTTAAGAATAGCGGCCCTATGTCTCTCCGTATAAATGTAGTGACTTGAGCAGGCACACTGCTGCTACATGGGACTGCCAGAGATTGCATAGTGCTGCTCTCTGCACCAATCTACAGAGATTAAGGCCTCTTTCACATGGACGTCATGTGTGAGGGCTGGACAAGATGCGGGTGTGTTGCGGGAAAATGCACGATTTTTCCGCACAAGTGCAAAAGCATTTTAATCGGCATGTTTGGTACCCAGACCCGAACTTCTTCACAGAAGTTCGGGTTAGGTGTTGTGTAGATTTTATTATTTTCCCTTATAACAAGGTTATAAGGGAAAATAATAGCATTCTTAATAAAGAATGCTAAGTAATTTAGGGATGGAGGGGTAAAAAAAATAAATTTTTATTCACCTCATCCACTTGTTCACGCAGCCTGGCTCGTCTTTTCTTCTTTGAGGACCTGGGAGGAAAAGGACCTTTGGTGACGTCACTGCGCTCATCACATGATCCATGTGATGAGCGCAGTGATGTCACCAAAAGGTCCTTTATCTCCCAGGTCCTCAAAGAAGAAGAAAAGACGAGCCAGGCTGCGTGAACAAGTGGAGGAGGAGAGTTAAAAAAAAAAATTCAAATTTTTTTTAACCCCTCCATCCCTAATTTACTTAACATTCTGTATTAAGAATGCTATTATTTTCCCTTATAACCATGTTATAAAGGGAAAATAATAAAGATCGGGTCCCCATCCCGATAGTCTCCTAGCAACAATGCATGAAAATCACACCGCATCCGCACTTGCTTGCAGATGCTTGCGATTTTCATGCAGCACCATTCACTTCTATGGGGCCTGCGTTGAAAAAACACACAATATAGAGCTTGCTGCGATTTTCACGCAACACACAAGTGATGCGTGAAAATTACTGCTCATGTGCACAGCCCCATTGGAGTGAATGGGTCCAAATTCAGTGCGGGTGTAATGCGTTCACCTCACGCATTGCACCCGCGTGGAATTGTCACCATGTGAAAGGGGCCTAATGGAACAGCAACGTGCATGCTCAACTGACACTCCATATATACGGGAAGGCAAAAGAAAAAAATATTTTTTGCAAATTAGGGCTTTAGTGCACCAAGGGGTAGGTCCTGTTTCCTCAGTGCACCTCAGCTGTCCGGTGCTGGACACACGCGCTGGCTGCATAAAGCAAATACGACTTTCTCTGGAATGCTGCAACTAATTTTGACTGGTATTTTAAGCAGCAGGATTAACCCAGCCAGGTAGTAGGCCTTTGGTAGAAGGGTTAATCCTGCCAACAATTGTTTTAAATAAATGACAAATTTTGGTGAATCTTGTCCCTCAGCATCTCTTTCTCTATAAGACATTGCCCACAGAGTGGAACATTGTGACAGGTTCCCTTTAAGGAATATAATGGTAAACTAAAGCACAGGTAGGAACCTCTGATTTTGTATGAATCTTGTTTGTACACCTGCAGTTCTAAAAGCCTTGTATGAATGTGCTTTTCTTGCGCAACAGAGAGACAACTGGGCGCAATAACTGATTGAACAGCTGCTGGAAAGTTACATAGGCCACAAGAGAATGCTGAATTGTTGGCTTATACTTATGTTTCTTTTTTTTACAGATTTAGAGTTTTTTGTGTTTATTTTTCATTATGCAAGTCCCTTTAAACTTTTCCATCAACCTACCTGCAGTTCTTCAGCAGTGGACACATCTAGCCCTGTTAATTCTTGTATTCTTGCATTAATTCGAGCAATGACCGGGTCCTCGTAGCTAGACAGCCAAGCACTGGTGTAAAAGGAAGCACAGGGACACAGATTAGTATTCTAGTCAGGTGCATACAAGTTTTACAGCTCTTTTAAGCACAGTCATTTAACATGCACAGCGCTAGTGCTTTAGTGCCATTTCAAGAGGTCAGTGTTGCTGCTGCGCATACATATGGACTTGAAGGTCCATCCACATCACCCAACTATTGCTATGCAAAGCCATTGCCCTTCTGCAACACATGGCTGCACCGTGGGAACATGGAGGTCTACAGTGTATTGCTTGCATAAATGTGGGAAATACAGAATTCAGGGTCCAATCTCTTCTAATAAGCAGTTAGCCCGCAATAAAAAAACGTAAAGTGCTAGCTATTAGGAAGCTTTTTATGCAGTTTCAGTTTATGCCAGATCACTATTAGGGCACGTCCACACCAAAGCAGTAGCGGATTTGACACAGATTTCACCGCATGCAGAGAAAATCTGCAGAAAGAAGAGTCACAGACTTAAAATCTGCACTGTACGTCAATGTCTGAGCAAATTTTCTTCCGCAGCATATGGATGAGGTTTGTTGAACTCTTACCCACTGTGCTGGTACTATATGCAGGTTTTCTGTATCAATTTGGTGTCGTTGTCAAGATCTCTACATGCAATCATTTAGGCTGTGCCTACATGATGTGCCCATGGATGCGTCTTCTGTAATCATGGCAAAAAGTTGCGTTTCTGCCGTGATTGTGGAAAAATGTGGCAAGAAATTCAATGCTTCTGTGGTTTGGACGCAACGGGTAGTCCTGGCTTTTGGCCTCATACATATGTCTGTGTCAGTGACCACATCTGTGACAAGACAGTCAGTGGTTCATTCGTGAAGATGTCGGTGTAGGATCAGAGTGCCTGTTTTTTTTTTTTTTTGCTCACTGCTAGGCTGAATATTTCCAGAGCACATCCATGTTGGGGACCTGTACACTATTATGAGTGTGAGGGATCCGTAATCACTGGACACAAATTTTGCGTACTACCCTGGTGTCACCACAGACCCATAGTCCGTGGAAAACTGCTGATGTGTGAATACACACATTAAAGGCAATGTATACGTGTGCTGTCCGTAGAGCTCACAGACTGCATACGCCCGTGATTCACCGATGTGTGAAAGATGTGTTAGAGGACCTGGCACCTCTCCTGACAGGTGTTTTAATAGCTACTTGCATTCACCATTTAATTCTTATGACTAGGTTGTGTCATTCTTCTAGAAGTTCATGGGAAAGGTACAGATTGGCAATATGATTTGGGGGCGTGTCTACTGTAAAAGGACCCCCCCCCCAACTGGTAAGGCTTCTTTCACACTAGTGTTTTTGCTGGATACGGCAGGGTCCAGCAAAAACGCTTCCGTTACTGATAATACAACCATCTGCATCCGTTATGAACGGATCCGGTTGTATTATCTTCAACATAGCCAAGACGGATTCGTCATTAACTCCATTGACGGAAACCTTCGCTGTTTACAGAGGTGCTTAAAGGGTTTCTGTCATGAGAAATACAGTTACGTAGCTGACAGCGATGTGCTAATGTCAGCAGTACATAACAGTATGCTTTATAACTCCCTGCCTGCTGCCGTTCTCTTAAAATAAAGACTTTTAAAATATGCTAAAGTAGGGGTGCACCGAAATGAAAATTCTGGTCCGAAACCGAAAATTCAGGATGCCCTTGCCCGAAAACCAAAACTGCCTTTTTGCCCAAATACTTTTAAAATACTTTTTTTTTAATGATATTTATAACAGTGCCATCCACAGACCCCCACCCACCCCATAACAGTGCCATCCACAGACCCCCCACCCCATAACAGTGCCATCCACAGACCCCCCCCACCTCATAACAGTGCCATCCACAGACCCCCACCCACCCCATAACAGTGCCATCCACAGACCCCCACCCACCCCATAACAGTGCCATCCACAGACCCCCCCACCTCATAACAGTGCCATCCACAGACCCCCACCCACCCCATAACAGTGCCATCCACAGACCCCCCCACCCCATAACAGTGCCATCCACAGACCCCCCCCCCCCACCCCATAACAGTGCCATCTACAGACCCCCCCACCTCATAACAGTGCCATCCACAGACCCCCACCCACCCCATAACAGTGCCATCCACAGACCCCCCCACCTCATAACAGTGCCATCCACAGACCCCCACCCACCCCATAACAGTGCCATCCACAGACCCCCCCCCACCTCATCACAGTGCCATCCACAGACCCCCCCCCACCCCATAACAGTGCCATCCACAGACCCCCCCCCCACCTCATAACAGTGCCATCCACAGACCCCCCCCACCCCATAACAGTGCCATCCACAGACCCCCACCCACCCCCCCATTGCCGCTCCAGTACAGACTAGTTATAAAATGTGTACAATTAATAAGGATTCTATTCATGAGGGCCCCTCTGCAGTAGAACATTCAATATAGCCACATCCTACTCACAGGGCTGTTATCTTAATGCTGGCCGGCCGGGCAGACGAGCGGCAGCGTCACGACTGACGTCACATGCCTGCGCCGCCTCCTTCATTCAGAAAGTAGGCCGGGCACATGACGTCAGTCGTGACGCTGCCGCTCGTCTGCCCGGCCGGCCAGCATTAAGATAACAGCCCTGTGAGTAGGATGTGGCTGTATTGAATGTTCTACTGCAGAGGGGGCCTCATGAATAGAATCCTTATTAATTGTACACATTTTATAACTACTGGAGCTGGGGGCCGGAGCACAGTGAACGCACAGGCCCCCAGCTCCTCCTCCCAGTCCCTCCCCGCTATTTTCTGCCGATACGTACCAATATCGGCTGAAATGGATTAGGCCCATTTTCGGCCGATATTTTCGGCTGCCGGAATTTCGGTGCACCCCTACTAATGAGCCGCTAGGTGCTATTAGGGCGTTACTTCAGCACCTAGAGGCTCGGTCTACGCACCCTTTAGCACGCCCAGGTCCAGTTGATTGACTTTAGAGTTCTCCTTGCCGAAGGAAGGAAGCTGGCAGCAGGAGCACGTCCTTCCCTCACTGCGCCGAATTCTAAAAAGGGACGGCGCGGGATATACGGGAAACTGAGGAGAACTCGAAAGTCAATCAACTGGACCTGGGTGTGCCAAAGGGTGCGTAGACTGAGCCTCTAGGTGCTGAAGCAACGCCCTAATAGCACCCAGAGGCTCCTTAGCATACTTTAAAAAAAGTCTTTATTTTAAGAGATCAGCGGCAGGCAGGGAGTTATAAAGCATACTGTTATGTACTGCTGACATTAGCACATCGCTAAGGTCAGTCAGCTACATAATGTTATTTCTGATGACAGAAACCCTTTAACTCATTAGGCCTAAAATGCCGGCTGCGCCTGTGCCGAAGGAAGGAAGTCGGCAGCAGGGGCGCGTCCTACACTCACTGCACTGAATACTAAACGGCCGGTCCTACTAAAAGATCTCATATTGGGTAAAGATATCCCCAGACAACCCAATTTAACATTTCGTAGGGCCAAAACTGTAAAAAATATGCTGGCCCCGTCATGCCCTGGAAACAACTCTATCCTAACACAGCCCCACAAGGAGACAAAAGAGAAGGGTTCTTTCAAATGTGGGGCACGTAAATGTAAGTGTTGCAAGATTATCACTTGTGCCACTGGGGAGGTTCAATTACCACATCTCAAAAACAAAATCCATTTTCAACACCATATGACGTGTGGCAGCACAAACATAATATACTTATTACAATGTCCCTGTAACCTTTACTATATAGACTGTACAACACAAACACTCAGAGAGCGAATGAATGAGCACCGTTCTAACATAAGCAGGAAAATCACCACCAATAGTGTGTTGCGCCATTTTGCAGCGACACACGATGGGAATTCAGCTGGTCTCAAAGTGATCCCTCTCAAATATGTATACCTCTCCTTCCAACAGCTCTGCAGAAAGGAGATGTTTTGGATTTATCAATTAAACACCCTTACACCGTATGGCCTAAATGAATCACTCGAATGTTAACTATTGAGCTACCTACCTATTCAAACCGTGCTGCTATTATCTTTGATTAGGTGTATTTGACCTTTGTATTAAAAAAAAAAAAAATGATTATATTAGTATTTTTTAAATTTAGTATTTTTTATATTCTCTTTTATAATTGTCTTGTACCTTCGGCAATATTTTAATTAGTCATCATTTAATCATCCTATATATTTATCATATTTACCATTACTTTTACTATAGGACTCCATATAATGACCATTGCCTTTTTATGAGATTTTTTTTTATTAAGCTTTTAAGATCTTCTGATTATGACTCCCCCCCCCCCTTTTTTTTTAATCATGATCTCTTTTGGTCCTTAAAGAGGACCTTTCACCGATCCTGACATTGTGAACTAACAATACAGACATTGAGAGCAGCGCCCGGGGATCTCACTGCACTTATTATCCATGGGTGCCGCTCCGTTCTCCTGCTATGCCCTCCGGTATCTCCAGTCACAAAGTTATGGTAGGCGGAGTCTGCCCTCGTTCTGCTCTAGCGCTGGCCAATCGCAGCGCAGAGCTCACAGCCTGGGAGAAAATAACCTCCCAGGCTGTGAGCTCTGCGCTGAAATTGGCCAGCGTTATAGCAGATCAAGGGCAGACTCCGCCTACTATAACTTTATGACCGGAGATACCGACGGGCATAGCAGGAGAACGGAGCGGCGCCCAGGGATAATAAGTGCAGTGAGATCCACGGGCGCCGCTCTCCATGTCTGTATTGTTAGTTCACAATGTCATAATCGGTGAAAGGTCCTCTTTAAGGCATTTTTAAGTATTACGCTATTACTATTTATTTCTCCTTATTAATGCCATATGAGTATTGTTTTAGACATATATACACCATTTCTTTTACCATTGACCAAAAATCCTTGAAGAAAATCCTTTTCCAATATAATATATATATATATGCATGTCCTCAGGATAGATGTGGATATATCTTTTGTGCATAGACATTTACAGTTATGTTCAAATTAATAGCAGTGTGTTTGAAAAAGTGAGTAACGCTAAATAGCTTCTATTTCCATACGCACAAATGCATTGGGAAGACTACACAGTCTATCCCAAATCAAAACATGAAGGAAAAAAAAAAAAATCTAATGTGTGTTGTTCCTCTAAAAAATTTTTTAACCACTTAAGGACCACAGGTTTATACCCCCTAGTGACCAGGCCCTTTTTTACAAATCGGCACTCCACAACTTTAGCGGTTTATTGCTCGGTCATGCAACTTACCACTCAAATTAATTTTACCTCCTTTTCTTCTCACTAATAGAGCTTTCATTTGGTGGCATTTCATTGCTGCTGACATTTTTACTTTTTTTGTTATTAATCAAAATTTAATGATTTTTTTGCAAAAAAATGACATTTTTCACTTTCAGTTGTAAAATTTTGCAAAAAAAAACCAACATCCATATATAAATTTTTTGCTAAATTTATTGTTCTACATGTCTTTGATTAAAAAAAATGTTTGGGTAAAAAAAAAATTGTTTGGGTAAAAGTTATAGCGTTTACAAACTATGGTACAAAAATGTGAATTTCCGCTTTTTGAAGCAGCTCTGACTTTCTGAGCACCTGTCATGTTTCCTGAGGTTCTACAATGCCCAGACAGTAGAAAAACCCCACAAATGACCCCATTTCGGAAAGTAGACACCCTAAGGTATTCGCTGATGGGCATAGTGAGTTCATCAAACTTTTTATTTTGTCACAAGTTAGCGGAAAATGATGATTTTTTTTTTTATTTGTTTTCTTACAAAGTCTCATATTCCACTAACTTGTGACAAAAAATAAAAACTTCCATGAACTCACTATGCCCATCACGAAATACCTTGGGGTGTCTTCTTTCCAAAATGGGGTCACTTGTGGGGAAGTTATACTGCCCTGGCATTCTAGGGCCCCTAATGTGTGGTTAGTAGTTTGAAATCAAAATGTGTAAAAAATGGCCTGTGAAATCCGAAAGGTGCTTTTTGGAATGTGGGCCCCTTTGCCCACCTAGGCGGCAAAAAAGTGACACATCTGGTATCGCCGTACTCAGGAGAAGTTGGGGAATGTGTTTTGGGGTGTCATTTTACATATACCCATGCTGGGTGAGAGAAATATCTCTGCAAAAGACAACTTTTCCCATTTTTTTTTATACAAAGTTGGCATTTGATCAAGATATTTATCTCACCCAGCATGGGTATATGTAAAATGACACCCCAAAACACATTGCCCAACTTCTCCTGAGTACGGCGATACCAGATGTGTGACACTTTTTTGCAGTCTAGATGCGCAAAGGGGCCCAAATTCCTTTTAGGGGGGCATTTTTAGACATTTGGATCCCAGACTTCTTCTCACGGTTTCGGGCCCCTAAAATGCCAGGGCAGTATAAATACCCCACATGTGACCCCATTTTGGAAAGAAGACACCCCAAGGTATTCAATGAGGGGCATGGCGAGTTCATCGAAATTTTTTTTTTGGGCACAAGTTAGCGGAAATTATTATTATTTTTTTCTCACAAAGTCTCCCTTTCCGCTAACTTGGGACAAAAATGTTAATCTTTCATGGACTCAATATGCCCCTCACGGAATACCTTGGGGTGTCTTCTTTCCGAAATGGGGTCACATGTGGGGTATTTATACTGCCCTGGCATTTTAGGGGCCCTAAAGAGTGAGAAGAAGTCAGGAATATAAATGTCTAAAAAATGTTACGCATTTGGATTCCGTGAGGGGTATGGTGAGTTCATGTGAGATTTTATTTTTTGACACAAGTTAGTGGAATATGAGACTTTGTAAGAAAAAATAAATATATATTTTTCCGCTAACTTGGGCCAAAAAAAATTCTGAATGGAGCCTTACAGGGGGCGATCAATGACAGGGGGGTGATCAGGGAGTGTATATGGGGTGATCACCCCCCTGTCACTGATCACCCCTCTGAAAGGCTCCATTCAGACGTCCATATGTTTTTTACGGATCCACGGATACATAGATCGGAACCGCAAAACACATACGGACGTCTGAATGGAGCCTTACATGGGGGTGATCAATGACAGGGGGGTGATCACCCCCCCGTCATTGATCACCCCCCTGTAAGGCTCCATTCAGACGTCTGTATGCGTTTTGCGGATCCGATCCATGGATGCGTGGATCCGTAAAACACATGCAGACGTCTGAATGGAGCCTTACAGGGGGGTGATCATCCCATATAGACTCCCTGATCACCCCCCTGTAAGGCTCCATTCAGACGTCTGTATGCGTTTTGCGGATCCGATCCATGGATGCGTGGATCCGTAAAACACATACGGGCGTCTGAATGGAGCCTTACAGGGGGGTGATCAATGACAGGGGGGTGATCAGGAAGTCTATATGCATGATCACTCCCTTGTCATTGATCACCCCCCTGTAAGGCTCCATTCAGACGTCCGTATGTGTTTTGCGGATCCGATCCATAGATGCGTGGATCCGTAAAACACATACGGACATCTGAATGGAGCCTTACAGGGGGGTGATCAATGACAGGGGGGTGATTAATGACAAGGGGGTGATCAGGGAGTGTATATGGGGTGATCACCCCTCTGTCACTGATCACCCCCCTGTAAGGCTCCATTCAGACGTCCGTATGTGTTTTGCGGATCCGATCCATGTATCCGTAAAAATCATACGGACGTCTGAATGGAGCCTTACAGGGGGTTGATCAATGACAGGGGGTGATCAGGGAGTGTATATGAGGTGATCACCCCCCTGTAAGGCTCCATTCAGACGTCCGCATGTGTTTTGCGGATCCGATCCATGTATCAGTGGATCCGTAAAAATCATACGGACGTCTGAATGGAGCCTTACAGGGGGGGTGATCAATGACAGGGAAGTGATCAGGAAGTCTATATGCGTGATCACCCCCTTGTCATTGATCACCCCCCTGTAAGGCTCCATTCAGACGTCCGTATGCGTTTTGCAGATCCGATCCATGTATCCGTGGAGCCGTAAAAATCATATGGACCTCTGAATGGAGCCTTACAGGGTGTGATCAATGACAGGGGGGTGATCAGGGAGTCTATATGGGCTGATCAGTGGTTCATAAAGGGTTAATAAGTGACAGGGGGGGGTGTAGTGTAGTGTAGTGGTGTTTGGTGCTACTTTACTGAGCTGCCTGTGTCCTCTGGTGGTCGATCCAAACAAAAGGGACCACCAGAGGACCAGGTAGCAGGTATATTAGACGCTGTTATCAAAACAGCGTCTAATATACCTGTTAGGGGTTAAAAAAATCACATCTCCAGCCTGCCAGCGAGCGATCGCCGCTGGCAGGCTGGAGATCCACTCGCTTACCTTCCGTTCCTGTGAGCGCGCGCGCCTGTGTGCGCGCGTTCACAGGAAATCTCGGCTCACGCGAGATGACGCCTATTGGCGTTAGCGTAGCCTGGGAGAGCCGCCGCAATGACGCCTTTCGGCGTTAGCGCGGCAGCAAGTGGTTAAGAAATGGGAATATTAGACTGTTCAAAAAAATAGCAGTGTTTGTATTCTCCTTTACAAACTTAAACATTCACTATATAAAACTGAAAAATGTTTGAAGATTTTGCTTTCCTTTGAATCACTATTTAATTGTATATTTAGTTGTATAACCACGGTTTCTGAGAACTGCTGTACATCTGAGTTGCATGGAGTCAACCAACGTCTGGCACCTGTGATCAGGTATTCCAGCCCAGGATGATTGGACTACATTCCACAGTTCTTCTCTATTGCCTCAGAAACTGCATTTTTGATGTCACCCCACAAGTTTTCTATTGGATTAAGATCCACAAAAAGACTTTCATTAGTCCACAAAATGTCTCTTTAGGCCAGTCAATGTGCTCTTTGGCAAATTGTAACCTCTTCAGCACATGGCTTTTTTTCAACAATGGGACTTTGCTGGGGCTTCTTGCAGATAGCTTGGCTTCACATATGCCTCTTCTAATTGTAACAATACTCACAGGTAACTTTAGACCTTCTTTGAACTTCCTGGAGCTGATTGTGGGCTAAATCCTTGCCATGTTGGCTATTATTCTATCCATTTGAATGGTAGTTTTTTGATTTCTTACACATCTTTCAGGTTTAGGTTACCATTTTAAAGAACTTGTGATCATTTTAGCTGAGGGGCCTATCATTTTCTGCACTTCTTTATATGTTTCCCCTCTCCAATCATTTTTTTTTTTTATCAAGGTATGCTGTTCTTCTGAACAATGTCTGGAACAACCCATTTTCCTCAGAATTTCAGAGAGAAATGCACTGTAACCAGCATGTACAACATTTTCTGCCTTCCTTAAATAAGGGCAATAATTGCCACCTGTTTTTCAAAGAATGAATGACCTCACTCATTGAACTCCACACTGCTATTATTTTGAACATGCCCCTTTCAATCAGTGATTCAAATACAGAGAATCAGCAGCATGCATGTCATGACTCTTGGATTTCTATTACTCTACTACACCTGCTAGTAAATTTGCCATGTAGAAATATAATTTCTACCATATACATGATTTATCAGGTTAGTGATGTCTGACTGCTATTATTTTGAACACAACTGTATGTACATAGATTTTCTCTACAAATCAGGCAAACCTGCTGAATAAAACCTATGTGAAGCACGCAGGTGACCGGGGATACGAGCAGCGCTCCACGCTGGAACAAACGCATCGGACTGGTAGTTGGCTTACACACCGAAACGCATTGAGCCGGATTTACCAATAAAGAATTTGACCAGAAGCCCCTGTGGACGTGGCTGCCTTCAATTTCTACCAATCTACAAGTGATCCAGGAAAGGGGGGGGGGGGTTTGGGGTTCCCTTGTGTCTTGAGCTTATACAAGAAACCACCCCCCTGTGAAGTGAGTAAAGCTCATACTTTCATAATTTTTATTCTATTTTTATTCTATTACGTTTTATTTTATGCGTGGCAAGTTCTAATATTCCTTTACCTAAGCACTGGACCTAGTTAATCCCCCACTATGGCTTATTGTATACTTTACTATACACAAATAGAGGGGATTACTAACCCTTTTTCCCTCTAACCTGTCCCATGTCTAAGTGCACAGAGGCATGACAAAATGTTACAGTGAAAGCCAAAGTTTCGGGTGCAAGTCAACCTGCCCCATTTTTGAAATGAGTTATAATGTTGAAGAATTACTGTTTACATGTGGGTTCTACCATAACTTAAACAGTCTGTTTTACTGGAAATTTCCAACTCAATGCCTTCCCTTGCACCTGCTCACTTGAAAGTCTGAGATAGAATAGCAATTTTTTTTTAGCAAAACTGTTCCGTTTGCTGTAAAGTAGGAGGTGCCAAGTTGAAATGAGCATTTTTCCAGAGTCATAAAAGTACAGTAACTCTTTTGAGAGTCTGAATTCCTAGAGTGCCAGCAAGCAGCGCTGTATTTTCTGTATAGGCTGCCCTGCATGGTGGATATTGGCGAGATGCCATAGTGAAATGCCACGTACTTTGCACAGGGCACAGTAAGTTACAAACAAGGGTGTATCTGTCATTTATGGCAATTCTCCTGCCCAGAGCCAAGTCTAAGAAAACTAAATAAATGAAACCCCCTGGAATAAATTCCATGAACATCACCGTACATACAGTGTCTATACAGCGCACATTCCTATAATAGAGTATTGTCTGCAGAAAATATGCCATTACATCATATAAATGGCAGTACATTCTGGAGACTGTCAAGCAAGAGGTTAGAATTCTGTTAAAAGGAGGAACCTCAGGTGGTTGATATTTCCCTTTAACTTGATAATTTGACTTTTTTTAAAAAGCAGTGATAAATATATAATTAATATCCATAATATGACAACTAAATGTAATTAAAGAGGTTTTGCGAGTTATCAATACTGATGACTTATCCTTAGGAGTGATTGAGAATGCAGACGTGCTTTTGGCTCGGTCCCCTACAGTCTCTGGTGCTGGCGGATGAGGAGGGCAGCGCATAGGTGATCAGATATTCGTGTCCTATCCTGATTAAAGGTCATAAATATCTATATCCCAGAAAAGCCCTTTAAAGGGGTGGTCCCACAGCAAAAATTATCCACAGGATAGGGGATAAGTGTTTAATCAGTGGGGGTTTTAATGGCTTCATGCATTCCTCGTGTAATAAGTCTGGAGCAGTTATTCTTATGTCTCCATGTTGTGCCATTCCTTTATTATTACTACTAGAAGTTATGAATGAATTGCTATTAGCCTTCAGTAAGGGTACAGAGGGGTGGTAACCAGTTGTGGATAGAGTGAGTCTGCAAGTACACACACCAACTGGTTACCTCCCCTCTGTACCCTTACTGCAGACTGCTAGTAATTCATTTATAAATTCTAGTAGAAATAATAAAGGAATGGCACAACATAGAGACATAAAAATAGATGCTAAGGAGTGTCAGGAGTGGTGAAAGGTCCTCTTTAATTGCCACTAGACAATCATTATCCACATTTTCTTCCAGCTCACAATGTTATTATATAAATATAAAACCAGTTATCTAGAACTGACTTAGGCTACTTTCACACTTGCGCTTTCCCTTTCCGCTATTGACATCCGTCACAGGATCTCAATAGCGAGGGGAAAACGCTTCCGTTTTGTCCCCGTTCATTGTCAATGGGGACAAAGCTGAACGAAACGGAGTATCAGAATGCATTCCGTTCCATTTGGTTGCATCCCCATCACAGAAAGAATTACACCGCAAGCAGCGTTTTTCGCTCCGCAATGTGGTGCAGAGCAAGACTGACCCGTTATGACTCACAATGTAAGTCAATGAGGAGGAATCCGGTTTCTCTGACAATACAAAATGGATCTGTCCTCCATTGACTTTCAATGGAGTTCATGACGGATCAGTCTTGGCCATGTTAAAGATAATACAACCTGATCAGTTCATAACAGATGCAGACGGTTGTAATATCAGAAGCAGAGAGATAGAGAGAGATAGAGATAAAGAGATAGGAACTTAGGCTGAGGGGCATATTTTAGGCCTACAAACCATATTATTTTGGTCCATAGTCTACCAATACATACAAAAAAGAAACAGGGCTTCAAAAACAAGAACAATTCTTTTTTTGTGTACAGGCAATAATTGAAAAAAAAAAAAAAAAAAAAAAGCAATCTAATAAAATATACAAAAAAGAAAACGTCATAAGCAGCAAGAAAAGTGTGAGCATCCACAATGGTTATTTGGAGGGGGGGGGGGGGAGCGTTAACACTCAGGTCATGCATCTGCCACCAAATAATTTCTGACTAGAGACCCCTCTATGGTTAGTATGCAAGATGTAATCATGATGGCCTTAGGGAACACATGCATTAAAGGGTTATTCCGACTTTAGAATATTGATGGCCTATCCTCAGTATCAGATCTGTGGAGGTGGAGCAAGGTAACTACTTGCCCCCTTCACTCAACTATGGCAGCCTTTCCCCTCCAAGCTCAGAAGATCGTGCTGACCTCTTCTTCCTAATACACTAACAATGGCAAGTCGTTATCACTGTCATGTTACAGATAGAGGGGAACTGCAGCCAGATTAGGATTCCTGCTTCTACAAGCATTACACTTGGCATTCCTCTTGTGTTCATCACCTCCTAGACACAGACTAACAATGTACCAGCGCTGTTGGAATTGCACAACTTTATTAACGGGGATGGCTAATTTGTAAAAATATTTTCCAATAATCTATTGCTGATGTGATATACATGTATATCAGATTATAATGTACCCCCACCATGCAGCAGAAGACCCCGTGTCCTGTGTAAACACCTACAATGCTATGGTACAAGGTCCAAGATGGTGGCGGTAACGTGATTCACCCATGCTACAGTTTTCTGTGCTATTCTGAGGGCATTCTCTCCTGTGCATGCTTAGGAGGATTCGTTTATCGAAGGCACAGAAAGTGGCGAGACGGGTGAATCACATCACTGCCATTTTGCACCCTATAGACGCAGTGCCTAATAATCACAGAGTTTTACATAGGCTATATATGTAGACCAAGGGGGCTTTCTGCTACCTGGCAGGGGTAAGCTATGATGTGACATACAGATGTACATCATGTCAACAATAGTTTAAAAGATATAATTTTATTAGTTCCCTCTAAGATTTCTCTCTACTTGCTCCTGCAGTGGACATCGGCAGGGAGGAAGTAAAGCGCTGCAGTAATTTCCTCCTACTCTACACAATATTAAAATGAATGGCTTGTTCAACTGGCAAACTTGAAGGTGCATGTCTGAAAAGTAGATTACCATAGGTACACTGTAAGGTCAACATTTCCTTAAGTCAAGAAAAATCAATTTGGCACCTAAGACAAATTGATTTGGATAACTGTTTTCCCCCCATCGAGTCAGATCCAAATGTCCACAGGGATTTCCCTTACCTCTTAGAAACTCTGTATTGAGCAGTGGTCAACTGTCCTGTCACAGGGTCATGCACTGTAGCCCGTCTCAGCTACAAAAAGAGAAAGGACTATGGTTTAATTTGGGAGCAGGCATGATGTGTGCCGTGCCAGGGGCTCTGATTGGTCTGGGCGAATTCAGTGTTGACTAAGCAGCTTTTCTGGTATATACAATGAACACAGCAACAATGCAATTTAACGTCCTTTCGCTTTTTATTAGAGACAATGGAAATGATCACTTTGTGATGCAGAGTTCTTGCCCAATCCTTTTATTTTAATTTTGTCGTTTAGGTCTTAAATCGAGACAATATAATAATGTCACAGAAGATTTATTGAAGGCAAATATGAGACCGTATGATGAAAACCTTTATACAAAATCAAAATGGTAGCAAGTCACCAGAAACCATGGCCTTCAACTTCAGCACCTATACTATAATTAAATCACATGAAAAGGGTGGATCACTCTGCACCAGCAGTGACACAAGACCAAACTGATCTATCTGGAAATCAATCCTGATAACTCAGTTCCTTCACATAGAAAACATCATCTAGCCCAAGAAATGGATTGCAGAGTTATGGAACACTTACCTTTTACTAATTCTGTAGTGAGCAGTCTCCAGGACTCCTGTGATAGGGTTGGAAATGGTGGCTCGTCTCAACTGTGAAGCCAACCAATCACAAGAGTTGTAACAAGCAAAAACTAAAATTCACCCAACCAATCAGAAACCCTTTGGATGAAACTTCTGGTGCAAGTAAGAATTAATAATGTCCTTTATTTTATATCTCCAATAATACATTATCTGACTAATGACCTACGCAGGTCAAATCCCACATTATACACTGGATGGTTCAGATTATCGTCCATACTAATAACCAGAGACTCAACCATTGACTCAGGGGAATGAGGGGAAAAAAAAAAAAATGATTATTGATCGCTTAAATTAGGAGACCATGACTGGACTGTGAAGTGGCCTGGTCACCAGAAAGCTCCCCCCAACTGGGCCAATGGAAAAGTGAATAATGATCATCCTGAAAATGAAAATATCAGAATGAAAAAAACATTTACACAATCACCAAATTTCTCAGATATTTTACATTTTGGGAGATATAAAAATCATGACCAAAGCTCCCCTTTCTATTGCACAGTGACATATCAAAGGTTTTTGACTGGTGGGTATGAGAGAGGAGACGTCCACCTATCCAGGGAGGAGATAGATGCTCTCACACTAGGCACTGTCTTTTCACTGTTGCAGACAGACTGGAGAAATGCTCATTGACTTTCCATTGAGCCAGTCTTCAGCAGCGAGGATAGATATCGCCCTGTGCGAGCGCTTCAACCCCCTAATTTTAGATATCGGTGAGGATCTCAGTAGTATCTTCTATATCATCCTCCTTCGCCTCTCGCTTTCTAAAACTTAACATGGATAAGATAGAATTCATAATCTTTCCCCCCATCTTGTTCAACCCCCCCCCAACAGACCTATCTATCATGAACAATGGCTGCACACTCTCCCTGGTCAACAAAGTCCACTGCCTTGGAGTGACCTCGGATTCTGCCCTTTACTTCCGACCGCACATCCAAGCCCTTTCCACCACCTGCTGCCTCCAACTTAAAAACATCTCCCGCATCCGTGCTTTCCTTAACTTTGAATCTGCAAAAATGCTTGTACATGCCCTCATCATCTCCCGCCTAGACTACTGCAACATTCTCCTCTGTGGCCTTCCATCTAGCACTCTCGCACCCCTCCAATCTATCCTCAACTCTGCTGCCCGACTAATCCACCTCTCACCCAATTACTCCTCTGCCTATCCCTTCACTGGCTCCCCATTGCCCAGCCAATTCACTTCAAAGTACTAACAAATACATACAAGGCCGTCCATAACCTGTCCCCTCCCTACATCTCTGAGCTACTTTCCCGACACCCCCCCAAAACGCACTCTCCGATCCTCACAAGACCTTCTTCTATCCTCTTATCGCCTCTTCCCACAATCGACTCCAAGATTTCTCCCGTGCATCCCCCATACTCTGGAACTCTCTACCCCAACATATCAGACTCTCACCTACAGTGGAATCCTACAAAAGAAACCTGAAAACACACCTCTTCAGACAAGCCTACAACCAGTGACCCTGTGTCCTTCTCCCATACCATGTAGATTGTAAGCCCTCACGGGCAGGGCCCTCTCTCCTTCTGTACCAGTTTGTAATTCATCTTGTTTATGATTAGGTCAATTGTCTGTATTATGTATGTGCACCCCTTATCATATGTACAGCGCTATGGAATGAATGGCGCTTTAATAAATAATAATAAAGTTGGACCCCCATGGATTAAACCTTTGATATGTCACTACGAAATATCTAGAGTATTTTAAAAGTACAGTTACACTTTAATTTAGTAGTGACATCTTCTGTAACAACCAAAATACTAATCTATTTCCTTATGTCAATGATTCCCATCTTCATCTACAACAGGGGTAGGCCACCACCGGAACTCCAGCTGTTGTCAAACTACAACTCCCAGCATGATTACCTGCTTTGCTCTTCTCAAAACTCTCATAGAAATGAATTCAGCATGCTGGGAGTTGTAGTTTCACAACAGCTGGAGTGCTGAAGGTTGCTGACCCCTGAACTACAAATTCTAAAGGGTATGTTCACACACTGTGGTAATGGTGTGGGACTAAGGTTCACCACTACCACTCTTCAGGGTCCTGACTTGCATACTGCCCTACTCAAGTTAACAAATGGAGGAAAGGCCACAAAACATAGGAGAGAAAGCATTACCAGAAAACTGGCGAACAAGTCTAAAATTTGCCACCCTCACCACTTCTACAAGTGTAAATTGGAGGGGACAGACCACAGAGGGCACCACAATTCAATAACTAAATGTGTGGCAGAAAACTGCCGCACATTACACCTGAAATCTACCCTAGCTTCCTTGCTGGCATTTTATTTATTTTTTTGGTGCACAGATTTTCCAAGGATGAGTGAAAAAATTCAAGTGCATTTAATGACAGTGAGCTTACAAGTCTTAATGCATTCCCCCCATAGCGTGAATGGGACTGGCAAAATACTGCAACCCCAAAGGGGGTTTTCTGGTCCTTTTATATGGTTAGCCTATCTTCCAGACAGGCCATCAATATCTGATCAGCGGGGGTTTTCACACCTGCACCTCCGCTGATGAGCAGTTCGGCAGCAGCTCTGACTCCTGAACTGCACAGCTCCGTCCATTGTGTGTTGGATGGAGCTGGTTACTGCAGCATTGCTGCAACGCCCTTCAATGGGAGCAACACTATAGTACCTAGCTCCTTCCATTATACAATGAACAGAGTTGGTAACAGGTGACTGGCGGGGTTGCGGGGTGTTGGAACCCCACCAATCAGATAGTGATGGCCTATACCGAGAACACACCATCAATATAAAAGTACCAGCTTTAGGGTGTTTGTGTGAACATACCCTTATCATTACACAATGCTACACCGTCAGACCACAGCTATAATGCTGCGCTCTCAAGACCATAATCCAGTAACCTCCAATACAGAGGCACATCAGTGAAAAGTTATTTCACCAACAGATGAATTTCAGAAACATGGATCATATTTCAGTCTCCAGAATAGGAAAGTCACCTTTCAGCAAAATTTGCAGTTTATCAGCTTGCAAAGCAAATCACAAAGTGTTTTCTGTATGCTGCTATTTGATGAAGAAAGTTACACATTAAGATCCAGCAGAGCACGACCATACTGGAATACAAAGTGGTCTACAGAAAGAAGCAAAGCGGTGAACTACTTACCCTGGGCTTTGCAAGCTGTTTAACTTTTTCAATCTCATCATCAGAAATGATATCATGGTATCTCACAATGTGAGGTTTGTCCCATTCATCTTCTTGCTTCGTAGGAGACAGGATGAAGGTAGGGCTCTTGTTTCCATCATGGTAGCGGCAGAACAGTTTCTTCTGTCTGCGAGGAGTCTGGGGCAGGAAAATAAAATAAGGGTCATACCTTGTATTTCATACAAAGCGGAGTGTATGGATATATACATACATGAGTATACAATTTATGCACAGCACTTACCATTTTAACACCTTCTCCACGGCACAACATCTCATACTTTTGTCTTTCTGGTAAATGATCCTTGGGGCGCCCCTTCTTTGTTTTTGGCTGGACAGCTTCAGAATCAGAATCAGATGAGCTGGATTTGTTTGCCTCTTTGGTCATGATATATTCAAAATATTTCAGATTACCATTTCCTCTTTGATGTTCAGGATCTAGAATGCAAACAGGTGGATTAGTTGATGTGCTGAAACCTCTAATTTTAAGACTCCGGACCGACCTCTTTAGTGAAGGCTTTAAACATTTTATTCAGCCATGTCTTACAGAAGTTGCTGGACAACCTAAATATAAAACCAGCAATTGGAGGCCATCTTCAACCTATCCTGGTCTCTTTGGGCCAGATGCATGCCAAAAGTGTCACGTTTGCATATGTCTAGATGTTCTGCACCAGCCCACCTTTTTTGCTATTGAACCACTGTCTACTACACTTTCCATTACAACAGCGCGATAGGCGTCAATGGCTGCCATATGCAAATGCACAGCTTACAGTTGAAAAAATGCACAATACATTCCTAAATGGAAACATAGCCTTAAGGCCCCTTTACATCGGGCAGATCATCGCTACCAAGCATTTGTGGGAACGCTTATTACACATAATCTGCAAGTAAAAAGATGTCGCCTATAAACCGATAAACTAGCGAAATGCTCATTCATCGCTAATCGGATCTTTCATGCAGTCACCTAAATCTTTGTTTGCCAGCAGCAGATTTAGCGCAGTGTAAAGTGGCCTTTACTCCCACAGGGGTCGTCACTCAGCTTTCCCAGACTCCAAAATGGCACATCTACCTTTCTCTACCATAAAACATCCTCCCTTTCTGTAGTGGTGGATCAGATGTACCTTCAGATGTATGTTGGCCAACAACCCATACAGAAAACTGCATTAGTGGACATATTAAAGGGGTTGTGCAGCCAGTACATATTGATGACCTATCCTCAGGATAGGTTAGCAATATCTGATCAGCAGGGGTCTGACCTCTTGCACCCCTGACAATCAACTGTTTAAAGATGAGTTGGCACTCCTACAAACCCTGCTTCCTTTTCAAGATTACACTTGGCATTGTTACCGAACTCTCCGTGGTGCAGTGTAATTACAAGCGCTTTTTTGCATTCACTTGAATGGGAAGACCACTTGTGCTTACACTGTGCCGCCGCAAGTGAGACGACACGCAGTGTTATCTTGATGAGGAAGCAGTGCTCGTACGAGTGCCGCCTCCTCTTCAAGCAGCTGATCGTCAGATGCTGGGAGTTGGACCTTCACCAATCAGTTATTGATAGCCTGAGGATAGGTGAATATATACAGGTTGCACAACCCCATCTAAGTCAATAGAAGAAAAAAAGATGCATGGTCTTGCAAAACATAATGGGGGTTATAATTTTGTGGGGTTGAACTTAAAAAAAAAAAAAAGCTTAATGGAATGGTAAGCAACAGAGGTAACTGAAAGCACTGGTTTTACTTGCACATATAATGCAGCAGGAAACATCCAAGTAATTTTCAGCACTTAAATGGCTCTGGCAACAGTAACTGCAAGTTTCATGCTGAAAATTTGAATGCCTAAAAAATTGGATCTGAACACCTAACATACATATTCTAAAGTGCATTGAAGGTGAAAGTAAAACAAGCAAAAAGCTGCCCTAAAAATGAAACAATCTGGGGCGTGGCCTGGCTGCTGAGCGAGATGGCCGCATGTTAGAGGAGCTCCTGCACCGCAGCGACTATTCCGCAGCCAGCCCATAACCATCAGCTTCTGTGTGGCCGTTCTTCCTCCCACCGCCATCACTGCCGTCCCCTACAGCCATGGGAAAACCGAAGAAGTCCCTCCCGAAGCTACAGTACGGGTCAGTGGACTCTTTCTTCACAAGGGGGAGAGGGAAAGATGGCGCCGACCGCATGACGGAATCCCCGCCGGCATCCCCACTCAGCGCTCCGTCGCCCTCACCTGCAGTCCGCTCCCCGTCTCCACCGGACCATCTGGAGCTGACTCACCTCCTTCATGGCCCCCAGCCATCGCTCCCTCCGACTCCTGCAGACGTCGCAGATCCGGCACATGTTGGACAAGATGGCGCCCGATCCCCCTCAGTCAGCGCGGGCCTCTGCGAGTGGCCACAACTTAGAGGTTCCCAGCAGCTGACCCTGGACCTCGCCGAACCACATGCTGGGCAGGTCAGTGACTTTGTTAGCAAGTCTCCTGTTGCTGAGCAGCCAGAAGACCCGTTCCAGAGTTTCCCTGCTTCTAATAATTTAGTCACTGAGGATTCTCTAAAGAATATGCTGCTGGCCTTAAAATCCTCTCTTAGCACTGATATGGGGAAGCTCATTAACCCCGTGCTCGCCAGAGTACAGACAGCTGAAAGAAAAATTACCCATATTGAAACAAAAATGGGCGAGTTTGCAGCGTCCCAAAACGAGCTTATTGACGCTCATAATGAAATGGCGGATCAGATTGAAGCCATTAATTTAAAGATTGCTGACATGGAAGATCGCTCCAGGCGCAATAACATTAAATTTAGAGGCATCCCTGAAGAGGTGACCCCAGAGGACTTGCAACCATACTTGAAAGGCCTCATGAAATTGCTCCTGCCTCAGATTCCGGGTCCAGACATGATTATAGATCGAGCTCACATGATTCCAAAGCCCTCTCATCTAGGGTCCCATATCCCGCGTGACACCCTGGCTCGCATCCACTTTTTTCATACCAAGGAAGCCATGATGTCAGTGGCGCGAAGAAAGCATCCACTCCCAGCGCCGTATGAAACGGTGAAGCTTTTTACGGACTTGTCCCGATTTACGCTCCGCCGTCGCAGAGAATTAATACCTATAACTATGGCTCTTCAGGACAGTGATGTCCCCTACAAGTGGGGATACCCCCTGAAAATTCTTATTTGCAGGAACGGGCAAGTCCATGCGATCAAAAATCTGGATGAGGGGAAACATCTCCTCCAGCTCTGGGGTATCCCTTTATCTGCTAAGTCCACTGGAGATAATCCCCCTGTCTCATTATAACCTTATTCATTCTTCATAGGAACTGTGACGGCCCCTCCATTTGATATATAGCACTCCTGACAGGAATGGACACTTTGAATGTATGGAACCCACCGGATGACGGAACCAACACGGCATTTGGACTCTAATAAAGGGCTATTTTCTATTGCTCACACAGAACCGGTGCGATCTCCTACCTCCTTCTACTTGTTCTCTACCTCGCCAGCCCTGGCAGTGGACTTTCGCCCCTAGTTTGTCTAGGTGACTGGTTAGTCGCCTCCCATCCTATCCCGTCCTAACCCTCTTTCCTTCCTCCCTTTGTCGTCTAACCCTTCCTTCTCTGTCTAGGAAAGTTGTTTTTACATCTGTCATTTTAAGGAATATTTGTCTGATTTTATAGTTCCATTTTGTATTGCACTGAGCTGAAGTTGTATCTCCGTTGCTTTCCTAATATATAGGTGTCCTGCACTGGGTAGAGATGGGTCTCAAGATTATGAGCTTCAATGTCAAAGGCCTCAACTGTCCTCAAAAGCGTACCTATCTCTGGTCTGAAGCATTGGCTTCTCATGCCGATGTGCTGTGCATTCAGGAATCCCACCTACTCCAAGCAGACGCCTTTCGAATACATCATCGCCTCTTTTCAAACGTCTTTCACTCACACTTCTCCAGGAAAAAACGAGGTACTTTTATTGCAGTTAAAAACACAGTAGCTTTCACCCTAATTGCCTCCAAGACAGCCCCTTCTGGCCGATATGTGATCTTAGTGTGCTCCATCAATAATATAGTGTACACTCTAGTCAATATATATGCCCCTAATTCACATCAGTTGGCGTTCCTACATAAAGTCTTGCGCCAAGTTCACTCACTTAAGCAAGATAAACTGATTATCTGTGGAGACTTTAATTCGGTCCTGCAACCTACCGTGGATTCTTCCTCCCCCTCCCGTAGAACAGATGTGGGTATAGCCCCCTTTTTGCAGTCAGAGGGATTGTATGATGTGTGGAGGGCCCAACATAGCCTGGAGAGAGACTATACCTTTTTCTCGGTCCCGCATCTCTCCTATTCCAGGATAGACCTTTTTATGGTAGACCATACCTCCCTACTTCATACTACTTCCTCAGAGATATGCTTGATAAAGTGGTCTGACCATGCCCCCATCACTATCACTCTTGAAGAACAGTACCAATCCCACAGGGCCCCAGTGTGGAGAAACAACACTTTTCTTTTTAATAACCCTAAATACATTGAGGAATTGTCTGCCCATCTCTCAGAGTTCTTTCAGTTCAATGTTGGCTCTGTCTCGAGTGACTTTGTTTTATGGCAGGCCCATAAAGCCTTCATGAGAGGCTCCCTAATTAAATTGAATATTAACTTAAAGAAACACAGGGAGAGGGAGATAGCGTTGATCTTGAAAGAAATAGAGGATCTGGAAACTACCAACAAGTTATCCCCCACTCTACACGGCTCTAATTCCCTCCGAGTAGCGCGGAATAAATTGAGTGCTCTATTGATGCAAAACTATCATAAATCTCTTCTTAGACTGAAAGCAAAGTTCTACGCTCAGGGAAATAAGGCCGGCCGTCTCTTGGCCCAGCAGCTTAAAAAGCAACAAGCCAAATCCAAAATCCCATACTTACTTCACCCGGTTACAAAGGCGAAATTGATGGACCCAAGAGACATAGCCGATCAATTCAAACAATACTATCAAACCCTGTACAATTTAAAAGACCATACCCCTCTGCCGCAAGATTACCCGACACTGGTGGCGGACTTCCTTTCCAAAGCGTCCTTGCCCACTCTAAACGAAGCGCAACTTCTATCTCTCAACTCCCCTGTTTCCTCCCAAGAATTGACCAAAATAGTCATGTCATTACCCCAGGGTAAATCCCCGGGCCCCGACGGGTTGTCGAACGAATATTATCGTCATTTTTTACCCGCCCTTCTCCCTCACCTACTAAGTCTGTTTAATAGGGTAATGGCGGGTGACCCATTCCCGGCGGACATGTTGGAAGCTTTAGTGGTCACAATTCCTAAACCAGGCAAATCCCCTGATGTGCCCCAGAATTTCAGACCGATCTCCCTGTTAAATTCTGATATAAAACTTTTTGCCAAGCTCATTGCAAGCAGGCTCTCTCCCCTGATCCCTTCCTTGATCCATCCGGACCAGGCCGGCTTCGTGGCGGGAAGACAGGCTTCCGACAATACCAGACGCATTGTAGATTTGGTTAACTTTGCGGAGGTGCATTCTCTTCCAATGCTTGCAGTGACCTTGGACGCCGAAAAAGCGTTTGATCGCTTACATTGGGATTACGCTTTTTCCACTCTCCGAGGGATGGGGTTCTCAGGTCCGATTATTCATGCCATCTCCAGTCTGTACTCGCACCCCTCGGCGAGAGTGTGGGTTAATGGAATCCTGTCAGATCCGTTCATAATCACTAACGGGTCGAGACAGGGCTGTCCGTTGTCGCCGCTCCTATTTATTTTGGCATTGGAGCCACTGGCACAACACATCAGAAACCTGCCCACTATCTCTGGGATTGTAGTTGGCAATAGAGCCCACACAATTACCCTATACGCTGATGACATCATTCTCACGTTGACAAACCCCTCACAATCCCTCTCGGCCACATTCGATGTGATCTCTCACTATAGCTCCCTCTCGTATTACAAGATTAATAGCTCGAAATCTCAGGCCCTTCCTATCAACATTTCACCTGCAGATTTAGCCACTCTGAAAGCTTCCCACGACCTGGACTGGCAGTGTTCAGAGATTCTCTATTTAGGGATCAAGGTCACCTCGCCCTGTTCTTTATTATACACACAGAACTATGTCCCCCTTCTCAATACCTTGTCTACGGACTTCGCGAGCTTCTCTATGCAGACAATCTCTTGGGTGGGTAGGATTGCATCGTTCCAGATGATGACCTTGCCTAAGCTGATTTATATCTTTCGGGCCCTTCCAATCCCGATCCCAGCTGCATTTTTTCAGAAAGCCCAGGCATTATTGGGCAAGTACATATGGGGAGGTTCTAAGCCTAGGATAGCTCGCGAACTCTTGACCAGAAGGAGACGCGCTGGTGGAGCGGGTCTCCCAAACATTAGAGATTATTTTATAGCAATCGGCATTTCCTTTGCTAGGGAATGGTGGGCGTCGAGTAATGAAAAAGCGTGGCAACAGATTGAGAGCCATGCGTTGAAACACATTCCGGTTAGGGATTACTTAATCCACCTGTTGTGGGGTCCTGCTTCCCTCGCACCCACTCTGCTCACAATATCGCATGTGGGAGCCCTGTGGACCACCATACATAAGGCATCGAAAGATGATTCATCCCAGCTCTTCAAAATAGCCTCCACACGGGCTATTGAGTTGTCCATACCAGACATTAACTTAGCGCCTT
This sequence comes from Bufo gargarizans, assembly GCF_014858855.1. Classification (NCBI taxonomy): domain Eukaryota; kingdom Metazoa; phylum Chordata; class Amphibia; order Anura; family Bufonidae; genus Bufo; species Bufo gargarizans. The sequence goes on along the minus strand of NC_058085.1, from coordinate 146,631,931 downwards.
GGCGAGATAAAGGGGTCATCACTATTTCCCAACTGATAGCTGACCACTCAATTCTCCCGTTTCCTACCATTCAAAGTGCTTTTGCATTACCTCACTCTGAAATTTTCACATATTTAAGAATACGTCACTTCCTTTCAAAGACCCTTCAATCCCCTCCACAGATCAACTCATCCGTGATGCAATTATTCCAGTTTCCCTCCTTGTTCAGAAAGCACTCCACAAGATCACTTTATGACATACTGGGGGATAAAGCTTCTTTTGTTAAATCCCCTCCTGTCCTCAGATGGGATAGGGATCTAAATAGGACCTTTTCAGAGGACTCATGGACTGATGCTATTGGATTTGTAGCTTCAAATTTCAAGTGTGTCACTCACTATGAGGCAGGTCTAAAAACCATCCTACATTGGTACTTTACCCCCCAGAGACTTCATATAATTTATCCTTCTACATCGCCATACTGTTGGAGAAACTGTGGAGGAGGCGGATCCTTACTCCATGTCCTATGGTCATGTCCCATCCTAAACGACTATTGGAAGTCAGTCTTCCGTTTGGTTTCAAATTTAGCGAGGCGGAAAATAGACCCATCCCCTGAGTTGGCCTTGTTGTTCATTGGGATTAAGGAAATACCGCTCCCGAATAGACACATTGTAGGCCATGTTTTGCTCAGCGCCAAATTGGTAGTTACCCGGCACTGGAAAAGTCAGATCCCTCCTTCGATTTTCGAAGTTATACAAGAGATTAATCAGACTTGCAGGTATGAACATTCATTACCCCCATCAACCATACCCATTAAATTGAGACAGGCGACTTGGAGTGAGTGGATCAGTAGTCCCTTCTACTCCCCTTGAGGAGGGAGTCCGGGATACAGGCGGAAGCAGCGGAGATACAGCTGAAATACGATACGGGTATTTCTTAACCCTTCCTTATGTGTGTTCCTCCCCCATCCCTCCGTTATTTCCTCTTCCCTAGAGGAGGCCTTACCCTAGGTTGCTCTGTGGTAATCCACAGCTCTTGGTTTGATCTGTTTATACTGTTGGTGTATACGGCGGCATGGCCTATGCTGCGGAATGTGGATAACACCTGTAGGTGTTTTGGCGTTACACCTGGGTTACTGCTGATATGTACGGTTATGGTGTATTGTGCATTATTGTGTGGCAGTGGCTGCGCCCACTGATGTATTGTCATAACGCACCTTCTCATCTGACTACTGTGATGGTGTCTATGTCCGAATACTTCTTTGTTTTATTGATAAAATAAAAAACTATTGAAACTAAAAAAAATGAAACAATCAGATCCACACTCATTTTTCAGCAATTTGCATGTATAAACAGTATAATAATCTCACCATGGCAGATATGTAATTAAAGGTGACAGCTCATATTCCCACACAGGAGCTGTGTTTCCCCAAAGTCAAGATGAGTTATTAAAAGTATTAAAAGAAACAGCTTATTTGAATATGGCACCAGTTAAATATAATGTATTAGTGATATGTTTACCCTCTGTGCTCACGACTATATGCATCGTAGGCTACTGTACAGAGGACACTGTAAATAACGAATGGCTTTCCTACAGCAATACCCAACCCCAAAAGAAATTCCGAAAGGCTGACCCCTGTACTGGACATCAATTATTACTGTGACTTACCTAGCTCCAGCAACCTTTTGGTTAACATCAAGGCCTTTTCTAAGTCTCCTTGTTGGTATACGGCATAGCTGAGGTAATCCAGAACCAAAGCCTTATCAAGAGAGGATACCTCCCCCGTATCCAATTGACGGAGAGCTTGCTCCATCCATAGCTCTGTGTGGTAATAGTCAGCTTCTGTATATGCAATTTTTCCCAATTCAAAGCAGTCTTCAGCGGTCAGAGTGGCCTTGTTGTGGACCCCTATGACCAACAAGTCTTGATTAGTGATTCTTAGAAAACAAGGTCGACTTGGGGGTTTAACATACATAACATGATAGTCTTGTAGAATTCTTCTTCATTACTTAAAAGGGTTTTCCGAGATTTTAGTACTAATGAGCCATCCTCTGGATAGGTCATTAGTATCTGATTGTGGGGTTTAACACCCCGGACCCCCGCTGATCAGCTGTTTGAGAAGGCACTGGCGCTCCTGTGAGAGCTGCAGCCTTCTTGAGGCTTGTACATTGTATAGCGGCTGTGCTTGGTATCGCGCTCATTCCCATTCACTTCAATGGGGCTGAGCTGCGCCTGGCCCCATGAACAATGCGAGCAGCGCTGCCTTCTCGAACAGCTGATCGACGGGATCCAGGGTGTCAGACGTCCACCGATCAGATACAGAGGATAGGTCATCAGTAATTAAGTCTGGGAAAAACCCTTTAAAAAAGTCATTTAATATAAATACTACATTACCTGGTAAGTTTCCTCTGGAAATGGTTTCTGTGTCCAGGTTATATGTGTCCTGTAGACGAATCAAAGCCCTGGCTGCTCCAGTCTGATCCTCATCATTGGGAAAGTACTGACGCTGGATTGTCAAATTGGAGATGAATCCTTGCAAGAAAATAAGTTAGAAATAGGAGAACAGATCTCATTATATTCAGTAAGTACTGATGTCACGGCTATATTTAGGGATTCAAAATAAAAAATAAAATAAAAAATCGACCACACAAGACTAATATAGGCAAGACCCGCTAATTTTGGGGTGATCGGCCATCCATCTAATGTCTATAAGGGTACGTTAGCACATGTGGCAGCGTATCCAGCAGAGAACAGCCTGACGGATTCTACAGTTCACCACAGAGTCCCCATTAACTATAAAAGCTGCTTTCTGGCATAAAAGCCAGGTTGTGGCTGGACAAAACACATTTCATGCAACAGTTTTTGTCCAGCGGACATTTGTGCCGTATCAGGCATGCCACACATGTGAATGTACCCTTAGAGGTTCAGCAGAAGTCAGAAAAAAATAAAAATAAAAATGATGGGGCACTACCTGGCAAGTTGAATTTCAACATTCCCAGTAGTTTTATTCTAAAGGGGCATAAGCTGAAGCCAGGTGTCTGGCAGCAGTATATCCCCTCTACACATTGAGCTGTACCAAGCATGTAGGTTTTGGGAAAGTTGGGAAGAAACGCTGACAGCCAAAGCAGCAAACCACTACTGAAGATGTAGGGCTACCTTACGTCTAGTAAAGTAAATTCATGCTCCTATGTATATTAGATATATTCTACCATCTTCACTTAACTGCATCTCAATCTGCTCCTTACCATCTGACATATCCTTGAGCACAAGATTCTCCAGGTCTTGCCACTCAGTATTGAGTCTCTTCATGAATTTGAAAGCGTTGACTGGGTGACCCAGGAATCCCTCTGGGTCTATCCTAGCAGTTTCTGACAATGAATCAAGTTTCTCTGCCCATCTGGCAAAAATAAAAAAATGTAATAAATAGATTTTTACAAGCTGAGAAAATGCCAAGTCATCACATTATTATCCATAAATGGCATTTCATCAATTTACTGTAAATGCCAAAATGGGGATACAAAGTTCATAGATCTCTCAGTTTTCAGAGAGATTTTGCACATTGCCAGGCACGTGTAAAGTACAACTGTACAATTACTTGTCAGTTCTTTGAACAATGGATTATGCAAATAAAAAAAATAAAAAAAAAGCCAGTTGAAGAAATGGAATTCTAGCCCAAAGGTGCAGGCTAGAAGACTAAACATTTCTGCTACAAATAAGATATCCAATAGATTCATCATGACAGTCATCCGGCAGGCATTTGGAACTCAAACCAGATGTATGGCACTGTATTACAATATAAAACACGATTGCCAAGAAACTCACAAAAGTGTAAAAGTCACCAGAAAGACCCTTAAAGGGCTTCTGTCACCCCACTAAACCGTTTTTTTTTTTTTTTTGTTTTTTTTTTTGTTTACCTATAATCCCTACACTGCGATTTATGCCTACATAAATCTAATTAATCATTTTCGTCCAGTAGATTTTTTTTTTAAATATGCAAATTACCTTGCTACCAGCAAGTAGGGCGGCTACTTGCCGGTAGCAGCCGCATCCTCCGATCCTAAAGACGCCCCCTCCGCATGTTGATTGACAGGGCCAGGGAACGGAATCGTTCTCTGCTGGCCCTGCCTGTTTGCCTTCAAAATCTGGCGCCTGCGCTGCGGCCGTACCCGTCTTCAATCAGCGCAGGCGCACTGAGAGGCGGCTGGTCGCTCGGCCGCTCCATCCTCAATGCGCCTGCGCCGGGTGTAGATGTGATGTCATCGGCGCATTGAGGATGGAGCGGCCGCCTCTCAGTGCGCCTGCGCCGATTGAAGACAGGTGCGGCGCAGGCGCCAGATTTTGAATGCAAACAGGCAGGGCCAGCAGAGAACGATTCCGTTCCCTGGCCCTGTCAATCAACATGCGGAGGGGGCGTCTTTAGGATTAGAGGATGCGGCTGCTACCGGCAAGTAGCCACCCTACTTGCTGGTAGCAAGGTAATTTGCATATTTTAAAAGCACGTTTTAAACAAAATCTACTGGACCAAAATGATTAATTAGATTATGTAGGCATAAATCGCAGTGTAGGGATTATAAGTAAACAAAAAAAAAAAGTTTAGTGGGGTGACAGAAGCCCTTTAAAAGGCTCATAAACACAATTCATTCTCATAATGGTTGTCTCCACAATGATCTCAGCTGATCACCAGGTCAGCTCATGTTTAAAAAGGGAGTGTCGGGGGGGGGGGGCGTGGCCAACTGTCGACATGGCCGGACGTGTCTGAGAGCGGCTCCGGCTCCGTAACTCCATCCTGAACCATCCTGAGCTGGCAATACGGCGATTTTCAGTTTAGCCTGAGCTGTGGAGTACCCGGAGACAGCAGAACCTGGCCATGGGTCCCAGCAAAGCACAACAAGCGGCGGACCGCTTGAAAGAATTTGCCCGCCAAGATTCACAACATGGCGCCGCCGCCACCTCCTCTCCTCGCGCACCGCTAACCAGGGGGCAAGCTGGACAAGCCCCGGCGGCAGAGTCAGAGGAAGAACCTGAGATCACCCTGCAATCCTCTCACAGCCAGCTGATGGCGGCTATTATGGGCTGTCAGTCGTCACTTACAGGCAAGATAGAGGAGGTCAGAGTGGACCTGGGCCTCTTGCGCCATGACGTCCAGCAATTGAGAGAGCGGGTTCGGCTCACTGAGGAACGGGTGTCTGAGCTGGAAGATACTACCAGACCCTTGGCGGCTAGGATGTCTGCTGTGGAAGGAGCGGTCGAAATGTGGCGTCAGAAATGCGACTGACCTGGAGAACCGCTCCAGAAGAAATAACATACGTATTCTGGGTATGCCTGAGCGGTCTGAGGGATCCGACCCTGCCACGTTTATAGAAGGATGGATCAAGGCGACGTTCCCGGACGCATCATTCTCGACGGCTTTTGCGGTGGAGAGAGCCCACCGGGTCCCTGCCCGGATGCCTCCACCTGGGGCTCCTGCAAGACCGCTCCTCGCCCGCATGCTTAACTGGCGGGATCGTGATCTCATCCTCTCCAAAGCGAGAATCAAACAAACCATCACCTTTGGATCTGCCAACATATCCTTGTATCCAGACTTCTCAGCAGAGCTACAAAAGAAAAGGGCTACATTTACCTCGATAAAGAAACGTCTGAGGGACCTGGATCTGCAATATTCCATGGCCTACCCGGCCCGTTTGAGGGTCCTGGATGGCGGGAAATCTCATTTCTTTAATAACCCTAGGGAGGCCGAGGACTGGCTCCTAGTGAGGCCCCGGAATGCGCCTCAAAGATAAGGTGTTGCTGCTTTGGAGCGGTGGTATTTGTTTTATCCGATTCCGTCTAGGACTGGATCTCCATCCGTTTTCCCCCCACTTTGAGCGGTGGGGACTCCATTGGACTACCTCATAAGCATTATATAGGACGGCCGACGAGGGTGTGAGACTCGTGGGTATGTCTAACATGGGTCTTAGGTTAAGTCTGCACTGTGATAATGTATTGCCATGCTTGTAATTGATATTGGGAGCTTGCTGTTTTACCTGCACTTGTATATACCATCTCTACACTGTGTGGGTCCCCCACTATCATGGTCACAAATGTTCTATGCTTTAGAATTGTTTACTGCCCGGTTCGCTGGGATTTGATGTTTGTGTTACGGTTTAACTGTTTTTATGTCAGTTGGTGCTCTATGTATTACTACGATATACACTGCTATGCTGGGTTTATTGCATATGATCATGGGATTCCTGGTACATTCTACTTATTGATCTCTATTCAGAACAAATGGCATCTGTGACATGTATGTCCTGGAATGTGCGTGGTCTGGGTGGCCCTAGAAAGCGTATGGCGGTATTTGCACATGTTCGTACATTTTCTCCGCATATACTGTGCTTCCAGGAGACCCATGTCACAGCGGAAACGGAGGGTAGGTTGAAGAAACCATGGGTGCAATGGGCTAGAAGCGCATTTGGCACGTCGTACTCCAGGGGGGTGTCCTTACTGGTCCACCAGTCGGTTAGGTGGGAGGTACACAGGGAAGTGATAGATCCTGAAGGCCGGTATGTTTTTGTGTTTGCGCATTTGAACGGGGTGCCCTATGTCGTGCTTGGTGTTTATATACCTCCCCCCGCAGGTCTCACTGTTCTGCAAGCTGCGGCGGGTTTTGCAGCTCAATTCCCATCAGCCGGGGTGCTATGTATGGGGGATCTTAACCTGGTGGGTGATGAGACACTAGATAGGTTCCGGAATAGCCCTCATGTAGAAGGGGTACGGGTGGGTGACTCAAGACTTAAACGCTTCATATCAGAATTGGGGTGGCTGGATGTGTGGAGGGAGAGGAACCCGTCTGCTAGAGAGTTTTCCTGTTTTACGCCATCCAGGGGGGCGCTGTCCCGCATAGATTACATGCTCTGTGATGCGCAAGCTTGCCTCGCTATTTCAGATGTCAGATATGTGCCTCAGGGACCGTCTGATCATGCGCCCATTGTGGGGACATTGTCCTCTTCAGCTGGGGAGCCCCGTCGCCACAGTCTTCGCATACACCCGTTTTGGTTGTCCCTGATGGGCATAAATGACCGTATACCTGACCAGTTGAGGGTGTTCTTGGATCTTAACTCAGAGGGGGATAGCGATGCCCTTATATTATGGGATACCCTGAAAGCCTTCTTGAGGGGGTGTATCAAGTCATCCATTTCATATATCAAGAAGACTGGGAGACTTAAGGAGGAGGAGCTGGGTGCGCTATGCAAGGAAGCTGAGTCTGCATACATATCTGATCCCTCTGAGGCGAATAGACTGGACTGGATGCAGAAAGGTAGGAAGTATATGATGTATCTACAAGAGAAGAGTGACCGCAGGCTTTTCTTTATTAAGCAACAAGCCTTTGAGCAGGGTAGTAAGACGGGGAAGCTCCTAGCACAGGTAGTTAGACGTAACACTATGGCTCCTCCGATCATTCGCATTCAGACTGAGGGTGGGAATGTGGCGGAGGATCCGGAGGGTATATTAACCAGATTCAGGGAATTTTACAGCGATCTGTATGAATCGAGATACCAGTACACTTTGTCGGATATACGATCATACCTAGGCGAGGTGACTCATCCTCAATTATCCCCCTTGGATAGGGGGCTACTTGACGAAGAGATTACTTTAGAGGAGGTTTCTGCTGCAATTAAAGGCTTGAATTTGGGAAAGTCACCAGGCCCGGACGGCATCCCCCTGGAGGTATATGCCAAGTATGAAGACATCTGGGGGCCTCAATTGCGCAAGATGTATGTAGCTTCCCTGGGAAGGGGCCAATTACCAAGCACGTTATACGACGCTTCTATTGTGGTCCTCCTAAAGCCAGATAAAAATCCCCTAGAGTGCAGGTCTTATCGCCCGATATCATTGCTGAATCTAGATTATAAAATTTTGACTAAGATATTTGCAAATAGGTTAAACAAGGTGATTGCCTCAATTGTTCATGAGGATCAATCTGGATTTATACCGGGTCGTTCTACATCAAGCAACATCAGACGTGCCCAGGTGGTGGCGCAGGTGGGATGCCTGGAAGGCAGACAGTGGGCCTTGGCTTCTCTAGACACGGCCAAGGCATTCGATTCAATTGAGTGGGAGTTTCTATTGAATGCCCTGGAATGTTTTGGCTTTGGACCCACCTTTGTTAAATGGATGAGGGTGCTATATCACCGACCTACTTGCAAACATTATGGTCAATGGCTCCCTGTCATCTACTTTTCCTTTGCACAGGGGTACCCGGCAGGGATGCCCCCTATCCCCGTTGCTCTTTGCAGTAGCTATCGAACATTTGGCCATTAGAATACGTCAGGATAACATTTTTAAAGGGGTGTCAATGGGAGGCAGGGAGGATAGACTGGGGCTGTACGCGGATGATCTTATTCTGTTTATGGATTCAGTGGATGTGTCCTTGCCACGGGCGATTGACCTGATCAATAGATTTGGGGATTTTTCTGGCCTGCGCATTAATTGGTCCAAATCGGCTCTAATGCCCTTATGGTCCCCGGGTTGGCCCCCTGTACATCACAATCTTATGGTGGTGGAGCATTTTAAGTACCTGGGAGTCATTATCACCAGGGAAACAGCGATGTCACACCAACTTAATATTGTCCCTATTGAGTCTTATGCTGTAGACAAATTCAGGTCCTGGAGCATGTTGCCTTTATCTATAATGGGCAGAGTGAATCTTGTCAAGATGATTCTCTTACCCAAGGCGTTATATCTCCTAGGACATGCCTGCACCCCAGTTCCAAAGAGCTTCTTCATGAAGTTACATTCTGTTATAACGAAGTTTGTTTGGGGGAAGGAGAGAAGGAAGCTAGCCCTTGATACCTTGCAGAGGGGGTGGCAACAAGGAGGTGCGGCTCTGCCGGATTTCTTTATTTTTTGGCAGGACAGCTTAGATTCTTGACCACTTGGGTTTCGCAGACTCCTTTGCCAAATTCTGAATACTACCTGAAGTGTCATTTGGGTCTGTCTACCTTGTGGCCGATCTTGGAGAACCCACAGGTAATAGAGGGTCGACTGTTGCCCATACATAGGTTAGCTCACCAGGTTTGGGGGGCTGCGAAGCTCCAGCAATACCGAGACCTTCCAGACGAGATAGTGTTATGGAATAACCCCATGTTCCCACACCTACAGCACTGTGGAGGGAGAAGTATTTGGGGGAACTATGGTGTACTTACGCTGAGGGATTTGTATGAGAAGGGTGTTTTATACTCCTTTTCTCAGCTACAGGAGAAGTTTGGAGTTATGCGGCTTCACTTCTACAGGTTTCTGCAGTTACGACATGCTGTTCAGGCCCAGTTTCGTGGTAGTACAAGAAGCATTTCCAAATACCCACTAATAGGCATTTTCAAGACACAGGGTCCTGGGGGGTTGGTCTCGAACCTATACACACACCTCCTTGATCTTAAAGTGAGATCCAAACCCTTGCTGGCGGAGACTAGGTGGAAGGAGAGGGTGACGCAGATGACTGATGAGGAATGGGCTGTAGCCATGAGTGCGCCATCTACTGTGTCGCCTGCCCTCAACAATAGACTTATCCAATTGTTCATTCTCCATAGGAGCTATTTGACTCCTACCAGGTTACACAAGATGGGTAGACTAGACCACACGAGATGCCACAGATGCGCCCAAATTAATGCGGATTTTTGGCATCTTATCTGGGACTGTCGCTACGTACAAGCATTCTGGAAGAAGGTGGTGGATATTATATCTACACTAGTTGCAGAGGTGATTCCATGCTGCCCCAAGCTCTGTCTTTTGGGAGTAGTGGATGGTGATGCACACCCCTTGTATGTCTGCATCTTCTTACGGGAGTCCCTGTTCTTTGCCAGGAAGGCCATAGCTTTGCGTTGGATGGCGGACAGACCGCCGACCGTAAGCCAATGGAAGGCACTGGTAAATCAGATATTGCCGTTTGAGAAAATAATGTATGGTAATAGAAAATGCCCCCAGAAATTTGATAAGATTTGGGGCTCCTGGTGTTCTTCGCCGGTTACTGCATTGCCCTCCCATATGCTGTCGGCGTGAAATGCATTGTAATATACACCTTAGTTCTTCATTATGTGTGTGAGGGAACGGGGGTGGGAAAAGACTGGATCTCATTTTTGGTGGATGGCTATTGTATATCTCTTGTTTCTGATGCTGTCATGAACTGTATTTAGAGATTTGTTCTCATCAAATGTGTATCGGAGGATCTCACTGACAAATATGTGTATACGTATATGTGTAATGTGATATGGCCAAATATGTACTGTACCAATTTTCATTTGTTATTCTCAATAAAACGAGTTTAAAAAAAAAAAAAAGGGAGTGTCTGTTCAGGAGCTATTAGGACATCTTGTAACATATTCAACAAGGTAAGAGGATGCAAAAACTTCCCCGATGGAGAACAAAAATGCTTCAATGAGAAATGAAAAAGCCTTTGCAGCAGTGTATATGTCTCCATTCCATGAATCCTTCAGTAGGTGTAGATACATCAACTAAATTATATGTTTTATGGGTTGTGCCAAGTTTTTAAGTTATCCACTGGAATCCCCACTGATCACGAGATTCTGATTCAGGTTGTTCATGCGCACTGCCCTTCCATTTATTCTCTATGGGAGCGGCAGACAGAGTACAGCGATCAGCTATCTCTGGCAGCTCTATAGAGAATGAATGGAGCATCAGGGCGCATGCACAACCTGCAACTCATCAGAATGGGGAAACGAGATAGGGGATTACTTAAAAACTTGGCACAACCGCTTTAAATGTTATTTTTTAATATTATTATTTTTGCATTGTACTTCTTTTGATCTAAAAATCTTTTTTTCAATTGGCCTTCATTAAAAATATGGAATCCTTTTACCTGTACATAGTTGACATGCCTCAACAAGCAGCCTGTGGATTTTCTGTCTTTACTGTCTTCTGAGGAGCAGACGGACTCCTTATCTCTGCTCTCTGACCTTATAAACACTCCTGATAACTACTGATAAGAATGTGGCTTAAATAAGCGTTTATGATTTCTCAGTAGTTTAGAGATGAGGCTTATTAGATGATGAAGTGAAAGTAAAAGTACTAGTCACACAGTTAGAAAAGCATTTAAGACTTTGTGACAGAATGGCTCAATATTTTTAATCAAAGTCTATTGAATATTTTTTTTTTTGCCAGAAATGAGTAAAATGCAATCAAACAATAATTGCCTCCGACAGTGTACATGGCCTTTAAGGTAGTAGATCAAAGTGTCCTTCCAGTCACGTTAGTTCTCAGACATTAGGGTAGAGCTGTGATCTGCGACAATAGTTTTGCTACTGTGCCCACAGGGGGGGGGGGGGGGGGGGGGACAGAGGTATTCTGAGACCCACCCCCATCTCATCATTGTGTCAGGCTGTTGCACCACTTTTGAGTAGAGTAACCTTATAGCAGTGGTTCCCCAACCTACTTTAAGTCACTAACCACACCGAGTAGTGAAAGTAAAGGATCCTCTTAAACATATGGCACAGTGATAAGACGCTTACCCTAGTGTTATCTGACAGTGATACGCTTTTGACCCTGGCACCAAGTTCTAATAATGCTATGACCTCCCCGATGCCATCACCAGTGCACAATAGTATCTGTAGCCGCCAACAGAAAGAGGTACAAGCAGAGAGCCCACATGTTGCTACCAAGCCTTTGGTTAGCAGATCAGAGGATTAGGGGGATCAGTCAAGTGAAGAATAAGATTCAGAACTTAGGTTCAACTTTCGTAAGTTTATTCTAAAATATTGGAGATCTGCACTATAAGCAAATCCCTAGTATACCTTCTGACTTTATAACGTAAGAGACTAGAATTCACTCACTTTTTAATCTGTTCCAACTTCAACTCTTCAGCTTTTATGTAATCTTTTAGTGATGTTAACAGATCCTTTTCAGTGTACAGTAAGTCTGTCATGTGACCTGCAACGCAAATTAAAACCATGAAAATAAAAGAAAAACAAATACAGCACCAATATCACAAGAAGAAAAAAGTTTTCATAAAGTTTAGTTTTAGGTTCGTTTTTTTAATTCTAGAATAAAAAGCACTACAACAAAATAAAGTACAAACGTGGAAAAAAAAAATAGGGGGAAACAAATGGATTAAAATTTGACTTAATTCATGTAACATTCCAGAAGTCTAGCACTCTTAGGTTTTTCTATTTTCCACAAAGCTGTATTGTGTTATTGGAAATGGATAATACCCTAGAGCTCCATGTTCAAGGTCTATTTCATACCAATCAATTTCTGGAGGGCTCCCTCTTCATAAAGTAAAAAACACTAGAAATAATGAAGCACTTGGAAAGAAATACACTTACCAATGGAAGTAAAGAAGTCTGTACGTGCTTGGCATGAAGAAAACAGCACCAACAGTGGTAAAACCTTGAGTATCTTCATTGTATTCACTGTACAACTGGCGAGAAAAGAGTAATGTTACAATAAATGACACTACAGAAGTCTACAATGCATCCATACGGCAAGAAGCAATGAAGACATCACCTTGTTGCTCAAGGTTCTGGGTTCTAGTAACTACTAGAGAAGCATATGTTATGCTAATGTATATACGGATCTCTAAGTAAAACTGCATTGAAGAGGGAAATCACTGCAATATGAAGGAAATATGCCATGAGGTTATGATGAGTTTGGTTCCAACCTCATTGACCCTTCATTAAATCATCCCCACACAGTGACTCTCCAGTCAGCAGGGAACTGCCACATATCTCCAGTCAAGTGAATGGGGCTTTACTGTAGTAAAGTGCACAAGGGGAGAATTGCACACAAATTGTGACTCCACTCCAACACAATTTTTTTTCTTTAAGGCCCTTGTGCAGAGATAATCTGTTAAGGAGGATCAAGGATCCATTAGGGTGTAAACAGCTGGCCTCACCAATCAGGAAGTGAAGGTGTTTTTCCATCTTCTAAAAAGTGATAGCCTGTAGCTAGGACATGTTGTGGGGGAGAAACTTTGGGGTCCCCACAATACCAGCACTGGATGCTCCTAGATACCAAGCTGTGCAGAGATAAACAATGAAGAGGACATGCAACAAGAATCTTCATCCCCCAAATGGTTCCAGAGATCTCAAACTCTTACAAAAGGATCCTGGCAGGTCACACTAGCCGAAACCTCAATTAAAATACTTCACAGAACCTATATGGTCCCTGCCAGCCTTAAATCGTATCTACCCGGAGGTTTCCCTCAATTGTTTTAGAGGTTGCGAAGATGAGGGAACTATGCACCACATTTGGTGGACTTGCCCGACTGAGACGGCTGTGGGTCCAAACGACTTCATTACCATCTACAGTATTGCAATGTAGTTTCCCCTATGACGCTACCCTTGTGTCTACTAGGCGATAAACCACATTGGTTGACATTTGCCAAGTTTAAACTTTCACAACACATATTGATGGCCACCAGGATCCACATAGCTTTCAAGTGGCGCACTGATACGCTGCTTCCAAATGGTGCTCAACAGGATTAATAAAATCCTCCAATGTGAAAAATTGTCAGCCATACGCACCAATACATTCTGTACTTTTGAGAAGGTATGGGAACCTTGGCTATCCTCCTCCTATGCCTCAGATGTTCGCTACAGTATCTCATTATAGTTACCATGTCGATACCCACTAGAAGTGCGGGTCCCTCTCTGATGTACGTTGCTCTCACCCGAATTTGATGGAAGTTCATCTATTGTGACTATGCTGATATTTGAACAAATGTGTATATGCCTCGATTACCTATTTTCCTTTCTGTATTTCTTTTGAAGTATTTCTTTGTAAGTTTTTTTGCTTACTTATTCTCAATAACCAAATAAATGATTTTTGAAACTAAACAATGAAGTGGACAACACTAACTCAGTGCTGTAACCAACAGTTCAGACCCCCACTGATCGTAGAGAAATGGCATATACTAGTGATATTCCAAACCTATAAAATGACCACCACAGAATGTATGTTCAAATAAAGAAGATGTGCTGTACGTTTTCATTCTGGATTTAAATGGGCTTTCTAGGGGTAAAATACTGATGACATATCCCCAGGATAGGTCAATATCTCATTAGTAAGGTTCTGACATCAGCTGTTTGAAGAGGTTGAGGCGCTATAGTGCACGTATAATAAGGACAGCACCGTTCACATACTGGCTATACTTGGTATTCCAAGCTAGTCCCATTTACTTGAATGTAATGGAGCTGCGTCTTGGTCATGTGACCGATGAACGCTACAACACTGGCCTAGAAAGAGGCCACAACAGTCACCAGAGCACCACAGACTCAAACAGCCGATTGGCACCTCCACCCAATCTGAAATTTATGACCTATCCTGAGGTTAGGCTGTCAATATTAAATTCAAGAAAAAACATCTGAGACAATGGGGGCATATCACTAGGATATGCCCCATTGGGACATGCACCTAGACCAAGAACAGAGTGGGGAAGGAGGTGGCTGGAGGCCACAACTAAGCGCTCTCCCCGTAGTAGTGGGGGGGGGGGGGGGGGTCGACAAATAGCCAAGCTAGCGCTCCTCAACTTTCAGGCTCCGTTCTTAGTGTAGGTGCTGGTCCCAGAGGAGGACCTGTGGCCGCAAGAAAACTGGAAATGACTGTCCGTATTTCCGTTCCACAAAAAAAACGCATTACAGACAAGGATAGGACTGTTCTATTATGGGCCGGCCGTTCCGTTCTGTAAAATGCTAAACGCACATTGCCAGTATCTGCAATTTGCGGAAAGCAAAACAACGGTCGTGTGCATGAGCCCTAAGCCACATTTCCAGGCCTACATCTCCTACAACAAATCTTAAGTCTACAAATTCAGATGACAGGATCTATTCAGAATATACCAATGTGGTTTACAGAATAATACGGTTTCCAAGGAACTGTAATAACATCACATAACTAGCACTTGGCTGTAAATCAAACACATTAATAAAGATGGTTCAGAGGCATAGTTCCAAGATAAGCTAAGAGCATCTGTTCTTTTAAATTAGCCATTTAAAAAAATATATATATAAATCACAATCACCCTGCTGCATGACAGATATTTTCCTTCAAAGAGCTACTAAATGCATAACATAGACGTATGTATGGCGCTCAAGCAAGTCTACTTTATTTCGTTGAATGAATGAGTAACGAAAAACGGACACGGGTGCATGCTGCTGCCGATGTGTGAATGGCACCATTTAGGGTACTTTCACACTTTTCCGGTATTGAGTTCCATCCTAGGGGGCTCAATACCGGATTAAAAAAAACTGATCAGTTTTATCCTAATGCATTCTGAATGGAGAGCAATCTGTTCAGGATGCATCAGGATGTCTTCAGTTCAGTCACTCTACGTTTTATTTGTATTTTCTCTGTCCAAAATTCATTGAAATGCATTAATGCCCAATATGGCCCCAAGTGTTCCGGAAAAACAGATGACAATCGGAGAGACGGATCCGGTATTGCAATGCATCTGTGAGACTGATCCGCATTCAGTTCCCTTTACAAATGATATCCATTTGCATACAGATTGCGGGATCCGGCAGGAAGTTCGGCGACGGAACTGTCTGCCGGAATCTAACAACGCAAGTGTGAAAGTAACGCAGCAAAGATGTGCATCAGAAATTCCGCCCTGTGCGGACATACTCATATACTAAAGTGTTTTTCTTTTCTGTCTGAGAGGCCCCAGACTTTTGCTTTGGGGACCCATGATTTTTATGTACGTCCCTTTGCTCATACATAGGAGCAACACTGCAGGTGAAGACCCATAGACCTACAGATCTACTGTACCACACAAGGTGGCACATACATGTGACCATCAGGCTGGTTCCTGCGCCTGCCTGACACTAGTCTGCACTATCCAAGACCCAAGGTCATACAGGGTGCACATCTGCGACTGCTGGCTTGCACTGGCAGATTTCAGTTTTAAAAAGGCCTGGAATTTCTTGCCCAAGGGTCAATGTAAAGAAGTAGTTGTCATGATATACATTATGGGTTATGCGGAGCACGTTGCCTGGTCCCCTGGAATGCTCATTGCAGTACGTATTTTGTGTGAGCTGTCTGGCCAGAATTCTTTGCTCATTGATTTGGCAGCCTCCCACATTTTTCATTTGGTCAGACATTTTCTGCCTTAAATTTATAAAATGTCAGGCTTTCTAAATACTTGTGAAGCTTGTTTGCTACCGTAATGGAAGGCTTCACAAAATTTCATCTGGAGCCGCATCCTATCCGCACTGACCTGAGTACAGCCGCCCACTAGTCTACTTGCCCCTACACTGGAACCTCTTTTTCGTGCAGGATATTCGTACCACTTGCATCCAGCTCTCTTTTCCTGGATGCTGTGAGAGAAGCCTTTGTATCCTTATGTCTGAAAGGGGTCACTTTTAGGACCAATTGCAGGAACTCCCAAAAGCAATGCTCGTTGCTTTAGGCATCATTCACACAGATCAGTTTTAGAACAGAATATATAAGTATGTCGGTGTCGGGGTGTGGCCTGCACGCTGATGGTGCTGGTCACATAGCGCGTCTGCTCCGGACTTAACATCTAACAAGCGTCTCACAGCTACTACTCCTGCGCCCTACCACAGCCAATTGAAGCCCTATCAGGTGCTCCAGACATGGGAAAGGTCAGAAGGCTTCCTGCTCCAGCAAAACTGACCGAATTCTTCAGCAAAACAACGCCAGTAGAGTCTGGTCAGAGGGACTCCACCTCCAGCTTGCACGCCGGCCTCTCCGTCAGGAACGCCATTGCCAGCTGCGTTTAGCTCTGCTGACAAGCGTGGGACTGAGCAGCAAACCCTTTAACATACTTAGCTTACAGCGGACATTATGCGCTCGATGCTGGATAATCTACGTTCTTCTATGAAGGAGGACATGCTGGGGCTTCTGAAAGATCTCAGAAAAGATATTCAGAGCATAGGTGAACGCACGTCTCACTTGGAGGTTAAAATGGCCGAGTTTGCCACCTCTCAACTCTTATTGATGCCCATGAGGCTATGGAGGATGATATTGCTAAAATAACAGCTAAGTTGCAAGACTTGGAGGACAGACAGACGGAACAACGTCAGAATCCATGGGATCCCAGAGTCTGTAGAAGCAAACGAGTTGGAGCTTCTCCTGCAACAGCTTAAAGCAGTGCTACCTGAGTCTACAGAAAGGGACTTTATAATAGATCGCATCCATAGAGTGCCTAAGCCTAAGGGTCTCGATTCATCTCTCCCGTGTGATGTTATTGCTAGGAACCACTTCTATACCGTCAAAGAAGCGTTCGAGAGTCCTAAGGCAAAACCCGACCCCAACGGAGGAATTTGCAGGTATAGCGGTCTACACAGACCTCTCCGCAGCTACACTTGCAAAAAGAAAGGAATTTGCCCCAATCACCACTGTGTTAAGGCAGCAACAAATAAAGTATCGCTGGTGTTTCCCAGTAAAGCTGCTGGTCACATACAATGGTGGCTTGCAGATCTTCAACTCACCACAAGTGGCGACTCGACGTCTGATCGACTGGGGCCTCACCAACGAAGATCCTTACAGGGCAAAGGAAACTGCCCCGCGCCCAGACAAGATTCCTTCAGAATGGGACGTTGCCTGATACGCGAGTTTACCCCAACAGGGAGTAGTCGATTGACTGACTGCAATCATTAGTGTTAGTCCGTAGCAGGGAGCTTTAGTTCTCTGTCCCGATTGGACTTGTTCTTTTTGGTCCCTTGACCGTTACTTACCTGGTTGGGCTTGTTACGCCTTGATGACCATACTGCATTTAACGTTAAATTTTCCTTTTCCATGTGTTCAGTTTTATTATTTTTGGTTGGTTCCTATGCAACCATATATGTAATATGTGCTCTATGTGTCTTAGCTCTTGAGGGCTTCTTTATTGAAGTGTGGTGACGCGTGTTACAGGGAGATTTTACGCATAAGAAATGGGGTTTAAAATATAATCTCTTAATGTGCGCGGGCTGAATTCCCCATTTAGGCGCACGCAGCTTTGGTCAGAAGCCCTTAAAGCTAAATGTTATGTGCTCTTCATACAAGAATCGCACCTGTTGGAAAAAGATGCGTTCAGATGCAAACACAAGAATTTCCCTGTGATATACCATTCCCACACAAGGAAAAAGAGGAAAGCAGGGGTACTCATTGGTGTAAAGTCTACAATTACCTTTTCCCTTAAGAAATGTATAACTGACTCAGCAGGGAGATATATCATTTTATTGTGTACTCTAGATGGTAAACCATTTAACTTGGTGTCTGTATACGCCTCCAATGTCGGACAGGTGGCCTTCTGCAGGAGGCTGTTCAACAAAGTGGAGAAATTGGCGGTGGGAGAGGTGGTAATGGGTGGAGACTAACATCCCGATTAATTCAGCACTGGATTATAAATCGGGTGTCGCCGCACAGAACTGCAAACACCACTATATGAGGCCGCCTTCCATGACATTTGGCGATATCAGCATAGTGATGAGCGAGACTACACGTTCGTATCTACTGCGCACTTATCTCAGTCTCGAATTGATTACATCTTAGTTTCCAAAAGCCTTCTGCATAGGGTCACGAGGTCGGACATTGTGGGAGCGACTCACTGGGGATCACGCCCCAGTGAGTATTGTTATCGAAGATAGCCTCCCTAACCTACCTCGTCCGCAATGCAGAATGACTACTTACCTACTCAAATGCCCAGAAAGAGTTAAAGGGATCACAGACACTATACGGGAGTTTCTGAAATTTAATGATCTTCCCGACACTAGTGTAAACACACTCTGGCTTACACATAACGCATTCGTGAGAGGGGTCATGTTACAGTTAGCGGCGAGAATGAATAAAAGTAGAAATAAAGCTATACAAGATGCCCAAACCCGACTGCAAAATGTAGAACAGAGCCACAAACGAAATAACCCTACAACGTTAGCCTCTCTCCAAGAAGGTAGAACTGCACTCAGAACTCTTTTTATATTGCCAAGAACTAGGCATGAAGCGAATGCAGACAAACTTATCACGCAGGAGATAGAGCGGGTGCATTATTGGCGCGTAGACTAAAAAGTAGAACGACTGCAGCTAGAATAACCATCTTAAAGCACAATAGCAAAGTGTTTACACATCCTCAGGAAATAACTGATGCCTTCGCTCATATTATTCCTCCTTATACAACCTGCGGTTAGACAGCAATACCATCCAGCCATCCGTGGAGGCAATTTCGGCATATCTAGACTCCCTTAAGCTTCCCAAAGTATCTCCAGATGACTTAAGCGTTCTAAATAGGCCAATCACCTCCGAAGAAATTTTCAACACCATTAAAGCTACCCCATCTAACAAGGCCCCTGGACCAGACGGATTCCCAGTGGAATATTATAAAACATTTCACTCTATGTTACTCCCTTATTTAACTAGGCTGTATAACACATTCCTGATCTCCGAGGATATCCCCCAGAAATGCTAAAAGCCACTGTAGTCACCCTGCCCAAACCAGGGAAAACTCCTGATGCCGCTGAGAATTTCAGACCAATTTCCTTGTTGAATGCAGACCTCTGCTGTTTGCCAAGATACTAGCCTCTCGCCTTAATAAGGTACTACCTGCTCTGATAAATCCTGACCAAGTTGGCTTTGTGCCAGGAAGACAGTGTAGAGATAGCACTAGAAAAATGACAAACTTAATCCAGATTGCAGGGTGGTCCAGGGCCCCTACGATCTTTGTCTCCTTAGACGCTGAAAAAGCGTTAGACAGAGTGCACTGGGGGTTCCTGGACCAGACTCTCAGGAAATTTAATGGACATATCTTACAGGCTATCCTAGGGTTGTACTCAGCACCAAGAGCAAACGTTCTGGCATCGGGATTCTATCTGCACCTTTCTCGATTACTAATGGGACTAGGCAGGGGTGCCCATTGTCACCCCTGATATTTGCATTGGTGATGGAGCCATTGGCAGAAAAAATACACAACTGTACGCAGATATCAGGGATCACAGTTGGGAAATGCTCACACTGCATTGGTTTGTACGCCGATGATGTTATCCTGACACTCTAACCCCTTAACTTCACTTCGAGCAGTAATTGAAATACTGGACCAGTACTCCTCATTATCATATTATAAACTAAATGTTAGCAAAATCAATGTACTCCCTATTAATGTATCAGTAAGCTTGCAACAAGATCTAAGTAAAAGTTATCCCTTCAATTGGGCCTCTGAATCTATAAGATATTTGGGATTTGAATTGACTAGCTCATTGTCTGATATGCTTCCACTCAACCTTAAAGTATAGCAAAGCAATGCTCTCGTGGATGGCTAGAATTAACACAGTTAAGATGCTGATACTCCCAAAGATCATACATAATAAAAAAAAAAAAAATATATATATATATATATATATATATATATATATATATATATACATACATACACACACACATACACACATACAGATGTATACCGCTGAAAATTCCTAGAACTTGCATTAAACAGTTGCAAAATGACATGCTTAGTTTCATTTGGGGAGGTACTCATCCCAGGATTAATAAAAATGTGTTATACCCTTCTCTCCGTAAAGGTGGTCTAGGGGTCCCAGACTTGTACAGTTATTACTTAGCCAATTTGTTAGACCAGGCTATGGAGTGGTGGTCTCCATCTTCACCCCATAAATGGCTCAGTATCAAAGAGAACTATGTTAGAAGGAGGCCCCTGAAATCACTTTTAGCATCTTATCTGTCAAAGCCCTTAGTGTTCTCCATGCCTCTAGAAACAATGCAAGCTTTCATATTTGCATGGGCACATGCATTCAAAAATAAAACCCCTTTTCCCCTAGAGAAAAAACATTTTCCCATTTCGGCCATTGAATATCATATTCCTACACTCCAACTCACAAGCTGGCTGAACTGTGGGATAGATACGTTGGGGAGTCTATTTGAGCAATCTACCCTACGACCCTTTGAGACACTGCACTCCATTTATAACCTGCCTAACTCTCTTTTACCAATACTTGCAATACTCAATCAGCAAACTTCTTAAAGCGGATATCTACTCCCATTCTAGCCTCTCCTTTTGGTATTCATCTATGCTGTCAACAAACAAAGAATGTAAAAAGCCCTTTATGTCCAGGTGGCAGGCTGAAATGGGGAAAGAATTCCCACTGGATAAATGGACAGATGCCATGTACTGGTCCATGAAATGCTCAAAATGGATAAATCATACAGATCAGAATAGGAAAATTCAATTAAGGTGGCACCTCACTCCAAATAGATTAGCTCATACTATCCCGAACTACTCTCCATTGTGTTGGAGGGGATGTGGTCAAATAGGCTCTCCGTATCATATGTGGTGGGCGTGTCCTGCACTAACTCACTTTTGGGCTTCAGAAGAAATAACTGGGATTAAGGGAATACTAAGCCCGGAGCTAGCAATCCTGAGAATCGGCTTGGTGGAAATTCCTAGTGACAGTAGAGGTATAGTAGCACATAGCCTTTCTGCATAAAAAAAAAGTGATTGCCCGCCAATGGAAAGGACTACAGTCCCCACTAATTAGCGAGGTCATCAGGCTTGTAAACTATCATATGCAATGCAAATTTACCTTCGCCTCCTCTATGAAAGATAGAATAGCAATACATAACTTATGGTTACTATGGTTGTCCAGTTCATACGCGGACCCACTTCCATATTATCTGCTATAGCCCTATTGTATAAGCACACTGCCTATTTGTGTTACATAAGCTTACCGTAAATTGTAAGATGCAATTGTTTAGCATACAATGCTCATAGCCCATGTTACATCTTCAACCTGACAAGTCTTCTGTATTCATATATGGAACCCTTTATTTATTATTTGTTAATTTTCCTTTATGTCCAATATGTCTAATCTGTTAACTGACTCAATTGTAAACTCTTATTCAATAAAAACTTATTGAACAAATCCAGGCACCCCTGTGGATCGGCAGAGCTCTAGATGCAACTAAACATACGATGTGCTTATTCAACGTAGCGCATTAACCGATACATGTGCAGATCAGATCTCAGCATCAGGGAAGGTGTACTCTCCCCACTGCTGAGATCTGCACCGCGCATGTGCCGACTGAACATCCAACAGCACATGTGCAGTCCAGATCTCCACACTGGGGAAAAATTACACTTACTCCAATGTCAAAATCGGAAAGCTGTTGGATCTCTTCCGAATACGGTAAGGCTCCATTCACACGTCCGCAATTCTGTTCCGAATTTTGCGGAACAGAATTGCGGACCCAATCATTTCTATGGGGCCATACTATGTGCTGTCCGGATCCGGACAAGATTAGGCATTTTCTATTATAGTGCCGGCGATGTGCGGTCCGCAAAATGCGGACCTGCAAAACACATACGGATGTGTGAATGGACCATTATAGTCAATGGGGTCTCGTGAGCAGTTGGCACCAGGGTTGCCAACCAGAATTTTTATTTTTTTCTGAACAAATTATCCCAAATCACAGACAGGCTGCATTTTTTAAAGACAAATTGGAAAACCATAATGAATGATAAAGATTATAAGTAATCCATGTCTATAACTCAACATACTGATCAGAAATCATTACCAATATTTACTGTGAGCTGTAAAATTATGATAATTACCAAAATAATCTAGTCAAGTGTCACCAACCTCAAAAAAAATAAAGTTGTCTACTTTTACGGACGTTTAGAGATTTGGGATTTGCCTAAAGCTTGATAAAGATGGCGCACAATAGGGTAGTATGTTCACACTGGTAGATCAAATAGAGTAGATGTGAGGCTCACCTTATATGGTTACACTAGAATAGGTGTAACTCTATTGAGGGTTTGATAAGTAAGATCCGGTTCTTGGGTGTGCTGCTGCAGGGTATAGGGTTCCTCAGAAGAGATGTCCAGTCCCTCCGGAGGATCGTTTGAAAAGAAAGAAAAGCGTTCCTGCTTCGGCGCTCCAAAACCACTTGAGCCGGTCTTTTAAAATAAAAAAATTCTTCTTTTTTTGAATAAAAAGTGTGCATGCGACAGACAACACATTTCAGGGAATCTTAAGTCCCCTTCATCAGGTTAAAAAAAAAGTACCTTTTTAACCTGATGAAGGGGACTTAAGATCCCTGAAACACGTTGTCGCATGCACACTTTTTATTCAAAAAAATAAGAATTTTATTTTAAAAGACCGGCTCAAGTGGTTTTGGAGCGCCGAAGCAGGAACGCTTTTCTTTCTTCTACTTTACGGACGGTTGGCACTATCTGGCAATGCCAGATCCAGAGAACTGTGGCAGGCTGCTCGTTGCTGTGCCGTAGAGATAAAAACTAGCCTTACTCAAGGGGAGAGGAGTGGCTAAGAGGGAAGGAGGTGGGAAAGTGGTGCTATGTGGGACTAGGCGCACCCCTTGGTGCTCTAAAACACCTAATTAGCATGTTGAAAAAAGTGCATGTTTCTCTAAAACAGATTTGAACTACTAAGGGATTAATTAACTAAGCAAGCCTAACAGAAAATACGCCTGGTTTAATAGGGTTGACCACGCTGATAAATGCTCGTTATAATTATAGAGCTACATAGCCCAACTTCCACACATCAGCTTCCGGCTTATAATTCTAATCAGCACAATGCAGAACAGGGCTTCGTTAAATTGCACTGATGAAAACTGACAAGTCTGAAACTATGCATGCAAGTTTCAACAAGGGCATGTTCACACATTGCCAAAGTGTCTGCAGCTGTCCCATTCTAGTGAATGGCCCCTTTAAAATCAACCTCATTCAGCTGTAAGAACCATTTTTTATTGCATATTACAAATTTGCCGTGTGCGTATACCCCAGATATCTTCATTATTTCTCCACAGAATGAGATAAATAGTTAACAAACATGTGGACATGAGCCACTTTGGAAGCCTACTGACTGACTCACATTTGCAGCAATATTTGCGAACTGCGTGCCCTCTGCAGGGATGGGTCTGTACACGTTTCTGTGCTTGACAGTGATGAGTGATGCCAAGTAGGGATGAGCAAATTTTATATTTTGAAATTCGGGTTCGGGTTGTGGAATAATCTGAATTGCGTTATGGATTCGGTTACCACGGACCATAACGCAATTCCATGATGGAATGCCTTTAGAGGCACTGCGTCATAATAAAAGTCTATGGCCTGCATAATGGATCCGTCCCATTTCGGTTATGCTGGAGTCTTCTCCTGCAGCTATGAGTTGGCATAGATTTCAAACTGGGTGCACGGACTGCCAGAGGATGTGCTTAATTTATGAGGTGGCCTGGGCAAGACTGGCATATAAACCTTGATAAATGAGCCCCACTATTGTTAATATACACCACCAGCATCTTCTGGCCAATATGCCGTCCATTTTACAAACAAGTGTCTTAGACACTTAGGGGGTCATTTATTTAGACTTGCATTTTAGACGCCTAAAACAGGTGTAGAAAATGGTAAATGAGACAGGCCTGCCGCCCATGCCTCTCATCGCCCTGCAATCAGCACCAGAAATACGCCTAATATAGGCATATTTCTGGATAGTAAATGACCCCTTTAGTGCCTCGCTTAGAAAAGGGTTGTGGTTATCAGAAGGGGGCATTACCAGAAAGGAGTTAGTCTTTGTTGCCTTAAACAGTAAGGCCCCTTGCAGACTAGCGTGAGCGGATTAGGTCCTGATGCGTTGTGGAAGCGTTCAGTGAAAATGCGCTATTTCACAAGCAAGTTCATTCAGTTTTGCCTGCGATTGTGTTCAGTTTTTATCAGGCAGGTGAAATGCGCATTGATGCGCTTTTCACGCACGTGATAGAAAACTGAATGTTTACAAACATCTCTAAGCAACCATCCGTGAAAAACGCATCGCATCCACACTTGCATTCACATCTATGGGGCCAGCGTGCAATAGAATATATATTCTATAGAATATAAACTTGCTGCGATTTTCACGCAACGCACAAGTGATGCATGAAAACCAACGCTGATGTACACAGACCCATTCAGTGCGGGTGCTATGCATTCGCATCACGCATTGCACACACGCAGAATACTCACTCATGCGAAAGGGGCCCAAGGCCTCTTTCACACGAGAGTGACGGATTAGGTCCGGATGCGGTCAGTGAAACTCGCACCCTTTTGCAAACAAGTTCAGTCAGTTTTGCCTGCGATTGCGTTCAGGTTTTTCCACACCGGTACAATGCGTTTTGATGCTTTTTTTACATGCATGATAAAAAAAAATTAAGGTTTACAAACAACATCACTTAGCAACCATCAGTGAAAAATGCATCGCATCCGCTCTTTCTTCCGGATGCAATGAGTTTTTCACTGAAGCCCCCCCATTTACTTCTATAGGGCCAGGGCTGCGCGAAAAACGCAGAATATAGAACATGCCACTGATGTGTGAAAAAAAACGCTCATGTACACAGACCCATTGAAATGAATGGGTCAGGATTCAGTGCGAGTGCTATGCGTTGACATCACGCATTGCACCTCACGTGGAAAACTCGCTGGTGTGAAAGGGGCCTAAGACTTTAGCCAATCAGTGTCAATCAATATATCAGCTGCAGGCCCTGAAAGTTTATAAAAGACACCCATCTCAAAAAGCAAGAAACAGACATGCACAAGACTAGCAACCTAAGGCCTCTTTCAGACAGGCGAGATTTCCACGCGGGTGCGATGTGAACACATTGCACCTGCACTGAATCTGGACCCATTCATTTCTATGGGGCTGTGCAGATGAGCGGTGATTTTCACGCATCACTTGTGCGTTGCGTGAAAATCGCAGCAGGCTCCTCTTTGTGAGTTTTCCACGCAACGCAGGCCCCATAGAAGTGAATAGGGCTGCGTGAAAATCGCACCCGATCATTATTTTTTTCCCTTATAACATGGTTATTAGGGAAAATAATAGCATTCTTAATACAGAATGCATAGTACACTAGGGCTGGAGGGATTAAAAAAATAATAATTTAACTCACCTTAATCCACTTGTTCGCCGCAGCCCAGCTTCTCTTCTGTCTTCATCTTTGCTGTGCAGTAGGAAAAGGACCTGTGGTCACATCACTACGCTCATCACACGGTCCGTCACATGAACCATTACCATGGTAAAAGATCATGTGATGGAACATGTGATGAGCGCAGTGACGTCAAAGGTCCTATTCCTCAAAGAAGAAGACAGAAGAGATGCCGGCTGCGTGAACTAGTGGATTAAAGTGAGTTAAATTATTTTTTTTAACCCCTCCAGCGCTATTGTACTATGCATTCTGTATTCAGAACGCTATTATTTTCCCTTATAACCATGTTATTAGGGAAAATAATACAATCTACACAACACCTAACCCAAAAGTTCGGGTACCAAACATGCAGATTTTTCTCACGTGCTTGCAAAACGCATTACAATGTTTTGCACTCGCGCTGAAAAAAATGGCGCATTTTTCTGCGACACACCCGCATCTTATCCAGGCCATAAATATGACGCCCGTGTGAAAGAGGCCTAAGGATTTAAGCATACAAAGCACTGAAACCTTCAGGATACCAAAGCTTGTCAATTTTTAACATGTGACAACACTTCACAGAATCTCTGAAATAAAGCTAAGGCTGAGTTCACACCAGCGTTCAGCCTTTCCGTTCTCCTGCTCCGTTATAGGAGCAGGAGAACGGAAAGGACGGATTGGGCACATAACTGAGGCGAGCGGAGCCTACGGACCCCATAGACTATAATGGGGTCCGTTAGGTTTACGCTCAGAAAATGATTTTGGAGTGGACACAAAAGTCCTGCATGCATCAGACTGTATGATCTCTACAAGGTTACAAACACATTCGCGAAAATGGAAATGCACATTCTAACAGAATTATGCACGTTACTATTCAAGGTGACCGTTCCTCAGGATACAGGTTGTTGTGATCAGAACACTAGTATCTGCAGGCGTACTGAAATACAAAAAGACAAATCAACGAGTGCCCGGCTGGTGTATTAGACAGCCCGATTGTGCAGGCAAGTGTTCCAAATGCCTGCTCGCTAGCAGAGGAGACCGCTGCTATTACATGCATTGATCCCCTCCACAGTATATGGAGGAGTGAACGTTATGCCACTGCTCTTCCCTATACTAAATCATTGTTTGCCAGAAGCAGATCATAATTACACAGCACAATCTGTCGCTGGAAAACTATTTTTAAACCCGTTTAAAGATTTGGATTGCCTGATGAATGAGCGTTTGCTCGTTCATCGGGTAATCGGTGGCAGTATTACACTGCCAGATCATCGCTAATGAGTATTACTACCAATGCTCGATAGCGATCATCTGGCAGACAATCTGCCTGTCAATAGAGCCTTTAGTTTCAGACTGGGGTTCCTTGCACCCACCAGTGGAAATTTTTCTTAGGGCCCAACCCCCATATTATCAATAAAGTCTAAAAGATTTTGACTAGACCCTAGTGGCTCCAAAGGCAGCTCCAAATGTGTTTTTTCTTTCCTGGATCTTTGGGGCACACTATGGTATCAGAGTCAAAAGCAGCATTTCCAGCGATATTATGTCAAATATCTTAGCCTAGTAACACACTAGCGGTAAAGGCATCCGGTAGGCTGTTCCAGCTGAAGAACAGCCTGCCGAAGTTAATCGTATCTGCCATAGTCGGATAAAGCCTTTCCTCTATGGCCCCCTTTGACTATAATGGGACCCAGTGGAGATCCAGTTTGTCTCTGGCATAAGTGCCAAGGTTTGGTCGGAGAAAAAAAAAAATGGTGGTCCAATTCCTTGCACTTTTGCCAGAAATAGGTCGGATCCCTGCCAGGTTCCATTATAGTAGATGGTGCGTGGGGGCGCTCTGGCCATTTACAGCTATGCCGTATATAATGAACTCAGGTAGGATGTTCCCCTGCAGGATGGTTTTAATGCTAATTTAATTGAATGAAATTAGCCTTAGTGAATATTGGACACACCATTTTAAAGACGAAAAAAAACCTCTCAAGCTATGAGCTGAGGGCTGCGATTGGCCAGTGCTACAGCCTGGGAGAAGGAGACGCCCAGGAGAACAAGAGCAGGCTCCTCCGAATTGAGCCGAAAATCTGAAGATACCGGAGCCTATACCGGGAGAACGGAGCGGCGCCTAGGGATAATAGTAAGTGCAGGGAGATCCCTGGGCGCCGCTCTTTCATATCAGTGAAAGGTCCTCTTTAAGCACATTGCCACTGATTTGAATGGACCTATACCTAGAATGCTGTTGAGGGTATGTTCACATAGACAAAATCCACAGTGGAAAATGGGCGCCATCCACTGCATAATTCTTTTTTAAATGCCACAACAAGTTTGCATAGTTTTCAATGTAAAAAATGCAACCATCTTTTTTTATGCCAATTTAAAGAGGACCTTTCACCTCTCCTGACATACCTGTTTTAATAGCTACATGCATTCCCCATGTAACAATTCTGGAGCATCTATTCTTATGACTATGTTTTGCCATTCCTGTATTATTTTACTAGATGTTATAAATGAACTGCTATTAGCCTTCAGTAAGGGTACAGAGGGGAGGTAACAAGTTGGGGGGGGGGGGGGGTGTACCTGCACAGTCTGACAATTGGCAGCGCATGTGCAGTTAGAATAACGCCATGGACGAGCTTTCTCTAAAGCTTCTGCATGTCGCGTGCAGCCATGGACGAACTAGCTGCACGCTGAGCGGGGCTCATTATAAAAACATTACCTTTCGGATTTTTTAAATAAAGTATATTAGGAAACTCTTTTTTACCCTACCTCCCACTATATAGGGGAAAGTACTTATATAGTGGCCAACCCATTTAAGGAGAAGGGGAGGGGCAATATGAGGATAGATAAAGGGGTAGTCCAAGTTATATTTAGTGATGACCTTTCCTTAGGATAGGTCATCAATATCAGATCGGCTGGGGTCCGACACCCCCGCTGATCAGCTTTTTGAAGAGAAGGCGTGCGCCGTGCCAGCGCTGCATCCTCTTCACCGTTTACCTGCTCGCCGTTGCATCTGCAGCGGTGAGCAGGTGTAATTACTCCCAAGCCGTCCCATTCATTTCAATGGTACGGATTGCTCCTATACAAGTGTATGGAAGCTATCTGTACCATTGAAATTAATGGGACGGCTTGGGAGTAATTACACCTGCTCACCGCTGCAGATGCAATGGTGAGCAGGTAAACGGTGAAGAGGACGCAGCGCTGGCACGGCACACGCCTTCTCTTCAAACAGCTGATCAGCGGGGGTGCCGGGTGTTGGATGGACCCCCGCCGATCTGATATTGATTACCTATCCTGAGGATAGGTCATCAATAAATATAACTTGGACAACCCCTTTAAAGTCGTATGTGGGAGTTTGAGGTTACGCCCCTGATGAAGCTTGGAGCGACACCCAGATCGAGCAGGAACATTAGACTGTGATGTTTTATGGTTTCTCATAATTTACCTGTTCTATCTATTTAGGCAATACATTAACTATTTAGGCCTATGTAACTGAAATGCCATACATACATTATGCTGGGATGAATGCACTGCTTATAGACTGTTATTCGATCCATGTGCACTGGGGTGTTGTAAGTGGTTAAGCTGTAGGCAATACGTATGAAAACATGCCAGTCTGGATGACACTTGCGGTCAGGCCGTCCATCCATCCAGAATTGTACTGCAGATGAAGTAGGCTGGATTCCCACACGACCTCTAGGATGTGTACAGTACTGCAATGTTCTAACTTAAAGGGCTCTCAATGGTTCTTTAAAGGGGTTATCTAAACGCTGTTAGTGCATTAAGTAAAAGGAACCTGTAAGCTGTAGCCACCATCATTTAGGTGTAGGAAAAAGCAGCCACAAAGTCTCTGGAGCAATGATTCTCGAGGTTTAGGAGGTCCTTTTCTCAAAGAAATTACTGCCAAGGCTATAATCATGCTGCACAATGAAGTGCTGGTATCTCCTGGTGACATGGCGTGTACCATGTGGAGTAGACATACCACAGGCTAAGAACGTAGGTGGAGGAAGTAAATCTGCCCATTGGATTTCAACATGTAATTATGCTTCATTACCTCGGAGGTGGACAGTTCATGCTCTGCATCAACCCTACCTAATAGCGCTCAAAACCTACAGTGTATACGGAAATGAAATAAATGAATTAGTAAAAACTAAAGTGGCATATTAACCATCTATAGCACTATTCTAGTGTGCCCTGAACAGCAGAAAGAATGTGACGTGTATAGATGACCCAGGAAGCGGTCTAATAGTCAGGATACAATTACTGCCGTCTCTCCAAAAAAAACAAATGGCCACTTGTCCGGGCGAGCAAAGGATCCTCGATGAGGAGAACATTGCACCGAGAGGCAGAGCTTCAGACTTCAGGCTTTTGTGGAATGCCGGATCCTCCAGGAGCCAGAACTCCCACAAGTCACTCATTTAACTCTCTAAACTATGCTACATTTTTTTTACCTAGATAGAAATTCAACATGGCAATGGATGAAAAGGAGTAAATGGTCAGATATCTGAATCCCAACTGCCATGATGAAGTAAAGAGACAATAAACAAGTGGTTGATGATAAGGGATGTAGTGGTGGCACTGGGACACAGACGTTCAGAAAGCCCCAGAAGAAGCACACAGGTCAGGACAGCTCCCAGGTCTCATGCACACAGCCGTTGCAGTTTTTGCAGTCCGCAAGTTATGGATCCACAAAACAGGAATACCGAGCCTGTGCATTCCACATTTTGCAGAATTGAACCACCTGCCGTCTACAGAACTGTCCTATCCTTGTCCGTAAAAAATTGACAAGAGTAGGACATGTTCTATTTTTCTGTGGAGCCGTGAAGTGGTCTGCATCCAACCCGCAAAGAACTGCGGATTGAATGCAGACGAAAAAAAAATGTGTGTGTATGGGCCCTAACCCTATTGTTTCCTAATGGGAGTACTACTGGCCACCAACCTCATAAGGGCGATCCTTCCGCAGTCTTGCCCTAATATGCCCCTATAATAGCTTTATGCCATTTTTTTGTCCTTAAGGCCTCCTGCACACGACCGTTGTGTGCATCCGTGGCCGTTGTGCCGTTTTCCGGTTTTTTTCGCGGACCCATTGACTTTCAATGGGTCCGTGGAAAAATCGGAAAATGCACCGTTTTGCAGCCGAGGCCGTGATCCGTGTATCCTGTCCGTCAAAAAAATATGACCTGTCCTATTTTTTTGACGGACAACGGTTCACGGACCCATTCAAGTCAATGGGTCCGTGAAAGAACACGGATGCACACAAGATTGGCATCCGTGTCCGTGATCCGTGGCCGTAGGTTGCTTTCATACAGACGGATCCGAAGATCCGTCTGCATAAAAGCTTTTTCTGATCTAAGTTTTCACTTCGTGAAAACTCATTTCCGACAGTATATTCTAACACAGAAGCGTTCCCATGGTGATGGGGACGCTTCTAGTTAGAATACACTGCAAACTTTGTACAAGACTGCCCCCTGCTGCCTGGCAGCACCCGATCTCTTACAGGGGGATAGGATAGCACAATTAACCCCTTCAGGTGTGGCACCTAAAGGGGTTAATTGTACTATCATATTCCCCTGTAAGAGATCAGGGCTGCCAGGCAGCAGGGGGCAGACCCCCCCCCTCCCCAGTTTGAATATCGTTGGTGGCACAGTGTGCCAACCACCATCGCCCCCCCCCCTCCCTCCCTCTATTGTATTAAATCGTTGGTGGCACAGTGTGCCAACCACCATCGGCCCCCCTCCCTCCCTCTATTGTATTAAATCGTTGGTGGCACAGTGTGCCAACCACCATCGCCCCCCCCCCGCCACCCCCCCCTCCCTCTATAGCAGTAACATTGGTGGCAGTGTGCGGTCTCAACAGTAGAAGATTCATACTTACCTGCTTGCTGCTGCGATGTCTGTGACCGGCCGGGAGCTCCTCCTACTGGTAAGTGACAGTTCTTTAGCAATGCGCCGCACAGACCTTTCACTTACCAGTAGGAGGAGCTCCCGGCCGGACACAGACATCGCAGCAGCAAGCCGGTAAGTATGAATCTTCTACTGTTGAGACCGCACACTGCCACCAATGTTACTGCTATAGAGGGAGGGGGGGGGGCGATGGTGGTTGGCACACTGTGCCACCAACGATTTAATACAATAGAGGGAGGGAGGGGGGCCGATGGTGGTTGGCACTCTGTGCCACCAACGATTTAATACAATAGAGGGAGGGGGGCCGATGGTGGTTGGCACACTGTGCCACCAACGATTTAATACAATAGAGGGAGGGAGGGGGGCCGATGGTGGTTGGCACACTGTGCCACCAACGATTTAATACAATAGAGGGAGGGAGGGGGGCCGATGGTGGTTGGCACTCTGTGCCACCAACGATTTAATACAATAGAGGGAGGGGGGCCGATGGTGGTTGGCACACTGTGCCACCAACGATTTAATACAATAGAGGGAGGGAGGGGGGCCGATGGTGGTTGGCACACTGTGCCACCAACGATTTAATACAATAGAGGGAGGGAGGGGGGTGGCGATGGTGGGGGCACACTGTGCCACCAACGATATTCAAACTGGGGGGGGGGGGGCTGCCCCCTGCTGCCTGGCAGCCCTGATCTCTTACAGGGGAATATGATAGTACAATTAACCCCTTTAGGTGCCGCACCTAAAGGGGTTAATTGTGCTATCATATCCCCCAGTAAGAGATCGGGTGCTGCCAGGCAGCAGGGGGCAGTCTTGTACAAAGTTTGTAGTGTATTCTAACCTGAAGCGTCCCCATCACCATGGGAACGCCTCTGTGTTAGAATATACTGTCGGATCTGAGGTTCACGAAGTAGCTCATATCCGACAGTATATTCTAACATAGAGGCGTTCCCATGGTGATGGGGACGCTTCAAGTTAAAATATACCATCGGATTGGAGAAAACTCCAATCCGATGGTATAAAAGAACTCCAGACTTTACATTGAAAGTCAATGGGGACGGATCCGTTTGAAATGGCACCATATTGTGTCAACATCAAACGGATCCGTCCCCATTGACTTGCATTGTAATTCAGGACGGATCCGTTTGGCTCCGCACGGCCAGGCGGACACCAAAACGACTTTTTTTTCATGTCCGTGGATCCTCCAAAAATCAAGGAAGACCCACGGACGAAAAAACGGTCACGGATCACGGAGCCACGGACCCCGTTTTTGCGGACCGTGAAAAAAAACTGTCGTGTGCATGAGGCCTAAGGCCTCCTGCACACGACCGTTGTGTGCACCCGTGGCCGTTGTCCCGTTTAACGTGTTTTTCTGCGGTCCCATTGACTTTCAATGGGTCCGTGGAAAAATCGGAAACTGCACCGTTTGGCAGCCGCGTCCGTGATCCGTGTTTCCTGGCCGTGAAAAAAAATATGACCTGTCCTATTTTTTTCACGGCCAACGGTTCACGGACCCATTCAAGTCAATGGGTCCGTGAAAATCACGGATGCACACAAGATTGGCATCCGTGTCCGTGATCCGTGTCCGTGATCCGTGTCCGTTTTTTCCTATCATTTCAATGGCAAACTTGACTTAGATTTTTTTTTCATTTTTCATGTCCGTGGATCCTCCAAAAATCACGGCAGACCCACAGAAGAAAAAACGGGCACGGATCACGGTACAACGGAACCACGTTTTGCGGGACGTTAAAAAATACTGTCGTGTGCAGGAGGCCTTATTCACACATCAGTGTTCGCTCAGTGATTTCTATCAGTGATTTTGAGCCAAAACCAGGTGCAGCTCTAAACCCAGAACAGGTTCAGATCTTTCCCTTTTACCTTATGTCTGTGGAGGCTCCAATCCTGGTTTTGGCTCACAATCACTGATGAACGTAGGTGAATAAGGTTTAAGGGCTCATGCACATGGCCGGCCATTCCTTGCATTGGGGACCACAATTTGCGGTCCCCAATGCACGGGCAACATCAGTGTGGAATCCGCAGACGGCTCAAGACCCATTCAATTTGAATGGGTCTGTGATCCGTCCGCACCACAAAAAATAAAAAATAAATAGAACATGTTCATTTTTTGCAGTGCGAAGGCATGGAGAGAAACCCCATGGAAGCACTCCATAGTGATTCCGTGGGGTTCCCTGCCTCGGATTAGCACTTACCTTCCGGATTGCGGACCCATTCAAGTGAATGGGTCCGCATCTGTAATTTGGGGTGCACACGGCCGATGCTCACATATTGCAATACGGGCCACGGCCGTGTGCATGAGCCCTAAGAGTTTGGACTCATCAAGGAAACTAAGGAAAAAGGTCTGTAATATCAGGTAACCGCTCTGCCAAAACGTTTATGTTAAAGCACAGCTAATGCTGGACTTAGGGCTCTTTCACACTTGCGTTCTTTTCTTCCGGCATAGAGTTCCGTCGTTGGGGCTCTATGCCGGAAAAATCCTGATCAGGATTATCCCCATGCATTCTGAATGGAGAGAAATCCGTTCAGGATGCATCAGTTCCGGAGCATGCTGCGCTTTTTGCTGCGGCCAAAAATCCTGAAGACTTTCCGCAATGCCGGATCAAAAATTAATGCCCATTGAAAAGCATTGATCCGGATCCGGCCTTAAGCTAAACGTCGTTTCGGCGCATTGCCGGATACGTTTAGCATTTTCTGAATGGTTACCATGGCTGCCGGGACGCTAAAGTCCTGGCAGCCATGGTAAAGTGTAGTGGGGAGCAGGGGAGCAGTATACTTAGCGTCCGTGCGGCTCCCGGGGCGCTTCAGAGTGACGTCAGGGCGCCCCACACGCATGGATCACGTGATTGCATGGCACGTCATCCATGCGCATGGGGCGCTCTGACGTCATTCTGGAGCGCCCCAGGAGCCGCACGGACTGTAAGTATACTGCCCCCCCCCCCCCCCGCTCCCCACTACTACTATGGCAACCAGGACTTTAATAGCGTCCTGGCTGCCATAGTAAAACTGAACGCATTTTGAAGACGGATCAGTCTTCAAATGCTTTCAGTTCACTTGCGTTTTTCCGGATCCGGCGTGTAATTCCGGCAAGTGGAGTACACGCCGGATCCGGACAACGCAAGTGTGAAAGAGGCCTTAGTGGACTAAAGTACAGTGAGGGCAACCAAACTTCATGTGGCATTTAGGGGTAACACCGATTTTACTAGCTGCGTCTGGAATATGAATTTCAGACTATAAAGGTACTGGTCACATTGGCAGAATTTCCCATTGGAATTTTGGCATGGACACAGCAGCAAAATTCTGGAATCAGCCACATAGCTTCTACCTCACATTGTTTTTAAAGGGAGGCAGCGCTGCAGTCAAGTTTGATTTGAATCCTGATCAGGATTTTGATCACAATGAAAAAATGCATTGGAAAACTTTTTTTTACATTTTTCGGGTTTAACATGCAAAAGCCGGATCCGGTTTGACGGAACACATGGCGCCGGATCCGGCGTTAATGCAAGTCAATGGGAAAAAGGCCGGATTTGGCGTTTAGTCAAAGTGTTCCGGATTTTTGGCCGGAGGTAAAAATACTACATGCTACGGTTTTCTGAAAAGCCTGTCCAGTCAAAAAGACTGAACTGAAGACATCCTAAACGGATTACTCTCCATTCAAAATGCATTAGGATAAAACTGATCAGTTCTTTTCCGGATTTGAGCCCCTAGGACGGAACTCTGCGTCTGAAGAGAAAAACGCTAGTGTGAAAGTACCCTAAGAAGGGACATCTCCCTCCTTGGTGCAGTGTCCAGACAGAGGCCGCAGCGGATGTCCATTCAAGAAAGCCAAGCTGTGTGTCAAAATCCATTGTTGGTAGAAAATACAGCTGAGAAGTCAGACCAAGTTCTGACAGTCTGCTTTAGGCCTCTTGCACACTCATATGAGTGCAGGACAACAGCCACACGGGCGGCCCGACGTGCACTGCATCATTGTAATCTATAATGCTGTGTACTCCCATGCGCACGATCAATGCCGCTCTGGGACATATGGCCCGCTCACGGACTGTATGTCTCAGAGAGCATAAGGTCATGTGCAAGAGGCCATACCCTATGGCTCAGTCATACCATACACAGCCCAAAGGAAAGAGTGGCCAGCACCAAATATTCACAACTGCAATATTGTAAAATGCATGCAGAAAAAGGGAATCACCCTATATACATGCTGCAGGAAAAAAAAATTACTTGCAGGCTACGAATTTCTAAGTGTGCTACATGCCCCATTTGCTGTGCAAAGGGCAAAACCTGCCACCCACCCCTGCCCTTTTGTGGAGTCAAGTGATGAGCTGCGGTCTGGTACGCCCAGTCAGTGTATTGACTTCCTGCACACGGTACAGATTTGTGCGCAGAAAATCAGCAACCAATCTGAAAAGGATAAAATCCCCACAAGCAAAACGCAACAACTGACATGCAGCAGACTAAGGGTTCATGCACACGACCGTATGGCTTTTTCAGTGTTTTGCGGTCCGTTTTTTACGAATCCGTTCCGATTTGTTTCTATTGTGTTTCCGTATGCCATGTACAGTATACAGTAATTACATAGAAAGAATTGGGCTGGGCATAACATTTTCAATAGATGGTTCCGCAAAAACGGAACGAATACGGAAGACATACGGATGTATTTCCGAATGTGTTCCGTTTTTTTCCGGACACATTGACTTGAATGGAGCCAAGCACCGTGATTTGCGGACAATAGGACATGTTCTATCTTTTCACGGTATGGAAATACGGAAACGGAATGCACACGGAGACACTTCAGTATTTTTTGCTGAACCATTGAAATGAATGGTTCAGTATATGTACCACATACTGAACTAAAAAAAAACGGCCCGTATACTGAACGCAAAAAAAAAAAAGCAAAGTGTACATGAGATGTGTTTAATTTCATACACTTTGCTGATACATGATTATACAGCGTTTTTTCTGCGTTGAAAAAACCTGCACAGTGTGCAGGTACCCTTGCTATTTATATAAATTTTATTCTCATGTTCCTTCACACAAGGCCTCATTCACACGACTGGATTTTTGGTCCACATCCGATCAGCATTGGATGCAGACCCATTCATTTCAACGGGTCCGCAAAAAAAGAAACAGCACTCCATGTGCTGTCCACATCCGTATATCCGTTCTGCAGTCCCAAAAAAATAAAATAAAAAATAGAACATGTCCTATTCTTGTCTGTTTTTCAGACTAGAATAGGCATCGTCACAATGGTTCTGCAAAAAAACGAATGCAACATGGATGTCATCTGTATTTTTTGCGGACCGCAAAATACATACGGTTGTGTGAATAAACCCTAAGGGTAAATCCACACTTTCAGGATTTATGTGCGGACAATCCCCATCAATTGGTTCGGATTTGCATGAAGATTTTCCTCTTCCCATTGAAGTGACTAGACAAAATCCGGTCAAGAAAAATAAAATAAATTGATATGCTGCGGATCCACACCGGACAAAAATCTGCATCGTGTGCATGAGAATTTCTCAACGAATACAATGTGAAAGAGCTATGGTGAAGATCAGAGCTGTCCAGTTGGTAGTTCTCAGCAATATTTTCCTCTTGTTCCACGACTTGCACTTATATGACTCAAAAAAAACACAAAATTGCAACATACTACATAAACAGCGTTCCAATACTAATCTCTGGATCCTGGTGGAGAGTTCCGGGATGAGGAAAGGGCACTTGACACATGGGGTAATGCAGCAGCCGCAGCCACCTCAGCACTGAACATCTGGCACATCACTTCCGCGTCTGTGTACAGCAGAACCATCCCCAAAGTGTTAATATAAATATTTGCAAAGTTAAAAAAAATATATATAAAAAAAAATAACCAAATATGTTATAGTTGTATCTTCTCCATTCAAAATAAATAGAATCAGATACTGACTGATTCCTAGACGTGGGATGCAATAAACCAAGTAAGTGTAAAGCCCCCAGTCCCACCCCTACCACGTACCATGTGTTAGACCCCGGCTGACCATTACTGGAATGACACAAGTCACGTATTCTTGGGGAGTCTAAGTACTTTAGCCCACCCCTTCATGGTGGAGTGGGGGACGTCCACTGAAAATTTGAAATATGAGGCAGCATGAGTTTTACAGATGTGCAGGTTCTGGAAAGCATCTCTTATAGTCCTTCAGCCAAAAATTATATAATAGAGACAGGTCTAATGGAAAACTAGTCTTAAAAAAGACTGATAAATATCTATCTATCGTAATCCATATCGAGTAAGATTTAAGTGTGCAGAATGTAATGGAAACTATTGTACAAAGCGATACTAGGGGGGCCAGTAAAATACTAATTTGCTGTCATTTGTGGGATCTCTTCGACAATATTACTGCAAAAATCAAGAGACGAAAAAAAGGAAAATTCTAAAAAAAAAAAAAAATTAAAAAAAGCTGCACTCGGAATGCCTTCTGATCAGTTCCACACGCCTCGTACCCCTCTCCCACATTCGGCACCAAAGAAGGGAGAACATAGAAGAACTTGGTGTCAAAGTCAATAAAGCAGAGGAAGCAGCAGGGGGATCCTGAGGTAGATGGGAAGGGGGAATGCCCTGCCACGTATATATGTCCATATAGGCTCCCCTCCCCCAGCTGGGGAATGTCAGCCTCCTAATAGAAGAGACTGCAGCATTTATAGTCGACAGGCAGCGGATTCCATCCCAACCTCTGCAAACTTCCCCGTTTCCAAATATGTCACAAGAGGGAAGCGTAATGAGTAGACTAGAAATTTCTAGCAGGCGGCTGCGGGGAGGGAAGATGGCCAGCCTCAGCAGCTTGGCAGGCATAGGGGAAGCTTCACTCTGGGTATCACCTTAGGATGAATGGAAGCTGCCACTCTGCCCATCAGCCGGGGGCATCAGGGACTGACCCCATGATACCCAATGCCCTGGGTAGATAGACTGGTAGACTGTGGCCCTTTAGCAATACATTTATATACATGTTCCACATATCTGCTCTGTTACCACAGAAATCAGAAATCACAACTTGTGCAGTAACAGGGCAGATATGTGGATCATGACTCATAATCCTTGGGTCCTGATCACATTCAGCGTGATTGAGCTGCGATAACTGCTGTCTGTAGGGTGGCTCCTGCTAGGGCATACCTAGAGGCACTGACAGCTCCCCAGCATCACCCCATAAAGTTATTAGAACTTTCAGGGCAAGTGCCCTCCCTGCTACCTGCAGCGTCCCCATCACCAGCAGTGACTGCTCTCACCTCTGCCCGTCAGCTCCGCCGCTATGCAGTGGCCGGTTCCGCCAGAGTGTCAGCCGCAGGCTCCGGGCCCGTACTTTATAGCCTCCTGCCCCCTCCCGTGGCTCCTTCTCCGGCTCCCCCCCTTGTGCCTGCTCTACGTGAGACTCCTCACACTGGCCCGGCCAGACGACGCAGGCGCAAAACAGCTACACACTACGCATGCGTCGCCGTCAACACAGTCGTTCCGACGACTTACGAAGTGGCTTCGGCTTCCGAATCCTGTACGTTGCTGGATTCTGTGGAGAAACGGCGAAGGAGATGAACAGAGAAACCGTGTCACTCCTTTGGAGAACTGCACTAATGTGTCAGGGGTTTATAAAAAGTAATGAGGGACTGTAAAAGTGAAACTGTTAATCATGGAAGCCAATCAGAGTCTTGCTCACATTTTTCAATAATAAAAGCAACACTCTGATTGGCTGCTGTTGCTCTAGTTCTCCAGTTCTCCCTTACATTTGTTTCAATAAATCTCTCCCAACCTGTATTGTGTTAATATTGTTTAACTGAATAGTACTAATTTCTCCTCAAAATATCACAATTCCAGTACCACGTGGTTGCCTTCCAATATGACAGTGTGAAATAATAAAGATATGAAGTTAGGCTACTTTCACACTAGCGTTCAAAGATTTCCGGCATTGAGTTCCGTCCTAGGGGCTCAATACCGGGAAAAAAACACTTCAGTTTTGTGCCAATGCATTCTGAATGGAAAGAAATACGTTCAGTATGCATCAGGATGTCTTCCGTTCAGTCCCTTTTACGGTATGCGGTATTTTCTCCAGCCCAAATTCCGGAACACTTGCCGGAATGTCAGATCCGGCATTAATTTCCATTGAAATGTAATAATGCCGGATCCTGTACCAAGTGTTCCGGAAAAACTAAACCAGTTTCCCGGTCTGCGCATGCGCAGACCTTTAAATCTGTGAAAAAAAAAAAATACCAGATCTGTTTTTCCACATGGCACCGAAAAGACAGATCCGGTATTGCAATGCATTTGTCAGACGGATGCGCAAACAAATGACATCTGTTTGCATACGGATTTCCGGATATGGCCAGATTCTTCTAACGCTAGGGTGAAAGTACCCTTAGAATCTGGCAGGCAGTTCCGTTGGAAACAGGATGCAAACTGATATACTTTTTTCCGGATCTGTTAGACGGATCCAGTGAAATACCGGATCCGTCTCATCCGGTATCATCCGGAATAACAGATCCGGTATTTAAATTTTTTTCAAAGATCAAAAGCTAAACCCGCTCCTCCCATATCCCGGCGCATGCGCAGACCGGAAAACCGGATCTAGCGATGCGGCAATTTCCGGAGCACTTGGTATTGGATCCGGCATTAATACATCTCTATGGAAATTAATGCAAACAAAGTGCTGTATTATTCTGGGATTTTGTCCGGAAAAAATTTTGTCCAGTCAAACACCGTACAAGGGACGGAACGGAAGACATCCTGATGCATACTGAATGGATTGCTTTCCATTCAGAATGCATTAGGACAAAACTGATACGTTTTTTTCCGGTATTGAGACTCTTTACCAGATTTCAATACCGGAAAAGTATAACGCTAGTGTCAAAGTACCCTTAGTTTTCCTGACAAACTTGGCGTACCCATTGAGGTTGTCACGGCCTCTCAAACATTCATTACTGGGAGGATCATATGAATGAGCCATGGAAAGGTGTTAAAATATATTGACTGAGAGTCTCAGATTTTATTATTAGAGTGAGGGCTTAGTCCATATATAATACTTGCATCTATTGTGTTAGTGCATTATTTTCTTGCAAGAAAATTTAGACTAAAACCTTCAGAATCACAGGTGCATATCCATGAAGCAAACATAATCACAAAAAACAAAATGGCTGCACACCGTTATATATGCAAATAATAGAGCTAAGAAATGGGGGTCATTCTAGATAAAAGTGGTACAATACCGACTATAAATGAGTAATGGAAGCTCTTAGCGCACATACGTGTCGGGCCCATCTACCAGGCGCCAAGGTGGCTTCCGCAGATGGGAATTACTCATTTATAGTCGGTATAGTACCACTTTTTTCTAGAATGACCCCCTTTTCTTAGCTCTATTGTTTGCATATAAAATGGTGTGCAGCCATTTTTTTTTGTAATTATGTTTGCTTCATGGATATGCACCTGTGATTCTGAAGGTTTTAGTCAAAATTTTCTTGCAATATAATGAGGGTGGCACTCCTTTTAGACTGGACACGCCCATCTACCTGGGACTTCTGAGCAGAGTATGTTTGTAGCTGGTTCCTACACTGCCCTGAATTTTGGAGGCTTAAGTAAGTCCAAAGCGAGGCAGTATCTTTAGTGATAGGGACCCATCTGCGGAAGCCACCTTGACGCCTGGTAGATGGGCCCGACACGTATGTGCGCTAAGAGCTTCCATTACTCATTTATAGTCGGTATTGTACCACTTTTATCTAGAATGACCCCCTTTTCTTAGCTCTATTGATTGCATATATAACGATGTGCAGCCATTTTGTTTTTTTGTGACTGCATTATTTTCTGTTATTTTTCTTCCTGTAATTTCACCTGCAAGCTACCTCCTCTTCTAACAGCTGATCAGGTGCTGTCCGCATCTGTATTGCTGTTCTGCTATCTATCAATATGAATAGACCCTGAAGGTAGGAATATTCATATGCAGTATACCTAGGCCCTGATTTCCCTATAAGGCCCTGGAATAAGTTAAAGAGGACCTTTCACTACAATAAAAAATCTAAACTAAGTATACCGACATGGAGAGCGGCCCCCAGGGATCTCCCTGCACTTACTATTATCCCTGGGTGCCGCTCCTTCTCCCAGGCTGGAGTGCTGGCCAATCGCAGCGCTCAGCTCATAGCCTGAGAGAAAAAAAAATTTCTCAGGCTATGAGCTGAGCGCTGCGATTGGCCAGCGCTACAGCCTGGGAGAAGGAGACGCCGGCAGGCTCCACACAGTTGAGCCGAACATATAAAGATACCAGAGACTATACCGGGAGAACGGAGCGGCGCCCAGGGATAATAGTAAGTGCAGGGAGATCCCTGGGAGCCGCTCTCCATGTCTGTATACTGTCACGGCGGACAGGATCTCAGAAACACAGATAAACCAAGCAACAATTTTCTAGGCGAGAAGCTGGGGTAAGGTCACCTCCTAGCAAATCCCTAACAGCTCTCCCTATACTGCTAAGCCCACATTCAGACCCTAAAGGTGAGAATAATGTGTCCTCGTGTCTGGGCTGCAAATACCGTAGAATCCCTGAGATGGTTAAAGGGGAATAGGGCAGCCTGCTCCCTCAGAACCTGGAGGGGACAGGCGTAACACAAACAGCCTAGACAGCAAACCACAAAAACAGAAACCAAACTTATCTTATCTGAGCCGGAACAGACAATCCTTCCTTCCTTCCTTGCTTGCTTCCAAGGCCAGAATGATTTCTATAACCCGCACGGAACACTGGGATTGAGTGTGATTTAAACCAATGACCCCACCCAGTGCACCTGAAGGGAGGCGGATCTAGCATGACTCCAAAACAAAACAAAAAACTAAGCACGTGCTGCTAATCTGGCCGACCTCCGCACATAGTCTGAGCAGGGCATGACATATACTTAGTTTAGATTTTTTATTGTAGTGAAAGGTCCTCTTTAAGGACCAGAGACAAATGGACGAATGGAAGTCTCTGTTTCAGGCCCAGATACAACAGCAGGGAATATAACAAATACAAACAAATGCGACATTTAACTTCTGTAGAGATGGAAGAACAGAAACACCAGAGACGACCCCAGACCAGCTCAGCCAAACCCAAATGAAGCAATCTACCACATAGTCAGAAGGGTGGGGTCAGACTATAAAGGGTAGAAGTGATGACCACTGAGCAACAGCTGAGAAAAGGGAAGTGGTCATTAACCCTATCAACACT
Organism: Bufo gargarizans; assembly: GCF_014858855.1. Lineage (NCBI taxonomy): Eukaryota > Metazoa > Chordata > Amphibia > Anura > Bufonidae > Bufo > Bufo gargarizans. The sequence goes on along the minus strand of NC_058085.1, from coordinate 146,588,970 downwards.
GAATAAAGAGAAATTAAGGAGGCTGTTAGATTCCTCCACGCTCAGCCAGTCTCTCTGATCTCCTGACACCAGTCACCTGAGGGACCATGACAGTACCCCCCCCCCCCCCCTTTTACGGGTGACCTCCGGGCACACAGGACCGACCTTATCAGGATGGGCTCTGTGAAAGGCCATCACCAGACGATTCGCATTAACATCGGCAGCTGGAACCCACATCCTCTCCTCTGGTCTGTAACCCTTCCAGTGGACGAAATACTGGAGGGATCTATGGAGAACTCGGGAGTCCACAATCCTGCTGATTTGAAATTCTAAATAACCATCCACAATGACCAGTGATCTTATATGGACCAATAAATCTTGTGCCCAACTTCCAAGAAGGTACCTTAAGCTTAATGTTTCTTCTGGACAGCCACACAGAATCACACACTTTCAGGTCTGGACCATTTATACGTCTCCTGTCAGCCACACGCTTATACCTATTGCCCATCTTTTTCAGGTTATTTTGAAATTTCCGCCAAATCAAAGATAAAGAAGAGGAAAATCGTTCCTCCTCAGGAATACCGGAAGTTTGAGAACCAGAAAATGTGCCAAACTGCAGATGGAATCCATATGCCCCAAAAACGGCGACTTATCAGTGGACTCCTGTCTACGGTTATTATTGGCAAACTCAGCTAACGACAACAATGAAGACCACTCCTTATGGTCATTAACCCTATCAACACTGAATAAAGAGAAATCAAGGAGGCTGTTAGATTGCTCCACGCTCAGCCAGTCTCTCTGATCTCCTGACACCAGTCACCTCACGGACTGTGACATGTGTGCATGCTGAGGCTTAACAGGGTCATGTGCATCCAAGGTTCATTGATATTAGTACAGGCTAGCCTGTCTGGTCTGGTCCCATAGAAGAGCTACTGTGGGAAACATTGCTGAAAAAGTTAAAGGGGTTTTCCCATCTCAGAAGATGGAGGCATATCGCTAGGAGCTACACTGAGAACGAAGTCCCGTAAGTAATGGAGGGCGCACTGCACATGCGCAGCCACCTATTCTTTTTTTTTTTTTTTTTTTTTTTTTATTCTTTATTTATACTTTGCAAAAAGTAACAAAGTTACAGTACGTTGAGTCACATACAGCAGAAAGGTAAAGTCGGAAACATTCCTTTAATTAGGGAGATTTATTAAATGGGTGTATAGGAAAACTGTTTTAGCTGTTCATAGCAACCAATTAGATTCGACCTTTCAGTTTCCAAAGGAGCGCTAAAAAATGAAAGGTGGAATCTGATAGGTTGCTATGGGCAACTAAGCCAGATTTTGTTTTACACCAGTTTGATAAATCTCTCCCCATATGTTGGCTATGACAGAAAGGTGTCAGAAGATACAGTGCATTGCAGCTTGCTATATATGGGGCTAAGTGTTCATGCTGAGCATCAGATCTGGTCCATGGAGAAATGGAAGAAGGTAGCTTGGTCTAAATTTTTTAAAAAAAATATTATGTAGACCAGTGTTCCTCATTTCCAGTCCTAAAACCTTCCGATCATGATTTCAGAATATCCCACAGAACAGGGGAGTAGCTAAAAGCTCATTGTCACCACCAGACATCTGAGAAGCTCTGACAGATGCCTTTCAGAACCTCCTCCTTGAGCTTCCTTTGTTTTGCTTTCAGTTCCTCATCTCGTTAGCCTCTCTCAGCTGTCATGTAGTTGTACTGATTGCATCCCTTTAAATTCCTCCCCATAGTGCATCAGTTTGCGGTTTATATTACTTCCTGGAGTGTGTGTGCATTCTGATCCTACTTCTCAGTCTTCTACAAGATAAGTGTTGAGCATTCATTTGTGTTTTTCTGTTTGCTGGATCCCAGGTGACCCTGACTCCCTCCGTATCTAGTGTAGGGAGCCGGTGGTCGTGTCCCCTCACTATTATAGGGTGTTCAGGAGTTATACAGTCGAGGTACGAGGATATGCGATCATCTACCATTGGGATTTTCGCATAGGCTGAGCAGTAAGGGAGAGAGCCAGGTCTGATGCAGGGGTCTCCCTTTTTGTTCCTTAGTTTTGGATCCAGTCAGTCGTTTATTCATTTTGTGTTTCCTTGTTTCCTGTACACCTTCCGTAACATTATAAACCGCCAAAACCGTCTTAAGCATGAATCCGGTTTCAACCTTGATTGACCGCATGCAGGGTCTTTCACTGGAGGTAGAAGATCTCCGGAAAACTGTCTCTCAGTTTGAGGTCACCGTTTCTGCTTACGTTCATGGAGTTTGTTCGCTTCCGGATACGTTCTCCGGGGGTAGTGAGAATTTTGTTTGTTTTAGAGAGGCTTGCAAACTCCATTTTCGTCTACTTCCCCATTCCTCTGGTGATGAGGAACGGAGGGTGGGGATCATTATATCGCTGCTCAGGGATAACGCTCAGTCCTGGGCCTTTTTTCGCTGCCGGTGGGGGCACGCCCGCTCCGTTCAGTGGATGAATTCTTTTTAAACCTGGGTCAGATATATGATGATCCGGATCGTATTGCTTTGGCTGAGTCTAGACTACGTCTGTTATGCCAGGGTAAACAATCCGCAGAGATATACTGCTCAGAATTTCGGAGATGGGCAGCTGATACTGGTTGGAATGATGCTGCACTCCGAAGTCAATTTTGCCATGGTCTTTCGGAGGGATTGAAAGATGCATTTGCCTTTCATGAGAGGCCTACCTCCTTGGACTCTGCCATGTCTTGGGCCGTTCGTATTGACAGGCGTCTTAGAGAGAGAGGAGAGATCTCTCCTTCCTGTCATACTCAATCCCAGGACAGTGCAGCGGTCTCATTCAGTGCGCAGGGGTCTCAGTCGCTGTCAACCCCTTTTGTTCCTTAGTTTTGGATCCAGTCAGTCGTTTATTCATTTTGTGTTTCCTTGTTTCCTGTACACCTTCCGTGACACTCATGGGCCCTGGTGCAAGAGTTCAGCTTGGGCCCCTGTCCCTCAGTGCTTGTTGGCAAGGGGCAGGGGAGCACATATCCTTCCTGCTGCCTGAGGCAAACATTGAAAGGGCACCCCCTCATGCCAAATTCTTAACCTAACCCCTTCCCTCCAGCCAGAGGTAAATTGACCAGTATGCACTTTCTATAATGCCAGTGTCTTATGTGGCACCTGGGCCCGGTAGCGAATGCTACCTCTGCACCCCCTATAGCTACGCCCCTGCCACAGAATGAATACCTCTGATAAGTCCTGATACACTGACACTAATTCTATCACCTGCTCAATGCTATGGAAATCCTGAAAACATGACTGGCTGGGGGTGAGGACTGGAGTTGAGAAACAATAATAGATGATCAAGAGCACTTCTGTTGCTTACCTGGTACCAGGATTCCCTATGGGAAGAAAGCAAAGTGGTAGAGGCAATGTGATGACGCTCTGGTCAATGTTCTAGTAGGAAACTTTTGGTCCTAGCATTTAGATGAATGTTACTTTGAAATATACCACAGACGTAAACTATGTTGCAGAAAAAAGACCACTCTTCATGTAAATGGTAGTCCCTATCACCAGAGGCCTCTTACAGCAGGATAATGCAGTCTGCCACACTGCAAAAATGATTCACATATTGTTTGAGGAACATGACAAAGAGTTTAATGTGTTGACTTGTGTTCAATACGATGGAACATCTGTGGGATGTGCTAGAAAAACAAGTCCAATCCACATTGGAGGTTGACCTCGAAACTTACAGGACTCAGTGCCAGAAAACACAGGACACCTTCAGCGGTCTTCTGGAGTCCATGCCTCGACAAGGTCACAGCTGTTTTGGCAGCAAAGGGATGGTGGTTGCATAGTTATGGCTGACCAGTGTAAATGTGCCTGTACTCAGAGCATAGCTACAACTGACTTGGTCCCACAGCAAATTTTTACAGGGTCCTCCACCCCATCACTCGAAATAAAACCTTTAAACTATTTCTCTTTGTATTGCCAGTTCTGGGAAGACAATATTCTTTGATATGAGAGAGGGACCAGGGCACATACCTGACAAATTTGAATGAAAGAAGCAGTGGCATGCCTAAGGTGTTTGGCACCCAGGGCGGGCCTTTTCTCTGGCATCCGCCCCCCCCCATACTTTAAAACATTGTGTCACTCAGTTGTTATGCCTTCATTTCCCCCCGTTAGTTATACTCACATTGTGTCCCTCACAGTAGTTATGCAAAGAAAAGGGGGGGTTAGTCAGCACATCCCAATGCGCAGGTGCAAGCTGCCATGGCTAAAAACATAGAGAAAAAAAGACAATGCAACAAGCACCCTGCATACCAGATAAAGTACAATAATGCCATAGTCACAGAAAATTATTATAGTGCTAATGCTACGCTTATTTATAAAGTGAGATGCTTGGCAAATGCATTTTGTACAAAACCATCTGAGCCCGTCTGCCAAACGTCAAGGAGATCTCTGTAAGACGGGTCCTAACACTAAATACTACCTGTTATGCGCTATAATGGCCGCCATAAAGTTCAGGAAGTGTTGGATCCACATGCATGCTGGGTCCACTCTGCCTTTTACCATTTTTGGTGCCATAATGGCCTCCATTACTTACAAGGGATGCAGGTACCAACATGCATGCCGAGCCCACTCCATACCTTTTCTTGTGCCAGACAGCTTCCAATGAATGTAGTGAGATCATGTGACGGACCATGTGATGAGCGTAGTGACTTCATCAAAGGTCCTATTCCTCACAGAACAAGACAGAAGAGATGCCAGCTGCGCGAACAAGTGGATTAAGGTGAGTTACTTTAAAAAAAATATTTTTTAACCCCTCCAGCCCTATTGTACTATGCATTCTGTATTAAGAATGCTTTTATTTTCCCTTATAACCATGTTATAAGGGAAAATAATACAATCTACACAACCTTGAACCCGAACTTGAACTTCTGTGAAGAAGTTTGGGTCTGGAAAACACATTCAGTTTTTTATCACGCGCTTGCAAAACGCATTGCACGCGCGCGATAAAAACTGAACAACGGAACGCAATCGCAGTCAAAACTGACTGCAATTGCGTACCTACTCGCGCGGGTTTGCCACAACGCATCCGGACCTTATCCAGACATGCTCGTGTGAAAGAGGCCTAACAATGAGCGCTTCCACCTGGCACTCCCCAGACAGCTGGCATACAGGGCAGACTGACCCCCTTTTTCCGACACGGATGCACTTAGCCTTTCTGCTGCCTGACGCAAAAACTGAAATGTCGCCCTCCCCCTCAGGATAGGTCATCAATAACTGATTGGCTGATGTGACCTCCATGTGAGCGCTGCTTCCTCTTCATAACCCTGCCTGTCCTCTCAGAGGCGCAGTGTAATTAAAAGTACCTGTAATCACACTACGCTGCAAAGGAAACAACGCGCAATGTAATTATCAGGAAGCAGAGGACGCATGGAGCACCGCCTCCTCTTCAAACAGCTGATCGTCGGGGTTAACAGCTGAGGATAGGTCATCAATATTTACAGCCTGCACAGCCCTGATGACCTATCCTCAGGTCATCATTATCAGATTGTTTGAAGAGTGGTGAACAGGTGTAATTACAAGTATGGTGTCCCCATTCATTTCTATGGGCCAGCTCCGTCTGTTCAAGTAAATAAGACGGAGCCATCCCATAGAAGTGAATGGGGATGCCATACTTGTAATTACATTGCTTGCGCTGCAATTGCTGCTGCAGAGGAGGTAAACAGAGCAGAGAAGGCAACACTCCTATAAGCACTGCTTTCTCTTCAAACAGCTGATTGGCAGGGATGCCAGGAGTTGGATCCTCACCAAAATGATATTTGATGACCTATCCCGAGGATAGTCACAAAAAACAAAATGGCTGCACACCGTTATATATACAAACAATAGAGCTAAGAAATGGGGGTCTTTCTAGATAAAAGTGGTACAATACCGACTATAAATCAGTAATGGAAGCTCTTAGCGCACATACGTGTCGGGCCCATCTACCAGGCATCAAGGTGGCTTCTGCAGATGTGTCCCTAACACTAAATATACTGTCTCACTTTGGACTTACTTAAGCCTACAATATTCAGGGCAGTGTAGGAACCAGCTACATAAGTGCTCTGCTCAGAAGTCCCAGGTAGATGGGCATGTTCAGTCTAAAAGAGGCGCCACCCCCAATATATTGCAAGAAAATTTAGACTAGAACCTTCAGAATCACAGGTGCATATTCATGAAGCAAACATAATCACAAAAAAGCAAAATGGCTGCACACTGTTATACATACAAACAATAGAGCTAAGAAATGGGGGCCATTCTAGATAAAAGTGGTACAATACCTGAGGATAGGTCATCAATAGTAAAAAATACCCCGACAACCACTTTAAAGAATAACTAAACTTTTGAGTAAAATTTTAATAAGATGTTCCTAAAGTCCTAATAATAGTTCTTCTAATAAACTTTATTAAGGCATTTTTGTATTTTTATTACAGTTTCCACCCCCTAAAGCGCACCATTCCCTGTGTGCTTAGAATTTACATTTCTGTACACCGTTGTACCGAGGTTTACTAACTCCTGGCATAGTAGATGAGTACAGGATTAGCTAAGCGGAGCAGGCTCCTGCTACAGGGTACCCATGTTCTATGCCAGGAGTATGTAAACCTCCGAGGAGCATGGGCAGGAGCAGCAATATGCTCTCCTGCCCATACTCACAGCGCTGCTACGGCCCCATTCATAAAATGTCTACAGCTGGTACTAAGCAGTGTGACTATTTATTAGGAGCCAAGAGTGCACACACAAAGAGATACAACGTTTTCGGCTACGCACTACTGAGCGCCGTGCCAGAGCTGTGTCCTCTTCATTGTTTACCTGCTCACTGTTGCATCTGCAGCGGTGAGCAGGTGTAATTACACCCAAGCTGTCCCATTTATTTCACGGATCGCTTCTATACAGCCGATCTGATATTGATAACCTATGTAGAGGATAGGTCATCAATAAATATAACTGGGACAACCCCTTTAACTTTCTCTACATGATAAATGCTGCTTAAGTGAGACAACCCTTCTAAGGGGACTGGGTGTGTGTAGTTATTGTGACGAAACTAACCTCGCCACTGGGTTTAGGAGGGGCCTGTTTGCCAGTCTCTTGCCTCAGGATTATGGCCCATATACTAACTTTGAAGGAGAAGATAGACCAGCCGCACAGCCTAAATATGTGGAACTGTTTTGGGCAGCAAAGCCATGCTTGCGGGCGGCCAAATGTGACTTCCATGGAATTCGGGAACCCCTGCTCGGATCTAGGTGATTTTTGGATATGTTTTAAATTATGGGGATATGTGGGGTTTTGAGGTATTTTCTGTGTTTTGGGGAAAATGTGTGTTTTCTGCCTGTGAGTGATTAAGTTAGCCCATTATGTCTGGTAATTGTATCACAGGTAGAGCCTATTGTTTTTTGTTAATTCTGTTTGGTAATTGTATCACATGCAATGCCCATTGTATTTTGTTGATTGCATCACAGACAGAGGGAGGTGGTTTCTGGGAAAGTTTCAATACTGTAAATGCATGTAATTAGCTAATGTATAAACTTTTGCAGTCTTCCACAAGGTCCCCAGGGGGAGTGTCCCTTGCTGGAAGACCTGCATAAAAGGCTGACATGTAGCTCCATTAAAGAGCTCCTGTTTTACCCTCAACATAGAGCCTCGTCTCATCTGTGGGGGGGGGGGGGGGGGGGGGGCTGTATCTACACTGGGGAATGCTATATGCTGTATACTCCCCTGGCTCCCTGGCTATAATCACTGAGCTCTTTTAAGAGCTTGTTCCTGTATCGCTCTCTGAAAGAAAAGAGGTTCATCCACTGGAGCCTGGAGCCTTGTCGTAGGTTCAGGGTGGGTAGGAGACAGCGAGACCCCAACCAAGCTGCGGTGGTTCGTGGGGTCTGCAGTGCTTACGGTGTCAAGTGGAGTGCTTGGAGCCCTCGGAAAGCACTAGGAGCATCCATCAACAGAGGTACCCATTTGGGGTGCCAGGAGATCCGTTACAGTTATGCTTTAAATAAAGTTAGAGGGGTGGCCAAGTGTCACATATCGGGGACCAGACCGGCCCACCGCGTCACGTTACAAGGGTTGCCCAAGCCCTTCAGGCCGATTCACCTCACACCCTCACACGCTGTTACGCCCTACGCCAGGCCGTAACTTGAGCATAAATCGCCACCTGAAGCCTGCAAGCATACCCATGCACTAACACAAAACTTTCACTGCCACCACCCGTCAGTTATACCCCTGAGTGTTCGACAGGATATCCCTGAGTGTTCTACTCGCAAGCAGACACCCACACGATAGCAAGCCTCACGGAAAAACAACATACAACCTAAGACTGCACACACACTCTTCATGGAGCTAACAGGTTCTTAAGGTTACAAGACAAACTTTTAGGTTTAATGTATAAAAAATAGACAGTACTTGGTTACAAAAAAACTATTAACAAGAGACATACATAAATGGCAAACAATTGTAAAATAAAAAAGAGAAAACAAAGAAAGTTCTTATACTTAACATTTATGTGGCAAAAGTCCTTTCCTCCCAGGAGATTTGGGCAGAGTAATGGTGCACAAACCAATTCGATTGGATATCCCACTGCTGCCACCAATATGTGACGAATATCCCCCCTCGTGCCCTGACTGACGTTGGACGTCAACTACGTCGAGCTCATGAGATACGGTATGGTCACTGGTTATTAAGGCGTGACGTTACGCCCTCCTCGAGGAGCGGGTAAGGTCAGTCTTGGTACAGTTTTCAGAGATTTCTCCTATCCACACGGGCACAGAGAGGCAACATGCTGAGAGAGCCTTTTCACTGCCCCAGTGAAACCGCGCATTCTCAGCCCGAAAAGACTGCCACCAGTTCCTTGTTTGATATACACTCACCTAAAGAATTATTAGGAACACCTGTTCTATTTCTCATTAATGCGATTAGCTAGTCAACCAATCACATGGCAGTTGCTTCAATGCATGTAGGGTTGTGGTCCTGGTCAAGACAATCTCCTGAACTCCAAACTGAATGTAAGAATGGGAAAGAAAGGTGGGCTACAACAGCAGAAGACCACTACAAATAGGAAAAAGAGGCTACAATTAGCACGAGCTCACCAAAATTGGACTGTTGAAGACTGGAAAAATGTTGCCTGGTCTGATGAGTCTTGATTTCTGTTGAGACATTCAAATGGTAGAATGAGAACATGTATCCATCATGCCTTGTTACCACTGTGCAGGCTGGTGGTGGTGGCATAATGGTGTGGGGGATGTTTTCTGGGCACACTTTAGGCCCCTTAGTGCCAATTAGCCATCGTTTAAATGTCACGGGCTACCTGAGCATTGTTTCTGACCATGTCCATCCCTTCATGACCACCATGTACCCATCCTCTGATGGCTACTTCCAGCAGGATAATGCATCATGTCACAAAGCTCGAATCATTTCAAATTGGTTTCTTGAACATGACAATGAGTTCACTGTACTAAAATGGCCCCCACAGTCACCAGATCTCAACCCAATAGAGCATCGATGTGGTGGAACGGGAGCTTCGTGCCCTGGATGTGCATCCCTCAAATCTCCATCAACTGCAAGATGTTATCCTATCAATATGGGCCAACATTTCTAAAGAATGCTATCAGCACCTTGTTGAATCAATGCCACGTAGAATTAAGGCAGTTCTGAAGGCAAAATGGGGTCCAACACCGTATTAGTATGGTGTTCTTAATAATTCTTTAGGTGAGTGTAAGTCCGTCCGCTAACGGGATTACATAGGGTAAGAAACCAACCCGCGGTAGCGTATTACTAGGCTGAAACACGGACGTGGGGATTTGTGATCGAGAAACCAGACAGCACAAGATAAAATTATATATTTAATCGACTTAAGGGCTCACTAGACAATACACTATACACACAAGGAATATATACAGTGGTTTGAGGTTACAAATACAGGTGGTATAGTACAAACAGGGTTAAGCAGAAAAAAAGTCAGTTTACCAGATGGATGAGTCCTTTTGGGTTGTGATGAGTTCTTAGCTGTATTCACATAGAGGGCAGTGATGTCAGCAGGTTGCAGGTCCCTCTAAACACATGGCACGATGTGACCCTCCTTCAGAGAAAAGACACCCCTGCTTGCTGGCACAAGCCTTTTAACCTGTAGCCGGACCCTTCCCTCCCAGCCTCAGGGAGGGGTCCACTCCCCCTCTTCTGAGCTGGCAGCAAATGACCCACAAAACACTTTAGGGTTCATAGCTCCAGACCAGAAGGTCATAGGGAGATGGTTCTGAGACCAACAGACCTGCCTGAGTTCCGGCTACAAGTAGAGTCCAAGCATGGTACCATTATTGGGTTTCTGTGGGGAGATATGTATATCTCCCTTCTCTGGCCTCCCACCGCCAGACTATGACCATGGGCCTGTTCATCGTGGCCACAGAGACACAAATGTGTATCTGGTTTATGTGTGTAATGCATGGGCGATTCATAATTCCTTATGAACCACCGGTTCCAACCTGTTTTATAATCTGAGTGAAGTGGTGAATGGATTAGACCCCCTGCTGCAACGCTTTTCCTGTTTCTTTAGCTGGGTTCCTGGCTGGCTGAATGGAAGTGTAAAAAGTTGTAAACACTGGTGGACTGCTAGAGGTCCTCCCCCCCCCCCCCGTGGAGCTCACTACCTCTGCTACCTTATAGCTGATGGCTGGTGTGGGAACATGGCTGACAGTAAATATTAATCCATATTCCTTACACCTAGTATGAAAAGAATTGCCATGGTGCGCTATGCGCTGCACATGGTGTCCCTCTTTGCAATTTTCTAAAGTTGTGAGGTACGATATATGTAGATACAGCGGATATAAAAATTCTACACACCCCTGTTAAAATGTCAGGTTTCTGTGCTGTAAAAAAATTTGACAAAGATAAATTCATTTCAGAACTTTTTCCACCTTTAATGTGACCTATAAACTGTACCACTCAATTGAAAAACAAACTGAAATCTTTAGGTGGAGGGAAGAAAACTAAAAAAACTAAAATAATGTGGTTGCAGATGTGTTCAGAATTAAGCAGTCACATTCAAAATCATGTTAAATAGGAGTCAGCATACACCTGCCATCATTTAAAGTTCCTCTGATTAACCCAAATAAAGTTTAACTGCTCTAGTTGGTCTTTCCTGAAACTTTCCTGAAATTTTCTTAGTCGCACCCCACAGCAAAAACCATGGTCCACAGACAGCTTCCAAAGCATCAGAGGGATCTCATTGTTAAAAGGTATCAGTCAGGAGAAGGGTACAAAAGAATTTCCAAGGCATTAGATATACGATGGAACACAGTGAAGACAGTCATCATGAAGTGGAGAAAATATGGCACAACAGTGACATTGCAAAGAACTGGACGTCCCTCCAAAATTGTTGAAAAGACAAAAAGAAAACTGGTCTGGGAGGCTACCAAGAAGCAACATTAAAGAAGCTGCAGGAATATCTGGCAAGTACTGGCTGTGTGGTACATGTGACAGCAATCTCCCATATTCTTCATATGTTTGGGCTATGAGGTAGAGTGGCAAGACGAAAAACATCCAAGCCAGGCTACATTTTGCAAAAACACATCTGAAGTCTCCCAAAAGCATGTGGGAAAAGGTGTTATGGTCTGATGAAACCAAGGTTTAACTTTTTGACCATAATTCCAAAATATATGTTTGGCGCAAAAACAACACTGCACATCACCAAAAGAACACCATACCCACAGTGAAGCATGGTGGCGGCAGCATCATGCTTTGGGGCTGTTTTTCTTCAGCTGGAACTGGGGCCTTAGTTAAGCTAGAGGGAATTATGAACAGTTCAAGTCAGAAAACCAGTCAGTATCTGGTGTGGCCACCATTTGCTTCACGCAGTACAACACATCTCCGTCGAATAGATCAGGTTGTTGATTGTGGCCTGTGGAATAGCTGTGCGAAGTTGCAGAATATTGGCAGGAACTGGAACACGTTGTCGTATACGCCGATCAAGAGCATCCCAAACATGCTTAATGGGTGACGTGTCTGGTGAGTATGCTGGCCATGCAAAAACTGGGATGTTTTCAGCTTCCAGGAATTGTGTACTGATCCTTGCAATATGGGGCCGTGCATTATCATGCTGCAACATGAGGTGATGGTCGTGGATGAATGGCACAACAATGGGCCTCAGGATCTCGTCACGGTATCTCTGTGCATTCAAAATGCCATCAATAAAATGCACCTGTGTTCGTTGTCCATAACATAACCCCACCGCCACCATGGGCCACTCGATCCACAACGTTGACATCAGCAAACCGCTCACCCACACAACGCCACACACACTGTCTGCCATCTGCCATGAACAGTGAAAACCGGGACTCATCCATGAACAGAACTCCTCTCCAACGTGCCAGACACCATCGAATGTGAGCATTTTCCCACTCAAGTCGGTTACGATGATGAACTGCAATTAGGTCCAGACAGAGATGAGGATGACAAGCATGCAGATGAGCTTCCCTGAGACGGTTTCTGACAGTTTGTGTAGAAATTCTTTGGTTATGCAAACCGATTGTTGCTGCAGCTCTCTGGGTGGCTGGTCTCAGACGATCATGGAGGTGAACATGCTGGATGTGGAGGTTCTGGGCTGGTGTGGTTACCGGTGGTCTGCATTTGTGAGGCCGGTTGAATGTACTGCCAAATTCTCTGAAATGCTTTTGGAGACGGCTTATGGTAGAGAAATGAACATTCATTGCACGGGCAACAGCTCTGGTAGACATTCCTGCAGTCATCATGCCAATTGCACGCTCCCTCAAACGTTGCGACATCTGTGTCATTGTGCTGTGTGATCAAACTGCACATTTCAGAGTGGTCTTTTATTGTGGGCAGTCTACGGCACGCCTGTGCATTATTCATGCTGTCTAATCAGAACCTTGATAGGCCACACCTGTGAGGTGGGATGGATTATCTTGGCAAAGGAGAAGTGCTCACTAACAGATTTACTGACAAGCGCATGCGTATAGATAGCAGCATAGTCCGGTGCACACAGGATCAAGGTGGTAATTGCACATGTACGTGCCATATGACAACAAGAGTGGCTAAGCGGGGTCGGATGAGGGCTACCACAACATAATAGAGGTGGAGCCTCCATCCGTGACCTCAGACCAACCGCGCACTGCATTGTGTCTGTGATCAAAGCCCACCTATCACCACCCCTTTTAAGAGGGTTCTCCTCACAACCACCTGCCATGTGAACACCGGACTGTAACTGCAAAAACAATAAGTGTAAAAACAAATTTAATAAATCAAACATCCTCAGCACACCGTTCATGAATGCAGCCTCAGATTTCCTCACTCCATACTCCGTGGCATACCATCTATAGTAAAAAATAGTGAATAATAGGAAAATGGAAAATAATTAAAAACATGAGAATTCATAAAGAACATATATTTTGTCCAGTACAAACAATCACGGAATATACACAGGCACAGTCGACATCATAATATGCAGCAAAGGGGCAAGTCACAGACCTAGCCAACCCCAATTTTGTAGTCTACATTCAGACCATGCGGTTTAAGGGAATTCAGTGTGTGGATCCACTTCAACTCCCTTTTTTTTTAACAAATCAGTTCTGTTACCCCCTCTCCTAGGCATTGGTATAAAATCAATGATACAACACTTCAGATCTTTTTCTGTGTGCTTAAAGTCAACAAAATGTTTTGACACTGGCAGGTCAAGCCGTTTTTTAAGACGTGACTTAAAGTCAGTGGTTGTCTCACCGACATAAATCAAATTACACGGACATATAAGTGCATAATTGATATAGCTGGAATCGCAGGTCAGATAATGGCGTATCTGATATGCGATCCCAGGTTGAGGATGCACAAAATTTCTAGCTTTTAGGATATATTTGCAATTAACGCATGATAGACATGGGAAACATCCAACACTGCTTGTTGTCAGTGTCGTCTGCCTAGCCGTTTTCCCTGTGCCTACGTCAGCCTTAACCAACTGATCTTTAATGCTCTTGGATCTGCGGTAGGACATTAGAGGCGGAGAGTGAAATTCCTCAATTGTATTATGGCAACCCCCCAGTATGTTCCAATGACGTCGGATGATGTTCCCTATCTCTGCACTCTGTTCAGAGTGCGTCGAAATAAAGGGGATCCTGACCATTTTAGTTTGTTGTGTTTTCCTTTTAAGAGTATCCTCCCTATTTAGTCTCCTAGCCATTTCTTTTTTCTCATAAAGTAGTTTAGATGGATAACCCCGCTTCTTAAACTTATTTATCAGTATATCCAAAGTGTTGTCAAACACCTCCGGATCTGAGACTATGCGTCTAGCCCTTAGTAACTGTGAATAAGGTAGGGATCTGACCATAGATCTAGGGTGATTGCTACTGTACGTCAATAGTGTGTTCCTGTCAGTGTCACGACCATGGCTATGGTCGTGACTCTTGTAGTCGCATGCAGTTGTCAGCGGTTTGTTCTGTGTTGTCAACCACAGGTGAGGGCTCTAGGTTTGTTGCCTCACGTGTGGTTGCCGTTGGCAACATATAGTTTGGCGGTGTAGCAGCTGGAGCAGGTTGCTGGGCTGCTCACTGTATGCATGCGGTTGCCTATGGCAACGTGTGTTTATATGTGTGCACTTTCCTTGTCTGGTGTGCACGGGTTTATTGTGTGTATATTCCCCTTTAAGTTACTGTCTTCCCTTCCCTGGTGTGGGAAGGGTTAATTCCCTTCCTAGTGTGTGTGCACTGGGTGTGTCTGTGTGGGTGTGGCTACATGGGCTATTTAGCCTCTGCTGTGTTCAGTAGTCTGAGGGGTACTTCAGCCATGGTTAGCTGGAGTCATCCTCCTGTGATATACCATCTGCCAGTGGGGGCCACCCTTGTGGTCATAAGTTATGTTACATGGTGTTATGAAGGTGTGTGTTTGGTCTCCTTGTTATTGCAGCTTATGGTCCTGGGTTACTGTGTGATGTGTGGTGTGTGCTGTGTCCGCCATATCTTGCGGACAGCAGCGCTTCTGCATGGGTTCCAGGCTTTGTGTCTGTGGCAGGTAGGTGTTACTTTTTGCATTTACCTGCCATTGCCATAAGCTGTTCATGTTTCCCTTTTTATGTAGATTGGCCAGTGAGACTCCTGTTCCTACGTGTCTAGGAGGAACAGGTCGTCTTACCCTGCTCCTAGTCCAGGGCCATCCTGAGGGCTAGTAGGAATATTAGGTTCCGGAGTATGAGCCCTCCTACCATCATGGTCGGCTCATACGGCTAGGAGACAGGATCAGAATTAGGGAATGATAGGAGGTGACCTGTTCCCTGATTCCTGTCCTGGCCTTGCATGGACCATTCATCTTCTGGCATCGCACAGCTGAGGGTTTTCCCCATCCTCAGCCGTGACAGTCAGTCGGCTTGGTAAACAGTTGGGTCTGCAACCTGCCATCCGCCAGGATCACACGTGTGTCCAAAAACTGCATTTCAGTGTGGGAGTGCACTAAAGTAAATTGAAGTGCACTGTCGATTCCATTAAGGACTCTATGGAACTTGCAAAGCCACCACTTCCAACATGTACCGCCACCACACCCTAACATGTTGGAAGTGGTGGCTTCCATAGACGACATCCTCCTCAAATCGATGCATAAATATATTGGCGTAGGTTGGGGCCACATTGGACCCCATAGCCACGCCCTGTTCTTGCATGTAAAGAGAGTCTTGAAACAATCTCAAAACTATTTCCAAAAGGGATATTATAAACTGTTGAGATTGACAGGTGAGTGATGAGCTCTCCAGCATGTATGAAACCGCAGATAACCCCTTCAGATGATCTATTGAGGTGTAAAGGGAGGTGACATCAAAAGATGCCAATGTCACCTCCTGTACACCCACCAAATCGACCATCCGCAGTTTAAGCAAAAAATCAGTGGTGTCTTGTATATAGGAACTGCCTCCACATGAGAAACTGCTTAATACCTTATCGAGGAAAATAGCAATATGGCTGAAAATCGAATCAGAACCCGATACGATGGGGTGACCGGGGGGGGGGGGGGGGGTCGATGAGAGACTTGTGGATCTTAGGCAACACATAAATCACAGGAGTGACTGGATACGTTACAGTAATGTTTTCAGCCATATTGCTGAAGCTTATCAAGAGAATGCCAAGAGTGTGCAAAGCAGTAATCAAAGCATAAGGTGGCTACTTTGAAGAACCTAGAATATGACATATTTTCAGTTGTTTCACACTTTTTTGTTATGTATATAATTCCACATGTGTTAATTCATAGTTTTGATGCCTTCAGTGTGAATCTACAATTTTTATAGTCATGAAAATAAAGAAAACTCTTTGAATGAGAAGGTGTGTCCAAACTTTTGGTCTGTACTGCATATAAAACGAAAAAAAGGGCCAGCAGCACACCATAGATTTCAAAAGGAACATGTGCAGTTTACTCACCCGATGTCAGGTAGCAGCAACGTTTCAACCGCTTGTTGCGGTCTTTCCGAAGCTACAAGCGGTTGAAACGTTGCTGCTACCTGACATCGGGTGAATAAACCGCAAGTGTTCCTTTTGAAATCTATGGTGTGCTGCTGGCCCTTTTTTCGTTTTACTGAATTGGACCTTGGTGCTGGTCCACACTGGCCTGATTTGCACCCGAACAAGAGAGTGTGCTGCATCTTCATTTTCCCAGTGTATATATATATATATATATATATATATATATAGTAGATGAAAAAAGTCCAGTGGGAGCACCACCAGAGTACGGGTGCAAGGTCCAACACAGGGCAGTGGCAAACCCCAAAATTGTATAAAGCGAAGAAGTAGGACTGCACTCCAAAATGTAGTAAAATAGCAGTGATTTATTCACCCATGATATGGCAAGTCTTGCGACGTTTCGGCTCACAAGAGCCTTCCTCCTAAGAGGTTTGCCCTCCCTCTCCTTAGCCATCGGGTCCCCCAGGCTGGTTCTCATAGGCAGACTATCAGTGTATTACACTGTGTAATACACTAATAGTCAATGCAGTACAATACAGATGTATTGTACTGCATTGAAACAGGGATCAGACCCTGTAATGTCCCATATTGGGACAAAAATAAAAAATATTAAAAGTGAAATAAAAGTGTTTTTAACAATAAATTTTTTTTTTATTAAAAAAAGCACCTTTCCTATGAAAAGAGACATAGAAAATTGTAAAAAATAGAAAAAAAGAATATCACATGATCCACCCCGTCTGGTGAACACCGTAAAAAAATAAAAACTGCTAAAAAAACAAACATTTTTTGGCACCTTTCATCACAAAAAGTGTAATACCAAGTGATCAAAAAGTAGTATGTACCCTAAAATAGTACCAATCAAACCGTCATCTCAACCCGCAAAAAATGAGAGCCTACCTAAGACAATCGCCCAAAAAATAAAAAAAACTATGGCTCTTAGGCTATGGAGATACTAAAACATGATTTTTTTAGTTATAAAAATGCTTCTATTGTGTTAAATATAAAAAAATATTAAAAAGTAAATGTATTAGGTATCACCGCGTCTGTAACAACCTGCTTTATAAAAATACCACATGACCTAACCCCTTAGGTGAACAACGTAAAAAAATAAAATAAAATATTAAAAAAAACCTTGTCAAAAAAGCCATTTTTTGTCACCTTACATCACAAAAAAATTTGGGGGGATTTTGCGGAACAGGTGCGGACCCATTTATTTTCAATGGGGTCAGAATGTGCTGTCCGCATCCGCAGATCCGCACTTCCATTCCGCAAAAAAATAGAACATGTCCTATTCTTGTCAGCAATTGCGAACGAGAAAAGGCATTTTCTATTATAGTGCCGGCAATGTGCGGTCCGCGAAATGCACTGTTGCCGGTGTCTGTGTTTTGCGGATCCGCAATTTGCGGATTTGGGACCATTAGGCTACTTTCACACTAGCGTTCGGAGCGGGTCCGTCTGATGCTTCATCAGACGGATCCGCTCCTATAATGCAGACGTTTGCATCCGTTCAGAACGGATCCGTCTGCATTATAACTTAGAAAAATTTCTAAGTGTGAAAGTAGCCTGAGCGGATCCGTTCAGACTTTACATTGAAAGTCAATGGGGGACGGATCCGCTTGAAGATTGAGCCATATGGTGTCATCTTCAAGTGGATCCGTCCCCATTGACTTCCATTATAAGTCGGAACGGATCCGTTCGCCTCCGCACGGCCAGGCGGACACCCGAACGCTACTTGCAGCGTTCAGGTGTCCGCTGACTGAGCGGAGGCTGAGCGCTGGCAGACGGATGCATTCTGAGTGGATCCGCCTCCACTGAGAATGCATTAGGGCCAGACGGCTGCGTTCAGGGCCGCTTGTGAGCCCCTTCAAACGGAGCTCACGAGCGGACACCTGAACGCAGGTGTGAAAGTAGCCTTAAGGTGAAAAATGGCAAGGTCCTTAAGGGGTTAAGGCGTTTTTTGCAGCAATGTATTTTTGCCATACTGCTCTAAAAATTAAGTGACAACAGAGGGGGTTATATACTTTCCTATATATATATATATATATATATATATATATATATATATATATCTAAAAGCCCGTGCTGAAACACACTATTTAGGAAAAAAAACACCCCACAAACCCCAACAAAAAGACCTCAAAAACAGCGTGGCAGTGTTTTTTTTATTTATTTTTTAAGAAAAAACCCTAGAAGAACGCTGCAAAAATTTGTGGTGTCTTCTGAAGAGGAGCAATTCCAATAATACACATTTTTAGTCTTTTGAACAACATAGTACGGCATGAGGATTCTACGCTTCTCACAGACACATCCCCTCTTCTGGCAGGAATACAGTCACTCACACAGGACGGAGAACTATATTTCCCGTGATGCCCTTGTACTAAAACTGCAGCTGCTGACGTTTTGAACGGGATTGTGGGAGATGTAGTTCTCACCGATAACGTTCCTGCTTGTTACCAGCGTACGGCTCGCGCACAGTGACTACATTTCCCATACTTCCCTTACGCTCGCCCGCACTATGGTTGGTACCGAAGGTTGAACTTTCAAAGTAAGTACCTCAGAACCCCGGTGTCATTGAGTCACGTGATTCACGCGATGTTGTGCGGTTTTATTGTGGTTTATGTTCTCGTGCACATATTTGTCTTTTTATTGGAGTTTCATTATCCAACATGTATTTTATTTGTTTTGAAAAACAGACAGTCTCATTGAAGGCAATGGAGGAATAATATGTTGTAATTCTAGCTAAGTATTGGTTATAATCAAAGCCAAAATACACAGAAAATGCTGCAGGTATTAAAATGGCTCATGAGCAGTGACATATCTGCAACCTGCTAAACATGATACACTCTTCTGCTCCCAAAACTTGGTGTGTGCCTTTTACAAATTTGGTACATTTTACGTTTCCTCCTGGCCACACCGTTCGCTGTCGCCCCCAACCCCCATACACATGCATTATAAACGTGAGAAAGCCGCTGTCAGACACTATGATGAATAACCAAAGGGTTTATCGGGTACTTTTAGGGCTCAGGCAGACGAGCGTAGTTCCGCCCGTGCCCGTATTGCGGACCGCATTTATTGAATGGGTCTGCAAGATGCGGGGCGGAGGCACGTATAGGAATGACCACGAATCGCTTCCATGAGATTTCGGTCCATGCTTTCGCACCGCAAAGAAAATTGAACATGCTCTATTTTTGGGCGGTGCGTACTGTATCTTGCGGAAGGCGGACCCATTCAAGTCAGTGGGCCTGCATCTCCAAACGGCGTGCACCTGGCCAGTGGATGTGCATTGCGGTCCGCAGCACAGAGCATACACGCTCGTCTGCATGAGCCCTCATCGTGACGACTTATCCTCAGAATAGGCCGCCAGTATCTGATCAGCGGGGGTTCGACTCCTGCACCTCCTCCGATCAATTGTTCTTCAATAGAGTTGACGCTGGAACTACACAGCACTGTCCATTGTGTAGCTGATGGAGCTAGTTACTTCATTGATACCCTCATTGGGGCACATTTGCTAATGGACTTACAACTATTTTAGGCGTAAAATAGTCGCAAGTTCCCTTTTTTAGGGCTCTTTCAGATGAGCGTGTCCTGTGTGGGAATCATGCTCCGTGTTTGAGAGTGATTCCCCATTATGGACACTGCTGGTTTTGCAGGAGCACACGGCATTATACTGATTTAGGGTTCATGCACACGGCCGTCTGTATTTTGCGGTCCGCAAAAAACGGATCCACAAAAAATGCAGATGACGTCCGTGTGCATTCAGTATTTTGCGGAACGGAACAGCTGGCCCCTAATAGAACAGTACTATCCTTGTAATGCAGACAAAAATAGGACATGTTCTATTTCTTTTGCGGAACGGAAATACGAAACGGAATGCACACCTTCCGTTTTCTTTGGGGACCCATTCAAATGAATAGTTCTGCATATGGTCCGCAAAAAAAAACGGACACGGAAATAAAAGACGTTTGTGTGCATGAGGCCTTATAATGCTGTGTGTCTCTGGCTGACCTGTATCTACTGAATTAGGGCTGATGCACACTAACGTATTTTTTGCGGATTGGATGCAATCAGATGCACTTCAATGGGGCTGCAAAAGATGCACTGTGTCCGTTCTTCAGCATCCGAAAAAAAATTGACTATGTCCTTTTCTTGTCCGTATTATGGACAAGGATAGGATTGTGGGCCGCTATATGGGCATGGGGCGCACACGTTCGTGTGCATGAGCCTTAAGGTATAATTCTGTAGAAGTAAGGTCATGTAGAGATACACAGCGTTATAAGGGTACATTCACACGTCAGTATTTTTCTATATCCCGAATTTCGGTCAGTTTTTTGCGGATCCGTTGTTCCTGAAAATGTTTCCGTATGTCATCCGTATGTCATCCGTTTTTTGCGGATCCATTGACTTTGTATTGTACCAGGATCCGATTTTGCGGATAATAATAGGACAAGTTTTATATTTTATCGGACATGCGGAACGGAACAACGGAAACAGACAGCACACATTGTGCTGTCCGATTTTTTAAGGACCCATTGAAAATGAATGGGTACGCAACTGGTCCAGATCTGTTCCGCAAAAAAACGGAACAGATCCGGAAAGAAACAACGGACGTGTGAATGGACCCTAAATCATGCACACGACCGTTGTATGCATCCGTGGCAGTTGTGCCGTTTTCCGTTTTTTTTCGCGGACCCATTGACTTTCAATGGGTCCGTGGAAAAATCAGAAAATGCACCGTTTTGCAGCCTAGACCGTGATCCGTGTATCCTGTCCGTCAAAAAAATATGACCTGTCCTATTTTTTTGACGGACAACGGTTCACGGACCCATTCAAGTCAATGGGTCCGTGAAAGAACACGGATGCACACAAGATTGGTATCCGTGTCCGTGATCCGTGGCCGTAGGTTACTTTCATACAGACGGATCCGAAGATCCGTCTGCATAAAAGCTTTTTCAGACCAAAGTTTTCACTTCGTGAAAACTCATTTCCGACAGTATATTCTAACACAGAGGCGTTCCCATGGTGATGGGGATGCTTCTAGTTAGAATACACTACAAACTGTGTACAAGACTGCCCCCTGCTGCCTGGCAGCACCCGATCTCTTACAGGGGGCCGTGATCAGCACAATTAACCTCTTCAGGTGCGGCACCTGAAGGGGTTAATTGTACTATCATATCCCCCTGTAAGAGATCAGGGCTGCCAGGCAGCAGGGGGCAGACCCCCCCTCCCCAGTTTGAATATCATTGGTGGCCAGTGCGGCCCCCCCCCTCCCTCCCTCTATTGTAATAATTCGTTGGTGGCACAGTGTGCACCCCCCATTGCCCCCCCCCTTCCTCCCTGTATTGTAATAATTATTCGTTGGTGGCACAGTGTGCGCCCCCCATCGCCCCCCCCCCCCCCGATCATTGGTGGCAGCGGAGTTCCGATCGGAGTCCCAGTTTAATCGCTGGGGCTCCGATCGGTAACCATGGCAACTAGGACGCTACTGCAGCCCTGGTTGCCATGGTTACTTAGCAATAGTACAATAGTAAAAGATTCATACTTACCTGGGAGCTGCGATGTCTGTGTCCGGCCGGGAGCTCCACCTACTGGTAAGTGACAGCAATGCGCCGCACAGACCTGTCACTTACCAGTAGGAGGAGCTCCCGGCCGGACACAGACATCGCAGCTCCCAGGTAAGTATGAATCTTTTACTATTGTACTATTGCTAAGTAACCATGGCAACCAGTGCTGCAGTAGCGTCCTGGTTGCCATGGTTACCGATCGGAGCCCCAGCGATTAAACTGGGACTCCGTTCGGAACTCCGCTGCCACCAATGATGGGGGGGAGATGGGAGGCCGCACACTGGCCACCAATGTTGTTAATGCTATAAAGGGAGGGGGGGCGCACACTGTGCCACCAACGAATAATTATTACAATACAGGGAGGAAGGGGGGGGGGCGCACACTGTGCCACCAACGGATTATTACAATAGAGGGGGGGGGGGCACACTGGCCACCAATGATATTCAAACTGGGGGGGGGGGGGTCTGCCCCCTGCTGCCTGGCAGCCCTGATCTCTTACAGGGGGATATGATAGTACAATTAACCCCTTCAGGTGCGGCACCTGAGGGGTTAATTGTGCTGATCACGGCCCCCTGTAAGAGATCGGGTGCTGCCAGGCAGCAGGGGGCAGTCATGTACACAGTTTGTAGTATATTCTAACTAGAAGCGTCCCCATCACCATGGGAACGCCTCTGCGTTAGAATATACTGTCGGATCTGAGTTTCACGCTCTAACTCATATCCGACAGTATATTCTAACATAGAGGCGTTCCCATGGTGATGGGGACGCTTCAAGTTAAAATATACCATCGGATTGGAAAAAACTCAGATCAGATGGTATAAAAGGGACTCCAGACTTTACATTGAAAGTCAATGGGGACGGATCCGTTTGAAATTGCACCATATTGTGTCAACGTCAAACGGATCCGTCCCCATTGACTTGCATTGTAATTCAGGACGGATCCGTTTGGCTCCGCACGGCCAGGCGGACACCAAAACTACTTTTTTTATGTCCGTGGATCCTCCAAAAATCAAGGAAGACCCACGGACGAAAAAACGATCACGGACCTACGGACCCCGTTTTTGCGGACTGTGAAAAAATACTGTCGTGTGCATGAGGTCTAATGCTGTGCACTCCTGGAAAACCAGCAGTGTCAATAACAGGGATTCACACTTACACACGCACAGGACAAACTCGTCTGAAAGAGCTCTTAGGGCTCGTTCACACAAACGCTTTTTGCGTTCCGTATATTGAACCATTCATTTCAATGGTTCTGCAGAAAAAATGGAATGCACTCCGTATGCATTCCGTTTCTGTATTTCCGTTTTTCCATTCCATTGAAAGATAGAACATGTCCTATTGCCTGCAAATCACGTTCCGTGGCTCCATTCAAGTCAATGGGTCCACAAAAAAAACGGAACACATAAGAAATGTACTCCGTATGTCTTCCGTATCTATTCCGTTTTTGCGGAACCATCTATTGAAAATTTTATGCCCAGCCCAATTTTTTCTATGTAATTACTGTATACTGTATATGCCATACGGAAAAAAGGAATGGAACCGGAAACACAACTGAAAACCCCCCCCTGAAAAACGGATCTAGGAAAAACAGCCCGCAAAACACTGAAAAAGACATACGGTCGTGTGAACGAGCCCTTAACCGGCTGTGCGACAATATTTAGTCGCATGACCAGTTGGGTGTGATGGGGCTGGGATTCTAGCCCTGGCAAATTTGCTAAAATTTATGCCCAGAAACTGGAGTAAATGTTAGCGAAAAACTACGGCAGCGAGAGGCTGGCATCGTTTTTATGCAAAGCGCAGGGACTGCCACTGATGCACCTAATTTACGACGAGGTGCACGCCTCATCATAAATTATACAAATCTAACGGAAGCGCAGGGGGGAAACTAAGAAGGGCGTATAAAGCCGTCTTAGTAAATGTGCCCCTTTGACTTAAGTAGGAGCAGCGTTGCGGCAACCAGCTCTGTCCACTACAGATCTCCTGCTGATCGGTGGGGTGTCAGATCGTGTGAGGATAGGCCATGCGGAAAACCTTTTTAAGGTACCTTCCCACATTGCGGATTATGTGCGGTTTTCCTGTGCAGATTCTCATGGGAATAAAACCACAGAGTAACTACATGCAAATGAACGTTTTTTGTTTCCGAGTCCGTTCAGTTTTTTTTGTGGATAGGATGCGGACCCATTTCAGGCCTCATGCACACGGCCGTTGTTTCACTTCAATGGGGCCGCAAAAGCTGTGGACAGCACTCCGTGTGCTGGACGCATCCGTTGCTCCGTTCCGTGGTCCGCAAAAAAAATATAACCTGTCCTATTCTTGTCCGCGTTTTGCGGACAAGAATAGGCAGTTATATTAATGGCTGTCCGTGCCGTTCCGCAAATTGCGGAACGCACACGGACGCCGTCCGTGCTTTGCAGACTGCAAAACACACAACGGTCATGTGCATGAGGCCTCAATGGGTCCACAAAAAAATGCGAACAGAACACCGTGTGCTGTCTGCATCATGAAGTCCCTTCCGTAGCCCCGCATTGTTTCAATGGATCCGCAAAAAAACCCGGATGGCATATGGATGGCATTTTTTTATTTTTTTTCGCGGATCTGAAATTTGCGGACCACAAAACACATACGGTCGTGTGCATGTAGCCTAATACAGTATTAGCAAAGTGTATGAGGTTAGGCAAATCTCATGTACGCTTTGCTTTTTTGTTTTGTGCGGAAATTGATCCTCGTGGATTTTAAGATCTGCAGCATCTTCCCGAGAAAAAAAGGGATCACGATGATGAAAAGCCGAAGGGTTTATCTGGTACTTTTAGGGTTCATGCAGACGAGCGTAGGCCGCCCGTGCCCGTATTGCGAACCGCATTTACTTCAATGGGTCTGCAAGATGCGGGGTGGAGGCATGTATCGGAATGACTACGAAGCGCTTCCATGAGATTTCTGTCCATGTGCCTCCGCACTGCAAAAAATTGAACATACTCTATTTTTTTGCAGTGTGGACTGTATCTTGCGGAAGGTGGACCCATTCAAGTCAATGGATCCGTGTGAATTTTGAGATCTGCATCATGTCAGTTCTTTGTGCAGATGTCACCCTTTATAATGCAAGGGTGAGATCTGCAGCAAAACTGCATCAAATCCGCACCAAATACAGTAAGTGACACATGGGTTTTTAGTGCTGAAACCACATGGAAATTCATGCTAAATTTCTGCAAGACAGCCTGCACCCACACTCCAGGTCATAAATATCGGAACGGTGGGGGTTTGACTCCCGACACCCCCACCGATCAGCTGTTGCATCTTCTTAGGTGTGACGTTCATCAGTCACAAGGCCTAGGTGCAGCTCTGTGCCATTCAAGTAAATAGGGGTGAGGTGCAATACCAAGCACAGCCAGTATCCGATGGAGGCCATGGCGCTCACCGGACCCTTATCCTGAGGATGGGTCATCCATATTAAACACCCGGACAGGTGATTGGCTGTGGCAATGTCAAACCGGATATTTACAGTGAGGAGATCTAGCAGAGCATGAAGGAGGAGTCGGGAGCCAGCGCCGGGAAACTGGTACGGTAAGTAAGCTTCCCTTTACAGGTCCTGCCAAATGAAGGGGGGGGGGGGGGGGGGGTGCAATACCCCCACATTTCTGCACAACCCCTTTAAGACTAAGCCCTTGGAATGCCTTTCATTCCTATGCTGATGACTGAAAGAGGCCATTGTGATGAAGTAGCAATCACAAATTTAGGATTCAGGTTACAGGTTGTGGGTTGTGGCTGCACAGACCTGGCGACTACCAGAGAGAGTTGCCTCCATCGGGTCCATGTTCCGTAAAGTAGTGCATGCCCTTGCTCCGTGTGTCAAAATGGAGGTGTGAAATGTACCATTGACTTCTATGTGTTCATTGCGCACATGCATATATACGAAAAAATACTGAATCAGGCCTAACCCAAACAGATGCATTTCAGTGGTACATATCATTCACAGGTAGCCATCGTCACTACTTCAGATTGGAGCTAATGGGCTACCATACCAATTTGATACGGCAGTGGCAGCATAAGGTTTTGTAGGTGCGGCCGTACAGTCTGCAGCAGGATCAAATTAACTAATAACCAATTTTTTTTAAATTCAATATTCATTGTTAAAGGGGTTTCTGAGAAAATACAAGCGTTTGCGCCACTGCTTCAGTGCTCCTGGTCTCACTGCAGCAATGACATCTCCGACTACCCCATGTGACCGCTGAGGCCAATGATTGGCGACACTAGTCTCATGGAGCAGCAGGCATCATTTTCTAGCTTTTCACATCTTTCAGGACAACATAAAACTAGGGATAATCTGGATACAACTTTTTTTTTAATTACTTTTCTAAAGGCAGCAGTATACACAGTAAGGTTCTGCTTTGCATCAGGTTCATGCAATTCACTAAAGACTTGTGTTAATGAGGTTTTCCACTTGCATTGCTGTGTGATTGTATATACAAATAACTAAAAGAGCCTGTTGTTTGTGCAGATGGTCAGAAGCTGTAAAAGTCCAGCCCCTGTGTGCAGATCCCATCAGGAAGACCTACATCTGTCTTAGGTTCCTGGCACATAATCACACATTTGACTTGACCTGTGTTTGAGCAAAAGAAAGTACATCTATAAACTTGCTTGCCACTATCGTGTCCATACCAGAACAAGGAGCTGAGATGAATTCCTAAGCTCGTCCCCCAGTGGTTGTGATGAAGCCTCTAGATGGTTGTGATAGTGCTGACATTGGCCAACCACTTTCACCATGATTATAGCATGCGAAAGAGACATCCTGTAAAAAGTACTCCAGTTGTGGGAGGAACGATTTCTAGAAATGATGCCCATTTGATGATCTTGATGAGCTATTTTTGGGATGCCCACTCTGTTATAGTAGATATTCCCAGGATATGCCATAAAATTTGATAGTTGAGTGTTCCACCACTGAGGCCAACACCTATTGTCAGAGGAGGGGTCATCTGACCACCATTCTGCCCCCAGTTTGAGATTGAATGGAGAGGTGGTCTTACTTCGATGGGAGTTAGCCAAGAACACATGTACGACTGTGTCCCTGACTACTTTAGAAGTGAATGGAGAAAGCGGCACACATTGGTGGGCAATCCTCCATTCATTCCCCACCTAGATGTGGCAGCTGCCTCACCAGATGAGTTGCAGGTCCCACAGATGGTGTATGCATCTATCAGACTTTAACCCCTTAAAGATGTTGTCCGAGTTCAGAGCTTAACCCAGACATTTCCCCTTCTTTCCTCACTCATGCTCCGATGCTCTCCATTGCCCTGCACAATTCGGCAAGGGCTTTTTCTGGATATCCAGTGACATACAGGGCTTCCGCCTAGCAGTGAGTCCCGTGACGTCACCCTCACTAATGGGCAGGCTTTAGCGCTGCCCTAGCCTGTAAAACAGCTAGGGCAGCGCTGAATCCTGCGCATTAGTGATGGTGACATCACAGGGGACACTTCTAGGGGGAAGCCTCCACCTAGCAGTGTAAAAATTTCAACAAAAAAGCCCTTGCGCTGTGCGATAAAGCGCCGGGCAAGGGAGTCCATCGGATTATAAAATGCTCTGATGCTCATGTCACATGGGCTGAGTGGGCGAAGAAGGGGAGCCTCTTTAAGTATCGGGCCCATTTTCGTTTTAATTGTCTGTTCACATAGCCATATGAGGGCTTAGTTTTTGCGTGATAATTCGTTTTATTTTGTAATGGCACCAATTAAAGGGGTTATCTGATTTCTAAAACATCCCCCCCGATGTGGCTGGCCCCTTACAGGTGATATACTTACCCCGCTGCCCGTTCCTGGTCCCCGCACCACTGCTGCTGCTTCTCCCTGCATACAGATGAAAACATCCGGCGTCGGGGGGGGGGGGGGGGGTGGGGTGGTAGCCAATGGCAGGTGTTTCCATCCGTGTGCATGGAGAAGCAGAAGCGTCGGTGCGGGCACCAGTAGCGGCACGGGGAGCAGGATACGTATATTACCTGTGAGGGGCCAGGCACATGGGGGGATGTTTCAGAATTCGGATAACCCCTTTAATTTACCTTGTCTGGTATTGGAAAATGGGAAAAAAAATCTTTGTGGTAAGAAATTGAAAAAAGCCACAATTCCAACAAGCTTTATTGGGTTTTTATTTCACTGTGCGCTAAAAATGACAAAATTATATTCCAATTACAGTGATACCAAATTTGTATACGTTACTTTTTTGTTTTGCTACTTTTAATCCCTTAAGGACCCAGGATGAAAATGCTCGTCCGAAATGGCCGGTACTTTGTGCCCTAGGATGAGCATTTTTGTCCTGCGGTCCTTCCTCCCCCCCCATGTGCGCTGCTGCGATCAGCGGCAGGGATCTGGCTGTTACTTACAGCCAGATCCCTGCTGCATCGACCAGCATCGGTGATAATGCAGTCGACGGAGGATTAACCCCTCATATGCCGCGGTCAGCGCTGACCGCGGCATATGGGAGGTTTGCGCTCCCTCTCCTCATACATCGGGTCCCGATGGTTGCCATGGCAGCCCCAAGCCATTCAAAGGCCTTGGGGCCCAGCATGTGCGGAGGTCTATGAGGCCCAGCCCCCAGGCTGGGTCTCATAGGCAAACTATCAGTGTATTACATTGTGTAATACACTGATAGTCAATGCAGTACAATACAGATGTATTGTGCTGCATTTCAACAGGGATCAGACCCTGTAATGTTGAAGTCCCATAGTGGGACAAAAATAAAAAATAATAAAAGTGAAATAAAAGTCTAACAGTCTAAAGTATAACAATAAAAAAAATGTAAGTTATAATAAAAAAAACAAGAGACATGTACAATTGTAAAAAATAGAAACAAATAAATAAAAGAACAGACATATTAGGTATCACCGCGTGCGTAACAACCGGCTCTATAAAAATATCACATGATCCACCCAGTCTCGTCAACACCGTACATTTTTTAAATAAAAACTGTACTAAAAAAACAACATTTTTTTTCACCTTTCATCACAAAAAGTGTAATACCAAGTGATCAAAAAGTAATTTGTACCCAAGAATAATACCAATCAAACCATCATCTCATCCCACAAAAAATGAGACCCTAAGGGCTGTTTCACACGAGCGAGTCCATTGCGGGAATCACGCTCCGTGTGTGAGTGTGATCCTCTGCTCTGGACTTGCAGGAGCGCATGATTTATAATGCTATGTGCCTCTGCTTGACCTTATATTATATCTACAGAATTACACTGACAGCTTTATGTCACTATGATTCTGTGGAATAAAGGCAATGCAGAGACACATAGCATTATAAATCATGATAATGCCGTGTGCTCCTGCAAGTCGCCTAAAAAATAAAAAAAGATATGGCTTTCAGAAAATGGAGACATAAAAACATGATTGTTTTTCTTAAAAAAAAATTAATATAAAAAAAATAGTCAAATTAGGTATCGCCGTGTTCGTAACAACCTGCTCTATAAAAATATCACATGATTTACCCTGTCAGGTGAAAACTATGAAACAATTAACATAAAAACCATGCCAAAAAATATATTTTTTGTCACCATACATCACAAAAAGTGTAATACCAAACAATCAATAAGTAGTATGTACTCCGAATTAGTACCAATCAAGCCATCACCTCATGCCGCAAAAACAGAGCCCTACATAAGATAATTGCCCCAAAAAATAAAAATAATATGGCTTTCAGAAAAAGGAGACACAAAAACATGATTTATTTCAAAAATGCTTATGTCATGTCCATAACAACCTGCTCTATAAAAATAGTACATGATCTACTGAGAACACCTAAAAAAAAAAAAAAAAAAACTGTGCCAGAGCAACCATTTTTGGTTACCTTGCCTCACAAAAAGTGTAATATAGAACAATCAAAAGTCATATAAACCACAAAATAGTATCAATAAAAGTGTCACCTTATCCTATAATTTCCAAAATGGGCTCACTTTTTGGAGTTTCTACTGTAGGGGTGCATCAGGGGGGTCTTTAAATGTCATATGGCAAATTATCCCAGTGAAATCTGCCCTCCAAAATCCATATGGCGCTCCTTTCCTTCTGTGCCCTGCTGTGTGCCCGTTCAGCAGTTTACGACCACATGTGGGATGTTTCTGTAAACTGCAGACTAGGGGTAATGAATATTAAGTTTTATTTGGCTGTTAACCCTTGATGTGTTATAGGAAAAAATTAATTAAAATGGAAAATCTGCCAAAAAAGTGAAATTTAAAAATGTCATCTCCTTTTTCCTTTAATTCTTGTGGAACACCTAAAGGGATAACAAAGTTTTTAAAATCAGTTTTGAATAACTTGAGGGGTGTAGTTTCTACAATGGGGTCATTTATGGCTGGTTTAACTATGTAAGCTCCACAAAGTGATTTTAGAATTTAAGTGGTCCTCAAAAATATGGGTTTAGGAAATTATCTTAAAAATTAAAAAAATTACTTCTAAAATTCTAAGCCTTATAAGATCCTAAAAAATAAAATTACATTTACAAAATGATGCAAACATGAAAGTGGACATATGGGAAATGTAAATTTAACGCCGGTGACAGGTTTGAGAAGGTCTGAAAGATTATCTGCTCATTAGTGATCTGACAGCATCTTTTGGTTTCACTTTGTGTGTTGCTTGTATGTCCACACCTCCTGTTCAGGTGTGGACCATGTGACCTTTACCTCCCCTATTTAGTTTGACTTCACCCATCACTCCTTGCTCTGGATAGCTTCATTTGGTGTTGGAAGAGCTGGAGTGTGGTTCTAGTTGAAGTCCTGATCATCCATTATCCTTAGAAGTTAAGTGTTCCGCTTGTTGTGTTTTGTATTCCTCCCCCCCTCTGTTGTTTACTAGGCCTCAGTGAGACGCTGGTTCCTTCACCAGGGAAGGAGCGGGTTGTCTCTGCCCTGTCATTAAGTCTAGGGCATCTGAGGGCCACCAGGGTTTTCTAGGTTTCTGTGTATGGGCATTTCTACCATCGAGAGTTGCCCACAGGGCCGTCTTTAATATTGATTGGACCCTAGGCAAAAATTTACTTGGGCCCCCTGGAACCCGCCTTCCCACACCTTATCAGGCAATCACGTCCTCCACCACAACACACACACATAAAAACCACACATCTGGTAGAGTACAGTGAATGACTGTAAATACTTCCAGTTCTGAAGACTCCAGCGGTTCAGGATCAGTGCTCTGGGCAGCTGAGCTCAGGCTGGAAGTGGGCACCGCTCTGCAGGAAGGAGACCAGGGCTCGGCTCACCCTAGTGTTACAGTGCACCCCAGCACCCCACAGTATGCAGTATAGCACCCTATAGTATACAGCAACCCACAGTATGCAGTATAGCACCCCACACTATACAGTACCCCACAGTATATAGTAGAGCAGTATAGCACCCCACAGTATACAACACCTCACAGTATACAACACCTCACAGTATACAACACCCCAAACTATACACAATACAGCCCCCCACACTCTACAGTACAGCAGTATAGCACTCCACACTATACCGCACCCATAGTATACAGACCCCACAGCAGGGCTCCAGATGGCGACCAAAATGGCGACTTAGAATTCACAAATGGCGACAAGACTTTTTAGTCTTGTCGCTATTTGCGACTAGACCCTCCGCGGCAGCTCTGCAGTTGAATACAGCGGCGGGCACAGGAGCTGATAGTTCTCTGCCCCGCCGCCGATGTTCTTCTCAGTCTGATGCAGTGAGTCACAGCACACATAGAGAGTGAGACGCTGGCAGCAGGGAGGGGAGGGGCTCGGGAGGAGTGTAATCTGATCCTAGAGTGGAAGCTGCTTCTGCTAGCCCCTCCCCTCCCCGCCCACCAACCAATCAGAGCTGAGGCAAGGCAAGCACTAGCAGCTGTGAGTCACTGACAAGTACAGGGAGAAAGAATAGAATGAGTCACAGGTGAAAAGAACTAAAGATCCGACTTAGTGACTCATTCGATTCTTTCTTAGACTCCCTGTACAGTGTGCCCCCCCAACACCCCAGTATAAGAAACATTGGTGGCACAGTGTGCCCCCCCAACACCCCAGTATAAGAAACATTGGTGGCACAGTGTGCCTCTCCCAACACCCCAGTATAAGAAACATTGGTGGCACAGTGTGCCCCACCCAACACCCCAGTATAAGAAACATTGGTGGCACAGTGTGCCCCCCCCCCAACACCCCAGTATAAGAAACATTGGTGGCACAGTGTGCCCCCCCCAACACCCCAGTATAAGAAACATTGGTGGCACAGTGTGCCCCCCCCAACACCCCAGTATAAGAAACATTGGTGGCACAGTGTGCCCCCCCCCAGTATAAGAAATATTGGTGGCACAGTAGGAAGTGCCAATGAGGGTTAAAAAATAATTTAAAAAAATTAACTCACCTCCTCCAGTTGATCGCGTAGCTGCCGGTCTCCTGTTCTTTCTTCAGGACCTGTGGTGATGTCACTGAGCTCATCACATGGTCCATTACCATGGTGATGAATCAAGTGATGTATCATGTGATGATCACAGGTCCTTTGACAGGTCCTGAATAAAGAACAGGAGACGATCAATTGGAGGAGGTAAGTTAATTTTTATTTATTTATTTTAACCCTCATTGGCACTGCGCCACTCATTATATTGAGGGGGGGCACACTGCACCACCAATGTTTATTATACTGGGGTGTTGGGGGGGGTGCACACTGCGCCACCAATGTTTATTATATTGAGGGGGGCACACTGCGCCCCCCAATGTTTATTATACTGGGGTGTTGGGGGGTGCGCACTGCGCCACCAATGTTTATTATATTGAGGGGGCACACTGTGCCACCAATGTTTATTATACTGGGGTGTTGGGGGGTGCGCACTGCGCCACCAATGTTTATTATATTGAGGGGGGCACACTGCGCCCCCCAATGTTTATTATACTGGGGTGTTGGGGGGTGCGCACTGCGCCACCAATGTTTATTATATTGAGGGGGGCACACTGTGCCACCAATGTTTATTATACTGGGGTGTTGGGGGGGTGCGCACTGCGCCACCAATGTTTCTTATATTGGGGGAGCATACTGCGCCACCAATGTTAATTATATTGACCTTCTACTATGCATTCTGTATTAAAGAATGCTATTATTTTCCCTTAGAACCATGTTATAAGGGAAAATAATACAGGGAATAGACTTTCATCCTAGCAACCATGAGTGAAAATCGCACCGCATCCGCACTTGCTTGCGGATGCTTGCGATTTTCACGCAGCCCCATTAGCTTCTATGGGGCCTGCGTTGCGTGAAAAACACACAACGTAGAGCATGCTGCGATTTTCACGCAACGCAAAAGTGATGTGTGAAAATCACCCCTCATGTGCACAGCCCCATAGAAGTGAATGGGTCCGGATTTAGTGCGGGTGTATTCCGGTATTTTGAATGCCAGATCCGGCACTAATACACTCCTATGGGAAAAAATGCTGGATCCGGCATTCAGGCAAATCTTCATTTTTTTTCGCCGGAGATAAAACCGTAGCATGCTGCGGTTTTCTCTTTTGCCTGATCAGTCAAAATGACTGAACTGAAGACATCCTGATGCATCCTGAACGGATTGCTCTCTATTCAGAATGCATAGGGATATGCCTGATCAGTTCTTTTCCGATATTGAGCCCCTAGGACGGAACTCTATGCCGGAAAAGAAAAACACTAGTGTGAAAGTACCCTAAAATATTAAGTTTAAATCCCCCCTTTCCCAATTTTACATATAAAATATATAAAGAATAAATAAACATATTACATAGCGCTGTCCAAACTATTAAATTATTAAAAGATATCTCCTATGCGGGGAGCATTTGCCATTTTTTTGTCACCTTGTCACCCCAAAAATAGGATAGGACTGTTCTATTATGGGCCGAACATTTCATAAAATGCGAAATGCACGCAGCTTTTTTTTGTGGTGTGTTTTTTTTTTTTTTGTGCGGTATTGAGTATCGCAATACTTTTTTATGGTGAAGAAAGTGAATCAAAATTTTGGTATCAAAACAACCCTATGCCGATCTGATCGGAGTAGCGTTGTCACGATACCAAAATTTTGATTCGGTTTCGATTTGGCGACTAAAAATTTGATTTGGCTCCTAAATTTTTCAGTTCAGGAGCCAATGGCTACCAGGTATTTTTTTTTTAGTCTGGAGCACTGCACAGTATACAGTACAGCAGTATAGCACTATACAGGCCCCCCCCCCACACTATACAGCCCCCCACACTATACAGCCCCCCACACTATACAGGCCCCCCACAGTATACAGGCCCCCCCACAGTATACAGCCCCCCCACACAGTATACAGCCCCCCCCACAGTATACAGCCCACCACACAGTATACAGCCCACCACATAGTATAAGGCCCCCCACAGTATACAGGCCCCCACAGTATACAGCACCCCACTATACAGTAGTTTACAGTATATTAACATAACAGCCCCTGTCACCTTTTTTCTGATGTAATCTTCACACAAAAAATCTCCACAGTTAACTTCTGCAACACTCCTGGTAGGACCTGTGATGACCTCATAGCCATGTGACCAGTAATTGCTAGGTTTCTGGTCACATGGTGATGGTCATTAAGGTCCTAGATCACAACTTTAACACAGTACGATGCCTGTGTAGCTGACAGCTTGACACCCGGGGCAGTAGCTAGCAGGGCTCAAGAGGCAGCTGCCTTGGGCCCCCCAGGAGCAACTGGGCCCTGGGCAGCTGCCCCTTTTGCCCCTTGGTAAAGACGGCTCTGGGTGCCCATACGGATAGGAGTTAGGGCCAGGAGCAGGGTTTCATAGGTGGTGACCCTTTTCCTTCCCTAGCGGTGAGGCCTAGTGTCTTTTCCCTTCCGTCTTGTCTTTTGATGTTCTCCCCTACTACATCCGTGACAGTAAAGTAATAACTGTAATAACTAAAAGCAGATAAATTGTAATTTTGAAAATTGCTAATTTTTCTAAATTTTCAGCAAATTTGGGATTTTTTTATAAATAAAGGTGAATTATATCGACTACATTTTTTCATTATCATGAAGTACAGTGTGTCGCGAGAAAACAATCTCAGAATGGCTTGGATAAGTAAAAGCATTCCGAAGTTATTACCACATACCGTAAAGTGACACATGTCAAGTTTCAAAAAAACGGCCTGGTCCTTAAGGTGAAAAATGGCAAGGTCCCTGGGTGTTAAAATAAAAAGCTTTGAAAAAAAATTGCATCTGTCTACAGAGCTGTAAGGGGGTTTGTTTTTTGCAACTTTTTGATCACTGTTCAAATTATTTATTTATTTTTTTGGGGGGGGTGAAAAGGTGACAAAAAACATTGAATCACATGTTTTAATTTTTTTTCTATTACGCTGTACACCGCCCAGGAAAATATTAGTATATTTTAATAGTTTAGACATTTTTGGATGCGGCGATACCAGTTTTTTTCATAGTTTATTTTTATATGTAAAATTGGGAACAATTATTATTAATATAAAGTAATATTTTTTTTATTTTTACATAATACATTTTAGCCCCCTTAGGGGGCTAGAACATTGGTTCTTTTGATCCCTTGTCCCATAAACCATAATACAGAGCTATTATAGAATGGTAAATGAGATTCTGCCGCTCTGCCTGCTCAGGCAGATTACCATGAATGGCCTGGGAACCTTCAGCAGGCCCCAGGCTGTTATGGTAACTGATCGTTGTTCCTTTATTTAACTGCGGGGGCTTCAATTGGAAGGCAGAGGGAGGCGGCTCACTAACTCCACAGATGCAACAATTCCTATTGAATGCGGCATCTGAGGGATTAAATGACCAGTTCTTGCATCATCACCGATCCCGATCATTACGGCCAGGTGCCTTCTGTATTATATAGCCGGCACCTTCCATGTATGGAGCAGGTTCAACACAGCAGCTCACTCCATACAAGCCCTCAGCCACTATGATGTACAGGTACGTCACGGCGGCTATAGGGGTTAGGGGTTTGCCCATTTCAGACATTAATGGCATATCACTAGGATTTGCCATCAATGTTAGAAAGGCGTGGGTCCTACCTCTGGGAATGGGGGCCCCGAAGTTAAGGAGAGCACACAGCAAAAGTGTGCTCTACATTTACTGCCATGGAAGTCCCATAGCGATGAATCAAGAGCACTCTGCGCATTGATGTCCATCTCTCCAATCGCCACAGTGGGACTGCCGGAAATAGCTGAACCAGCGTTCAGCTATTTTTGGATGTCCCATACAGATGAACGGAGGGTGGCTGCGCTTGCGCGTTGTGCTCTCCTTCGCTTTAAGAAAGATGGTGCCTTTACCTTTCTGACATTGTTGCCATATGCTAACAATATGCCATCAATGTCTGAGATGAGAAAACCCCTCTAATTCTAAATTTCTAACCAACTTCAGGGACTGAGAGTGGAAAGTGCATTGTGAATGCCCTGCCTTGGTCACCAAAAAAGTTTGTCCTGCTCCTGAGATATCAGCCCTTGGTGCTCAGCTGAAGGTAACAGGAGCGGAGAGTGGAAATACTGTAAATATGTCTGACAACATCACGACAGCCTTCTCATCTCCGTTGGCAGATCTCTTTCACCACTGGATCCCTATTGACTGCAGTCGAGTCCAGTAAGGATTCAACCGATTTCCTCTATAAATGCTGGGTTTCAACCGGACATAAACCGTTGCACTGCTGGACCTCATTACAGTCAATAGCGATCCGGCGTTGAAGTTGGGGATCCAGCAAAGTGCTGAAACAGCGTGCCGGATCTGCAAATGGGGATGTGAACGAGGCCTAGTACAATATGTGAACAGCTAGTTGGGCAATCTGAAGTCTTCTCATTCTCCTCCATGTGAGTGTCATGTTGCATAGATCTTTAATATATATGCAAATATCAATAGTCGAAATATTTGCTTTAGAAATTCACATTGTTCTCTTGCTATTTGTACTGCTCGACTTGTGAGTAAAAAGTATTTTTTTTTTTGTAAAGTAGCATTAAAGATAACCTGTCACTATGAAAATGCAATGCAATCTAGAGGCAGCATGTTAAAGAGCTGGAGGAGCTGACTTCTAAGCAAAGAGCAGAGGACTAAATAAATAAATGACATTTTACTATATATTAATCTGCTCGGCTCCTCCGCTTTATAACATGCTGCCTGCAGATTGCACTGCATTTCATGGTGACAGGTTCCCTTCAAGATGAAGGCCACATGTACAAGTCTTTCCACAATGGTTCATTTTATTTCCTGGAAGGTCACTGGTAAATGAATTATGTCCCTTGAAGCAAGATGTGTCCAATGTACAAAGCATATTGTGGAGATTATATTGGTGAAGAAAAATGGAGTTGGCATTGTACCTTGTCCATGATATAGCAATCAGTTTCTGATGAAAGGATTTTTGTTTTATTAGGAGAAGCGGGTTCCATGTTTATGTACATGGAAAACATGAAGTTGTGCCTAGATTGGCCAAAAGCATTATGTTGGTGTCAGCTTGTTAGACATGGATGGTCCTGGTACAAGGCATTCCCAGATGGGAACATCTGCTTTCCATTTGTGCAATGAAAGATCTAAAACTAAAAAACATGGCTGGCAAGCAGAGCATTGGAACTTGCAATTGAACAATTGAGTTTTACATGTGGATAAGTACAATTGAAATCACGACCGCGTCCGTTTTGCGGACCGCAAACCACTGATATGCAAAACATGGACACTGTCTGTGTGCACTCCACATCTTGACTTCAATGGGTCCGTGATCCACATGATGCAGTGAAGTGCAGTGGCCGCATGGACCCTGAAAACACATGGAAGAGCTCCTGTGTGCTTTTGGGTCCATACGGCCGACCCGCAAAAGATAGGACTGTCCTATCTTTGACTGCAAAATGCAGACCCATTGAGGGGCAGTGAGTAAATGGGGAAGAGCTAGTTTAGTTAACATGATAAGCCTGCCTAAAAATATGTATTTTTAAGGCACGTTTAAAGTTATGGAAGTTGGAAACTGACCTGAATGTCAAGGGCAGTGGTTTTCAGAGCGCTGGTGCAACTTGAGAAAGGCAGAAGTTCAAATTATGGAGTATGTTAAAGGGGTTCTCCGGGAATTAAGAAAATAAAAATACTTAAATATTACATCATTATAAATATATTACCAAATGTCCAGCGAGCAATCATTAGGAAAATGGCCGCCATCCTACTAGTCCACACAAAACCTGTCCTAATTACACAGGAGGACAAGTAACGGTACTTTCACACTTGCGTTGCCGGATTCCGGCAGGCAGTTCTGTCGCCGAAACTGCCTGCCAGATCCGGCAATCTATATGCAAACGGAAACCATTTGTAGATTGATCCGGATGCGGATCCGTCTCACAAATGCATTGCAATACCGGATCCGTCTCTCCAGGTTCTCATCCGGGAAAACGGATGCAGTATTTATCTTTTTCACATTTTTAAAGGTCTGTGCATGCGCAGATTGCAAAACCAGATCCGTTTTTCCAGAACACTTGGGGCCGGATCCGGCATTAATGCATTACGGCAAGTGTTCAGGAATTTTGGACGGAGAAAATACCACAGCATGCTGCGGTATTTTCTCCATCCAAGAACCGTACAGTGACTGAATTGAAGACATCCTGATGCATACTGAACGGATTGCTCTCCATTCAGAAGGCATTAGGATAAATCTCATCAGTTTTTTTCCGGTATTAAGCTCCTAGTATGGAACTCAATACCGGAAAAGTTTAACGCAAGTGTGAAAGTACCATTAAAGAGCTGCGACATCTTCCTCTCTTACTTGTCAGGGATTAAGATCCTGAATACAGTTTAATATGATCTTCTGCTGAATCTCTGTAGGAACGGAGTTCTTTAGGAGACTTGAAGTACAGAGAGAATAGTGGGGGTTTATATAATGAGCAGCAGCACTTGTATGCAGTCTCCATTACCACAGACCCACATTACCTGTCCTGTCCGTCCTCTTTGTACTTCATGTCTCCTCATGAACTCCATTCCTGCAGAGATTCAGCTGAAGATCTTATCATCTGTATTCTGGATCATAATTCCTGACAAGCAGAGCAGAGAGGAGGACGAGGCAGCTCTTTACCTCAGTGTTGTAAAGTAACTAGTCCCCCTGTGTGATTAGGACAGGTTTTGTGTCTAATAGGACTGTGGCCATTTTATTTCTCCTAATAATTGCTCCCCAGACAAAATGAACCATTATAAATAATTAAATGTATTTGGGAATATATTTATACTAAAGTAATATTTAAGTATTTTCATTTTCTTAATTCCCGGAGATAAAAATAAGGTTGGATATGTAGGGAGGTGCAGGACTGTGGAGAGGTTTGTGGGTGAGAATGAGAAGCTTAAACTGTACTCTGTGTTGGATAGGAACCAGGGAAGTGACTGGCCCAGGCTAGAGGCATATGTGTAATGGTTGGACAAAAAGATGAGCCTGGCTTTTGCATTTAAGATAGACTGCAGGGGGGAAAGCTTAGTGAGGGGAAGACCAGTTAGTAATGAGTTACAGTCAAGAATAATTCGAAACAACAAGAGTTTTGGCTGTTTGCACCGTGAGAAAAGGGCGGACTCTGGAGATGATATGAGCATGCCAGTGATTAAATATAAGAAACAAATGGAAGATCTGAGTCAAGCAAAACAGCCAGCATGCTGCCCAGGAGTTATGATAGTAACACAAACTGAAATAAAAATATCAGGTTTAGGTAGGTTAGTAGATGGGGGAAAGACAAGAAGTTCCATTTTTGAGAGATTTAGTTTCATGTGGAGAAAAAACATGATTTTAGACACAGCAGACAGTCATTGGTGTTTTGTAGTACTGCTAGATTGATGTTATAGGAAGAGGTATATAGTTGGGTGTAATCAACACACAGATGGTACTGAAAACCAAATCTGCTGATGGCCTGTCCAGTAGAGGCTGTGTAGAGAGAACAGAGGAGAGGACCTAGGACTGAACCATGAGGAGCAAGAGGAAAAGGAGAGGAAGTAGAGACAGCAAATAACACACTGAAAAAACAGCCAGAGATATAGAAAGAAAACCAAGTGAGAGCAGTGTCCTCGAAGCCAATAGAGTGGCACATACTAAGGAGAAGTTTGTGGTCCACAATAGTGAATGCTGAAGAGAGATCCAGAAGAATGATTAATTAGAGAGTAGTCGCTATTCCTTTTCGCTGTCATGAGATCATTAGACACTTTGGCAAGGGCAGCTTCTTTTGAGTGTAGAATGTGAAAGCCTGATTGTAAGGGGGTCAAGAAGAGAGTTACCAGAGAGTTATCTTATTAGGTGAGAGTAGATCAGATGTTCCAGGAGTTTAGAGATGAAGGTTACATGATTGGTGTGGGTCCAACCTTTAAAACAGCCATTATAATGGGTATAAATTAACTGTGGTCCCTTTAGCCTTTTCCTTGCACATTAACACACTTGACCACCACCTTTGCAGGGATGGAGCAGCTGTACCCAACCAGCATTGCATCTCAGCTCTGAGGATTGGTGGAGGTTGCAGCTGTCCTAATGACTCTTCACTTACTATAATAGGAATAACATCACATTGATACCATTAAAGGGGTTGCCGATTGGGTAAAGACTTTTTACAAACGGCTCAGAATATGTTAAAAAAAAGAAGCTATGCTCACCTCATTAATCCACTGCTTGAGGCGGGTCAGTGCATTGGAAGTACAGACCAGCAGGATACCCTGGAAGCATCAGAAAGGTACTGGCAGGGGATTAGTGCGTGAGTATTATTATTATTTTTTTTTAAGTAATTGGAACTTTTGTAAAACATTTTTACTTGCTGAAAAAACCCTATAACAGTGCTTTCAGAGTACTCTCTGGTAAACAGTGCCAGCATAGTGCTGCCATGATTTTAGTTAGTGTACATGTTAATTTGTGTTTAACTTAACAGTATACCTTTTATAGGGATCAGTGCACTTTTTTTCTGTTACATAGCTCTAAATCGGTGGCTACCGTTCACATGACTATGGAGGTACATGACAAAATTCTGTTTGCTGGCAGCTTCCACAAGGGGGAGCTCACTGGGTGCCTATATACAGCACCCATTAAAATGGGACCATTATAATACCTTTGGAGCAAGCCCTGCCAGCAGCCTTTGTGGGAGTTTTGTCTGAGAGATCGACCTGAGATTTCCAGACAAGTATCATGTAAAGAAGTGGACTCCAGTCTATATATTCCTGTACTGCTCTAGTTAATGTTCAATTATAGTAAGGTTTTGGTAGTTAAACTAAAGAGAAATGTCCTTATACTTCTTGCAGTTTTACCATTCAATTATCCATGTACCAGAAAAAGTCTTAGCACAGTGCAGTAAACAACTGAGCTTATTTAATAAAGGAAATTATTTGTTGGATTTTATGTTGAACCTCATACAGGTATGAGTGTATTTCTTTTCTTTTCAAAATTCTTTTTATTGTCATTTTAAGTGTGTATATATAGCAGTAACATCAGCAGTAAACAGGTTGCCAAATGAAATTACAGTGATAAGATACAAGCATAAGCATTAAAACTAGTGGTATCAAGACATCAAGACCTCATTGAGCAAAGGCTATAAGGATTCAACAAATCATACTTAAGTGCAGATAAATGGATTATGACTAAACTCAAGTCATCAGTGAACAATGCTGTAAAGTTACAACTTAACCAATAGCTTACCGACAGTAAACCTTTTTTTCCAAAGAAGGGAAGGCTAGGAACACAGGGAGTAGGTGGGGGTCAGGGTTGGATTATCAATATCTCATTATAGCCAGTTTTTTATGGTAAGGCTCAGTTCCGTCATCCAATGAATAAGAGAGAGGGAGTGAGAGGGCAATACCACCACTGGTAGCAATGTGTGGATGGGGGCGACATAAGTAACTATAGGCCTCAAAGTGTCTGTATTTAGCCCAAGGACAACAAGTATTCTGAAAGAGAATATGCGATCTGGACTCCCGTATTGCCAGTTCTTCTAAACCAGGGATGCTCAACTTGCGGCCCTCCAGCTGTTGTAAAACTACAACTCCCACCATGCCCTGCTGTTGGCTGATAGCTGTAAGCTGTCCAGGCATGCTGGGAGTTGTAGTTTTTCAACAGCTGGAGGGCCGCAGGTTGAGCATCCCTGTTCTAAATGATATAAAGAGTCCACCTTTCCCAACCACTGCAAAAGTGTAGGTGGCAAGTCCGCCTTTCACAGTGTAGGAATCATAATTCTAGCAGCGGCTAGGAGGTGTCTAGTTAATCTTAGTTTCCCCTTGGGGATTTTGTTTGGAAAGAGGTGTAATAGGCAGATCTCAAGTAGTAGGGGTAGATTTAAACCAGTGATTAAATTGATCTGTGCTAAAACAGACCTCCAGTATGAGGTGATGAGAGGGCAGGTCCACCATAAGTGGAAATACGTGCCCAAGTGCTGGTCACATCTCCAGCAGTTAGGGTTGTAGTTTGGATTATATTTGTGTAATAGCACTGGAGTGAGGTGCCACCTGGTCAATATTTTATAACCGCTCTCTTGCATTCTCACACATTTAGAGGTCTGTTTAAGTGCCAGATAGATTTTTTGTAAATCTTCTTTTGAGAACTTTCTCTTAAGGTTGCACTCGCAGGCTCGGATATAAGAGTGCTCGGTATCTATAGGTGGAGACAGGACAAGCTTGCAGAGAGTCGAGACTACCTTTCTAGGTGTTTTTAATTGGGCAAGAAGGGATTCAAACTGTGTTGCAGGTCCACATAGGTCTTTAGATAATAGTAGCTGTTTGAAGGAGAGAATGAACTTGTTATATAGTAGCGGTGATAGAGATGGGCAGTTAAGTAATTTGGTGAGTGTAGTGAGAGAATGGATTGTGCCATCTAAAATTAGGAGGTTGATAGTGGTATTGTTATTTTTATTCTCGTTATTTTTAATCCCGTTCGGTATTGTGTTATTATGCGCACAGTCGGAGCTATATAGTAAGTCTCTAACTTGTAATAATGGGGAAGGGTAAGGGGAGCATATTGAGCGAACTTTGCACAGATTCCATATTCGTCTGGTCTGATTTGTGAGTAAGTTGTATGAATTGGTATGTGGAAAGCT
Organism: Bufo gargarizans; assembly: GCF_014858855.1. Lineage (NCBI taxonomy): Eukaryota > Metazoa > Chordata > Amphibia > Anura > Bufonidae > Bufo > Bufo gargarizans. The sequence goes on along the minus strand of NC_058085.1, from coordinate 146,545,989 downwards.
AGTTTGATCAGAGAATACACAGTGTCTGAATAGGAGTCCTGTCTCTTCTATACGGACCCAGAGCTTATGAGGGGGACATCTGATCCAGTCAACAATTCTATTCAGATGGACTCCTTGGACAAATATTTGTGGGGAGGGTAAGTCAATTCCGCCATACTTCTGTGGAAGTTGGAGTGTAGAGTATTTATTCTAGGTTTCTTGCAATTCCATATATACAGGTCCTTCTAAAAAAAATTAGCATATTGTGATAAAGTTCATTATTTTCTGTAATGTACTGATAAACATTAGACTTTCATATATTTTAAATTCATTACACACAACTGAAGTAGTTCAAGCCTTTTATTGTTTTAATATTGATGATTTTGGCATACAGCTCATGAAAACCCAAAATTCCTATCTAAAAAAATTAGCATATCATGAAAAGGTTCTCTAAACGAGCTATTAACCTAATCATCTGAATCAACTAATTAACTCTAAACACCTGCAAAAGATTCCTGAGGCTTTTAAAAACTCCCAGCCTGGTTCATTACTCAAAACCGCAATCATGGGTAAGACTGCCGACCTGACTGCTGTCCAGAAGGTCATCATTGACACCCTCAAGCAAGAGGGTAAGACACAGAAAGAAATTTCTGAACGAATAGGCTGTTCCCAGAGTGCTGTATCAAGGCACCTCAGTGGGAAGTCTGTGGGAAGGAAAAAGTGTGGCAGAAAACGCTGCACAACGAGAAGAGGTGACTGGACCCTGAGGAAGATTGTGGAGAAGGACCGATTCCAGACCTTGGGGGACCTGCAGAAGCAGTGGACTGAGTCTGGAGTAGAAACATCCAGAGCCACCGTGTACAGGCGTGTGCAGGAAATGGGCTACAGGTGCCGCATTACCCAGGTCAAGCCACTTTTGAACCAGAAACAGCGGCAGAAGCGCCTGACCTGGGCTACAGAGAAGCAGCACTGGACTGTTGCTCAGTGGTCCAAAGTACTTTTTTTGGATGAAAGCAAATTTTGCATGTCATTCGGAAATCAAGGTGCCAGAGTCTGGAGGAAGACTGGGGAGAGGGAAATGCCAAAATGCCTGAAGTCCAGTGTCAAGTACCCACAGTCAGTGATGGTCTGGGGTGCCATGTCAGCTGTTGGTGTTGGTCCACTGTGTTTTATCAAGGGCAGGGTCAATGCAGCTAGCTATCAGGAGATTTTGGAGCACTTCATGCTTCCATCTGCTGAAAAGCTTTATGGAGATGAAGATTTCATTTTTCAGCACGACCTGGCATCTTCTCACAGTGCCAAAACCACTGGTAAATGGTTTACTGACCATGGTATTACTGTGCTCAATTGGCCTGCCAACTCTCCTGACCTGAACCCCATAGAGAATCTGTGGGATATTGGGAAGAGAAAGTTGAGAGACGCAAGACCCAACACTCTGGATGAGCTTAAGGCCGCTATCGAAGCATCCTGGGCCTCCATAACACCTCAGCAGTGCCACAGGCTGATTGCCTCCATGCCACGCCGCATTGAAGCAGTCATTCCTGCAAAAGGATTCCCGACCAAGTATTGAGTGCATAACTGAACATAATTATTTGAAGGTTGACATTTTTTGTATTAAAAACACTTTTCTTTTATTGGTCGGATGAAATATGCTAATTTTTTTAGATAGGAATTTGGGGTTTTCATGAGCTGTATGCCAAAATCATCAATATTAAAACAATAAAAGGCTTGAACTACTTCAGTTGGTGTGTAATGAATCTAAAATATATGAAAGTCTAATGTTTATCAGTACATTACAGAAAATAATGAACTTTATCACAGTATGCTAATTTTTTTAGAAGGACCTGTATTTAAAGAAAATCTTGTCCAATGTGGAATAGAAAATGTTGGGGATATGTTTAGGGAGTGCTTGTAGTAGATATGTTATTTTTGGCCAGATGAGGCACTTAGCAATATTTTTACGTCCGAACCATGAGATATATGGTGTTGGCCAAGAGGATAAAGTTTTAAAAATCTTCTGTAATAATGGTGGGAAGTTATTTTTGTATAGGTTATTGGGCTCAGATGAGATTCTAATCCCTAGAAACTTGATTGTAGGTTGGGACTAGTCAAAGGGCCAAGTGGTAGATAAAGTGGTAGCTAAACGTTTGGGTGGGGAGATATTGAGAATTTGAGACTTATTCATGTTCACTTTGAAGTTAGATATTAGCCCAAATTCAAGGAAAAGTCGTTCCACAATGGGGAGCGAGTCTGACGGGTTGGTTACCATTAATAGGAGGTCATCTGCATACGCTGCCGCTTTGTGTTCCCCTGCACCACATGTCTTCCCTTGTATACGGTCACCTTGTCTTATTTTTTGTAGTAATGTTTCCATTGTTAGCACAAAGAGTAGGGGAGAAATTGGGGATCCCTGTGGGGTACCGTTAGAAATGGGGAACACAGGTGACAGCACATCATTGACCCTCACTTTGGCGGTGGGATCTGTGTACATGGTAAAGATGGCAGCAATGAACATGGGTGGGATTCCAAAAGCGGCTAATGAGGCTTTAAGGCAGGGCCAGTCTACTCGGTCGTATGCCTTTTCGGCATCAGTACTCAACAGTATTAAAGGTTTGGCTGAAGATTTTGCGTGGGCTATGAGCTGTATGACTCTGTATATATTATCTTTCCCTTCCCTACCAGGCACAAAACCTACAGTACTTGATCTGGAGAAATAAGAGAGGGGAGGGTAGTTTGTAATCTTTGAGCTAGAATTTTTGCAAATAGCTTTAGGTCAACATTAAGTAAAGAAATGGGGCGGTAGTTGCTGCATAACATTGTGTCTTTGCCTTCTTTATGAATGATAGAGATTTGCACTGCGAGTATCTGTTTATGGAAGGGAACCCCAGATAATGCTGAGTTATATAGCTTGCTAAGGTATGGAAGCAAGGTTTCAGAGCATGTGGAATATTAAAAGGAAACTAAAAAGACAGGGTGGCATTAGCAGGAGGTGCTCAAACCCACATGCAGTCATGCATATATACAGGGGAGCAAATCCTGCACTTGTGGCCCGTTGCTAATGGCGATCCCCAGCAAAATGCATACGGTGGAGGATGCCCGCGGCGAACCACAAGTACCACAATAGACATCTCACACAAGGTAACAAGTGCGTATGTCATAATCAATATAACAATATAACAAAACAATAACAAATACAGGTGCACTCTGCAGTCTCACTAAACCCTCAAACTGATTTTAAAATTGAGAGATTAGTCAACATGTCCTAACATGTCTAAGCCCGGGCACCACGTCAAGGTTTCTCAAGTAGCCGGAGACCTAACACTCTCCTACCTGAGCCGTATGGGCGATACCAGGAGCCAGTGGGCAAATTACAGGAGCATGAGGCCGACTCACAAACAGCTCACCAGTTATCTCCAGCATGTAACCATGCTTGCAATGGGAGGAGGGGGGAGTCTGCGAGTCCCACTCAAGACTGACTGATATGGCCCAGGCCTCACAGGTGCACCTAAGGCTACTTTCACACTAGCGCTTGATCGGATCCGTTCTGAACGGATCCGATCATATTAATGCAGACGGAGGCTCCGTTCAGTACGGATCAGTCTGCATTAATAATTTAGAAAAATTTCTAAGTGCGCAAGTAGCCTGAGCGGATCCGTTCAGACTTTCAATGTAAAGTCAATGGGGGACGGATCCGCTTGAAGATTGAGCCATATGGTGTCATCTTCAAGCGGATCCGTTCCCATTGACTTACATTGTAAGTCTGAACGGATCCGCTCGCCTCCGCACGGCCAGGCGGACAGCTGAACGCTGCAAGCAGCGTTCAGCTGTCCGCCTGGCCGTGCGGAGGCGAGCGGAGCGAAGGCTTAACGCCGCCAGACTGATGCAGTCTGAGCGGATCCGCTCCATTCAGACTGCATCAGGGCTGGACGGAGGCGTTCGGGTCCGCTTGTGAGCTCCTTCAAACGGAGCTCACGAGCGGACCGACGAACGCAAGTGTGAAAGTAGCCTAAATGTGGCCTGTAGATGGAAAACAGGCACATTTAAATTGGAGTTTATACACCTCCAGGAATCTATATATACAAACTAAAAAGACTGGGTGGCATTAGCAGGAGGTGCTCAAACCCACATGCAGTCGTGCATATATACAGGGGTTCAGATCAGTTAAGGGGTTCAGATCCACGCTAAAATTGCCGCCCAGGATTAGAGTGCCTTCTGTGAATTGGGAGAGTCTTTTGAGGACTCCTAGAAGCCAGGGGATCTGTTCTTTATTATAAATTCCCTACTGTGAACATAGTGTTGCCTTTTATAAAGAGGTAACGACCTTTAGACTACACATCTCTTCACCTCAGAGAAGAGAACATTTTTGCTAACCCCTATGCTGACCCCTTTTGATGCGCCACTATTGGAGCCCCGAGTACCAGTGAGAGAAATATTGTCTGTTCATAGTAGGAATGCTTGTATTCTTAAAATGTAAGCATATGTCAGCTTTATTTTTTTTTAAAAGAAAGTATATCACCAGACCTCTCTTGGATGGGGAATTGAGACCTCTAACATTGTAAGAGACTATGTTAAGGCGTGTCATCTATATGGACCATTTTAGGTGACTACCTCTTGAAGCTCATCAAGAGAATGCCAAGAGTGTGCAAAGCAGTAATCAAAGCAAAAGGTGGCTACTTTGAAGAACCTAGAATATGACATATTTTCAGTTGTTTCACTTTTTTGTTGTGTATATAATTCCACATGTGTTAATTCATAGTTTTGATGCCTTCAGTGTGAATCTACAATTTTCATAGTCATGAAAATAAAGAAAACTCTTTGAATGAGAAGGTGTGTCCAAACTTTTGGTCTGTACTGTATGTACCCCTATGTATATAATATATGCATATATATATTATAGGTGGGCTTATTGTGCCTGCCCCCTATATGTATGTCATGTCCATTCATATATGTTTATTGATGTGCCTCAAGCATCTATAAACATATATGGGCACAAGAATTATGGCCAATCTCCCCTGCTCAATGCGCCTGCTGGGGAAGGGGGGGGGAGTGGAGGAGACCGACAGTTGGACAATTATTTCCAGCGTCAGCCTCTCCAAAGGACAGAGGATCAATACGATCCTCTGCCCTTTATCACCATTTCCAGCAGTGCCAGAGATGGTGCGCCTAACAGGGACATGGGAACAAAGAGTTCCCATGCCCCTGTGGATGGCTGACCTCCGGCGCTGTAATTACAGCGCCGGAGGTGTGCGTCCGCTCCACAGGCGGGAGGATCAAAGGATTCCCCCGCCTGGAAGCGCGCTCCGAGATGCGCGGGCCGGCGCAGTGATGTCATATCACCGCGCCGGCCCACATGTTCAGGCCGGCGGCGCGCATGCAATGGTGGGACAAAAGCGGGCGCCGCCAAGCTTAAATAGGCCGGCGGCGCTACGTCATATCACCGCGCCGCCCCACGTGTTCAGGCCAGCAGCGCGCATGCGCGCGGCGGCAATGGTGGGACAAGAGCGGGCGCCGCCAAGCTTAAATAGGCCGGCGGCGCTACGCTCAGTAGGCAGGTAAGACCACCAGGAGCAGGAAGAAGCATCCCCTGGACAAACGAGCCCCCCTGGACAACGAGCATACCACCGCTGAGTATCGCTTTATTAGCTGTTATTAAGCCTTTGGTGCCCTACCCTATACCACCAACGATCCCCTGCCATATTTACCCTTACCTTCCCCCGCATTCCCTGATTCCCCTGCATTAACCCTTACACCACCAACGGACCCTAATTCCCCTGTGTTCCCCTATAGCACCTGCTTCCCTTGGTTTACCCCTAATCCCCCTATAACCCGTGTTAACCCTTACCTTCCCCTGCAGCTCATTTACCCTTACCCCCTGAACCCTTGGTAACCCTTACCTTCCCCTGCCCTGAGACTAATTCCCCTGTGTTCGCCCAGGATCCCTCATATCCCCTGCTACCCTGGTATTGCCTTTGTGCTTCTACCCCTGATACCCCTTCACGGCTGCCCTGCTCACCCCAGCAGCAGCAGTGTCCGTATTAACCCCTTGTTATTCCCCGTAGGGATAGTATATTGACAGGATTGGGTGGGCGGCTGGTAAAGTCTATGTATGTGTATTATTGTAATTGTAGTTAGATTCTGGGGAGGAATTGGGACTGTGTTAGAGTAGTTAGAACCGTATTAGTGTGTTGTTATAGTGTGTGTACTTATATTGTACTTATATTGCTGTGTGCTGCTATAAATACATATATATATTCCCTTGATATAGATATATATAGTTATAATCAAATATATTATACTGTGACGTTTTACATTGTGCACCAGTCACTTTACATGTATCAGGAGTTAGGTTAAGGGACACATATGCCAACGTTACGAGTAGGAAGTTTTCATCCTGCTAATGAAATAGTTAGGCTGTTTGTGTTCCTTTTATACTCTGATCATGACCAACATGGATTGATTATATAATTGATGTGACGCTGAAGATGCCAATTTCAACATTGGATACTTGAATCCTTTATTAATATAGTGGTTTGTTAACCCCTTTTTTAATCTTCAATAAAATATATTCATATGGAATTATAGATACTCTTTGGGTTGCTGTTTTATGTTATTATCGAGTATTCCGGTCACGTGTGACCATAGTAGCAGCTGACCTTGTTGTGTAATAATGTGACGTATAGTGTGTTAATAAATACGTTTTATTTAAGCACAGCGTGTAGTCTTTTGTAGTAGTAAGGCGCCGCAGCAATAGCCGCAGGTAGTTGAGTGTAGATTAAGGCAATCAGTAGTGATTTGTTGTGTATTTAGGCATAAATAGGCCTATTTATGAATATTAATTATTGAGATTTGCATAAAAAAATCTATAATTAATACTCATAAATAGGCGTGAGTCGTCTAGTGATGACTCCGCCTATTTATGCCTAAATACACAACAAATCACTACTGATTGCCTTACTCTACACTGAACTATCTGAGGCTATTGCTGCGGCGCCTTACTACTACAAAAGACTACACGCTGTGCTTAAATAAAACGTATTTATTAACACACTATACGTCACAGTATAATATATTTGCTTATAACTATATATACAGTATATCTATATCAAGGGAATAGATATATATATTTATAGCAGCACACAGCAATATAAGTACACACACTATAACAACACACTAATACGGTTCTAACTACGCTAACACAGTCCCAATTCCTCCCCAGAATCTAACTACAATAACAATAATACACATACATAGACTTTACCAGCCGCCCACCCAATCCTGTCAATATACTATCCCTACGGGGAATAACAAGGGGTTAATACGGACACTGCTGCTGCTGGGGTGAGCAGGGCAGCCGTGAAGGGGTATCAGGGGTAGAAGCACAGAGGCAATACCAGGGTAGCAGGGGATATGAGGGATCTTGGGGGAACACAGGGGAATTAGTCTCAGGGCAGGGGAAGGTAAGGGTTACCAAGGGTTCAGGGGGTAAGGGTAAATGAGCTGCAGGGGAAGGTAAGGATTACCAAGGGATATAGGGGGATTAGGGGTAAACCAAGGGAAGACGGGTGCTATAGGGGAACACAAGGGAATTAGGGTCCGTTGGTGATGTAAGGGTTAATGCAGGGGAATCAGGGAATGCAGGGGAAGGTAAGGGTAAATATGGCAGGGGATCGTTGGTGGTATAGGGTAGGGGAATAATATATATTGTTGGTGGTATAGGGAGGGTAACACCAAAGGGTTAATAACAGCTAATAAATCGATACTCAGCGGTGGTATGCTCGTTGTCCAGGGATGCTTCTTCCTGCTCCTGGTGGTCTTACCTGCCTACTGAGCAGGCGCGCCGCCGGCCTGAACACGTGGGCCGGCGCGGTGATATGACGTAGCGCCGCCGGCCTATTTAAGCTTGGCGGCGCTCGTTTTTGTCCCACCATTGCCGCTGCCCGCATGCGCGCCGCTGGCCTGAACACGTGGGTCGGCGCGGTGATATGACATCACCGCGCCGGCCCACGCATCTCGGAGCGCGCTTCCAGGCGGGGGGATCCTTTGATCCTCCCGCCTGTGGAGCGGACGCACACCTCCGGCGCTGTAATTACAGTGCCGGAGGTCAGCCATCCACAGGGGCATGGGAACTCTTTGTTCCCATGTTCCTGTTAGGCGCACCATCTCTGGCGCTGCTGGAGATGGTGACAAAGGGCAGAGGATCGTATTGATCCTCCGTCCTTTGGAGAGGCCGACGCTGGACATAATTGTCTAACTGTCAGTCTAAGTGGATAAATGGCACCACTGCGAATAAGCGCCGTGGAAGCTGCAGATCACCATGCCCCATTGATGTGAGAGGCAAACGTCGGCTATGAAGGTGCACAAGAGTGGACCAACATGCTACAATGGAACAGCTCACGGCCAAAATAAACAGTTCAGTGAACCCTACTGTGTATAGAGCTCTGAAACAGTCGGATGGTCACTGCACCTCCCCTAAAGAAGTTGCATAGGCACAAAAGGGTTCAATCTTTGTAACAGTATCAGAATTGGACCTCAGCTGATTGGCAAAGGGTTGCCTTTTCCAACGAGTCATGTTTTCTGATTCTTTGAGCAGACGGATATTGGCGTGTCAGCCCAAAAACATCAGAGAATAGACACCCTGCAGCCATTGCTGGAAGAACACAAGCTGGTGGTGGCGGTTTTATGGTCTGAGGAATGCTTTCATGGTATTATTCCCTGAGACCACTCATCTATGGGAAAGGCATTCTCAACTGACTTGGGTATGAAATGAATCCATCCTTGCAGATAGACCCATACATGCTGATTGTCTTCCCTGGGGTGGATGAGATCTTCCAGCAATAAATGTCCGACATTGGTTGGAAGGGCATGACCAAGACTTCCAAGTGCTACCCCAGCCCCCTAATTCCCCAGACTTGAAAACACTTTAACATCTGTGGGACCACCTTGATCTTTGCGTGCGTTCTATGGATCCTCCACCATGCACCCTCCAGTAGCTGTGGGCTGCACTGCAGTCAGCATGGCTCCAGATACCTGTGACAACCTACTAGGACCTTATTGAGTCACTCCCAGCCTGTCTAGCTGCTGTCTGTACTGCACACGGCAGTTACCCTGGATAATAGCTGGTGGTCATAATTATGGGACTCCACTGTGTAGCATGGCACTCACCATAAAAGTGGTATCTTTATTCAATAATCTTCATAAAAACATCATAACATAATTAATGCGCTTCTGTCTGGAAGAAGCGTCTTGTGGATTTGAGAGCAGGAGCTATATGAAGCCCAGGAATCGTGTTATGCTGGTTTTAGGATTATTGAACAAAGGGATCAAATTAAGATACTGGAGAGGATTTATCATCTCCCTGCACTATTTTTGTGGAATAAAAAAAGTCGCAAACATCGTGTTTGAGACTTTTTAAACACCACTTGTGATACATTTTGTTGCAGGTGGCGTTTCTATGCTGCCTTTGCCTCTTGAAAGGGGGCATGGTGCCAGTGCGTCAGCCCCATTTATCTTCTTTTGTGCCTGTTTTCAGAGGCAAATAAAGACAAATCTTTGGTGTGGTAGATTTTATTCTGGTGTATAGCCTGCTGGGTGATGCGCCTAATAGATCACGAGGCCTGCGCCTCTTTATAACTGAGGCACTATGTTCTTCTGAATTATTTATTTGAATGTATTTCACTAAAGTTCCTAATGAACTATAAAACAAACAATAAACTAGTTACATCGAACATTAATTAATCATTGCTAAAAATATTGGCTGGTGTTAGGAAATTTAGTGAAATAAATTAAAATTAAATTAAAATAAAATTATCAAGGGAGACATGATCTTTACTTCATCTGAATAAAGATACTGGGTAGAATTATCAAAACTGGTGTAAAGGAAAACTGGTTTAGTTGCCCATAGCAACCAATGAGATTCCACCTTCCATTTTTCAGAGCTCCTTGGTTGCTTTACACCAAACCCCCCAAACCGTTTTTATGCCATACCGTTATACTATGGGGAGGATTTATCACTCTCATACATCACTTCTTCAGCTCAAAAAACCATTGCACCTAAATCCGGGTAGAAGTGGCGTTTGTACACCACTTTGCCACTTCGTCTTCTTCACCACTTCTTCTTGGCCTCGGCACATTTAACCTCTTTATTCCGGTTTTCTGGCGTAAGTGATGACTGAAATCTGTACCACTTATGAGCTGGCATAGATTTCAGTCTAGAGCAAGGAGTCCTAGAGGATGCGCTTCATTTATGAGGGGTGAGCCTTATCATAAGTTAAAGGGAATCTATCACCCCAATTTTGGACCATTATCTACAGTAATACATGAGTAGTACTGTAGATACGGAGTCCAGATGACAATTTTTTTCCCCCCTGCCCCCTATTCTCCTGCTGTCAGCGCTTAGAGCTGCATTAAAATACATTGTCAGGACTGCTGTGCATGCACACAAGTCCTCTCCATTATGTTAGAACTGCATGTCATTCCTGACTGTATTTCAGTGCAGCTCTGAGCGCTGACAGTGGGAGGAACTGGGGGCAGTAGGAAAATAAAAAATAGTGATCTGGACTCCTTATACTTACTACTGACAGATTCCCTTTAAGCACATTCTCCACCAGAACAGGGGGAATATCAAGACCGTGTACAAACGGTCATTAGAGTGATAGATTTCCTATAAATGAGATGGGAATATCCACAATAAATGTCTGATTAATAGGGTCTGAACTCTAGAATCCACACTAATCTTTATTTGATATGCCATCATTTTATATTTATTGTTCAGGGATTTCACCCTTCCAAATCGCCTATTTAGTGTAAATTCGTTTTAGTGAAAATCGCTAAAAAACTAGTTTAACTGCATTCTGAAATTACGGTCTTATAGTACTGCTGGGTCAGAACAGCAAAAAAATAAATTTGTAATATTCACCTCGGCAGCTCCCGCTTTGACTCTTTATGGGTCTCTTGTCGGTCTTTACTTCCTGGTTCCTTTCGACACACAGGAAATGTCTGCTCAGTCATCGCTAGATGAGGTGGATCACCGCTGGGGCCAGTGATTGGCTGAGTGGTCACATTTTCTTTAGACGGCTGTGGGCAGGGTGCTTGTTTGGCTGACAGCTACGGTATTGCTTTTGTCTTCATCATACATTTCTTGATCTGCTGATTATGGCCATCTTTAGGCTGGATTCACACATGCAGGCCCAGATTTACTAATATGCCTGCACCAAACATCTGTCTAAAAACTGTCGCAATTTGGTGCATCTAGGGTTTCTACACCTTTTTCTGACTCGTTTGAGGGGTGGGGATTCACAGGAAATGGGCAGGACTAAAATGCTTCATTTTGCACCACAATTGCGCCACAAATCTGTCTCAAAGTAAGCCAACAAAAATAAATAAGAGTTTTAGAATTTTGCTGGATTTTATTGTTTATTGTAATCTCAGTTTTGCCCTTGTTATTTTTAGGTATTTCCCCGCTGTAGTGACAGTTAGATGCAGAAAATGCTTAGCGCTGCTGTTAGGCACACAGCCCGTTCTGTCAGGACTTGCTCCTCCTACGTTAAACAAGCACGGTATGTCAGCTTGCATGGTGTGAACATCCACTAATTATTTTTCTTTTTATGTTATCCTATTGTTGGCACTTCATGTTTCTTGTATTTGCTGTTTTATGCAACTAAAATGGGCAAAGCTTAAAGAGGTATTCCCATGTGGGACATTTATGTCATGTCCACAGGATGGGTGCTGGTCTCATTCTCTTCAAAAGCACATCAGAAATTAGCCAAATCTGCCCACTCTGCTATTTTCCTAGGTGCTATTGAAGTGAATGGAGAGAACTGTACATGTGTGCCCACGTCTCCATTCCCAGCCAGGCGTTATAAGGCCTTGTTCACTTTAATTCCTATCCCTTTATGATCCACACCGGATTTTAAAACTGCATCAGAAACCTGAACAAAACCTGATCATAATCTGAACATGTAAGTATACCCTAAGGACCCCCGCAATTTGATATTGATGACCTATTCTGAGGATAGGTCATCAATATTAAAAGCCCGGAGAACCCCTTTAACAAGGCAGAACAACTAAACTGAGTGCTTCTCAATAGTTTAATTAGGGTCTGCTGCAGCCTGTGTAGCCGTATGGTACTCAACTGCAGTACATGCTGTGTGGTCGCACCCTAAGGCCCCTTTTCACACGGGCGAGAATTCCGTGCGGGTGCAATGCGTGAGGTGAAAATCGCAGCATGCTCTATATTGTGCGTTTTTTCACGCAACGCAGGCCCCATAGAAGTGAATAGGGGTGCGAGAAAATCACAAGCATTCGCAAGCAAGTGCGGATGCGGTGCGATTTTCACACATGGTTGCTAGGTGACGATCGGGATGGGGACCCGATCTTTATTATTTTGCATTATAAAATGGTTATAAGAGAAAATAATAGCATTCTTAATACAGAATGCTAAGTAAATTAGGGATGGAGGGGTTAAAAAATAAATAGAAATTAAATTAAACTCACCTCATCCACTTGTTCGCTCAGCCCGACTCGTCTTCTTTCTTCTTCTTTGAGGACCTGGGAGGAAAAGGTGATTGACCATGTGATGAGCACAGTGACGTCACCAAAGGTCCTTTTCCTCCCAGGTCATGCTGAAACTGCAATCCAGGTCACTTTCCGCACAGAAAAAAAAATCTGCAAAGTGTACATGAGTTATTGTAATCTCATACAGTTTTCTGTTACTGTATTATATTACCCTGCCGTTTTTTCTGTATTGGAATCTGCACGGAAAATGTGCACATATTCTGCAACATGTAAAGGTAGCCTAAGGCCTCATGCACACGACCGTTGTTGTGTTCTGTTCTGCAAAATGAGGTTCCGTTCTTCCGTGATCCGTTTCCGTTTTTGTTTCCGTGTGTCTTTATTTTTGGAGGACCACCAGACATAAAGGAATGTAATAAAAAGACAGGTTTGCCATGCAAATGATAGGAAAAAAATGGACGCGGATTACAATCGTGTGTGCCTTCACGTTTTTTAGCGGTCCCATTGACTTGAATGGGTCCGCTAACCGTTTTCCACGAAAATAATAGGACAGGTTATATTTTTTTTGACGGACTGGAACCACGGATCACGGATGCGGATGGCAAACAGTGCATTAGCCGAGTTTTCAGCGGACCCATTGAAAATCAATGGGTCCGCAGAAAACGGCGCAACGGACACGGAATAAAACAACGGTCGTGTACATTAGGCCTTAGGGTGCTTTTACACTTTTTAGTGTTGATTTTCTGCACTTTTGTGTTCTTTGCTGTGTTTTTTGGTGCATTTGTTTTACACAGGACATACAAGCATTTTCTTTGCTCCTGGCATTTTTGTTAATTATGTGGCCTTTTTTTGCCTTTCTTGCTTCTTACAAAAAACACAACATGCTGTAGCTTTTGCCGTTTCAGCATTATAGGGGAGAAATGTCATAAAGAAAATGCTAGTGGTAAGACACACTATGGGTCATTTATTATAACTATACACCATTTTTCTGGCATAGTAAAGGACCAAAATTTAGGGCAATTGCTAGTTTGTGACCAAATGTGTCGGGTTTTCCGACACACTCATTTAACAATATGCATGCAACAAAACTGGTGTCCGTATGAGTAGATTCCTGTTCAAGTGCATTGACAGCAGAAGATACAACGGGAGGTGTGGTCGGATCTACTTATCTACTTCCAGTGGGATTTTTAGTAAGTAGTAAGGCTGCTGTGCACAACACCTGTCTTTAGTAAATGACCTGACCTGTGTACACCCCCCCCCCCCCCCCAAAAAAAAAAAAAACCTGGTGAAAAAAGCCAAAGACAAATTGATGTGTGTAAGGACCCTATTGGAGTAAACGAATGAAAGCAGCTTAGATATCTGGGTCACTACAGCTGTTTTTGGCTATTCTTTGCAATTCTCTGGTATTTTAGAACTTAATTACAGAGTTTAACGGAGCAGCAGAAAATTACAGTATGTAGATGACGACCTCACTGTCCTTCCTGTTGTCAGCTGGGCTTCGGCCTGACGATATAATGTTAATTGTTGGTCTAAGGGTGCTGCCACATGTCAGGTTTCTTGATGCAGTTTTCAAAGCCCAAATCAGGTGTGGATAGGAGAAAAAGTATCAAAAGGGTTTTCCAAGATTTTTATACTGATGGCCTATCTTCTGGATAGGTCATCAGTATCTGTTTGGGTCCAACACCCGGGACCCCCGCCAATCAGCTGTTTTAAGAAGGCACCGCCGCTGCCTTCTCGCGGTTTACCAAGCACAGCGGCATACATTGTGTAGCGGCTGTGCTTGGTATCGCAGCTCAGCACCATTCACTTGAATGGTGCTGAGCTGCTCCTAGGCTACGTGATCAATGAACGTGACATCACTGGCCTAGGAAGAACATAGAGAAGGCCGAGGTGCTCACAGGAGAGCTGCTGCCTTCTCAAACATCTGGTCGGCAGGGGTCCCGGGTGTTGGACCCCCACCAGATACTGATGACCTATTCAGAGGATAGGTCGTCAGTTAAAAAGTCTTGGAAAACCCTTTTAAGGGCAGATACTACTTCTCTTCTTTTTTAATCCATTCCTGGTTTTGGCTTCAACAACTGCATCAAAAAGCCTGAACACGTGGCAGCACCCTAAAACTGACATGTAATACATACAATGCAAATTGAAGAAGGTGGGATAGAACAAAACATTTTCCCACTGTAAAAGTCCACTCAGAAGTCCACTTCTTATTAAGAACTAGTCCTTAAAGGCCTTCTGCTATTTCTCAGCATGTTCAAGTATTTGAGCACATTTTATGATGAAGGGTGTAACCTTGTGCCTTGCCTGCTGCCTTCAAGTGGAAAGTAAATTCAGGAGTCGCTTGGGTGAGTTCATTGGTTTTTGGCAGGGTGTGTAGAAGTCTTATTTTTGGTATGTTGAGGCTCCTGGTCTGTCTGATGTAATAGGTTTGTGGTATGTGGAGAATAATCAAAGCAATATTTCAAAATGATAAGGTTTGTTTGCACAGGAGCAAGTAATTGTCCCTGATTTTTGCACTGTTCCAAGTTCATTTTTCTTTTTTCAGTAAAGTGCAGAATACCAGTCACCTCTCCAGACGTGTATGTTTTAGTAACTACTTGCATTTCCCCATGTAATAACAATTCTGGAGCATCTATTCTTATGAGTTTACGATGTACCATTCCTATATTATTCCTGAAATTATAAATGAAATACTAGAAGTTTGCTATGAAGTTCCAGATGGGTGTTACCAGTCTGACACTATTAAATCAGTGCTGCCAGTGTCAGACTGCACAGGGACTAACCTACTAAAGCCAGTGAATCTTTTTCTTTTAGACAATTTTGTTCAGAATGAGCAAGATTTTAAATGAATGAAAGTTATACTGAATCTTTTCACACAAAACGATAGTCAGGTCCATAAATATTGGGACATCAACACAATTTTAATATTATAGGCTCTATACACCACCACAATGGATTTGAAATGAAACAAACAAGATGTGCTTTAACTGCAGACTGTCATCTTTGATTTGAGGGTATATACATCCAAATCAGGTGAACGGTGTAGGAATTACAACAGTTTGCATATGTGCCTCCCACTTGTTAAGGGACCAGAAGTAATGGGACAGAATAATAATCATAAATCAAACTTTCACTTTTTAATACTTGGTTGCAAATCCTTTGCAGTCAATTACAGCCTGAAGTCTGGAACGCATAGACATCACCAGACGCTGGGTTTCATCCCTGGTGAAGCTCTGCCAGGCTTCTACTGCAACTGTCTTCAGTTCCTGCTTGTTCTTGGGGCATTTTCCCTTCAGTTTTGTTTTCAGCAAGTGAAATTCATGCTCAATCGGATTCAGGTCAGGTGCATTGACTTGGCCATAGCATAACATTCCACTGCTTTCCCTTAAAAAACTCTTTAGTTGCTTTTGCAGTATGCTTTGGGTCATTGTCCATCTGCACTGTGAAGCACCGTCCAATGAGTTCTGAAGCATTTGGCAGAATATGAGCAGATAATATTGCCCGAAACACTTCAGAATTCATCCTGCTGCTTTTGTCAGCAGTCACATCATCAATAAATACAAGAGAACCAGTTCCATTGGCAGCCATACAGGCCCATGCCATGACACTACCACCACCATGCTTCACGGATGAGGTGGTATGCTTAGGATCATGAGCAGTTCCTTTCCTTCTCCATACTCTTCTCTTCCCATCACTCTGGTACAAGTTGATCTTGGTCTCATCTGTCCATAGGATGTTGTTCCAGAACTGTGAAGGCTTTTTTCGATGTCGTTTGGCAAACTCTAATCTGACCTTCCTGTTTTTGAGGCTCACCAATGGTTTACATCTTGTGGTGAACCCTCTGTATTCACTCTGGTGAAGTCTTCTCTTGATTGTTGACACACATACACCTACCTCCTGGAGAGTGTTCTTGATCTGGCCAACTGTTGTGAAGGGTGTTTTCTTCACCAGGGAAATAATTCTTCCACCACAGTTGTTTTCCGTGGTCTTCCGGGTCTTTTGGTGTTGCTGAGCTCACCGATGCGTTCCTTCCTTTTAAGAATGTTCCAAACAGTTGTTTTGGCAATGCCTAATGTTTTGCTATCTCTCTGATGGGGTTGTTTTGTTTTTCAGCCTAATGATGGCTTGCTTCACTGACAGTGACAGCTCTTTGGATCTCATCTTGAGAGTTGACAACAACAGATTCCAAATGCAAATAGCACACAAGAAATTAACTCTGGACCTTTTATCTGCTCATTGTAATTGGGATAATGAGGGAATAACACACACCTGGCCATGGAACAGCTGAGAAGCCAATTGTCCCATTACTTTTGCTTCCTAAACAAGTGGGAGGCACATATGCAAACTGTTGTAATTCCTACACCGTTCACCTAATTTAGATGTAAATACCCTCAAATTAAGGCCTGGTTCACACCTGAGCGTTTTACAGCGCGTTCCTATGCGCTGTAAAACGCTCAACAGGCGAAAACCCATGTTTCCCTATGGGCATGGTTCTCACCTGCACGTTTTACAGCGCGTACGAACGCGCTGTAAAACGCTCTACGCCCAAAGAAGTACAGGAGCTTCTTTGGGGCGTATTGTTCCGCGTTCTGTACATAAGCACCTCTGTTTTACATTGGACGCTTTTGTGGTTAATCGCAAGAACGCGCGTTCCTATTTCCATAAACGTGCTGTAATATGCCCCGAAAAATGTCCAAAACACGTGCGTATCAAATACGCTCAAGTGTGAACCAGGTCTAAGGCTACTTTCACACTAGCGTTCGATCGGATCCGTTCTGAACGGATCCGATCATAATAATGCAGACGGAGGCTCCGTTCAGAACGGATCCGTCTGCATTATATTGGCATATAAAAGCTAAGTGTGAAAGTAGCCTCGGACGGATCCGTCCAGACTTTCAATGTAAAGTCAATGGGGGACGGATCCGCTTGAAGATTGAGCCATATTGTGGCATCTTCAAACGGATCCGTCCCCATTGACTTACATTGTAAGTCTGGACGGATCCGCACGCCTCCGCACGGCCAGGCGGACACCCGAACGCTGCAAGCAGCGTTCAGCTGTCCGCCTGTCCGTGCAGAGGCGAGCGGAGCGGAGGCTGAACGCCGCCAGACTGATGCAGTCTGAGCTGATCCGCATCCATTCAGACTGCATCAGGGCTGGACGGAAGCGTTCGGGTCCGCTCGTGAGCCCCTTCAAACGGAGCTCACGAGCGGACAGCCGAACGCTAGTGTGAAAGTAGCCTAAAGCTGACAGACTGCAGGTAAAGCACATCTTGTTCGTTTCATTTCAAATCCATTGTGGTGGTGTATAGAGCCAAAAATGTTAAAATTGTGTCGATGTCCCAATATTTATGGACCTGACTATATCATTCTGCTCAGCTCCTCTGCTCTATAACATGCTGCCTGCAGATTAATTTGCATTTTCATGGTGACAGGCTCACTTTGAAAGGTAATCCCTTTTTTTTATATAGGTTTTTCGGTTTTAAATTGAATCCAGCCCATAATTATAAACCTTTTTTTGCATTTACACATTAAAAATGCTTCTATCCCCAGATATTTCCGGAATAATGTTAGTGTAGCACACCTGCTGTTTCTATAGAATAGTGCTTCTGTGTACACCACAGTAAATGCACCGAGCTCGAGACACATGCTCAGTCTTTCCTCTCTGTCTGCTCCCTCAGATATATGGAGGGTTCCTGGTGTGATGAGAGCCGGCTTCTTCTAAGTTGTAGTGTCTTCTCTGCTTCTCAGAGGAGTGATAAGTGATAAGCGTGAAGCAGCATTACTACAATTGTACTTGCTCAGACTCTCCTTTAAGAAGCAGAGAAGATGCTACAGCGTCAGAAGAAGCCGACTCTTCACACCAGGGGTCCCTCCACATACTTCGAGTTGCAGAGAGAGGAGTAAGACTGAGCATGTTTGTCCTCCTTAGCACATTTACTGATGTGTACACAGAAATACTGTTCAATAGAAACAGCAGGTGGCGCTACACTAACATTACTTTGGGAATAACTAGAGGTCTTTAAAGATGGCGTCCTCTCTGGAGCAGAGCAGGCGCCATAGATGCAGTGAGCATGATGTTTCAGACAGCAGGCACCTGGGGCTAATTTCTGTGATCAGCGTTAGGCCTCATGCACACAACAGTATTTTTTCACAGTCCGCAAAACGGGGTTCCGTTGTTCCGTGATACGTGTCCGTTTTTTCTTCCGTGTGTCTTCCTTGATTTTTGGAGGATCACCAGACCAGAAAAGTGAAAAAAAAATCTAAGTCAAGTTTGCCTTGAAAATGATGACAATCTTGTGTGCCCATTGACTTGAATGGGTCCGCGAACCGTTGTCCAGCAAAAAAATAGGACAGTTCATATTTTTGGGACGGACAGGAAACACGGATCACGGCCGCGGATGACAAACGGTGCATTTTCCGAGTTTTTAACGGACCCATTGAAAGTCAATGGGTCTGCAGAAAATCACGGAAAACGGAACAACGTACACGGATGCACATAACGGTCGTGTGCATGAGGCCTTATCGCGTCTGAAAAACCTGGAGCACTGCGCTCCTGGGCCTGAAAAGGCTCCTCACACAGCGATGCAATGTAGGTGTCACGAACCAGCGGGTGTGAACCCACTGTGCCACTGACTGGCTATACTCTGGAGGGGCGTTTCTAAGCAACTACCTGGTTTTCACTAGAGCCTCAGATGGCGAGAATAGACTTGAGCCGTTAGTTGCCAGGGTCTACTCCAGAGCAATCCCAGAGTCAGTGGCAGCTTGTCCAGGCAGACCGGGAGATACCTGGGTAGGTACCAGAAGTACACGTGTAGACAGGCAGGAGGGGTCATTACCAGGAGCAACAGTGCAGTACTGTAGAATGAGGCAGAGGCGTAGTCAGACAGGCAAAAGGTCAGGGCAAGCGGCACAGGTACAGGTCAGGCAATCCGGGTCGGCAACAGGAGAGACAAGGCAAGCAGGCAGGGATCAGAGTCCAGGAACAAAGTATAAGCGCATGAGAGTATCTGGAACCAACAAACTCAAGGATCTTGACACTGAGGCCTCTGGGAAGAGGGCTGAGCCACTTAAAGGAATTCTGCAGTTTTTTTTTAACTGCTGATCTATCCTCTGGATAGAGCATCAGCATCTGATCGGCGTGGGTCCGACACCCGGGACCTCTGCCGATCAGCTGTTTGAGAAGGCAGCGGCGCTGGCAGTAGTGTTGCGGCCTTCTCACTGTTTACTGCAGGCTCAGTGACGTCATGACTAGTAACACTGGCCTGGCCGCGGCTAAGCTCTATTCAAGTGAACAGAGCTTAGCCCCGCCCAGGCCATTGATGCTGGTCGTTACGTCACTGGGCCTGCGGTAAACATCGAGAAGGCCTTAGCGCTACTGCCAGCGCCGCTGCCTTCTTAAACAGCTGATCGGCAGGGGTCCCGGGTGTCGGACTCCCGCCAATCAGATGCTGATGATCTATCCAGAAGATAGATCATCAGTTTAAAAAAACTGCAGAACCCCTTTTAAATACCTGCAGGAGAGCCAGGGTTGGTCAGCGAGGTCACCTGACCTAACCCACACAGCCCAGAGAGTAATGCGCTCCTCCCTTACAGCAGTGTAACACAAAACCAGCCTACCTCATGCTGTGTCCAGGGCTAAGTGGAAGCTGTGGAGCAAATCCTTCTAAAGCAATACCACTTACAGAAACTGAGCCCAGAACTGCAGCAGTGAAATGGCAGGCAGTCACCGCTGAGCGCGGCGATAAGCAGGCATACAGCGACGTACAGCAGCTACTGTTACAGTAGGCCTGCAGGTGGCTGCTTTACATTGAATATAGTGAATTTTCTATTCAGTAATAATAATAATCTTTATTTATATAGCGCCAACATATTCCGCAGCGCCTTGCAATTCAGGGGTTCATGTACAAACAGTCATAAATAACATAGCAACAGACAAGTTAATTAATACAACAAGAGGAATGAGGGCCCTGCTCGCAAGAGCTTACAATCTGAGGGGATAGGGGTGACACAAAAGGTCGAAGTGCTTGTTATGTACGATAGTCCAGCCATCTTGGGAGAATAGGGGAGCAGATATAAAGCCACATGAGCTGGTCAGCAGCCCATATACTGAGTGCTTCTGGGTGCAGTGGAGGCTCAGCTTCAGGGAATGATAAATGGGCTATGGGAGGTTAGATCAAGGGAGGGGATAGGCCACCCTGAAAAGATGTGTTTTTAGCAAACGCTTAAAACTGTGCATGTTGGGATTAAGCCTGATTTCTTGGGGTAATGCATTCAATCCTATTACTGGATAGAAATGGTAAGCTGATGGTTGCATGTTGAGGTCCCCATGGGGGCGTAAAAAGGTAAAAAATAAATAAACGTTTTTAGAAATTTAAAAAAAGGTTAGCATTCAAATCAACCCCTTTCCCTATAATAAATAATAAAAAGTGAAGATCATAGACATTGCAGAGTCCCAAAATGCCAGAACTATTAAAATATAAACATATATATCTCGTATTAACGCCGTAATGGTTAATAAAATTCTGATTTGCATTTTTTTTGTCGCTTCATCTCCCCAGAAAAATGGAAAAAAAAGATCAAAAAGTCATACATACTCCAAAATTATATCACTGAAAACTACAGATCGCTCCACAAAAAAATTAGCCCTCACACAGATTCGTAGACTTAATATAAAAAAGTAATGGGTTCAGAATATGGTGATTTAAAAAATATTTTTCTTCCAAGGTTTTTATTTTTTTAAGTATTAAAACACAAGCAAAATTATATAAATGTGGTATCGCTGTAATCGTACTGACCAGTAGAATGAAAGTAACAGGTCCGTTTCACCACACAGGGAATGCAACAAAAACAAAACCCATAAATCTGTGGCAGAATTGTGTGTTTTTTTTCCCTGATTTCACCCTATTTTTCTCCAGCTTCCCACTATTTAATATGCAATATTAAATAGTGCTATTAGAGAGTACAACTTGTCCCGCAAAAAAACAGGCCCTCATATGGCCATGTGAAATGAATAATGAAACAGTTATGGCTCCAGAAAGGCAGGGTGGAAGAAAAAAAAAGTGAAAAACAGAAAAGGGGTTGATAAATCATTAGAACAAGCTGCCTCCACTAGAGGGAGCCAATAAGCTCTCTGTATACTGTTATAGGATGAAATAGGACAGTTGTATGCCTCTAGTGGTGTTCTGATTTGGAGCAGAAAAACAAAGCTCCAGCTGCTAGAAAGATGCAGTAAGGAATTACTTTGTAGAGAATTTTGGACATAAAACTACATGATGATAAAAGGTGGAGATTCCCTTTAAGTCAATGTAAAGCTATTATGAGTTGCATCAGCAGGAGCCTCCAACCTGATAGCAAGAGAGTAAAGAAATTATGATAAAATACACAAAAACGAAAAGAACAGTAATGAAGATGTATTACAAAGACAACTTGGATTTAAGATTTGCTTCACTTCAATGGAGTGCCCCGATGACAGAGTTCGGATCAGTGGGGGTCCCAGATATGTAAAAGTGAATCATTACATTAATGTTGTTGCTATGTCCATTCTCAGCTTCCTGTTTGATCTGAAAGAAAATGATGACACCTGTCGCCAAGCCCTTAAATCGGGATCTTTCTACCTATTCCACAATCTTTCACCACTTATCCGTAAGTCTGGAAACACCTTCTATACACCAGCAGTCAGCAGTCCAGGTGGGTAAGATTTTTCTCAATCCTTAGGCTCATGCATATTGGCATATTATGACACTGTGCAAACTCATAGAAAAGACTCAATACCCGTTTTTACAAAAGATGACATTGGCAGAATCACCATGATTTTGGACTATTAACTGCTGTAATACATGGGCGGTATTGCAGATAAGGAGTCCAGATTGCTATGTTTTATTTTTTCACGTCCCCTTTTTCTCTGCTGTAAATGTTTAAAGCTGCGCTGATATACATTGTCAGGTCTGCCGTGCTTGCGCACAGGAGTCCTTTGCACAGCAGTCCGGACTGTATATTGCAGCACAGCTTTGAGTGCTGACAGCAGGGAAACGCCAGTTTCTTGAACATATTTGAAAGTGTAACTGTACTATGTCATATCAAAGGTTTTGATTGGTGTGGGTCCAAGTGTTGACACTGCTCCCGATCACTAGAATGAGGGGAAAGAAGCACTCACATAGCGCTCTCTTCCCTCACTACAGAAGACAGGCTCAATAGAAAGTCTGTGAGCCCATCTTCAGTCCGTCTCCTACATCAAGTAGAGACAATATGTAGTCTGACATCTTTTATCTCCTTTCTAGTGATCAGTAGGGGTCTCAGCACCCGGACCCTACTGACCAAAATCTTTGCTATGTCACTATGACATATCAAAAGTTTTTTTTACAAGTACAAGTACACTTTAAAGGGGTTATCCCATCTTAGACAATGGGGGCATGTCGCTAGGATATGCCCCCATTGTCTGATAGGTGCGGGTCCCACCGCTGAGACCCGCACCTACAAGGAGAACAGAGCGGAGAAAGTGGAGGAGGGCGCACTGCGCATGCGCAGCCGCCCTCCATTCATTTCTATGGAGACGCCGAAAATAGCCGAGCGCTGGCTCGGCTATTTCCGTCGGCCCCATAGAAAGGAATGGGAGCGGTGGCCGGGCATGCACGGTGCGCTCCCATTCACTACAATGGGAGAGGCGGGGAGCTGTGCCTGGTGGTGGACGGAACCTGGGAAACCCGGGGTCCTCCAGCCACAACTCTCCCCGGCTCCGTTCTCGTTGTAGGTCCGGGTCCCAGAGGTGGGACCCGCACCTATTAGACAATGGGGGCATATTCTAGCGATATGCCCCCATTTTCTAAGATGGGATAACCCCTTTAAGAGATGCCATAGACTTTAGACTAAAGTTGATCAAAATGGATGATTACAACCAAAACTAATGTTCACCGGGTAAAATTTAACAACCGACCGATAACAGACCAACATTATCTGATAAGAAGTCGGCTGTGTTTGAAATTTTCCTCCGGTAGCTGGATGAAAGAGCTTTCATTGAAAGAAAAGATCGTTCATCGATGAAGAGCTCTTTCTTTGAAAGAATGTTCCCAGAAAGATCTTTCGTCCACCGTCCAGTTTATTTGAACATGTGTGGGCAGTCTGATCATCTGTAACGGCCAATATGGATTACACTGTGCACGGCCGTGTCTGCAAAATGGTCGTTCACCAGATCATTATCCAACTGCTGTTCAACCATCTAACTTCTATCTAATGTGTATGGACATCTCCAGGCATTACTTACATTTCTTGTTTCAACTAACTTGGGGATGGAAGAGCGTTTCAGCAACGTTTACTTATAATCCCTATAGTGCGATTTCTGCATACATAAGCTAAATAATCATTTCGGTTCAGTAGAATTTGTTAAAAACGTAATTTTAAAATATGCAAATTACCTTGCTACCAGCAAGTAGGGCGGCTACTTGCTGGTAGCAGCCGCATCCTCCGATCCTAAAGACGCCCCCTCCGTATGTTGATTGACAGGGCCAGGGAACAGGATCGTCCTCTGCTGGCCCTGTCTGCTATCAAGATCTCGCGTCTGCGCCATAACGGTATTCATTCGCTCGACCGCTCCATCCTCAATGCGCCTGCGCCGATGACGTCACATCTACACCCGGCGCAGGCGCATTGAGGATGGAGCGGCCGAGCGAGCGGCCGCCTCTCAGTGCGCCTGCACCGATTGAAGACAGGTACAGCGGGTGCAATATTTTGAATTCAAACAGGGCCAGCAGAGAACGATCCCGTTCCCTGGCCCTGTCAATCAACATGCGGAGGGGGCGTCTTTAGGATCGGAGGATGCGGCTGCTACCAGCAAGTAGCTGCCCTACTTGCTGGTAGCAAGGTAATTTGCATATTTTAAAATTGCATTTTTAACAAATTCTACTGAACTGAAATGATTATTTAGCTTATGTATGCAGAAATCGCACCAAAAATCTCACCCAAAAAAAAAACGGTTTAGTGGGATGACAGAAGCCCTTTAACCTTTCATCACTCTGCCGATTCCACCGTCTCAGCTGTGATCATATGACTGGTTGTGGGCTCCTCTGCTGAAGTCCGATGTGCTTCCATTTCTTCCCATTCAGCTGCATGTACCCTATGCGGATGAACAGCAAAACACAGAATCATGTCCGGTCAGGGCCTCAGCATAAGAGCTAGCAGCCCTTTGGGCAGTCACATGATCAGCAAAATTTTGAACTGGGCCACCCCCCCAGGAACTTCTTCGCAACCAACTTCTTCCGTGCAACCCCCACTCCTGTGGCCAGTCAAAATCGCTTTCTCAGACGATGCACAACAGCCGCTGTCCGTTTTCTACAGTGTCCCTGTATATAATGTGATTTTATAATGCTGTTGAGGGGCCCTGACAATAATATATTTTACTCCCCCTCCTGGATGGACCCCTCCTGAGTTCGGGCCCCAAAGCAGCCGCTTTCCCTGCTTCCCCTATAGCTACACCCCTGGCCCTAGGACATGTTACCCTATTGAAGTGTGCACTCTTTCCTGTAGAAATATTTAAGATGCTTCAGTACAGAATTGTTATCTTCATACATTGCTTCAGTACTATCATTTTGATGGGTCTTAGATTTACTGCAAGTCCTCGGTAGTTGTGGAAAAGACAAGTTCAGCTTCGAAGACTCGGTTCTGCTTGGTTGCTCAGAATCCTGTGTTACTGAGTTTGCTCTAGATCTTGGTAAGTTTTTTAATTTATCTATGATAATTAAGGCCCCTTTCACACGGGCGAGTTTTCCGCACGGATGCGATGCGTGAGTTGAACACATTGCACCCGCACTGAATCCCGACCCATTCATTTCTATGGGGCTGTTCACAAGAGCGGTGATATTTACGCATCACTTATGCGTTGCGTGAAAATCGCAGCATGCTCTATTTTGTGCGTTTTTCACCTAACGCAGGACCCATAGAAATGAATGGGGTTGCTTGAAAATCGCAAGCATCCACAAGCAAGTGCGGATGCGGTGTGATTTTCACGCACGGTTGCTAGGAGACGATCGGGATGGAGACCCGATCATTATTTTCCCTTATAACATGGTTATAAGGGGAAATAATAGCATTCTGAATATAGAATGCATAGTGCTGTGTGGAGGAACAGGACCTGTGGTGACGTCACTCCGGTCATCACATGATCCATCACCATGGTAAAAGATCATGTGATAGATCATGTGATGACCGGAGTGACGTCACCACAGGTCCTGTTCCTCCACACAGCTAAGATGAAGACAGAAGGAGATGCCGGCTTTGCGATCAAGTGGACTAAGGTGAGTTAATTTTTTAAATTTTTTTATTTAACCCCTCCAGCGCTATTTTACTATGCATTCTGTATTCAGAATGCTATTATTTTCCCTTATAACCATGTTATAAGGGAAAATAATACAATCTACAGAACACCGATCCCAAGCCCGAACTTCTGTGAAGAAGTTTGGGTTTGGGTACCAAACATGCGCGATTTTTCTCACGCGAGTGCAAAACGCATTAGTGTTTTGCACTCACGCTGAAAAATCGCGAGTGTTCCCGCAACGCCCGTGTGAAAGAGGCCTAAAGGCTAGAACACTCACCTAAGGTGTGTGCTATTACTTTAAGGCTCCATTCACACGTCCGTAACGTGTTTTGCGGATCCGCAGAACCGCAAAACACGGACACCGGCAATGTGTGTTCCGCATTTTGCGGACCGCACATCGCCGGCACTAATAGAATATGCCTATTCTTATCCGCAATTGCGGACAAGAATAGGACATGTTCTATTTTTTTCAGGGAACGGAATTGTGGACCCGGAAGTGCGGGTCCGCAATTCCGTATCCGGGCAGCACATCGTGCTGCTCTATAGAAATGAATGGGTCCGCAATTCCGTTCCACAAAATGCGGAACTAAATTGCGGACGTGTGAATGGGGCCTTAACTGCTGATTTGTGCTTCTGTGCCATAGTTGTCTTCTTCTGGGAGCTTCAGAGACCTTTTGACTCACATTGTGTAGTGAACATGGACAGCGGCAACAAAAGCCACGTACTGCTTGAATGATATGATAATTCTCAGATTTCTTTGTTTTCTAGGATCTTTGGAAAAATCTGCTTTAGAACAAGAACTTTCGGGGAAATTCACTGACATCAGGAATGCAATTGCAAAAATTGATGGAAAAATGGATGCAGAGAATTTATCGCTGCTATGCAGGGTATTACTACTGTGAAGAGCGTGCCTTAATTTTGTGTGTTTTCTTTATATATTGCACATATTCAAAATTCTGTCAATAATTCGGTTACCCAAAATGTATTTATTACAGGGAAAGTAAGTGCAAGGATAAAAGAAATACTTGGTCACTAAGGCCCAAACAGACCTGGTCCTTATAGGGTTAAAGGGGTTTTCTGGGATTTTTATATTGATGGCCTATTCTCAGAATATGAGATCATATGGCACCCCGCCGATCAACGTATGAAGAGGCTGCGGTGCTCGAGTGAGCGCTTAGGCCTCTTCCTAGGCCATTTGACGTCATGTTCATCGGTCACATAGCCAAGGCGCAGCTCAGTGTGATTTACGCCGATTTTTCATACCCCACATGGATCTAGAGATCCCCCATTCATTGCTCCAATTGCTGTTCTAGGTTTATATCTAGCTGGCAGCTCAAGGGACATATCCCTTTTGTTGCAGCTCAGGAGGTGTGTCCTTTCTGCTGCAGCTCTCTCCCTGTGACGGCTCAGGAGGCACTTGAGAGATGTAACCGAGCATGTATGTCCACCTCAGCGAGGTGGACAGAGAAATAAGAAAAAGAACAAACAGCAGGTGGCGCTGTACATATACATTTTTTATTTTATAACTCAGTGGCTATACAAAATGTTTAATTACATGCAATTACAAAAGTATTCAGATCCAGTGCTGGTTTGAAAACTGCAGAATATTTTTTGTGGGACAACCCCTTTAATTTTCAAAGTTCTTTATTTTCTTGGCTAGGTCAGACATTTAATGTCACAGACATATTGGAGCAGGGAACCCCATGCATCCAGCTGAATGGCCACAAGTATTATTTAATGGATTATGAGGCTAGTTAGAGTACTTTTGGTTTGCATACCTGTATGATGAATAGCTTTACAAGTCCCAACGAGGGGGCAATAACGTGCCCCCAGGAAAGCCATAGTAGTGTCTTGAATGTGTCATTCTTCCCTTAGGTCTTGAGGCTTGTTGGAGCAGAAATACAGAGCTGCCCAGGGCAGATATCTAGACGAGGTTGCACAGTGGGTGTAGTTTTCTCTTGCCCAGACTTGTACAAGTACTGTGCTGTCTCCTCACATATAATGGCCATGATCACATTTGACACGGATCATCTCTATTAGAATAAAGAATACTGCCAGTGGCTGTACACTTTTCTTAAGTGCATTGGAGATGTTTCAAGGCTCTTGCATCAGCACATCTGGTGGAGCAGTGAATGATCTCAGTACAACCTAATAGTCATGGTGTGCGGTGCTGGTGAAGCCCCTGACACTGAAAGGGTCTGACAGTAGGCGACACCTATTTTACAAACTGCCTGAGCTTGAGTTTTTTTTATAGTGGGAAGAACCTGTGGATGTATGCAATTACAATTAGGCTATGTCCTGTGGATTTTACGTGTGCAATCTGTTCACAACTATCTGAGAAATCTTTGTGTATATTAGGACATGCTGCAGCTTTTCAAGTCCACCACATGCTCTACTTGACCCTGTGAAGGAGGGAATTGATATTGCAAAGAGTGAAATCCACAAAGTATAGTCAAAGTCCACATGAAAATCTATGTGGGTATCTTGCGGATGTCAGCATGGATTTGCTATTTCATGTGAACATAGCCTTACAGCTCCAGAAAATGTGTAATATATCTACGATCAAAGACAGAACTGGCTCCTGTTGGTAAGGTAGGGCAGGATCTAGTAGAATTAAAGTAACCTTCTGCCTGGCCATTGATTTGCTTAATTTTGTTAAAGGGGTTTTCCCATTTTTAAAAAAAGGGATGGCAGATCGCTAGGATATGACATCCCTTTATGATCAGTGGTGGACTGTCCTCTGGAACACCCTCTAATCCTGGGAACTCAGTAGGTCTCATTGGTTTGGACCCCCTGAGGGGGGGCCTGGGAACTTAAAGTGGTCCTGGAAAAAAACTAAAAGTGGCTTAATTTTGTAGTTGGGTCCAAATTGACTGAAGGCAGAGTCAACACAAGTAGACAGAGCGGGCAATACCATGTTGTGGCATGATACCGCCTCAGCAGAGCCAAATACCACACTGCATCACAACATGCTGCACCAGCAACACAAAATGCCTCCCCAAAAACGGCCCCTCTGTGGTGGCCAGCACCAGCTGCCACGTTCTGTCCTACTTCAGTTGCCTCAGGATGGCAATACAGTTGAATTCAGGAGGGGAGCATCAGATCACTACTTGCCTGGCTGACAGCTGTGGGAAGGGCTCTGACAGCCTCCTGGGAAGTTTCCCTGTAGGGGGTATGGTCAATCCGCCCCAGATCCCCATCAGTAATGCCTTGGCAAACTCCATTAGCAATAGTTTACATAGGATTGCCTATTGCTTCTGTCTTGTAGGCACGGTCCCTTTTACAGTGGCATGATTCTCATCAATACTGCAGCAAATCAGGACAGCCAACCACCAAGAATGTCTCGGGGAGTAAGCGTGTGTGCCATGTTAATGGGTTGATCTACTACCCGCAGGTGAGTTAAAAGAGCTGGAACCTCACTTATTGTGACAAAATTATGCTGATCAAACATTGATTGGCTAAATTACAATTCCTACATTTCCTAAATCATTGAATTGATGTGCTCAATTGATGAGTTTGACCAGAATAGTCCAAAATTCAGATTTAATACTGGATCATTAAATGGGTTATCCGGTAATCATTATTGGTGACCTGTCCTCTGGTAGAGGTCCAACAGCTGGGACCCCACACATCAGCTGTTAGAAGAGGCCAGGCGCCCCGCGAGCTCTGCAGCCTCTTCCTAGGCCATGTGATGTCATTGTACATCGGTCACATGGCCTAGTTGCAGCTCAGCCCCATTCAAGTAAATGGGGCTGAGCTGCAATACCAAGCATTGCCGCTGTACTATGTACGGCACTGTGCTTGGAAGGCTGTTGATTGCCAGCTGCGCTCCCTAGACCTCTCGGGATCATGGGAACTCCCTGCTGGGACTTGGACCCCCACCAATCTGATAATGATGAGCTATCCTGAGGATAGGTCATCATTATCTGTCACTGGATAACCCCTTTAAAATGGTCTACAACTTTCAAACATCTTCTTCTGGGAACCCTAGAAATTTTCCGCCGTTTTGATTGACCATGAAAAATGTCCATTAATCACACAAATTCCACATAAAGTGGAAAGGGGATTTCTGTTGTCCTCAAACGCGTGTTTTATTTGGAGAGAAGCGCTGAATCTGAGTACCAGACGACTCCTACTTGTTGCTGTTCACAGTTGATTAGTTTTTTGTCGGCTTCGTGCACACAACCATATTGTTCATGTGAGCTATCTGCATTTTTTGTGGTTAGCACACTGACCCTGATCTGTATTTTCTGCAGATTATAGAACATGTCTTATTATAATCCGTTTTGCGGGCAAGAATAGTCATTTCTAGTAATGGGAGTGAGAAAAATGAGTGCACACAGAAGGTATCCATATTTTGCAGACCAAAATACTGAAATGGTCGTGTTCATAAGGCCTAATTCCAAGGAAATGAGAGTTCAGTTTGTTCAAGTTAAAATGACCTGAAAGTAGGGAGGTTAGCAATGAGAAAAGAAAGTGACACCTTATCAGTGTAACTAAGCAACCAAGCTATCTTTAGGTGATGTCACCTTTCTAGGCACTTCTTCAAATTGCAAAAGTTTATGCAAAGTAGGCGAACGTGCAGTTTAAGGCTCCATTCACACATCTGTAATAATGGATTGCGGAACGGGTGCGGACCCATTCATTCTCTATGGGTACGGAATGGATGCGGAAAGCACACAGTGTGCTGTCTGCATCCGTATTTCCGGAGTGCGCCGCCGATCTTCCAGTCCGCAGCTCCGGAAAAAAATACAACATGTCCTATTCTTGTCCACAATCGCGGACAAGAATAGGCATTTCTATGGGGGTGCCGGCCGGGTGTATTGCTGATCCGCAATGCACTACGGACTTGTGAATGGAGCCTAACTCATGAGAATGGTAAGGCTAGTATTACACTAGCAGATTTTGCAGGTTATTGTTGGGAAGGAAGCGCTCCTTCCCGACAATTGCCTGCTCGTTAATGGAGGAGAGCGTTGCTATTACTTGCAACGATCTCCTCCACAATATGGGGTGGAGCGATCGCTAATGTCATCGCTCGTCCCCATAATGACTATTTGTTTGCCGGCAGCAGATCATGATTAGACAGCACAATCTGACCCCGGCAACAGATGATTTTAAAGCATGC
Organism: Bufo gargarizans; assembly: GCF_014858855.1. Taxonomy (NCBI): domain Eukaryota; kingdom Metazoa; phylum Chordata; class Amphibia; order Anura; family Bufonidae; genus Bufo; species Bufo gargarizans. The sequence continues at coordinate 146,515,072 of NC_058085.1, read as the reverse complement.
TTAAAAATCTGGATTGTCTGATGATTGAGCATTTGCAGTACACTGCCAGATTATCTCTAAAGAGCGTTCCTATGAACACTTGTAGGCGATGATCTGCACCATTATCTTCCAGTGTAATACTAGCCTAAACGCAGGTTTAGATGAGCTAATGTAGCGGCCGATTGTTAGGAAGACAGTCGGCTGCTTGCTCAGTGAAGGAGTCCTGCAGTGATCTCCTGCACAGTATGATTGCTACAGCGATCCCTTGGCCCCATACAGAATCATTGTTTTGGGGCAGCAGATCTCTGTTTAGACTGCATGATCTACTGCCCAGAAATGATGTTTGGTGGTGCCTGCTCGAATGACAGGATCACCCGATGTATAAGCATTTTGCTCATTCATCAGGTGATTGATGGCACATTTAGATGGCCAGATTATCAGGAATAAGCATTCGCAGGAGCGGTCGTTCCTGATAATCTAGACGATTATTGGTTCGTCCAAATCCACCATTAAAGTGCATTTACACCAACAGGATTATCTTATCAATTTCTGTCCGATCAGACCAATAGGTGGTGTGTATAACAAAAGATCTGTGTGTGTAAATGGCCATCTGTCAGATAATCTGTTGGTGTAAATGCACCCTTAGGCCTCTTTCACACGACAGTATGTCCATTTCAGTGTTTTGCAGTCCGTTTTTCACAGATCCGTTGTTCCGTTTTTTGCTTCCGTTGTGGTTCCGTTTCCGTTCCGTTTTTCTGTATGGCAAATACAGTATACAGTAATTTCATATAAAAAATTGGGCTGGGCATAACATTTTCAATAGATGGTTCCGTAAAAAACGGAACGGATACGGAAGACATACGGATGCATTTCCGTATGCATTCCGTTTTTTTGCGGACCCATATACTTTAATGGAGCCACGGAATGTGATTTGCGGCCAAATATAGGACATGTTCTATCTTTAAACGGAACGGAAATACGGAAACGAAATGCACACAGAGTACATTCAGTTTTTTTTGCGGAACCATTGAAATTAATGGTTCCGTATACGGACCGCAAAAAACGGACCGCAAAACGGAAAAAATAAACGGTCGTGTGAAAGAGGCCTTAGGCTGGGTTCACATCTGCTTTCTTAATTCCGGCAGTCTGTTCCGTCAGGGGAGCAGACTGATGGAACTCACTGTATCCGGCGTGCATGCCGGCTCTTGGCTGGACAAAAAGTGCTACTTGCAAAACATCAGATGTGAACCCAGCCTTAGGGCTCTTTCACACTTGCGTTGTCCGGATCCGGCATAGAGTTCCGTCGTCGGGGCTCTATGCCGGAAGAATCCTGATCAGTTTTATCCTAATGCATTCTGAATGGAGTGAAATCCGTTCAGGATGCATCAGGATGTCTTCAGTTCAGGACCGGAATGTTTTTTGGCCGGAGAAAATACTGCGGCAATACTGCGCATGCTGCGCTTTTTGCTCCGGCCAAAAATCCTGAACACTTGCCGCAAGGCCGGGTCCGGAATTAATGCCCATTAAAAGGCATTGATCCGGATCCGGCCTTAAGCTAAACGTCGTTTCGCCGCATTGCCGGATCCGACGTTTAGCTTTTTCTGAATGGTTACCATGGCTGCCGGGACGCTAAAGTCCTGGCAGCCATGGTAAAGTGTAGTGGGCAGCGGGGGACCAGTATACTTACCGTCCGTGCGGCTCCCGGGGCGCTCCAGAGTGACGTCAGGGCGCCCCACGCACATGGATGACGTGATCGCATGACACGTCATCCATGCGCATGGGGCGCTCTGACTTCATTCTGGAGCGCCCCGGGAGCCGCACGGACTGTAAGTATACCGCTCCCCGCTCCTACTATGGCAACCAGGACTTTAATAGCGTTCTGGGTGCCATAGTAACACTGAAAGCATTTTGAAGACGGATCCGTCTTCAAATGCTTTCAGTTCACTTGCGTTTTTCCGGATCCGGCGTGTAATTCCGGCAAGTGGAGTACACGCCGGATCCGGACAACGCAAGTGTGAAAGAGGCCTTACTCTGCTTCAGAAAATTGTACCACAGTGGATATAAGATGTTTGTCAGAGAGCTTATCTGACAGATTTAGCAAGAATGGCATTCCTCAGCTTGCTGTACAATGGAATACATTCAATCTACTTAAGCAAAGCACAAATTTTAATCTATAATCTAATCTGTATCTATCCATTTCATGCAGCACATAGTAGGAGGTCTACTGTAGTTTGCAAGTTTCTAGTTAAAGTGAAAAGGATGACTAGGGAAAGCCACTCTGGACCTTTAATAAGTTAAATGTACGTAAATCTCTTCCCAGTATTCAATGCATGGTCCCAGATATATATCAACATAGGTTAGTTCTTCATAATATGAGTTGTTGAAAGGACTGAAACACCTGTAATCTGTATTTCTTTCATTTTTCTCTGCCTGTTTAGCATGTGGATGATAAAGCTAACCATAGATTTTATATTATAGATGGCTCCAGTGATTATCACACTTGTGTCTTGCAAAAACCGCTGCTTGCTCGCTCATCAAGAGAACTTCCCACCAGGGATGTACACTGCGCTTGCAGGTTACTGTGAAATTGGTAAGCTGTTACTGTATATCCACAACTCAGTTATTTTATGGCTGGGATATTTAGCAAATTGTTGTTTACTAGATGCAAACATGACCTCGTTTGCACTAAGCACTTTTCTATTGTCTTGTCACAAAAGCCTTTTGGTGTCTGTACATAGTATTTAACAACCACACTACAGGCTTTAGAGGAAGTGTTAAAGGGATGTCAGTAAGGGGTCCTTTTTTAAACTCAACATTCATAGAAAACTATTTTTTATAGACTTTTTGGTCGTTTTTCTTTTTCATTTCCGTAGTACTATACGCTTGAAAATGAAATACTAAATATTTTCCTTCTGTTGCAGTCAGCACAGAGAGCTAGAACTCCTACATAGGTAATCCATTGTCAGTGTACTGCTGCTGAGAGGGGATGATGTTATCTAAAGGGTAATCCTCATGATAATAATAGATGTAGAATTGGGATAAAAGCATGGCAGCTCTGTTCTCTTTATAGGTGTAGATAAAGATGCCCATAGAAGAGCATTGCCCTTATTGGTATAATGTATGATGTTTTAATTGAGGCACTCATCCCCCTTTCCTCTCTGGCCGCAGTCAATGGTCTGATTGAGGCTTCTTTCACACTGGCGTTAGAATTGTCTGCAGCGTGCTGCGGTTTTTGTCCAGCCACCTCTCAGCATGTTTGCCGTGCTGCGGCCACATCTCCCGCCCGGCCCATTATAGTGAATGGGGCCAGGGTGGACTTCTGGCAGCACACGTGTGCAATGTTACTACGGATCTGACATGCCGCTCCCCTGCTGGAACAGCCTGCTGGACAATCCGAACACCAGTGTGAAAGAAGCCTGAGAAAGTCAACGGAGGCTGTTTGCCATGCTAAAACTCCTAACAAAGGAAGAAGTTAAAGAGCCAGGGCAGGAAGTAGAATATATAGTGTGACTTCAAAAAATGAAATAAATAAAAAAAGAAAGTGGCATATTCACATATAGGCTATTAATATATATTTTTTCAATGGTACTGTCTCTTTAAAGCAAAGGTTCACCTATAGGCTGGAGCTTTGCACAAACATTTAGTAATGTGACAGCTGCAGTATAAAGGAATACAATGAGTCATTTGACGATTTTCATGGAACAAAATATTGTGCATGTGTGGGATAGATATCTAATCTGTATCTATCCACGCCCTCCCGCAAAGCATACATTTTAATCTATAATCTAATCTGTATCTATCCATTTCATGCAACACATAGTAGGAGGTCTACTGTAGTTAGCACATTTCTAGTTAAAGTGAAAAGTTACTATTGAAGTTGTCACATGAGAAAAGTCCATGTGGACCCAGGTATGTTCTGCTGATAATGTAGAAAGAAGAATGACTGTTCCCTAAAGTTGTACAGGTTGTAAGGGGATGATTTGGCTAGTAAGCATATTATTATGGAACTGAACATTTTCACTCCTTGAAGAAATACCACATTTTTCGCTTTATAAGACGCACTTTTTTTACCCCAAAAGTGTTGGGGGGGGGGGGGAAATGGCTGTGCGTCTTATAAAGCTAATCATCATCACAGCAGTGCGATGTTGTTCAAGCAGATTTGACAGCTGAGACCTGTGATTGACTGCAGAGGTCATGGGGCCATGCCACTTCCTGGTCTTGCAGGGACCAGAAGCATCCTGGAACGGAGAAGTGGTGTAGGTATGGCAGCACCGCACACAGGTGAGTGTTTTTTGTTTTTTTTGGGGCATAGGTTAGAACCATAGGGGTTTTCAGCTCCTAGGCCGGACAACCCCCATAATCATTCTATTGAAGATTTTGGAGTGCTGCTTCTGTCTTTATGCTTCTAGTTTACATATGGATCACTGAGTTGGGAAATCTGAAGCTCTGCACCCACAATTTAGGATTTAACCACCTAACTGTTTTGCCGGAGGCCAGCTCGGCAGTGGGAAAAGTAGCTAACTGGAGGGGGGAGGGCTGCTTTAGATGCTGCTTTCTCCTGAATGATAGCAGCTAGAAACATGCAACTGGTCTTGTTTGAAAGCTGACATTCCAGGCTTTCAAGACCGCAATGACAGCTAAAGTCCAAGGAACAGAGGAGAAACCATTGTTAGAAATCGAGTCGGAATAATTGCGGATAAAACCTGCTTTTAGTTTCATTTTCAGCTGCATTAACAGCACCCCTATTTCTATCAGTGATATCTTCCCCTGTACTGAACGTATTGCTGTCATTCTGGTATTGTCTGAAAGCTTGATATGTCAGCTTTCAAACAAGATCTAGCTGCTACCATTCAGGAGATGGCAGCATCTAAAGCCGCTCTCCCCCTCCAGTTAGCTAGTTTTCCCACTGCTGGAGCTGGTGGTTAATACTGTCCCATGGTGCTTCTCCATTTACTGAATTTGATGTACTTTAAAAGTGATGACTGTTGCTATTGGTGCCTTCCATGGAAAGCTTCACCTGATGTCATGCATCAGCAGGGTTGTACCTAACCTTGGGTAACACAGTTCTGCATCTTCACAGACTGAAACCAGATGTAAAGAAGTTAAGTGAAATATGCTAACATTTAAGGAAGTCTTCATCCATAAACAAATGTTTCACTGTTCCTTGTCTCTATTCAGGCGAGACGCTAGAAGAGACAATTCGGAGAGAAATAGCAGAAGAAGTTGGTCTGGTGGTGGATACTATCAGATATTCTGGATCTCAGCACTGGCCATTTCCTGGCAGCTCATTAATGCTGGCATGTCAGGCCACAGTCAAGGATGACAAGGTAAGTATTATCTGCCTTAATTTTTGTAAGGATTTGCCATTACCCGTGATTTAACTATGGTAGTTCTTGTGTGACTGTCTCACAAAATGCTTACTTTGAAAATGGTAGTATTTTTGTGCTTGATTGACCCAGAACTTGGTGGACTCTGACATGCTGATCAATTCCTCCCCTACAGCTCGATATCAACAGAGCAGAGATAGAAGATGCCCGATGGTTCACCTTGGAAGAGGTGACTGAAGCTCTACAAGTGAAGATGTTGCCTTCTAAATTACCAGATGATACTTTGCCAGTCTGGGTGCCACCGAAGTTTGCAATAGCCCATCACCTTATACAAGAATGGGTACAAGAACAGAAAGCTCTAAATGGTAGTTAACACCCGGGGGAATCAGACATCATTTAGAATTATCCAAAATGTCAGATGCACTTTCCAGAGACTTCACCTGTCTCGCCACAGTGCCATTTTAGTATATAATTAGTTGCCTTATTACAATGTTAGGCTAATTTTAGACAAGTGCGTCCTGTGCGTAAATCACGCTCCTTGTGTAAGAGTGATTCCCCGTTATGGACACTGATTTATAATGCTGTGTGTCTCTGCATGACCTGTATCTACTGAATTATACTGACATAAGGGCTTGTGCACACGTCCATTGCCCGGCCGTGCCCGTATTGCGGTCCACAATATACTGGCACCGGCCATGATCGCACCGTATCACAGATGCGGACCCATTCACTTGAATGGGTCCGCAATCGGGATGGTACTGTGCGGTGTGGAATGGAGGCTCGGATCGGAAGCCCGCAGAAGAACTATGGAGTGCTTTAGTGGATTTTCTTTCCGTGCTACTGCACCACAAAAAAGTAGTGCGTGCACTACTTTTTTGCGGTGCAGACCGTTGGATGCGGATCGCTGACCCTATTCAAGTACATGGGTCCGCGTCTGCAGATGGTGGGCGCACAGCCAGTGCCCGTGCAATAAGGACAGCATTTTGCGGTCCACAGCACAGCCCATGACACAGCATTATAAATCATTATAATACCATGCGTTCCTGAATTTCTGCACAGAGCACGCATGAATGAAAGAGGCCTTAGAAGAATTGGGGGATACACATCGGAATAAGCCTATTGATTTTTAATAAATTTGGGTATTGAAAATACTGTATTTTAAAATTTTGCCAAACATTACCTCTGACTTGGGCAGGAAGCCTTTATGCCAGGTCACAGATACACAGTTTTTTGTTTGTTAGTTTAATTAGTAAATTATGTAATTGTCTTAGTTCTAGTGTGTGTATATATATATATATATATATATATATATATATACAGGGAGTGCAGAATTATTAGGCAAGTTGTATTTTTGAGGATTAATTTTATTATTGAACAACAACCATGTTCTCAATGAACCCAAAAAACTCATTAATATCAAAGCTGAATATTTTTGGAAGTAGTTTTTAGTTTGTTTTTAGTTTTAGCTATTTTAGGGGGATATCTGTGTGTGCAGGTGACTATTACTGTGCATAATTATTTGGCAACTTAACAAAAAACAAATATATACCCATTTCAATTATTTATTTTTACCAGTGAAACCAATATAACATCTCAACATTCACAAATATACATTTCTGACATTCAAAAACAAAACAAAAACAAATCAGTGACCAATATAGCCACCTTTCTTTGCAAGGACACTCAAAAGCCTGCCATCCATGGAGTCTGTCAGTGTTTCGATCTGTTCACCATCAACATTGCGTGCAGCAGCAACCACAGCCTCCCAGACACTGTTCAGAGAGGTGTACTGTTTTCCCTCCTTGTAAATCTCACATTTGATGATGGACCACAGGTTCTCAATGGGGTTCAGATCAGGTGAACAAGGAGGCCATGTTATTAGTTTTTCTTCTTTTATACTCTTTCTTGCCAGCCACGCTGTGGAGTACTTGGACGCGTGTGATGGAGCATTGTCCTGCATGAAAATCATGTTTTTCTTGAAGGATGCAGACTTCTTCCTGTACCACTGCTTGAAGAAGGTGTCTTCCAGAAACTGGCAGTAGGACTGGGAGTTGAGCTTGACTCCATCCTCAACCCGAAAAGGCCCCACAAGCTCATCTTTGATGATACCAGCCCAAACCAGTACTCCACCTCCACCTTGCTGGCGTCTGAGTCGAACTGGAGCTCTCTGCCCTTTACCAATCCAGCCACGGGCCCATCCATCTGGCCCATCAAGACTCACTCTCATTTCATCAGTCCATAAAACCTTAGAAAAATCAGTCTTGAGATATTTCTTGGCCCAGTCTTGACGTTTCAGCTTGTGTGTCTTGTTCAGTGGTGGTCGTCTTTCAGCCTTTCTTACCTTGGCCATGTCTCTGAGTATTGCACACCTTGTGCTTTTGGGCACTCCAGTGATGTTGCAGTTCTGAAATATGGCCAAACTGGTGGCATCTTGGCAGCTGCACGCTTGACTTTTCTCAGTTCATGGGCAGTTATTTTGCGCCTTGGTTTTTCCACCCGCTTCTTGCGACCCTGTTTACTATTTTGAATGAAACGCTTGATTGTTCGATGATCACGCTTCAGAAGCTTTGCAATTTTAAGAGTGCTGCATCCCTCTGCAAGATATCTCACAATTTTTGACTTTGCTGAGCCTGTCAAGTCCTTCTTTTGACCTATTTTGCCAAAGGAAAGGAAGTTGCCAAATAATTATGCACACCTGATATAGGGTGTTGATGTCATTAGACCACACCCCTTCTCATTACAGAGATGCACATCACCTAATATGCTTAATTGGTAGTAGGCTTTCGAGCCTATACAGCTTGGAGTAAGACAACATGCATAAAGAGGATGATGTGGTCAAAATACTCATTTGCCTAATAATTCTGCACTCCCTGTATATATATATATATATATATATATATATAATTTCAGTGATGCTGCTATATTAACACTCAGGACTGAATTATCTTACATAAGAGTATGAACATCAGGTGAAATAAACTTTATATTACGACTAGGGATGAGCGAATCAACTTCGGATGAAACTTTCAAAGTCGATTTGCATAAAACTTTGTTCCAATACTGTATGGAGCAGGAGCTCTGTACAGTATTATAATGTATTGGCTCCAATGAGCCAAAGTTATTGCTTCACGAAGTCTTGCGAGACTTCGAGTAATAACTTAATAAATTAATAGTAACTGTAAAAAACCATTTCCCGAACTCGGGTTCGGTTCCAAGTGGTACCTTGAAGCAATAACTTTGGCTCATCGGAGCCAATATATTCTAATACTGTACGGAGCTCCTGCTCTGTACAGTATTGGAACAAAGTTTTATGCGAATCGACTTTGGATGTTTCATCCGAAGTCGATTAGCTCATCCCTAATTACGACAAATAAGATCAGCAACATAAAGTCTATATATTTTTTATTTCTGATATATGTGAACTTTTATTAAATGCCACCATTGGGGACATTTATTTTTACTGAAATACATGTATTTCTGGCTAGAAATCATTTTTGTATTTAGACTTTATAAAAAATTTTGCGGAATTTGTCTTCTGCAGTCTGCATGTATGATCATCAAGATTTGTGATGGATCGGTTTGTAGCCATTTTGCTGTCCTGAAAATAAGACGTCCTCACAACCAAATAAAACAAACTTAAAGGATATGTACATCTTTCAAAGCAATGTTTTTTATGATTGCATTTTACTCATTTTTGGCTAAAATCTTTTTTTTTAATTGGCCTTTATTAAAAATGTTGAGCTGTTCTCTCACAAAGGGTTTACAGTTTTTTTTAGGCTACTTTCACACTAGCGTTTTGGCTTTCCATTTGTGAGATCCGTTCAGGGCTCTCACAAGCGGTCCAAAATGGATCAGTTTTGCCCTAATGCATTCTGAACGGAAAAGGATCCGCTCAGAATGCATCAGTTTGCCTCCGTTCCGTCTCCATTCCGCTTTGGAGGCGAAACTGAGCCAAACGGATTCGTTCTGACACACGATGTAAGTCAATGGGGACGTATCCATTTTCTATGACACAATCTGGCACAATAGAAAACGGATCCGTCCTCCATTGACTTTCAATGGTGTTCAAGACAGATTTGTTTTGGCTATGTTAAAGATAATACAAACGGATCCATTCTGAACGGATGCAGACGGTTGTATTATCTGAACAGATCTGTCTATGCAGATCCATGACGGATCCGCACCAAACACAAGTCTGAAAGTAGCCTTAGCTGTGTGACTGGTACTTTGACTTTGTGCTGGTCATCTAATAAACCTTATCCCTAAACTACTGAGAGGTCATAAACACTTATTTAAGCCACATTCTTATCAGTAAGATAAGAACTGAGCTATAGTGAGTGTTATAATGTCAGAGAACAGAGATAAGGAGTCCATCTGCTCCTCGTCTGACAGAAAAGAGAAAATCCAGAGGCTGCTACTAGAGCATGTTAGCTCTGTACAGAAAAAGGACGCTATATTTTTAATAAAGGCCAATTTAAAAAATTACTTTTAGCTCAAAATGAGTACAATGCAATCATTAAAAAAAAAAATGCCCCCTAAGGTGTACATAGCCTTCAAATCATTACAGATGCTAGCTTTATAAAGTGCAAACATTTTCAAATACTTCAGTGTAATACTGAACCCTGGTATTATAACATCCAAGTAGGCTTTGTTCAGGGGCCTGGATGTAGTGCCATTCTCTGCATCTCCTATTTGCACAGCCTGCGGCCCAGAGGCTTAGAACACCGTTCTGTGTTGCCCACAACCACCTGGTCAAAGGCATGCCCGTCTGTGATTGTTGGTTGCTCCCATTTATTTTCCTTGTCAGAGAGGAGTGATGCGTAGTGCAGGAGCAGGGACAGGCAAGTACTAATGGTGCAGTGTGTGGCCATCTCTGGAACGTCCATGTATCGGCAGAATGGTGGTCTCTTGAACTACTATAGAAAGTAGTAGCTGAGGTGGCCATGAATGTATGGTTTCTTACTTCCTGGAGTGCAAGTGGCAAAGAAGGTAACCCTCATTTCCCCATATGTGTCCTGGAAGTAGAATCGGCACCTTGGGATTCTTTACTCTGACATTGTGGCCCTTGGACCAGAAAAGCTTGTGCGCCGCTGCCTAGGCCTAGTTCACACAAAAGTTTTTTTTGCGAGTGTACGGGCCGTTTTTTGTGTTCCGTATACGGAACCATTCATTTCAATGGTTCCGCAAAAAAAACGGAATGTACTCCGTATGCATTCCGTTTCCGTTTTTCCGTTCCGTTGAACGATAGAACATGTCCTATTATTGCCTGCAAATCATGTTCTGTGGCTCCATTCAAGTCAATGGGTCCGCAAAAAAAACGGAACACATACGGAAATGCATCCGTATGTCTTCCGTATCCGTTCCGTTTTTTCTGAATCATCTATTGAAAATGTTATGCCCAACCCAATTTTTTCTATGTAATTACTGTAGACTGTACATGGCATACGGAAAAACGGAAAGGAAACAGAAACACAACGGAACTCAAAAACGGAACAACGGATCTGTGAAAAATGGACCGCAAAAAACTATAAAAGCCATACGTTCGTGTGAACTAGGCCTAATAGTTATACCTCTCGTTATTTAGGTAATTACGGAAGGTTCTTCATTATAGAGGAGTGAGCACACTATATAAGCTCAGCAGTAGAAATTCAGCTGATGCCTACAATCCAAAGCTTAAACAGCAGAACTGGCAAATTACTGTAGTAGAATGAATCAGGAAGACTGATTAATTACTAGCAGGAATCCACCGAAATCATTCACATCTATTAACGCTAATTATTTTATTGTGATTTGGTCCAGTAGATTGCTTTAATCATTCCAGCAAATCAATGATTAGAAGTGAAGGAATTGTATGGAGGAAGGGTGAACTGTTGATTTTAATTTTTTTTAGAGGTCAGATGATTTTTGCAAGGCTGAATTCAGGCATGTGTAATCCGGGTGTATACAAGAGCAGTATATTAAGTGGCAAGAAAAGGGTTGCAACCCATCAGAAGTATCAACTTTTCTCAAGGGCTAACTGTACTTTCACACTTGCGTTTTTCTTTTCCGGCATAGAGTTCCGTCACAGGGGCTCTATACCGGAAAAGAACTGATCAGTATTATCCCCATGCATTCTGAATGGAGAGCAATCCGTTCAGTTTGCATCAGGATGTCTTCAGTTCAGTCGTTTTGACTGATCAGGCAAAAGAGAAAACCGCAGCATGCTACGGTTTTCTCTCCGGCTAAAAAAAATGAAGACTTGCCTGAACGCCGGATCCGGCATTTTTTCCCATAGGAATGTATTTAGAATGCCGGATGCGTCGTTCCGGCATGCGCAGATCGGTAAAAATGTACAAGACGGATCCGTCGGTCCGCATGACAAGCGGAGAGACGGATCCGTCCTTGCAATGCATTTGTGAGACGGATCCGCATCCGGATCCGTCTCACAAATGCTTTCAGTCAGCGGCAGATCGGCGGGCAGTTCCGACGACGGAACTGCCCACCGGATCACACTGCCGCAAGTGTGAAAGTAGCCTTACATTGCCCTGATGGGATTACATCCCCTTAATGCAGTTGTGCCACACAAAAAAAACAGCACCTGGATCTAAATACTTTTGTAATTGCATGTAAATAATTTAGCATAGCTACTGAGTTATTCAATAAAATGTATATGTACAGCGCCACCTGCTGTTTGTTCTTTTCCCTATTTCTCTGTCCACCTCACTGAGGTGGTTGCACACACTCAGTTTCAATCTTCAATTGCCACCAGCCATATCTTCTGTTGGAAGCTATGGCAGTTACAGGGAAAGAGCTACAACATAAGGCCTCTTTCACACTACAGTATGTCCATTTCAGTGTTTTGCGGTCCGTTTTTCACGGATCCGTTGTTCCGTTTTTTTGCTTCCGTTGTGGTTCCGTTACGTTGTTCCGTTCCGTTTTTCCGTATGGCATATACAGTATACAGTAATTACATTGAAAAAATTGGGCCGGGCATAACATTTTCAATAGATGGTTCCGCAAAAAACGGAACGGATACGGAAGACATACGGATGCATTTCCGTATGTGTTGCGGACCCATTGATTTGAATGGAGCCACGGACCGTGATTTGCGGCCAAATATAGGACATGTTCTATCTTTCAACGGAAACGGAATGCATACGGAACACATTCCGTTTTTTTTGCGGAACCATTGAAATGAATGGTTCCGTATATGGACCGTATACGGAACGCAAAAAACGGACCGCAAAACAAAAACAAAAAAACGGTAGTGTGAAAGAGGCCTAAAGGACACACCACTGAGCTGCAAGTCTGAAAAAAATGTAGCTGAACAATTGGAGTTCTTCTGGATCCATGTGAGGTACTGGTTCTAGCTTTGTGAGAATGATACTGTCATGTATTGTATGATGTCTGATTTTCATTTTGTACATCAATCATAGCATAACCCCATTAAGGTGGAAATCACAGTTTTCTTTTTTATGTGATTTTTGCTGACTTGTGCTTAGGGGTGGACTAGGAAGTGCCCTGAAAAATAACTAAAAGTAGTGCCATGTTGTAGGCAGGGCCAACACAAGTAGGTGGGGCCAGCAGTACCATCGCTGTGCACATATTGCCCCAGAAACACCGAATACCACAGTTCAGCACAAAATACTGCCCTAGCAGAACCAAATACTATAGTGCAGTAAAATATACTGCCTGAATAGAACCAAATACCACAGTGCATCACAAAACATCACCCCAGCAGAACCAAATACCACAGTGTTCCCTGATATACTGCCCAACCAGAACCACACACCATAGTGCAGCATAATATATCCCCCCGGCAGAACCAAACACTCCAGTACCTATCTACAAGCTGCCCCTCTGTGGTGGCCTGCATCCTCCTCCTCCTCCAATGTTCTCTAATGATACTGAGACATTGGTTTAAAGTGGTTGTTTCAGCTGGGATTTTAATGGCATATCACTAGGCAATGCCATCAAAGTCAGATAGATGCGGGTTCCACCTTTGAAACCAGCACCTATGTCTAAAATGGGCCCCTGAAAGTGAAGGAGAGTGCACTGCACATGCATGGTGTGCTTTCCAGTCATTTCTATTGGAGTTCCAAAATGGCTAAGCAAGCCTGCTCGGTTGTTTTTGGCAGTCCTATAAAAATGAATGGAGAGCATACCTGGCAAGCCTGGCCACCACTCCATTCACTCTATGGGAACGCCAGTGATAGCCAAGCCACTACTTGGCTATTTTTAGCAGTCTCATAGTGACCCATAGTCCTAGCGATATGCCACGAATGTCTCAGATGAGACAACTTAAATAGGTGGACACAGTGGCACAGGCTGGATGATAAATCTGGTGTATGGCTAACACTGTACCAATTATTGGTTTGCTTACTTTGAGACAGTATTTTATGCTAGAACGCATGCTGCGGTATTATCTCCGTCCTGAACAGTCAAAAAGACTGAACTGAAGACATCCTGACGCATCCTGAACGGATTACTCTCCATTCTGAATGCATGGGGATATACCTGATCAGTTCTTTTCCGGTATTGAGCCCCTAGGAAGGAATTCTATGCCGGAAAAGAAAAAAAATGCTAGTGTGAAAGTACCCTCAAACGGATGCCAAATGTGCATAACTGATGCTCAGGATCCTTTTTTTTTTTTTACAATATTTTTTGTGTTTTTATGTTCTTCTGACGGATCAGAAAAATGGAAATATAACAGTGATGTGAATTTACACTGAGTGGTGTAAAAATGCAAAAATTTGCAAAAGTGAGCCCAAAAAGTCGCATTTGAGTTCTGTAGTGAAAGTATGATAAATCAGTGCCTACATGTACCATATTAACCCACACCGATTTCCTGTAAAGCCACAGCTTTCCTCTGATAAGCCATGACCTGTGTCAGGCTAGGCGCAGAGAATTTCTCTGAACCTAGATAAGCCATAATGTGCCACATTTTCAACCAATTTACACCAGAATTTAGGTGCACTAGTAAATGCATGCTAATGTGTTTTTGTTTGTGCTATTTGTTTTCCCTATTGATGCATTCTTGGTTAGTGAGGAGGCACAAACATCTGCTCCCACTGCAAGGGTCTTTAGGACCACAGAATAAGATGGCGGCGCATGCTCCACGTGAGGCCCAGCGTCTTCTCAGATTTTGCAAGTTAGCAGTGTTATTCCTGCTCGTTTCGGGTCTGTTCATTCAGAGCAGGTTCGCTTTTACATCTTACACCCAACAAGAGCTTTTGGATATAGGATTACACAACTCCGACTGTTTTTATCAGCAACCTTCGACTCATCCCTGAAATAAGAACACCCGACGCTTTGCAGGCTACTCGGCCGACCAGAAGTGCTCGAAGACGGTGCAGGGACCGCAAACAAAGGTGGGGGAAGCGCATCGGGCTAACAGCTAAGCTAAGGCTAACACCATATCGGCTTTCTTTACCCAGCATTTTCCTTGCTAATGTGCGTCCCTGGTGAATAAAATGGATGCGTTACGACTATGGATCACTTACAACAGGATACTTATGGATTGTAATGTCATGATACTCACAGAAACATGGCTACACATTTAAATATCTGACAGTGCTGTTGAGCTGGTCGGACGCTATACTCTCTGGGCGGACAGAATAGCAGATAATTCTGGTAAGACAAGAGGCGGAGGACTTTACATTTATGTAAACAAGGGCTTGGTGTACGAACTCTGTCATTGTTGGGAAACACTGCTCAGCTGACCTAGAGTATCTAATGGTTAGGCCTCATGCACACGACCGTATGTATTTTGCGGTCCGCAAAAAACGGATCCGCAAAAAATACAGATGATGCAGAAGGAACCTTTTTTTTGCTAATTTTTTTTTCATTTTCTCCTCCCTTTTTTCTCCTAAATTTAATTTCCAATTTATTACAAGCCTCTTCATGTGTGAAAGCACCTCATACACACCCCAAACTGAATAAGTTTTAAATATTTCACACGTTACACCCCTAATAAAATAAAAATGGCTTGTCCATCCCAACGAGTGTACTCAGCTGAAGAGGCATACGCGAATCTTGCCTCTGATAGTGAGTCGGCAAGTGAGGGAGAAGAGGATGCCACTTTCCTCTACTCCTCTACCCCCTCATCATTATCATCTGGTGATGGACCCTCTAGAAGGCACCTCAGGGTAGCAGTGGAGACAGCCCCCCCAGAGTGACCCCATATGGACCCCACCCCCTGAAGATTATCAGCCCCAAATTCCTAATTTTGTGGGCAGCTCAGGAATTCACAGAAATACATTTTTTTTAAAAATCTTTTTCTCTGAAGAAATTTGGATGGTAACCCAAACAAATTTATACGACCAGCAATTTATTTCCCAGAACCCCACGACACCATACGCTAGACCCCAAGGTTGGACCCCAGTAAATGCAGCAGAGATGATTACCTTTTAGGGGCTCTTGCTGCATATGGGCCTAGTAAAAAAAAAACTAAGATTAATCAGTATTGGATTGCAGACGTCTTGTACCACACTCCAATTTACAGTAATACCATGGCCCGTAATCGATTCCAAGCAATTCTGAAATTTTTGCATTACAAAGATAATGCACAGTGCCCACCCTAGAATGACCCCGCATTTGACCATCTGATCAAAATTAAGCCCGTCCTTGACCACTTCAACGTAAAGTTCTCAGAAGTGTACACCCCAGAACAAAATGTCTGCGTAGACGAATCCCTATTACTTTTCAAAGGGAGGGTAAGATTCGGTCAGTACGTGCCCAGCAAGCGGGCAAGGTATGGCATAAAATGTATAAAGTCTGTGAGAGTAGCTCTGGGTACACTCACAAGTTCCGGGTTTATGAAGGGAGGGACACCCGGATTTAACCCCCAGAATGCCCCACCGTCATAGGAGTTAGTGGGAAGATAGTGTGGGACTTACTGCACCCACTGCTGGATAAGGGTTACCATCTCTACGTGGATAATTACTACACCAGTCTACCACTGTTCCAGTCCCTAGCTTCCAGAGGTACTGTGACGTGCGGCACAGTACGCAAAAATCAGAGAGGCCTCCTTAAATTCCTGATAGGGTAACCACTAAGAAAAGGAGAAAGCTGTTCTCTCCTCAATCAGGACAGGTTGGCGGTTAAGTACATGGACAAAAGGGATGTCCTTTTACTGACCACTATTCACAGTAACACCAGCTCCCCTGCCGCTGTACGTGGTACCACAACCAATGTCCCCAAGCCAGACTGCATCCTGGACTACAATAAACATGTAGTTCAAGTTCTGAAGCCCTACAATGCCACACGAAAAACAAAAGTGTGGTACAAAAAGCTAGCCGTGCACATTGTACAGATGGCGCTGTACAATGCGTTCGTGCTATTTAGATCTAGAGGCCATCCAAGAAAATTCCTACAATTTCAAGAGGTGGTGATAAAGGCCCTCATTTTTTCAAACCAAGCAATGTAGTGTACCAGAACTTCTGTAAGCTAACGTGCCCGAGTTGTACCAGGGCAATATTTCCCTGGTGAAGTCCCTCAAATAGCAAGAACGGGAAGGACCCAAAAAAGATGCAGGGTGTGTTCCAAAGGGGGATAAGGAAAGACACCATTTACCATTGCGAATCCATATTTTTCAATTTACCCCTAGAGCCCTGCTGTGCACCCATACAGCAGGCTACAAGCACATATGGGGTGCTTCCTGAATGGGGAGAAAAACACACACTGGGGTGAATTTTCTCCATTAACCCCTTGTGAAAGTGAAAAATTGGGGTCTGCTAGTAATTTTTCATTTTCACAATGTGTGCTTCAGGGGCGTTGCTAGGTTAAAACATTCAGGGCCTGGGCCCCTGATGTTTTGTCCCAGACCCCGAATGTCCTGGCTGCCTGCTAGATACAACTGTATTGCTGTCCTCAGGGCAATACAATTGAATCTAATGCACTGGAAGAGCAGAAGGACCTGTGGTGACATCACAGGTCATGTGACCAGCAAAAAAGGCAGTGGTTGGGAAGGACCTGCGATGATGTCGCCAATATGTGACCAGTGCAGGAGAGGAGTAGAAGCTGTAGTGATGTCTGCTACATAAGGAGAGGTAAGTGAAGGGAGAGTCAGAGCAATGCTGGGAGTTGTGGTTATTTAACTGAGACTGTATATTAGGGCTGAAGGGAGAGATGTTATTTACATGGTACTGTGTGTTGGAGGTGGCTGGTGAGGGGGTCATGTTATTTATATGGGACTGTATGTTGATGGTAGCTGTAGGAAGAAGTGATGTTATTTACATGGGACTGTATGTTGATGTGGCTGTAGGAGGGAGTGATGTTGTTTACATGAGACTGTAGGTTGGAGGGGGATGGAGTGATGTTATTTACATGGGACTGTATGTTGATGGCTAGTGTTGAGCAAACTTATGGTTTGAGTTCGGCGTCTAAAGTTCGGCTTCGGGTTATCAAAGAATCTCGATATGGATTCCGAATTTCGTTGTGGTCCATGGTAGTGGAATCAATAATGGGATTCTTCGATAACTCGAATCCGAACTTTAGACGCCGAACTTAAAACACAAGTTCGCTTAACACTATTGATGGCGGCTGTGGGAGGGAGTGATGTTACTTACATGAGACTGAATGTTGGAGGGGGCTGGGGCAGGGTGATGTTATTTACATGGGACTGTATGTTGAAGGCGGCAATGTTATTTACATGGGACTGTATGTTGGAGGTAGCTATGGGAGGGAGTGATGTTATTTACATGGGACTGTATGTCGGAGATGACTGGGGGAGGGAGTGATGTAATTTACATGGGACTGTTTGTTGATGGTGGCTGTCGGAGGGAGTGATGTTATTTACATGGGACTAAATGTTGCAGGGGTCTTAGGGAGCGAGTGATGTTATTTACATAGGATTGAATGTTGAGGGGGCAATATTATTTACATGGGACTGTATGTTGAAGGTGGCTGGTGGGGGGAATTATGTTATTTACATAGGACTGAATGTTGAGGGGGTGATGTTTACATGGGATTGCATGTTGGAGGTGGTTGGGGAGGAGGTGATGTTATTTACATAGGACTGTATTTTGGAGGGGGCTGTAGATAGAGAGGGATGTTATTTACATGGGGCTGTATATTGGAGGGGGCTGGAAAGATGGTGGGATGTTATTTACATGGGACTATATGGCGGAGGGAGGGAAATTGTGTTATTTACAAGGGACTATATATTGGAGGGGCTGAAGGGAGGGGAGTGATGCTTTTGGCTTTTGACATAGGACTGTATTTTGGAGGGGGCAGGAGAAATGATGTGATGTTATTTACATGGGACTGTATGGTGGAGGGAGGAATATAACTACAGGGGGCACTGCAAATCCAGGGGACACTATAGGCATTCTTATTAATACTGGGGGCTCTATAGGAGGGACTTATAGATCCGCCTTATTTCTACTAAGAGCAATATGGGGGGGCCTTATTACTACTGCGGGCTCTGTGAGGATATTATTAATACTAAAAAGCTCTTCTACTAATGGGGGCACTCTTGGGGAGCATTATCACGGTTGGGGGCACTGTAGTGGGCAATATTACTAATGAGGGCATTCTAGAAGGGAATTACTATTGGTGGGACTATATGGAGCACTATTACTATATTAATATAGTATTTGGGGGTATTGGGAGGGGCAAAGCAAGCAGCAGGGTAAAACTGTGGGGACTGAAGGTTGGGGGATAATAGAAAAGTGAGGAAGCTAAGATGTCTGTGTGTCACTCTGCAGAGACAAGGCGGCTGAGAGAAGATGTACGGACCAAATGGAGAAGATGATGACAGAGAAGAATGTGAGAGGTATGTGCTGCTGTATAGCAAGTACAGGAAAGTGCTGTGTGTGGGGGGTAGGGGGGTTTGGCGACTTAGAGATCGGCCATATTCATTGGGGCTTAGGCCCTGGATCTTTTGAGACCCTAGGAACGCCCCTGGTGTGCTTTGAAATCCTTCTGCCTTCTGTGAGACACCTGTTTGCTGAAAAGTACCATTTCCACCACTTAAAATGTTTGTACACGGTTTTTAATTTCTGGGGAATTATTTAACCCCTTAAGGACACAGGGCGTACAGGTACGCCCTTGTGCCCTGGTACTTAAGGACACAGGGCGTACATGTACGCCCTGTGCATTTTCGATCACTGCCGTGCGGCTGGCAGTGATCGGAACCCGGTGCCTGCTCAAATCATTGAGCAGGCACCTAGGCTAAATGCGCGGGGGGGTCCCGTGACCCCCCCATGTCAGCGATCGCGGCAAACCGCAGGACAATTCAGACCTGCGGTTTGCTGCGATTTCTGCAGTTTATGATCCCCGCGGTCCCTGACCGCGGGGATCAGAAACTTTAGGATTCAAAATTTTGTCCAGTATCCCTCCCCCCTGCACCCCTGAGTTATTTGAGCACGGTGGGAGGTGCAGGGGGAGGGTTGCGGGCGGTGCGGGAGGCGGGCGGTGCGGTAGGCGGGATCGCGATCCCCCGCCCGCCTCCCATTTCGTAATCGTTGGCGTCTAGTGGGTATACCAGGGTGCCAGCACATTGCTGGCACCCTGGTATAAACGGCTGACATCGGTGATGCGATGTCAGCCGTTTAACCCTTTCCATACAGCGGTCCGTACGGACCGCTGTATGGAAAAGGTTAACAGCTCAGGGAGCTCTCTCCCTCTCCCTCTCCCATCGGGGGGCTGCTGTGCCTTTGCAGTCCCCCGAATGGAGAGGGAGAGAGCTCCCAGGCAGCCCCCCAAGCCCCGTCCTTACCCTTCCCCGTCTGCGCAGTTCTGAACACTACTGAGCAGACGGGGAAGGTTCCCATGGTAACAGGACGCCTTCTCAGGCGTCCTGCTGTCCATGGTTCTGAACAGATCTGTGCTGAAAGCATAGATCTGTTCAGACAAAGTGTAAGTAAAATACAGTACAGTACAATATATATTGTACTGTACTGTATTATGCAGACATCAGACCCACTGGATCTTCAAGAACCAAGTGGGTCTGGGTCAAAAAAAAAAAGTGAAAAAAGTGAAAATAAAGTAAAAATCAAAAAACACATTTATCACTGATTAAAAATGAAAAAAATAAAATTCCCTACACATGTTTGGTATCGCCGCGTCCGTAACGACCTGATCTATAAAACGGTAATGTTACTTTACCCGAACGATGAACGCCATAAAAATAAAAAATTAAAAACTATGATGAAATTGGAATTTTGCCCACCTTACTTCCCAAAAAAGGTAATAAAAGTGATCAAAAAAGTCGCATCTGCGCCAAAATTGTAACAATCAAACCGTTATCTCATCCCGCAAAAATCATACCCTACCCAAGATAATCGCCCAAAAACTGAAAAAGTTATGGCTCTTAGACTATGGAAACACTAAAACATGATTTCTTTTGTTTCAAAAATGAAATCATTGTGTAAGGCTGAGTTCACACGGGCGAGATTGCACCTGCACTGAATCCTGACCCATTAATTTCAATGGGGCTGTGCACATGAGCATTTTTTTTCATGCATCACTTCTGCAATGCTTTAAAATCGCAGCATGTTCTATATTCTGCGTTTTTTAACGCAGCCCTGGCTCCATAGAAGTGAATGGGGCTGCGTTAATAACGCATTGCATCTGCAAGCAAGTGCGGATGCAATGCGTTTTTCACTGATGGTTGCTAGGAGATGTTGTTTGTAAACATTCAGTTTTTTATCACGCGTGTGAAAAATGCATCAAAACGCATTGCATCCGCGCGGAAAAAACTGAACAACTAAACGCAATTGCAGCCAAAACTGACTGAACTTGCTTGCAAAATGGTGCGAGTTTAACTGAACGCACCCTGAACGCATCCGGACCAAATCTGTCACGCTCGTGTGAACTCAGCCTAAAACTTACATAAATAAAAAAAAAAGTATACATATTAGGTATCGCCGCGTCCGTATTGACCGGCTCTATAAAAATATCACATGACCTAACCCCTCAGATGACCACCGTAAAAAAATAAAAATAAAAACGGTGTAAAAAATGCCATTTTTTGTCATCTTCCTTCACAAAAAGTGTAATAGCAAGCAATCAAAAAGTCATGTGCACCCCAAAATAGTGCCAATCAAACCGTCATCTCATCCCACAAAAAATGAGACCCTACTTAAGATAATCGCCCAAAAATTTAAAAAACTATGGCTCTTAGACTATGGAGACACTAAAACATTTTTTTTGTTTTAAAAATGAAATTATTGTGTAAAACGTACATAAATAAAAAAAATTGTATACATATTGGGTATCACCGCGTCCGTGACAACCTGCTCTATAAAATTACCACATGATCTAACCTGTCAGATGAATGGTGTAAATAACAAAAAAAAAACGGTGCCAAAAAAGCTATTTCTTGTTACCTTGCCTCACAAAAAGTGTAATATAGAGCAACCAAAAATCACATGTACCCTAAACTTGTACCAACAAAACTGCCACCCTATCCCGTAGTTTCTAAAATGGGGTCACTTTTTTGGAGTTTCTACTCTAGGGGTGCATCAAGGGGGCTTCAAATGGGACATGGTGTCAAAAAAACCAGTCCAGCAAAATCTGCCTTCCAAAAACCGTATGGCATTCCTTTCCTTCTGCGCCCTGCCGTGTGACCGTACAGCGGTTTACGACCACATATGGGGTGTTTCTGTAAACTACAGAATCAGGGCCATAAATAATGAGTTTTGTTTGGCTGTTAACCCTTGCTTTGTAACTGGAAAAAAAAATATTAAAATGGAAAATCTGTCAAAAAAAGTTAAATTTTGAAATTGTATCTCTATTTTCTATTAAATCTTGTGCAACACCTAAAGGCTGTTAACCCTTGCTTTGTTAGTGGAAAAAATGGGTTAAAATGGAAAATTAGGCAAAAAAATGAAATTCTCAAATTTCATCCCCATTTGCCAATAACTCTTGTGCAACACCTAAAGGGTTAACAAAGTTTGTAAAATCTGTTTTGAATACCTTGAGGGGTGTAGTTTCTTAGATGGGGTCACTTTTATGGAGTTTCTACTCTAGGGGTGCATCAGGGGGGCTTCAAATGGGACATGGTGTCAAAAAATCAGTCCAGCAAAACCTGCCTTCCAAAAACCAAACGGCGCACCTTTCACTCTACGCCCCGCTGTGTGGCCGTACAGTAGTTTACGGCCACATATGGGGTGTTTCTGTAAACGGCAGAGTCAGGGCAATAAAGATACAGTCTTGTTTGGCTGTTAACCCTTGCTTTGTTAGTGGAAAAAATTGGTTAAAATGGAAAATTAGGCAATAAAATTAAATTCTCAAATTTCATCCCCATTTGCCAATAACTCTTGTGCAACACCTAAAGGGTTAACAAAGTTTGTAAAATCAGTTTTGAATACCTTGAGGGGTGTAGTTTATAGAATGGGGTCATTTTTGGGTGGTTTCTATTATGTAAGCCTCGCAAAGTGACTTCAGAGCTGTAGTGGTCCCTAAAAATTGGGTTTTTGTAAATTTCAGAAAAATTTCAAGATTTGCTTCTAAACTTCTAAGCCTTGTAACATCCCCAAAAAATAAAATATCATTCCCAAAATAATTCAAACATGAAGTAGACATATGGGGAATGTAAAGTCATCACAATTTTTAGGGGTATTACTATGTATTACAGAAGTAGAGAAACTGAAACTTTGAAATTGGCTAATTTTTCCCAATTTTTGGTAAATTTGACATTTTTTTATGCAAAAAAAAAAATTTTTTTTAACTTTTTTTTACCAGTGTCATGAAGTACAATATGTGACGAAAAAACAATATCAGAATGGCCTGGATAAGTCAAAGCGTTTTAAAGTTATCATCACTTAAAGTGACACTGGTCAGATTTGCAAAAAATGGCCTGGTCCTAAGGTGTAAAAAGGCTGTGTCCCTAAGGGGTTAAATGCGACATGTCACCTTAAATCAATGTCTGCCAATTCAGGCCTGCCAGCAAAATCCATATTTAGCTATTTGCCTCGTGTGCGCCAATACAGCATGCTACAAGCTCATATGGGGTGTTTCCTGAATGGGGAGAAAATGGGGAACACATACTGGGGTGCATTTTCTAATTTAACCCTTTGTCAAAGTGAAAAATTGGGGTCTGCTAGTAGTTTTTCATTTTCACAAATATGTGCTTTGAAATCCTTTACCAAGTGTTTCTGCCTTCTGTGAGACACCTGTTTGCTAAAAATAAAAGTACCCTTTTTCACCACGTAAAATGTTCGTACGGTGGTGCTCTATCAAAAATGGGGTCAAAAATGGGGTTTTAATTTCTGTAGACCTCAGTAATTTTTTAACATGCGACATGGCACCTAAAATCAATGTCTGTTTATTCATATTTTGCAGTTTGCCTCTAGAGCCCTGCTGTGCGCCCATACAGCAGGCTACAAGCACATATGGGTCATATCAGGTGACACTCAGGCCTACAGTACGTCCAGGGCAGACCTGCAAGAGGGGCATCAAGAAGGCCAAGCACAGCTAAAAGCTGAAAGTGAAGGAACGCTTTGTGAACTCTGACCAACGACGCATGTGGCTGGGCATTCAGGCCGTCTCTGACCATAAGCTCAGCAATTCCACACATACAGCCATGACTGTGATCTCCCTCAATGAGCTAAATGACTTCTACGCTTGTTTTGATAAGGACAATAAGGAAAAGTTTGCCAAAACCCTACCCTCTGATGACTGCCTTACCTTCACTCTCATCATCATAGATGCCCATAACACACTGAGCAGTATCAACGCTCGCAAGGCTGCTGGCCCTGACGGCATTCCTGGACGTGTGCTTCAAGCATTTGCTGAACAGCATGCAGGGGTCTTTACTGACATCTTCAACCTGTCGCTTGCCCAGGCAGTAGTACCAGCGTGTTTCAAGACCACTTCTATTGTGCCAGTGCCGAAACACTCATCACCATCAGCACTCACTCCTATAGTTATGAAGTGCTTTGAGCGACTGGTCCTGGCACACCTAAAGTTATGCTTGCCCCCCTCAGTGGTGGAAGGGGCAAGTTCAGACCCCGAAACGCGCATGGTTCTAGCAGCTATTTTTTATCTAATGGATTCTACACTACCATATCTGTGGAGATGAACACAGCTGTACTTCGTTTTTAAGTTTAAAGGGAGTCTGTCAGCAGATTTACCCCTTTTTAACAGTTGCCATACCGCTGTAGCCGCAAAACAGATGATTAACACAGTACCTTTATATGCTTTGGTGGACTTTTAAATATGCCAAAAACGAACTTTGATGAGGGCTCGCAAGTGCCCAGGACGGAGTCCACCGGGTTGGAGCCTAGGCAGCTCTGCCTCTTCGGCTCTTATCCCCGCCCAGCCTCTTCCTCTGCCCGCCTATCTGTTGTCTCTCCCCCTCAGCGAGATCCCGCGCTGATGCGATAACTTCCTTGGCCGGGGCATGCGCACTGCCATGCCCATTGCTGACACGGCATCGCAGTAGCTTATGTGCATGCCCCCACAGCTATCACTCTACTGGACCCAGTCCCCCACTGAACCCTTTCATCCATACCCACTTAACCCTCTACACTCCTCCATCCCTTCCTATGACCATGATTGTCATTCATTCTCAACATTCATGGTATGTTCATATTGGTTACTGCTATAGTATCGACCTTGATACCAGGATTTGCCTTATTTTTTTTGATACTAGGCTTCGCTATTGCGCAGTGTAGTATCAGAAAAAGGAGCTCGCTGAGAGCAGCGCGCTCCGTGTTCTCCTCTGCAGCACAGGGGAGAAGGAAGCAGTCTCTCCCTCAGCCTGGGAGAAGGAGATGCCCAGGAGAACAATGGCAGTCTCCACCCAGTATAACCAAGTCCCCAAAGATACTGGAGGACTTAGTGGGAGAACGGAGCGGTGCCCAGGGATAATAGTAAGGGCAGTGAGATCCCTGGGCGCCGCTGTACATATCATGATACTTAGTTCAGAATTTTATATTATAATTGGTGGTGCAGTGCACCCTCCCCCCAATATTAAAATCATTGGTGGCGCAGTGCACCCCCTCCCCTCAACCCCCCACCTCCCGCAGTATTAAAATAATTGGTGGCGCAGTACGCCCCCCCCTCGTATTAAAATCATTTGTGGCAGTGGCCACAGGGTCCCCTCCCCCCCTCCTCATGGGTGGCAGTTATGATCGGAGCACCGGCAGTGTAATCCTGGGGCTCCGATCGGTTACCATGGCACCCAGGATGCTACTAAAGCCCTGGCTGCCATAGTCAGCTCCCTGCTGCTGTGTGTACTATGCAAAGGACAGCAGGGAGAGTAAAAAGTCCTATTCACCCCGATAGAGCTCTATTCGGATAAATAGACAAGGGATGAAAAGATCCCAGGTTCTAGCCCCTAAGGGGGAAAATAGTTATTAAATAAACTGTAACAATAGTTATTAAATAAACTGTAACAAAAAAAAGTAAAAAAAATAGACACACCAAGTATAAATCACCCCCTTTCCCAATTTTACATATAAAATATATAAACAATAAATAAATAAACATATTACATATCGCCACATCCCAAAAATCCAAACTATTAAAATATAAAAGATATCTCCTATGCGGTGAGCGCCGTAACAGAAAAAAATTAAATAAAAACTGCGCAATTCGACTTTTTTTTTTGTCACCTTGTTCACCCCAAAAAATAGGATCGGACTGTTCTATTATGAGCCTGACGTTCCATAAAATGCAGAATGCACGCATTTTTTTTTGCGTTTTATTTTTTTCGCATGGTATCGAGCATCGCAATACTTTTTTATGATATCAAAACCGAATCAAAATTTTGGTATTGAAACAACCCTATTCTGCAGATCTGTTTACTATACATCTGTAAATTTGTATATACGTAGCACATCTGTGTATTCGCCGTCTGAATAGCAATAGAACAGTTTATCTGTATATATGTACACATCAGTATATTTGTCCATAGAGTACATCCTTATATTTGCTCTCTATATAGCAATATAAAACACCTGTATATTTAACTATTCCTACTTTCTACACTATCCTTATCTGTATATAACTTGTTTTTATTGCACTGCTGCCCTTTGCACTTCTGATTAGATGCAAACTGTATTTCGTTACCCTGTATTTACATGTGTAATGACAATAAAGTTGAATCGAATTATATGACTGTTTTTCCAGAACCATCAAGCTGTAGGTGTGTTTTCATGTGGTTTCTCTTAGGCCTCTTTCACACTTGCGTTGTCCGGATCCAGCGTGTACTCCACTTGCCGGATTTACACGCCGGATCCGGAAAAACGCAAGTGTACTGAAAGCATTTGAAGATGGATCAGTCTTCAAAATGCTTTCAGTGTTACTATGGCACCCAGGACGCTATTAAAGTCCTGGTTGCCATAGTAGGAGCGGGGGAGCGGTATACTTACAGTCCGCGCGGCTCCCGGGGCGCTCCAGAGTGACGTCAGAGCGCCCCATGCGCATGAATGACGTGCCATGCGATCACGTGATCCATGCGCTTGGGGCGCCCTGACGTCACTCTGGAGCGCTCGGGAGCCGCACGGACTGTAAGTATACCGCTCCCCGCTACACTTTACCATGGCTGCCAGGACTTTAGCGTCCCGGCAGCCATGGTAACCATTGAGAAAAAGCTAAACGTCGCATCCGGCAATGCGCCGAGACAACGTTTAGCTTAAGGCCGGATCCGGATCAATGCCTTTCAATGGGCATTAATTCCGGATCCAGCCTTGCGGCAAGTCTTCAGGATTTTTGGCCGGAGCAAAAAGCGCAGCATGCTGTGGTATTTTCTCTGGCCAAAAAAACGTTCCGTTCCGGACATGAAGACATCCTGATGCATCCTGAACGGATTTCTCTCCATTCAGAATGCATTAGGATAATCCTGATCAGGATTCTTCCGGCATAGAGCCCCGACGACGGAACTCTATGCCGGAAGAAAAGAACGCAAGTGTGAAAGAGCCCTTAGGCTAGTTTCACACTAGCCTTAAAATCTTCTGGCAGCGGAACAGCCTGATGGCATTGCTCGATACTGCCTGCAACCCGGAGCCCATTTACTATAATGGAACCCGGTGGGGATCTGGCCTATTTCTGGCATTAGTGCTGGGATTCAGCCAGATAAAAACCGCTACAGGCCCTGTTTTTTGCCTGGCCGATTCCGGGCACTAATACCGGACATAGGCCAAATCCCCGCGTGGTCCCATTATAGTCAACGGGGCCAGGTGGTGCTCCGGCCCTTTCTGGCTATGACAGATACGATGACAGCCTGCCAGAAGATTTTAACGCTAGTGTGAAACTAGCCCTAAGTTTCAATGAAGAACTTACCAAATGTATGAATTTTTTTTTTTTATTAATAAAGAAAATGAAATTCACAGAATTTCTTCACAGGCCCAAAAAAAAAAAAAAAGCTGTGTATGAGAGAAGGGAGCCTTAGGCCCCTTGAAGAGCGAGTGTCTCGCTGTGGACTTGCAGCGAGGCACCCAGCCTGAACTCCCATTATATTAATTTATGATGCTATGTAACCCTTACAGTTCTGAAATGTATTGAATAACACAGACAGTGTCATCTAATACATTCCAGAACTGTAAGGGTTACATAGCATCATAAATCAATATAATGCTATGTGACCCCGGCAGTGCTGGGAGTTTAGGCTGGGTGCAAGGGGCCTTATACAGATCCCTATTTCTGCCTTTATCAGCCGGGTGGATCAGTGGTTAGCAGTTTCTACAGCACTGGGAAAATGTTGAAGGGGAATTTTCACACATTCACCCATCTCTAAGTACATTTTGTATACTGTTGTGGCCATCTAGTAATCCAGAAGAGATGACATTTGATAGAAAAGGGGTAGAACTAGTTAAAAAAAGCACCTAAATGATCCCACCCTATCCCCCACTCCGCCATGACTGTTCTGACACTTAGGGCTCATGCACACGACAATTGCCCCTCCGTTGCCGTATTGCGGCCCGCAAATGGCGGGTCCGCAATACACGGGACACCGGCCGTGTGCATTCCGCATCACGGATGCAGACCCATTCACTTGAATGGGTCCACAAATCCGTAGATGCAGTGCGGAACGGAACCCTACAGAGTGCTTCCGTGGGTTCCGTTCCGTGCCGCCGCACTGCAAAAATACAAAACTTGCTCTATATTTCTGCGGAACGGACGAATTGCGGACCCCATTCAAGTGAATGGGGTCGCAATCTCCCTGCGGCAGCCCCATGGCCGGTGCCCTTGCATTGCGGACCACAGCACGGTCGTGTGAACAAGCCCTTAACCAAATTCCTGTTGATCTCTGCTTTCTCGCTCAGTCTTAATATAGGCAAAGGCTAGAGACACCCACTGAGTCAACCACCAGCGGAGGTGGTCACCTCTGTGGCCAGTGATTGGCTGACGGTGCTTTTCTGTGTGTTGAAAGGGGATGAAGAAGTGGAGACCTGGCAGGTGTTAAAAGTAACTTTACATTTTTTTTATTTTTTTTTACCAATTCTGCCCCCTTTATGAAAATTAAAGATAAAGACTTCCAGTGTAAATGCTTTGTCTAGCATAGTTTCATGCAAACAAACAGCACTGCAATTGCAAATAGTTTATTCACGCAAATAATAAAAATATCTTTAGTTTATTATATTACATTGTACTAAAGTTTTCTTCTTTATTTAAAAAGAACGTTCACATTATAAGAAAATATACAACTCTACAAAACAAACATGTATACTACAGACAGCAAAAAGTGCTGCATCTGACTCCCTTGTACATCCCACCCAGTTTTTATAGAATTATCAAATTTTGTGATTGTCATATTGCCTCCTTTGCTGGCTGGATTCATTTTTCCATCACATTATACACTGCTCGTTTCCATGGTTACGACCACCCCGCAATTGATTACTGGTGGTCGTGCTTGCACACTATAAGAAAAAGCGCCAACCTATGTGAGCTCCCGCGGTCCCAGCCACCAGAGAGACCTGCGCTTTTTCCTATAGTGTGCATGCATGTCCACCACTGATTGATTGAAGGGTGGTCGTAACCATGGAAACGAGCAGCGTATAATGTGATGGAAAAATGAATGAAGCTAGCAAAGGAAGCAATATGGATAATAATACATTAGTAAGTGCCTTGTATTATCCTTGTCTACATGATAAATGCTATTTGTTGAAGTGAGACAAAAACGCATTTAAGGCTAGGGCTACACTGAGACATGCAGATCATAGTATCATGTTACTACATTGCATCTGTTATTGAAGGTGATCACATCACATTGTAAACCAAAAGGTTCCGCGATGTCAGCCCTACTGGATTTTTGTGTGGCTGCAACTAGCGGTGTGGCCAAAAGTCGCCATTAAGCCCTAGCCTTACTACCTTACTGGGCAGAAGATTGTGGTACCAGTAAATGCAGCTCAATATGGAGGAAGCACATTATTCTAGCTTTAGAATTCTACTTAGGCTACTTTCACACTGGCGTTTTGGTTTCCGTTTGTGGGATCCATTTCAGGGCTCTCACAAGCGGTCCAAAACGGATCAGTTTTACCCTAATGCATTCTGAATGGATAAAGATCCGTTCAGAATGCATCAGTTTGCCTCTGTTCCGCCTCCACTCCGCTCTGGAGGCAGACAACAAAACGCTGATTGCAGCGTTTTGGTGTCCGCCTGACGATGCGGAGGCAGACTGATCTGTCCTGACACACCATGTAAGTCAATAGAGACGGATCTGTTTTCACTGACACAATATGGCACAATAGAAAATGGATCCGTCCCCTATTGACTTTCAATGGTGTTCAAGACGGATCCGTTTTGGCTATGTTACAGATAATACAAACTGATCCGTTCTGAACAGATGCATGCGGTTGTATTGTCTGAACGGAAGCGTTTGTGCAGATTCCTGACGGATCCACACCAAACGCAAGTGTGAAAGCTAAATACTGTTAGATCGGTGCCTTCCACTGGCATATCCATGCGAGATCAGTCTAACTCCATTGCCCTGGTTGGGGCTATGCTGCAATACAGTGCATTAATGAAGGTAGCTGTTTGTCATTGGTGAGGGTCTCAATGATTAGATCACATTTTGGATATGCTCCAATCCCCTACAGATCCTGAAGTTACTAGCAGATATGTAAGACACAAGAAAGTACCAGAATGTTAACATAGGAGTCCGTGGGTTATTTCAGCGCGGTAAACTTGTGCCAGCTGTCTCCTGGTCAGTATTATCAGGAAGGTGGACACCCATGCTTTGTAATAAATTGGAAGCTGGCCCAGCTAGTCCAGCCTGGGAGCTAAATGATTCAAGGATATTTGTGACCAAATTTAAGTCCAAGTCAACTGGGGCCAAGTCGGACTCGTCGGCATTCACCTCTTCCTCAGAGTTACTCTCATTAGCTTTAGCGGTCTTGGGATTGACTGCTTCCTGCTTAAAAAGAAAGAGGACAATCAGGACTAATCTGATATGGCGAAAATCACACTTGAAAGCGATGATCATAAACACGTTAGCTACTTAATTGGACCTGAATAATTCCTTACCACATTAGTCTTCTTGGTAAAGCTTTTCCCAATGTTTGTGTGTGCCAGTTCCCTGTCCATAACGTCCATGTAAGAGTGTAGGCTTTGCAGGGCATCTGCATTCAGTGGAGTGGCTTGATCATCATCCAAGTCTTCATCGCTGTTCAGTAACTCAAAGTCTTCTTCAGACTCTAAATCATCAGAATCGAGTTCCTCTGGACTTGGACCTGTAGAATTTCAGGTGAAACTCGAAAAATTAGAATATCGTGCAAAGTTCATTTATTTCAGTAATGCAACTTAAAAGGTGAAACTAACATATGAGAGACTCATTACATGCAGAGCGAGATATTCCAAGCCTTTTTTTTGTTATAATTTGGATGATTATGGCTTACAGCTTATGAAACCCCAAAGTCACAATCTCGTGTACCCTTTGCTCAGGGGGTATGGATTAATAAGCTGACTAGAGTGTGACACTTTGAGCCTAGAATATTGAACCTTTTCACTAAATTCCAATTTTAAGCTGCATTAATGCAATTCCTTTTAAGTTGCATTACTGAAATAAATGAACTTTTGCACGATATTCTAATTATTCAAGTTTCACCTGTATGCGATTGTAATGTTCTGTGCCATTCCTTCTAGAACCGGTACATGCCCAGTGATTTTCTCTGCTGTGGACAATGGTCTGCACAACGTACTGCACAGGTGCCATTTTCTGCCAACGTGGCGGAGCGCGGCACATGTGTAGCATACATGTATGTGCTGGATCCAGAACGTATGGCGCAGTCGTGAAATTTCAATAGCAAATTGAGTTTTATTTAGCCTGTGGTATATATTTATGCACACACAAACGATATAACCGTAACCCAACAAAATGAAACTCACCAAGAATCCTTTCCAAAGCGTTTGTGAAAGAATCTACATCGAATGTGACTGGCGCTTCTGCAGGATTCCTGCATATAAAACAAAATTATGTATTAACATTAGAAACAGCGCCTCAAAACCTGACACTCAATGGACTTTAATGGCGGAGATGGGAATAACCACAGTAAGCGCTGGCTGAGGGTGGCCAGAATTGTGGAAACACCCAAGTGGCCAGTGCTCCTCTGATTCATAAATGGCAAAGCAGTGAATGGATGTTACTCAAATAACGTAGCACAGTAAGCTATGCTGTCTCCATAGCCCCATTCCCTGCTATGGGGTTTGCCCCACTGAAATTATTCTACATTTTTCAAACAAGCACCTGGATCTGAAAAGTTTTGTAATGGCATATAATTAAAAATTTTGGAAAGCAACTGAGTTACCGTAGTCACAGAAAACTATATGTATAGCGCCACCTGCTGTTCACCCATTTTCTAAATTCTCTGTCCAGCTCACCAAGGTTGACGTACATGCTCAGTACCATCCTTGCACCGGCACCAGCTGCAGCAGAAAGGACCCCCCGCCCGAAAAAGGGCATACCCCCTGAGCTGTCAGTCTGAAATAAATCTAGCAGAGCAATTGGAGCAATGAATGGGGAGATCTCTGGATCCATGTGAGGTACAGGGCTGGTTCTAAGTTTGTTAGACTGCCATGTATTCTTTAAGGAAACAGTGGAGCGACAGACAATCGGCCATTTCCAGATTTTCACCTCCTTGTCGGCACTTATTGTGGATATTTAACACAGACCTACCTTTACTTACATACAGACCTATAATACACATCTGTATGTAGCCTTATTAAATGGGATTGGAATACGTCTGTATGAGCTCATGACCAATCATATGGCCATTGTTCATATTCACAATTGGTCTGGCAAAGTAAACGATAGGCGATACCTAATATGTCTGTTTTTTTATATATATTTTGGTTTTAAACAATAAAAGCATTTTTAAAAACAAAAACAATGTTTTTATGTCTCCATTTTCTGCAAGCCATATCTTTTTTACATTTTTTTATGATTTTGGGGTACATAACACTTTTTATTGATTGGTATTACACTTTTTGTCATGAAAGGTGACAAAAATTGCTTTTTTTAGCACATATTTTATACATTTTTTACGGTGTTGACTGGACAGCTCATGTAATATTTTTATAGAGCAGGTTGTTACGGATGCGGCGATACCCAATATGTGTGTTTTTTTTCTATTTTTTATGTGTCTCTTTTTATGGAGAAGGCGCTTTAAAAAAAAAAAATAAAATTTAACTTTTATTTTTTTTTGCTTTTATTATTATTATTTTTTTGTCCCACTATGGGACTTCAACATTTCAGGGTCTGATCCCTGTTTCAATACATCTGTCAGTATCAGCCGGGCCCCTGCTGCTGTTTGCGGAAGCGCATGTGGGCCAGCCAGTTAACCCTAGGATGAGAATGCTCGTCCTAAGGCATCAAGTATCGGCCAGTTAGGACGAGCATTCCCGTCCAGGGTCGGCAAAAGGTTATTTCAAGCATGGATTTGCAAAGGAAAGGAATGCTTATGATCAGGTGAATGTGACCTACAAGGCCATATGCTTACTTTAGAAGTGATGTGGAAGCTGACAGGGTCTGCTTAAGCAGACATAATTGAAAAGTCAATTCAGTGACAGATTCTCCAGCTATTTCATGGATATTGCAGTTATTGTATAACTTGAAAAGTGCTGTTTTTTGGGTTTGTCTATTATTGATCATATATACACTCTATATTTAATAAATAAAAATAAACGCACCAGATAGAAATGTCGCATTGCTGCAAAGATTGGCATGCAGTTATGTCTAAGGCAGATATGTAAATGATTACATGTGTGGTCCCTAGACACTGGGACTTGCCACAAGAGTGCATAAAAGAGTGGTGTTCCCTTTCCCCGCCGCCCTATAAAAAGGTTCTCTAGAGGCTACTTTTGGGTAGTGTAACTTCAATAACTGCTGGACATGCCTCTATGACACACTCGAAGACATTTTGCCCACATCATTGGACTGAGAGAAGCAGGATGGTCGTTTTGGCAAATTACCCACCTTGCCCAGAACACAGGTAGAGAAGATCATTTGATCTGCTGACAAGCATGAGCAGGTGGCACCTTTATTACACACCCATGCATTTTTCAACAGTATAATGCTCACCCACACACAGCGAGGTTTTCCCAGGAATGTGTCCGCCAGATATTGTTATTGTGAATGGGGCCCGGAGTGGACTTCCGGCTGCGCGGTGGGCTAGCGTTAGCACAGATCCGGTAGGCTGCTCCCCTGCCGGAACAGCCTGCCGGACCCTGCTGCCGCAAGTGTGAAAGTAGCCTAAGTAATCAGGTTACTTAGAACATAAGCCATATTTATATGAAATGCACCATGTATTTAATAACTGGAAAACACTGTTATACACTTAATAATTTCAGGAAATCTATGAATTTGTCATCAGAGAAAGTTAGAAAAACTATTTTTATGTCCTGGAAATGCAGAGAATTGTGTGAAAGTCTAATCAGGAATAAAAGAAACATGTAAAAAGTGCAGCTGCTCTATTCACTTTTTGTCATATAAGGGATGTCTGGGAATAGCTAACATTTCACAGGAGCCGCAGCCTGCCTCCACCGAGGAAAGATTCATACTTCCCTGCTCCCTGCAGCTCTGCTTCTGTGCACTGGCTCTCGTGTGTCCATCTTCACGTCCTGCACACTGGCTTGCCGTGTCCATCATCTCGTCCTGTGCACTGGCTCCTGTGTGTCCATCTTCACGTCCTGCACACTGGCTTGCCGTGTCCATCATCTCGTCCTGTGCACTGGCTCCTGTGTGTCCATCTTCACGTCCTGCACACTGGCTTGCCGTGTCCATCATCTTGTCCTGTGCACTGGCTCCCGTGTGTCCATCTTCCGGTCCTGATGACTTTTTCCCATGTGTCCTGGTCCGCGGCTTGTTTACTTCCTTTCCGCCATGCCCATGATCATCTGCGCCACTGCAGCCAATGACTGGATTCAGCGGTCATACAGTTGAAACCAGAAGTTTACATACAATATATAAAAAGACACATCTGCATGTTTTTCTCAATATCTGACATGAAATCAGAATAAACCTTTCCTGTTTTTGGTCAATTAGGATTACCATTATTATTATTATTTGCCAAATGCCAGAATAATGAGAGAGAATGTTTTAAGGCATTTGTATTACTTTCTGCAAAAGTTTACATACACTAAGATGACTATGCCTTTAAACTATTCTGGACTGCCCATATGATGATGATGTCATGTGTTTGGAAGCTTCTGTTAGGTTTGTTGGCAACATCTGAGTTAATTAAATACACACCTGAAACACACTGCTTCTTTGTGTAGCATCATGGGAAAGTCTAAAGAAATCAGCCAAGATATCAGGAAGAGAACTGTGGACTTGCACAAGTCTGGATCAACCTTGGGTGCAATT
The DNA here is from genome assembly GCF_014858855.1 of Bufo gargarizans. Taxonomy (NCBI): domain Eukaryota; kingdom Metazoa; phylum Chordata; class Amphibia; order Anura; family Bufonidae; genus Bufo; species Bufo gargarizans. Next base: position 146,480,032 of record NC_058085.1, on the reverse strand, counting down.
TCAAGATACCTTAAGGTCCCTCATTCATCTGTACAAACAATTATATGCAAGTACAAACAAGATGGGAATGTCCCAGAGATGAACGTGCTTTGGTCCGACATGTGCATATCAACCCAAGAACAAAAGCAAAAGACCTTGTGAAGATGAAAGTTCACTCTGCCAGGAAGAAGACATTACTCCAAAAGAAATTTTAAAAAGCCAGATTAATGTTTGCAAATGCACACAGGAACAAAGACCTACATTTTTGGAGACGTTCTGTGGTCTGACTAAACTAAACTTGAACTTTTTGGCCATAATGACCATCTTTACGTTTGGAGAAAAAAGGGAGAAGCTTGGAAGCCTAAGAACACCATTCGAACTGTGAAACACGGGGGTGGCAGCATCATGTTGTGAGGTTGTTTTGCTGCAGGAGGTACTGGTGCACTTGACAAAATAGATGGCATCACGAGGAAAGAAGGTTATGTGGAAATACTGAAGCAACATCTCAAGACATCAGCCAGGAACGTTAAGCTTGGGCAGTAAATGGGTCTTCCAAATGGACAATGACCCGAAGCATACTGCCAAACTGGTTACAAAGTGGCTTAAGGATAACAAAGTCAATGTTTTGGAGTGGCCATGACAAAGCACTGATCTCAATCCTATTGTAAATTTATGGGCAAAGCTGAAAAGGCAGGTGCGAGTAAGGCAACCAACAAACATGGCTCAGTTACACCAGTTTTGTCAGGAGGAATGGGCCCAAATTTTGACCAACTATTGTGAGAAGCTTGTGGAAGGATGTCCAAAACGTTTGACCCATGTCAAACAGTTTAAGGGCAATGGTACCAAATACGTAAATGTATGTAAACTTTTGACTTTGCAGAAAGTCATAAAAATGCCTTAAACATTCTCTCTCTCATTATTCTGGCATTTGGCAAATAATAATAATTATGGTAATCCTAATTAACCAAAAACAGGAAAGGTTTATTCTGATTTCATGTCAGATATTGAGAAAAACTTGCATATGTGTCTTGTTATATAGTGTATGTAAACTTCTGGTTTCAACTGTATATCCACAGGAGACATATCCCAGTTGAAGCTGGCTGCAGTGGAGCAGATGATCATGCCCGTGCTAGGGATGAATTAAATAAGCCGCAGACTGGAAAATGGACACGGGAGCTGCCACTAAGGACTAGAGCAGCGGGGAGTAAGTATGATTCTTTCCATAGCAGAGACAGGCTGGGACCACTTGTGAAAAATTACTTAGCCCTGGGAAACCTTTCCTGTTCTGTCTAGCAGTTCTGAGATGACTGCAGGTATGCCGAGGAATTAATTAATTAAGCACAGTTTCAGGCATTGTAACTAAGGGCCTTGGAGCATGAAGATAACTAGTATAAAGGACAGGAGAGGTGATAACTGATTTTCTTTCACCACTAGAACACCCTGCTTATCACTGGAGAGGAAGAATGGATTTTCCATCACCACTAAATCACCCTGCTTGTCACTGGTTATAGTATAAAGGACAGGAGAGAACACAGGAGAGGTGAGAACTGATTTTCTGTCACCACTAAAACACCCTGCTTATCAGTGATTATAGTATAAGCACAGGGGAGAACACAGGAGAGGTGAGAACTGATTATCACTACTAGAACACACTGATTATAGTATAAAGGACAGGAGAGGGGGGGAACTGATTATCTATCACCACTAGAACACCCTGCTCATTACTGATTATAGTATAAGGACAAGGGAGAACACAGGAGAGGTGAGAACTGATTATCACCACTAGAACACCCTGCTTATCACCGATTATAGTATAAGAACAGGAGAGAACACAGGAGAGGTGAGGACTGATTATCACCACTAGAACACCCTGCTTATCACCGATTATAGTATAAGAACAGGAGAGAACACAGGAGAGGTGAGGACTGATTATCACCGATTATAGTATAAGAACAGGAGAGAACACAGGAGAGGTGAGAACTGATTATCACCACTAGAACACCCTGCGTATCACTGATTATAGTATAAGAACAGGAGAGAACACAGGAGAGGTAAGAACTGATTATCACCACTAGAACATCCTGCTTATCACTGATTATAGTATAAGAACAGGAGAGAACACAGGAGAGGTGAGGTGTGATTTTTGTATCACGACTAGAACACACTGCTTATCACTAATTATAGTATAAAGGTCAGGAGAGAACACAGGAGAGGTGAGGACTGATTATCACCACTAGAACACCCTGTGTATCACTGATTATAGTATAAGTACAGGAGAGAACACAAGAGAGGTGAGGACTGATTTTTGATCACCAGTAGATCACCCTGCTCATTACTGATTATAGTATAAGTACAGGAGAGAACACAAGAGAGGTGAGGACTGATTATCACTACTAGAACACCCTGCTTATCACTGGTTATAGTATAAGTACAGGAGAGAACACAAGAGAGGTGAGGACTGATTATCACCACTAGATCACCCTGCGTATCACTGATTTTAGTATAAGTACAGGAGAGAACACAAGAGAGGTGAGGACTGATTTTCGATCACCAGTAGATCACCCTGCTCATTACTGATTATAGTATAAGTACAGGAGAGAACACAAGAGAGGTGAGGACTGATTATCACCACTAGAACACCCTGCGTATCAGTGATTATAGTATAAGGACAGGAGAGAACACAAGAGAGGTGAGGACTGATTATCACCACTAGAACACCCTGCTTATCACTGGTTATAGTATAAGTACAGGAGAGAACACAAGAGAGGTGAGGACTGATTATCACTACTAGAACACCCTGCTTATCACTGGTTATAGTATAAGTACAGGAGAGAACACAAGAGAGGTGAGGACTGATTATCACCACTAGATCACCCTGCGTATCACTGATTTTAGTATAAGTACAGGAGAGAACACAAGAGAGGTGAGGACTGATTTTCGATCACCAGTAGATCACCCTGCTCATTACTGATTATAGTATAAGTACAGGAGAGAACACAAGAGAGGTGAGGACTGATTATCACCACTAGAACACCCTGCGTATCAGTGATTATAGTATAAGGACAGGAGAGAACACAAGAGAGGTGAGGACTGATTATCACCACTAGAACACCCTGCTTATCACTGGTTATAGTATAAGTACAGGAGAGAACACAAGAGAGGTGAGGACTTATTTTCGATCACCAGTAGATCACCCTGCTCATTACTGATTATAGTATAAGGGCAGGAGAGGTGAGGACTGATTTTCTATCACCACTAGAACACCCTGCTTATCACTGATTATAGTATAAGGAGAGGCGAGAACTTATTTTCTATCACCACTAGAACACCCTGATTATCCTTTGCTTTTGATAAAAAATGTATATGAAAGTTAAAACATTAATTACACATTATTAATAACAGAATACTTTTTTAAGCTGGAGTTGGAGTAGGTACATTTCTACTGACTCAAATCCATGCAAAACTAGCTTTGATTCAATGATCTAACTCCACAGCCCTGTTTCCAAATGCAAGAATAAAGTTGCATCAACACTGGGAACATGCTGTGTCGCTTCGTCTCTGCTTGACTTTCTCAGGAGCTACAAGATTGAACCACTATGGTAAATGTCATCTCAAACACATGTAGAGCAATGTACGGCATGGGAAGTTAATTATCTTGTATGAAAGAAAACACAACACTGTAGCATATTGATGAATATACATACCAGGGCAGTTCTACTCCTTCATGTGAAGACACTTTTGAGATAAATGCCTTCATGCTATCAGTCACTTCAGACAAATTGTATTGCTCCTCAGATTCAGTGGGAACTTCCTTTAAACCTACAGCATTCTGTAAGATTTGTTCCAACTTCTCTGGTGACAAGTCCAACCAGCTGTCATCTTCAAGCAAACAAGCATGTTACAAGGTTAGGGGGGTGATCTTATTATAATCACTATACTCTTAACCACTGAGTGGTCTGAAGAAGTACTGTATTTTTCGCTTTATAAGATACACCTGATAAGACGCATCCCAGGTTTTAGAGGAGGAAAATAAGAAAAAATATTTTTCATCAGACCTATCAGGCCCCTATATCAAAACCTCACATCAGACGCCCATATCAAGACCTCACATCAGACCTCATATCAAGACCTCCATCTCAGACCCCCATTAGACCTCAGATCAGACTTCCATGTCAGACTCCCATGCCAGACCCCCATTAGACCTCAGATCAGAGATAAAATAAATAACTTCACTTACCTTTCCTGCTCTGCCGCTCCTGCATAGTGCGCACACTATGTTCGGACACTACGCAGTCAGAACAGTGCAGTGCGGCCCCAGGTAAAGAAGACCAGGGAGGGTGAGTACTGGCTGCGCTCCCAGCGCTTCGCTCTCTGCATCTAATGCATACTAGTGAACGCTTCCCTAATGGAAGTACTCACTAGTATTCACTTTATAAAACGCACTGACGTTTTCCCCCCCAAGAAAGTGCATCTTATAAAGCGAAAAATGCGGTAGATAAGTGCAAGCTTGTATATGGTGCAATAGTAAGCTTGCAGGGCTACAGGAAAGACAACTACATGAGCAGAATGCAGGCTGCTGTTACCCCATCTATGGAACTACTCCAGATAAAACGGAGAAATAATAAATGTAGTTCCCTCATATATAAAAATGGGTTCATTAAAGCTTAAACTACCTTCAAATGCCATTCTGTGTGGTGCTTTTTTGACATCTCTACTTATCTCAAAGAATGTAACCAAACTTTACCTTCTTCTGGAGGAAGACGGGCCTCTTCTTTTTTCAGCTCTTCCATGTTAACTTTCAGGGTGCTCAGTAACTTAAGAACTTCTTCACCAGGACTCAGGTTCGCTGAACTGATAAAAATCGATAAGACCGGGTAAAATCACTGTCATATCATGTGTTTTAAAACACTCTCGCCTACTATGCCCAGGTGTGGAGCCCGCATAACATGAGAGGTAGAGGAAAGCTTTGGACAATCTCTTAGACAGGTCCCAAAAGATCACCTGATCACAGGGTGTCCTGCCACCATAGGTGAAATGAAGCTACATGATTTTTTATGAAATCTAAGTGCGGATGTGCCTATACCCCAGAAAGGGATATTCTTTCAAGTCTCTCCCCACTTGTTGGATACACAGTGGTCCACTACTGGTCCCAAGGATTAGTGGGAGTTCCCCAGAGCACATGTCAGAGTGGACGTGATGTGTTTGCACACTGAGCCAGGTGGGTGCACCAGGGACTTTCCTATGATCTACCACAGCCAGCGCAGTTATTGGGAAAAGTTAGAAGTTGTACTCTGTGGGGGAGATTTATCAAAACTGGTGTAAAGTAAAACTGGCTTAGTTGCCTATAGCAACTATCAGCTTAATACTTTGATTTTTCATAGCTCTTAGGAAAATGAAAGTTGGAACCCTTGGTTGCTATGGGCAACAAAGCCAATTTTCCTTTCCCTCGGTTTTGATAAATCTCCCCCTGTATGTCTTTGTGCCATGCCGTTTTCTGTCTGATGGTTGATAATCTGGCTACCAGTCCCATGATTCCAGATTATTGGATTTTTGCCTTGTATTATTTTGTTTTTCTTACCTGTCTGGCTTGAATATGGATTGCTGGAAGTAAATTTCCGCTTTCTTTATTAGTTCACAATACTGCGCTGATCCCTCCATTTCACCCTAAACGTGACGCAGAGTCATCAATAAAAGTCTAACAACAGAAATGGCATATAATAAAAATGTCTTTATTAAACCAAAAGGCTATTAACCACTATTTTAATCTACTTTATACTCTCTTCATGTCCCGCTCAGCACTACTGCTAATCAGTTCTATTGAGGGTACCCTGCTTGACCCAGTTCTCTGTTTTCTTCTACAACTCCCCAACCCCTTGCATGAACTCTATACGTCTTTTATTACACCCTGCTCCACATCACAAAGTCAGTCTCCTTCCCCTTATGGGAGCTGTAAATATAGTTCCCACTAAATTCCCTAGTCAGTCACCTTCCCCCTCTGGTAGCAGTAAATGTAGTCTCTGGTAACTTCTCAGTCAGTTTTCTTTCCCCTCTGGCAGCTGTAAATATAGTCCCCTATAGTAGACCACAGTAATTTCTCCTCTAGATTTATAATTTTATACATCTGAAGCAATGAAAAGAAATAGTACTTGCTTGCTCACAAGTTAATCCTAAGAAACAGTCTTCTCAGCTTTGCTGTATATTGCTGTGTTACTGCCATGCAGGGTAGATGCAATTTGTTTAGGTTGGCAGACAATCTTTATGCCAAAATTAGGAAATAGGACCGGCAGCTGGGAGACGGACTAGGCAAAGGGGCTGTCCCACAAAAATATTCTACAGTTTTCAAACCAGCTCCTTTATACAAATACTCTTGTAATTGCATTTAATTAAAACATTTTATAGACACAGAGTTATTCAATAAAATCTATCTGTATAGCGCCACTTAATTTCTCATTTCTTTGACCGACCCATTGAGAAGGCCACACATCTTTGGAACAGAAAAGCTTATCTACTCTAATTCAAATGTGCAGGTCACCATATCTGTATACTGTGCATGTGCATCCCCATTCTGTAAGTTAAAGGAGTTTTGTGGTGTATATACATTGCTGGGTGATCCTAGTATTGGCCTTAAATGTTTGGGATCAGTGGATGTCAGACTCCTGGTACCCCATCTAAGGATAATCTATCGATGCATATTACATATACTACTCATAAATCAGCTGAAGTTAACCCTAAATTGTTTAGGCCACGGTTCATTTTTACACTTGTAATATTTTGTAGGTAAACAATATGTACTGCAAGGTACCTGAGCATTATGAATATAATTCATCAAAACCTAGGCTACAGAACACAGACCACATTCATTATATTATTTTCCATCCTTCCTTCAGGTGCAGATAAATCTGGGCAGACATATGTCCCATGTTCACTCCCATCATATAATCTAGGTGAATAATTAAACTCATCATACCTTGAAGAAATCATTCTTTTTCAAGTTGTTTAAAAACCCAGTCCAGAGTGGGCTCTGTGAAGGATGTTTTGTGGCCGATCCAGTGGACCCAGCACATGTGGAACACAAGATTTCAAAACCGTGCGCCTAATGGAAAACCAAGTTAATGATAAAGATGTTTGAGTATGCAGTCCACCTAAAGGGGGTCCTGAAAGTGATTAGCATGAAGAAAAAAGGCACTAATCTATTCACCGCACTCTGTTCCAGTGCCGATGGTCTTGTTCCCGCTGTTGTACGTTGTCACGTGCACCGTGGGACCCATTCACTGGCTTCAGCAGTGGTGTGTCCCCAAGTGGCAGGCTGAGACCAGTGACTGGGTAAAGCAGTGCACGTGATGGACATCACACTTCTGGTCCACAAGGTACTTGAAGCAGTGGAGACAAGACCCTCAGTGATGGAACAGAGCATTGGTGAAGAGGTAAGTGGCTTTTCTTTCTTTATGCTAATCACTTTCAGGACCCCTCTAAAAAAAACAGCAAATTTAAAAGACAATTCCAAGACCTTATTATTATTACAAATGGTTCTTTGTAAAGCAAAGTAGCCTTTTTATTAAAGTGCTGTCAACATCTAATGCAGGACACCATTAGAAAAAGCAATATCATCTCACATGTATCTGGGGGGGGCTACACAGAGACAAGGTTCTGACTTGCATCTGATGGAAATCAGTCGCCAAACACTGACGTTTGTATTCGGCCAGGGATGTCCAACCTGCGTCCCTCCAGTTGTTGCAAAACTACGACTCGCAGCATGCCTTGATAGCTGCAGGCCACAGGTTGGACATCCCTGTACTAGGCCTTATAGGCCATGCATTGCTGAGAAAAGGTATGGCAAATAAGCTCTCTTAAAAACAAAAAAACAAACAAACAAACAAACAAACAACAGGTGGCGCCAGAGGGGTATAAGCTTTTAAAGGGGTATTCCAATCACAGACAATGGAGGCATATCGCTAGGATGCGCCCTACGCCGAGAACAGAGCGGGGAAAAGTGGTGGAGGGTGGACTGCGCATGCACAGCCACCCTCCATTAATTTCTATGGGGCCGCCGAAAATAGCCAAGCGCTGGCTCGGTCAATTCAGTCGGCCCCATAGAAATTAATGGGAGCGGTGGCCACTCAAGCGCGGTGCACTCCCATTCACTTGTATAGAGAGCGCTTGGCTGTGGCCGGGGTCCTCCAGCCACCACTCTTCCTGCTCCGTTCTCGGCGTAGGTGCGAGTCCCAGAGGTGGGACCAGCACCTATCAGACAATGGGGGCATATCCTAGCGATATGCCCCCATTGTCTTTTATCGAAATACCCCTTTAAATCTCCCATATATGTAATTGAAATAAAAAATGCAAACCGACATAGGCGCTACTTATTGCTAAATTGAGCTCCATGTACGCTCCTGCTCCACACAACTACATAGGAGATAAGAACAGTGAGGTGATAAACCGTTCCATCAATTAGATCAGATAGAGGTATACTCGTCATTTTCCCTACTGTAAATTAAAACCAATCTAACACTGTTTACCAGTTTCATTCCCAGCTCATGCGCTTTGTACTTGGGATGCGAGAGGGCAGGAAGGGTGTATCCGCTGCGTTTGTCCGGATGGAACCTCTGTTGGCTGAGCTGAGCATATAGACACTTTGTAAATGTCACCTGTGGATGAGAGATTGCAGAATCCATGAAACATATGTACAGTGAACTAGTAATAATATACAGGAGTATGGGGCATGATGGGCGATCAGAGGAATAGAGAATGAAGAAAATGCTCTTACAGATGTGAACACGAGCCTTTCAGGTTTGAAATGCTGAAATGTGCGACATGCTTTCAGGTCAATAGGGTCCCGGAGGTAAAACGCTTGCACTGCGGCTGATACCAACTGTGGGCGCTCCTTTAATATAGCTGCAATCTCAGCTGGAACCAAACAGTGGGCTCGATGGAAGGAGTCCTTAATGCTTTCAGGGTACCTGTTGAATATTTTCAAATGAGAACAACTACTAAAACAAATCAACTGTGTACATGCCATTGAATTAATACTGTAGTTTACAAACAAATCTGAACTGCTTTACCAATAATGTACTAAAATACAATCCCCTAAATGAGGACCTGCTTGATGATCACCTCTGAGCAGTAGTGTGCACGCATGGCCGCCCTCCATTCACTCCGATGTGCCTACTGGAGATTGCTGACCCACAAACAATCAATGGAGCAATGGTAATTTCATTCATTTGGGAGAGAGTCAGTGACACTCGTTCTCATGATCAGTGGGGGTTCCAGCAGTTGGATCTCCGCTGGTCATACATGTGGCTAGGTGAGAAATGTTATTTGCGGACCAACCTTGTTAATTCAAGTGAAAAAAATCTAATAAATACACAGTTCTAAAAGTCCCTAAGGTGTGAAATGAGAAAGAAGAATAAAATACCCTTTAATTCGCCTCTTGATAGCATTAGCAATGGATGCTGTCGCTGCACAGGCCTCTGGGTGAGCACAGAGTAACCTCAGGGCTTGGGATAGGTCTATACTTGAAGCTGGGTCTTGCAGATCGCCCCCATCTTGCTGCAGAGGTATGATGCACAGCTTTCCATGGTGAAAAAAAACCTGGCGAGGCAAAATCACAAGCAATCAGCAGAAACTCAGCAGTGGAATACGACTTGTCGGGATCCGTTTTCTCACAGGTCTATAGATTATAGAGCTACTATATGCTGTGCTTACAGACTCGGTTAGGGGTTTAGTGTGTGAACATAGCCTTAGGGTCCATTCACACGTCCGTTGTTTCTTTCCTGATCTGTTCCGTTTTTTGCGGAACAGATCTGGACCAGTTCTGTACCCATTCATTTTCAATGGGTCCTGAAAAAAAAAATCTGACATTGTGCTGTCCGATTTTTTTCAGGACCCATTGAAAATTAATGGGTACAGAACTGGTCCAGATCTGTTCCGCAAAAAAACGGAACAGATCAGGAAAGAAACAACGGACGTGTGAATGGACCCCTAAAGGGGGGTAGACTGTAAAGAAATGTACTTACCCGATTAGAGCTATTCTCTGGCTTCAGCCATTTGGGCAAGAAATCGGCTGCTTCTATCAGCAGGAACTCGCCATCGTTGTCCTCAACCCTGCAATACATATCGGAGCCGCATAAGAACCTCAAACAATTAAAAGGGAACCGAAACCTAGAAGTCGCATAATAAAGCGCCAGCATTACCGTACTGAAGTCTGTAGTATGATTCTTTGCTGTACAATGCGGCTAAAGTCAGAAAAAAAAAAGATTGTTTTAATCAGCTGCCTGCGCTATGTAAATTAGTGTCTTGAAGTCAAGGGGGCAGCAGCTTTCTCGCTTCAAGTCAAACTCACCACGCTCGCTTAGCATTTGATTGACAGAATTAGCCATTCACTCAATGCCAGACACCTGAATGTAGTGTCGCGCAGGTTTCCTGCCACTGTGAGCAATTTTTCAGCACCTCGATGCGCAGGCACCGGACTAGGTGTGCGAGCGCGCCACTATACAATCATGCGCTCCTGCTCCAAGAGGTGGCGCAGATGCACGCTATTATGTAGTGGTGCGCTCACACGCCTAAGGCTGTGCCTGCGCTGCTAAAAAGTAACTCACAGTGGAAACTGTGCGCAGGGACACAGACCCTGCGCGAGACTACGTTCAGGTGTCCGGCATTGAGTGAATGGGTGGGGGTGGGAAGGGGGCGCTGCGAGATTGACTTGAAGTGAGAATACCACTGTCCCCTTGACTTCAAGGCACTAATTTACATAGCGTGCAGCTGAATATATCTTTTTTTCTGACTTAAGAAGCACCGTACAGCAAAGACTCATTTATTATGCGTTTTCTAGATGACAGGTTCCCTTTAAGTCTCTTCCTTATGATTCCATGGTAGTAACTTACGAGAAGAATATCTGTAATAATTCTACAGGAAGATGACCGTTCTACTAATACAACAATCAACATGACAAATGTGTAACCTTTACAGTTTTACCCTGCGTCGCTGACTCTATTATACAGATGGAGCAGGTACTAACTTGACTGTGATATCATGAGAATTGTGCTCCACATGAAAATGCCAATTCTGGAACATCTATTCTTACAACTCTTTGTTTTGCCATAGCTCTATTATTACTACTAGAAGCTTATGAATGAATCGCCAACTGGGTGTTACAAATGGGGAGAGTGTCCCTGCAGAATCTGCCACTGGCAGGAATGAATGGATAGTGTCAGACGGGGCACACACCCCAACACCCAGTTGCCAATTCATTTAGAAACGTCTGGTAGGAATAACAGACTAATGACACAAGATAGAATAGATCCTCCAGAATTGTTATTGCATGAGGAATGCAACTAGTTACTAAAACAGGCATGTCAGGAGAGGTCCTCTTTAACCCCATAAATGGGTTTATCCAACCCCTATAATGTCCCCCCTAATGCCCTGGCCCCATATGTAAGTCATACTTACCCTGCTCCGGGCACCTGCTCACTGCAAGGCCGCCACTGCATCTCCTCGTCGCATGGATTGAAACATCCGGTGACAGGGGGATAGGGGTGGGGGCAGCCAATAGCAGGCCGCAAAGGGGACGAGCCTTCTTAGCGTCACCCGCGATGGAGATACAAGGGCGGCTGTGCAGGCACCGGGGAGCAGGGTAAGTATAACCAGTATGAGGGGCCCAGGCATTTTGGAGGCATTATAGGGGCTGGATAACCCCTTTAAGGACCCTGCGATTTTCCTTTTTTTATGTTTCTGCTTTTTAGGCCTCATGCACACGACCGTTGTTTTGGTCCGCATCCGAGCCGCAGTTGCTCCGTTCCGTGGTCCGCCCAAAAAATATAACCTGTCCTATTCTTGTCCGTTTTGCAGACAAGAATAGGCAGTTATATCAATGGCTGTCCGTAACGTTCTGCAAATTGCAGAACGCACACGGACGCCATCCGTGTTTTGCGGATCTGCAATTTACAGACCGCAAAACACACAATGGTCGTGTGCATGAGGCCTTACTCTGATGCCATGGTTGCAATTGACCATGGCAACTGAGGGGTTAAATGTCTGTGATTGGTGTTATTGACAATCATGGACAATGCCTCTGGGGGTCTGCTAGCTATGGCGCACACTTAGCTTCTGAGCAGGACGGGTGTCATATTTAATTCCCGGACCTCTACCATGCATGTATGGTAGAGGTCCTGAAGGGTTTAAGTGTCAAAATAAGGATTGATGTGTGTTGAGCAGCAGTTCTGAGGCATGACAACACTCACCTCTAGCTGGCTAGTATGGATGCTAAAAACATCTTAAAGGGAGAACCTCCAAGTTACCTCTGGAATCTCCAATCAAACATTTTTCTTTTTCCTTTAATGTACACAGGTCTGAAATTCTGTGCTGAATAGGAGTCGGAGCTCTGCTTTGTGCCATGTGTCTGCTATGTAAATGTAGCAGGAATCACGTACCTGGCAGCTAGTTCTGGAAAGTCCTTTGTGATCTGTTGGATTAGGCAAACTATAAACCACTCGTCTTCTATATTATCACCAAAATGTGTGATTCCTCCAATATGAGCTGGAACGTCTCCTAATAAAAAGAAACAAGGTTACATGTAGTCTGGGATCCCCACAAAGAAAGACAGTAAATCACAAGTTTCACAAATGTCTTCCGTGTTAAGCCTCATTCACACGACAGCGTTCCATGTATGTGTGGTGTTCTCCACGGAAAGCGCACACACCCATTCATTTTAATGTGTGTGTTCACACTTCAGTATTTTAGCACGGATGCATGCTCTATTTAGTCCATCACGCCCATTATAGTCTATGGGTCAGTGAAAAGCATGGATGCCATCCGTGTTTCACAGATCATTAGAGATTATTTGAAAAAATATTTTTCAGCCACGCAGTGACACACGGACAGCAAAAAATGGACATATGGACCCAACACGGATACATGACAGACATCTTCACGGAGGCATCACTGACCACCTTGTCACGGATATGGACGTGTGAATGAGACTTTAGGCTGGTTTCACATGAGCGAGTTCAGTGCGTTGAGCTTGCAGCGTGTGTCTGCGAGAGCCCCCGTCCTGCCCTACGTAGCACTGATAGCATCATAAATCAATATAATGCTATGCGACCCTATGTAACCAGAGTTCTGAAATATATTGAATAACACTGACAGCTTTATTTCAGTGTTAGGCCTCTTTCACGCGACCGTTTTTTTTTTTCTGTTTACGGGCTGTTTTTTACGGTCCGTATACAGAACCATTCATTTCAATGGTTCCGCCAAAAAAAAAAGGAAAGTACTCCGTATGCATTCCGTTTACGTATTTCCGTTCCGTTAAAGGATAGAAGATGTCCTATTATTGCCCGCAAATCACGTTCCGTGGCTCCTTTCAAGTCAATGGGTCCACAAAACATACGGAACACATACGGAAATGCATCCATATGTCTTCCGTATCCGTTCCATTTTTGCGGAACTACCTATTGAAAATTTTTATGCCCAGCCCAATTTTTTTCTATGTAATTATTTTATATTGTATATGCCTGTGCCATACGTAAAAACGGAACAGAAACGAAAACAAAAAACGGAACAACGGATCAGTGAAAAACAGACCGCAAAACACTGAAAAAGCCATACGGTCGTGTGAAAGAGGCCTTATCCAATACGTTCCAGAACTCTAAGGGTTACATAGCATCATAAATCAATATAATGCTATGCGATCCAATTAGTGCCACGTAGGTCAGGACGGGGCGGGACCTCTCGCACTCGCAGACACACGCTGCGAGTTCAACGCTGTGTGAAGCCAGCCTTAAAGGGTTTGTATAATAAAGTGACTGCCACTTTCTAATACACGATGGAGGAGATTTATCAAAACTGGTGTAAAGGAAAACACGGCTTAGTTGCCCCTAGCAACCAGTCAGATTCCACCTTCCATTTTTCAGAGCCTCTTTAGAAAATAAAAGGTGGAATCTGATTGGTTGCTATGAGCAACTAAGCCAGTTTTCCTTTGCACCAGTTTGGATACATTTCCCACTTTCTGTTTCCACTCTTCACCATGTTAAATGTCTTTGCCTGCTGCTAGTGGATGGGAACATTGTTGTAGGGGCTGAGACCCTCTACAGATCGCCTTCATACTGGCACACCGCTGATTACAAGAGAGCCCTTTACTGATGACAGATGAACATGATCAGGGCAAAAAGACATCTTGAAAATGATGAGAAGTTAAGCAAATGTCACATCTTTTTATATCCCACAGTGCTGTATCTGTAAAACTGGAGAAGCCTTCAGTACGAATCTTGTTAAAGGGCATCTGTCAGCATGTTTGTACCTATGACAGTGGCTGACCTGTTACATGTGCGCTTGGCTGCTGAAGGCATCTCTGTTGGTCCCATGTTCATATGTGCCCGCATTGCTGAGAAAAACAATGTTTTAATATATGCAAATAAGGCTCTAGGAGCAACGGGGGCGTTGGCGTTACACCTAGAGTATCTTCTCTTTCTGCAACTGCCACGCCCTCTCCACATTGACAGGGCCAGGTAGGATCACGTTTTCCCTGCCTGTCCCTGTCACTCAAAGTGGAGAGTTGCAGAGAGAGCAGATCCTCTAGGTGCAACAGTAACGCCCTCGTTGCTCCTAGAGGCTCATTTGCATATATTAAAGCATCATTTTTCTCAGCAATGCGGGCACATATGAACATGGCACCAACACAGATGCCTTCAGTGCACATGTAACAGGTCTGCCAGTTTCATAGGAACAAATCTGCTGACAGATGCACTTTAAGGGGTGTCTCACAACAACAAAGTATCCACAGTATAGGGGATAAGTGTCTAACTGGTAGGGGTCTGACCATTGGGGTCACTGACGAGCACTAGATTGGGGGCCCATTTGCCCTGTTTGAAAGCAACATAGGGCTGAATGGAGCGGCGGACATGCATGCATGTCTGCCGCTCCATTCAAAAGGTGGAACATAGGCCCCTGTTCTAGTCACTGGTGGAGACCCCAGCAGTCGGACCCTTGCCGATCAGATACTTATACTGATCTTTGTCTGTTGATATCTTGTTACCTTTCTTAGATTTATACTTCAGATTAAACGCCTGGTTTTGCCAGATGTAATCAGCCAGTAATGGAGCAAGTCTAGCCAGTATTTCTTCTATGTATTGCTGCAAAATATGTTTGAGCTTCGCAGGGTCAGGCTCATCGGACACCAGGAAAAGGCGATATTCTACAAAATCATCCAAAACCATCATTTTCTTCTGCTTCTCCATGACGTGCACAATCTGTAAGCTAAAAGGGTAGATGAGTATTAAGACAATCTTCATAACACATTTTCCCTCAAGAGGACCTCTCTCTTCTCTTGACATTCCCCATGAAAGGAGAATTCTGGGGCAGTCATCCTTCGACCTGTTTATCGTGCCCTTCCTATTTTACACCTTCTAGAAATGTATCAATAAATTGACAACCCCTTCCCCTCGTCTATACAGTGTGTCCATACACAGTCTGATACTGTCAGCCCTGATCACACAGTGTGTAAGGCAAGGACTGTAAATAATTAGGGGAGGCTGGTGAAAGTTGATGTCCTCCTAAACTGGCAGTCCTTTATTCAGGGAGCTCTATTACCATGATAGCCTGGGGAGGCTATAGATACAGGCCTTTCCATCACACAGACCACCAGGGGTGCCCTTACAGCCCTAAACCACTAGTAATACCATCATTACCCCTTACTGCCCTACACCACCAAGGATGCTGACATTAAAGGGAACCTGTCACCGGGATTTTGTGTATAGAGCTGAGGACATAGGTTGCTAGATGGCCGCTAGCACATCCGCAATACCCAGTCCCCATAGCTCTGTGTGCTTTTATTGTGTAAAAAAAAAAAAAAGATTTGATACATATGCAAATTAACCTGAGATGAGTCCTGTACGTGAGATGAGTCAGGGACAGGACTCATCTCAGGGTAATTTGCATTTGTATCAAATCTTTTTTTTTTTTACACAATAAAAGCACACAGAGCTATGGGGACTGGGTATTGTGGATGTGCTAGCGGCCATCTAGCTACCCATGTCCTCAGCTCTATGCCCCAAATCCCGGTGACTGCTCTAGTCCACTTGGTATGTTGGCACTGACCTTTTCAAAACCCTAGACCACCAAGGATGTTTCCACTGACCCCTTCAGTACCCAGGGCACCAAGGAAGTGGCATTAACATTTCTCCATAGGCAATTACCCAGCACCCACATCATCATGGGCCATAGTAGTCACTGCACCACTGAGTGAAGGATGACTACAACTGAGAAACACATGAGGGTCAGTATGGCGCTTACCGTTACCACAATCTGAACAATCCTCCGCTTCTTTCCGTAGAAAATAAACTCTCCTGTCATACAACGGAACGAGGCGGGCTTTGCGGTGACGTCATTAGCAAGCGCCTCCAGCAGGAACATGTGACAGGAGGCCGTCGCTGGCAGTGACGTGTCCGGAGTCATGACGACTACGGAGCGTCCTTACGGCGGCCTGACAGCTGCGAACTGCGGGAGCCTTCAACGCAGGTGAACGCGACAGCGCAGAGGGGGTCGGTGTCTCTGTGGAGAGGAAAGGGTCAAGTGTTGGATTCCCAGTGCAACCACAAGTCACAGGTTTCTCTACCAATAGACCTGAGCTTTAGAGTCTTCAGACTCCAGATGGTACATGGGACCTGGCAAATTTTATTCTGCGGGGTCCTTCCAGACAGGGCCTCAGTAGAGACAGCCACAAGTGCCTCGCCCAACTGGGGGCATGGGGGGCATCACCACTCTCGATGGACAGGAGAGATCACACTGCTGTCCTGCAGATCACTGCAGTTTTCTCTGTTCTGGGGCTGCCACTAATCTACGAGCACTATGTACATGGTACACATTGTGGCTGCCACTAATCTACCAGCACTATGTACATGGTACACATTGTGGCTGCCACTAATTTCTGAGCACTATGTACATGGTACACATTGTGGCTGCCACTAATCTACGAGCACTATGTACATGGTACACATTGTGGCTGCCACTAATCTACGAGCACTATGTACATGGTACACATTGTGGCTGCCACTAATCTACGAGCACTATGTAATGGTACACATTGTGGCTGCCACTAATCTACGAGCACTATGTACATGGTACACATTGTGGCTGCCACTAATCTACGAGCACTATGTACATGGTACACATTGTGGCTGCCACTAATCTACGAGCACTATGTACATGGTACACATTGTGGCTGCCACTAATCTACGAGCACTATGTACATGGTACACATTGTGGCTGCCACTAATCTACGAGCACTATGTACATGGTACACATTGTGGCTGCCACTAATCTACGAGCACTATGTACATGGTACACATTGTGGCTGCCACTAATCTACGAGCACTATGTACATGGTACACATTGTGGCTGCCACTAATCTACGAGCACTATGTACATGGTACACATTGTGGCTGCCACTAATCTACGAGCACTATGTACATGGTACACATTGTGGCTGCCACTAATCTACGAGCACTAAGTACATGGTACACATTGGGGCTGCCACTAATCTACGAGCACTATGTACATGGTACACATTGTGGCTGCTGTGTGAGTGCAGTGATGGGTGTTATCAGGCCTCCCAAGTGTCCCTCTTTTGGACCCAAGTGCTTCTTAAATAGGACCTTTCAGCCCTCATGACTTGCTTGTTTTAATATCTTTATACATTCCCCATGTAATTACAATTCTGGATCATCTATTCTTATGTCTGCATGTTGTGCCATTCCTTTATTATGTGCAGGTACACACCCCAACTGGTTACCTTCCCTCTGTACCCTTACTGCAGACTGCTAGCAGTTCATTCATAACTTCTAGTAGAAATAATAAAGTAATGGAAAAACATAGAAACATAAGAATAGATGATCCAGTATTGTTATTACATGGGGAATGTATGAAGCTATTAAATCAGGTATGTGAGGAGTGGTGAAAGGTCCTCTTTATGAAACAACTTTGGTCAAAAAGAGGGACACTTGGGAGGCCTGATAACCCACAATGTGTACCATGTACATAGTGCTTGTAGATTAGTGGCAGCCACAATGTGTACCATGTAGCTAGTGCTCGTAGATTAGTGGCAGCCCCAGAACAGAGAAAACTGCAGCGATCTGCAGGACAGTAGTGTGATCTCTCCTGTCCATCGAGCATGTAGCTATTAAACTAGGCATGTCAGGAGTGGTGACGGGTCCTCTTTAAATGTCCCTGTTTTGACCTGGGAAATAAATGGGCATTAATAAACTTACTAAACTGCTGCCTGGTTCCTACCTGCACATTAGTGCTTCTCTCTCTCTCTCTCTCTCTCTCTCTCTCTCGTATTATTTGGTACAATTTGGACCTTAAAATATCTATAATCTGATGTTTTTGTGCTATTTAAAGGGGTACTCTACTGCAAGAATAAAACCTGTCATAGAGGCTGCACATGCTGCAGAACTTATACCCACCAAACCCCCGCCACTTCAGTTTTGATGGTGCCAGGGCCCCGCAGCACCCCTATGTATGCCACTGTCTCAACCTGTCAGGAAATGACTGTGAATGCGGCTCAGCCAATCACTGGCCGCAGCCATCACCCCCCATAACCACAATGAGCCCCTCTTTCACTGTCCTAAAAGATGGGTGATATGTATTATTACATGGGCCCTATGGCATTACTGTGGCCCCTGATGTGGCTTGTATTCTAATCTAGAAACCACTGACAGACACGTTGAGATCAAGTTATTAACCACTGAGAAAGCTGGGAGACTTTGAGTATGGCCACCATTACGGGTTGTCACTCAGCTTTCCTAGAGTCCAGAAACTTAAATCTGCCTAGATACATAGTGACATGGCAGTGGGGAATGTATCACTGTATAGTTATGCAGTATTGTCTGTCCGGAGTGTGGGAAAGCTGGGTGCTTGATTTTTATTAGATAGCATACATGGGGGGAATGGTTGATCAGGAAATTTGGGTGATTGATACATGGGGGAATGGTTGAATCGGGAAAGCCGGGTGATTGATACATGGGGGAATGGTTAATCGGGAAAGCTGGGTGATTGATACATGGGGGAACGGTTGATCGGGAAAGCTGGGTGATTGATACATGGGGGAATGGTTGATCGGGAAAGCTGGGTGATTGATACATGGGGGAATGGTTGATCGAGAAATCTGGGTGATTGATACATGGGGGAATGGTTGATCGGGAAAGCTGGGTGATTGATACATGGGGGAATGGTTGAATCGGGAAAGCTGGGTGATTGATACATGGGGAATAGTTGATCGGGAAAGCTGGGTGATTGATACATGGGGGAATGGTTGAATCGGGAAAGTTGGGTGATTGATACATGAGGTAATGGTTGATCGGGAAAGCTGGGTGATTGATACATGGGGGAATGGTTGATCGGGAAAGCTGGGTGATTAATACATGAGGGAATGGTTGATCGGGAAAGCTGGGTGATTGATACATGGGGGAATGGTTGATCGGGAAAGCTGGGTGATTGATACATGGGGGAATGGTTGATCGGGAAAGCTGGGTGATTGATACATGGGGGAATGGTTGATCGGGAAAGCTGGGTGATTGATACATGGGGGAATGGTAGAATCAGGATATGAAGCTATTCACAGAACATTTCTTTCGACCACAGGCATCAAGAGGAAATGACAGAGTGACTTGTGCACTAGGATGATTTCCAGATACAAAAGGAAACCAGTATCACAGACATCACAAATGTAAGTCCCCGCCCGGATACATGGACCTGTCTTATGCATACTAATCCTCAGCATCTACATATAATAATCCTATTCTCTCCATTTCTAGTAATCAGACCCTTACAAAAGCTGCAGAAAATCATCCCCATCCAGACAAAGGAGAAGGGTTTCCCGGCTCTCGTGGCAGTGAACGACATGAGGCGGCGTCTGAATGTGAAAGGTACATGTCATATGGGACGAGCTATTCGCCATTTAGAATGGATGGGGCATATGTTACGTGGCATACGAGCAATGTTATAGCATGGCTTCACCCATGAGAATATATTGAGGAATTGCCTAAATAGTGTTTAGATTGATCTCTTGTTCAGCAGGAACGTCGTATGGATAAACTGCAAGGCGACAGATAAAGGATAGGGGACATCCAGTTAAAAAAATTCTCCTTGATGCTAAAATGGCAGGTTATAGGACTTTCTAATATACCGGTACGTGAATTGTCCAAGGTGCTCTGATCTGAAGATATCTGCTCCAGTCCCACGTCCCGGCACCTTTACCGATTCCTGTGTTGGCATGTCATCGGGGCTGAGTGGCTTATTCCAGTCACCCTCTTCTTGGACTATGCATGCGCCATGATGGATAAGGGAGGCTATAGAGCCGTCAGCTGCACACACTGATAGAAAGGCTGGAAGCGGATCTGCTGCCACCGGAGTGGATGTCTTCAGATCCGAGCGCCTTGGACCATCGAAGTAGGTTAGTAAGTTCTATAGCTTGCTGTTTCAACACATGTAGGGAAATTATTTTTAACTGGACAAACCCTTCAGTCCTCAAAACTGTCCTCTGACTGAAATCTGTGTACGGGACGGGCTATACGTTGGCGTGAAAATGGCCATTTATTTACACTCATTGACAAAAAAAATAATAAAAGGGCACCAACCAAAGAGTTGTGTGAATGGAATGAAGCCTTCTATGTGTGACTGTAATGATGATCCATGTAAGTGATTACTATGTTGGGGAAAACTGTACAGTGGAAAGGAGGACCCTGTTGGGGACCTGTAGCCTGGATACAAGATGATACAATCGGCCATGCATGTGTTCTGGGACACAGGTCCTGTATGGTTTCCTGCAGCACATTTGCCGAGAGATGTTACAGCTAGGCCTGTAGATCCTGCCGAAATTGGTGTCCCAGCTGGTCCTATAAAGGCTTTATTGCTGGTAAATCTGGCGACCGGGCAGCCCAAGGAAGTGTCACAATCTTGAGGAGACATTCCTGGGAAACCCTTGCTGTGTGTGGGCGAGCATTATCCTGCTGAAAAATACAGATATGTGTTCCTTCCCAACCGTCGGCTGCCCGCTCAGTAGAGGTGAAGCTCTGCACTTACATGCATGATCTCCTCCACAGTATTAGGACTATCGCTCACCCTCATACAGCTGCATGGTTTCTGGACAACACAGTACGATCTGCTACCCAGAAACGATAATTGCATGAACAACAGTTTCACCCAATGAACAAACATTTTGCTCGTAGATCCGGTGATCTGCTGCAGCTTTTTTTTTAAATCAAATCTTTTTTATTATTATTGACAGAGATATTTTACATGTATACAAAATGTACAATATAACATATCAAGAAAAATAAAGCTCTTAGGGCTCTTTCACACCTGCGTTCTTTTCTTCCGGCATAGAGTTCCGTCGTCGGGGCTCTATGCCGGAAGAATCCTGATCAGTTTTATCCTAATGCATTCTGAATGGAGTGAAATCCGTTCAGGATGCATCAGGATGTCTTCAGTTCCGGAACGGAACGTTTTTTGGCCGGAGAAAATACCGCAGCATGCTGCGCTTTTTGCTCCGGCCAAAAATCCTGAAGACTTGCCGCAAGCCCGGATCCGGAATGAATGCCCATTGAAAGGCATTGATCCGGATCCGGCCTTAAGCTAAACGTCGTTTCGGCGCATTGCCGGATCCGACCTTTAGCTTTTTCTGAATGGTTACCATGGCTGCCGGGACGCTAAAGTCCTGGCAGCCATGGTAAAGTGTAGTGGGGAGCGGGGGAGCAGCATACTTACCGTCCGTGCGGCTCCTGGGGCGCTCCAGAGTGACGTCAGGGTGCCCCACGCGCATGGATGTCGTGATCGCATGGCACGTCATCCATGCGCATGGGGCGCACTGACGTCATTCTGGAGCGCCCCGGGAGCCGAGCAGACTGTAAGTATACCGCTCCCCCGCTCCCCACTACTACTATGGCAACCAGGACTTTGATAGCGTCCTGGCTGCCATAGTAACACTGAACGCATTTTGAAGACTGATCTGTCTTCAAATGCTTTCAGTTCACTTGCGTTTTTCCGGATCCGGCGTGTAATTCCGGCAAGTGGAGTACACGCCGGATCCAGACAACGCAAGTGTGAAAGAGGCCTTAGTACATTCTTTTTGCATTGTCAGTTTATTTTTCACTAAGATAATTGAAATATAATTATCTCCCCTCCGTCCCATCTAACACCCCCCCCCCCCCCCATCTAACACCTCCCCATCTAACACCTCCCCACTCTCTCCAGCTACTCCCTATATCGTGATACCGCTATTGGACAACCAAACACTCCATAGTTTGTCAAATTTTTGTGGGCATTCTCTTTTAAAGGGATTCTGCCGTTTTTTTTTTAACTGATGAGCCATCCTCTGGATAGATCATCAGCATCTGATCGGCGTGGGTCCGACACCCAAGACCCCTGCCGATCAGCTGTTTGAGACGGCAGCGGCGCTGGCAGTAGTGCCGCGGCCTTCTCGCTATTTACCGCAGGCCCAGTGACGTCACGACTATTATCAATGGCCTGGGCGGGGCTAAACTCTGTTCACTTGAACAGAGCTTAGCCACGGCCAGGCCAGTGATACAAGTCGTGACGTCAGTGGGCCGGCGGTAAACAGCGAGAAGGCTGCGGCACTACTGCCAGCGCCGCTGCCGTCTCAAACAGCTGATCGGCAGGGGTCTTGGGTGTCGGACCCACGCCGATCAGATGCTGATGCTCTATCCAGAGGATCAGTTTAAAATAACTGCAGAACCCCTTAAGGAATAAAGCTTTTTCACAGACCAACATATTATTAACTTTAACCCTGAATTCCTCCAATGTTGGAGGACTTCCCTGTATCCAGTGTAGGGCTACCAGTTTTCAGGCTACGTATAACAGTCTACCCACCGCAACCTTTCTATAATCATCTGTCCCCACCTTAGAGACATATCCTAACAAACATATTTTGGGATCCCTATCTACCCTCACTGACATTTTATCATGTATTATCTCCAATATACCTTCCCAATATCCGTCTAAGCTGCGAATGATAAACAGTTGAGATAGAGGCGATCCCGAGTGAACAAGGGAAACTATCTGCTGCACCTTTACACGGGCAGATGGTAAAATCCACCTTAAGTCAAAACCGTATATGTGTGCTATAAAGGGGCAATAAAAATCTGTGGTATTTTTGTTTTCAGCAAATCAGATGTTTCCAGAAATTCTGGATTACCCAGGAATGATACCGAGGATTCGTGGTCGGAGGTTCAGAGTTGCGCCGGCCTGTCAACGGACAACAGCTCAGTTTTGTCTTGGGGCTTTGATGTAAGAACTTAAGGATTTGTGTGTACAGAGTATATGATTTTTACGTTATCTTATTTACCCATATTCCCCACCCTAAATACAGTCAACCATTTTTGAAGACTTTGCAAGTTGTGGCTAGGCATGCTGCGGACAATTATGACACTGTGAACTAAGTATACAGACATGGAGAGCGGCGCCCGGCGATCTCACTGCACTTACTATTATCCCTGGGTGCCGCTCCGTTCTCCCGCTATGCCCTCCGGTATCTCCGGTCACTAAGTTATGGTAGGCGGAGTCTGCCCTTGTTCTGCTGTAGCGCTGGCCAATCGCAGCGCAGAGCTCACAGCCTGGGAGGTTATTTTCTCCCCAGACTCCGCCTACTATAACTTAGTGAGCGGAGATACCGGAGGGCATAGCAGGAGAACGGAGCGGCGCCCAGGGAAAATAAGTGCAGTGAGATCCCCGGGCGCCGCTCTCAATGTCTGTATTCTTAGTTCACAATGTCATAATCGGTGAAAGGCCCTCTTTAAACCCCAAATTGTACTAGAAGTAAAAATGAATAAAAAAAAACATATAAGCATTTTTAGGGTATGTCCGCACGAGATGGAAATACTGCGTATTTGCTGGCACAGGTTTGTGTGCAGCAAATCTGCAGCACTTTAATGTACAGGAGCAAGGGTGCACAGAGTGTCTTGGGTCAGCCCTCAGTGCACTTAAAGGGGTTTTCCAAGACTTTTACACTGATGACCTATCCTTAGAATAGGTCATCAGTATCTGATCGGTGTTGGACCCCGCCGATCAGCTGTTTAAGAAGGCAGCAGGGCTCGCAGTAGCGCCACGGCCTTCTTACAGCTTTCTCTAGGCCAGTGAAGACACGTTCATCGGTCATGGCCTAGGTGCAACCTCAAGAAGACAGATCCCTGGTGTCTCTGGGCTTAGAAGACTTCTCTGCCACCTGATACCTCTATAATAATGAACTGTGTAGTCTCTTAAATAATCTACCAGTATTTTATATGGATGCATAACTTATTGAGATGCTGTAAGATGCCTATTAGTATATTGTGCAGTCAATCTAGTTGTGGCTTACTACTGTGTTTCCCCGAAAATAAGACAGGGTCTTATATTATTTTTTTTCTCCGAAAAAAGGGGTAGGGCTTATTATTGGGGTAGGGTTTATTTTGGCTCCATGAACATATTTTATGTAGACACATGCCCATTACAGAACAGTCCTTAGACAGTGTTTATATTAAATATGACTATAACTCCCCTCATCCATAGGAATGCACCCATATATTGCAGTACATGGGTGCATTCCTATGGATGAGGGGGTTTATAGTCATATTTGCCACACATTTTTCCTTCTGGTACCGTATAATGCTTCTGAGCTGTCCTTACCCAAGGGACCTAGGCAGCAATCTACGGTACCAGGAAGAGCAGATACGGCACGGGAGAGATGTAGGGATCTCCTCCAGGCAGCGGAAAGGAGAAGGAGATCCTCCTGCTGCCTCCTTCATGAAAGTAAGAACATGTGGGCTGGCGGCAGTACAGGGCATACAGAGAAGCCGCCAGCCCGCCCAACGTGAAAGTGAAGGGAATCGCGGGCTGCTGGCATAATTTAGCATTTAGTGAAGCTGCCAGCCCCCCCCCCCCGCTGGCGGCTTCACTGAAGGCTAATTCACTGAAGCCTGCGCTGCCCGCCCGCCTGCCCACAGTTTCACGGCAGCTCAGGAGCCATTAGTGAGCGCTCCAGAGCTGCTGCACCCGCACATTTCCCCCACCTTCCCTTTATATATAATAAAATACGGCTGTATCTAGGGCTTATTTTTGGAGTAGGGCTTATATTTTAAGCCTACTCCAAAAATCCTGCAAAATAGCGCTAGGGCTTATTTTCGGGGAAACACGGTACTTGCTGGCTACATCTCTATCGCTCTGCTGATAGAGCGCACTCTCCTTCAGGCTCTTTAAAGCGCCAGCGCACCCTAATCTTCACCAGCTAATGGCTCCACACCTTGAGGTACTTTAAGGACTAATGCAGCTAGTACATTTTGATGACCCATCCTCAGGATTAGTCATCAATATATGATCAGTGGGGGTCTGACTTCCGGCTAAGTCCAGATCCCTTTATGGGGTCACTTAGGAGATTCGTTATACAGATGGGATGAAATTCTGATGCATCATTGTTTGCGGTTCCTCTCTCTGTTCCTCGCAGGAGTTTGACCAGGCTGCCACAAGACAAGTCCAGAAAATTTTCAAGCAGATTGATGAGCTGCTGTATGAGCAGAAGGCCAGCACACTTGTGGAAGGTCTGCAAGAAGAGTGCCATCAATGGAGAGCATCCTTCCCACATCTGCGGTATTTCACCTATCCCTGCTATAGTCTGTACATGGTCCGAGACATCAGTGCTTAATGTATCCCAGGGAGACCCGGTGGCTTACTTCATATGCCAGTGCAAAGAGTGAAAAACCCTTAAAGCCAAATTCTCACACTTGTGGGGTTTGGTTTTACTATGGTTTTGCTCCACATTGACTTCATTGTGTGAAACACAGTGTACCGATAATTTGGGGAATGAATACTTATTGTAGGAGAGCTCTGATTTTTTAATAAAAGGCTCTCCTGCACAATGGTGTAAAACAACATGAGGGTTCATGTCAGCCACCTCTAGAGGAGCATGAAAGCTTACTGCACACTGTCTTACTAGAGACTTCAGTGTTTAACAGACAGTACACAGGTAGCTCCTAAGCTCCCTCTAGTGGTGGCAGTGGGCAGCCAGAATATTCTCTTTTTAAGCCATGTTTATGCAGTGAATTTGGAGCTCTGACTGCAATAAACATATATTAAAAAAATTAATCAGCGCATAATTTTCAAAAGGAGTGTCTTACTTCATCAAATGGCATTTATCATGTAGAGACGTACGTACATTAGTAAGTTCTTTGTATTTGCTGAAGCGAGACATCCCCTTTAACCTATGTAGACAAAAGCAACATGACATTCCAAGACAGACATTCAATTTAAAGTTGTCTTCAAGATATTTCCCAAGATCTGCAAAAATTTGACCAAGAAGTAAACTGCCATAAAAGAATGAAAATGAGTCACCTGATAAATCCAGCACCATCGCTCCCATGGTGCCTGCTTGGGCTGCAGAGAGATGTGCCTGTCTACCCAAGTGCCTGCTGCAGCCCATCTCTGACCTCCGAGGTTTACGGCACCAGAATGCTGAGGCTAGTGATTGAGTGGGTAGACAGGCACGTCATCACTGCAGCAGGGACCAATATAGCAAGGGCCCTGGAGCGTGAGGGAGTTTATCAAGTGAGTATTTTGCTGATCTCAGAAAACCCCTTTAAGGATTCCTTTTAGAAATGATCCACCCCTTTTTAAATTGAATTACTGAAAATGTGTGGTTGATATCTGTTGCTTCATTGTCCCAATTCCAGAATACATGGCAAGCAGGTAGTGCCCCCTGCAGATGATGGATACAGCTGGCACTCAAGTCATTCTGAAACTGCTTCTTCCATACCCTTCGGTGCTACCCATACAAAAGAGTCCAGTGAGTAAGTATGAATTACATTACACAAGTAACATATGAGCACGATCTGCAGAAGAATATGGAAACAATTTGGGGGGAATTTATCATGAGGGTAATATCTGAAGTCAGTTTTCCTTGAGTCTGCGTTGGCATGCAGAATGGCACACATTGTTACATTTTTTAAACACTTTGGGCTGGAAATGCTTCTCCAGTTTTCTGTCCTAATTAACTCCTTAGGGACATCTGTACATGTATGGTGAAAGTCCGTTCTTTAAAAATGGCGCTTGCTGCAGAGGGCAGGAGCCGTAACCGCCAGGTTTCTGCTGTTTTAAACAGCAGACATCCAGGGCTAATGTCTGTGATCGGCGATAACACTGATCACAGACATTTAACCCCTCAGATGCTGTGGTCAATTCGGTACCATGCTATGTGATACTGAATAACTATAAGAATTGCAGCTTCTGGCTGCCACTTTGGTCGGCCATTAAATGTTTGCAGTTGCACTTTAGTTCATTGTTATTGCAGATGCCCTAATAAACAGATGCTTGTCTGATACAATGAAAATCTTGGCTATATATTTGAATGTGTGTAAATTGTAGGTAATGTGCCCAGTAATATACTGTACAAGTTAGATGTATGCGTATAACACATAGATCTGGTTAGTTTGAAGTTTCAATAGAAATCTTTGTATAGTTTGCATGTGTTAGCTGCTCCTGGTTGTCCACCCTTCTGATATATCATGTGTATTCCAGGTTAGGTATTTTTGGCACCAGGTTTTTCCTCTCCACGCCTAGTGACACCACTGCCCCGGTGTCTTTTTCTCTCTGTACTGAAGAAGATGAGGATGAAGATGGTGCGGGGGTAATCATGTCAGACGGTACAATGGAGGAGTATTTGGCTTTTGACAGCAGAGATAAGTGAGTAATTACCAAAGTAAAAAACAGTAGGGGAGATTTACCAAACGGGTTGTTTCCCATAGCAACCAGATTCCACCTTTCATTTTTCAGAGCTCCTTTGGAAAATGAAAGGATCAATCTGATTGGTTGCTATCGACAACTAAGCCAGTTTTCCATTGCACCAGTTCTGATGAATCTTCCCCAGTAAGGGTAGAAGGAGTGCATCTGGTATTAGCATTTCCTTCGTATGTAAGTCGTCTCCTATAATAGAGGAGGGTGGCTTAAAATAGTTGTGCACATGACCACAAAATACGGATGATACAAGTGATCCATGTGCTTTCCCCACCCTTATGTTTGTTCCACAAAAAGATAGAACATGTCCGATACTGTGCCGCAAAATGCGGACCACAGACCCATTGAAGTTAATGACTTTGAAAAAAAAAATAAAACGGATGCAACACGGACATCATCCGTATTTTGCGGATCCGCGTTTTGCAGATTGCAAAATACATACGGTCGTGTGCATGATGCCTAAAGGTGCTTTTCAGGTTTATTTAAAGTGTAACTGTCATTTTTTTTCCTAACGTGTAGGGACAGAATAGGGAACTTTTTACTAATATACTTTTGTTTAGAGGAATCGTACATTTATACTAGATAAGTTGGGCTGAAATGTCCCTTAGCAGCGCTCTCTTAAACGAGCGTTGCTCAGGTACATATGTCTTCCAGTAATGACTGGGAAGTCGGGCTGGAAGCTGCTGGGCTGCTGCGCTCACTGCCCCCCCACATAGTGGACAATGGATTAATATCTGTAGACTAAATATATATTTATCTTCCTTGCTATTTCTCACTGATCAGCGTGGCCAGCACTGTCAGTGAGTGCTTCTGCTGTATCCCCGGCGTGCTGAGTAACTAACCAGCCACCCGGAGGTACATGACAGCGAGCTGTTCTACTGTATATAGGGACAGTATATATTATAACTGTCCGTATATACTATAACTATCCCTAATATAATATTGGGCAGACTAGATGGGCCAAATGGTTCTTATCTGCCGACACATTCTATGTTTCTATATGCAGGAGAATATCTTCTCCCTGCATTGACAGTAGCAAGCGCGTACTGCTCACTGACACATATCTCCCGGCTCTGAGAATACAGCATTACCATTACCGTCATTCATCTTTGAAGTTGAGCAGTGAGGTTTGGTGTCATCGTATTTCACACAGCGTAGCCCCATCATTCTGAGGGTCAGAACATCTGTTCATCTTTTTCTGTGGTAAAGATGCACTAAGCTTTGCAGACTGTGGCACTTTATTCGGGTACCTACCATAAAACAGCTAGTCACCTTGCGTTCAGAGCCAATCTTTTTTTTTTTTTTTACTCGTTTTATTGAGAATAACAACCAAAATTGGTACAGTTATACATATGTCAGTATCTTGAATTACAAATTATCGTATATTCATACATTGCCATAAATTTGTACAGTGCAAACGGAGCGCAATGCAATCCAATCACGATGACAATAAAGCAGGTGAAACAAAGCACGTGACGTCACTTAGCAAATTATGTTTACCATTCTACCCCTCCCACCCAACATGCATCATGACATACTTAAGCACGCAATTCTATGCATTTCGTACTGAGTACATGTGAGAAGGCACAGCTGTAATTGGTGAAGAGCACCAAGATCCCCACACCCTCTCAAATTTCTGAGGACATTTCCTATTCCCATACATCACTTTTTCATAGGGCAAAATTTGGTTCACCAGGGCCTTCCATTGGCCTATTGTCGGCGGTCTGTCCGCCATCCAACGCAAAGCTATAGCTTTCCGTGCCAAGAATAGAGACTCTTTTAAAAAAGTGCAAACATACAGGTAGCGGGCATGATTATCCACTATCCCTAAGAGGCAAATTTTAGGACAACAGGGAATCACCTCTGTGATCAAAGTGGACAAAGTATCCACTACTTTCTTCCAGAAGGGTTTCACATACCGGCAGTCCCAGATAAGATGCCAGAAATCCGCATTATCTTGGGCGCACCTGTGGCATCTCGTGTGGTCAAGCCTACCCATTTTGTGCAATCTGGTGGGTGTTAAATAACTCCTGTGGAGAATGAATAGCTGAATGAGCCTGTTGTTAAGAGAGGGTGACACAGTCGATGGCGCACACAAAGCCTCAGCCCATTCCTCATCACTAAGCTGTGGCACCCTCTCCTTCCACCTAGTCTCCACCAAAAGGGGTTTGGAGCGAATTTTCAAATCTAAAAGATGTGTGTACAAGGTCGAAATCATCCCCTTAGGCCCCTGTGTTCTAAGTATGCCTATCAATGGATATTTAGAAATGGTTTTCGCGCCTCCCTGAAATTGAGCTTGGAGAGCATGTCTGAGCTGTAAGTATCTAAAAAAAATGAGACTGGATCACCCCAAATTTCTCCTGAAGCTGAGAGAATGAGAAGAGGATACCTTTCTCATATAGGTCCCTTAAAGTAAAAATGCCGTAATTTTCCCAAACAGCCCTGCCTTCACAGTGCCACAGATGAGGAAACATCGGATTGTTCCACAGCACAGTGTCATCAGGAATATCCTGGTATTGCTGGAGCTTGGCAGCTCTCCAGACCTGATGAGCTAACCTATGAATGGGTAACAAGCGGCCCTTTATGGACTGTAAATTTTCTAGAACTGGCCAAAAAGTAGAAAGATCCAGGTGACACCTCAAATAAAACTCAGAGTTAGGTATATGGGACTGCGCAACCCAGGCAATTAAGAATCTCAGCTGTCCCGCTAAGAAGTACAAAAATAAATCCGGCATAGCCGCTCCTCCCTGCTGCCAACCCCTCTGTGGAACATCAAGAGCCAGCTTCCTCCTGTCCCTCCCCCAGACGAATCTCGCTATAGCTGAATGCAGGCGCGCGAAGAAGCACCTCGGAACTGGGGCGCATGCGTGTCCTAGTAAATGTAATGCCTTTGGTAATAGAACCATCTTGACAAGATTCAGTCTGCCCATAACCGATAGAGGTAGTGTAGTCCAGGATTTGAATTTATCCAAAGCATATGTCTCAATAGGGGCAATATTAAGCAAATGTGATCTCGTTGGGTCCTTAGTGATATTAATACCCAAATATTTGAAATGTTCCACAACTATAAGATTGTGATACACTTGGGGCCAGTCCGGGGACCATAAGGGCATAAGGGCAGACTTGGACCAGTTAATGCGTAGGCCAGAGAAATCCCCAAATTGATCGATCAACTCAATCGCCCGTGGGAGGGATGAATCTACATCGTCCATGAACAAAATGAGATCGTCGGCATACAACCCTAGTCTGTCTTCCCTACCTCCCAAAGACACCCCCTTGAAGATAGTATCTTGACGTATCCTAATGGCTAGGTGTTCAATCGCCACTGCAAATAGCAATGGGGATAGGGGACATCCCTGCTGGGTACCCCGATGTAAAGGAAATGTGGGAGACAAGGACCCATTAATCATAATATTAGCAGTCGGGCGGTGATAGAGCACTTTAATCCACCCGATAAAAATGGGGCCAAAACCAAAACTCTCTAGGGTATATAACAGAAATTCCCATTCAATGGAATCGAATGCCTTGGCCGTGTCTAGGGATGCCAAGGCCCACTGTTTGTCATCCGTATAACCCACTTGCGCTACCACCTGGGCCCTCCTAATATTGCTAGAGGTAGAACGGCCAGGTATGAAGCCGGACTGGTCCTCGTGTATTATTGAGGCTATCACCCTATTTAACCTATTCGCAAGGATTTTAGTCAATATTTTGTAATCTAGGTTTAGTAGTGAAATTGGACGATAGGAACCACACTCTAAGGGATTTTTATCCGGTTTTAGGAGGATTACAATAGATGCGTCATATAGAGAATCCGGCAAAAAGCCCTTCTCCAAGGAGGCAGCATACATCTTGCGCAGTTGAGGCCCTAGTATATCCACATATTTTGAGTATATTTCCAGAGGGATGCCGTCAGGCCCCGGGGACTTTCCCAGATTTAAACCCTTAATCGCAGCTACCACCTCTTCCAGCATGATCTCCTCATCAAGAATTCCCCTGTCCAAGGGGGATAACTGAGGATGAGACACCTCACCTAGGTACTCATTAAGCGCAGACAGGGTATACTGGGTTCTCGAGGAATATAATTCACTATAGAATTCTCTGAATCTGTTCAATATCCCGCCCGGATCCTCCACTATGGATCCATCCACATTCTGTATGCGAATGATTGGGGGAGCCATAGTATTGCTTCTAATAACCTGAGCTAGTACCTTCCCCGTTTTACCACCCTGCTCAAAAGCCTGCTGTTTAAGGAAGAAGAGCCTACGATCACTTTTTTCTTGTAAACATAACATATACTGCCTTCCCTTCTGCATCCAATCTAATCTATTCTCCTCTGAAGGATCGGATACATACGAATTCTCAGCCGCCTTGCATAGTGCACACAGCTCCTCCTCCCTAAGCCTCGCAGCCTTCTTAAGATAAGATATAGATGATTTAGCGCACCCCCTCACAAAGGCCTTCAGGGTATCCCACAATATAAGAGCATCACCGTCCCCTTCCACATTCAAGTCCAGGAACACTTTCAATTGGTCAGGAATGCGGTCATTTATATTCATCAGGGACAGCCAGAACGGATGTATGCGTAGGCTGTGAACTCGTGACTCCCCTTCAGACGAAAGCAGAGTCCCCACGATAGGAGCATGATCAGACGGTCCCTGAGGCATATACTTCACGTCAGAGATGGACAAGTAGGCCTGCGCATCACATAGTAGGTAATCAATGCGAGAAAGCGCCCCTCTGGAAGGTGTAAAGCAAGAGAACTCCCTGTTAGAAGGATTCCTTTCCCTCCACACATCCAGCCACCCCAGCTCCGAGATGAACCGTCCAAGCCGTGTGGCACCCGCCCGTGTGCCGTCTGGACGAGGGTTGGCCTGGAATCTATCCAGTGTCTCATTCCCCACCATGTTGAGGTCTCCCAAGCACAATATCTTAGAAAATGGGAACTGGGCTGCAAAACTCGCTGCGGCCTGCAAAACAGAGAGGTTGGCAGGAGGAGGAATATACACATTAAGTATAACATAAGGAGCGCCATTTAAATGTGCGCATACAAAAATATATTGGCCCTCAGAATCCACCACCTCCTGATGCACCTCCCACCTTACTGAGCGGTGAACTAGCAGGGACACACCCCTAGAGTATGTCGTACCGTAAGCACTTTTAACCCATTGCACCCAAGGTTTTCTTAGTCTACCTTCTGTATCGGCAGTGACATGGGTCTCCTGGAGGCATATAAGACCGGATATGCGCGAATACCGCCATGCGCTTCCTGGGACCCCCAAGACCACGCACATTCCAGGACATATATGTTATAGATGCCATATTCGCTGCCTGATCATTAATGAGTAGGATGGTCCAGGAAGCATACAAACATCCGCCGCAATACTGACGCGGCAATGCATGATATAGTAATAGATGATGTACCAGTTAACATACATACATTGAAACAAATAACCTAACAATAAATCCCGGCGTACCGGGCAATAAACATAGATGAAGCACATTACATTAGTGACCATGTTAATGGGGGACCTGCACAGTGCAGAGGTCTTGCAAACAAGTGCAGGTGAGAGCATTGGCTCCCAATATCAATTATAAGCATGGCTAAGTAACCGTAAAACAGAACCTGAGGCAAATTACTGACATACTCACGGGCCCCTCACACCCATGAGCCATCAGATGAAAGGTTCACGTGTGAGTCCAGTAGTCCTTTAAATGCTCATAATGAAAAGAACCATAGGATGAACAAGTTCCGTCCCGAAACCAAAACTAGAGTGACTGTTGTCATAGGATTGTCCTCTCATCTCTGCGGTGAATTCCTAGGTCTCACTAGTAGCCAGTCCTCAGCCTCCCTGGGATTATTAAAGAAGTGCGATTTCCCGCCATCCAAGACTCTCAAGCGGGCCGGGTAGGCCATGGAATATTGTAAATCCATATCTCTCAAGCGTTTCTTTATAGATGTAAACGTGGCCCTCTTCTTCTGTAGTTCTGCCGAGAAATCCGGATACAAGGAGATATTAGCAGAACCGAGGGTAATGGTTTGCTTGATTCTGGCTTTGGATAGAATGAGATCACGGTCCCGCCAGTTAAGCATACGATCAAGGAGTGGTCTTGACGGGGCCCCAGGTGGGGGCATTCGGGCCGGCACACGGTGGGCTCTCTCCACCGCAAAAGCCGCTGAGAAGGACGCATCTGGGAACGTTGACTTGAACCATCCCTCTAGGAATGTAGCAGGATCGGATCCCTCGGTCCTCTCAGGCATACCCAGTATGCGGATGTTATTCCTCCTCGAGCGGTTTTCTAGGTCGTCACACTTCTGGCGCCACATTTCAACCGCTCCCTTCACAGCAGTCACCCTAGCAGCCAGGGGCCTTGTCGAGTCCTCCAGCTCAGACACCCTTTCCTCCGTAAGCCGAACCCTCTCCCTTAGCTGCTGGACGTCATGACGCAAGAGGCCTAGGTCCACTCTGACCTCCTCTATCTTGCCTGTGAGTGACGACTGGCAACCCATGATGGCAGCCATTAGCTGACCGTGGGATACCTGCAAGGTGAGTTCAGGCTCCCCCTCAGTCTCCGTCGCTGGGGCCTGTCCAGCTTGTCCCCTGGTAAGCGGTGCACGAGGAGAGGAGGTGGCCGCGGCGTCATGCTGTGGGTCCTGACGAGCGAACTCCTTCAGGCGATCCGCCGCTTGCTGCGCTTTGCTAGGGCCCATGATCGGGACGTACAAGTTCCGCTGATGCTGTAGCTCAGGTATGAGGCAAAAATCTGCGATGCCAGCTCAGGATGATGCAGGATTAAAGTTATGGAGCCGGAGCTGCTCTCAAACACGTCCGGCCATGTCGGCAGTTGGCCACGCCCCCCCCAGAGCCAATCTTTATGGTGGTATGTCTGTGTAGGTTCTCATTTATCTAGGTAATGGTATATCTGTAAAGAATAAATCAAGGCAACTGGACGTACTGTAGATTTCTTGAAAACGTTTCACTCGTTCTTCCAACGAGCTTTCTCAATTCTGAGTGACTGTACAAAAATTTATGGTGGTAGCCAGTCATTCCATAACTGATCAAGTCTTCAGCAGCACCCTCATAATAGATCCACATTGCAACAAACCAGCATGACAAAGTTGAAAAGTAGTGAAGAGGTCAGAAACACAAGCATTGCCGAGGGACACTATATGTACCCCACTAGACCACTAGCATGCCCCCTCCCCTAGGGAACATGTACCAGAGATAGTGATTGAATATACTCTTAGACCATGGCAGGGCAGCAATTTCACAGTGTGGTATCCCAGACCCAGTTTGGGTGGCCCTTCTCCACAGAAGCGTTGCATTCTGCTCCAGAGAAAGCTCCAGGAGTTGCCCAGAGTAGGGGCTGAGATTAGTAAAAATAGTCCATGACAAAAATGTATCTCCCCTTTCCACTGCATAGGCGATAACTAGTGTTGAGAGAATTAAGGTCAAATTAATTGACTTCAGTACGATTTCAGGAAAAATATGATTTGTCGCAGAGCCGAATTTCTTTGCGCTTCGTGATAACGCATCTATTTTTCCTGAAATGGCGTCAAGCAAAAACAAAACTTACTCCCCTCATTCATTTGCTCGCAGAGAGGCCATCTTGATTGAAGATACTGCGCAAAATCTCACGTGGGTTGCTGTGTGACGTCACCATGCTGGCCGGGCCCGGTGATATCATCAGTGAGGACGTCACTGCACCCGACAAGCATGATGATGTCATCATGTCATTGCGTGATATTTCAATCAAGATGGCCGCAACGGCCTCTCCGCAAGCAAATGGATAAGGTGAGTATGTATTATTATAATTTTTTTACCGAATTAACCCCTGAAAGACCACAATTGTAGCAACAGATGCCGTGATCAGTGATGAACGTGGCATCTGAGGAGTTCAATAACGGGGCAGCACGATCGCCACTTCCCGTCATTGCACTTCGTGATTTCTTTGTGAATTTCGGCAAAGGAGCCGAATCAAATATTTCATAACTTCACTCATCACTAGCGATAACTGTTAGATTGATGGGCGTCCAACTACGAAGGCGGTCCTATAAACCCTACTTGAATGGGGCAGTGGTCAAGCATGTTTACTGCTTCTCCTTTCAAACGTAAGAGAAGGCTGGAGATAGTCAAGTGCTGTCGTTTGTTATCTCCGGCAGTCCCATGGCGGGAATTCATATGCTCGACCGCTGCTACATAGATAGGGGGGACACAGGACCAGATAGGGATTAACTGTTAGACTGATGGTGGTCCCAGCAGTCAGACCCTCACCAGTCTATCCAGTGTATGGGGGATAACTTCAATGTCCCTTTAAATGATAGAGGTGTATATCATAACTTGTCTTTAGGGTTAACTGTATACACTAAAGACTTCTTTAAGAAAGAAAATGTGACGTTTGCAAAAGAAACCTTACACTTCTGAAAGCTATCACTTTCTGTTTAGGGACGATGAATTCTTTGAATGGAACAGAGCAATGTCCCTGGACAGCTTGAAGATGGGCTATCCCCCAATTTCCCCACGGTACTGTAAGAAGGAGGCAGTGCTGGCTTGTCTGTTTGATGATGTGTGGAAAGAAACCGTGGCGTCTTTGGAGGAGCTCATTTGTCGCCACTGGGAGGAATCCATCATGGGTAAGAACAACAGTTATTTTTCTACACTTTTTGGAAGAGATCTGCACCAGTAGCACTAGCACTTTGCTGGCCAGTGAAGGGAATAAAAACAAAAAAACGTGGATTTTGCAGGGCTAGCTTCCAGGGTACACGTGGGTTGGCATGTGGTTGTTTCTGAGCCTAAGTTCCACCTAAAGTGGACCGCATATTACACTGCAGTGTAGTCATGTGTGCCAGCTCATGCATAAATCAACCATACATTATGTATACATTGTATACTGTATGTTATACAGGGTGATTTAAAAAGGATGGTCTCATGCTCACAACCCATTGACTTTAGTGGGTCCATGGTCCACATTTTGTGGCCAAGTTTTGGACATGTTCTTTTTGCGGAATGGACATATGGACGTTGAATTTGGCAGGGGCCTTTCCGCCAGACCCCACCATGTCACCGCACCTGCAGAGGGAAGCATACATACCTGCTCTCCGCTGAAGGGTTCTGGCTCCTTCAGTCCACCCGTTGTTGTGCTCTGGTCCCTCTGGTCAAGATCAAGTTCGACTGGGGTCACGTGCTGCTGCAGTGGTGACATGTCCCCCATGGGTCACATCAGTAGGTCACGTGACGCATGGGGACACATCACTGCTGCCAGACATTGGCTGCAGCGGCACACGTCATTTGGGTCAAACTGTATGTTAACAAGCATGACCAGAGGGGGAAGTGGGCAGCCTCCTCAAGAAGCCCCTGAAGGTGCATAATCCCTTTTCTCCTAACAGTTTTGTCTAGAAATTGTACATTTTTAAGCCACCCCCCTAAAGGAGTGAGATTGTGACTTTAAAAAAAAGTTGCAGTAATAAATTTGGAGTGCAACGAATTGACATCCCTACCGAAGATTCCAAGTGGCATTGTCCCCAGGATTCCCAGATGTGGCAGGAGAGAGCAGGATAGTCTATGCAGCTGGGTGACTGGATGTCAGCAGTTTATTTTCAGATTGTGTATTATTCTTTTTTTTTTTTTTTTTTTTTTTTTTTTTTATACAGATATATTATTCTAGTATTGCATCTTTATATGTACTTTATACCCACACAGTAACTTTACATTGCCTTGATTATTTTTTTTCAGATGACGACAGACATGATATAGCCATTAAGACCACAACAGTAGAAACGCTCAACCCCTATGCTCCACTTCAGCGTCTTCCATTGGTTCTACCTCCTGTCCATTCCAAAATCCCCCCCATCTCCCCTAATCTGGTATGACATTGGCTATGCACATGAAAACAGCTGTCAGGTGACTCTGCTGAGCATGCATGTTTATTTCAATAGGGAAAGGGAGATAAGCCACCCGCAGATACCTCTGGGATCACTTCTCTCCTAGGGGAAATAAGGCTCAGGCACATTACAGTCCAACAGCTGGGCTGCTACCATACGCATCATTCAATCCTGCCAAATCGTTTAACTGAGAACACATAAGTGTCTGATTGCTGGGGGTCCAAGCACTATATGTCCAGCTTAACTGATCGGATCCGTTTCGATTCAGAATGTATTAGAACCAAACTGATCAGTTTTAGACCTTTGAGGGCCTATGATGGATCTCAGAAATGGAAATCCAAAATGCAGATGTGAAAGTAGCCTTAGGAGGTCTTAAGTAGAAGGTTTATGTTGAAGCAGATATCTTTGAGTTCTAATACCTGCTTATTTTCAAATTTCCAATTAGGAAATTGTAAGTTAATAGAGGAGAGGTTCCTCTGCTCCAAAAAGTGTGTCTCCACCTGGAGGATACAGTGCTAGGGGTAGGGTCACATGTTTTTTTTGGCAAGGGTTTCAGCGAAAACTGCACAGAATCTGCGTTAAAACCACCTCCCATTCTTGATACGCTAGAGGATTTTTCCCCATGCGGTTTCCAGACTGTGCCAAGAATGTTCATATCTATTCTTGGTGCAGTTACCCCGCAGACATCTCGAAAAGCCACAGCAGGAACCTGATCGTGGTTTAGCTCCATTCAGCGGAGCTTAACCGAGAGCGGGACTGTACCCGTACTATCCCACTGCAGAAACTGCAGCAGTTTCATCTATAGAAGGGATTCCCAACCTGCGATCCTCCAGCTGTTGCAAAACTACAATTTCCAGCATGCCCGGACAGCCTAGAGTTATCAGCTTACAGCAAGGCATGATGGGAGTTGTAGTTTTACAACAGCTGGAGGGCCGCAGGTTGAGCATCCCTGATCTATAGGATACATAGTGGATCAAAATCTGTTGTGTGAACCTACCCTAGCTGATTAAAATGTGAATTCTGTAATGCAGCTGGATTCCCCTTGTTTGTTAGTGTCTGCAAAGTGCAAATTAATAATGGAAACCATCCTACATGCCAGATGTGTGCTTGTTAATACATTATAATGGTGTTATACATTATAATGTTTTTTTATTTTACGCTAATTAGCCCCTGGGTGCAATGGGGCTGTTGCTATTGCACCATGCTGCACCCAAGGCTCTGCTTCCATACCTTCCCAGCTGCACCCCACCTCTTTAACAGACAGGGCAGTGAAGACATACTCGCACCTGGCCCTAAAGTCTCCCAAAGTCTTGCGATTGCTCATTTGCTTCACAGTTTGCCGCAGTGCAGAATCCAACGGCCGGCAAGCTTCTGTATTCTACTGCACCTGCTCCGAACAGTAAAGATGCACGAGTACTGGGAAAAAACTGTTTTGGCTATTGGGGGCCCATACTAAGTTTTGCTTAGCTTACCTGGTTGGGCAGTTGCGCAGTGGCGTCGCTCCATGCCTGATGTCCGATTAGGTGAGAGATTATACCTACGCAGTCTTTTTCACTTGTCAATAATGCCGTAGAAGAGTAACCATAATGGCGGTGTGATCCTATGGCATGCAGACGCCAGGATAAACATGGGAAATATATCTTCCCCCATTTTAAACCGGCTTCTTGTCCTGTGAATGTTTCCTTTTGAGCCTGCTCGTGTGTTGTTATTATTCTACCTTCCATCTTCACTGTAGTTTCTTTAACACTGTTCTGTTCTCTTTCTGTCTATCCTGTCTGTTGTCACATCTTAACTCTGGTAGTGTTTCACATGCAACCACCTCCACAAGAATAAAAAGAGCGGAAAATCTACCCACGTACGTATACTGCAATAAAAGTACACAACAGTGGCTTTACATCGTTCTATATATCACTGATGATCGGTGATAGACATGTAACCTCTCTAAGCAAAAGTTACATCAAAAACAAATGCAAGCCTATAGCTCAGTGGTAAGATAGGTGCCTTAGGGTCCATTCACACGTCCGCAATTTCGTTCCGCATTTTGCGGAACGGATTGCGGACCCATTAATTTCTTTGCTGCCCAGATCCAGAATTGCGGATCCGCACTTCCGTGTCCGCAATTCCGTTCCAGAAAAAAATAGAACAGGTCTTATATTTGTCCGCAATTGAGGACAAGAATAGGCATTTTCTATTAAGTGCCGGCGATGTGCAGTCCGCAAAATGTGGAACGCACATCGCCGACGTCCGTGTTTTTTCGGATCCGTGGATCCGCAAAACACACACGGACGTGTGAATGGACCCTTATATGCAGTATTCCTGGCTTCAAAACCTCATTGATGTCTTTTGAAAAACAAATGCAAGGCTAATTTTATTCCTGCCATTCTAGTATGGTACTTTTAAAGTGAATGTCTGCTTTTCAATATTTCATTTTTTATCTAAATATGTTCAATATTCTTTACAGTGGCCCGAGCATAGATAGATGTAAAGCGTTACATTCTGTGTGTGTGCAGCCACCACTAGAGGAAGCTTAGGAGCTCATTGCATACCATTTCTTTGAATTCTGTGATGTCAGTATGCAGTCTGAGCTCCCTCTAGTGGCGGTTGCAGGCAGCCAGCAGCACGTTTTCTTTTCAAATCTAGGTCCGTGTAGGGAATTCGGAGGCCTGTATCATAAAAATACAGCCCCTACCATTATAAAGATATATATATATATATACAGAAATGAAGTAGCACAGAGTTTTGGACCAAAACATGACATTGATGATAAAAGGTGGAGATTTGCTTTAAAATAGCACTAACATAGTCTGCTACAAGAGCAGAAACCATAATATAATTTGGATTTGTTTTGCAGGCCAATCGTTCTCAAGTGGGAAGCGTCATGAATCAGCGCAACCTGAATGATTTAATGATGATTCATGGCATACCATTACAGCAAAGGAATTTACATCTGATGGAGAAAGTTCAGTGAGTATGACCTGCAATGTGCGCAGTACCAATACCCTTGGCTTGGATCTACTGGATCTACAGAGCTAAAGATTTTTTTTTTGATTGTTAGCGATATACAGTCGAGTCACATTATTACTTTTGACTACAGCAGCGTGTAGCTCATGAAGGAAGTCACACGTCATGAGCTGGCTTGGTGGGTATATAAGGTGTGTAATAGGCCGTCTGCACACACATCCATCGTTTCTATCATTGGTAAAAGGGACTATTTATTAGAGTTCCAAAAAGAATGATTGGTTATCGTGCCAAGGGTGGCAGTATTTCTGAAACTGCGCAATTTGTGAACTGTGCACGTGCTGCCGTGGTGAAAGTGTATCATTAGTTGACAAATGGCACCATTGCAAATAAGCGACGTGGAAACTGCGGAGCACCAGGTGCCAATGATGTGAGAGATGGACGTCTACAAGGGTGTGCGAGGGCGGATGACACGCTACAGTGGAGCAGATCACTGCCAAAATGAACCAGGGGGGCTACCAGACGTGTGTCTAAAACAATGATTCAGTGAACTTTACTGGGCATTGGACCCCGAAGCAGACGGATGGTCATGGCACTTCTGCAGTATCAGAATTGGACCTCCGCTGATTGGCAAACAGTTGCCTTCTCCGTTGAGTCACATTTTGTGCTTCATCGAACGGATGGACGTTGGCATGTCAGACGAGAAACATCAGTGATCAAACAACCATTAATGGAAGGACACAAGCTGGTGGTGGCAGCGTTATGGTCCGGGGAAATGTTTTTGTGGCATTCTTTGGGCCTAGTCATCCATGTGAAAAGCACTCTCAACTGATTAGAGTATGAATCCATCCTTGCAGATTCGGAGTCCTAGGGTGGAGCAAGACAATGTGACATGTTACACAGCTAGAAATGATCAACACTGGTTGGAAGAGTATGACCAAGACTTCCAAGTACTACACTGGCCATCTAATTCCCCAGACTTGAATCCAATTAAGCATCTGTGGGATCACCTTGATCTTCATGTTCCTTCAATGGATCCTCCACCATGCTCCCTTCAGTAGCTGTGGGATGCACTGCAGTCAACATGGCTCCAGATACCTGTGACAACCTACCAGGACCTTATTGAGTAACTCCCAGGCCATCTAGCTGCTGTCCATGCCGCACACAGCGGTTACTCTGGATATTAGCTGCTCATTATAATAATATGACTCGACTGTGTATTATGCGTGCATATTTCTCCCAATTCATTTAGCTTAAGATTTGGTTCTACACAATTTTCCTGTGAGACGTCTGCACTACTACAGCACAGATCGGGACGTGTCATGGGGAGAAACGTACCTTGCTGGCATTAAGTTGGCTTTAGAAATCTGTTGCTTGTGAATATACCCATGTGACTTTATGTGGAAAGACCACTGTCTTCTCTGCATATTGTTTTAACCCGACCCCCAAAAAACTTTTACTGTCTTGTAGAGATTCAGATGATAAATCACCCATGAGGCCAATGTCCGCTGCATTGATCTCTGGGAAGCCAAGGCCAGGCCGCTCACTGGAACACAGCTCCTCATCACTGTCTCACAATGTTCCTTCTGCTAGAAGACGTAATCCTCCTCGTACACTCCATCCCATCAATAACAATCCCTCTAGGTCAGGGACACCAAAGATGGAAGAAGTCATCAGAGGAACACGGCTGTAAGTCCGATTTATACTTATTGTGTCAACTTTCATAACGTAGCATATTTTTTGTATAGGGTGGTTAGTGGTGGTATTCCTGTAATATTCCTGGGTGGGCATGGGGGGGTGTAGCAGGTAATACCTAGTATCTTTGGTGATGAAGAGATGAAAGGTAATATTCATTGTCTGTGGTGTTCATGGGTAGTTATGGGTTAATATCTAATACCTCTGGGGGCTAATATGGTTTAGGAATTAAAGGGGTTTTCTGGGTTTCTCATAGTGATCATCTATCTTCAGGATTAGTGATTCACCACCCGCACCCCCCACTGATCAGCTGTTCCCTGTAGCCTCTAGAACTTTGAATGGAACAGGAAGCACAGCTCCATTCACAGTGTAGTGGCCGTGCTGGGTTACTGCAAATTCCATTCCCTTCAGTGGGATCTGAGCTGCAGTAACCCAGCACGGCCACTACACTATTATTGGAGCTGTGCTTCCTTTTCCATTCAAAGTGCTAACTGCAACATCGGAGGCTGCAGGGAACAGCTGATCAAGGGAGTGCGGGATGTCAAACCCTCACTGATCAGATACTAATGACCTATCCTGTGGATAGGTCATCAATATCAGGAGCTTGGAAAACCCCTTTAACACCTAATATTCCTGGTGGTTTAGGCTAGTAAATGGGCCAAGAAAGGCAGAATTTTGCACCTGTAATGTAATTTTGATTTTATCGGTCCAAAATACTTCAAAGCTCTATTTCAGAGTTTGAAATACCCTAATTCCCTTAAATGATCATTCTGATTCCCTAGAAGCCATTGTTAGCAGTGAGAGAACTATATATCAACTTATACATCTGCACTCGAAAATAAATCTATATGCAGAGAGCTCCCCCTAGTGGCAGCAGAACAAACCATTTGTAGGCTTTTCCCCTCTCTCCTTTAAGTGCCACCTCTGCATTAGCCAAGTTGGTCAGATACATGTCAAGGGCAGTAAACTGCATCTTTGCCCCATGTGAAGTAAAGCCCAGCCACGGGTCTTATTCTTGTATCTACTGGTGAGGTTGCCTGGTGTTTGTCATGTTAACTGAGACTATATTCTTGTTTCTCTTGGTGAGAACAGCCAGACTGCCAATGACCAGCTGCCCTGCTCTCCTGTACCATTTAACCGAAATAATCTTCTGCCACCAATTGGCACTTCGGATACAGAATACCACAACCTGCCGGGATCACAGAGACAAACTGTAAATACTGGAGATAATTAGTGTAAATTTGGTCTTTTTAAATGTTGCATTCTAATGGTACGGGCTGGTTTGATACCACCCTGGAAATAATATCTTTAGGGGGGCAATGTACCTTCTGAATGACATGGACATCTATTATGGTAGTAGGTCACACATGGGGGATGCGGGAAAATTTTTGAAGATAGTTGATGTAATTCGTAGCAAATTTATAAACCGTCGCACACTGTTTGATACATTTGCCACAACTGTACGAATAACACTTTTGTAAGAGTAAGATTGCACCTTTTTCGTGACTTTTTGAAAAGTCGCAGTTGATAAATCTCTTAGGTGTACACCTAATTGACATAGCTAACCACACACACTTTTCCACCCACATTTCAAAAGTGGTAAGAGTGGCATAAACTTCCATAAAAGGCACTTGTTTTGCACAAAATTAGAATGTGCCAAAATATGGGACATTTTTACAGCAGAAACCAGCGGAAGGTGCAAGGGCGGATTGGCCATAGACCTTATAGGGAAATGTCCCAGGGGGCCACTGGAGGTTTTTGGGGATGTCTTTTGTGCTTTGGCAGTATTTTGTGATGCACTGTGGTATTTGGCTCTGTTGGGGTGGTATAATGTGCCACAATATGGTATTGCTGGCCCTGCCTTGCATCAATTTGGACCCGACTACAAAACCGGGGCCCACTTTTAGTATTTTTTCCAGGGC
Organism: Bufo gargarizans; assembly: GCF_014858855.1. Taxonomy (NCBI): domain Eukaryota; kingdom Metazoa; phylum Chordata; class Amphibia; order Anura; family Bufonidae; genus Bufo; species Bufo gargarizans. The sequence goes on along the minus strand of NC_058085.1, from coordinate 146,435,836 downwards.
CACTTTAAGTTCCCAGTCCGGCCCTGGTCAGGTACAATACTATTTGACAATGTGGATAAGGTTGTGTTTTCACCAGCATTTCTACAATTTTAATTTTACAGAAAAATTGTAATATTGCCATGTTTCTGTTAAGTAAGATTTTTGTGCCATCACGTGGATTCTTTCTGGTTAGCAAAATAATATAGGATAGAGATGTGTTAGTATTCAGTTTCATCATAGACCTGTCAGTAGCAAAACCTTAAAGGGATTTTCTAGTGCTTAGATATTGAAGGTGTATCATCTGGATAGGTTAGAATTATCAGATTGGTGGTGGTCTGACACCCAGCACTCCAACAATCACCTGTTTCAGGCAGCCAATGGAAACTATACAATGGATGTAGTGGGAAGCAGAAGGTCCCGTCCACGGTGTAGTGGCCTTGCCGGGCTACAGCAGCTCCGCTTCCATTCAGGTGAGCTTCAGTAAACCAGCGCCGGAAACTACACGGTAGACAACACTTTCTGTTCTATGTATAGTTTCTTGCGCTGGCAGCTGCCAAAAACAGATGATCGGCGGGAATGTCAGGTGTCGGGCTCCCACCAATCTGATATTGATGACCTGAGGATAGGTCATCGGTATCTAAGTCCCAGAAAACCCCATTAATGCAGATCACCTAGAAGCTTTATTTCTCTCGCCTGACTGAAGGGTTTTTACTGACGCCATAAGGCTCTTTTACATGAGCAAAGTATGGGCAATTATAAGGAACAAACTGAATCTTCCTGATAATTGCCTGATCATGAGTGGAGGTGATGGCTGCATTTACCCCACTGTATGAGAACGAATGATCCCTTCCTCGATCCCCGGTCATTCATTGTGTGCCAGCAGCACGTCCCTGTTTACACAGGACACTGTGCTGCCCAGAAGCGAGGGTTTTCTTCGCTGCATAAAAGATGTAATCACACGATGAAAAAGTGCTTTCTCGTTTGTTGGGTAATCACTGGCACATTTACACTGGGCAATTATCGGAAACACGCATTTGTACAAATGCTCATGCCTGATAATTGCCTTGATCCTTGTAAAAGGACCATGTGTGGTCATTATATCTTCCAATTAAGGGTCCATTCACACGTCCTTATTTTTCGGTGCGCATCCGTTCCACAAGGACCTATTCATTTAAATGGGGCCGCAAAAGATGCGGATAGCGTCCGTCCGTAGTTCTGTTCCGCGGCTCCGCAAAAAAGATAGAGCATTTCCTATTCTTGTCCGTAATCGCATACAAGAATAGGCATTTCTACCATACTGCCTGCCATGTCCAGTCCACAAAATGCGAAGCGTACACGGCCGGTATCCATGTTTTGCGGACTACAAAACACGGACGTGTGAATGGACCCTAATATCGCAATAAAACAAATACCGTAATCGGTTACAACTGTCAGCTATTATCCTCTGTTATCTCTGGTATTACCATTGGTGTTAAGAGTCACTGTCTCTGTGTTCTCTCAGTTCAATTCTGTTAAGTCCCTGAAATATTTTACTTCTACAGATGGTTTGAGTTATTTTGTGACACAGAGGCAAAGTATAGCAGCAGGTCCTCTTAGGTATGCTGCACTGGCATGTGAGTACAACACTGTGTGATACTGTCATGTGCAGCATTATTCTGTTTCATTTAAAAGATATGTACACCTTTGCCCCCATATTGTATTGCTCCAGTGTATCCAAAATACAAATATATATATATATATATATATATATATACAAATAGGCTGATTTTAATAGACCTGTGTGTCTCGATGGTTACAGACTACAAACAAGCCCAGAGTGTATTCTGATCCTGCAGTCAAGTAGAGGAGGCGCATAGGAAGAACACAGGACTGCAGCAGTTTTTGTTTGTAGTCTGTTACCATGGAGACGCATTGGTGTGCATATGTAGATGCATCAGAGCAATAGAAATGGTTGGAGAAGTGCATGTAGCCTTTAAACTCATTCCATCTGTGTATTTGTGATTATTGTTATATGATTTACATCTATTATATTTGAAGTTGCCTTGTCGTCTACTTTCACTACTCATTGCTGTATAACGATTGGGATCATTACAACAAATACTCTGTGATTTTTCATATATTTGGAAATTCCTTATTATCTTTACATTAGGCACAGCAACACAGTTAACTGAAGCTAGTCATATGTATGGCTCGCAGCTATCCCTGCAGACTGCATAAACATGCAAGTTCAGCTCAGCTGAGCATGCATGTTTATTTCAATGAGGAGAGGCCTCCATAGACATGACATTGTCGTACGTCTCGTCCTTTCTTGTGTAAGGCGACTTCAAGTCTACAGATGTAGCATTCACCCAGCGTGCTACACTATTAAAGGGGCAGTCCCAGAGTGACGTCTTATGACCTGTCTGTAAGATAGGTCCCGGTGGTCATAACCACCACTGATCACGAAAATGAGCCCCTCCATTTGAATGCGACTGCCTGAGATAGCCGAGCACTGTACTCAGCAGGGTGTGTGCTTCACCACCCCCATTCTTGTGATTGGTTGGGGTCTGACCGTAACTTACTCTATGCTATTTGTGCAGCGTGGCCGTTCTAAAGCCTCATGCACACCACTGTATTTTGGGTATTTTTGCAGATCTTACACTGACGCATTTGTTTCTATGGGTCTGCTAAGAATATAGACAACACACGGATATCATCGGTGTACTGTCCGCACCCATGTGGCTGTTTTGTAAATTATAGAACATGCCCTATTCTAGTCTGTTTTGTGGACAAGAATAGCCATATCTGTAAGGAAATTGTGGCATGCACACAGACGGTACCCATATTTTGCGGATCCGCGGTTTGCAGACAAAAAAAAAACGGATACAATCGTGTGCATGAGGCCTACTGCTATGTGACTGAGCGTAGTCACACACTAGCATGCCACAATGGTTTACTTGGCAAGTGCATAATTCACATGTTCAGCCACTGAACATCACTGGTCCATATCGATTAGAAGAAATTATAACTTAGGCTAGTTTCACACTAGCGTTAAAACTATACGGCAGGCTGTTCCGGCAGAGGAGCAGCTTGCCGGGTGCATCGTATCTGGCATAGCCGACTACTGCCTTTCTACGCTGGTCCTATTGACTATAATTGGACCAGGCAGGGATCTGGCTTTTTTCCAGGACTCACGTCGGGAATCGGCTGGACAGACAAACACGCAGTTTTTCTGGCACTCATGCTGGAAACAGATAGGATTCCCGCTACGTCCCATTGTATTCAATGGTGGTACTCTAGCCCTTTTTGGCTATGCCAGATACGATGACCTCTGGCAGGCTGCTCTTCTGCCGGATAGTTTTACCACTAGTGTTAAAATAACCTAAGTTAGATCACCAAGGTGCTTGTCAAATTTAATTTGTGGGATCTCCACATACACTATGTAGCCAAAAGGATGTGGACACCCCAGCCTACAATCCAGGAGCTTCATGAACTGGGTTTCCATGGTCGAGCAGCTTCACACTGGAGCTGCAAAAATCTGCTCCTTAGAGCAATGTCAGTGAGCGGTGAAATAGTTAAACATAACTCTACTCAGTAGATTTTTGTAAATGTCCACTATTTGAGTCTTTACAACAGGGGGCAGCAACCTCCAGCACTCCAGCTGTTGTGGAACTACAACTCCCAGCATGCACAATACATTTCTATGGAAGTTCCAGGAACAGCCAAGCAAGTGTGCATGCTGGGAGTCATAGTTTCACCACAGCTGGAGTGCTGGAAGTTGCTGATCCCTGCAGTATTGTCTGCAGATTCTGTTCTAGCTCATATCAAAACTTGTGTTGAGATCACAAGAGCAGAATAGCGGGGTTATTTAAAAGGGTTAACCTATGACCAAGGGCTCATGCACACAAATGTTTTTTCCGTTCCGTATACGGACCGTATTTTGATTCCGTATACGGAACTATTCATTTCAATAGGTCCGCAAAAGATGCTCCATTCCGTGACCCCGCAATAATTATGAGACATGTCCTATTCTTGTCCGTTTTGCGGACAAGAATAGGCATCTCTATAATGGGCCTCCTGTTCCATTCCGCAAATTGCGGAAGGCACACGGGGGCGGCATCCGTTTTTTGCGGATCGCAAAAAATGACACGGTCATGTGCATGAGCCCTTAGGGTACTTTCACACTTGCGGCAGAGGATTCCGGCAGGCAGTTCCATCGCCGGAACTGCCTGCCGGATCCGTCAAAACATATGCAAACTGATGGCATTTGTCAGACAGATCAGGATCCTGATCCGTATGACAAATGTATTGAAATGCCGAATCTTCTCTCCGGTGTCAATCCGGCATTTATTTTTTTCACATTATTTGCAGTCTGAGCATTCGCAGACCGCAATGCCGGATCCGTTTTGCCGGAACCAGCATTAATGCATGTCAAAGGGAAAAAATGCTGGCAAGTGTTCCAGAATTTTGGACGGAGATAAAACCATAGCATGCTGCGGTATTATCTCCATCCTGAAAAGGCAAAAAGACTAAACTGAAGACATCCTGATTCATCCTGAACAGATTGCTCTCCATTCAGAATGCATTAGGATATAACTGATCAGTTCTCTTCCGGTAATAAGCCTCTAAGACGGAACTCGATGCCGGAAAAGAATAACGCCAGTGTGAAAGTACCCTAATGTAAAAAATGAAAATCAGACGTCACATGGTACATGATAATCCCATCACTGCATGCTGCTCTTCTTTCGTGCAAAAATCAAGTGGGGCAGCCATTGTTTCTCAAAACTGCAGAGATTAAATTGACGTAACCATTCAAACCTGCACAGCAGTGACTAGGGCGATTATGTCGAAAAGTGATGTATTTGTTAATTAAAGGGCTTGGCCACTTTCCGGCTACTCTTGATGAATGTGCATGTTAGATGATTATATTACATTTACTAATATAGTCTTTGTTGATATTCTGTGGCATTTTCTATATTTGATAAAGTATTCTCCCTTTTGTGCTGTCCTCACAGAGGTCATGTCCATAAAATGGCTGCTGATGGAGGGTCATGTGACCAGAAAAATCACTCCATTTATATACACTGCACCTGCACTAAAGTCTCAACATTGCAAGTGCAGGTGGCAGATGTGGTGTATTTGAGTGGAGGCGACTGAGTGGTGTGTCTATAGTTATTTTGCCTGGTCACATGACCCTTCATCAGCAGCCATCTTATGGACAGAACATCTTTGTGGACAGCACAGAGGGGCATGATTTATGAAAAAAAAGCAAATGGCACAGAAAATCAACAGAGACTATGTTAGTAAGTGTCTTATAGTCATCTTACATGCTCTTTGGTCAAAAGTAGCCAGAAAGTGGTCAACCCCTTTAAAATAAATTTTGACTCGCCTTGTATTTTCCTTTAATCTGGTTTCTGGCAACCTGTACCATGTCAAACCTCCGGACCTTCCACAAAAGACTTTGTATAATACCGGCCAGTAGAGGGGGGAAAACTCCTACTCAGAGAGACCCAGGCAATGAGTAAGGGAGTCTGTCTTTTAGTCACATTACTGACATGCTAATGGACGAATCTGAGTTCGGTGGGTGCCCGTAGAATGCTACTTTCCAAAATACGAAGAGAGAGATTTATCAAAACTGGTGTAAAGGAAAACTGGCTTAGTTGCCCATCCAACTTTCATTTTTCAGAGCTCCTTTGGAAAATAAAAGGTGGACTCTGATTGATTGGTTGCTATGGACAACTAAGCCAGTTTTCATTTACACCACTTTTGATAGGTTTGGCAAGTTTAATGTGGAGTAACTCAAGTGGTCTGCACAGAGCTCTGACCACTACTGGAATACTGGTAGTGAGCTAGACCTTGTGTCTCCCCTCACAAATACTTTTTGGGTGAATGGGCACAAATTGACAGAAACAACAATCTGGTGGAAAGCTTTGCCAGAAGAGAAAGGGCCGAACACTGTTGTAAAGGCCATGACTTTCAAATGGAATTTGTCATATAGGTTTGAAGACCACATAGTGCATGGCCTGAACAAGTTGGCCTTAGTTCTGTCTCTGAGGAGAGCAGGCTAGACATTGGTGAAATGATAAATCGTTTTCTCACTTGTACTGTGTGACTGACATGTCAGTAGATGTCCTTTAACAACCCTGAGGCTTGCATCGCACACAGCTTTTTGTGGCAGTTTTTGAGCCAAAGCCAGAAGTGGATCCAGCAGAAAAGAGAAGTAGAAGTTATAGTCTCATTCTCTTCCAACCTACTTCTTTCCTTGGCACAAAAAACTCCATCAAAATGGATAAACTATCCACAGAAGATGTATGACTATATGGTCACTGTAAAATTTACACATTTTTTGCATGACAAATATTACAGATCTGATAATTCGGCAAATATCAGGTCAATTTAGCCATATTTTTAGTAGCCTGAAGTCATGAAATGTTGTGATGTTTTCTAGATAATTCCTTGTCTGACAGCTGGATATCTATAGGCAGATTTAATGACGTTTTCACGGGCCGGTGGTCACATATTTAGTATTTGTCTATACAAGTATATACACATGTGCATTTGGTGTCTATGATTTTCTGTCACTCCTGTGTTTCCATCCTTCTGAATGATCATACGCTGCCTTGTGAACATATTTACCCCTTGGTATTGTCCTATTTTGTTGCATTAAACCTGGAATTAATGGATTTGGGGTAGTTTGTACCATCTGATGTACACAACATGTCTACCACTTTGAATATTTTTTTACTATGACTGAGAACTTTAATGTGCATAAGTATTCACCCCCAGTGGCCACCTTTTGCAGCAATTACAGACACAAATCTCTTGAAGTATGTCTTCATTAGTTTAGCACATCTAGACACTGGGATGTTTGCCAATTCTTCCAGGTAAACTTGTCCCAACTCCTTCAAGTTTGATGGGTTGCATAGGTGTACAGCAGTCTTCAAGTCATGCCTCACATTTTCAATCATTTGCAGTGTGGCCTTAGACCGGGCCATTCCAAGATGTTTACATGCCTCCCCTTAAACCACTCCAGTGTATCTTTAGCAGTATGTTTAAGGTCATTATCCTTCTGGAAGGTGAACCTCTGTCTAAAGATCTTTGGCAGGCAAGCAGGTTTTCCTCAAGAATTGCCCTGTGTTTACCGACATCCACCTGCCCTTCATTCCTGATCAGTTTTCCAGTCCCTGATGATGAAACTCCAAACATGCTTTCTTATGTTTTGTCTTTAAAGGAGTTGTCTCCCTTTAGCAAATGGCATTTATCATGTAGAGAAAGTAAGTGCCTTGTATTAACTAAGGCATTGTCCATATTGCCTCACATTATACACTTCTTGTTTCCAGGGGGTTACGACCACCATGCAATCCAGCAACGGTGGCCGCGCTTGCACACTATAGGAGAAAGTGCTGGCCTCTGTGGGGGCCGGGACCATGGGACAGTCATAGGCACGTATGCGCAGCAGCTCCTGTCCCGGCCATCTCGTATCTGCCCTGTAGCAGTGGCTGTAGCCCCTGGATATGAGCAGTGTATATATAATACGATGGAAAATTAATCAAGCCAGAAAAGGAGGCAATATGGACAATCACAATGCATTAGTAAGTGCCTTGTATTAATGTTCTGTACATGATAAATGCCATTTGCTGAAGTTCTATAAAGCCCCACTCTATAAAGTGTATGGTCCTATGGACAGATACTTCCATCTCTGGATCTTTGGGGTGCCTTCATTGCTATTGTTGTTGTCTTTGTTAAACCTCTGCTGATTTCCCTTCCTTGCTCAGTCTATGAGTTTTGGTGGGCGACCTTCTCTTGTCAGTTTTGTAGTTGTGCCATATTCTTTCATAATGGATTTAATGGTGCGTGATGAGATATTCAAAATTTTAGATCATTTTTTTGTTACCTAACCCTGTTCTATATTTCCTCACAAATTAGTTGCTGACCCGTTTGGAGAGCACCCTGGTCTTCATGTTGCTTGCTTAGCAGTGCTGCAGGTATCTTTCATAACAGGTTTACTGTCATTAATTGGTTGCACCAGACTCTTTATTTAGAGATTTTATAGCAAAGGTGGTGAATACATATGCATTCACGTTTGTTTTTATTCATTCATTCTTTAAACAAGGTATTTTTTTCATACCATTGTAACAACGTGGACTATTTAGTCAGGTCCGTTACACAAAATCTAAATGAAAATCCATGTTAACATCAGGTTGTACTGCAACAAAACAGAAAAAACACCAAGGGGATTAATACTTTTGCCAAGCACTTGTATAGTCAGCAGACAATAACACGCTATTTATTTCCATAGCCAGATGATGCCATGAGGTCCTTTGTCATTTCTGAACACCCAAATCCATTTCGATACAGAAGAGGTTCTGAAGGAATAGGTAATGTCATAATTCTCTTTGCTCTTGGAGTAACAGTAAGATGGCTGTCATCGACATTAGTGTTAACTCTCTTACAAGAGTTTTCCTATTCCCTTTTGGCCCCCAACGATTGCGAAGTGTCAGCATTGTACCACTTTGTCTCCAGACAGCTCCGGTCGGTGGGGAAAGCACTGAAATCCCCAAGAGGTCCCTAGTTAGGTTTCAGGTATTCCATTACCTTGGATGGGGCGATAAAACATCTACATTTTTACTAACCTCAAAGTGAAATGTGGCTTCTCTTTCTTCTACAGCGGTGCTAACATTCATAATTGAATCACAGGTCGCAGTTGAATGCAGTATCTGAGAGGTTAAATGTCCATGATCTGCATTATCACTGATCACAGACAATGACTCTAGGTTCCTACTGTGTAAAGCAGCAGGAACTTGGGAGCTGCAGTGTCTGTTCAGCACCAGAACAGCCGCCATCTAAAAGCTCCAACTTGCGTTGTACATGAACGCCACAAGTCAGAACGGGTTTAATGATATGCATTGCAAATGATAAAAAAAAATGGAAGCAAAATTCTTAAAACATCTTGATTTATTCAGTATCGAGTATTAGTGCTATGTGTAGAAATACACCTACTTACACGCCTTAGCTGGGGAATGTTCTGCCATGGGGAATGCACTTGGGCATGCAAATCATCAAGATCCACTCCTAGCAACTGTCTTTGCAATGATGTGCTTAATGGAAGACAAGTCTGGAGAGCACAAGCAAAATGTGGCTTGGTGAAAAATGGCTCCTGGGACACTTTGGAGAAATGTCCGTACCACTGGTTCCACGACTATATGTAGGTATCACAGTGAAACCGTAAATTCTAAAACATGACTTTTAATATGTTCAATTAAAATATTTTGACCCTTTTGATACATAAATAAACAATAAACAAAAAACAAAAATTGAAGCAAAAGCTACAAATCACTTGTTTCCAATGTAGCAGGAAAGCAAGTGAATCATCTATAGGGAAAATCACCCTAGTGTTGCCCTTAAATTGTTATGGCCCTGCCTAAGAACGGAATAGCCGCCCTGGTAAGGGCGATCCCGTGTCTCGTGCCTCCTATATATCCCTGCAGGACCCTATTGCGGGTGGCGGGTTGAGCTAGTCCTAGTGGAAGGCTGTTGCTGATCTAGAGGTTGCCAAAAACAAAAAAAGGGGTTTAATTAGATTAGAGGAACACCCAAAACCCAAATGGTGGGAGTAGAATTAGGAAAGAGCAGTAGATACTTATAACTGAAAAAGACGTCCCGACGCGTTTCGCCCAGTTAATGTTGGGCTCCTCAGGGGACCAAAAACCAAAGAAATGCAGAGTGTCCAAAACCACAGATATACAATCAAGAAAAAAAAAACAACACAGATGACACATATGTGACCACAATAAGTGTAGCTTAAACTTAAGGTCACCAATTATATCTAGATGTCTATAAATATATAAGACCCCTAGTCCTTGATATAAAATACTATTTGGGTCTTAGCATGTCAGACTCCAAACATATGAAGGGAAGGTGATATAGGTTATTACCATATCATCATGACAACGCCCTCCCACTTCGAGGGCGTGTAAACATCAACCTACTGTACAATGAACAGTCAGTATACAATGGCTGCAACAATCTAAGTAGATAGAGTATGTATATATATAATATAATATGGTAGAGCCAATGATCTGAAATGTCTGTTTCCTGATGATACAGAAGTACTTGCGTATCCAGGTAGGTTACCAACGCTGGTCAGTCACTCAGGAGGATGTTCACATAGATGGGGGACTGTAGATACTGAGGCTCGAGTGTCCCGGCGTGACCGCTGTCTGGATGGAGACGCAGCCGCGACTAAGGAAACGCCAGCTGCGCTATTTAAGCTCAGCTTCCGGGTATGACGTCAGACCACGTGATCGCGTTGCGGTCACGTGATCAATACTGGCGTCCTGGATACAGGGCCCATAGCTGCCGGGTGTGACGTCAGGTCACGTGATCGTGTGTTGCGGTCACGTGGCCTGTAGCGGCGTCCTGGATACCGGGCCTATGTTGTCTCTAAGCCGCTCATCTAAGGCGGCTCCTCTGAGATGATGTAATATTCACCGTCTTGAGGTAGTCAGATGTTTGTATAGTAACGTATTGATAATCTCAAACGTATCTGGGGATAGGTATCCAGACAAATTAGATATCAGGCTACGCTTAGGGCATGTTATGATGCTTACAGATTATACGGCATATAGATGGCCAATTTAATCTCATTCACATTATATGGTAAGCTTAGTTTATCAGGTCAATAAGGAAATTAATTGAATTATCAGATACTGATGAGTATAGAGAGAATCAGTCTCCATACATTTAACTGGCGTAATACCACTGGTGTAACAATCACCATTGCTCAGATATATTGATGGTCAACTCATAAAAAACACGCAAAGTCGATATGTTCATTGAGTCCAGATGGTGTAGTAGTGTTAAGTCTAAAGATCCATTTGGACTCTTTTTGTTTTAAGAGCTTGTCAATGTCCCCTTTTCTAGTTGTAGGTTTTAATACCTCGATTGCCGCGAATCGAACTACCTCAGCAGAACCAGCATGTTTGATTAAAACATGGCGGGCAAGTGGTTTGTCACGTTTATTGCGAATATCCCCAATGTGCTCCAGGACCCTTATTTTAAAAGGTCTTTTTGTCTTGCCTATATATTTTAGGCCACAGATGCACGTGGCCATATAAATTACACCGATGGTGTTACAGTTGGCAAAGCTAAAGACCCGGAATGTTCTATCCTCAGAGCTGTTTTGAAACGTGTTTCCTGGGGATAAAAAGTTGCACGCTTTGCACCTGCCACATCTAAATGTGCCCACTTGTCTATTCATTAGCCATGTATTTGATGTCGGGGGATCAAAGTGGCTATGGACCAACGTGTCCCCTATGCTGCGGCCTCGTCTAAATGTAATGGATGGGTTTTCGGGTAGAACGCCCGTCAAATCTGAATCTGTTTTAATTAGGGACCAGTATCGGGTAAGAATGTCACGGACCTGTTGGGATTCCGAGTCATAGGTGCCAATTATACGGATTGGCCCTGGAGTACTTGTTACTTCCTTTTGAGACGTCTGTAGGAGGGAGGAACGATCCTTTGATTTGGCCCAGTTCCAGGCCTCATGGAGACATTGATTCGGGTAGCCCCTCTCTTTGAAACGGTGGAATAGTTTCATGGACTCCCTCATAAAGGACTCCTGGTCCGAACAGTTCCGTCGTATCCTCAAGAACTGTCCTTTGGGAATGCCCCTCTTGAGGGATCTGGGATGAAAACTTTCCCATCGGAGAAGGCTATTGGTTGAAGTCTTTTTTCTAAAGAGAGTAGTTTTGATATAATTATCAATATCTCGGTCAAGGGTTACGTCCAGGAAGGTTATTTGGTCATGATGAATTTCTGACGTGAAATAGAGCCCTATCTGATTAGAGTTCAATATGTCCATGAATGAATGAAATTGTTGTTCAGTTCCAGACCATAAGAGCAGAATATCGTCAATGAACCTGGACCAAAGAGATATAAATTTGGTCCACTCGTTCATGGTTTCGGAAAAGACGATCACGTCTTCCCACCAGCCCAGGAGTAAATTAGCATATGTCGGCGCACAGGGGCTGCCCATAGCGGTACCCCTGAGCTGGTGGTAAAGGCGATCCTCGAACACAAAATAGTTGTGTGTAAGAACGAACTTAAGTAGTTCCAAGACAAAATTATTATGGTGAGTCATATTGGTGGACCGGGTGTCTAGAAAATATTTTACCGCTGCTACGCCCTTATTATGGGGAATTGATGTGTAGAGTGCCTCTACATCGATCGAAGCGAACCAGGTGTTAGGTTCCAGGCTAACGCCCTCTAGTCTCTTCAATAGATCGGTAGTGTCACGAAGATGAGACGGTAGAGCAGATACAAAAGGACGTAGAATGTGATCAATGTAGGTCCCTACATGTTGGGTAAGGTTGTCAATGCCAGAGACAATGGGACGTCCTTTCAGCGGATTAGTTCCTTTATGGATTTTCGGCAATCCATAAAAGGTCGCTATTTTTGGAATACTTGGTAGTAAAAATTCAAGTTCTTTTTTATCAATACATTTATTTAGGTAGCCCCATTGTATAATTTCCGTTAATTCAACAAGATAAGTTGATGTGGGGTCCCCTCTTAGAATTTCGTAGCTGTTGGTGTCTGATAGGAGAGTCCGACACATGTCTCTATATTGTGAAAGGGAGAGAATAACGATATTACCTCCCTTATCAGATGGTTTCACCACAATATTTTTGTTTTTATTCAGGTTTTGTAGGGCTATCATTTCAGAGTGGGTATAGTTTTTATATGGATTTTGTTCCTCAAGTTTTACCAAGTCCCGTGTCACCGATTTAAGAAAAATCTCAATGTTAGCATCGTTAAGGGTTCTTGGTGGCATTTTGGTGCTTCTATTTTTTAGGGACGTAAATGGGCCTTGTCCTATGGGGCGTTCGTTCTCGTCCAATAGGTTAGTGAGGTCGTAAAGGCTATCTAGATCTTCACTCTCAATACCTAATTCTAGACATCTTTTTTTATCTGTCGTGGCGAAAATTTTATGCCAACGAAGTTTTCTAGCGAAAAGGTTGATATCCTTAATCCAGTCGAAGCAGTTAAAACGCGTAGTTGGAACAAAAGTTAAGCCCTTTCTCAGAATTGAAATTTCCTCTTTGGATAAGGTAATATCTGAAAGATTAATGATTAACATATCGGGTGAGGTGGAATTTATTTCTTGTGTTGGGGTAGAGGGCGGTCCCTCAATCCATAGTTGTTTCCTCGTGGTGGGTCTAAAAAAGGGAGGGAATTGGAGGCTGATGTGGCAGAATAAGTAGAGGGCCCCAATGTAGAGCCGTCTGAGGTGTATTCCTGTGTTCTGTCGTTTCGTGTTTTGTCGCCACTCCCTCCCATATTTTGTGACTCCCATTGTCTAGAGTATTGTGTGTTAGTAGATTGTTCCCCTCTCCACGTGGATCTTGGTCCCAAATATCTGTTGCGTCCCCTAGTGCGACCTCTCCCCCTCCAGTGTGTTCTAGGGTACGTATAAGTTGAACGATATGTAGTCGATTCAGGATCAGAACTCTCTGCTTCTGAGGCGGACGTATCAGTGTTTGAACCCCTCTGATCTGTTCTTGTATTTATATATGCTGTACTATTCCTGAACTCTGTAAGGTCTTTGGTAAATTGTCGATGTTTTCTTTCTACCAAGGTATTTCTGAACTTTTCGATATTATTTTGAAGTTCGAGTTCTTTTTTAGGGAATTCTGAATTGTCTTTGAATTTAAGGGCTAATTCGGTTAGGTTTTGTTTACGTTTCTCTAGTTGTTCTATATTGATTTTTTCTTGGTCTAGTAATAGACGCATAAATCTAATGGAACTAGCGGTGGCCTCAGTTTCCCATTTCGTCAATAACTCGGGGTTACTAACTCGTGCAGCCGGACGTATAAAGATTCGTAGACCCCTGGGTACGATTGAGTTTTTTATATAATTATCTAGGGATTGGATTTCCCACCAGGTTTTGATATACTCTTTATGGGTCTCATATAGATCTTTGAAGGTAGTTTTGATGGAGGGTGTGGTTATAGAGGGTAGACTAAGTTCTTTATCTGAAAATATCTCAGTAGCTTCTAGTAACCATCTATCCTCATTACTTTGCGTGCTGAGAAAGCCAGCCATCACAGGTCAGCTATTGATAACGATGTAAATTATAATCAATTTAAGTATACGAGGAATTCACAGACTGAACATAACCCTGTTCATGGGATTATAGTAGAATTCGGTCATAACATACGGGGGTATCACAGTGAAACCGTAAATTCTAAAACATGACTTTTAATATGTTCAATTAAAATATTTTGACCCTTTTGATACATAAATAAACAATAAACAAAAAACAAAAATTGAAGCAAAAGCTACAAATCACTTGTTTCCAATGTAGCAGGAAAGCAAGTGAATCATCTATAGGGAAAATCACCCTAGTGTTGCCCTTAAATTGTTATGGCCCTGCCTAAGAACGGAATAGCCGCCCTGGTAAGGGCGATCCCGTGTCTCGTGCCTCCTATATATCCCTGCAGGACCCTATTGCGGGTGGCGGGTTGAGCTAGTCCTAGTGGAAGGCTGTTGCTGATCTAGAGGTTGCCAAAAACAAAAAAAGGGGTTTAATTAGATTAGAGGAACACCCAAAACCCAAATGGTGGGAGTAGAATTAGGAAAGAGCAGTAGATACTTATAACTGAAAAAGACGTCCCGACGCGTTTCGCCCAGTTAATGTTGGGCTCCTCAGGGGACCAAAAACCAAAGAAATGCAGAGTGTCCAAAACCACAGATATACAATCAAGAAAAAAAAAACAACACAGATGACACATATGTGACCACAATAAGTGTAGCTTAAACTTAAGGTCACCAATTATATCTAGATGTCTATAAATATATAAGACCCCTAGTCCTTGATATAAAATACTATTTGGGTCTTAGCATGTCAGACTCCAAACATATGAAGGGAAGGTGATATAGGTTATTACCATATCATCATGACAACGCCCTCCCACTTCGAGGGCGTGTAAACATCAACCTACTGTACAATGAACAGTCAGTATACAATGGCTGCAACAATCTAAGTAGATAGAGTATGTATATATATAATATAATATGGTAGAGCCAATGATCTGAAATGTCTGTTTCCTGATGATACAGAAGTACTTGCGTATCCAGGTAGGTTACCAACGCTGGTCAGTCACTCAGGAGGATGTTCACATAGATGGGGGACTGTAGATACTGAGGCTCGAGTGTCCCGGCGTGACCGCTGTCTGGATGGAGACGCAGCCGCGACTAAGTGTAACCATCTTTGTAGCACCGAACCTGAAATGAAGACTAGAGAGTTCTGGATACCATACATTATGCCACCCTAAACCATAATCCCAGAAGTAGGACCAGTGTGGCGTTCCCTTGTGAGGGCCTCAGCGTTGTTCATGGGGTCTCCAGACCAATCTGCACTTATCATTGCATCCAAGATAAAAAAACAGGACTATTCACTGAAAAGGATAGACCGCCATTGCCATCTTGCTGTGAACTATAATAGCCTTCAAGAGCGGTTGTGTGAAGTCAGTGGATCACCCATAGCTGGATGACTGGCTCGTATTCCATTGTCATGCAAATGCTTTCCAATGGTTTGTGTAGACAGTGTTTGCCTTCCTAGGCTTGGGATGTGACATCCAATTTCACTTGCAGTATAGAATGGATCACTATGTGCCATTCTTCTAATCAGACAATCCATCCGTGTAGAGGTTCACCTCTGTGCATCCCTTGCTGTCACTCTAGTTTGTTGTTCTCCCAATCACTAGGACACGCAACATTGAACAGTGCTGACATCTTAGCCTAGGGCTGTAGCAATCTGCCAAAGTGATAAACCAAGGTCCCTTAGTCCAAGGATTCTGTCTCTTAGTTTGCAACAAGTGGTGATAACTGGAATGTTGACGAATAGGAGACATCATCCTACATGACTTGAGCCAATTCT
Source organism: Bufo gargarizans (assembly GCF_014858855.1). Taxonomy (NCBI): domain Eukaryota; kingdom Metazoa; phylum Chordata; class Amphibia; order Anura; family Bufonidae; genus Bufo; species Bufo gargarizans. The sequence goes on along the minus strand of NC_058085.1, from coordinate 146,419,938 downwards.
TAAAGTTTTTATGTGGCTAAAAAGATTTGCTTTTATTCTCCTCCCACATGCCACAGATTGGAGCTAGGTGCTTGAAAATTTGGTCACTTGCAGATCATAGCGACACCTGCTATTTCCTCGATTTGCAAAAGGCTGGTGCCACATCTTTTTTATGCAGTTTTTTAAGCCAAAACCAGAAGTTTATCAAGCAGGAGTGAAAGTATTAAGGGCAAATACTACTTCTTCACTTTTTTCAAGCCACTCTTGGTTTTGGCTTCAAAAACGGCATAAAAAACCCTGAATGTGTAGCAGCACCTTTAACCTTACAGCCTGTCCTTCTTGGTGTTGCAGTTTCAATGTTGAGGAGTGTAGTAGCTGCAGATTTCTCCCAATGTATTTTAAGCTCATCGCTGTTTTATGCTATCACTATACTTGTGATCTATTTTGAAAAGGGGTTCTGCACTTTGTTTTAACTGATGATCTATCCTCTGGATAGATCATCAGCTTCTGATCGGCAGGGGTCCGACACCCGGGACCCCGCCGATCAGCTGTTTGAGAAGGCAGCGGCGCTCCAGCCGCGCTGCGGCCTTCTCACTGTTTACCGCCAGCCCACTGATGTCACGACTAGTATCAACTAGTGTGGGTGGGGCTAAACTCCATTCAAGTGAACAGAGCTTAGCACAGCCCATGCTAGTTGATGCTAGTTGTGAAGTCAGTGGGCCGGCGGTAAACAGTGAGAAGTCCGCAGGCATGCTGGAGCGCAGCTGCCTTCTCAAAAAGCTGCTCGGTGGAGGTCCTGGGTGTTGGACCCCCGCCAATCAGATGCTGATGATCTATCCAGAGGATAGATCATCAGTTAAAACAAAGTGCAGAACCCCTTAAATTTTTCTCTACAAAGTCGAGTGTTGTTAAAGTACTCTTGCTTTATAGAGGTGGGCCCATCTAATAAAACCTTTCAGATTGGAGCACTTGTGTGGTGACTAGCTGATTGTCATGGGTCCAGCTCATAAGCCTCCTCCAGCAAAGAGCTGGTTTTAGTGGGGGGAAACTGTGGTCAACCAGGCATTTCCAGTCTGTAGGGGAAATGTATTAGTACAAAGCAGCCACTTAAATCAATGGCCATCCCTTAATACAGTGTTTCCCAACCAGTGTGCCTCCAGCTGTTGCAAAACTACAACTCCCAGCATGCCCGCACAGCCAAAGACTGTCCAGGCATGCTGGGAGTTGTAGTTTTGCAACAGCTGGAGGCACACTGGTTGGGAAACACTGCCTTAATACATGGATGGCTTAAAGGGGTTTTCTGAGACTTTAATACTGATGACCTATGCTCAGGATAGGTCATCATTATCTGATCGGTGGGTGTCCGACGCTTGGTGCTGATCAGCTGTTAGAGAAGGCAGCTTTCTCTAGGCCAGTAACGACACGTTCATCTGTCACGTGGCCTATGAGCAGCTCAACCTCATAGAAGTGAATGGGGCTGAGCGCGATACCAAGCAATGTACAGCGCTCTGCTTGGTAAGCACAGAAGGCCACAGCGCTCACAGAAGAGCCAGTGCCTTCTCAAACAGCTGATTGGCCCAAGGATAAGTCGTCAGTATAAAAGTCTTGGTAAACCCTTTTAAGTCTGCCAGAGCAGCTCTCTGCTGGAGTTCACTAAGGCTACTTTCACACTAGCGTTCGATCGGATCCGTTCTGAACGGATCCGATCATATTAATGCAGACGGAGGCTCCGTTCAGTACGGATCCGTCTGCATTAATAACTTAGAAAAAATTCTAAGTGTGAAAGTAGCCTGAGCGGATCCGTTCAGACTTTCAATGTAAAGTCAATGGGGGACGGATCCGCTTGAAGATTGAGCCATATGGTGACATCTTCAAGCGGATCCGTTCCCATTGACTTACATTGTAAGTCTGAACGGATCCGCTCGCCTCCGCACGGCCAGGCGGACAGCTGAACGCTGCTTCCGCCTGTCCGTGCGGAGGCGAGCAGAGCGGAGGCTGAACGCCGCCAGACTGATGCAGTCGGAGCGGATCCGCTCCATTCAGACTGCATCAGGGCTGTACGGAGGCGTTCGGGTCCGCTCGTGAGCTCCTACGAACGGACCTATGAACGCTAGTGTGAAAGTAGCCTTAAGGGGGCATTACATAACTAGATTATAATAATGAGGTTCTGATTCTTCTTCTACCTCCAGATTCCATTAGTATTGGAGTAACTGGCATTGGGTTAAGTATTGCCAGCTCCTCAGCCAACTCTTTACAATGGGGACAATCCGTAATTGAGAAGAAAGAGGACAGAGATGATCCACCCTCAGGTCAGTAAAATGATAATCACTGGACCATTAAACATACAGGGTGGAATTTATTATGAGGTCAGTTTTGCTTGAGTCTGCATTGGTGTACTTTATGCCACATTTATTAAATATACGTTGTTTGATAAATTTCAGTTCACACCTCAGCCAAAAAAAACGCAGGTATCACCGGCTTAGAATGTTTCACTCAAAGAACAGGGCAGAGGCCTCGGTGACTCACCACCACCCAAAGGCATATAGGATAGAAAGGTCCCCTGTGCGTGTCTATTCCATTTAATCCAAGAGCTTTCAGTGCAGGCGTCTTTTGCCTTGACCACAGCAGTCCACAGTGAAGGAAGGTCACGACTCGTAACTGAGCCTAGATGAAATAGACGATTGCCTGAGAAGTCCACACTGTGCGTCACCAAAGCACTCCTGGAAAGGATCACTAAATGGCATATAAAACGATAGGCAAAGTTAAACCCGTTGATTTTTAGCAATACAAAAAAAAAAAAAATCAAAGAAAGATACGTACCAACCCAGGATTCCACCCACTCAGTTTCATTAGTGCTTGTTATGTTTGTTTGCGCAAGCGAGTGCAAAATGTGGCAAAAGCTGGATTTTGTGACTTTTTGAAGACAAAATTCTGGAGTGAAGGCATGATAAATCGGGGTCACTGTATATACTTATAACATTGAAGTGGACGGTGGACCTGTCATGCTGATCATTCTGTACTAGCATATGAGGTCAGGAGCGCTGAGAAGATAGATCTGTACTTTACAACAAACCATTAAAGGTAACCTGTCACTGGGATTTTGTGTATAGAGCTGAGGAGATGGGTTGCTAGATGGCCACTAGCACATCCACAATACCCAGTCCCCATAGCTCTGTGTGCTTTTATTGTGGCAAAATAACGATTTGATACATATGCAAATTAACCTGAGATGAGTCCTGTCCCTGACACATCTCATCTACAGGACTCATCTTAGGTTAATTTGCATATGTATCAAATAGGTTTTTTTTACACAATAAAAGCACACAGAGCTATGGGGACTGGGTATTGCAGATGTGCTAGCGGCGATCTAGCAACCCACGACCTCAGCTCTATACACACAATCCCGGTGACTGGTTCCCTTTAAGTATACATTTGTATGTTTTGGCTAGCGGGCTCACTTCTCAGGCCTAACTAAATAGTGCCATCACTGAGGAGGTCCACAGGAACATATGGCTCAAACGAACGCTGGAGGTCCTTGCTGCTAGAGATCAGTGGTGTATGGCCCACTACTGATCACAACTTTTGACAATTTCTGTGATATATCAGAAGTTAGTTGTAATAACAGCAACCCTTTAGATTTTCTAACCATTCAGCAATGGCAAGGAGCCTTGGCAGTGCTGAACCATCAGAACACAAGCAAATGCCGAGGGCACATTCACATGGAACTTACACATGTTCTTTCACCACACAGTAGGTCATGTATGAAAAAATTTACATTTGTAGCACTGGTGGGAAGGGGGGGGGGGGGGCTTCATTGCAGTACTGAATAACACTTTTTTTTTCTGTGTTAAGGAATCCCACTGCATTTAATCATGAAGTCTCAGAGCAGAGGTGGACCTCTTACCAGAAGCAGACATGGACTTTAAGAAGATCAGCCTGAGTACAGTGTCAAAGACTAATATGTATGTTTTGTAATGCAAAGGATGCCAAATTTCCACAGCTTTGTCAGGCATTAATGATTTATTGGTTCTAACATTTGATGAGACCCCTCAGCTGGCTAGAACTGGACGTGTGCTCACAATTAAAGGGGTTGTCCAGGTTCAGAACTGACCCCAGACCTAACCCAATTCTTCACTCATTCAGCATGAATTTCATGCTCTGATGCTTCCTCTTGCACTGTGCTGCATCGCGCAGGGCAAGGGCTCCTTCTTTACCTCCGGTGATGTACCAGGTCTCACTATGTGTATGCTAAGCAGAGACTTCTGCCTAGCAGTGAGCCTGGTGACGTCACCAGCACTAATGGATGGTCTTTAGGGCAGCGCTATACCTGCTCTGAACTCAGACAACCCCTTTAGGGCCTTATTCAAATGGCTGTGATGTGGGTGCATTTGAGTCTATACTGCAGCTGCAAATCCTGGCCTAACCATGGGTTTAATGATCAAACTTACAGCCTCATAGATCCTTTACCTAAAAGAGAAACAAGGATCATAAAAATTCTACCTGTGGAACGTCCCTTTTTTCGCTTCCATGCCCGTGTGAACTCCTTGCTACGGTGCCGACCCATTGACTTGAATGGGTCAACGATCTGCAACAAATAGGACATGTCTTATCTTTTGCAGTGCAGAGGCATGGACCTGGAAGGGCTTCTGAGTGTTTCAGTTGGCTTTCAATTCGTGCCACCGCACAAAGATAGGACATTTCCTATTTTTTGCCATATGTTGCGGACCCATTCAAGTCAATGGAGCAGAGTTCACATGGCCAGTGCCTGTGTATTTCAGACTCGCTGTATACATCCACAACACGGGCACGGAGGCCATGTTTATCTGAATGGGGCTTAAGACTGATGTTCTGATGTGCCCATAAGAGTTCTATTAAACACTAAGGGGGGGGGGAATTTATTAGCTCACTTGCGCCTAAAAAGTGGTGTTAAAAAGTTGCAAACTAGGTGTTTGCAACCATTTAAAAAATGGTTGCAGCTTTCCCTAAAGGGGGCATGGACAGTCACCCCAACAAATGTGTCTTCATTTACGCCAGTTTTATGTCACAAATAAAGCCAGAAATCTATTGCAGCTCTGAGCCGTCATAGATTTCTGTTTAGGGACATTGTCTGCATCCTCCAGTGGCGCAGGAGATAAAGACTGGTGCAGAAAGTGCTGGTCTTGACTTCAGATGAAACATGCGAAGTCGATTCGTATAATACACTTGGAACAGAACCAGAGTTCGGGAATTTTTTTTACAGTAGTAATTAATTTATGAAGTTAATATTTATTAAGTTTTGCGAGACTTCCCAAAGTAATACATTCTAATACTGTAAAGAGCACTCGCTCTGTACAGTATTCAAACTTAGCATTATGCGAATAGACTTCAGATGTCGATTTGCTCATCCCTATTGACTGCATTAGAGCATAAAATAAATGGGCAACAATTTATATACATATTTGTGTACATATAAGCAGCCATGCCCTCAGATCACATCTCATGGTGATCAGAACCTTTTCTGATGCTTTAGATGTCACTATGCATGACTGTGGGAGCTGGCCACACTCACAAAGAGCTTGGCAAATTTATGCAGATTTTGTTCATTGACGTAATCTGTAACATCACTTGTGTAAATATGTATTTTTAAATGACAGTTTAATAAATACGTTCTATATTTATTATAATACACAGGATAATCGCTAATAGTTGTGAGTTACACCTAGTCACATTATAAGGGCCTCTTACCCTTTAAACAACCAAACCATTACAACAGAGTGAGGCTGTGTGTGAATTGCAGTTTTCAGAAGGAAGGCAAACTGCCTGAAAAACAAACAAAAAAACTAAACAAAACACATATGTTCAAGGGAACCTGAAGGGTATCTGAACTGAAGGCAGCATGTTATAGAGCAGGAGGAGCAGAGCAGATTGATTTGTAATTTGCATATTTATATCTGTGCTCATTCTGGACTGAAGTCAAGGAGGCGGAGCTATCAGTGACTGACAGCAAAGTTCATCATATTAATACAAGACGACAACATACATCCATGAATGTCACTTACACGTTTCAAAACACTGACACAGGTTCATAGTCAGTGAGGGACAAGTCTCTGTGTAATGGTACTGCATGTTGAGGTCACATAAGATGCTCAGATGGTCGCGCAAATCTGACCAACAGTGGATTTTCCTGCTGCTGAAAAAAACTGACTAACCAAAGGATCATGATACTAAACCAAGAATAAGATTGTGGTTATCAGCAGCATCTGTCAGAATGAGCTACTGTAGATCTAGGATTACAGTAATATACACTTATATTTGAAAAGATGGATGGGTCCACACTCATACTCCACCACACTAAAGTTCAGTTCTTACTGTTACCACGTACAAATAAAACAAGTAAAAATTTGTTCCATACCAATGGAGTAGTGGTTGTCCCGTGGAGTCACTGCTTTCATCTTCTAAATAGCCTCTATAAACAGAACCTACAATATGACTGGTGGCCATGGGCTTCCAGTCAGCCTTTTTTTTGCCTAGTCTACAAGTTTAAAATTACAGGGGGGAGATTTAAAAAAAAAAAAACACACAAGCTTTAAGTTTCATTATTTTATTGAAAAGCCTGTACAAACCAGAAGTAACTTTAAGCAAAATGTTACATTGCAAACAATTTAGAGGAAGAGGGATACAGGGAACCATAGGAAAATCAGATCAGAAGGGACCAGCAATCAACCACTTGTTTGTCACATAATAAAAAGATTAATGACCTTGGTCCATGTAAGCACTGCCTTTTGGGTCACGTGTTGAAGAGTTTCCCTTCTACTACCTTGATTCCTCTGCCTAAAAAAGACCACTTAAAGCTCACCATTTAAAATAAATAGTGTGCAGTTTATGTCACAGTTTAATATAACTGTAAAGAAAAGACGTGCAGAAAGCAGCCATACTGATGAAGAATTTGGGACCTCTGGAGCCCCTGGAATTATAGATTGCATCCAACACTAGCCTGACCATAGCAGTCACACTAGGTGACCGATAAAGTGTCTACTCTGAGATCTCACACTGGGTTAATGAAGGTAGGGAAAATTCTGTAAAGCAAAAGGAATTATTATGTGTAAAAGGTGGCAATAAACATTAGATGAAGGTCAACCAATTTTAACAAGACTGGCTGACTGGTTAGATGTTAAGGAACAGAATTAGCTTGATTTCAACATGTCCAATCTTTTGTTCTCAATACAAGGTAAGCACAAGCATCTGCCAGGGGATTATTCCCTTCTCCTGAACTGACCTTCACCTTTACTTAGATTTTAGTTAAGTTTTGCTTATTTAAATATCCAAGTTTTTTTTTGCAGACACCACAAAGACCATGTACATCTATATTAGATAGAACACCAGTAAAATAAAAAAGCACAAGTGCAGTATAAGAAACATGTGCCGAGTAGCCATCACACAAGCAATTCTGATGCAGTTTTTGAAGTCAAAATGAGTGTATTTGAAAAGACAAGAACCTACCTTATGTACTGTCCTTTTACTATCCACTCATTGCTTTGCCTTCAAAAACTGCTTAGGCTACTTTTACACCTCAAGGGTGAGGTCCAGCGGAGAACCGGATGGACACAAACTGCTGCATGCTGCGGTTTGTGTCCAGCCGACTCTCCACTTGTCTGCTGGAACAGCCATGCCGCAGCTGCACACCAGAGGCGTGAAACTAGCCTTATGTGAAAGTACCCTTCCCATTAAATTCTGTAGTCTCACCCACATTTCAGCTTACTGGGAAGAGTATCACCTACATCAGCTAAGCTATTCTATGGTACAGGTTTGCTGACCATAGACGGTGTGCAGGACACCAGAATACAAACGGCTATAATTGAAATCAGGACACTGGAAACGGTCTTTGTTCACTCCTTCAATCAGCGGGTCACTTTTTTCCCCTCTTTGGTGCTGCAGACTTTTTCCCTCCCTTTTTGGTATTGTTGCAGTACTTTGCTTCCAGTTCTGCCATGAAGCTATCGACTTCCTTCTCCCGATCCTGCTGTCTCTTCTGAAAGTTGAAACACATTCAGTTAGAAGAGGTTAAAAAGGGGTTTCTGGGAGTTTAATATTGATGGTGTATCCTCAGGATAGGTGGTGGTCTGACAATTTGCACCACAGTCAATCATCTGTTTAAAGAAGTCACAACGCTCTAGTGAGCTTACCAAGCACAGCACCTTTCATTGAATAGTGGCTATGCTTGGCATTGCTGAAGCCAGGCCCATTCACTTGAATAGGACTCTCAGTAGAGCATTGTGACATCTTCAAACAGCTGATCGGCAGGGTGTCAGGAATTGTACCCTCACCGATCAGATACTGATGGCCTATCCTGAAGGTAGGCCATCAATATTAAACATTAAGAAAAGATATAAGTAATCTGAGGATATGGAAGCAGTCTTACTTGAATCAGAGCTTTTAAGTCATCCTCTCCATCACCAAGCCCAATTTCCTTTTTCATTGCTTCAGCTTCTGCCGCTTCTTCATGAGCCTAAAATAAAGATTTTTTTTAAGCAGCACTCCTTTCCATGTGACATTTTACACCTGCCATCTACAGAGCTAATCCTCTTTTCTTCTGGATAATGTGCTCAATCTCGCAATCTATTGCAAAAGTACAATACAAAAGCAACTTGCAAAACAACTATCACATGGTCTGGTGCCAACATGGCAAAAGTCACATTTTAATATTTGAGTCAGGAAGAAAAAATTGCTATGGCCGTAGATATTGTTGAGTTTCTAAACCACTTCCAGAATACTTTCGTGCATAATTTGCAGATATTTATGGCATATAGATTGGATATGCCACAAACAAATGATTGGGAAGGGGGGGGGAAGAAATAGAACCCATTTCTGAATCTCCAATTCACTGCTAGGCTCCATTCAGATGGCTATAACAGGTGACCTGGACCTCCACTGTTCAAGTGAACCGTTAATGAAAAGTTAGCGAGTCTAAGAACTCATTCGGACAACCGTATATTTGAGTCCGCATCCGTATTCCTGTTCCGTGGCCCTGCAAAAAAGATAGAAAATGTCCTATTTTTGTCCGAAATTGTGTACAAGAATAGACATTTCTATCATAGGGCTGGCCGTTCCGTTCCACAAAATGGGGAATGCAAACGGCCGGTGTCTTTTGCGGACTGCAAAACATACTGTCGCCTGAATGAGCCCTAAGGCCTTAATCGTATATAGATATATAATATCTCTGTGTAGCCTCCACTCCTGGTTTTGGCTCACAATCACTGACATTAGGCTACTTTCACATCTGCGCTTTCCCTTTCAGCTATTGAGATCCATCATAAGATCTCAATAGTGGGGGAAAAGCTTCAGTTGTGTCCCCATTCATTGTCAATGGGGACAGAACTGAAGGGAATGGAGTGCACCAGAATGCATTCTGTTCCGTTTCATTGCATTCCCATGACGCACACAAAAGCGCTGAAAGCAGTGTTTTTGAGTGCGTTCTGGGATGTGGAGCAAGACTGGTCAGGCATGAAACACAATGTAAGTCAATAGAGACTGATCAGTTTACTCTGACACAAAAGAAAAAACAGATCCGTCCCCCATTGACTTACAATGGTTTTAGGATCGGTCATGGCTATTTTAGAGATAATACAACCAGATCCATTCATAACGGATTGAGCCGGTTGTATTATCATGAGGGAAACATTTTTTGCTGATCCATGACTGATCCAGCAAAAACGCAGATGTGAAAGTAGCCTAAGGCCTAAAGAGCGGCCACGTGTATATTTTGCCTCTAGGGGAGCAAAATACCCCAATAAACAATGCCAGACATTTTAAAGTACAAAACAGATCTTTATTAGGTTACTTTCACACTAGCGTTCGATCGGATCCGATCATAATAATGCAGACGGAGGCTCCGTTCAGAACGGATCCGTCTGCATTATTTTTAGCATATAACAGCTAAGTGTGAAAATAGCCTCGTACGGATCCGTCCAGACTTTCAATGTAAAGTCAATGGGGGACGGATCCGCCTGAAGATTGAGCCATATTGTGGCATCTTCAAACGGATCCATCCCCATTGACTTACATTGTAAGTCTGGACGGATCCGCACGGCCAGGCGGACACCCGAACGCTGCAAGCAGCGTTCAGCTGTCCGCCTGTCCGTGTGGAGGCGAGCGGAGCGGAGGCTGAACGCCGCCAGACTGATGCAGTCTGAGCGGATCCGCTCCATTCAGACTGCATCAGGGCTGGACGGCTGCGTTCGGGTCCGCTCGTGAGCCCCTTCAAACGGAGCTCACGAGCGGACCGACGAACGCTAGTGTGAAAGTAGCCTAAATTGGTCCAAAAAGGACAAGCATGACAACATAAAATATCCATGGGAGAAGTGCCATGATGTTAAAAAAAAAAAAGTCGGGTAAGTAAATGTAATGCTCTAATCTTAACAGTAACTTAAATGGTGTAATACTGTGGGGGATACTGGGTGTTAGGCATGTGCAAATGAGTAATTGCCTATAAGCCCCACAAAGAACTCTGGTGTAAAAAAAACAAAAAACATAAAAAGATCGTCGCAACATGCAACCAATTGCTGAGGCAGAATACACCCATGTAACCTCCTAAACAATTGCCTGTAGTCCAAAGTGGAGGGAGGGGAAATAGACCGTAATGTGATGGGAATAAAAATTCATCTCAAGTAAGAGCTTTTGCAAAACAAGTCCCACAGTTAATAAAGTTAAATCCCCAACCACCACTAAGGTACATGCACTAGTGATACAAGAAAGGAGCATAAGATACTGACCACACTGACAAAAGCCCAAAGTACGTTTCACGGACATGCTTCCTCACTCCCCCTGAACATACTTTGGGCTTTTGTCCTCCCCAGTTTGGTCAGTATCGTATGTTTTTTTTTTTTTACTTTTTGCTCCTTTCTTGTATCACTAGTGCATGTACCTTAGTGGTGGTTGGGGATTTAACTTTATTAACTGTGGAACTTGTTTTGCAAAAGCTCTTACTTGAGATGAATTTTTATTCCCATCACATTACGGTCTATTTCCCCTCCCTCCACTTTGGACTACAGGCAATTGTTTAGGAGGTTACATGGGTGTATTCTGCCTCAGCAATTGGTTGCATGTTGCGACGATCTTTTTATGTTTTTGTATTTTTACACCCGAGTTCTTTGTGGGGCTTATAGGCAATTACTCATTTGCACATGCCTAACACCCAGTATCCCCCACAGTATTACACCATTTCAGTTACTGTTAAGATTAGAGCATTACATTTACTTACCTGACTTATTATTCTGGGGGGTTTTCTTTACATCATAGCACTTCTCGCATGGATATGTTATTTTTGTTATATGTTGTGTCATGCATGTCCTTTTTGGACCAATTAATAAAGATCTGTTTTGTACTTTGAAACACGTGGCATTGTTTATTGGGGTATTTTGGTTAGGGTTCCACACGTACTATATTTTATTATTATCATATTTTTTTTATTCTTTTTCCTCTAGGGAGCAACAACATAAGACCAAGCCGGTCCAATGGTCAAACCCTCACCAAATCAGACATTTATGGTTCCGGTTGAGTAGGTTGCAGCTAACAGTTGTCTATTATTTGGACAGCAAGTCTGTTCCCATCCTGCACCAGTGATCCATATAAAGCTCAAATATACACTCAGTGATGTTGCATCCATAGTCATGTAACGTGCAGTCTTCTGATGTTAGATAGCTATGGATGCATAATCAGGCCCAGTGTCCATACAGGGTTGCTAAAAGGCAGGAGCCCAGTCCCTGCTAATAAAATGGTGACTTCTTTTAGAAGGATGGCGACATTAACAAGGCCAGTTGTATCATTCAACACAATAGATTGTGAAAGCTGCATCAGACTACATTTGGTAACCCATACTGTGCAGCTAAATGCAAGTCTCTGAACAGGAACACGACAGTGAAGGCTAGGACACTTTGCAGGTACACAGATGACGTCATAAGAGGATCAAGGCTTTCCATAGAAGAAACACAAACTGACTTCATAGTAAGGTCTGAAGCAAATCCTGTAAAAACAAAATGATGCCCAAGTACTGCTGTAACCAAGCTCTTAAATTCACATTTTATCTATGTGACCAGGTATCTGGGCCTCACCCTTTTCTTGCGTTGGTCACGTTTCTTCTTGGATTCTTTCACAAAGACGTCATAAGCCGGAACCTCTTTCTTTTTAATAGCCTTCTGAATAATATCCTTGATCCTGGGTTCATCATCAATTTCAGCAAGTATAACAGAATCCATGATGTTATCCATGTCTCCTTCAAAGTCCAAATATGCTTGTATTATATCGGCTCGTTCTTCCTCTGATCCTTTATACTTTTCTTCATATGCTTTTATGTCTTCTACAGTGATCTAAAAAAAAAAAAAAATGTGTATATGTGTATATATATATATATATATATATATATATATATATATATATATATATATATATATATATATATATATTCATAAAAATAAGACACACTGTTTAGCTCATGTACATGAAGCCAAGCTGCAGCTGTGGTCCCTTTGGCCTAAGTATCTGATTAGTGGGTGTATGACACCCAGGACCCCACCAATCAGCATTGCTCCTATGAGCGCCGCACCCTTTTTTGTGCTTTTCCTGGGCCAGTGATGTCACGTTTATCAATCACTTGGCCTAGGAGCGTTATACACAATGTATGGCATTGTGCTTGGTAAGCTGTGAGAAGGCCACATCGCTCACTGGAGCGCCGCTGCCTTCTGAAATAACTGATCGGCAGGGGTCCAAGGTGTCAGACCCCCAACGATCAGATACCGATGACTTATTCTGAAGTAAAAAAAAAAAAATAATAATAATAATTTTAACCCTCAGAAAACCCTTTTAAAGAAATGATTTTACACAAAGCAGAAAAAACCTTGGGTAACAATACCTTCCTAAACATCAGGCGCCAGTACTCTTCCCAGTTCCGGTCTTGGGAGATGGTGTCGGACTCTTCATCCACAATCCCCTGCTCATCATACAAAGCTCTTTGCTCCTTGTCGCTGAGAATAGAATACACTTTTCCAAGTACCTTCATACAAAAATGTTAGGTTAGGGGACTAAACCAAAAACACTGATACAACATGGATGAGCTGGTGCCATATACACCATCATCATCATCAGGACAGTGTAAAGGGTAAGGCTACTTTCACACTTGCATTTAGGTTAGGGGTGCACCGAAATGAAAATTCTGGTCCGAAACCGAAAATTCAGGAAGCCTTTGACCGAAAACGCCTTTTTGCCCAAATACTTTTAAAATACTTTTTTTTTTAAATGATTTTATAACAGTGCCATCCACAGACCCCCACCCACCCCATAACAGTGCCATCCACAGACCCCCACCCACCCCATAACAGTGCCATCCACAGACCCCCACCCACCCCATAACAGTGCCATCCACAGACCGACCCCCCCCCCACCATTGCCGCTCCAGTACAGACTAGTTATAAAATGTGTACAATTAATAAGGAATCTATTCATGAGGCCCCCTCTGCAGTAGAACATTCAATATAGCCACATCCTACTCACAGGGCTGTTATCTTAATGCTGGCCGGCCGGGCAGACGAGCGGCAGCGTCACGACTGACGTCACATGCCTGAGCCGCCTCCTTCATTCAGAAAGTAGGCCGGGCACATGACGTCAGTCGTGACGCTGCCGCTCGTCTGCCCGGCCGGCCAGCATTAAGATAACAGCCCTGTGAGTAGGATGTGGCTATATTGAATGTTCTACTGCAGAGGGGGCCTCATGAATAGATTCCTTATTAATTGTACACATTTTATAACTACTGGAGCTGGGGGGCCGGAGCACAGTGAACGCACCGGCCCCCAGCTCCTCCCCGCTGATACATCGCAGCCTGCGATGCTGGAGCATGGCAGGCTGCGATGTCAAAAGGTGGCGGAACGCCGTTCCGGTGCGTTCCGCCAGAAAAAAAGCCCTGTATATAACCAACCATATTTTCTGCCGATATGTACCAATATCGGCCGAAATGTATTAGGCCCATTTTCGGCCGCCGGAATTTTGGTGCACCCCTAGTTTAGGTGCAGATCCGTCTGGTATCTGCACAGACGGATCCGCACCTATAATGAAAACGCTTAGATCCGTTCGCATTACCATGAACACAAAAAAAAAAACTATTTTTTTTTTTTTTGTTCATGGTAATGCAAACGGATCCGTTTTGACTTTACATTGAAAGTCAATGGGGGACGGATCAGTTTGAAAATTGAGCCATATGGTGTCAAATTAAAATGGATCCGTCCCCATTGACTTCCATTGTAAGTCTGGATGGATCCGTTTGCCTCCTCACGGCCGGGCGGATACCCGAACGCTGCTTGCAGCGTTCAGGTGTCCGCCTGCTGAGCGGAGCGGAGCCCAAACGCTGCCAGACTGATGCATTCTGAGCGGATCCGCATCCACTCAGAATGCATTAGGGCTGGACGGATCCGTTCGGGGCCGCTTGTGAGAGCCTTTAAACGGAACTCACAAGCGGAGCCCCGAACGCAAATGTGAAAGTAGCCTTATTCTGCTCTTCTGCATCTACACTTAATATGGGACAATTATTTTGGAAACTGGATCCTCAGACTCCTATCTGCCAACTGCAGTGTATGGAAAGGGGCCACTCACTTCTATGGGGCTGTGCAAATAGAAGAAGCTTTTATGTATGGTCACCTCTCTACCCACATCAGCCATGAGACCCTCCCCCCACCCATCTATCAGACATTTCTAGCATATCCTACAAAGGCATCTGTCACCAGGTTTATGTCGCCCTCAGATACTGACAGAGATCCTGATTGCAGCACTTAAATATTAAAGGGACTTTGTCAGCCATTTTGATCATGCAGAACCGCTGACGGCTATAGGCCGAGGATAGGAGAGCAAGAAACATGCCTTTTGTGAAGCTGATATCATCAAGAGCAGTGTGAATATGAACTTTTATTTAGGCAGATTCTGCTCCTTAGGTGCACTAGGAGTGCAGCCTATTGCAGATGCACTTCATTGTGCAGCTCTGCCTCCAGGACCCAGCAGAATCTGCAGGAATACATTTATACTGTCCCTGATAATAGAAGCTCCATACAAGCCAAGTTGGTCTTTTTCTCCCCAACTTCTAACTAGAGCTGTCAAAAGTTAAGCAGTATGGCAGCAGTTTGGGCTAAATAGGCAATCCCTAATATTGTATCATATTTGCTAGGCTAAGCAATGAAAGTAACTGGTCTGCAGGGTCATGGAGACGTTACATTAGGCTACTTTCACACTTGCATTTGGGGTTCTGCCTGCGAGATCCGTTTTAAGGCTCTCATAAGCGGCCCCAAAAGGTTCAGTTCAGCCCCAATGCATTCTGAATGGATGCGGATCCGTTCAGAATGCATCAGTTTGGCTCTGTTCCGCCTGGAGTTCATGAGGAGACATGAAGTACAGAAAAGACAGACTATAGATCAGTGTTGTGAAGTAACTTGTCCTGCTGTGTGATTAGGACAGGTTGTGTGTACTAATAGGACGGCAGACATTTTGATTCCCCTGACGATTGCTCCCTAGAAAAAATTTGCCATTATAACTAATGAAGGTATTGGGGAATATATTTATAATAAAGTAATATTTAAGTATTTTCATTTTCTTAATTTCCAGAGAACCCCTTTAACTACTGAGCACGCGTGATCTCCAGCACTGGACTGAGCACAATAGAAGAACCCGAGCATTAAACCAGGCACCCCCTGCTCTGAAGAGGGGAGGGTGTCGGTACTCTAGTTCGGCTTAGGAGTCCCTGCTCTGACTCCATATATAACTATGTCCACATATGGAGTCAGTGCTTGGGGACACCCAGGGTATTTAAATCTAATTTAGGGTACTTTCACACTAGCGGCAGGGGACTCCAGCAGGCTGTTCCAGCGGGTGAATAGCCTGCACTATAATGGGGGCGGAGTCCCGGCAGCAGCACACGCAGTACTTTAAGGCCTCTTTCACACTTGCGTTGTCCGGATCCGACGTGTACTCCACTTGCCGGAAGTACACGCCGGATCCAGAAAAACGCAAGTGAACTGAAAGCATTTGAAGACGGATCCGTCTTCAAAATGCGTTCAGTGTTACTATGGCAGCCAGGACGCTATTAAAGTCCTGGTTGCCATAGTAGTAGTGGGGAGCGGGGGAGCGGTATACTTACAGTCCGTGCGGCTCCCGAGGCGCTCCAGAATGACGTCAGAGCGCCTCATGCGCATGGATGACATGCCATGCGATCACGTGATCCATGCACTTGGGGCGCCCTGACGTCACTCTGGAGCGCCCCGGGAGCCGCACGGACAGTAAGTATGCTGCTCCCCACTACACTTTACCATGGATGCCAGGACTTTAGCGTCCCGGCAGCCATGGTAACCATTCAGAAAAAGCTAAACATCGGATCCGGCAATGCGCCGAAACGACGTTTAGCTTAAGGCCGGATCCGGATCAATGCCTTTCAATGGGCATTAATTCCGGATCCAGCCTTGCGGCAAGTGTTCACGATTTTTGGCCGGAGCAAGAAGCGCAGCATGCTGCGGTATTTTCTCCAGCCAAAAAACGTTCCGTTCCGGAACTGAAGACATCCTGATGCATCCTGAACGGATTTCTCTCCATTCAGAATGCATTAGGATAAAACTGATCAGGATTCTTCCGGCATAGAGCCCCGACGACGGAACTCTATGCCGGAAGAAAAGAACGCAGGTGTGAAAGAGCCCTTAGTCTGGCGGCCTCTCTGTGTGTGTGCTGCCGATGTGTGTGGGGGCGGAATTCCAGCGGCAGCACACACAGAGAGGCAGCCAGACTAAAAGTACTGCGTGTGCTGCCGCCGGGACTCCATGCAGCTCTATAGTGTAATGGATAAGATTTATGGCTGTAATGTAGAAAGTTGTGAGTTCAAATCCTGCCAGAAACTTTTCAGAAATAGAGGCTAAATTTGATTTGAATACACTGGGTGTCCCCATGGACATAGCTATAGATGGAGTCAGAGCAAGGACTCCTAAGCCGCGGACTCACACTGAGGGACTCCCTCACTGTACAGCGATCTTCTGCATAGAAACAGAGGCTAAATTAGATTTAAATACACTGACTCAAGCACACACAATATTCGGCCGAACACCGCGATGTGCCAAGCATGCTCACCCAACACTACTGGACACATTAGGGTTGACGTCCTCAGAGGGCATCAAAACACTAGGGGGTACCATAACAGGCACATAATTTTTATTGGAATCCCCTCCCCCCAAAAAAAAAAAAAAAAAAAAAACACCTTTTGCCTTATCTTACAAATCATGGAAGTGTATGTCCTGGAAGTGTATGTCCTGAGGGAGTCATCCATCCACAGGACACAATGGGAGCCCGTGCAGCTCACATCCAGGGAGTGGATTTACCACAACCCCCCATCTGTGCAGCCTCCTCCCGCCTGGCCGCGTCCCGCCAGTGCTCGGGGTCTCCCACACTTACCTGGAACTTGAGGGTGGCCTCTTCCTTATCCTCCTCAGCGACCCGGTCGGGATGCACTTTTAGGGAGGTTTTGTGATACCCCCGGCGAACCTCCGCTTCCCCCGCCGTCCTCCTCACCCCCAGGACGGTGTACAGGTCAGAACTGCCGAAGTGGCGCTCGCAGCTCTCTAGCAGCTTGGGCATGATGGAGCCGAACAGACCCCGAGAAAGATGACAGACAAGCGGCGACCAAACAGTAATAACACTCCCCACGTGACAGGTTTTGGCGCGTCTAGGGATCTCCACAGCTCATTGGCTGTTCACGAGTAACGTCATTTCCTGTCAAACTTCAAAGCTTTATGTATACTGACAAGGAAGAAGTTCGGCGCTGCTGGAAGCAGGGCGATGTTTAGTTCGGCAGCGGATAGTCTGCTTCGGCAGGCCAGAGAGCTCGGAGATGAGGAGCTGGAGAAATTCTGTGCCCGGACACGGAGTCAGCTGCTCAGCGGGGACGTGGAGCGCTTAGACAGTCTACGGAGGCTGCACCTCATCCTCTCTGCCAGTAGGGGGCGCCGCAAATTGGATCCGGCCCTGGTGGTGCAAATGCAAGAAGCTGTGTGCAGTCTACAAACCCCAGCTCAGGTACAGGCTGTGTGTGCTGCCATCTTGTGCCAGCTGTGTCCCTCCCCATTGGTGACAGTGTCATGGGCCCCCACGCAGCAGCCCTGGGGCCCTGTGTTTTCCATCATCTTGGCCCAGGGCTCTCCCAGTGACATTATGGAACTAGGGCAATGTATTTGCCAAACTTTGGAGATGCGGGCCCCTGAGGGCCACAGCCTTAGAGCATTCCTCCCTGCTCTGCTGAGGGTATCTGGTGTCTGTGCTGAGAGTCTACAGGAAGAACACGTCAACATTGTCCACAAGAAACTGACGGACTGGCTGCGCTATGCCACCATCCCACAGGTGGGCTCCTCTGCCCCCGGAGGCTTCTTCTCCAGCCAACGGGTGAAACAGCCCAGCCATATCTCTGAGGTGGACGGATCCATCGCAACAGACTTCTTCACCGTGCTCAACCACAGCCAGAACTACACCGAGGACCAGTGGATGAATATCCAGGGCTTCTCCACCCTGCGCCATTGGCTCCTCCATTATGGGACATATGGTAATGCTGGTTCTGAAGACAAATCTGAGGTAGAAGGTTCTGTGGTCTCCATGGTCTCTGCCTCTTCAACTTCAAGCCGCCTCCTGCCACCGAGAGAACGCCTTAGAGAAAAGGCCTTTGAATACTGCCTGAGACTCATTGAGCAGTGCAACCGAAAGCCCCTGAAGAAGTCCGACGCAGACCTACAGAAGGCATGCCTGGTGGAAGCAGTGTCCCTGATAGATGTTCTGTGTAAGCAGGATGTGTCCTTCCTGTATCGCACTTTGCCGCTCATGAAGATCCTGCATGCCAGGGTTTGTTCTGACCCATCTTTGGCCCTTGTGCTTCTTCCAGTGGCTCAGTTCTATCTCAACCACAGTGAAGCTGCTGCTGTGGAATCGGAGGCGGTGTACAGACATCTCTTCACCAAAGTGCCCTCTGACATGTTTCATCAACCTCTGTTTGCATTTCAGTTTGTCAGGTTTTGCAGGACCAATGGCTCCTTTCTGGTTGAGAATGTGGAGGCTTTCAGAGGGAGCTTTCCCAGCATAATGAAGCTTCTGGCATGGAATGCTCCATCACTGATATCAGAATTTGTGGCTCTTCTTCCTATACTCATTAGTCCAGAGTCTGCTATTGAGATGCTTCATACTTTGCTGGATCTCCCATGCCTTACAGCAGCAATGGAAGTCCATCTTATTGTGTCCTCAATGGAGAAGCACGGCCTAGACCCTTCCGCGTTGCCACCATCATCTACAGAGGCCTATCGCCATCCGATTTACGGCACGTTGTTCCAGTATCTGTTACGTAATGAGGCCTGGAATGGGCTTCCTCCAGAAGGATTCATTAAACTTCGCCAGATCCTTGCAGACAGGAACAGTTCTCCCCGTGTCCTTCAATGTTCTCAGATTGTTCCATGCCTCCTTCAGCTCTATGTCAATGTCATCTCAAAGTTTGCTGATGGTCCTCTTGTGAATAAAGTTATCTTAACGTTCCTTGAGCGCAGTGGTCTCCTATATGAATCCCTTTCATTCCAGACTGAGGTGCAAGGCATTCTAAGTGCTCAGCTACCTAACCTGTGCCACCAATACCCCTCTGTTGTTGTAGAACTTTCTAGAGAGTTGCTAGACTTTGTAAGTACGATTGGTAACATCCAGAACAAGGAACCATTATTTGCACATGTGGTCTGGGCTTTGGGAGAATATCTGGCCGTGTCCTATGACAAGAGATGCACCGTAGAACAAATCAATAGGGTCTTTGAGGTTCTGGAAGCACTACTGTTTGAGATCACCCAGCTTCGTGGTTCTTCCAGTACGCCAATCTCCTCACCTCGTGTTATTACAACTCTTATGACTACACTTGCCAAACTGGCGTCGCGTAGCCAGGATCTCATTCCAAGGGTTTCGTTATACTTATCCAAGATGAGGTCATGTGTACAGAGCTCAGCCATGATCTCTGCATACGGGGAGGAGGACAGTGAACAGATTCTTATACGAGCCACAGAACTTCTAAACCTGTTGAAGGTGCCTAGTGTGGCACAGTTTGTTCTGACTCCTCCTCCTGAGGTTTCCAAGCCAAATTTTCACCGTGATCCATCTTCCTCTCTGCCACTTGCTATTCGTACCTCAAGTTATTTGTTGCTGAGAGAGAAGACACTGCCTGGATGAGTGACTGGAGCAGTAATGGCTACCGTCCATCAGACTAATCTTTACATGGACTTTCTATCTTTATTTTGCAAATACGCTGCGAGAATAACTTTATATTGTAAGGATGAAAACCATTTTTATGCCTGTATTAAACCAGTATTAAATAGGTTATGTCTTTATTGATTGTCTTGTCTTATGGTTTACAGTTTTTTTTTTTTGGGTGACACAAATATGTAGTTCTTGGTAAAAACAAAAAAAAATTGAAATGGAAGGTAATTGTAAATTGTGGAGAGTCTGTAGAAATTGGCTATGCGCTAGAAATTTAATGTAGATTGAAAGGGTTCCTGTAACTAGATTTAACCCTATTAAAGGGAACCTGTCATCAACTTTATGCTGACCTCACTAAGGGCAGAATAAAATGGTGACAGAAATGCTGATGTCAGCAATGTGTCATTTATGAGCTAAAAGTAAGTGGTTGCCGAGAACCAGCATCATAATCATTGGAGCCCAGGCCTTGAGAAGAGTCACATCTACCTGAGAAGAGTCCTGGTTATACATAATCTCCTGCTCTCTCGCCCACCTGCTGATGATTGGCAGTTCTCTCCTAGAGAGAAGGGGAGAAAACTAGATATTAGACTGCCAGTCATCAGCAGGTGGCAGGGAGAGCAGGAATCCATGAATAACCATGACTCTTCTCAGGTGGCCGGGACTCTTTTCCAGGCCCAGTCTGCAATGATTGTGATGTTGGTTCTCGGCAACCACTTACTTTTAACTTATAAATGACAGACCTCTGAAATCAACTCACCTGTCTCTACCTTATTCTGCCGTTAGTATGGGCAGCACAAAGTCAGTCTTTAACACAATACAGGAGGCGGGTGCCGGCAGCAGAATCGCATTGCCGGCACCCTGCCCCTGACGGGGAGCTGCGATCAGAGGCAGTTAACCCCTTAGGTGCCGCACCTGAGGGGTTAACTGCTGATCTGCCAGTACCAGCCTCCTGTATAAAGGGGTAATTTATCATTGGTGGTGCAGTGTGCCCCCCCTCAACCCCCCCATCCCATTAAAATCATTGGTGGCACAGTGCGCCAGCCCCTCTCAACCCCCCCAGTATTAAAATCATTGGTGGCAGTGGCCACAGGGACCTCTCCCCTCCCCCTCATTGGTGGTGCAGTGGCAGCTTCTGATCGGAGCCCCAGCTGTGTAAGCCTGGGGCTCTGATCAGTTACCATGGCAGCCAGGACGCTACAGAAGCCCTGGTTGCCATGGTAACATCCCTGATGCTGTGTGCACAAGGCACAGAGCAGCAGGGACAGTGTGAAGTGCTATTCACCCTGATAGAGCTGAATAGGACAAGGGATGAAAGATCCCAGGTTCTCGCCCCTAAGGCTACTTTCACACTTGCGTTCAGAGCGGATCCGTCTGAGACGGATCCGCTCATATAATGCAGACGGTGGATCTGTTCAGAACGGATCCGTCTGCATTATATTGTAAAAAAATTTTTTTTATTTTTTGATGCGGCCCACATAAACTTAAATTTTGTTTTTTTGGCCCATGTTAGCCTTTGAGTTTGACATGCTTGTCCTAGAGGCTCTGTTCTCCCACCTCTGGCCACGCCCTGCTACACTAGATTGACAGAGCCAGACAGCGTTGGTCTCCTACTCCTGGCCCTGTCTGCCATGTAAATCTCGCTCCTGCGCCGTCCCGTTCAGTATTCGGTGCAGTGAGTGAAGGGCGCTCGCCGGCTGACGGCTTCCTCACTGCGCCTGCGCCAAATACTGAACAGCGCGAGATTTAGGCTACTTTCACACCCGCGCTAGGTGCGGATCCGACTGGTATCTGCACAGACTGATCTGCACCTATAAATGCAAACAATGGTATCTGTTCAGTGCGGATCCGTCTGCGTAACAGCTTTTTCAGATCTGAGTTTTTCAGATGCGCCGCACAGACCTGTCACTTACCAGTAGGAGGAGCGTCGGCTGGCCACAGACAGCGCAGGTAAGGATAAGCTAAGTAACCATGGCAGCCAGGACTGCAGTAGTGTCCTGGCTGCCATGGTAACTGATCGGAGCCCCAGTGATTAAACTGGGACTCCGATCGGAAATGCCGCTCCGCTGCCATCAATGATGGGGGGGGGGGGGGGGTTTAGCCTGTGGCCACTGCCACCAATGCGCCTGTGGGGTTAATTGTGCGGATCTCAACCCCCTGTAAGAGATCGGGTGGTGCCAGGCAGCAGGGGGCAGTTATGTACACAGTTCTTAGTATATTCTAACTTGAAGCGTCCCCATCACTATGGGAACGCCTCTGTGTTAGAATATACTGTCGGATCTGAGTTTTCACGATCTAACTCAAATCCGATGGTATATTCTAACATAGAGGCGTTCCCATGGTGATGGGGACGCTTCAAGTTAAAATATACCATCTGATTGGCGAAAACTCAGATCCGATGGTATCTTAACCCCTTAAGGACTCAGCCCTATTTCACCTTAAGGACTTGGCCATTTTTTGCAAATCTGACCAGTGTCACTTTAAGTGCTCATAACTTTAAAACACTTTGACTTACCCAGGCCGTTCTGAGATTGTTTTTTCGTCACATATTGTACTTCATGACACTGCTAAAATTGGGTCCAAAAAGTTAATTTTTTTGCATAAAAAAATACAATTTTTACCAAACATTTTGAAAAATTAGCAAATTTCAAAGTTTCAGTTTCTATACTTCTCCCACTTTTTATGGACCAGTTCAGGTTTGAAGTCATATTGTGAGGCCTAGAATAGAAACTACACCCCTCAGGGTATTCAAAACTGTTTTTTCAAACTTTATTAACCCTTTAGGTCTTCCACAAGAGTTAATGGCAGATTGAGAAACAATTTCGAAATTTCAATTTTTTGGAAAATTTTCCAATATAATCAATTTTTTCCAGGAGTAAAACAAGGGTTAACTGCCAAACAAAACACTAAATGGGTTGCCCTGATTCTAGTTTGCAGAAACACCCCATATGTGGTCGTAAACTACTGTTTGGCCGAACGGGAGCACATAGAAGGAGGGGAACACCATATGGGTTTTGGAAGGCAGATTTTGCAGGACTGGTTTTGTTTATACCATGTCCCATTTGAAGCCCCCTGTTGCACCCTTGAATAGAAATTTCAAAAAAGTGACTCCATCTAAGAAAGTACACCCCTCAAGGTATTCAAAACTGGGTTTACAAACTTTGTTAACCCTTTAGGTGTTCCACAAGAGTTAATGGCAGATGGAGAAACAATTTTGAAATTTCTATTTTTTGGAAAATTTTCCATTTTAACCCTTACTTTATTACTGGAAAAAATGGGTTAACAGCCAAACAAAACTCAAAATGGTTTGCCCTGATTCTGTAGTTTGCAGAAACACCCCATATGTGGTCGTAAACTACTATTTGGCTAAACGGCAGGACATAGAAGAGGAACGTCATATTGTTTTTGGAAGGCAGATTTTGCTGGACTGGTTTATTTACACCATGTACCCTTTCAAGCCCCATGATGCACCCCTAGAGTAGAAACTCCAAAAGTGACCCCATCTAGGAAACTACGGGATAAGGTGGTTGTTGTTTTGGGAATATTTTAGGGGTAAATATGATTTTTGGTTGCTCTATATTACTCTTTTTTGAGGGCAATGTAACAAAAAAATTAAATTCTAAAATTGTTTCTACATTCGCTATTGAAACGGATCTCACAGGCGGACCCTGAAACGCCAGTGTGAAAGTAGCCTTACGCAGCGCACAGGGCTGGCAGTTGGAGGTGAAGGCTGCCTGGCCCTGTCAATCTAGTGTAGCAGGATGTGGCCAGAGGTGGGAGAACAGAGCCTCTAGAAGCAGGGACAACGCCCCCCCCCTGCACCTAGAGGCTAATTAGCATATTATAAAAGTTATATTTCTGGCGTAACGGGGGCATAGATAAAAGTAGGAATAGGCTGGTTAGGTTTAGCGGACATTAGCACATCGCTAATGTCAGCAAGCTTAATAGGGTTAAATCTGGTGACAGAATCCCTTTAAAGGGGTGGGACAGGCTATAGAAATTGATGACCTATCCTAAAACAGGCGTAGAAAACGATTGAGATGGGCCTGCCAGTCCGCCCCCTTCCCCGCCCCTATTACAACTAGCGTGAGCGGAGAAGAAGTCACAGATTCTGCTGCACCATGGCGTAGGACGGAATCTGCGCCAGATATATGCCACAAAAGTGGCATATATATGATCATAAATGACCCCGATAGTTTATAAGGCTGAAAAAAGACATCCGTCCACCCAGTTCAGCCTATTATTCTGCAAGTTGATCCAGAGGAAGGCAAAAAGAAACTGAGGTAGAAGCCAATTTTCCCCACTTCAGGGGAGAAAATTCCTTCCCAAGGCCAATAAGATAATGGGTTGCATCAAAAGGGGCATAGATGCCTGTGATGAGAACATAGTCCTGCCACTTTACAAATCATTAGTCAGACCACACATGGAGTACTGTGTACAGTTCTGGGCTCCTGTAAACAAGGCAGACATAGAAGAGCTGGAGAAGGTCCAGAGGAGGGCAACTAAAGTAATAACTGGAATGGGGCAACTACAGTACCCTGAAAGATTATCAAAATTAGGGTTATTCACTTTAGAAAAAAGACGACTGAGAGGAGATCTAATAACTATGTATAAATATATCAGGGGTCAGTACAGAGATCTATCCCATAATCTATTTATCCCCAGGACTGTGACTGTGACCATGGGACATCCTCTGCGTCTGGAGGAAAGAAGGTTTGTACACAAACATAGAAAAGGATTCTTTACGGTAAGAGCAGTGAGAATATGGAACTCTCTGCCTGAGGAGGTGGTGATGGGGAGTACAATAAAAGAGTTCAAGAGGGGCCTGGATGTATTTCTGGAGTGTAATAATATCACAGGCTATAGCTATTAGAGAGGGGTCGTTGATCCAGGGAGTTATTCTGATTGCTGGATTGGAGTCGGGAAGGAATTTTTATTCCCCTAAAGTGAGGAAAATTGGCTTCTACCTCACAGGTTTTTTTTTTTGCCTTCCTCTGGATCAACTTGCAGGATGACAGGCCGAACTGGATGGACAAATGTCTTTTTTCGGCCTTATGTACTATGTTACTATGTTATGTACTATGTTAATCAGGCAATTGGAATAAGGGCTCATGCACACGACCATATGTATTTTGAGGTCCACAAAAAATACGGATGACATCCGTGTGCATTACGTATTTTGCGGAACGGAACATTTGGTCCCTAATAGAACAGTACTATCCTTGTCCTTAATGCGGACAATAATAGGACATGTTAAATTTTTTTGCAGAACGGAAATACGGACATATGGAAACGGAATGCACACGGAGTAACTTCAATTTTTTTTTGTGGACCCATTGAAATGAATGGTTCTGTATACGGTGCGCAAAAAAACAGGAACGGACACAGAAAGAAAATAAGTTTGTGTGCATGAGCCCTAACTCCCTTGATCAACGACCCCTCTCTAGTACCTATAGCCTGTAATATTATTACGCTCCAGAAATACATCCAGGCCCCTCTTGAATTCTTTTATTGTACTTGCCATCATCACCTCCTCAGGCAGAGAGTTCCATAGTCTCACTGCTCTTACCGTAAAGAATCCTCGTCACAGTCCTGGGGATAAATAGATGATGGGAGAGTTCTCTGCACTGCCCCTGATATATTTATACAGTAAGGCCTCTTTCACACCAGTGTGACGGATAAGGTCTGGATGCGTTCAGTGAAACTCGCACCCTTTTGCAAGCAAGTTCAGTTAGTTTTGTTGGCAATTCCGTTCATTTTTTCGGCGCGGGTGCAATGTGTTTTTCACACGCGTGATAAAAAACGGAAGGTTTACAAACAACATCTCTTAGCAACCATCAGTAAAAAAAAGCACTGCTTCCGCACTTGCTTCCGGATGCAATGCGTTTTTCACTGAAGCCCCATTCACTTTTATGGGGCCAGGGCTGCGTGAAAAACGCAGAATATAGAACATGCTGCGATTTTCACGCAACGCAGAACTGATGCGTGAAAAAAACCACTCATGTACACAGACCCATTGAAATGAATGGGTCAGGATTCAGTGTGGGTGCTATGCGTTCACGTGTGAAAGGGGCCTTATTAGATCTTCTAAACTGAATAACCTTAAGATTACATTCACACAAACGTATTTTGTTTCCATGTCTGTTCCATGTGCTATCCGCATCTGTATGTCCATTCCATAGCCCCGCTAAAAAAATTCAACATGTCCTATTCTAATCTATTTTGCGGACAATGATAGGTATTGTTACAATGGATCCGCAAAAAAAACCTGATGCCATACGGACGTCATACATTTTTTTGATGGACCGCAAAACACATACTACGGTCGTGTGACTATAGCCTAATTTTGATAATCTTTCTGGGTACTGTAGTCCCCATTCCAGTTATTACTTTAGTTGCCTTCCTCTGAACCCTCTCCGGCTCTGCTATGTCTGCCTTGTTCTGCCCAGAACTGTACACAGGTGGTCTGACTAGTGATTTGGTGGCAGGACTATGTTTTCGTCATGGGCAGCTATCTTCTCATGTGCATAACCTTACATTTGTCAGTGTTAAACCTCATTTGCCACTTCTCTGCCCAAGCCTCCAATCTAAGGATTACCAACAACACCTCAATGTATAACCATATATTGAGAATGGGGTCTAGTCTAACTAGACTAACAACTTATAGAGAGATGCCAATAACCCCATAAGATAAGAAATACTCCATGTAGTAACAATATAACTCATTTATTAAATAATGGAAATCAACATGAATAGCTAAATAGGTTGCATAAACAGCTGCATATAATCATTATAGGGTATAATACCCTTATTAGAGGGCAACCTAAATTACATTACCTAACATATGCCCAAACTAAGTGCATTCAAATTCAATGGCCCTGAGCATATAACAATACAATTCTAGAAATAAGGCTTATAGGACCAAATATAATGCAGCTGCACGAGAACACAATAAGCTCAAAAGTAAGAGGACATAAGGATTATAAAACTATGTAAATACCCATGATGGCGATGGTCCAGATCTCCCTGTAGAGCAGACACGCTCGATGCGCATTTTGCCACAAAGTTAGCTTCGTCATGTTGAGTTCCCTTACTTGGGACATACAGTTGTGTTTAAAAATAATAGCAGTGTGTTTGAAAAAGTGAATAAAGTTCAAAATCCTTCTAATAGCTTCTATTTCCATACACACAAATGCATTGGGAAAACTACACAGTCTATTCCAAATCAAAACATGAAGAAAAATATATCAAATTTGTGTTGTTCCTCCTCAAAAATTGAAGAAAAGTGAATATTAGGCTGTTCAAAAAATAGCAGTGTTTACTGGTTTGTTTGGGGTCGTTGTCTTGTTGGAACACCCATTTCCTCTTAAAGGGAACCTGTCACCTGGATTTTGTGTATAGAGCTGAGGACATGGGTTGCTAGATGGCCGCTAGCACATCCGCAATACCCAGTCCCCATAGCTCTGTGTGCTTTTATTGTGTAAAAAAACCCGATTTGATACATATGTCCTCAGCTCTATACCCCAAATCCTGGTGACACGTTCCCTTTAAGGCAGCATGACCTCTTCAAGTATTCTGATGTATTCAAACTGATCCATGATCCCTGGTATGCGATAAATAGGCCCAACACCGTAGTATGAGAAACATCCCTATATCATGATGCTTGCGCCACTATGCTTCACTGTCTTCACAGTGTACTGTGGCTTGAATTCAGCGTTTGGGGGTCATCTGACAAACTGTCTCCGGCCACTAGACCCAAAAAGAACAATTTTACTTTCATCGGTCCACAAAATGTCTCTTTAGGCCAGTCAATGTGCTGTTTGGCAAACTGTAACCTCTTCAGCGCATGTCTTTTTTTTCCAACAGTAGGACTTTGCGGGGGCTTCTTGCAGATAGCTTGGCTTCACATAGGTGTCTTCTAATTGTAACAGTACTCACGGGTAACTTTAGACCTTTTTTGCTCTTCCTGGAGCTGATTGTTGGCTGAGTCCTTGCCATTTTGGCTATTCTATCTATTCGAATGGTAGTTTTTAGCTTTCTTCCCTGTTTTTCAGGTTTTGGTTGCCATTTTAAAGCATTTGCGATCATTTTAGCTGAGCAGCTTAACTTTTTCTGCAGTTTTTATATGTTTTCACCTCTCCAATCAACTTTTTTATCAAGGTACGCTGTTCTTCTGAACAATGTCTGGAACGACCCCTTTTCCTCTGAATTTCAGAGAGAAATGCACTGTAACCAGCATGTACAACATTTGCTGCCTTCCTTCCTTAAATAAGGGCAATAATTGCCACCTGTTTTTCAAAGAATGAATGACCTCACTAATTTAAAGGGCTTCTGTCCCCCCACTAAACCGTTTTTTGTTTTGTTTACTTATAATCCCTATACTGCGATTTATGCCTACAAAATCTAATCAATTATTTTGGTCCAGTAGATTTTGTTTAAAACGTGTTTTTAAAATATGCAAATTACCTTGCTACCAGTAAGTAGGACAGCTACTTGCTGGTAGCAGCCGCATCCTCCGATCCTAAAGACGCCCCCTCCGCATGTTGATTGACAGGGCCAGGGAACAGGCTCGTCCTCTGCTGGCCCTGTCTGCTATCAAGATCTCGTGCCTGCGCCGTAACGGTATTCAGTCGGCGCAGGCGCACTGAGAGGCGGCCGCTCCATCCTCAATGCGCCTGCACCGATGATGTCACATCTACACCCGGCGCTGGCGCATTGAGGATGGAGCAGCCGAGCAAGCGGCCGCCTCTCAGTGCGCCTGCGCCGATTGAAGACAGGTACGGCACAGGCGCGAGATTTTGAATTCAAACAGGGCCAGCAGAGAACGATCGCGTTCCCTGGCCCTGTCAATCACACTGCGGAGGGGGCGTCTTTAGGATCGGAGGATGCGGCTGCTACCAGCAAGTAGCCGCCATACTTGCTGGTAGCAAGGAAATTTGCATATTTTAAAAGCACGTTTTAAACACAATCTACTGGACCAAAATGATTAATTAGATTATGTAGGCATAAATCGCAGTATAGGGATTATAAGTAAACAAAACAAAAAAAAACTAAACGGTTTAGTGGGGTGACAGAAGCCCTTTAACCTTGAACATGCCCCTTTGAATAAGTGATTAAATTACAGAGAATCAGCAGCATGCATGTCATGATCATTGGGTCTGTTGGATTTCTATTACACTACTACACCTGCTAGTAAATTATTTGCCATGTAGAAATATCATTTCTACCAAAAACAGTGATTGATCAGGTTAGTGACTGCTATTATTTTGAACACAACTGTATAATAATATATTTGATCTGATATACCTGTGTTAATAATCTGGCCTAGTCCATTCACCCTGTATAGGCTCTGTCTCTGTAGCAGTTCTATGGGGCTTTGTTCTATCTGGTCTCAATTATTAATTGTGATGTATTGTTATATGTAATAATTAATAAAGAAGTTATGTTTTTACTACATGGAGTATTTCTCATCTTATGGGGCTATTGGCATCTCTCTAATCTATCCAGATCCATCTGTAGCAGCGTACACATTTTAGTGTCATCTTCATTAAAAAAAAAACGTCATCCATTGATTCGCCGCTGTCAAGTCTAGAACTTACCTCTTCATAGAAAACTGATTAAATTAGTTTGACATGACCAATCCCTCATGAAGCCATGCTGAAATGGCGTTATTTGCTTATTTTTATTGTGTAGCATCTCTCAGAAAACCTTCAGTTTACCCACGACAGATGTGAAACTTACCGGCCTATAGTTTCCAGGCTCTGTTTTTGAACCTTTTTGAATATTGCTATTGTACATTTGCTAAGTGCCAATCCGTAGAGCGCGCCCAGTCATTATAGAGTCCTTAAAAGGGTTTTCCAAGATTTTTTTTTAACTTATGATCTATCAGTATGTGATCAGTGGGGGTCCAACACCTGGCATTCCCCCCACGTCCCTATCTGCTGTTTTGCAGCTGTCCTGCAGCTTAACCAAGCAAAGCGCTGTACATTGTATATCTGCTGTGCTTGGTATTGCAGCATTCACTTGAATGGGGCTGAGATGCACCTAAGCCATTCACTTCTGTGGGGCTGAGCGTGATACCAATGTACGGCACTGTGCTTGGTAAGCTGCAAGGAGGCCGTGGAGCTCACAGGCGCATGGGTGCCTTCCCAAGCAGCTTGGGGGTCAGACCCCGACCGATCAGATACTGAGACCTAGCCAGAGGATAGGTCATTAGTATCAAAAGCCCAGAAAACCCCTTCCCACAACTTAATGTACCTGTACACCAATTTGCCGAGAGAGCCTGCTGGTGATTGGTTGAGTTCCCCTGTAACAGCTGGGGTCAGAGATAACTCTAAGGCCTCGTGCACACAAACGTATTTTCTTTCCATGACCGTTCCGGGTTTTTTGCGGACCATACGCGGAACTATTAATTTCAATGGTTCCACAAAAAAAAAGGAAGGTACTCCGTGTGCATTACGTTTCCGTATGTCCGTATTTCCGTTCCACTAAAAAATAGAACATGTCCTATTATTGTCCGCATTACGGGCAAGGATAGGACTGTTCTATTAGGGGCCAGTTGTTCTGATCTGCAAAATACGGAATGCACACGGAGGTCATCTGTATTTTTTGCCTATCTGTTTTTTGCGGACCGCAAAATACATACGGTCGTGTGCATGAGGCCTAATACTGAATATTTATGCCTTAGTCAAGGGGTTCGTCGGTGTGATGACACCAAAATGGTGTCCTTTAAAACTCGTCTGCCAAAGCACATGCCTCTCATACAGCTACATACCTCTCTCATACCTCTACAGCTGCTTACATGCCTCTCATACAGCTACATACCTCTCTCATACCTCTACAGCTGCTTACATGCCTCTCATACAGCTACATACCTCTCTCATACCTCTACAGCTGCTTACATGCCTCTCATACAGCTACATACCTCTCTCATACCTCTACAGCTGCTTACATGCCTCTCATACAGCTACATACCTCTCTCATACCTCTACAGCTGCTTACATGCCTCTCATACAGCTACATACCTCTCTCATACCTCTACAGCTGCTTACATGCCTCTCATACAGCTACATACCTCTCTCATACCTCTACAGCTGCTTACATGCCTCTCATACAGCTACATACCTCTCTCATACCTCTACAGCTGCTTACATGCCTCTCATACAGCTACATACCTCTCTCATACCTCTACAGCTGCTTACATGCCTCTCATACAGCTACATACCTCTCTCATACCTCTACAGCTGCTTACATGCCTCTCATACAGCTACATACCTCTCTCATACCTCTACAGCTGCTTATGTACAGTTTTACAGAATGTGGAGCATTTATTATAAAGGGTGCACACAGTTTTGGTCAACTTGTAACCTATATTACTATCACAATCACTATGGCTTCACATGTAGGTTTGTGTGGCAATTTTAGGAGCCATAATAGAAAGAAGTGGGTTGGAAGAAAATGAAAAAAATATAAAGGAACAATGCTTTTTCCTGCTGGATCTACTTCTGCTACAGAACTGCCACAAAATCCTATGCGCGAACCCACCCATAAGTTGCACTTCACATGTACAGTGCCAATGAAGTTACATACAATGATGCACTGATCAATGTGTAATATATCACATTTATTACAAATGCATATGTACAAAAGTCCAATGGATTCTCCTTTCCGTCCCTTCTCTTTGCCGTGTCACATGAGTGCTCCCGTCACATTAAAGCCCAGCTTTCACAAGGTTCACGAGAGTTATCTTTTCGCCTGATAACGTATGTGCAAGAAGTTCGATTTAGAACGACTTCACAAGCCTGGTCTCTCACGAGTGGTTTCAGCGTCCTGTGGAGAAGTTTATGGTTAGTATTTCTTGGAGAGTAAAATCACAGGCAACACGTTCTATGATCAGGAGAACAGAGATAAGGAGCCATCAGCTGAGCTGCCTGACGGGTAACCGTATAAACACCGATCCTGGTACTAAAGAATATCAAGGTTATACAGAGAAAGGGGCTGACCAATAGAAAAAAGGATTTTTAGGTCAAAATGAGTACAAAGCAATCATTTAAAATATTGCCACCAAAGGTGTCCATTGCCTTTAAGTGTGCTGTGTTACTACACTGAGCGCTGGCAGTCCCTGTCCCTTGTTCTAACTTTCTTACTAAGGCTGGGTTCACACGGGCGTTGCGGGTGCGTTTCGGGAACATGCACGATTTTCCCCCCGCCAGTGCAAAGCGTTTAACATGGTTATAAGGGAAAATAATAGCATTTTTTTTACAGAATGCTTAGAAGGTCAATTGAGGGTTAAAAAAAGAAATAAAAATTAACTCACCTCCTCCAATTGATCGCGTAGCTGCCGGTCTCCTGTTCTTTCTTCAAGGCCTGTCAAAAGACCTGTGGTGATGTCACTGAGCTCATCATATGGACCATCACCATGTAATGAGCACAGTGATGTCATCACAGGTCCTTAGGAAAGAACAGGAGACCGGCAGCTACGCGATCAATTGGAGGAGGTGAGTTAATTTTTATTTATTTTTTTTACCCTCAATTGACCTTCTACTTAGCATTCTGTATTAAAGAATGCTATTATTTTCCATTATAACCATGTGATAAGGGAAAAAAATACAGTGAATAGACTTTCATCCTAGCAACCATGCGTGAAAATCTTGCTTGCGGATGCTTGCGATTTTCACGCAGCCCCATTCACTTCTATAGGGCCTGCGTTGCGTGAAAAACGCACAATATAGAGCATGCTGCGATTTTCACGCAACGCACAAGTGATGCATGAAAATCACCGCTCATGTGCACAGCCCCATAGAAATGAATGGGTCCGGATTCAGTGCGGGTGCAATGCGTTGAACTCGCGCATTGCACCCATGCGAAAAACTCGCACGTGTGAACCCAGCCTGAGAGACAAGCGCAGGGAGGAGAGCTAAACTAGCAGAGCTGGTGCGGCTGAACGCACGTCATTTGGTCATAGACAAAGCAGAGATATGGCATATATAATAAGACTGGCTGGTGTTTTCTGACAAAAACTAAAAACATTTTAATGGATGCACCCAGTGGCAGCAGGCCCAGAAGCAATGGGCGCTTCCATAAATACAGATGGAAGCGCTCATTGCTGAAGCTCTGACACCAACATACTACAGCGGGGCAGGGAGCAGAGCGCATAGTGCCCTGCCCTGCCGCCTGAAGCCTATTCGGTAGTGAAATCCCGGCGCAGGCGCACGTGATGATGTCATCGCGCGCGCCTGTGCCGGGACTCAGCGAGCAAGCGCAGGTAAGTATTTAGCTTTTAGTTTTTTGTTTTGTTTTCTTTTATGTGCCATGGGGGACATGAGGGGGCCGAGGTGCACACAGGAGGACGTGTGGGGGGAAAATATGGTTGGTACTGTATGGGGGCAATTTTTTTAATTTTATTTTATGTGCCAACTTTGGGGGACATGAGGGTGGTGCACACAAGAGGACAGGGGGGGGGATATGGTGGGAAACTGTGTGGGGGGCAAATTATTATGGATGGGATTACTATGTGGGGGAAAAATTACTATATGGGCAATGTGGGGAACACTGCTGTGTAGGGGGCAGTGTGGGGGACACTACTGTGTGGGGTCAGTGTGGGGGACACTACTGTATGGGGCAGTGTGGGGGACACTACTGTGTAGGGGCAGCAAGGGGACACTACTGTATGGGGGCAGTGTGGGGGAAACTACTGTGTGGTGGCAGCGTGGGGGACACTACTGTGTGGGGGGCAATGTGGGGGACACTACTGTATGGGGCAGCGTGGGGGACACTACTGTGTCGGGGCAGTGTGGGAAACACTACTATGTGGGGGACACTACTGTATGGGGCAGTGTGGGGGACACTACTGTGTGGGGGCAGTGTAGGGGACACTACTGTGTGAGGGCAGCATGGGGGACACTACTGTGTGGGGGGCAGTGTGGGGGACACTACTGTGTGGGGGGACACTACTGTGTCGGGGCAGTGTGGGGGACACTACTGTATGGGGGCAGCGTGGGGGACACTACTGTGTGGGGCACACTACTGTGTCGGGGCAGTGTGGGGGACACTACTGTGTGGGGGAAACTACTGTATGGGGCAGTGTGGGGGACACTACTGTATGCGGGCAGTGTGGGGGACACTACTGTATGGGGGCAGTGTGGGGGACACTACTGTATGGGGGCAGTGTGGGGGACACTACTGTATGGGGGCAGTGTGGGGGACACTACTGTATGGGGGCAGTGTGGGGGACACTTCTGTGTGGGGGGCAGTGTGGGGGACACTACTGTGTGGGGGGCAGCTTGGGGGCCTTTCTATTGGGGAGGCACTATAGGGGCCATTCTATTATTTCTGGGGACACTATACAGGGATTATTACCTGTAGCACAATATAGGGTGTTATTATTACATAAACAAATACAATTACAAATACATATAAAACCAAGAGTCTATTTACCCATTATGTGTCTCCTCTGGGATGGCGCCAACCACCGAAACACGCGTCTATTTATTTGATATTCTTATGCACTTGCACTTTATTATTGGTTATGTATGTAATTGAGTCGCCATTTGTGTCTCCTATGTGGATGTCGCCTCTTTCCCTGCACTTGTGTTTATGTATGAATTGTCAATTCTGAATTATGCCAATAAATTATATTTATATTTCATGCGGTCTGGTCATTTTCAGTAGGTACACAAACATTTGAATGGGGTCTTGTTTATATTACAAACATTGCTAAAAGATCTACCAGCACATTTTAGGATGGAAGTGTGGTAAGTGGTCCCTCTCATGGAATTTAAAGGGGTAGTGCCATCTAGGACATTGATGGGAGAGCAGTGCATGGCCACACTTGGTTTGCTGCTATGGGACCGCTGGAAATAACTGAGCCAGCACTCAGCTGTCTTCAGAACTCCCATGCGCGGCTGCTCTTCATTCACTTTTGATGGCCCCTTTCTGAAGGTCCAGAGAGGGGAAACCACATCTCACATTGATGGCATATCCTAGAGATATGCCATCAACATCGCAGATGGGAATACCCCTTTTGATGCTTTATTGGGCATCATAAAACCTGAGACCTCATTGTGACTTTTGTATACAAATAAAACCAATCTTCACATATTTATAAATTCACAGCCTTGTGAAGAATTACCTGCTGCAGCAGTCAACCTCGCCATTTGAATCACAAGTGCATTTCATGCATTCTTCTTTAAACCATGTTGAATTTACAGCTCTTTTGATGTCTCCATCCATGCACCCTATAATAAACCAAGATGTATGAGTTGAATATTTTACCAGTTATATCCTAAATGAAAATATCCCCATGATATTACTATTCTTGAGCATCTTTTATTTGTTATTCCTCTTCTTTATGGAAAAATTGACTTGTTATAACGAGATGTGCCATCTACATGCACATCACTCCTGCTGGCCAATCAGCAGCCCAGCGGTGACGTACCTGTAGACAGTACGTCACACTTCAGGTCAAGGGTGGACCAGAAGCAGAGAAGAGAACTCCGCACTAGAACTGGAGCATCGGTGACAAGTACATTGATATTTTTAACCCCTGCACCCCGTGTGGACATTCCACAAGGGTTTCTTGGTCTAAAGAACACTTTTAAAGAGAATGCGTCATCAGAAAATGACCTATCGTTTAAACCAAGTTTTTATGTTAAACATATTTTTAAAGAATATTTGGTGGTTATTTTCCTTGTCACTGTATTTTAAAAATATCCTAAAATCCTGCAGTTTTCACACTGGCCACTAAGCCTCATTGTCACGGTCCCTCAGGTGACTGATGTCAGGAAATCAAGTAGATTGGCTGAGCGTGGAGGAATCTAACAGCCTCCTTGATTTCTCTTGATTCAGTGTTGATAGGGTTAATGACCACTTCCCTTTTCTCAGCTGTTGCTCAGTGGTCATCACTTCTGCCCTTTATAGTCTGACCCTACCCTTCTGACTATGCGGTAGATAGCTTCATTTGGGTTTGGCTGAGCTGGTGTGAGTTTGTCTCTGGTGTTCCTACTTGTCCGTCTCTACAGAAGTTAAGTGTCGCGTTTGTTATATTCCCTGTTGTTTGTATCTGGGCCTGAGACAGAGACTTCCATTCGTCCATCTTCGGAGGAATGGGTTGTCTCTGTTCCTAACCTTTTCCAGGGCCTTATAGGGATATGACGGCCTAGGTATCCTGCATATGAATATTCCTACCTTCAGGGTCTATTCATATTGATAGATAGTTAGGACCTGGATTAGGGTTGTCTAGGAGATGACCTGTTTCTTCCCTAGTTTCCAGGCCCAGTTACTGTTCCCCTTCCCTCCTTTGTTCAGTGTGGAGTTTCCCCCCCTCATTGATCGTGACACTAATAAGTGCCATGTCTTGGTCTGTACAGATTGCCCTTCAGCAGTCATCCCATTATCATCACAGACCGGATTACAATGACAGATACCATAGATAGATAAACAGATAGATAGACCCAAAAGTCACAATATGTGAAGGTCACATCTTACAGTGCATTTGGAAAGTCTTCAGAGCCTTTCACTTTTTTATATCTTGTTATGTTGTGGCCTTGTGCTAAAATTTAAAAAAAATCAAGTTTTCCCCCAATAATCTGCACTCACTCCCTAATGAGAAAGTGAAAACAGAATTTTTGGAATTACTGCAAATTTACTAAAAAGGAAAAGCTAAAATTTCACATCGGCATAAGTATCTAGACCTTACTATAACCCTTGGGTTTCCCATTTCTTTTGATCATCTTTGAGATGTTTCTATACCTTGATTTGAGTCCACCTGTGATAAATTCAGTTGATTGGACATGAATGTCTCCAAATGACAATGCATATGAGAGCAAAAACAAAGCCATAAGGAGGAAAGAACTGTCTGTAGAGATCAGAGACGTGATTGTATGGAGGCACAAATCTGGAGAGGTGTACAAAAATTTTCTGCTACAGTGAAAGTTCTCAAGAGCTCAGTGGCCTCCATAATTCTTACGTCATATATGAAGAAACCGCAGCACTCACTTGTCTTCAATTCTGTGGAATTTATTTCACCGCTTGAGAAAGACCATTACGGTCGAAACGTCGCATTATTGCTGGTGAAATAAATTCCACAGAATTGAAGACAAGTGAGTGCTGCGGTTTCTTCATATATGAAGCATCCAAGGGGGAACTTCAGACTGGCTCCCAACACGGCTGGCACCACCACAAGATAAAGTTTTGTTTATTTTTTCGCTGTACTGCTTTACGCATTTTTTTCTACTCCATAATTCTTAAATGGAAGACGTTCAGAACAACCAGGGTTCTTCCATTAGCTGGCTGCCCCATTAATCTAAGTCATCAGTGGGAAAGGACCTTAGTAAGAGAGGTGACCAAGAACGCAAGGGTCACTCTGGCTGAACTCCAAAGATCCTGTGTGCAAAAACTTCAAGAAAGTCAACCATCACTGCAGCACTCCACCTCTCTGGGCTTTATGGCAGAGTGACCAGAAAGGATACTCTCCTCAGTAAAGGCATATGGAAGTTTGCAAAAAAGCATCTAAAGGACTCTCAGACTGTGGAAAATAAGATTCTCTGGTCTGATGAAACCAAGAATAGACTTTTTGGCTTCAATTCAAAGCATCATGTTTGGAGCAAACCAGGCACTGTCCAATACCATCCCCACAATGCAGCATGGTCATGGCAGCATCATGCTGAGGGGGTGTTTTACAGCAGCTGAGACAGGGAAACTGATCAAAGGAAAGCAGAATGGAGCAAAGTACAGAGTTATTCTTAATGAAAACCTTATCCCGAGTGCTCTGGAGCTCGGGCAGAGCAAAAGGTTTACTTTCCAACAAGACACAGCCAACACAACAGAGGACTGGCTTAGCGACAACTTTGTGAATATCCTTGAGTGGCCCAGCGAGAGCCCTGACCTGAACCCAAGTGAACATCTCTGGAGAGACCAGAAAATAACTGTTCACTAAGGGTCCCCATCCAACTTGAGAGGATCTGCACAGAAGAATGGCATAAAATCCCCAAATCCAGATGTGCTAAGACTGGAGGCTGTAATCGCAGCCAAAGGTGCTTCAACTAAGTACTGAAAAAGGTATCTGAATACTTATGTCAATGCACGATTTTAGTTTTTAATAAATTAGCAAAGATTTGAAACATTGTGTTTTCACTTTGTCATTATGGGGTACTAGTTGCAGAATGATGGGGAAAATTTAAACTTTTATTTTATTTTAGCACAAGGCCGAAACATAACAAAATGTGAAAAAGTAAAAGGGTCTAAGGACTTTCCAAATGCTCTGTATCTACTCCCTCCTGACCTCTGCACAGGTCTTAGAGAATGTTTAGGAAACTTTATCATAGATGTCAATGAGTCCACTTCACACTATTATGTCTATGCCCCAGGGTAGCTACTGTATAGCATATATATCCAGCATGGTATTAATTAGACCCCTAAAATAATATTTTATTTGGTATACGTTAAGGCAAAAGCCTTAAAGACCGCCTGGTGCATAGCCACTACGTTCCGCC
The DNA here is from genome assembly GCF_014858855.1 of Bufo gargarizans. Taxonomy (NCBI): domain Eukaryota; kingdom Metazoa; phylum Chordata; class Amphibia; order Anura; family Bufonidae; genus Bufo; species Bufo gargarizans. Next base: position 146,381,218 of record NC_058085.1, on the reverse strand, counting down.
TGTCAGGGAGGGCACTTGGTTAGAACGTAAACCCCTCGGGATGTTCAGATGCGGCGCATGTAAAGCCTGCCAGTACATATCTACGGCTAAGACCATAACTTGCAGTGCCACAGGACAGACAATTGACATCAGGGACTTCTGTAGCTGTCGCAGCAAAGGGGCTATTTATATCTGCCAATGCCCCTGCCCGAAAGATTACATAGGGAAAACGATACGGGAACTACGCAGGAGGGTCTGTGAACATATAAATGATGTCATTAATAAAAAAGTCACTCCAGTGGCTTCCCACATCAATGACATACATGGAGGGGACCCTCTCTGTCTAAAATTCTCCGTTCTGGAGCTCATACCACCTTCACCCAGAGGTGGAAACTGGGATAAGAAAATCCTGCAGAAGGAATGTGTGTGGATACACAGATTTCACTCTCAGGCACCCACTGGCATTAATGAAAGGTTGACATTTTCCTGTTTTCTATGAGATATGACAGTGCCCGTAATATCCCTATTTCTGTTCCAAAAAGCCTGGCTTCATGTGAAGATAAGAAATGTACCGAAGATTAGACCACATGCGTGAAGCATGAAAATAACATATCAGATTGGACATAAGTGACGCAATATTGGGTCACTGTCCATAGGTTAACCACGCACTCTGGTTACCTCTCTATAGGATGCACATATAAAAATCCACTGTGCCATATGCCGGAATATATATTTTTAAGTGTTTACATCACGAGCTCTATACTGTTAATATGAGGCATCATATGATCTGGGTGCCTAATATATGCACCTACCCCGATACTGTTGACAATTTCTATATGCTGTGGGGTCACACACCATGGCCATGATATATATATGATGGCCATGCATGCGTGAATGACAGCATGAAACAGCAAGTTATACCTGTCAAGTCCCATCAGAGCCATGATAGGCTAAATAGTCATACACCTGAACAGGATTAAGGACTAGGTGGGACTGAGCTATCGGGGAGTGAATATCATATGATACGTACTGCATCTTGTATGATCACATACCCATCTATATATAAAGGAACTGTAGGGAGTTAGGTCGCAAGATTGCAGGACCGGAAGTAGCCCCTTGGAACGCACGTGCGTTCCAGCATCCAGGAAGGAGATGCTGGCTGAGACCGACAGGAGCGAGCACTTCCGGTAGTTGGAACGCATGTGCGTTCCAGGAGCAGGAAATGGAGCAGAGCCTGCGTCCAATTAGCTATCAGTGACGCGATGCGGCGGCTCTTTTAAATACAGCCGACGCACCAGTGGAAATTCGCCTACCAGGGGGGACATGGATCATAGCAGAGACTCCACCATGTAAGTAGGATATATCTGTAACTAGAGGACCCACGAACTCTATATATATTCTGTGAGTACTAGCAACAATGCCTACCACTAATGATGCACTTTATCTATAGTGTATGCCTTGTCAAGCTACCATGACAGGGGACCAACAGAGGTCAATTATATCCACCAAACCGTGAGTTTACACTTACCAGTAAATGCATTTATATCTAGATGTGTATACATTGAAATTGAGTGTGATATACATCTGTTTCCTGTCCCATATAGGATGTGGATATAGATGTGGATATCAGTATCTACACGTGATGGAGTCCTAAACAGGCATAAGTATTATTATCGATATTAATATATCTTTGTGTCTTCACCCCTGGTAGAGCGTCTCCTTTTCCCTGGTGCATTCAGGCTTCTAAGCCGGCATATATCTCTGAGCACCGATTCCATGTGACCCAGCCCTATACTGGCAACTTTTTAGTCACATATAATGGCTTGCACATGTAATATATAATTACACCTCCTGATGATCCCACAATCTACACGTGGGTGAAACGCGTCGAGGCAAGTGAGGTGTTTGACTATAACGTCAACCCTATACAGTGTATGGTTATAACACCAACACTGAATAAGTGTATGTTTGTGTATTTCTGTATTTTTTGTGTTTGTCTGTATCACTGTTGTGTCTCTATCCGTTTAATTCCCATCCAGTCTATTCATATAGCTGACAAATATAATATCCTAATCCCTTACCTACAAAACCAGTCCACATGCCTCTTTTCACCTCTTATAGGGAGCAGGAAGGGCTAGCAGCATAGGCACGCGGACAGGGGGCCTCCACCATCAGGAGCCCTCCCTGGGCTAAGGGCTCTAGGACAGGGGTAGATTTAGGGACAGTGGTCTCCCCATACCCCATTTAACAATCTTCCTTGGATGTGGTTTATGGTCACTTTTTGTTTGTATGTCCTATAGTTTAAATAAGTGGATCCTTTAGGGATTTTTTTAACGTATACCAAATAAAATATTATTTTAGGGGTCTAATTAATACCATGCTGGATATATATGCAATACAGTTACCCCCATATATCAATGTTTATTGATTTTGCTGGATTTATATAGCTACTGTATAGCATTTCTCTAAATGCTCTTAGCAACAGCTCAGGCAAGATGGTGGCCCCCATAATAATGTTCAAGATATAGAATAACAAAATCTACAATCAGAAAATAAAAACTAAATTTCATGTTTGGAGGAACATGGCAACAGAAAAAAAGAAAATGTGCCAGTATCTGGTTTTAAGTAACAAAAAAAATATACAGTACAGACCAAACGTTTGGACACACCTTCTCATTCAAAGAGTTTTCTTTATTTTCATGACTATGAAAATTGTAGATTCACACTGAAGGCATCAAAACTATGAATTAACACATGTGGAATTATATACATAACAAAAAAGTGTGAAACAACTGAAAATATGTCATATTCTACGTTCAAAGTAGCCACCTTTTGCTTTGATTACTGCTTTGCACACTCTTGGCATTCTCTTGATGAGATTCAAGAGGTAGTCACCTGAAATGGTCTTCCAACAGTCTTGAAGGAGTTCCCAGAGATGCTTAGCACTTGTTGGCCCTTTTGCCTTCACTCTGCGGTCCAGCTCACCCCAAACCATCTCGATTGGGTTCAGGTCCGGTGACTGTGGAGGCCAGGTCATCTGGCGCAGCACCCCATCACTCCCTTTCATGGTCAAATAGCCCTTACACAGCCTGGAGGTGTGTTTGGGGTCATTGTCCTGTTGAAAAATAAATGATGGTCCAACTAAACGCAAACCGGATGGAATAGCATGCCACTGCAAGATGCTGTGGTAGCCATGCTGGTTCAGTATGCCTTTAAGGGCCCTTTACACAGTCCGAGAATTAAACAGATCATCACTAAGGAGTATTCATAGTAACGCTCGTTAGTGATGATCTGGTGGTGTAAATGTACCCCCAATTACCAGATGACCTGGCGAAGCACTCATTAATTGGGAACTCTTCACTGGGAACGCTTCCTTCTGCTTGTACGTTGTTCCGTGTAAAGGGCCATACACAACTTGAGGCTGACCTAGTGCATGTTCCAGGACACTAATCGTAGCAATACATGATTATTTACCATCATACTAACATTGTTTCTTATGGATGAGCATTCATAGCTCTAACCCTTTATAAATCTCCTTGATACTTACCATCAGGTTTTTCACCTGGACTTGATAGTCTTGCTTCTCTGTTATAACAGACACCATTGCATAAGGACACCAGGAGACTATAAGTCAGTAGAAAACCCGCCAAGCTGCCCTGAAAGGCAAGACCATAAAGACTGTTAATTCACAGACATTTAAAGGGTCATTTTATCTCACCTTTTAATAAGCCCTGACGGGTGGTCTACAGAACGCTGTTTGCATAGCTTCCACTCACGGAAACAGCAGAGTGCCAGCCTCTCAGCCATTTCTGTAATTCTACCTACGTCTGGCTGGCGCTTACTGTGCACCTTTGCTCCTCCTGCTTCTTCTGCCAGCCCCAGTTTATCCAATCCTGTCAATTCCTTTAAAGGGATTGTATCATGTGAAAATGACATATTACATTTTTTATAGTATTGGTGATTTTTTTAGGTGAATTTTGACATATAATATTCCAGTTATTACAATTGCCACTAGAGTACACACAATAGGTTATCTCTGTGTGTCACTTGTCAGCTTTGATGAGTAGATTGTGTCAGGAAGAGCGGAGTCATCTCATGCTGATTAGACAGTGGGTGAGTTATTGACAGCTCCATTGTGTAATTGTAAGTTTAGATAAAGTAGAATAGCAACGCTACGCACTGTGTGCATCTCCGAGTCACTCACTAAACTGTGTATAATAGGGGTTGTACTTCACCACTTCCTGGAGACTGTAATAGACTATGGCCTCTCTCTATCAATTTACTCAAATGGATTACAGTTGTTAAAATGCACACACATCATGATGTATAAGAAGGTTATATAAGAAGGAAGTCTGTGTCCAGGGTTCGACTGACCCACCCGAGTACCAGAGAATCCTCCGGTGGGCCCAGGCTTTTGGGAGAAAAAAAAAACCAATTTGGAGCAGCCATTGGAGCTAATCACTTGCCACTAGAGTCTAATTCTTTGATTCAAAAATCTATTAAAGTGCTTCTGTCATCAGAAACATGCTTAGTAATCTGGCTGACATTACATATGTATCAGCTAAATCTAACAGTGTTACTCTCTTTTTTCTAGGTGCCTCCGTTTCAGAGAAAAAGTAACTTTTTTTATGTAAATGAGCCTCTGGGAGCAATGGGGATGTTGCTCCTACTACTAGAGGCTCCTCCTGCCGTGCTGTGGGGCCAGGCAGTGTTCACGTCATCCTGCCTGGCCCTGACTTTGGCAAAAATCTTATACCTGTGCAGTGCCGTTCAGTGTGCGGCGCAGGCATAGTAACGGAACGATGCTCGCCATCCATGGACTTCCTTACTGTTCTTTACGGGTATACTGCCGGCGCAGATTTTCCCAGAAGTCAGGGCCAAGCAGGATGATGTGACCACTGCCTGGCCCCACGGCACGGCAGGAGGAGCCTCTAGTAGTAGGAGCAACACCCCTATTGCTGCTAGAGGCTCATAAAAGTATATTTTTTTCTCTGAAAGGAGGCACCTAGAAATAAAGCGGGTAAGACGGTTAGATTCAGCTGACATTGGCACATGTTTAACGTCAGCCAGTTTACTATTGTTTCTGATGACAGAAGCCCTTCAAACATTGTTAATGATATAGGGGTAATTTCAGGAATAATTTTCTCTGGTGGGTCCAAGGAGTCCAAGGAATCCCAGTACAACACTGTAGTGTAAAATGTGTAGAGAGGCTGAGCACTCTCCACATGGACCACACAGGGACTAACAAAAAAAAATACTATTGATAATATTTATTACACCAAATTATAGATCAAATTATTTGAAAAACAATATAACAATAAAACACAATAAGCAATAAAATGTTAAAAATATTTAGATTAAGAACAGCATCATAAATAACTGGATATACAATGGCATGCAAAGGGTGCTTGATACAACTCAGATTAATGAATGTATCCTGATTGAGTGTAAAATCGATAACGGTTTTTTAATATATATAATATTGTGATAATATTTAACCCCTTTATGTTTTATATGATATCTTTTATATTATACATTGTGATTATTTAAGATGATTGTTATTATTGTATAGAATATATATACACATGTACAATAAATAGAGACAAGAAATTGTAAGAAACGCATAGAAAACGCATAAAAACCGCATCTGTCGAAGAAAATCGCACCTGCGTTTTTTGAGAAAATGGCACTGATGTTCCAGAAACTGTGTCAAAAACTTTTAAAGAGAGCTATCTCTGGAAAACCATTATCTATAAAAATTGTCATCTATGGATATATTTGATATGCATCTTCACCCTGTATTCCATACCAGGTTTTACATGCAACGGCCCATACAAGCTGTCAGATCCATCTCAGATTTTCTACCTTGCTTGATCATAGAGGATGTTGGGTATAAAAAGGGGTAGACCCCCCTTTGCGGGTTACCACTGAGGAAGGGGCTAGGAAAAGACCCCGAAACGCGTCTGTTTTTTAAAGACCCGCACATCAGCTGATGGACGTCCTGATCCCAACAACTTGAACTGAGAATCCTACCCTGATGAACTTTTATGGCATATAGCGAATATCTTGACCTTAAGGGTCCATTCACACGTCCGTTGTTTCTTTCCTGATCTGTTCAGTTTTTTGCTGAACAGATCTGGACCAGATCTGGACCCATTCATTTTCAATGGGTCCTGAAAAAAAAATCTGTCCGTGCTGTCCGTTTTTTTTCAGGACCCATTGAAAATGAATGGGTCCAGATCTGGTCCAGATCTGTTCAGCAAAAAACGGAACAGATCAGGAAACAAACAACGGACGTGTGAATGGACCCTTACATCGACAGAGTCACGATCAAAGCCATATTTATTTCACACTTGCGCTACATCAGAGTATTTCTACACTGAGGGCTGTCAACTCGCCTACACTGCTCCTGCTGAATCGCCAATAACAGGTACTGCCGAATCTGACACCATTAGCCACGTGGGACGCCACTGTGAGCTTGAGGCAGACGGCAATCGCAAGTGTGATGATTGTTTTGCCATACAGGGGATACCCATCTAATATATTGTTATAATCGAATGGAATAATCGAAAGAAATCATCGAATTTAGTCCGGACATTTATCGAATATCCCAATACCCTCTTCAATTTTCCTTTCATACTGTCGATTATCTAATATCGAACCGTTATCGATTTTACACTCAATCAGGATACATTCATTAATCTGAGTTGTATCAAGCACCCTTTGCATGCCATTGTATATCCAGTTATTTATGATGCTGTTCTTAATCTGAATATTTTTAACATTTTATTGCTTATTGTGTTTTATTGTTATATTGTTTTTTCAATAATTTGATCAATAATTTGGTGTAATAAATATTATCAATAATATTTTTTGATTTAGTCCCTGTGTGGTCCATGTGGCGAGTGCTCAGCCTCTCTACACATTTTACATTTTCCTTTGACTGGGTGAGTCATTAGGCTTGGTAGCACCCACCCATAGCCACAAGCGTTAGTGAGCCACCATACTTTCTATATATACTATTCACGCCTCAACACTGTAGTGTGTCTCTTATTGGCCACCTCCAGGGATGTTAAAATCTATATACAGGTCCTTTTCAAAATATTAGCATATTGTGATAAAGTTAATTATTTTCTGTAATGTACTGATAAACATTAGACTTTCATATATTTTAGATTCATTACACATTAACTGAAGTAGTTCAAGCCTTTTATTGTTTTAATATTGATGATTTTGGCATACAGCTCATGAAAACCCCAAATTCCTATCTAAAAAAATTAGCATATTTCATCCAACCAATAAAAGAAAAGTGTTTTTAATACAAAAAAAGTCAACCTTCAAATAATGATGTTCAGTTATGCACTCAATACTTGGTCGGGAATCCTTTTGCAGAAATGACTGCTTCAATGCGGCGTGGCATGGAGGCAATCAGCCTGTGGCACTGCTGAGGTGTTATGGAGACCCAGGATGCTTCGATAGCGGCCTTAAGCTCATCCAGAGTGTTGGGTCTTGCGTCTCTCAACTTTCTCTTCCCAATATCCCACAGATTCTCTATGGGGTTCAGGTCAGGAGAGTTGGCAGGCCAATTGAGCACAGTAATACCATGGTCAGTAAACCATTTACCAGTGGTTTTGGCACTGTGAGCAGGTGCCAGGTCGCGCTGAAGAATGAAATCTTCATCTCCATAAAGCTTTTCAGCAGATGGAAGCATGAAGTGCTCCAAAATCTCCTGATAGCTAGCTGCATTGACCCTGCCCTTGATAAAACACAGTGGACCAACACCAGCAGCTAACATGGCACCCGAGACCATCACTGACTGTGGGTACTTGACACTGGACTTCAGGCATTTTGGCATTTCCCTCTCCCCAGTCTTCCTCCAGACTCTGGCACCTTGATTTCCGAATGACATGCAACAGTCCAGTGCTGCTTCTCTGTAGCCCAGGTCAGGCGCTTCTGCCGCTGTTTCTGGTTCAAAAGTGGCTTGACCTGGGGAATGCGGCACCTGTAGCCCATTTCCTGCACACGCCTGTACACGGTGGCTCTGGATGTTTCTACTCCAGACTCAGTCCACTGCTTCCGCAGGTCCCCCAAGGTCTGGAATCGGTCCTTCTCCACAATCTTCCTCAGGGTCCGGTCACCTCTTCTCGTTGTGCAGCGTTTTCTGCCAGACTTTTTCCTTCCCACAGACTTCCCACTGAGGTGCCTTGATACAGCACTCTGGGAACAGCCTATTCGTTCAGAAATTTCTTTCTGTGTCTTACCCTCTTGCTTGAGGGTGTCAATGATGGCCTTCTGGACAGCAGTCAGGTCGGCAGACTTACCCATGATTGCGGTTTTGAGTAATGAACCAGTCTGGGAGTTTTTAAAAGCCTCAGGAATCTTTTGCAGGTGTTTAGAGTTAATTAGTTGATTCAGATGATTTGTTTAATAGCTCGTTTAGAGAACCTTTTCATGATATGCTAATTTTTTGAGATAGGAAATTTGGGTTTTCATGAGCTGTATGCCAAAATCATCAATATTAAAACAATAAAAGGCTTGAACTACTTCAGTTGGTGTGTAATGAATCTAAAATATATGAAAGTCTAATGTTTATCAGTACATTACAGAAAATAATGAACTTTATCACAATATGCTAATTTTTTGAGAAGGACCTGTATATACAGAAGGACGTATATATGTGTGTATGTTAAGCGACTCAAAAACGCAACCATCGATTTCAACAAAACTTGGTATACTTATCCCTTGCTACCTGGAAATAAATCTTGTGGGGGTCACAGCTCTCTAGGACGTATCATTCCTGAGATACATGTATTCCCCAAAAATGACCTGCATTAGCCAATACAAGCCTGCAAGTCTTTCTCTTCATATCCCAACTGCCATACACACGGTCACATGTCCCTTACCAGCCAATAGAAGCTCGCAGGCCCTTAGTCTCCACATACACACAGTTTTACTCCAGGTTTCCATAACAACCAAGCCATTTTTCTTCACTGATGTAGGTCAGCTTTAGGCTAGGGCTACACAACGACATGTGTTGCGCAACAATAAGTCACATGACACATAGGGCACAACTACACTGCTACATGTGTCGTGTGACATTGATGTCGCACCAATGTCGCGCAACAATTTTTATAATGAAAGTCTATGGTGTTGCACTGCGACATGTGACACGCTGCGACTGCGACGGAACAGTCACAGAAAAATCCATCTTGGATGATTTTTTTGCAACTGTCGTGTCGCAGTCGCAGCCAGGGCCGGTTCTAGGCGAAATGGGGCCCTGGGGCGGAGAACAATAAGGGCCCCCCCCCATGACGCCCGCCCCCGCCACACCCCCGCCCCGCCCCCGCCATGACGCTTGCTTACTTTGTGGGGCACAGTGTAGCGCTATACTGTACATTGTGGGGCACAGTGTAGCGCTATACTGTACATTGCGGGGCACAGTGCCCCCAATGATGCCCCCCGGGCCTCAATGTCAAATTTCTCCCCCTCCATGTCACGTCATGACCCCCTTCGCGTCACATTATTCCCCCCCCCCCTTTCATCATGGCAGCACACTTCCCATCCTCCGCCCCCCCCCCCCAAATGCACATTTCTCCAGTCCAACTGACTCCAAACAGAACCAGGGCGGGCTAGTACACGACTGGAACGGGTGAGATTGTGCCTGGGATGGATCCGATCCAGTTTAATCAACCAACCTACCAGATTTGGGATGGATCACAATCCAGTTTAAATCAATCAGTTACTGGTAGGTTGGTTGATTAAACTGGATCAGATCCATCCATCCCAGGCACCATCTCACCCGTCCCAGTATACTAGCCCGCCCTGGTTCTGTTTGGACAGTTGGACTGGAGAAATGTGCACGGGAGGGGAGGGGGGGGGGGAATGGGGCAGTTACGGGTAGTTCCAGTAACTGCCCCCCCCCCCCCCCCAATGCACATTTCTCCAGTCCAACTGACTCCAAACACAAACAGAACCAGGGCCGCAGTGAATGGATGATGGATTCATTAACAACAACCAAACAAGGGTACTTTCACACTTGCGGCAGGACGGATCCGGCAGGCTGGTCTCCCTGTCGAATCCGTCCTTCCGCTGTTTCGCCCCTATTGACTATAATGGGGACGGGGGCTGAGCCCCAGCGCAGCACGGCAAAAGCCGCCGGACTAAAAAGTTGGACATGCAGGACTTTTTAGTCCGGCGGCTTTTGCTGTGCACCATCGTGCTGCGCCGGAGCTCAGCCCCCGTCCCCATTATAGTCAATGGGGACAGAGCAGCGATATGGCGATATAGCGGAAGGACGGATCCGCCTGGGAGAGCAGCCTGCCGGATCCGTCCTGCCGCAAGTGTGAAAGTACCCTAACCAATGAATTATGAACCTATCAGACTGGAACTTGGCTGGGGGCGGCGGGCCTTCCCTGGCGCTGCTTGATTGATTTTCTTTCTTTCTTTACTTTCTTTCCTTTCTTTTCTTTACTTTCTTTTCTTTCCTTTTCTTTTCTTTCTTTTCTTTTCCTTGCCCTGCTCAGTGCACCCTGCTCTGGGCGAGGGGGCGGAGCCTTGTGCCTGCCTGTGCCGTGCATGCCGCTGCTGCTCCAGCCTCCAGACAGTCTTGACTCTCTGAAAGAGACCGAATCAGCGGCAGCGGTGCAGGCACAGCAGCCACCTGCGCCCGGCGGGGGGCCCCCTCCAACACTTGACTCACCCAGAGTGAGTAAGTTAGTTTAATGTATTAATTACATTACTGCCGGCTGCCGCGCGGCGCCGGCTGCAGCCCGCAGAGTCCAGCAGCACTGGCTGGTCTTGGCTGGCTGGCTGTGAGTGTAGTGTCAGACTGTCAGTGTGTGACGCAACGCAAGTCACAACTGACAATAAGAATAGTAAGGCCGGGCCGGCGCTAGGGGCCCCCTAATGAGCGGGGGCCCGGGGGCAATTGCCCCCCTTGCCTCTATGGTAGCGCCGGCCCTGGTCGCAGCGTGTCACATGTTGCAGTGCGACACCATAGCCTATCATTATAAAAATTGTTGAGACAAAATGTTGCACAACACATGTTGTGTAGCCCTAGCATTAAGGGGGCAGGGTACTGTGGAGGTCTCTGTTAAAGGGGCGAGCACTGTGGAGGTCACTGTTAAAAAGGCATTCACTGTGAATGTTACTGTTAAGGGGGCAGGCCGCTGTGGAGGTCACTGTGAAAGGGGCGGACACTGTGGAGGTCACTGTTAAGGGGGCAGGGGCCACTATTAAAGGGGCAACTGCTGTGGAGGTCACTGTTAAGGCAGCAGGGTATTGTGAGGTCACTGTTAAGGCAGCAGGGTACTGTGGAGGTCACTGTTAAGGGGGTGGGCCCCTGAGGAGGTCACTGTCAAGGGAGTGGGGTGCTGTGAAACTCACTGTTAATGGGGCAGGCTGCTGTGAAGGTCAAAGTTAAGGGGATGGGCTGCTGTGGAGGTCCCGATTTAAAGTGGCGGTGCACTGTGGGGGAGAGTGTTAAGGGGTGGGGGACTGTGGAGTTCACTGTTAAAGGGGCAGGGTGCTGTAGAGGTCACTGTTATAGTGGATACTGTCAATATCTTTTAACGACACACACAAACATTAAATGAAATAGATGAAATATACCCGTGCAAAGCCGGGTTCTTCTGCTAGTTAGAAATAAAAAGCTACAAAACCAAAGAAGAACAAACATTTCTGTTATGTCTAATTAATAAAACTACAGTTAAATATGAAATATTCACCTAAAACATGAATGCCCATGTGAATGCTTATGTGTAAAAGAACTGTAACCTGTACATCCAGGCACGAGTACATTAAAGGCGAACAGCTGTTCATTTCCTTCTTATAGACCTTGTTAAAGAGAACAAAGGATCCAATAAATCTAACACATATTTGGAACCAGAATCATCCTGTAACCTCTACTGACACGTCTGTTTTAATAAGACCTGCACCGTCTGACACTGGCAGCACTGATTGGATAGTGTCAGACTGTGCAGGGACATCCCCCAACTGGTAACACCCATCTGAACCTTCACGGCAAACTGCTAGAAATTCATTCATAAATTCTAGCAGGAATAATAAAAGGAAGGCACTCACATCATAGAGTCATGAGAATTGCTATTATAAGGGGTATGTAAATAGTTGCTAAAAAGGCATGTCAAGAGGGGTTACAGGTCCTCTGTAAAGAGGACATTGAATCACAGGCAACCGCTTTGAAGTAGGGACCCTCTTAAAAGTAAGATGCCCTTTGGTATCCCACTAAGGATTTACATATTAGTGCAATGCCTCTAAATCCTAGAAAGATCAAACTTTTCAATAAGTAAAGACAATGCAAAAAAATCCACTAATTCATCAACTGCAAGATAAGCAGCAGTTCTCGCCAGACACATCTAAATTACTTTCTCATGTTACCTTAGATAACTTTAAGGAGGTGAACCAAAGAAATGACTTACCACGATGGATTTCTGATGCATGATTAGGAGACGACACAAGTTTCGTGCACAAGGGGATCAGGTCTCTGTTCTTGATGTGAACCTGAAACTGAATGAGTAAGAAACCTTTATATTGTTATTATGAGTAACCTATAAAAGGTGTGGCTTCAGGACGCAGAGTTGTGGCACTCCTACTAGTCTTAGATGAAGGTGATCATTTGCATATTACTCATGAAAAAAGCTATTTTTATGAGTTCCTGACGTGCTTTCTTTGTTGTCTACTAAAATATAATCAAATCCAACTGAAATAATTTAAAGGGGTTTTCCAAGAATATACAGTCCATTGATGGGCTGCCTTTAGGAAAGGTGACCAGTGTCTGATCGGTGGGGGACTGACCTCTTTTATTAGCAGAGCATAGGAGTTGAAGCTGAACAGAATCAGCCACCCATTTGGCCTCTGATCCTGGATAAAAATTGAAGGGGCAAAGGACATCCACAATCACACTTTGATGCCCTTCTAACAATGTACTTTCCTCAAAAAAAGTCTTTCACATAATGCCAAATTATAGTGTAGGTACTTACAGACACTTGCATCATATTGTTTCACTTTCACTACATAGTTACATATTTAAGGCTACTTTCACACTAGCGTTCGGGCGGATCCGTTCTGAACGGATCCGCTCATAATAATGCAGACGGAGGCTCCGTTCAGAACGGATCCGTCTGCATTATATTAGCAAAAAAAAGCTAAGTGTGAAAATAGCCTGGGACGGATCCGTCCAGACTTTCAATGTAAAGTCAATGGGGGACGGATCCGCTTGAAGATTGAGCCACATTGTGGCATCTTCAAACGGATCCGTCCCCATTGACTTACATTGAAAGTCTGGACGGATCCGCACGGATCCGCACGCCTCCGAACGGCCAGGCGGACACCCGAACGCTGCAAGCAGCGTTCAGCTGTCCGCCTGTCCGTGCGGAGGCGAGCGGAGCGGAGGCTGAACGCCGCCAGACTGATGCAGTCTGAGCGGATCCGCCTCCATTCAGACTGCATCAGGGCTGGACGGCTGCGTTCGGGTCCGCTCGTGAGCTCCTTCAAACGGAGCTCACGAACGGAAACCCGAACGCTAGTGTGAAAGTAGCCTAATACGGTTGAAAAAAGGCATAAGTTCTTCAAGTTCTACCAGGAGATGGGTGGAGATGTGAATTAGAGGTAGAGTGAGACCCAGACTTCTACCCATTTTTTTTTTTTACAAGCATTCATTTTGCTTTTAGATCTAAGACTTCAGCTAAACCCTTTTTAAAACCATCCACTGTTCCGGCTGTGACCACGTCCTGATGAAGTCTATTCCATAGATTCACAGTTCTCACAGTAAAGAAGCTTTGACACTTCTGGAGACTGACATTTTTCTTCTCCAGTCGAAGGCAGTGCCTCATTGTCTTTTGAGGTCATTTTACATGGAACAGCTTTTCACAGGTTTTTTTTATGTACTCTATTATTTTTAAGAATTTTTCATTATCTTTTTCTATGAAGGTGATATTCAATGAGTAAAATTCTTTGGGGGTCATATATTAAGACCAGCGTTTTAGACACAGGTTTTAATAACCCCTGCCCTGGTAGTGGATTCGCCGAGGTTATGTAGAGGCACCTATACATCGCTTCCGCGCGTCTACCACTGGTCTAAATGTAAGCCAGCTTTCTTGCTGGCGTAGATTTAGAACATTTTCTACACCTAAAACGGGCATAAAAAATTATAAATGAGACGGGCCTGCTGGCCTGCCCCCCTTTCCTGCCCACATCATGCCCCCTTTTTTTAGACCTGGCATGCACAAATTACCTATACGCCGCAATCTGTGACAGACTGTTGTATATCTGATAGTTAATGAACCCATATGTCTGTAGGAAAATGGCCAAGTGTGGGGGCTGAAAGTGTGCTGGCAGTAAATAGACCCAGGTGTAAACCCAGTCTTATAGTGTAAGGCTCGGTTTGTACGTAATTTTTTATGCAGTTTTAGAAGCCAAAGCCAAGAAAAGATCATAAACAAAGTAAAGACTGAATCTACCCACTTTTGGAATCTGCTCCTTCTTTGGCTTCAAAAACAGCATCCAAAAACCTGAACGTGGAAATTCGGCTTACGGCCCTTTTTACATGGAGAGATCGATGACAAGTCGATCGGTGCATATATAAAGTGCCCTTTACATAGGCCAAAGCAAACTGTATGGGGGTACGTGGATGTTCTTAAACCATGCATTTTGCATATCCCCGAGATATACTGGCAACAAATTAATATTTTTTTATGTTACAGTGGTTGTCCAGGGTGTTTTAATGGCCTATGGGATTCGACACTCCACACCCCGCCGATCAGCTGGTCTGTGTTACTCTGCTGATGGAAGTCAATGGGAGCAGCGCTGTAGTAGTGAGCTCCCACCTCTACAATCTTGATGATGCTGTTTAGCTCCAGCACTGATTTTCGTTGACAAAGCTACATAGCCCAGCTGATCATAAAGGGTAGGAGGTGTCGGACCCCACCAATCAGCTAGTGATTGCCTATCCTTGGATAATCACTTTACATGAAGTATCAAATCTGACAATGGCAGAGTGTTCATTTGTTGCCTGATCATTTGGGTCTTAAGGTGGGCTGATGATCAGGAACGAGTATTCTTATTGGATGTTGCAAAAGGGCCTCACTGATATTATTATCTAAAACTAAACTAAACTTTCTTTACAGCGGTTTCCCAGCCCTAATTTAGCAATTGTGAGGCCCCAGTGTAATCCAGAATCAACTGACCATGTGATAAAGTATGAAACACTGTAGATTACAGGATAACAAAGAGGTTAGATAGTATCAAGGAAGACATGCTGTCTAATGAAAGCATATGTGCTGCCAAATATGAAATCATTCTAACCTAAAATATGTTACTATCACCTTTGTAATACTAATTAGATTTCCCCTCATCCAGTTTTTAATTCTACCAATACAGAATATGAAGAACCTAATTTAAATGGATCCAGTAATTTATTTTTCTAACTAATCCTGCACAATATCTTCTGCAGGGAATTGTTAACAACTCCCACTATAGATGGCACATGGGAGCTTACTCTATATTGTCCTATTAAGCATGCCGTAAGCTCATAAGCTCCCTCTAGTGGCAAAGCAGGAAGCCAGCGTGTAATCTTTTAAATAATGGGTATGCACAGTATTAAAAAAAATCTCTGAACGCTATAAAATGAATATAAAGAAATTAAAGGGGTTGTCTCATCATGAACAATGGGGTCATATTGCTAGGATATGCCCCAATTGTCTTATTGGTGCGGGTCCTAATGCTGGGACCCACACCTATATCGAGAACGGAGTGCCGCAAGGTGGTGGCTGGAGGACTCCGGTCCGGCCATCACTGAGCTGGCTCCCCATAGAAGTGAATGGGAGCGTACCGCGCATGCGCGGCCCCCGCTCCCATGCATTTCTATGGGGCTGACGAAAATAGCCGAGACAGCGCTCGGCTATTTTCGCCAGCGCCACAGAAAGTGAATGGAGGGTGGCTGTGCATGCGCAGTGCACCCTCCTTCACTTGTCGGGCCCCGTTCTCGATATAGGTGTGGGTCCCAGCAGTGGGACCCGCATCTATAAGATAATGTGGGCATATCCTAGCGATATGCCCCCATTGTCCATGATGAGAGAACCCCTTTAAGTAGCACATCATTTGTGTTGTGCTAATTTGTTGTCACAGCCTTTGCTGTGTGCGCCGTGACACTTGTGCATGCTTGTGGTTGCCAGTGGCAACGTGTTGCTGTTGTGGCATGTGGTGGCAGTATCTCAGTTTTGGCTGTGTGCGCCATGACATGGTTGCCACGCATGCTGTTGCCGGTGGCAACGTGGTGGCTGATGTGTGCACTTCCCCTTTAAGTTGAAGCCTTCCCCAGTCTAGTGCTGTAAGGGTTAACCCCATGATTGGGTGTGGTCGCTTTGGGCTATTCTGCTTCTGCTGGAAGCCTGTAGCTAGGTGTTTCCTCCAGGCTTGGTGAGTGCTGGTGGTTCACTGCTCCTGGCTTTACCATCTGTTCAGCGAGGGCCATCCTTGTGGTCATCAAGGTCTTCCCAGTTTCTGTGTGTTTCCTCCTTGTCTTCCTTCCCCTCCTGGTGTGTTGTTTATGGTGTGGGTTTGAGTTGGAGGTTTGTTCTACATCGTGTTTGGTGTGGCATGTCTGGGATGTTGTTGGTGTTTGTCCCTGCATGTGTGCTAGACATTTCCCTTTGTGTGTGTTAACTCCGTGAGGGGGCTGGTTTCCCGGAGGGGTGAACCATAAGCCTGTATGCAGCACTGCTTGGGGCTGCCATGCACTGTGTGAGCATGGGGGGCTCTGGCAGAGTTGGTATGCTGGATTCCTGTGTGGTAGTTTGTACTGTGACCTGCTGTGTGTTCGGGCTCCTGTACTTATGCACAGGTTCCAGTTGTGGATGCTTTGGCAGGTAAGTGGGTAGTCTTGTTGTTCTTACCTGCCGATCCTCTAGATGTGTATGAACTTCCCTTTCCCTGCTGCTAGGCCATTTGGGACTCCTGTTCATCCATGTCTGAGAAGAACAAGTTGTCTCTCCCCTGCTCCTATGTGAGGCATTATCAGGGCGACTCAGGGCCATAGGTATCCTGGTATGAGCCGTCCTACCATCCAGGTCCGCTCATACATTGAGCAGTTAGGGTGAGGATTAGGGACGCTATATGAGGTGACCTGCTCCTTGATTCCGGCGTCCTGGCCTAGCTGCTTCCCCTTTATCACTTTACAGGGAGTGCAGAATTATTAGGCAAATGAGTATTTTGACCACATCATCCTCTTTATGCATGTTGTCTTACTCCAAGCTGTATAGGCTCGAAAGCCTACTAACAATTAAGCATATTAGGTGATGTGCATCTCTGTAAAGAGAAGGGGTGTGGTCTAATGACATCAACACCCTATATCAGGTGTGCATAATTATCAGGCAACTTCCTTTCCTTTGGCAAAATGGGTCAAAAGAAGGACTTGACAGGCTCAGAAAAGGCAAAAAAAGTGAGATATCTTGCAGAGGGATGCAGCACTCTTAAAATTGCAAAGCTTCTAAAGCGTGATCATCGAACAATCAAGCGTTTCATTCAAAATAGTCAACAGGGTCGCAAGAAGCGTGTGGAAAAACCAAGGCGCAAAATAACTGCCCATGAACTGAGAAAAGTCAAGCGTGCAGCTGCCAAGATGCCACTTGCCACCAGTTTGGCCATATTTCAGAGCTGCAACATCACTGGAGTGCCCAAAAGCACAAGGTGTGCAATACTCAGAGACATGACAAAGGTAAGAAAGGCTGAAAGACGACCACCACTGAACAAGACACACAAGCTGAAACGTCAAGACTGGGCCAAGAAATATCTCAAGACTGATTTTTCTAAGGTTTTATGGACTGATGAAATGAGAGTGAGTCTTGATGGGCCAGATGGATGGGCCCGTGGCTGGATTGGTAAAGGGCAGAGAGCTGCAGTCCGACTCAGACGCCAGCAAGGTGGAGGTGGAGTACTGGTTTGGGCTGGTATCATCAAAGATGAGCTTGTGGGGCCTTTTCGGGTTGAGGATGGAGTCAAGCTCAACTCCCAGTCCTACTGCCAGTTTCTGGAAGACACCTTCTTCAAGCAGTGGTACAGGAAGAAGTCTGCATCCTTCAAGAAAAACATGATTTTCATGCAGGACAATGCTCCATCACACGCGTCCAAGTACTCCACAGCGTGGCTGGCAAGAAAGGGTATAAAAGAAGAAAATCTAATGACATGGCCTCCTTGTTCACCTGATCTGAACCCCATTGAGAACCTGTGGTCCATCATCAAATGTGAGATTTACAAGGAGGGAAAACAGTACACCTCTCTGAACAGTGTCTGGGAGGCTGTGGTTGCTGCACGCAATGTTGATGGTGAACAGATCAAAACACTGACAGAATCCATGGATGGCAGGCTTTTGAGTGTCCTTGCAAAGAAAGGTGGCTATATTGGTCACTGATTTGTTTTTGTTTTGTTTTTGAATGTCAGAAATGTATATTTGTGAATGTTGAGATGTTCTATTGGTTTCACTGATAAAAATAAATAATTGAAATGGGTATATATTTGTTTTTTGTTAAGTTGCCTAATAATTATGCACAGTAATAGTCATCTGCACACACAGATATCCCCCTAAAATAGCTAAAACTAAAAAACAAACTAAAAACTACTTCCAAAAATATTCAGCTTTGATATTAATGAGTTTTTTGGGTTCATTGAGAACATGGTTGTTGTTCAATAATAAAATTAATCCTCAAAAATACAACTTGCCTAATAATTCTGCACTCCCTGTACGTTGTACAGTGGGGGGTTTTCCCCACTCCCCACCATGACATTTGTAATACTGTCTCCATAAATTGCTATGTACCCCTGAGTGCCTCCCAATTTATATGAAGGCATGTATAGGTTTTTATCACATAGATACAGTATACACAATCTATGAGGTTAAAAAATGTTTAAAAAAGTATTAAATTGTTGGTTAAATTGGGCGTCAAGTAACACAGTATTTCTGTGGTACCACTGATTTGAGAATAATTGCTATAAGCAGACAACCCCTTTATTTGAGGCACAGCTACACATTATATACATGTGCTGGAAGTCTTCTTACTACTTGTGGAACCGGTCTTGAGGAACAATAGAAGTCTGTATGGAAACATGTAATTGTAGATGAAACAGAAGCTATTGTTCAGTAGGAAACACCAATCCATTAATTTCAAATTAGGATATGCAATTTATAGGATAGAAATGGAAAGAGAAATAATGCAGATAATAGTGAATAGTTTTGGATTTTATTACTTGGAGTGTTTTGTAGCTGCTTGATAGATATCATTTATTTATGTACTGTAGGTCAACAATGCATCCTCAAAAAGTTTTGCTAGTCTCAACAGATAAGTACTGCTATGAAGTAGGGTCTAATTTTGACTTAAAGGGTTGGCCACTCTCTTGTCTCTGTTGATTGGTGTGAATGTCAGATGATTAGATGGCACTTACATACAGCCTTTATTGATATTCTGCACCATTTGCTTTATTTTATAAGGTATATCCCCTTGATAGCCAAGTCTTTTATGCTGTCCACGAGAAGGTGAGCACCATAAAATGGCTGCTGATGGAAGGCAACTCACTCAGTCTCCTCCTTCAGATATTGTGGGGGCACAAAGGGAGACATTAGCGTTGTATGGGGACACAAAGAGAAGCACTGCTGTGTAGGGAACACAAAAGGGGACCTTATTAATGTGTGGTGACACCATCATTGTCTTGTTTGGAGAGCGTTGTTACTATGTGGGCACAAAAGGGGGCATGTTTACTCCCTGGGGCACTAAAGTACTTCTTGGGGCGTTTGGCCTATTGGGACCCTGGTCCAAAATTTGTCATGGGGCCCAAAGGACTCTAGTTAGGTGTCACTGTAGTTCAGTCTTTTGGAGACCAATAGCCATAAGTTTGGAAAGGTATTTGCTGCCATTGCTACAGCATGGTAGGAATCGTGAATGGGGACCAACTTGGTGACTGTGTGTTTTCATCGGGTTTTTTTTTAGCTAGAGAGGAAGAGAAAAAAAAAAGTCCATTAGGTGTTTTGCAGACACAACCCTGGACACAGGCACTACTGGCTAAAGGCGAGGCTCCTCACATTGGTCCGAGTTGTTTCTCGCAAATGCAATTACTGTAGTTGTGCGTTAATGGAAACACGTCTGCCAGTTCTGATTTGAGATGAGCTCCTTCACATATTATTGTAATTGTTCATTGTACTCAGGCTACAAAGGCATAGTTCATCCTAAGCATTTCTTAATTACAGTAACCCATGCTACATTATTACTCAGAAAGAACTGGAACAAACAATGGATGACAATGTGAGGAGGGTCAACAAGGAGATGCTTGTTTGTCTGGAAACCACACAGTTAATTGGCATTAGTGATATAAATTCTTCATTACATTGCAACACATAGCACTTGCCCATTAGTAGATTAACATATATATTTTTAATGTCTTTCATCCAGCTAAAAGCACCTTGGAGTCTGCTGTGACGTGACTCATTGTTCTTTGTGACATTCGGAACAACTAATTGCGTTGGGATTGTCGGCCACACCTGTCTTTTATCCATGGATACCATGCTTGGTTATATAAATGTGATATCAAATAGCCTTGTTGACATTAGTGTTCAATCAGAGTGCAAGGTTCATTTTTCTATAGCATTTTAGATTAAAAAAAGTGTTGCGAAGTGGATGTGGACTCACTGGGTGTACTAAACAGTTATGACTTAGGGCTACTCTTAAAGGCATTATCTAAGTGGCTCCCCTGGCTTTCACCCTTTATTTAAAAAAAGAAAAAGGAAAATTTTTACCACTCTAAAAGGCGCCACCTGGGGCAGAGAAAAAAGGACCGTTAAACGATAAGAGCACTATAAAACTATCAATGAGATATAAATAAATTCTAGATAAAATTATGATAAAGAACTGAAAATCTGGATAAAATCAGATTTACTCACTTCACCCAGGAGGAGTGATGAGGGATAAGCTCAAGACACCCTCATCAGCTACCTCCTGCACCTGGTTCGCTTGATAGATTTTTCTGGAAAGACAGCAGTCCACACTCTGGAGATCTTGAAATTCCAAAATACTTTATTCAACACAGGGTATGGGTGAGGAAAGAGCCCAACGAGTTTAGGGGATTTTCATCTAGGAATCCCCTTCTTCAGGAGCCATGAAATGTATAGTTAACACAAACATATTTATACATTGAAAAAAGGCGGCAAAGAACACCTGCATGACGTCACTTCCGGTCGCTGGGTGCTTTCCAGCGTGGAACGCACCGGAAGTGGAGACTAGATCCCTTAAATGTTTGTTAGATGTGATCTACATTGTTAATTGGAAAAGCCCCAATGCCGGGGCAACCCTGTACGTATCATTAATCTCCAAATGAATGATCAATGGTTCAAAAGAAGCGGATGGAGTCACTTCTGGTGATGTGATGCGTTCCAAGGTGGAACGCACCGGAAGTGACGTCCGATCCATATATTCCGTGTTGTCTAATGCCGGCAGTGAATATGTGTAAATATATATATATATAATCTATATGTAATTGTTATTATCTGGGAATATACCTTGCGAAATAGAGCAGCAGCAATCTTCAAAGTAATGCACTGAAAGATATCGGGGCCGGAACCCTAAATATGGCGATATCTCGGCCCAGGGGTAACTTCTAGTAATATGAGAAACCCTAAGATATCGCGGGATGGAGAGGTGACGGTGTCACTTCCGGTACCGTGGAACGCACCTTTGGAACGCAAATTCTTATAGAGGAGTGACGGTGTCACTTCTAGCGTAATGGAACGCACACTTGGAGCGCAAATACCTATGGACATCGAGCTGAATAAGATTTTATGTGTTATTACGGTATATAAAGCTAGAGATAGTCTGAATTCAAATGTGTATACAGGGAGTGCAGAATTATTAGGCAAATGAGTATTTTGACCACATCATCCTCTTTATGCATGTTGTCTTATTCCAAGCTGTATAGGCTCGAAAGCCTACTACCAATTAAGCATATTAGGTGATGTGCATCTCTGTAATGAGAAGGGGTGTGGTCTAATGACATCAACACCCTATATCAGGTGTGCATAATTATTAGGCAACTTCCTTTCCTTTGGCAAAATGGGTCAAAAGAAGGACTTGACAGGCTCAGAAAAGTCAAAAATAGTGAGATATCTTGCAGAGGGATGCAGCACTCTTAAAATTGCAAAGCTTCTGAAGCGTGATCATCGAACAATCAAGCGTTTCATTCAAAATAGTCAACAGGGTCGCAAGAAGCGTGTGGAAAAACCAAGGCGCAAAATAACCGCCCATGAACTGAGAAAAGTCAAGCGTGCAGCTGCCAAGATGCCACTTGCCACCAGTTTGGCCATATTTCAGAGCTGCAACATCACTGGAGTGCCCAAAAGCACAAGGTGTGCAATACTCAGAGACATGGCCAAGGTAAGAAAGGCTGAAAGACGACCACCACTGAACAAGACACACAAGCTGAAACGTCAAGACTGGGCCAAGAAATATCTCAAGACTGATTTTTCTAAGGTTTTATGGACTGATGAAATGAGAGTGAGTCTTGATGGGCCAGATGGATGGGCCCGTGGCTGGATTGGTAAAGGGCAGAGAGCTGCAGTCCGACTCAGACGCCAGCAAGGTGGAGGTGGAGTACTGGTTTGGGCTGGTATCATCAAAGATGAGCTTGTGGGGCCTTTTCGGGTTGAGGATGGAGTCAAGCTCAACTCCCAGTCCTACTGCCAGTTTCTGGAAGACACCTTCTTCAAGCAGTGGACAGGAAGAAGTCTGCATCCTTCAAGAAAAACATGATTTTTATGCAGGACAATGCTCCATCACACGCGTCCAAGTACTCCACAGCGTGGCTGGCAAGAAAGGGTATAAAAGAAGAAAATCTAATGACATGGCCTCCTTGTTCACCTGATCTGAACCCCATTGAGAACCTGTGGTCCATCATCAAATGTGAGATTTACAAGGAGGGAAAACAGTACACCTCTCTGAACAGTGTCTGGGAGGCTGTGGTTGCTGCTGCACGCAATGTTGATGGTGAACAGATCAAAACACTGACAGAATCCATGGATGGCAGGCTTTTGAGTGTCCTTGCAAAGAAAGGTGGCTATATTGGTCACTGATTTGTTTTTGTTTTGTTTTTGAATGTCAGAAATGTATATTTGTGAATGTTGAGATGTTATATTGGTTTCACTGGTAAAAATAAATAATTGAAATGGGTATATATTTGTTTTTTGTTAAGTTGCCTAATAATTATGCACAGTAATAGTCACCTGCACACACAGATATCCCCCTAAAATAGCTAAAACTAAAAACAAACTAAAAACTACTTCCAAAAATATTCAGCCTTGATATTAATCAGTTTTTTGGGTTCATTGAGAACATGGTTGTTGTTCAATAATAAAATTAATCCTCAAAAATACAACTTGCCTAATAATTCTGCACTCCCTGTATAGTGTTCCGAGGATCTTGGCTCAAATTTTGGAATGGATAGGATTAGAATAGAATTCGGCTCAACTAAGAAAACGGATATGAGCCCGTGAATAAATACATTAAAATCAATAAGAATAGATGAATACGTTAATAAATAAATAGATAAATAAATACATGCATAATTTTCTCATGTGTAATATCGGCTCCAAGATTGTTAAAGGAATATTGTGTATAATACACCTAAATTAAAAGTGCATATAGCTATGAGGGTATGTAAGAAAGAGATGAATTAATAAATAAATAAATCAATAAATAAATATATGGGAGAAGCTCCATGGAACATGATTGGTACATACAGCTATAGGGGAATATTGCGAAGGAAGAGTATATATATATATATATATATATATATATACACACATATGGGAAAGGCTCTATAGAACTTAATTGCTACCCAACAACAGTAAGTTGATACATCAGGGATGATGTGAATAGTAAAAATCAATACATTATTTGATCGTGAGCCTAACCAGTATGTGGGTGATGATGTGGAACTGTTGCATATGGAACAGAGTGACTGATTTTTTGGGGGCTATACAGTGGTGGAAATATTGTTGAGTACCCCTTTCAATTGTATGCCCCAATCTCTATGGGTGATATTTTGTATTAAGGTGTTCATTGGTTTTTAGATATATCTTCAGTTGAGAATGTTGATAAATTAAAAATGTTAATAATTGGAATACTCTAAGGTCTCATTAAGCCCATATGGGGATAGAGTGTTCAAACGGTAAATCCAGTGCATCTCCTTTCTACAGAGGAGCTGGTAGGACTGTGCGACATGTTCTATGGGGATCAATTTCAAGAGGGATGGATCGCTCTTGTGCTTCTCTAGAAAGTGTCTGGAGACGCTATGTGTGATGACGCCTCGTTTTATATTGGAGCAGTGTGTTCCGACATCCTATCTCTGACGGCTTGAGTTGTTCGGCCTACGTATTTTAGGTTGCAGGGGCACGTTAATAGGTATATAAAATTCCTTGTTGCACAAGTCATTCTCTGCCTGAGTTTCCAGGTCTCTTCAGCTGTTATTGGGATTTCTGTGGTATCTTGAGGGATCATGCAACAGCATTTGCACTTGGTTATTCCACAGCGGTAGGCCCCCGGACTGGAGTTCATCTTTCTGATAAGTGTTTGACCCCTATTGTGTTGGGACAATTTAGGGCAAGAAGGGGCCAAAATATTTTTTAGTGACTGCGCTCGTCTTACCACCGGCAGCCTCTGTGTCTCTATCTTCCATTGCCTCATTCTCTTTCCGCCTACCCAACCGCCGTGCTATATTGGTCCGGAGTTACCCTCTACGATAGCAGAGTGACTAACCCTCTCTTTTTTTTCTTCACGTCTTTCACCCTTTAACCGCTATATGGGTATCTGGACTCCTCTTCAGAGAAAACACCAGGCAGCAACTTCTTGGAGTAGTCTTTGCTCAGTGTACTGTTGACCCATGGGAGTCAAGAGACATCAATGTGGATCACTAAGGGGTAAGACAAAACCATAGTCAGGGGCAAGCCAAGGTCAGGGCAGGCCAAGTTCCAGCAATCCAAGTCAGTCTGAGGGTCAAGGAAAGCAACTCAAGGTCAGTATGGAAACTAGGCGAAGGTCAAGCCAGGCAGCAAAGGGCCAAACCCAGAGTCAGGCTGAAGTAGGTATATGAGAGAGCAAACAAGACAAGTAGTGCACCTTTGCAAGAAACAAGACAACTAAAACCCATTGCTCAGTCTAACTCCCACAGGAGAAGATGCTTTAAACAATGTAGGGTGACCAGCCATAGGCTGGGGATAATTAAAATGCATGCATACTGGCTTTTTAAGAACCAGAGAGGGTGCGTGTGTGTACCTTATGGACAGAGAGAGACAAAGCTGGTAGAATGCAGCTAGGCCTCAGCCTGTGGGAGGAAGAGGTAACAGTGTTATCCCAGTGGCCCTGATGGTGAGCATGGTCCACTGTGGGAGCAGAGCAGGCAGCCAAACGAGTACTCCAGCAGATGTGCCCAAAGGAGAGATGATGGTGAGCATGGATCACTGGCACAACAATGTAAAAATGTTATAATTCCAAATGCTTATATTTGTAGCATCTGGAGCACATGGCCTAAGGCGCTTGGTATAAAACATGAACTTTCTGTGGCCCTTCACAGTTCTTGACAATTTGCTTAAATATTGTTATTCCCAATAGTGATGGACGAACACGCACGTTCGAGATCAAATGTTCGCAAACCGCGCGTTCGCATCGCGCCCATTGACTTTAATAGCAAGCGAACCTGAAAAACCTTCAAATGATATTTTCAGCCACCAAATACAAACTATGAGTGCACAAATAGTCCCACAACATGGACAGTGACATAGCAGAGGGGGATCATTAACAAAAATTCCCACAAAAAAAATGTATTTTAATCAGGGGACATTTTTATGCGTCTTAAAGGGAAACTCTCAAAAAATGTGCCCTGCTGGAGCCTAGAAAAATTGTATTTCCTACCGGTTTGATGTATACAAATGTGCAGCACTCCACGTTTTTGTATCCTGCAGAGTCCATAAAAAAAATGACGCCACTGTACGGCATCAGTCTGAGGCATCTGTTAACGCATACATTTTGGGTATGCATTAAATGGATGGCAAAAATAGGATGTGAACCCAGCCCTAGTGTCAGAATAAGCACCAGTACACAGTGGAGCAGTGTGGCGGAGAAGGGAGGCCGCCATGTACTGACAGAGCGCTACCTGGTCCTGGTGGTCAGGGATGAGGATTGTGTATTCCAAAGATCATTTTCTACTGGGAAATACAAGGCACAGTATAATACACTAGAATCTATATACCGTATTTATCGGCGTATAACACGCACAGGCATATAACACGCACCTTCCTTTTAAGAGGGGAATTTCAGGAAAAAAAAAAAAAATTTCAAATAAAGCCTCTGATCTGCCCCCTCTAGTAACGTAAACCCCCCCCCTCCCTCCCCAGTATTAATCATTGGTGGCAGTGGCCACAGGGTCCCCCTCCTCCCCCCCATCATTGGTGGCAGTTTGCAGTTCCGATCGGAGTCCCAGCAGTGTAATGCTGGGGCTCCGATCGGTTACCATGGCAGCCAGGAGTCACGCTACTGAAGTCCTGGCTGCCATGGTATGTTAGTGAGCAGAGAGCAGCGCATTATACTGACGTGCGCTGTGGCCGCCGGTCGCTCCTTCTCATAGGTCTGTGCGGCGCATTGCTAATGCTGTAAGCATTAGCAATCCGCCGCACAGACAGAAGAAGGAGCGACCGACGGCCACAGCGCACGTCAGTATAATGCGCTGCTCTCTGCTCACTAACATACCATGGCAGCCAGGACTTCAGTAGCGTGACTCCTGGCTGCCATGGTAACCGATCGGAGCCCCAGCATTACACTGCTGGGGCTCCGACCGGAACTGCAAACTGCCACCAATGATGGGGGGGAGGAGGGGGACCCTGTGGGATATGGCCGGCACATTCATTGGTGGCGCAGTGGCCACAGTCCCTCCCCTCCTCCTCCTACTCTGTCCTCGTTGGTCTTCAGCGGCAGCCGCGCACAGTGGGGAGGGAGGGACTCCCTCCTCCTTCCTCCTCCCTCCTCCTCCCTCCGCTGTGCCGGCCGGCTCAGTCCTGCCTCTCAGCCCTAATCGGCGTATAACACACATACATCATTTGCCCCCTATTTTCAGAGGAAAAAAGTGCGTGTTATACGCCGATAAATACGGTAATATAAAGATATTATCCCTACCCCCGAATAATAATACAATTAGGTGGCCATTTATTATATAGAAATACGTCATTTATTATATAGAAATATGTCTATGTTAGGCGTATTTCTGACACAGATTGTGGCGCACAGGTCCTTAGCGCCGCAATCTGCATATTTTTTCCGCTCATGCCAGGTCTAAAAAAGGATGGTGTGGGCAGAGAAAGGGACACAGTTATGGCCATCCAGTTATTGGATACCACCGCCATACATTGACCGGATAACACCGCCAAACTGTGCCTGGATAAAAGGGTATAAGAGGGCACAGTACAGGGAATGACTAGGGGCACTGCACAGGGTGTGGTAAGAGGGCACAATGCAGGGTATAAGGGGGCACAGTACGGGGTGAGGGGCACAGTCACATGATCCAGTGACATTAGAAGGTCCTTAAAGTAAATGCGGTTCATACGCCACCATAATGAGAGGCAGAGGAGTGAGACAGTGGTGTGATTATGTGGCTAGAGATAAAAAATGTAACTTAGGCAATAGACATTCACCTGACAGCAAAGAACTTTGGATTCTGTGGCTGGAGGTACATTAGGCCGTCACAGCATAAATATGTAAATGTCGGCCAGTACAGGCCCCAAAAATTAGACAGTCACCTCACATAAAAGGCCTTTTATGCCGCTGTATATACATAAGGCAAAAGGACCATTCTTTGTTCTATGTGGTGGCGGATATGTGTAGGCTGAAATTCAATTACACATGGTCAGCACAGGTGTTGAATTCCTCCGACATCCATGCCTCATTCATTTTTAAAAATGTGAGGTAGTCGTGAGCTAGGCGAGTGCGCTTATCAGTTATGATTCTCCCTGCTGCACTAAACGTCCTTTCGGAGAGGACACTGGATGAGGGGCAAGCCAGTAGTTCCATGGCAAATTGTGCCAGCTCTGTGCCAGTAGTCAAGGGGTTCCTCACTTCTCAGTGCGTCCACAATGGCCGTTAACCCGATGTAATTGGACACCTGTCGGTCTAGGCATCCCTGAGGCTGGATCCGCAGGGCGACTGTCGATGGGTTGGCTGCATGAATGATCTCATATCCGAAGTGACAACGCATCTTCACACCGCTCTCTGTTTGCAGGTGCGGTAGGATTGGTACCTGCACCTGTTTCGCTGTGGGTGGAAA
The DNA here is from genome assembly GCF_014858855.1 of Bufo gargarizans. NCBI lineage: Eukaryota > Metazoa > Chordata > Amphibia > Anura > Bufonidae > Bufo > Bufo gargarizans. The sequence goes on along the minus strand of NC_058085.1, from coordinate 146,352,880 downwards.
CTCCTCTGCCAGTGCCCGCAACAGCAGAATGCAACATCTCTCGCAGCAAGGCCTGGAAATGCTACATTCTGACAGCCCTCTGTGATGCTGGTAACATGTCCGCCATTTTGTGTTTTTTTTACCGGTGGTCTAAGTACGTTGCCACCCTGTACAGGTCCTTGACCTTTATGCTTTTTATACGGGGGTCCCTCTTCAAACACTGGAGCATGAAGGCCCCCATTTGCACTAAATTGGAAGCGGTGGAGCTCCAAGGCTCCTGCTCATTGCCCAGGAGAATGTCGTCCTCGGTCTCCTCCCCCCAGCCACGGACAACACCGAGGACTCCCAAAAAGTTTAAAGCCTTCTCTTCTTGCTCCTTCTACTCCTCCTCCCCCCAGCCACCATCCTCCTCTGACTTGTCTCAAATGGAGTAGCCCCCTGTAACGGTCATGTACACTACACACAGGGGGGAGGATAGTGACCACTGCGCTCCACCCTCACCCCTGGCCCTGCCTACTTGCCTCACGAGTCCTGATGACAGGGGACAACTGGATGGCAGTCCCTAACTTAGGATACGTGCAGGAAGGACAGACAAGACAAATAACGGATAGTGAATGGACCGGGTCAAAACCAAGAGGACAACACAGTACAGAGGGATAAGCAAAGAATGGTCAGGTCATAAATACCAGGAGAGTTGAAAAGTACCAAAGGAGTCCGCAAAGAATAGTCAGGTGGAAGCCGAGGTCAAAATACCAGGAGGGATGCGCAGTACAGGAGGAGCAGGCAGAGGATCGTCAGGGAACAGGATCAGGTAAGTATACAGGTATCCAACAAACGCCAGGAACCTAAATTAACAGGCAACCTGTGGCCAGCAGGCTGCCTGTATTTATAGTGGGGAGTGAGGGTCATGTGATGTGGCCAGCGTCACATGACCGACAGAACGACCAATCGAGCACCGAGTGATCAGCTCGGTGCTCAAGGTAGACCTAGGAGCAGGGAGCCTCCCAGCTAGGAAAGCCTCCCTGGGAACAAGGTCAAACACAGATCCTCTCTCCCGAAGCTAAGCAGCAGGTCTGCGGCTGATGGGAGACCGAGTGCACCTTCGGCACCCCGTTACAGTACCCCCCCTTTTACGAGGGGCCACCAGACCCAAGACTTCAGGTGATGGCCTTTCAGGGTGTTCTAAATGAAATTTTCAAACAAGTCTAGGTGCATGAACCTCCCTGGCAGGAACCCAAGATCTCTCTTCAGGTCCATACCCCTTCCAGTGAACCAGGTACTGCAAGGAATTACGCACCTTCCTGACATCCACTATTTTAGACACCACATACTCGACAGCATCATTAACAAGAACCGGCAGAGGCGAGGCTTTCGATGGTACTACCAGTTCAAAATATTTTTGAAGTAGAGATTTATGGAACACATTATGAATGTGGAATGACTCGGGCAGCTCCAACCTAAATGATACCGGATTAATCACCTATGCACCCACTGGGGGCCCGGGCTGCCGGCTGATATTCAAGTGGCGAGTGAGTGGCGGTGCGATAGGGGATCCCCCCTTCATTAGTGGCAGCAGCAGTTCCGATCGGAGTCCCAGCAGTGTAATACTGGGGCTCCGATCGGCTACCATGGCAGCCAGGATGCTACTGAAGTCCTGTCTGCCATGGCCAATTACTCTGCAGCATACTTACATGCGCTGTTGCCACCGGGCGCTCCTCCTTCTTGTAACTCGTCACAGGTCTGTGTGGCGCATTGCTATAAGCATAAGTAAATGCACCGCACAGACCTGTGAGTTACAAGAAGGAGCGCAAGGAGGCCACAGGGCATGTAATTAACTGGCCATGGCAGACAGGACTTCAGTAGTGTCCTGGCTGCCATGGTAACCGATCGGAACCCCAGCATTACACTGCTGGGACTCTGATCAGAACTGCCGCTGCCACCAATGATGGGGGGGGGCGCACTGCCCTCCAATGATTTTAATACCGGGGAGGGGGGGAGGGCGCACTGCCCACCAATGATTTTAATACTAGGGGGAGGGTGCACTGCCCACCAATGATTTTAATACTGGGGGGGAGGGTGCGCTTCCCTGCCCACTAATGATTTTAATACCGGGGAGGGCGCAATGGGGGCTGATGGAGAGGGTACTGGGGGCTGGTGAGAGGCACTGGGGGCTGATGGAAAGGGTACTGGGAGCTGATGGAGAGGCACTGGGAGCTGATGGAGAGGCACTGCGAGCTGATGGAGAGGCACTGGGGGCTGATGGAGAGGCACTGGGGAGATGCACTGGGGGCTGGTGAGAGGCACTGGGGGCTGCTATGAGGCTACTGGGGGCTGCTAGAAGGCTACTGGGGGCTGCTAGAAGGCTACTGGGGGCTATGAGGCATAGGGCTCTTAGCTAAGGTCTGATTGGGGGTCATTCATATTGGTGTCTGAGCTGAGGTGTTATCTGAGGTCTTATTGGGGTCTTATTACCATTGGGGATCTTATTGGGGCTGTTAGCTGAGATCTGATTAACATTGGGGGTCTGATTGGGGGTCTGATTGGTGGTCTAGCCTGAGGTGTAATGAAAAATATATTTTTTTCTGGAGCATCTTGGAGAAAAAAGGCCTCAAAAAAAGGCCAATAATTTTTATTTGCTATGGGGCCCAGTCATTTCTAGCTTAGCTACGCCCCTGATTCAGATAGTCCCCCCATAGTAATACTGCTCTCCAGCCCCACCAATAGTAATAATTACTTACTAGGCTGCCCTTATTAGTAATAGTGTCTTGTACAGTGATAATGCTCCCCAAGAGGGCCACAATTAGTAGTAGTGCCCTCCATATTGTACCCAATGACAACAATGCCCCACATAACCCCCAGTTGTAATAATGCCCTATAGTACCCCAATAGTGCCAAAGTTCCCCCAGTAGTAATCAGGCCCCTCAATTTGACCCCTTGTAGAGACCCAGTAGTTATAATGCCTCCTATAGAGACCCCAATAGTCACAATGCCCCTTATAGTGCCCCCAGAAGTTAAAATGCCCCCTCTAGTACTCCTAGTAGGTATAATGCCTCTATAGTGTCCACAGGAATTATAATGGATCCCTGGTATGCTCCAATAGTTATAATGTATTGCCCCCTGTAGTTATAATACCCCCTCTGTAGTATAGTTATAATGCACTCCTCTAGCTACCTTCGGGGGTGTAGCTATAGGGGGTGCAAGGGTAGCAGTCGCTACTGGGCCCAGGGGCCTGAGGGGGCCCAAAGACCCTTGTGCCACTGGCATTATAGAAAGTGCATACTGGTTAATTTACACCTCTGGCTGGAGGGAAGGGGTTAGGTTAAGAATTTGGCATTGGAGGGGGTGCCCTTTCAATGTTTGCCTCAGGCGGCAGGAAGGATACGTGCTCCCCTGCCCCTTGCCAACAAGCACTGAGGAACGGGGGCCCAAACTGAACTCTTGCACCAGGGCCCATTAGCTTTTAGCTACGCCCCTGGCTACCTTAGTTGGTATAATGCTCCCTATTGTCTCTTTATTAGGTATACTGCCCCATATAGTACCCAAAGTACGTATCATAAACCCCTGCAGTGTCCCAATAGTTATAATGGCTTATTGTAGTCCACCCCGGTTATAATGCCCCCGCCCCTGGAGTGTCCCCAGTACTTTTAGTGCCCTCATGTAGTGCCCCCAGTAATTATAGTGCCCCATGTGTTTATAGTGCCCCCAGTACTTATAGTGCACCCCTGTAATTGTAATGCTCCCTCCATAGTATCCCAGTGCTATATATCCCCAAAGTAGGGAAGAAAAATATATATATAATGCCTCACTCCCATTCCCCACCGCTATCCATTTTGTAGGGCACATGCTTCTTGTGACCTGCGGCCTGAGTTGAGTATTCAACTGTATCATTATCCTGAGGATGGCAATACAGTTGAATGGTATGGTCTGCGGCCACTATGTTCCTGGCGACCTACCCGACTTTTTATGTATCAGTGTATGCTGTCACTGATTTTTATGTATTTATCCTGATACATCACCTCTATGTTAAGATAGAGCTGAATATGTTTCCTGCATTTATTTCAGTATTTTAAATAAAGTGGTAACCTATCTTTGATATTTCTATTCAGCAGGATTCAGAATTCCAAAGACTTTTTTTTATTAAAGATCTCATGAAGTACATATTGTTCTGGGAGCAGCTGAGATATCTTGCACATCATATGATTCATTTGTGAGTCATCCTATTGTTTCCAGTGATTGACATAGTGTACATAGGAAGTGGTGGCATGTGCAGTAGAGAAGTGGTACAACTGGTGCATCATATATATCAGAGACTCTATCAAAGGCTTGTTCTAAGGGTACAAGCACATGACAAAGGCAGTAGTTAATGCATATTTGCCTGGTAGATTTTCACATGGATTTCCATGCCAAATCTTAACCCAAATCCACACTTTAGGTTTTGTTCAGTTTTACTGTACTTAAAAAAAAAAATGTGCAGTCATCTTCAAAAAATTTTACGTGGTTTTTGTTCCTGTGCATTTCAATGGGAACTTTGGATGTGGATTTAGCACGGAATCTACATTATGAATTAACATATCACTTCTTTTTTACGCGCCATGTTTTTTACTGCAGGTAGAAAAAACCCATGGTGTGTAATTTACTATGCGGTTTTCCCATTAAAATCAGTGTGAGGTGGACTGCATCAGTGTTGGACTAAGTTTCCTTGGGACCACCAGAGGATATGATTCTTAAGGCCCAACTCTTATATCATCAACAAAGTCTAATAGGATGTGAATAAAAAAAAAAAAATTTGAACCTAGTGAAAAGTGATTGGCTCCAAAGGCAGTCAAATATTATTATTTTTTTTCTCCTAGACCTTTGGTGGCTAGCACAGTATCAAAAGGATCAGGAGGATCCAGCGGTGGGCCAGTCCGACCCTGGATTGCATGCGTTTTCTGTGCAGGTTTTAGGTGCGGAATCCATAGCAATATCTAATTAGAAGAAAACTCTGTGTGAATATACCCTATCATGTGGATTTTGTTGTGGACTTTGACACAAAATGTGTGCTGAAAAAACTAAAAAATACAACTAACATGGAATAGATTTCAACATCCTCCCCACTGGTCTATTTACTCGTGAAGAATTTCTATACCATGTACATAAGATTTTACGCTGCAGATTTTCAGCACATAAATCAGTTAAAAATTAATGTATTTTTTGTTTTTTGTTGTATATTTTGTTGTGTTTTTAAAAAAAATCTAAACAATCTTTATGGTCATATACGTTTTTAAGTTTATTGGTGAGAGTGGAAGTTTCCTACATACCATCTTTTACTTGCATGCATTTCATCCTGAATATAGTAAGATTCATTTGTGATAATATATGAATTTAATTTAATTCCGTATTACATAACACATTGTCCTGAAGCTCTTAGGTTACAGCGTATTCATATCATTTTCACATAATCATTGACAAATTCCAAAATTTAGGCAACCGAAGATTCTACTTCACAGATTTGTCCTGAGTTGTCCTTCCGCTTGACCTCCATTTTACAAGTATCCTTATTCAGGATAGCTTCACAATCTTTTTGATTTACCGGAATTGGCCTATCAAAGCTGAAAGAAAGCAAATATAAACATTTGTTAAACTGTATAAGGGTGGGTTCCTACATATGCAGCCATTCTTTGTAGTGGCTCTGGCATATGACAACTCCTTTTGCAATGACTGATAATGAGGCCAATTATCGAGATGAGCACCTAAAATCATTAGTTCTGTGCAGCAGATTGTGCTGTGTAAACAGGGATCTGTGTCACGCTTTGGAGTGGGAGGGAAACACCATACCGTTCATAGCAGGGAAGGGGGAACAGGGAATCAGACCTGAGAACTAGGGAAGGAAAATGGACACCTCCTAGTGAAAAACCTAACTAAAATCCTGACTGACAACCAGTATGAACAGACCCTAAAGGTAGGTGAGTTCATACGCAGGAATACCTAGAGTCCTATCAAGCCCTATAGGACCCTGATACTAATGGCAGGGACGAGACTACCTGTTTCTCCAAAAGGAAGGACGAACAGGAGTCTCCTTCAGGCCTAATACAAACAATAGGGAAATGCAACACACAGAACCCAAACAAACTACAAAAGGGAAAGGAAAGACTTAACTTCAAAGGAGCAATGGAAGCACCAGGAACTCAGCCGAGATCCAACTACAATCTATCCAAAAGATCCAAACAGAAGCTATAAACCGCACAGCATTGTGGGAGAAGCAACTATAAATAGAGAAGGTTACATGACCCTAATAGCCACACCTGGGGAAAGAAGGTGTGGCAATTACCAGAAACCACACAGAGGTAATTTGATCCAAACGGAAAACATGTCAGATAAAACCACGTGTTGCCAGTCTCACCGATCTCCTGCCACCTGTCGTGTGAACGTCCATTACAATCTGCTCCCCAGGAACAATGATTTTCTGTTCACATGCAGCAATCTCTCCCTCTTGCAGAGGTTATTGCTGCATGTGAGTGCAGCTTCATCTCTGCTGACAATCAGGCAATTATTAAGAATGTTAGATTTTTTCCCAATAATTGCCTGACTCATTGGTAGGATCTTTAGTCTACTCTGACAAGACACCAAAGTATTAAAAAACAGAAAGATAATCACAGTCCCATTCATTTAGGTGCCATATTCTTTGTACTAACTTCAATGTGGGAGAACATTCATTGGTAAAACCATATACAAGGCAGGCTTTGGGGGGGGGGGGGGGGGGTTACTGGACATATGCCCAAGGCCCCGATCCTGTAAGGGGCCGCCTGCTTCAGTACTGCTGAACTTCAGGGCAGCAGACCGCTGAAGAGTTGGGACTCCAGACTCGGCAGTGTTATGCAGTATTTTGAATGTTAATCACTGAGCTATACAGCTCAGTGTTAAACTGCTGCGGAAAAACCTGATAGTAGTTTCTCATGTATTAGGTATTTATATACAGCAGAAATATCATTTCATATTTTTTTTTATAAAATGATACTTCTGAAATATATGATACTTCTGAAATATATAAATTACACTACTACTGTGGTTTTTAGCCATAATATATTATTGGGAGTTTAACAAGGAGATCTGTAGCTCAGTGGTTAAGGTTCTTGCCTTTAATGTAGATGGTTGTGAGTTTGAATACTGACAGAAACATTTCAAAATTAGAGGCTATATAAAACTTAAATAATTTACACCTGTGTTTATCCATGCCAACCTTTTTAACTTGTGTAAACTTGGCCAGTATTTTTTGTTGGAAAAGCATCCCCGCTCATGACCTCTATAGGCCCGCTCACTGCAACAAGCCCTGCCTCTGTCAGCGCTATAACTTCAGGACTCACTTTTAAAAAAATAAATACATTTGTGTGGACTCTTTTTGTAGGACGTTTTTGACAATACCTTTTTGGGGTATATATGACTTGATCACTTTTTAATAAATTTTCTTGGGAGATAAATTGATGAAAAAACAAAATTGCCTTTTTTAAATATTTTCTATTATGTCACCATTTAGATTTTCAAAGCTTTTTTTTTACTTTTTGTTAGGTCCCCAAGTAGACCACAACTTGCAATCATCAGATTGCAACCTTTACAGAATAATGGAAATTGCTCCATTAGTCTGTCTAGAAATCACTATATCACAGTTCAATGCTGCCACCTAGTGGCCTGAACTGGGATATACTATTAATGAGCCTGAATGCCTAGTACAGGCTGATTAGAATGGGATGCTTTCCCCTATTTCTGCCGGGGGAAAGCGCACCTGAACAGGAAGGCCGCGCTTCTGGTTTTTAACACTCTCAGATGCCGTGGTGACATTTGACCACTGCATCTGAGTGGTTAAATGTCCAGGTCAGCATTACCAAAGATTGTAGACATTCGCCTCTAGAGAGTGCATCATCTCTAAAAACCCAACATGAAATCTTAGGCCTCATGCACACGAACATTTCCGCTTTGTGCTCCACAAGCCCATTGACTTTAATGGGTTCACATTTTGCGTACATTTACGGCGCATGTCGGAAAGTGGTTAATGGTCACATGACCAAATGTGTATAGGAGCTTTCTTTCTGCATGGACACTGGAGCTCGTGGAGGTACTTGTGTATGCCTGTGAGTGGCTGGGTGAGGGGTGTGCAGTCCTGGGGTACATGCTGTATGATGACCCGCTCCATTGCTGTAGTTTTTTCTGACAGAGAGGAACTCATTCCTGTGAGCTGAGCGGGCATGTGGCGTATTCTGGGGGCCATGAGGGTGAAGATCTGTGTGAGGAGCGTTATGGGGTGTAAATCTGTGCGGAAGGGCCAGAATCGACAGAATCTAACTGTGCTGTTAGTAAATTACTACAAGATTTGGGGCCCCACTTTAGATTTTGCCCATGGCCACATTTTGTCTAAAACCAGCCCTGACCATACATAAAACCTGTGATCGGATATAAAAGCTGTGACATCCCTAGTTAAGCTTAGTGAAAAATTAAGAGACATACACAGTGCAGCATTGTATGTGATGCTTATGGCAACTACATTTCATGCAGTCATCTGACATCCATTCCTGTCCCAGTTCATAAAATTTTTCGTTCTTAAAACACCCTGAAAATGAAGAAAAAGAACATCAGTCACATTGTGCTAATATACAGTATTTGTTTGTGGATATCCATGTAATGTCAATTGCAGTTAAGGGTTATCCTGGTAAAGAGGGTTATCCAGAGAACCCCCGCCGATCCGCTGTTACAGGGAGACACTGCGCTCACCGGAGCTTTAGTGAGCGCAGCCGGATCTCAGCAGCTCACCAAGCACAGCGCCGTACATTGTACCACTGGCAACAGAATGATCTCAATGGGGAAGTGTAGCACGAGTTCACATCATGGTCACTTTTACGTTTTTTTGATATATCAGAACAGAAAAATAAAGAAAAAAATTAATCTTGTAAAAAAAAGTTGATCCTGTCAATTAGCACGTTTGGCATCTGTTTGAGCTATTTCTGTCAGATATCCGTTATTTTGGAGGGGAAAAAAAGTCCTGCAGGAGGGCCTTTTTGTCCTCCCAAAATAACAGATCTCTCAAATAGATAACAAATGTTCATGACTGATGGACAGGATCCGTTTTTTAAGAATTATTTTTCTGTTCTTCTGACGGATCAGAAGAACGGAAAAGTAACGTTGATGCGAACTCAGCCATACTATGAACTAGCAAGTGTTGGAAAAGCTTTGATCATTTATGAACATTTCTGACTGCAGAGAGCAGAACTAGTTTGAGCGTTATCATTTACTATAAATGTAGGATACATTACAGTGTATCTGTTTCCTATAACCTGTTAATTTTTCATTGAAAGTACATTCACATTTTTTGTGGAACCATTTGTTTCAAGGAGTTCGTGGTCTGCATTGTGGCCAAGAACAGGACATGTTCTGTCATATTGTGGAACGGACATACAGATGCAAAAAGCACATGTATCATCTGTATGCTTTCCACATCCTTATGTCCGTTCCACAAAAATATAGTATATGTCCGCAAAATGTGAACCCATTAAAGTCAATGGGCTTGTGGAGCACAAAGCGGAAATGTTCGTGTGCATAAGGCCTAAGATTTCTGACTGATGTCCTCAATGCATATTCAACCAGGAATAAAGGGGTGCAAGCACCAACAATATGCACAGTGCTTTCCATCTTCAAGTGCTACACGGCAGCTACTGTAAATCTACTGTAAAGATGGTGAGAGCATATTACAGTAAAAGTTATTACATCACCAAATAAATTTGGCCTATTAACAGGGTCAGACTGGGGCTCCTTGGGTCCACCATAGAAAATGATTCTTGGTGCCCAACACCCATATCATCAATAAAGTCTAAAGAAATAGAGCCTAGTGCCAATTTATTGTCTCCAAGGGCAGCTTCAAATGTTTTTTTTTCCTCTGGACCTTTGGGGCCCACTATGGTATCAGAGCCTGGGAACACCTGGTACACTAGTGGTCCAGTCTGATGCTGCCTATTAAAAAGGGAAAAAGATAAACTACTCTTAAAGGGATTCTGTCACCTGGATTTTGCCTATAGAGCTGCGTACATGCGCTGCTAGATCGCCGCTAGCACGTCCGCAATATACATTCCCCATAGCACTGAGTGCTTTTGTTTAGGCAAAAAAAAATAATTTCATATATATGTAAATGAGGCAAGTAAGGAGCCCTAGGGGCTATTACCAATGTTTCTGGAGCCCAGCCACGCCCTATGTGAAGGAGCCCAGCACCGCCCGCATCCTCCGAATCTCCTCCTTGCTCCCGGACATCACAAAGTTAGAGCGCCGTAATCTCGCAGCTAGCGTATGCACAGTTCGTTCCCTGAGGCTGATGCCAGCACAGGGAAGGAACACTATGCCGGCACTGACATGCAGCATACTCGCACATGCGCCAGATTACGGCGCTCTAACTTTGTGTTACCTTACCTTACTTGCCTCATTTACATATATATAAAATCGGTTTTTTTGCCTAAATAAAAGCACTCATAGCTATGGGGAAATGTATATTGCGGACGTGCTAGTGGGGATCTAGCAGCACATGTCTGCAGCTCTATAGGCAAAATCCAGGTGACAGAATCCCTTTAATATCACATAGATATTTCAAATGTATAAATGATGGGAATACAAGTTTGGGCACATATGTTTGCCGGAAAGTGGAAGGAGGATTTGGGAAAAATTTGAAGCATATATACAATAAAAAAAAACATCAACAGGGTCTGGAAATGTTTGGTATCAGAAGCATGGAAGGAGTTACAGTGGAAAATAGTACATTGGCATCTCTGATTTACCTTTGCATACGTTTATTAGAGATTATAAAGGTGAATGTCCAAAATGCAATTTGCCTAAGTCTAAACTATTTCACCGTTGGAATGTCTGAAGAGAAGAGGAATCTTTTTGGACAAGGTGAAGGAAATAATTTTTTTTCATAAATCTCTTTTTATTGAAAGTATTGTCAACAGAATGCAATTGAAAATTTCAAAAACAAATTAGCCGCACGCAGGCGGCCTATGAACCATAGATTATAAAAACACTATTCTCTAATTGTTGCAATAAGCCCACAAATGCATCATCATGCCCACTTAAGTGTCCCAATAATTGTGAATGATTAGGGCTACAGATATGGAACCTAAATCCTACTTAGAGAAAAAAGTGCTCTCAATAGATTCAAAATAAAATAATATATTAATAACAATAAAATAATAATGACATAAAAATAATATTGCCGCTGGAGCCCCCCGGGGGGACGAGGTAGTTCAACCGACACACTTCGGTTTAGGAGTGTTGTGACTTGTTTAATAATAATTTTTTGGTACTATGTATAATAAATGCTGTTGTAGAGACAGTAACAGGTACATCTAGAAAAAACAACAAAATAACACAAGAGCTAATCACATTTTAGGGAAAATCATCCAGGGCCTCCATATCCGTAAAAACAGTTTGTGTCTGCGGTCAATCCAGGAGGTAAGTTCCTCAAATCTGATCAACCCTATTTAACCATTCCAATTGAGAAGGAGGGGAGGAACTTAACCAATGTAAAGGTATTAACAATTTGGCTGCAAGAATAAGGAAAGTGGACAATGCCGTTTTGTTAGGGCTGAACGAGGTGGTGTCTTGCCATAACAATATTAGGTTTGGCCTTAAAGTCGGAGGTTCAGGACAGACCTTCCTGATTGTTTCCTCCACCCCTGTCCAGAAGGGCTTAATCTTTTCACAGAACCTCCATATGTGTGATATTGTTCCTAAGTTAGATTGACATCTCCAGCAGACATCGGTATCCACCACTCCCCTCTCATATAAGTAGGCTGGTGTGCTGTACCATCTAGACAATGTCTTATATGAATTTTCTTGCAGATGAACATATCTGGAAAAGCCATGTGATCTGGAAAGGATCTGCTGGTCATCTGTGTCGGAAAAGGAGGTACGTAGTTCCACCTCCCAGTCTTTTAAGAATGTTGGTATTTCTGTTGTCGCGTCATTTAGTATTAATTTGTAAATTTTGGACATTGCCATCGTCAAGGGTCGAGCAGAGAATAGTGCTTTCTCAAATTCTGTGATTTGTCTACTCAGTCTAGGATGTGAGTTTTTCCAAAGAAATTTGGAGAATAACCGTCTGACTTTTTGAAAAAAGGAAGCTGGAAGATGTATAGGGACGACTTGCATCAGGTATAGGAATTTAGGTAGTATATAAGTAGTGAGATAGAATACCCATTCTCACATGGATAGGGAGAAAACACTATCTCTAAATAATTGTACGTGTACTTGGTTAAGCAAGGGATGTTAATTCAGGTCAAAAACCTTAGAAAGATCATTAGGTACCTTCATTCCCAGATATGTTATAGAGGTAGTTTGCCAGGCAAAGGGAGTGGAAGCTTTTAGGTTCTCCATTTCCTCTGTTCCTAGAGTAATATTAAGAACTTTTTTCCCAGATTTATCTTAAAGAGAACCTTTCACCTGGAAAACCATTGTGAACTAAGTATTATTATATATACAGCGGCCCCCAGGGATCTCACTGCACTTACTGTTATCCCTGGGCGGCGCTCCGTTCTCCCGTTATGTCCTCCGGTATATTCGGGGACTTGGTTATAGTAGGAGGAGTCTGCCCTTGTTCTGCTGGGCATCTCCTCCTCCTAGGCTGTAGCTGGCCAATCGCAGCGCAGAGCTCACAGCCTGAGAGAAAAAAACCTCCCAGGCTGTGAGCTCTGCGCTGCGATTGGCTAGCGCTACAGCCTAGGAGGAGGAGACGCCCAGCAGAACAAGGGCAGACTCCGCCTACTATAACCAAGTCCCCTAAGTCTCCGCCTACTATAACCAAGTGAAGTGAGCGAAGATACCGGAGGACATCGCGGCCGAACGGAGCGGCGCCCAGGGATAATAGTAAGTGCAGTGAGATCCCTGGGCGCCGTTGTATATGTCATGATACTTAATTCACAATGTTTTTCCAGGTGAAAGGTCCTTTTTAAAATTGGATAACCATGCAAAATCTTGAAATAGGGATAAAACATGTGGGAATGCATGTGCTGGGTTAGTAAGGATTATTAAAAGGTCATCCGCATACGCGGCTGCAGTATGGATACCCGAGGGGGCTCTTAATCCACAAATATGCGGGTGTTGTCTTATTGCTTGGATCAATGTTTCCATACACATAAGAAATATGCTGGGCAAAAGGGGACATCCCTGTTACATGCCGTTGGCAATGTTAGAAGTTGGTGACAGTGAGTTATTAAACTTGACCCTTGCCGATGGGAATGTATGCCGATGGGAATGTATATAGCGAAAAAATAGCATTGAGAAGGCAAGGGGAAACCAAACTTAAGCAGGGTCTCCTTCATAAAAATACAGTCTATTCTATCAAAGGCCATCTCAGCGTCCGTGCCGAGAAGAGCGATAGGTATTTTGTTGGATTTTGCAAAATGTATGACGTTTAAAACTCTATTAGCGTTGTCTTTGCCTTCTCTGGAAGGGACAAAGCCTGCCTTATGTATCAAAGAAGGAAGAAATACCTGTATGCGTCTAGTCAGTATTTTTGCCCACAGCTTGACATCACAGTTCAAAAGAGAAATTGGGCGGTAGCTACCAAATAGCTCCAAATCCTTGCCCACCTTTGGCAAGATGGCAATCTGTGCCTCCAATGCCTGTCTAGGGAGCTCCCCATCCTTCAGTAACACCTGACAAAGGGAATGAAAATGAGGTAACAGAATATTTTGGGATTTCTTGTAAAAGCTTATGGGAAGACCGTCAGGACCTGGACTTTTCCCTACAGGTGTCGATGATAAAGCTTGTTGGATTTCCAGCATAGAAATTGGTGCTAATAGTTGGGAGGCTTCCCCAAGGGAAAGAGAAGAAAGATGTAGAGAATCCAGACATTTTTGGATATCCCCTGCTCGCTCCTCTTTCTCCCCCAAACTCTCCGCTTTGTTTAAGTTGTATAATTGCTCTTAGAAATTGGCAAATTGAGAAGCTATTTCTTTAGTTTGATGCAACAAAGAGTTTGTGGAAGAGCGTATAGAGACAGAGGGGTCCTTAAGCAGGGTATTCATCATCTCCATGAGTATATATGCGCTGTTTTGAGTACATTAGGTTTTTCACAAATTTTACCGCCAGTAAATTCTTTAGCTGGCTTCTTATATGAGATAGCTTTGTGAGTTGTGAGACTGCTAGGGAACGTTTATATACTTTATCTAAGGCTGAGATCCAGCCTAGCAGAGAGTCAACCTCTTTTGATCTTTTCTTTTTTACAGCTGCTCCTAAAGCTATGAACTATCCTCTGATGTAGGCCTTATGGGCCTCCCATATCATGGGAAATCAGACATCAGAAGTGATATTAGTGAGAAAAAAGGTGGAAAGTTTCTCACCTAATGCTGAAATTGTGGTATCATCTTGTAAAAGGGTTTCGTTGAGTCTCCAGGACTAAGCTTTCCAGCCAGGAGATGGAAGCTGTAGAGTGACATGAATGGGAGCATGATCTAAGACTGAGATTAACTCTATACCAGCCGACCTCACCCCAGCTAATTGTGCCTGAGAAATAAAAAGATAATCAATACGCTGGTATGAGTGGTGCACCAGTGAAAAAAAAAGAGTAATCTTTAGCATCTGGAGGAAGCGTTCTCCATGTGTCTACTAAGTAGAGACTCTCTAAAGAAGCCTTCAGAGTACGTAAACCTGTGAATAAAACAGCAGAACGCAAGGATGATTAATCTAATAATGGATTAAGAGTGACATTGAAGTCTCCTCCCAACAAAATCATACCTTCCGCAAACAAATGCAGTTGTTGGATAATCTTAGTTTCATTTCACCTGGCCCCGATTTGGGGCATACACATTTGCTAAGGTAGTGGGAATGTCGTCCAACTTCCCTTTTACAAATATAAATCTGCCTTCTGGATCAGATTTGGATCAGGGACAAGTGAAGGCCAAACCTTTTTTTAAAGTGATACTAACACCCCTAGATGCCTGAGAACAATTACAGCTGTGAAACCATTGGTCGAAAGATGAGTATTGGAGTTTGGGAATTTTTAGATTTTTAAAGTGTGTTTCCCGTAAGAAGAATATAGAGGGCCAGCTCTTGCGTATGAAAGTTAAAACCTGAGATCTCTTTTGAGGTACATTGAACCCCTTCACATTGAAGGAATAGATTGTGTCTTGTCATGTCACAAATTGGAGAAGGGTAGGTCCCCCATAGATAGTGTGTCCACTCGTCTCACCCGCAGGCCCCAGCAAGCAAACAAAATAAAACTTAACATAATTGAAAGATTGCATAAATAGGTACAAAGGAGGTAATATTTTGACAAGCTTAAGTCGGGCTGACTCCGAGGCCCACACGAGAACACCCAGAGTAGCCACCAACTCAACCGGATTTGGCTCGTCTAATGCGAAAGGACAGTCGGGGTGGAGTTGGTGCAAATGTGACACCATTACTTAAGCCTGCCCCACATAGGCAGCCAGACCTGGCTAGCATAATAGCCAGAGGAGGGCATCAGCATTGAGATGACCAAGAAATTGTACACTGTGGAGTCTTATAGTAGAGTAACAACAAGGATGGAGAGGGGAAAAGGGGGGGGGGGGTGCATGAACCTCAACATAGATTTTGGACCCACCAAGTGGCTACAGAAACATATGGCCTGAAACCCTTTCTTAACTTCTGAACCAGAAAGTATATCCTACTTATAACTGATTTAACTAACTTCCACCTTACTAAATGGGCCCAGTGACCATTCATCCCAATAGGCATTCTTCCCCTCTTAAAATGAGACAGGTCCCGAAAAAAAAAAAAAGAGATGCTTGCAAAAGTCTCATACGGTCAAGACGCAGAGTTCTTCAAGAAGGATCTCTTTGTCCGCTGCGGTTGTTTTTTCTTGCCCTCTGTGGACCATTGATCTGGCGGTGCAGGATGAATCGGTAGATCATCCTCCATTGGTACAGACATCCAAGAAGAAACTTGTACTGGTCGGATTTCCAGTTTAGACCAAACAGCCTGTAGGTCTTCTGGTGTACGGATGACCGATTGCTTGTTGTTTTTCAGGATCACAATTCAAAAGGGGTAAAGCCACCTATATATTAAGCCATGAGCTCTCAGGTATTCCAGTAAGGGCTTCATGGTTCTTCTTTTGGCTAAGGTGTTAGGAGAGAGGTCCTGATATAAATGCACTGTAGCAGACTCTAGCACGATGTCCCCTTTCTCTCATGCTTGACGTAGGATTGCAGAAGTGTCTGCAAAGTTCAGTAATTTACATATTACATCCCTCGGAGGTTCAGCCGGACCCGGTTTCGGACGTAGCGCTCTGTGGATATGCTCAATCGTTATGTTCGAGGCTCACGCCTGTCCCAATATTATAGAGAAAATGGTGACAGCTACCTGATGAAGATCCTCCACAGCATGCTTTTCCGATATGCCTTTAAAACGTAGGTTATTCCTGCGATTGCGATTTTCTAAGTCCTCTAACTGGTTAAAGGCAGCATTAAGCTGGCGCTGCTGTTCCATGAAGTTGGATCTCACCGAATAGCCGAAGGTAAGTATCGCAGTTTGCTGGTCTTATAGTGTATCCACGCGGCCTCCTAAATAACGGAGGTCCACCGTGATATCCTTTAGTTCTTTCATAATTGGCAAGCAAAATGGTTTGCTTTAAAAAAGCACGAGTGATGGGCTCAGAATCTCTCAGCCCTCCTGCTGCGCTGTCTGTGTCTGATTCCTCTGCTGCATCCGAGTCTAGTGTATCAGCAGCCGGCGCCATCTTGGTCACCACAGCTCCAGGAGCAAGATCCTTCTTTTTTAGAAACTTCTCCATCTCCGCCTGCTGTTTCAGGGGTCTGGGGGTACCGGGAGTCTCCTTACTTCTATCCCTACACCAATTTTCCCCATGGTAAGACTGCTAAAGGCTGATTAAAAGCCAAGTAAGGCTCCAGTGGGAGAGGAGCTCCGGACTACGCTTCTTTCTCCATGTGCGGACAGGCTCCGCCCCCAAATAAATTCATTTTTAAAATTCTAGGACAATCAGTGGCAGAGGATCCTTGGTTATTAATTTCCCAGTGTGAAGATTAGGAAAGGAAAATATGAAAGGTCAATAGGATACAATATGTTTGTGTTGTTGTCCGGCCAAGAAGACAATGATGAATGTATGGACTTCCCCTGAGATGACTAAAATCAGTATGCTAACGAGAATCCTAAAAAACAGCAATTAATAGTGTTCTGATTTCCCAAACGATTTAACAAAAATGTGACGTGTGTGTAATCATGGATCTGAATGAGGGGGAGGAAGGGAGGTGGGCGGAATGGAGTAAGAGAGATGGCTAAAAAATGTATAACGGGGAGCTAAAGATATCCTGTGTAATACTTTTAGGTACAATGATATTTTTTGTGAATTAAGAAAAAAACATAAAGTACAATTAACATTCGTAGAATTAAACCCAAGCATGGGATCACAACTCACCATTTTGTTGTGTAGCGTATACGTTACGGTTATGATTATTATGACCAAGTTTTCCATTTGGCTCTAACATACACTGAGCGCTGCATAAAGATATCATGGTCACCGCCACCAGAATACGCAGCAGGTATGCCTGCGGATAGCAAGAAGTTAACATCACTGATAATCAAGGGTATTGACTTCCTAATAGATTTTTACTTCCAGCAATGGCTTTTATTTTGTATATATTTTATTAAGTCGTACACTTTGCTTGGTTTTCAATGTTATTTTTTATATAACTGAACAACCTTATGAAATATAAAGTTTCCCTACTCATTTTATTAATAAGAATTGCTCCATTCAGAAGCTGAAGTGTTGTCAATATGCAGCAGGCAGTAATATAGTGAGGGCATGATCTCAACTGCGTTAGAGGCTCCGTCGCAGAGTCTGCCAAAAAGAGAGGACAAAGAGTTTTTTTTCTCTAAAAAGCAGACACCCCAACAGGAACCAAACAAACTCAATTATATTCAATGGGCCCTGTTAGTTTCAGTTAAGGGTCAAATTCGACATGTCTATTGGAACAGAAGAATGGAAATAACTAGCGGTGATGTGAACGTGGCCTGAAATTCAGCATGTTTTACAACATATCTGTAAAGAATAAATCAAGGCAACTGGACGTACTGTAGATTTCTTGAAAACGTTTCACACATTCTTCCAACGAGCTCTCTCAATTCTGAGTAATTGTACAAAAATTCTGGGAATAAAATATGTAACTGAATCCACATCTGGTAATTATACCCAGCATTGGGTCAAAGGTGTTGATATAGACCCTCTTCCACATGAAAACATAAATCATGTATGGTGGAATATAAAGTTAAAGGCGTTGTCCAAGATATTGTTATCAGTGGAAATTGCCAGGAGCTTGATAAAATAATAACTACTTAAACTCACTTTTCCAGCCCCCTCTTATCCAGCACCAGCTGATCCCTGGACCGCAGTCATTGAGGTATTGTTGATGTTCTGTATAGTGGTATACTGTATAGTAGTGTGCAGCATGAGAAGGTTGGGGCACCTATAAAAATATCTTGGACAGCTCCTTTAACCTCTTACGGACACAGGGCGATGATCGGAACAAGGTGCCTGCTCAAATCATTGAGCAGGCACCTTGGTACAATGCCCAGGGGGGTCCCCCCCTGTGTCAGCGATCGCAGCAAACCGCAGGTCAATTCAGACCTGCGGTTTGCTGCGTTTCTGGGTTATTCAGGTCTCTGGTGACCCAATAACCCGGAATAGGACGGTGATCGGTGGTGTGATAATACACCACCAATCACAGTCCTGTAATTCTGAGAGGTGGCGGTCACGCCACCTCTCAGGATCGCTTCTGATTGGCTGGGCAGGTGGGCGGGCGGAGCGGCAAATTTGAATTGCCGGAGCTCCTCTCCCCGCTCATACATGTCTGTGGAGCGGGGAGAGAGAGGAGCCTCTGGCTGCAGAGTCTGTAGAGTAAGTTTTTTGTGCCATCAGGCACAAATCAGCATATTGGGGACAGTGAGGGAGAGGTAGAAAGAGTTAGGGGGAAAAAAACTTGTTATAAGGGAAAATAATAATGATCGGGTCCCTATCCTGATCGTCTCCTAGCAACCGTGTGTGAAAATCGCACCGCATCCGCACTTGCTTGCAGATGCTTGTGATTTTCACACAGTCCCATTCACTCCTATAGGGCCTGCGTTGCGTGAAAAACGCACAAAATAGAGCTTGCTGCGATTTTCACGCAACGCACAAATGATGCGTGAAAATCACCGCTCATGTGCACAGCCCCATAGAAATGAATGGGTCCAGATTCGGTGCGGGTGCAATGTGTTCACCTCAAGCATTGCACCCGCGCGGAAAACTCGCCCGTGTGAAAGGGGCCTTAGACTATTAAGATACTAAAATGTATTTTTTTTTTTTAAAGGATAATATAGTGTAAAACCTAAATACATTTTGAAAAAGTAGACATATTAGGTATCGCCGCATCCGTAAGAATCTGCTCTCTAAAAATACCCCATGACCCAACCCTTCAGATGAATACAGTCAAAAAATAAAATAAAAACAAAAACAGCTATTTTTTGGCAAATTTTCCATTTTAATCCATTTTTTCCAGTAACAAAGCAAGGGTTAACAGCCAAACAAGACTTAATATTTATTACCCTAAATCTTCAGTTTACAGAAACACCTCATATGTGGTCATAAACTGCTGTATGACCAAACGACAGGGCGCAGAAGTAAAGGAACACCATATGGTTTCTGGAAGGCAGATTTTGATGGACTTTTTTTTGGCACCATGTCCCATTTGAAGAACCACTGATGTACCCCTAGAGTAGAAACTCCATGAAAGTGACCCCATCTAAGAAACTACACCCCTCAAGGTATTCAAAACTGATTTTACAAATGTTATTAACCATTTAGGTTTTCCTCAACAGTTTATGGCAAATAGAGATGAAATTTCAGAATTTCTATTTTTGGTAACCTTGCCTCACAAAAATGTAAAATAGAGCAACCAAAAATCATATGTACCCTAAAAATAGTCCCAACAAAACTGCCACCTTATCCCGTAGTTTCCAAAATGGGGTATTTTTATGGAGTTTCTACTCTAGGGGTGCATCAGGGGGGCTTCAAATGGGACATGGTGTAAATAAACCAGTCCAGCAAAATCTGCCTTCCAAAAACCACACAGCGCTCCTTTCCCTCTACGCCCTGCCGTGTGCCCGTACAGTAGTTTACGGACATATATGGGGTGTTTCTGCAAACTATAGAATCAGGGCAATAAATATTGAGTTTTGTTTGGCTGTTAACCCTTGCTTTGTTACTGGAAAAAATTGATTAAAATGGAACATTTAGCAAAAAATTTTAATTCTTAAATTTCATCTCCATTTGCCAATAACTCTTGTGGAACACCTAAAGGGTTAACAAAGTTTGTAAAATCAGTTTTGAATACCTTGAGGGGTGTAGCTTCATAGATGGGGTTACTTTTATGGAGTTTCTACTCTAGGGGTGCATCAGGGGGGCTTCAAATGGAACATGGTGTAAATAAACCAGTCCAGCAAAATCTGCCTTCCTAAAACCACATGGCGCTCCTTTCCCTCTACACCCTACCGTGTACCCGTCCAGTAGTTTACGACCACATATGGGGTGTTTCTAAAAACTACAGAATCAGGGCAATAAATATTGAGTTTTCTTTGGCTGTTAACCCTTGCTTTGTTACTGGAAAAAATGGATTAAAATTGAAAATTTGCCCCCAAAAATCGAAATTCTAAAATTTTATCTCCATTTGCCATTAACTCTTGTGGAACACCTAAAGGGTTAACGACGTTTGTAAAATCAGTTTTTGGGTGGTTTCTATTATGTAAGTCTCACAAAGTGACTTCAGACCTGAACTGGTCCTTAATAAGTGGGTTTTTGAAAATTTCAGAAAAATTTCAAGATTTGCTTCTAAGCCTTGTAACATCCCCCAAAAATAAAATGGCATTCCCAAAATGATCCACACATGAAGTAGACATATAAGGAATGTAAAGTAATAACTATTTTTGGAGGTATTAATATGTATTATAGAAGTAGAGAGATTGAAACTTGGAAATTTGCTAATTTTTAAAAAAAATTGGTAAATATGGTATCTTTTTATAAATAAAAAATAATTTTTTTGACTCCATTTTACCAGTGTCATGAAGTACAAAATGTGACAAAAAAACTATCCCGGAATGGCCTGGATAAGTAAAAGCGTTTTAAAGTTATTCACACATAAAGTGACACTAGTCAGATTTGTAAAAAATGGCCTGGTCCTTAAGGTGAAAATAAGCCCCGTCAATAAGGGGTTAAAGCCCTTGTATATGTTATTGTACTGGGCCCCACAATAATGTAAAATATTTGAAATTATCTAGAGTCTCCCAGAGCCATGTCCCAATCTGTAAATGTTGCAGAAATTTAGTCACAAACAGGGAAGGACAGAGACAAAGTTTTGGTACTTTTCATTTAGACAATGCTAGCGTTCTAATGCAATATACAGTCTTATCTTACTTGATAAATGTGGGGAAACTCATACATTTTTCATAATAAAGCATGAGATCAGACTTACCATAACTGCTGCCTGTATTACTGCTAAGCTGAATGCCCAGATATTCCTGCCATCTCATTCATTTATATACTGGCTGGTGGCCATGTGACTCCATTCAACAGAGCTCTGCAAACACAGTTCTAAAACTGTCCAGAACTTTTTTTTGGCGCATTGCATTTTAAAAGACGAAGGAATATGTACTGACAGTTTTACAAGATGACACAGTAAATTGGTGTGTGATACCTCCATCCCTCCATAACTGGCATTCAGTGTTCTTGCGAACATCTCAAGATGGCAATGTAAATTGTTTATATAGTAGGACTGTACCAGGGGCATTATATTTACAGACCAGGTGCTTTAGAAACCCACTACTTATTAGCTCCTCAGAAAACCCAAGCTATTTTATGACAGTCTGTAGTCCTGACTTCTTTGACAGCAGCTTGTATACTGCTAACAGTTTTCTGTGACAAGTGTGGTTTATTTGATGTTTCCATGTACACATGATATAAATTATTCTTAGGGTAAGGTCACTCGTTCTAGTTTCTTAATGCAGTTTTGGAAGCTGAAATCAGAAGTGGATCATAAAAGGAGAGAACGTATAAAGACAGATACGGCTTCTTTGGCTTCCAAAACGACATAAAAAACCTGAAAGTGTGGCCGTACCCTAAGCTAATGAACACTGAGGGTTTCCAGAAATGTTCTATACCTCATTAGCAGTATTCCTGTACTTGTCCCTCAATGTTGTGCTTTTGTGGAATATGGAGGTGAGGCACAGCGGCTAATCCATACCGATTGATGTGTCTGGTGCTTCAGCTTGGATAATGTTACTTACTATATAACAGCTCTTGAACAAGTATAAAAATCAAAACTTCTTGTTGATAATTAACCCCTCTAACCTCTAGACATCATGGGTCCCCAATGCTATTGGCTTTGGTTTGGGATTTATTGGATGCTGTACCTCTTTGTCATCTGTAAGTCATGCCTTCCTGCACTTTCGTATATCTACATATGAGCTGGGTACGACCATTAAGGTCCTATTGACTTATAATGGGTCCATGATTTTCTATTGGCATTCCAGTATAAATAGACAAAGGTATGCTAAACAGATACTCTTTGTTGAACATTTAGATAATTATAGTCTATGGTGATGCATATACCATACCGTTAGATATGCTCTATTGCCTGATTTAACTATAATTTAGCAAAAATAGGTGGAAGAACTATTTGATACATTGTATGGGCCTCTGAAGTTCTCAGAGTTGCAGCCAGCACTTACTTCCCCCAGATATTCCTTGAGGAGCATGTATAGGTTGATTGGTATGAAATTTTGTGACTAGATGGAAGTCTTAAAAGGGAATTTGGAACTAAAGATTCCTTATACAGTGGTCGAATCCCATAGATCGGTTGGGATTCGACCACTGAGACCCCCATTGATCAGGAGAACAAAGGACCTCTGTCCCCCTGTTTGTATGGCATGCTTGTCAACTGCTCCATTAATCTCTATGGGACTACCAGAAATAGCCAAGCACAGCACATGGGTCCCAAGTTCTTGCAATTGGTGATGTCTGGACAGGGAATAAATGTTAGATTGGTAGGGATCCAACCACTCAGATCCCCACCGTTTGTGAGAATAGAGTCCCTATTACACGGGCAGATGGAACATGTAATAGGGCCTTAGGGCACCTATGTCCCTCATTTGAAATAAATACAGGTTGGACGTATGCATTATGGCTCTATGGGACTGCTGGAGACTGCTGAGTGCTTTAATTAACTAATAGAGATGATTGGAACAGTAGAGCGCATGCTCGACCAGTGTCAAAAGAGGCACACAGGTCACCAGTACTTTTAATCAGTGGGATTTGAGTAGAAGGACCTCCACCAATCCAGTTAGCCTTTATCCACTGGTTAAGAGAAAACTTGTTTGACGTGGAGTACCTCTTTAAAGGAAAAGAGTAACTTTAGGAACATGAAGATAATTGTAGACAAATAATCCAGGCTTGGATTTGGGTGTGGAGTTCAGACAAATGTCTGTCACCAACGCACTTTGCTGTTAAACGGAATTAATCATATTTGCCATAGCATTATTTTACATTTTTTGGCGTAAATAGTCATGTCATCGCTGACATTTAAATTGCAGTAGTCGTAAAAAACAACTGTGACGAAATCTAGTAAATCTTTTGGATTATATAGTACGCAGTGGCGTAGTGTGGGTTGCCAGCACCAGGGCAAAACAAAAATTGCGCCCTTCCCCCTAAGCCTATGAGCAAGCCCCTTTTAGCAGATAATGTAGTAGATCACTTGCAGTCCTATGTAACTCCACAGATAACACAGTTTTAACTCTGAGTACAGATAATGTGGTAGATGGGCGTGAGGACCCAGAATTCAGAACACACACAGTGTGACCTGAAGTCTGGGGCCGGTCTGCCGCAGTGTGGGCCAAATTCTTAATCTACTTCCCCCAACCCTACCATGAAACAGATATTTGGATGGACATTACATACATCGCTATTAAATATACAGTAGAATACAGCACCATACTTAGAATACAGTAGAATACAGCACATCTAGTGATGTCTCCAGGGATGTAGACTCTTCCCTCAACGTCTTCATTTGGAGATTAGACCGCCAATAGACACCTTCTCGTCTCTGCAGTTTCACAGATTTTTTTGTTTTATTCCTTTCATCCTCTCCATCCTGGTGTCGCAACACTGTCATCCTGCTGCCCCCCAATACTGTGCTAGAGACATAGAGATGGTCCCCCATTCCCCATAATATTATTCCCCCTGTATATTATAATGCCCCCCTCTGTATTATTATAATGCCCCCCGCTGTATTATTATTATGGCCCCCTCTGTATTATTATTATGGCCCCTCTGTATTATTATTAATAATATTAATTGCCCCCTCTGTAGTATTATTATTATGGACCCCTCTGTATTATTATTAGTAATATTAATGGCCCCCTCTTTATTATTATTATTATTATTATTATTA
Organism: Bufo gargarizans; assembly: GCF_014858855.1. Classification (NCBI taxonomy): domain Eukaryota; kingdom Metazoa; phylum Chordata; class Amphibia; order Anura; family Bufonidae; genus Bufo; species Bufo gargarizans. Next base: position 146,328,419 of record NC_058085.1, on the reverse strand, counting down.
TTATAATAATGGACCTCATTATTATTATTATTATTATAATGGCCCCCTCTGTATTGTTATTATACTAGCCCCTCTGTATTGTTAGTATATATAATGGCTCCCTCTGTATTGTTAGTATATATAATAGCCCCCTCTTTATTATTAATATAATGGCCCCTCTGTATTATTAGTATAAATAATGCCCCCCCTCTTTATTAATATAATGGCCCCCTCATTAGTATAATGTCCTCGGTCCTCCTCTCTCTGCTCCTCCCCCACCCCCATAGTGCCCTTCTTGATCACCACACAGCTAACCCATAGATGACCTTAAAGGGAACCTGTCATCAACCTTATGCTGCCCATACTAACGGCAGCCTAAAGAAGAGACAGGTGAGTTGATTTCTGCGGTCTGTCATTTATAAGTTAAAAGTAAGTGGTTGCCGAGAACCAACATCACAATCATTGCAGACTAGGCCTGGAAAAGAGTCCTGGCCACCTGAGAAGAGTCCTAGTTATTCATAGATTCCTGCTCTCCTTACCCACCTGCTGATGATTCACAGTCTTCTACCTAGGTTTCTCCTTTTCTATCTAGGAAAGAACTGCCAATCATCAGTAGATGGGCGGGAGACCAGGAGATTATGAATAACTATGACTCTTTTTACGTCCATAGTCTTCAAGGGTTAATTGCTGGTGAGGCTGGTGAGATGACCCCCGCAAACTAGAGGGCCTGGATGACCACTCTTTCCCACTGGAAGGGGGTTATTTTTTTGGGAGGGTAATAACAAGCCGTCATCTACCACTGTGGAGTCGGCATCTAATAACCAGCCGGTATCCACTATTGTCGAGCCGGCACCTATAGTCTTCTCCCCCTTTTTTTGGTCCTATATGGATTCTTTTCTCTACTAATCTTGAGTTATAATCATGTTAATTTTGGGGGGTCTGAGCGCTAAGTCTCCCAACGATCACTAAAATGAGGAGAAAGAAGCTCACACAGAATGCTGTCTACCTTCACTGCTGGATATGAACTCCAGATGGGTTCATGGACTTTCTAGTGAGGCCATCTACAGCAGCGAGCAGGGGCTCTGATTGAGCACTTCTTTCTCCTCATTTTATCAAAAGCTTTTTATTATATAGTTTCAGCTGTTGCAGAACTACAACTCCCAGCATACAAAGACTACAGCAGGGCATGGTGGGAGTTGTAGTTTTGCAACAGCTGGAGAGCCGCAGTTTGCCTATAACTGAATATGCAGGTTCTTGGCATATTGTTGCCAAAAATCTCTTGTTTAACTTAATGCTTCAACAGTCTTGATCTTTAGCAAAATCTTTGGAAATCCTACTGATGAAAACTACTGTTCCAGGTTGAGCTCTGAAAAATAAACACTAAATCTGCTCTGTTAATACAGGCTTTGTTACATAGGTCATAATAAACCCTTTTAATCTATAAATTACTCTTTTGTTTATCTATGGTTGATATGCCTACTCCCATGTGTTTCCTTTCATACCGTGCTTAGCACTACATAGACATTTAAACTTCTATTTCCTTTTAATAAACCCCATTGTCAGTGTTCCCTCTAAGCCTATGCAGTTGCTGTACATTGTGGAAGCTGGGCAATCTGCTAATAAGGGTGCATTCTCATGTAGCAACCACGGGGTAACTGTTCAATACTGTGTGACCATCATTTAAAGGGGTATTCTCATCTCTGACTTTTCTGTAAATATGCCATAAAAGTCTGACAGGCGCTGTTGTAGAAATATTAATAGTTGTAATCTGCTCTCGTCAAAGTTTGTGTAAGGAAAAAGGTAAATCTCTCTTCTCTCAGCCGCAGTCAGAGACAGACCCAGGTGTTACCCTTTTGATTGAATTCTGAGCAACTCCTCCTCCTCCCTGTCCAGTCTGTCTCTTTTAGGGCTCTTTCACACTTACGGCAGGACGGATCCGGCAGGCTGGTCTACCTGTCTGATCCGTCCTTCCGCTGTTTCGCCGAGCCGCCGCTCCATCCCCATTGACTATAATGGGGACCGGGGCTGAGCTCCGGCGCAGCACGGCGGTGCACGGCGAAAGCCACTGAATGAAAAAGTCGAACATGCAGGACTTTTTAGTCCGGCGGCTTTCGCCGTGCAGCGCCGGAGCTCAGCCCCCGTCCCCATTATAGTCAATGGGGATGGAGCGGCGGTCCGGCGGCTCGGCGAAACAGCGGAAGGACAGATCCGACAGGGAGACCAGCCTGCCGGATCCGTTCTGCCGCAAGTGTGAAAGAGCCCTTATTTACTCACAAAAGGTGTAAAAGGGGCTGCCCCAAGACAAGGATACAGGAAGTGATGACATAGGAAGACAAGACACCATCATTTAGAATAACCTAGCCAGCTCACAAACACATGTATCCTATAACCACCTGAGCGAACCTTATCTAGCCTTGCTCAGTGATCAATGCCAGATAAAGTTACTATGCTCCTCATGCCTGTTTATTTACAGGACAGCGTCATTATCTCCAGCGACTGATCAGGCGCACTAGAGACAACAAACGCACGTTCCTTTCATATATTGTTCTCTTAACAAATGCATCCACGCCAAGCCAATAAATCTGCGTCTTGTGCGGGGGCCCTAGCCGGCGTCCATACATCAGCCAACAAAACACTGCTCTGCTGAACACATCAGTCTCCCCCGGCCCACAGCCCAGGGCATAGCACATGGACCATTCGCCGACGGAGACCTCTGTGCCCAGCAGCTGTGACAGGACATACACGGGAAGATATCCACTCCAATGGTTTACCCTGACACTGAGAGACATGATGACAATCTATAAAAACACACACACATCCTGAAATAAAATGTCTGCATAATAAAATTTCCACAACAGCGCGGACACTATCTTGAAAAACTGACTTAATTTGCTTACTGCAGTGTATGGAGGGGTAGCTCCACATATGTGGCTCTCTCCATTCCTGTGGATATGCTATAAAAGTCTGCAATTCTATGTAACACCACAAAGAACATAGTGATAACTCTAAATACAGATAATGTAGTAATATCACCTGCAGACCTATGTAACACCACCGATGATAGTGATAACTCTCTGAATACAAAGTGTAGTAGATGTCATCTGCAGTATATGTAACACCACAGATAGCACAGTGATAACTGTGAGCATATATAATGTATTAGTGTCACCTGCAGTCCTATGTAACACGATAGGTAACGCAGTGATAACTTTTTAAGTACAGATCATGTAGTAGATATTACCTGCAGTCCTGTGTAACACCAGAGATAACACAGTGATAACTCTCTGAGTTCAGATAATGTAGTAGATGGTAACAACATTCCTATGTAACACCATAGATAACACAGTGATAACTCTGAATACAGATAATATAGTAATATCACCTGCAGACCTATGTAACAACACTGATTGTAGTGATAACTCTCTGAATACAAATATAGCAGTATATGTAACACCACAGATAGCACATATAGCACATAGGTAACACAGTGATAACTTTCTGAGTGCAGATCATGTAGTAGTGTCACCTGCAGTCCTATGTATCATCACAGATAAAACTGTGATAACTTTGAATATAGCTAATGTAGTAGATGTTACCTGCAGTCCTATGTAAAACCACAGTAATGCCTGTGTCATGATTCTTGGGAGGACAGCTGTGACTGACAGCTGTCTGACCACAGCAATGATAAACTATGATATCCAAAGTCCTAACAGAGGCACCAAGGACTGATACCTTTAGATGCCTATTAGGCCATACCGTGGGAATGATTAATGCTTCCAAATTCATAGCTCATAAGTAACAGTTTCCTAGTAAGGCAAAAAAAAAAAAAAAAAAAAAATGTAAACTGCATGTACTGAATAGTAATAAGTAATAGTAAATCCACAAAATATTTAAAAAAATCCAGCAATATCTTCCTTAAAGTGTACGTACACCTTCAGATAACGTTTCAGAGTAATCTGCTATGTGTATATATATATATATGGTGATTGCACAATTCCAGACCATTATATGACTTGTATTCAGCATCTCTTTGCAGTTTTCCCATCTGTATACTATATCTCTTATTCTCAGATAGCTGAAGACTAGCTGGTATCATGTCTGCCCATTGACTGCACATCGAGACAGCAGATTCTGCAGTCACTCACTCAAGAGCAGCATATAGGACATAATAGAGAAATACTGAGCAGTGCAGAAGTAAATAAAGAACTTGGAGTGAGATGTAACACTTAATATTAGATGCTGAATCATGCCTGTGTATCTGTGTCTCACTCTTCTGCTCACTGCTCCTCCCCCTCTCCTCTCCATGTAATCTGATCCTTCAATGAGCTGGCAGCCCTTCTTGTTCTTTCAGGACAGAAGTAGGAGAAAATCCGGAGAGAATGTCCGTTTAGGAAGCGAGGTTTCTTATATTCACCTGTACTATTGATTGCTGCGAAAAAAAGTTAGTGAACATTTAGTTTCTTAATTTCCCTATATCCTCTTTTGTCTCATATTGCAATTAAAATTATGAAATAAATATTATTTATTTGTCGCAGTAAGTCAGCCATGTTCAGGCAACTGGCTGGAGCAGGAGCCTCCTGCTCTTTCCTGTCTACAGTGGTATATAAAGATTGTTAAACCTGTTTACCAGTTGAAATAGAAGTATTAAATGAGTTGTCCAGGTTTTTTATGGATTTGGAAAAATGTATAAAAATAAGAACCTTTACAACCCATCTAACCTAACAGGCACATTAAAATTGCAAAAACACTCCCAAAAATGTCACTAGCAAGCATAACTTTTTAATTTAGTTTTTATTTTGCTGGATTAGTTGTATTTTTTTTTAGGCACCATATTGGGGTATATGTCATGTTGCAAATAACTTTTATTATTTTGGGGGAAAGATAAAAAAAATGCAATTTTAACACTATTTTGTGGAATTTATTTATGGCGTTCACTGTGTGGTAAAGATAACATAATTATATTATGTTGTGACTACAATGATTGATAATGCCTAATTTTTATATATTTTACTTTTTTTCCTTTCCTCCTGCAGCTGTCAGCTCTGAAACTGCTCCAATAGACTGAAGGAGGGGGTGGCTGTTTAGCAGCTCATATCACTGATTTGGTAGCATCTAGAGATACTTTGTATTGTTGGAAAGCTGACATTCCAATCTTTCAAACAATACCAGAATGACAGCATTATATTCTGTACTTAGGAAGATATCACTGTTAGAGAAATCGGGATGCAGTGAATGCAGCTGAAAGTGAAAGTAAAAGCAGGTTTTACCCCCAATTAATCACAACTTGATTTCTAACAGTGATATCTCCTGCTTATCTTGGGCTAATGCTGTGGTCTTTGTCTTCTATGAAAGCCTGGAATGCTAGCTTTCAAACAAGACCAGGCCCAAGCAGCTACCAACCAGGAGATATCAGCAGCTAAAGCAGCCCCCCACCTTCCCCTTCTGCCCGAGCCCATTTCGGACAGAACAGTTAAGTACTTTTTCCACAGCCTGAGCTGAGCTCTGGCAAAACAGGTGGTTAAGCAGGAAATCAACCTGTGTTAGGTTTTCTACAACACTATTTCAGGAACATGCAGACACTTTGGACGCCTTTATTATCTGCTTACTTTTAACATAAATTTTAAGTTAAATGGCTTTTTTTATATTATTGTTACTGTATGGTGATCAGCATGAAAATACACTATTGGAATAATTTTCCTTTGCATTACCCACCCCAAAGAAAGGAAAAGAAATCTGCATAAATATAACAAGGAAATAAAATTATAGAATATACTAATATATTTGAATTCTCCATGGTGCCCTGATTCCCAGGTATACCTCAGGTATAACTTCCAGCCCCAGTTCCAGGGAGCTCCACTTCATACTTGTGCTTCACACAGGAAATTGTTTCCTGCCAGTGAGTGACCTGTGCTGTGTGTGAAGAGGACCGGATCATTAAATAGCTAAGCCAGCTCCCTTTTCTGTCTGCTGACGTACAGACTGCTCAGAGTATAGAAATATGTTCACAATAGGGGAAATCAAAAATAATATCACAGAAGGCAAAAAATATATACCCCTAAAATTTAACTTTTACTAAATACGTTTAAGAGTAGAATAAAAACCCCAAAATCAATTGTACATAGATAATATAAAACCATTTTTTCGTGCCCACACTGAGATGTGTTCATATGGTGCACCTGTATAATCAGAGATCAACAGGACAATAGGGCGACAAAACCTGCATATAAAGATAACTCGTAATCATGCAGATCCACACGGTTAGTTGTAATCCATAACTCACGGTTACTTGATACCAGTCACTTAAAACCAGTCGGTCTTCAGGGGTAAAAGCAGATGAGAGGGGGCGGGGAAGATCTTCTGTCCCTGAGGTGACCCTACCGCTCTCCCTGCCTAAAAGCGGAGCACCCCCCGCCCCGAAAGGGGCGACCCCACTTATCGGTGGCTAAACCCTGAAGCACCCTGGTTGTCCCTGCTGAAATAGTCACTTCCCGATGCGTTTCCCCAAATGGCTTTATCTACGTGGTTCATCAGGGGAATCAGCAAGCAGCATGAGCAGGATAACCCTAAACTGCTAAATAATATGAATGCTGGTCTGATGGAAAAAGCACATGATACAAGTGGGCATCTAGATAAAAAGAGCGCACCTACATTTAAATTGGTGCCTCTTTTTTTAGCAATTGTGGGCGCCTGACATCATTTAGCTACTTCCAGTCACATGGTACACAGTCTCAGTGCTTAATATTAAAAAATAAATTAAATGTACCTAGATACATGCATCGATAAGTCAATGCAGTAATCCATTTGCGAAAAAAGCCTATGATGGCCATAGAGGATCCGAAGCGGAAGGGGCATATCCGGCATCCCGTGGAACGTACAGGTGAAATACCCAGAGGGTGGAACTCCAAATGCCGGAAGTACCCCGCAGCTGTAGAGGGAACCCCGCCCCGGAGTGCACGGTGTGCTGGGCAGTTCCCAAAAGGGAGCGCGCAACAGGATACGTATAGAGTCGCTTAAAAAAGGAGACACCTAATATATATACTCTGGGGCATATCCCTAATAAGATTATAGGAGCCCAGGGAGTCCAGACTGATAATCACGTATAGAAAATCCATTCTTGGCCATGATATTTAGGCAGGGTTCCCGGCCTATACATTCACTAGGGTCCCCCAATAGAAACATCATGTAGAACACACAGGACTAGAGATATAGCTACAGAAAGCAAGAGAAGGAGATCTGTTTGTTGAGACCCAGCAGACCCACAGTTCTAAGACGGTGAATCCACTGGGCCTCCTTACGCAGAATCCTTTTGTCCCAGTCCCCACCCCTTGGAGATCCACGCACCACTTCAATCACCTGGAATCGTAAGACTCTGAAATCACCAGAATGATATTCTAAAACATGTCTCGCTATAGGTTTATCCCTCCGATTCTTTGTCACCAATGTGGTCCCCCACCGTCCACCTTAGTTCTCGCTTGGTCTTTCTCATGTAATTAAGTGGGCATGGGCAGGTGCACAAATAGACGACACCCTCAGTTTTGCAATTTGCAAAATCCCTCATCACATAGGTTATATTGGTGGATACGCTCACAAAGCTGGTGGATTTAAGAATCAAGGGGCAACAAATGCAGTCTTTACCACACCTAAAAGTCCCACACAGTTTTTATTATTAAGCCAACTGCCAGTCTGGGAAGGTGCTTGATAGTGACTATGTACTAATCGGTCCCTAAGGAACCTACCTCTACTATATGTGATAAGTGGTCTAGGAGGAACACAATCCCTTAGGTCTGGGTCTGACAACAATATACCCCAGTACCTTCTCAGAATTCCCAGAATTTTTTGATTCTGGGCATCAAAAGTACTGACAATCCTTATTGTGTTATCCCCAGCTGCAGAATCTGTATGTGGAATAAGTAGGGATTGCCTGTCTCTATAAAGAGAATGCTGAAACGTATCCCTAAGGACTTCAGTCGGGTAACCTCTTTGGATAAACCTATCCCACATATCTCTATTGCCTGAATACGTAAAGATTTGTTGGATGAACAATTTCTTCGAGTTCTCAAATATTGTCCCTTGGGGATGGTCTTAGAAATATGGATGTCAAGAACGCAATGCTCTGTCGTTCAATCTCATATGTAAATCCAAGGCCAATGGTGTTAATATTCAAACATTGAACAAAGGTCTTAAAAAGTTTCCACATCACCGTCCCATAAGATCAAAATGTTGTCAATATAACGCCCACAACATGAGATGTAAACTGATCAAGTTCATCCACGAAAACCATGGTATCTTCCCACCAGCCCAGGACAAATTTGCATAACTGGGGGCACAAGGGCTCCCCATTGCCGTGCCCCTGAGCTGGTAGTAGTACCGAGATTCATACAAAAAATAATTATGCGTGAGCACAAACCATAATATGTACAGACTGGCATAGCTATTGAAATGAGTCAAGTCACCCAGTACACCCAGCACAGGTCACGTGTCAAAAGAGGAAATCTTGACCTGTGTCGACCCCAAGTAGGAAGACCCACTTTTAGAGGGCGATCCTGAATTTCTGAGAACTTAGAGAATTATAAAAGCAAGTTTCCAATACTTGATTTTGTGTTCCACTTTTCCTCAGGATAGGTCATCAATATCAGATTGGCGAGGGTCTGACACCCGGCACCCCCGCCAATCAGTTTTATGAGGAGACAGCACGCCCTGTGTGCATGTGCTGTCTCCCTTCTCTCTCTTCCTGTTCACCGCTGCTTTGCCATAGACAGCAGCGGTTAACAGGATCAAAAATGTGCACAAAGAGCTTCCATTTTTCATGTATAGTAGGTATAGTACTACTTTAATCCAGAATAATCCCAAGTTCTTTTGTTTGCATGTATAACAGTTTTTGTTTGCTTCTTCTTCATTGGTGGCAGTGATGCCCAATACATGTTCCCTAGTTCACCTCCATAATTCCCGTGAGTCATACCTGCGTACAATAAATTACATGGGCAACTTGTCACATACACCACGCCCCACTGTTCCAAATGTAATTTGAGTGGGTAATTTGATATTCTCTTTGGCCAATATCATCTGGGAAGGATGTGGTCCTTACTACATTAGGGAAAGCCACGCAGTTGCCAAAAAGGTGGCAGCCCCATATAGGGACATTAGATTCGAAAGCCATTTTAGGTCTGGTCCCTACATGGTGGCTTTGAACAAGCATAACTCTCAAATTCCTTGTGCATCTGTACCTAATAGATGGATAAATATTGTTTCAACACACCATTCAGAGAATGTTTCAATGTTTTTTCAGGATATTTGCTACCTCCTGATGTCCCAACTCAAATCCACCTTCAAGAATCTACTTCATAGAAGTTTATAAATGTGGTGGAATAAGGCTTCTATGGAACAGTATGTACTTGAAGATTCATTTCTCAGGGCTTAAGGGTCCAAGTGTTCCCCTCCTATGGCTTTGTGATAAACGAGATAGGTGTCAATATATTGTCGAGATGGGCATCAATATACAAATTGATTGACCATGTACTGAGACAATTGGTTGAAAATTTCCACTCTAATTTAAAGGATACAGGTGAGGTCCTGAGAAAAATTGATGGTATACAGGAAGATGACATGATTTTGGTGACTTGTAATGAGTCACTTTATACATCTATTCACCATGAAGATGCCAAGGAAGCGGAACTCCACTTCAATAGAACATCATTCCTGGATGGTGAGTTTGGCACACTTATTTTGGAGTTATTGGATTTTACATTATGTCATAATTTTTTTAAAATTTTTCGGAGTCCTTTTACTTACAGCTCCAGGGCACAGCTATGGGGGCATCTTTGACAATCTGTTTCTGGGGCTGTGGGAAACATGCATTTTCCTTACTGTGACAGTGGATTTGATCCAGAAGGTCCAATTGTGGAGTCCATACATTGATATACAAAGCATGAATAAGCAACATGGACTTTTTAGTTGTTGTTTTACCAGTTGACCAAGATGGTTTTATTCAGATGGATATCTTCCGAAAACTACATTGGTGAATAGTCTCCTCCTAACAAGTTATCTCACCTTAAGAAACTTATTGAAAGCATCCCCACTGGATACATTTTATGAATGAGACACAATGAAAGAGTTTTTGAGGTACGAGCTGGGGATTTGGGCCATAGATTTAAAGGGAGTCTGTCACCTCCATATGGCCGTATACAGTGGTTACATGGCTCTGTAGCACACCTATACAGGATTGTAACAGTACCTTTGTCTTTGTCTTTAGACTTGCACCAGCAGGAAAAACGGAGTTTAATTCATATGCAAATGAGCACTCGCAAGTGCCCAGGGAGGAGTTCAGTGTGTAAGTGCCCAGGCTGCTCTGCCTTCTTTTCACTTTACTCCTCCCCAGTCTCTGCCTTTGCCCGCCCTCCAAGTCCGGACCTATCGATGAGGCAAGAGACTTGGAGGGCGGGCAAAGGCAGAGACTGGGGAGGAGTAAAGTGAAAAGAAGGCAGAGCAGCCTGGGCACTTACACACTGAACTCCTCCCTGGGCACTTGCGAGTGCTAATTTGCATATGAATTAAACTCCGTTTTTCCTGCTGGTGCAAGTCTAAAGACAAAGACAAAGGTACTGTTACAATCCTGTATAGGTGTGCTACAGAGCCATGTAAACACTGTATACGGCCATATGGAGGTGACAGACTCCCTTTAAGAATGGAGGATATGGTGATGAGCCAATGCAGAGAGGTTACTGTAGAGAAAAAAACTCAAGACTTGAGAGACGGCTACAACCATAAATAAAAGATAAAAAAATGGATAAGACAGTGAGATTTATTACCTCCTATAATTCGGGACATCAGGAGGTAGCAAATATCCTCAAAAAACATTGGAACATTCTCTGGATGGTGTCTTGAAACAATATCCATTATGTACAGATGCACAAGGAATTTGAGAGACATGCTTGTTCTGAGCCACCATAAAGGGACCAGACCCCAAAAAGGTTTTCGGATCTAAGGACCCTAGAGGGGGCTGCTGCATTGGCCCTTTCACTTTGGTCTGTTTGTATACATGTTATATCTCACACTCTGATTAAAGGATGAATCAGGGGTATATAAATGAGGCTTATATAAATTAGGGGTATATTTGGATGACATATATAATATTTGTTTTAATTTATGATATGTACTTTATAAGTATATTTGACTACATTGGATGGCATCATGTTCGGGATATTGGTACATCGGTATGATTGTTTATTATGTGGATTAATGCACATTTCCAACAAGATTATAAGTCAGTTTGGATATTAACCTCTCAGTGACCACCCATACGCCTTTTTACGACAGTCACTAAGGGGCCTTAGGCTGGCCAGTTGCCTTTTTACGGCGGCCTGGTCTAAGCGTTGTACCAGTCCCCCATGAAGCAGAGAGCGCGGGCTCATATGAGAGGCATACTCCTGCTCTAACAGCCTGGACCAGCAGGAGTGACGATCTGGGCAGTTTAATTTCTTAAATGCCGCAGACAATGGCCCCCACCACATGTAAGTAGTGACAGAGGGATGTGACACCCATTGGCCCCCCACAAATTCGATCTGCATTTAGGTGGTTAAAAAGGAAAAAATATATATAAAATAAAAAAATTCCAATAAAAATATGCACTTTTTACATTGAAAATACACTTTTTCAATAAAAAATTGCAAAAACAAATTCTCCCCCGCATGTTTGGTATCACTGTATCTGTAACGACCTGCACTACACAACTCACATGTAAATTATCCCCTACGGTGAACGCCTCCAAAAAAATTAATAAAAATAAGCCAGAATTGCTAATTTATTCTTAGTCACCACTGAAGAAAATGTAATAACAAGCGATCAAAAAGTGTTATTTACCCAAAAATGACACCAATGAAAACTAAAAGCCTCACACAACTCCATAGAAAGAAAAATAAAAAAAGTTATGGGTCTTAGTAGGCAGCAATGCAAAAAGATTTTCTTCTTTTAAAAAAAAAAAGGGAGTTTTATTGCACAAAAGTAGTAACACTTAAAAAAGAAAAAATATTTATTTGGTATCATTGTAAGTGTACTGACCAAGAGAATAAACATATTATTTTATGCGCAAAATTTATAACGTAAAAACTCATTGGCAGTGTTGCTGTTTTTCCCATCTCTCTCCCAAAAATAATTAATAAAAGTTATTCAGAAAGTTATCTGAACCTCCAAATGGCACCATTAAAAACTACAACTTGTCCCACAAAAAACAAGCCCTCATACAGAAATATAGACAAAAAAAATAAAAAAGCTGTAGTTCTTGGAAGTCGACGATGAAAAAAAGGAAAAAAAACGATTGGTCTGTAAGGCCCAAAACAGGCTTGTCACTAAGGGGTTAATAGTCACAAATTGCATTTTGGAAATGTAAATGTTAAGTGGGGTATAAATGTATTTATACCGCACTGATTATAAGACAATTAAATCCATTTGGAACCCACCTCTCATCCGGTTACTAGAACCTCCGCGCTATTTAGGTCGGAAAGGCATTTCAGCAGATCATCATGTTGAGCCGTTCGCAGTAATATGATGCCCTGACGTGCATTCCAACGTGGAACGCACATCTACACATCTGCGCAGCTGTGCCTTTGTATGAAAGGCCTCCCCATTGTTATATATAAAGATCATACAACTGGACCAATCCAATGGATATAATGTCATAAGTAATGGCGTGTGCTCCATGCTGATAACGCTCTTTGACTAGTACCTGAGTATTGTAACCCTACAACATAAAATTGGCTGCATTACAAGCTGGAACAAACCTTACCCAATCTACTCTGACTAGCCTTAAAGGGGTTATCCCATGACTAATGTAAAAAAATCTAAATCAGACATCATATAGTACATGACAATTTCTATCTAACGAAGTTAGAACCAGCCCTGTACCTCACATGGATCCAGAGATCTCCCCATTCATTGCTCTACTAGATTTATATCAAGCTGATAGCTCAAGGGGAGTGTCTTTTCTGCTGCCGCTAAGGGGGCGTGTCCATGCTCTCCCTATCACAGCTCAGGAGGCAGTTGTAGGATGAAACTGAGCATGTGCGGCCTTCTCAGCGAGCAGGACAAAGAAATAAGAAATTAAGTGGCACTAAACAGATACATTTTATTGAATAACTCAGCAGTTATACTAAATTTTTTATGACATGCAATTACAAAAGTATTCAGATCCAGGTGCTAATTTGAAAACTGATATTTTGCATGGGACTACCCCTTTAAATGAACTATTAATAAAAGCTATTGGAAGTCCAGAGTTCCCTGGAACAGCTTGCGTAGCTGTCATTCAGTGCCACGAAAGGCTGAGATGGGTTCATCTATTCGATTACAGATGGTTGCTGCATCTGTATCTATATAGCATGGTGACACTTATCATTGTTGTCTGCAGTACTAAGGCCCTGGCTTTGAATCTGACCAAGAAAAAAAAATCTGCATAGAGTTTGTATGTTCTCCCTGTGTTTACTTTGGTTTTCTCCCCCCAAAAATACAGAGAGGTTAATTTGCTTCCTACAAATTTACCCTAGTGGATGTTGGTGAATTAATTCCTGCATGGCAAGCACTGACTCTTGGGCTTTACAACTCTCCAAGTCCTTTAGGCCCCTTTGCACGACCCAGATAAACATTAACAATCATTTGAAGGATTGTGCATTAGCGATTATTTGTCAGTGTAAAGGTATAGATTACCCGATGATCAACGATGGTCGTGTAATAAGATCGTTTGTTCGGTCAACTAAATCATCATTTGCCAACGGCTTATCATGACATTTAAACAGTACTCTGCTTCTGTCAAACAATGATTCTGCATGGGAACAAGCGATGGCATTAGAGACCACTCCTTCTCATACTGTGGAGGTGCTCTCTATATATAAATGCAGCAGTCACCTCCACTGTCGAGCAGGTGATTGTCAAGAAGGGATGCTTCCTTCCCAACAATCATCTGCTCTATCTAAGGCCCCTTTCACACGGGCGAGTATTCCGCGCGGATGCGATGCGCGAGTTGAACGCATTGCACCCGCACTGAATCCCGACCCATTCATTTCTATGGGGCTGTTCACATGAGCGGTGATTTTCACGCATCACTTGTGCGTTGCGTGAAAATCGCAGCATGCTCTATATTCTGCGTTTTTCACGTAACGCAGGCCTCATAGAAATGAATGAGGTTGCGTGAAAATCACAAGCATCCGCAAGCAAGTGCAGATGCGGTGCGATTTTCATGCACGGTTGCTAGGAGACGATCGGGATGGAGACCCGATCATTATTATTTTCCCTTATAACATGGTTATAAGGGAAAATAATACCATTCTGAATACAGAATGCATAGTAAAATAGCGCTGGAGGGTTAATAATTTTTTTTAAATAATTTAACTCGCCTTAATCCACTTGATCGCGCAGCCGGCATCTCCTTCTGTCTTCATCTTAGCTGTGTGCAGTAACAGGACCTGTGGTGACGTCACTCTGGTCATCACATGGTCCATCACATGATCCATCACCATGGTAAAAGATCATGTGATGACCGGAGTGACGCCACCACAGGTCCTGTTACTGGGATGGATTAAGGTGAGTTAAATTATTATTTATTCATTTTTTAACCCCTCCAGCGCTATTTTACTATGCATTCTGTATTCTGAATGCTATTATTTCCCCTTATAACCATGTTATAAGGGAAAATAATGCAATCTACAGAACATCAATCCCAAGCCCGAACTTCTGTGAAGAAGTTCGGGTTTGGGTACGAAACATGCACGATTTTTCTCACGCGAGTGCAAAACTCATTACAATGTTTTGCACTCACGCGGAAAAATTGCGTGTGTTCCCGCAACGCACCTGCACATTTTCCCGCAACGCGCGTGTGAAAGAGGCCTAACAGTATAAAGGGCGCCTTTTGAGTCCTCAAGGTGAGAAAAGCTCATTATAAATGTTTGGGCTTCATGACATTGGCATTTTTTTGTTTATTTAATGTTTTAATGTTTATTTAATTTAATGTTCTGCAATTTTTGGGGTTTGTTTTTGATTATTAGCTTTATAACAATCAGGGTGCAGTATAAATGACATGATAACTTTATTCTGTGGACCAGCAAGGATACAATATTTTACTACATTTGTAAAATAAAATGTTTTATTTAAAAAAAGTAAATTGTTTTTGTTGCCAAGTTCTAAGAGACATCCTTTTATTTTATTTTTTCTATCAATGGAGCTGCATGACAGCCTGTTTTAGGTGATGAACTGCAATTTTACTTGGCACCATTTGGGATACTTATGACTATTTGATTACTTTATTTCATTGTTTTGGGTGGCAGGATGAACAAAAAACAAGCAAACAGTAATACTAGCATTGTTTTTCAACAGCAATCACAGTCTACAATAGGTTAGATAATGTGATCATTTTACAGGATCACTCCAAACACAGCAACACCAATTTATATAGGTATTTTTAATGTTTTCATTTTTACCAAAAATATGTGTCTTTTGAGATTAAAAAAATAATTTTTTTACATTTTCCTAAAACCTTTTTTAACCTTTTTTTTACCTGACTAGTGGACTTCACCGTGTGACCGTTTGAGTGCTGATAACTTAGGATACAATATTGCAGTATATTATACCTGTCATTCTTCATTAGGCCCCCATCTGCATGAAAATCTATTGCAATTCCTGATGGAAAAGGCATTGGGGGTGACGGATGGAAACCAGAAGTTTCTGTTTAGTGTTGAGCGAATTGAAGTGAAACAAATTGACTTTAAACCGAATTTCTGAAAAAATTTGATTCACCACGAATCCAAATTTCCTCTTGCGTTGTGTTAACAAATCATTGTTTTCCTAAAATGGTGGCTACATGTGTTAGAAATGGAAAGTAAGAAGCCCAGAAACGCAATATGACCCATAATGCCATGCAGTCATGCAATCAGCAAATAGCCATCCCCTATGATGTCACAGCCTTATAAAAGCCTCATCCCACAGGTCGCTGCCATTATACTGTGAAAGCTTTTAATTGTAGAATATTGGATAGGGACAGTGTAGGGAGATCATAGGAAGAGTTTTTAGACACTGTAGGGAGAGCATAGGGAGACTGCAGGAACAGTGCAGGATGAGTGTAATCACCCTGTGCATCTTGTTCACCTGCTGCGCCATTCATACTTAATCTGTTCTGTTATACATAGACTTACTGTGCATCAGACTTAGTTTTAACAGGCAGTCTAATATAACGGCACGTTTGTCAGTGACAGCAGGGTACCCCATATAGATGACTGGGACCATTCCTGGGTGTCCCTGCCTTTTAGATCGCTGTATACACAGCACTGAAGGAGCACTGTGTATACAGCAAGGAAGTGCTATGCCGTGAAGTTAAATGACCCCCAGAGGTCTTATGGAGGACACAAAGTGTGAAATAAAAAATAAAAATAAAAGTGCATTATAAAAATAATAGAATAAAATCAATTTAAAAATGATTAGAAATATACATATTTGGTATCGCCGTGTCTGTAACGACCAGCTCTATAAAAATATCATGCGATCTGTCCTGTCAGGTAAACGGTGTAAAAAAAAATTATGGCAAAAAGGCTTTTTTTAGTCACCTTGTAACACCCCAAAGTAGTGTTAGCACTCCTGCACCCTGCTACTGTCTTTAATGGTCTAACATTAATGTAATCTATGTATTCTGTTCCAGGTCCTCCACAATGTGCATTCCTAATATCTTTATGCAACTGCTACGTTCATGTAATATGCCTGGATCACCAGCAGGTGGCAGCAAATATGGCAGAGCTATCTTAGATAGAATTTAACTTTCCATTCCATTCTAACCCCCCTCTGTAGGGAAGTGGGCCAGCCCTACTTCCTGCAAGAAGGGTGGGGACCAGTTAGTTTGAGAGTAGTTTACCCCCTGCAAGGGGAAGTATGTGCACCCTAAGCTCTGCTGGCCATGGAGTCAGAAGCCTAAAGCTTCAGGAGCCAGGAGTAAAGCTCCTTGGCTGAAGATAAGTCAGACTAAAAAGTGCAGCATAAAGACGAAGCCAAGTTATCAAGTCAGCTTGTCAGTACATCAGAGTGAGAGAAGGATAGAGCAGAGTTAAACAGTTTAATGCTAAAGCCTGCTGGAACCAAGATAAAGCCTGTAACTGTTGGAAGAAACGTTTATTCAAAGTAAAGCTGCTGTTGAACTTCATCTCAAGGTCTGGACTCAAGTTCTTTCCAATCCCTCAATTAATCCCCCTTTTATTGCTTCGGAGCCAAAGCCTGGACTCTTTCCAATCCCTCAATTATTCCCCCTTTTTATTGCTTCAGAGACAAAGCCTGGGGTCCAGCAGTATCCAGGTAGGATCACCGTGACACAAAAGAGACAATTAGGCCGCACTACACTATTCGGCATTCCTACACCTGGGAGGCGAAATAAGAGGGCCCTGGGGGGAGGCACCCGTTGGAGTCTCCCAAGTACAGCGGAACCCGGAGAAAGAGGCTGAGGTGTCCGCCGTGACAGCTGGTGCTGCGGAGGTGGCTTCCTTACTCTTCTGGTAAGGAAGAACAGCGGGTGGGGGTTGTTATTATGCTGCAGGGGGACCCGCAATCCTGGGCGTTCTCTTTACCCACTGATTCCCAGGCTCTCCGGTCAGTGGATTAATTTTTTGGGGCCTTGGGTCTCATATATGACGACCCTGACCGAGTCGCACTGGCTGAATCAAAATTACGGAGACTCCTACAGGGAGAGCGGTCAGTAGAGGAGTATTGCTCTGAGTTCCGTAGGTGGGCTACGGATACCCAGTGGAACGCCCGGCTCTCAGGAGTCAGTTCTGCTCTGGGTTATCCGAAAGGGTTAAGGATGCGCTTGCGCTGTATGAGACCCCCTTTTCCCTTGATGCGGTTATGTCCCTTTCTATCCGAATAGATAGAAGTCTTAGGGACAGATTGAAATACCCGGAGCAATTGGTAACCCCTCCCAAGCAGCAGTTAGTCTGTACGGACTTAGACGAGCCTATGCAGCTAGGAGGAACTACTCGTCAAGTCCATCCTCCTGAGGTTTGCCGTAGGCGTGGGGTTTGTTTTTTCTGTGGGGAGAGGGGTCATTTCATTAATGTCTGTCCTTCTTTCCTCAAAAAACAAAAGACCGTCGGAAAACTACTAACCCCAGGCTGTGTGGAGGATGTCAGCCGGGGGGTATATGTTTCCTTCATACGAACATCGCAATTTGTGTTGCCAGCGGTTGTTGTTTTTGCCGTTAAGACGGAGACTATTTCTTTTTTTCTAGACAGTGGAGCTGGAGTAAATTTGATTGATGCCCATTTTGCCCGCAGTATGGGTTTGTCTCTCTGTACGCTACAGAGACCTATTCCCATTTTTGCTATTGACTCTGCTCCTCTGTCTCAGAGAAACCTCACTCACATTGTCCATAACTTACACCTTCGGGTAGGGGACCACAATATCGAGATGCTTTCATGTTATGTTCTGGAGGGGCTTCCCACTCTGGTGGTGCTGGGCCTTCCCTGGTTGGTAGCGCACAATCCAGTGGTGGATTGGCAGGCCAGGGAGATATTGGAGTGGAGTGAGCATTGCAGAGAAAATTGCTTAGTCGCCTCCATAGCTACCCTACCTACATTTGTGTCGGACTTTGAGGACGTTTTTTCTGAAAATGGTTGTCAGAAGTTACCACCTCACCGTCCTTATGATTGCCCGGTTAACCTTATTCCTGGCGCAAAATTACCCAAGACCAGGTTATATAATCTTTCGGGTCCGGAGAGACAAGCCATGAAGATTATATCTCCGAGAGCTTGGCTAAGGGACACATCAGACCCTCTTCTTCACCCGTGGCTGCAGGGTTTTTCTTCGTTAAAATGAAAGATGGGGGCCTGCGTCCTTGCCTATATTTTCGTGAATTAAACTGGATAACCATCCCCATACCCTCTTCCTCTCATTCCTGACCTGTTTAATCAGATTGCGGGTGCTAGGTGGTTCTCCAAACTTGATCTTAGGGGGGCCTACAATCTGATTCGTATCAAGGAGGGGGATGAGTGGAAGACAGCTTTTAACACCCCTGAGGGGCATTATGAAAATCTAGTTATGCCTTTCGATCTGACCAATGCTCCTGCTGTCTTCCAACATTTCGTTAATGACATTTTTAGTCATGTTATCGGCAGGTTTGTGGTAATATACCTAGATGATATTTTAATTTATTCGTCGGATCTGAAAACACATGAGGTGCATGTCAGACAAGTACTGCAGGTCCTACGGACGAATAAATTATATGCTAAAATTGAAGAAGTGTGTCTTCGCCGTTCAGGAAATACAATTCCTAGGTTATTTATTATCTGCTTCAGGTTTCCGTATGGATCCTAGGAAGGTCCAAGCAATTTTAGATTGGGATCTTCCTGAGAACCTCAAAGCACTGCAACGGTTCTTGGGCTTCGCAAATTTCTATAGAAAATTCATTAAAAATTATTCAGTTATTGTAAAACCCCTTACTGACATGACTAGGAAGGGGACTGATTTTTCTAAATGGTCTGACGCCGCAAAAATTGCTTTTTCCTCTCTAAAAGAGAGATTTACCTCGGCACCTATACTAGTCCAACCTGATGTCTCCCAGCCTTTTATTGTTGAAGTCGATGCGTCAGAGGTGGGAGTGGAGGCTGTGCTGTCTCAGGGTCCGTCTCCTGGCAAATGGCGTCCTTGTGCTTTCTTTTCTAAAAAACTATATGCAGCAGAAAGGAACTATGATATTGGCAATAGGGAACTATTAGCTATTAAACTAGCGTTTGAAGAATGGCGTCACTTTTTAGAGGGGGGCAATCCACCCCGTCACTGTGATTACGGATCACAAAAACCTTCTGTACCTCGAATCAGCTAAGCGTCTCACCCCTAGACAAGCTAGGTGGTCGCTATTTTTTACCAGGTTTAACTTTCTTATTATCTATCGTCCTGGGGCAAAAAATACCAAGGCTGATGCATTATCTCGTTGTTTCCCTGGAGGGGGTAATGTGAGTGATCCGGTACCCATTCTACCAAGAGGAGTGGTTGTCTCTGTGGTACACTCTGCTCTGGAGGGGAAAGTGTTAGAGGCCCAGGGGGACGCCCCCGGTCTCTTGCCCCTCAGAGAAATTGTACCGTTGAACCTGCGTTTCAAATTATTAAAGGAACATCATAATTCGGCACTTGCTGGGCACCCGGGTAGTAAAGCAACCTTGGAGCTATTGTCTCGTCGTTTTTGGTGGCCAAGGTTGCGTCAGGATGCAATGGATTTTGTGTCTTCTTGTTCTACTTGTGCGTGCGCGAAAGTCTCTCATACACGTCCTGCAGGGTCTTTATTGCCACTTGTCATTCCCAATAGGCCATGGACACATCTGTCAATGGATTTTATCACTGACTTACCTTTGTCTGCGGGTAAAACAGTTATTTTGGTAGTAGTGGACAGGTTTAGCAAAATGGTACACTTCATTGTGTTACCCGCACTACCTAATGCTAAGACTCTTGCTCAGGTATTCATCAGTGAAATTGTGAAGCTTCACAGGGTCCCTTCCGATGTTGTTTCGGATTGGGGTACCCAGTTTATTTCTAAATTTTGGAAAGCTTTTTGTTCCCGTTTGGGGGTACACTTGTCGTTTTCCTCAGCTTTCCATCCTCAGTCGAATGGGCAGACTGAGCGTACCAACTAAAACCTTGAGACATATCTAAGATGTTTTGTGTCTGAAAACCAAGAGTTGTGGTCATCATATTTACCGTTAGCTGAGTTTTCCATAAATAATCGTCGTCAGGAATCCACTGGCAAGTCACCATTTCTTGGTGCATATGGTTTTCATCCCCAATTCTGTACTTTCAAAGAGGGGGGGTCTTCTGGGGTTCCCGAAGAGGAACGGTTTTCGTCATCTCTTTCATCGGTATGGCAGAAGGTGCAAGCTAACTTGAAAAATATGGGAGGTAAATACAAATGCATGGCTATTAAGAGACGGTCGCCAGGTCCAGAGCTAGGAGTGAATGACTATGTGTGGTTGTCTACTAGGAATATTAAATTAAAGGTTCCCTCTTGGAAACTGGATCCTAGGTTCATTGGCCCTTACAAAATTGTAGCCATCATCAACCCCGTGGCTTTTCGCCTGGAGCTACCTCAGACTTTTAAAATCCATAACGTCTTTCATAAGTCGTTACTCAAAAAATATGCTCCACCTCAAGAACCGTCAACGCTGCCACCCCCTCCTGTTGTTGTGGATGGTAATCTAGAGTTTCAGATATCCAAAATTGTTAATTCTCGTCGGGTCCGCCGCTCTCTTCAATATCTGGTGCATTGGAGAGGTTACAGACCCGAGGAAAGAATGTGGGTTCCTGCGTCTGAGGTAAACGCCGACAGGCTAGTTCAGGCTTTTCATGCCTCTCATCCTGAGAGACCTGGTCCTGAGTGTCCGGAGGCCCCTTGTAGAGAGGGGGGTACTGTCACGAGGGTGTCAAGAACCACGCCTGACTCCGTTATACCCGGGGTCAGGAAGTCGCAGCGGTTGGCTGCACGCTCTATGTAGTAAGATAGGGCTGTTTCTTTATGGTAGCTTTCTGGGTTTGCTTTGCAACCCTTTTTGGCTCACTCAGGAATCCGTAGCTCCTTCTCCTCAGCTGTTCCTTGTCCAGCACTCCCAACCTCCTTATATTTCTCTCTCACACTTCTCTGGTTGCCAGATATAGAGCTTCCTGTCTGGACTTCTATACTGACCCACTGGAGCTGTGCTGCTGCGTTCCCTGGTTGTTGTTCCAGAACGTTACCCTCCGGATCCCTGTTGGGCCTTTGTGGTCTGCTGTTGTCGCCCACCTGGGATTATATGTTTGTCTGTATTGTCTGTCCTCTCCTTGGTGTTTTCCTTAGTGTCAGTGGTGCGGACTAGTGATCCCACCGCCCCGTTCACTACCTAGGGCTCATCTTAGGGAAAGCCAGGGTTTAGGCACGTGATCGGCGTACGAGTGAGGAACCCGTCTAGGGACGTCAGGGCAGTCAGGTGCCAGCCACAAGGTGAGTCAGGGGTCACCACCTTTCCCTCTCCCTTGGGCAGGGCCTTCCCTTTTCCCTCCCTTTGCGTGACGCCGGTCATTACAGTATTACTCATACAGCCACTGCATTCCAATACAGAAGTATTGGAATACATTGCAAAGGATTAGACCCCAAAAAGTTGAAGTCCCAAAGTGGGACAAAAAATAAAGTAAAAAAAGTTGAAAAAATAAAGTTTTCCCCCCCAAAAATTAAACGTTTCAAGTAAAAATAAACAAAAACGTCATTTTCCACAAATAAAGTTAAAAAAAATTGGTAAAAAATAGGGGGGGGGACATATTAGGTATTGCCGCGTCCGTATCGACTGGCTCTATAAACGTATCACATGACCTCAAATGAACACCGTAAAAAATAAAAACTGTGCTAAATAAAAAAAAAAAATTATCACCTCACATCACAAAAAGTACAACAGCAAGCGATCAAAAAGGCGTACGCCCACCAAAATAGTACCAATCTAACAGTCACCTCATCCCGCAAAAAATTAGCCCCTACCTTAAAGAATCGGCCAAAAAATAAAAATAAACTATGGCTCAGAATATAGAGACACTAAAACATAATTTTTCTTGCTGTTATTGTGTAAAACTTACATAAATAAAAAAAGGTATACATATTAGGTATCGCCGAGTCCGTATTGACCGGCTTTATAAAAATATCACATGACCTAACCCCTCAGATGAACACCATAAAAAATAAAAACTGCTAAATAAACCATTTTTTGTCACCTTACATCACTAAAAGTGCAATAACATGTGATCAGAAAGTCATATGCACCCCAAAATAGTGCCAATCAAACCGTCATCTCATCCCGCAAAAATCATACCCTACCCAAGATAATCACCCAAAAACTGAAAAAACTATGGCTCTCAGACTATGGAAACACTAAAACATGATTTTTTTTTGTTTAAAAAAGGAAATCATTGTGTAAAACTTACATAAATAAAAAAAAAAGTATACATATTAGGTATCACCGCGTCCGTAATAAGTTGCTCTATAAAAATATCACATGACCTAACCCCTCAGGTGAATACCATAAAAAAAAAAGGTGTAAAAAAAAAAAGGTGTAAAAAAAAAAAGCCATTTTTTGTCACCTTCCATCACAAAAAGCGTAATAGCAAGCGATCAAAAAGTCATACGCACCCCAAAATAGTGCCAATCAAACCTTCATCTCATCCCGCAAAAATCATACTCTAACCAAGATAATCGCCCAAAAACTGAACAAACTATGGCTCTTAGACTATGGAAACACTAAAACATGATTTTGTTTTGTTTCAAAAATGAAATCATTGTGTAAAACTTACATAAATAAAAAAATTGTATACATATTAGGTATTGCCGCGTCCGTGACAACATGCTCTATAAAAACACCACATGATCTAACCTGTCAGATGAATTTTGTAAATAACAAAAAAAAAACGGTGCCAAAAAGTGTAATATAGAGCAACCAAAAACCATATGTGCCCTAAACTAGTGCAAACAAAACTTCCACCCTATCCCGTGGTTTCTAAAATGGGGTCACTTTTATGGAGTTTCTACTCTAGGGGTGCATCAGGGGGGCTTCAAATGGGACATAGTGTAAAAAAAAAAACTGAATAGAATGACGTGAGGGGCACACTCACGTCATTCTATTCATATTTAATTATTCTGAAAGATTGGGGATATCTTTTTTTGGGGGAGCACCCTTGCGTTGTGATTGACAGAGTGAGCCAATCCATCTATTTAAACTTTAAAAAAAAAAACTGTCCAGCAAAATCTGCCTTCCAAAAAACGTTCCTTCCTTTCCTTCTGCGCCCTGCCGTGTGCCCGTACAGCAGTTTACTACTACATTTGGGGTGTTTCTGTAAACTACAGAATCAGGGCCATAAATTTTGAATTTTGTTTGGCTGTTAACCCTTGCTTTGTAACTGGAAAAAAAATATAAAAATGGAAAATCTGCCAAAAAAGTGAAATTTTGAAATTGTATCTCTATTTTCCATTAATTCTTGTGGAACACCTAAAGGGTTAACGACGTTTGCAAAATCAGTTTTGAATACCTTGACGGGTGTAGTTTCTAGAATGGGGTCATTGTTGGGTGGTTTCTATTATGTAAGCCTCACAAAGTGACTTCAGACCTGAACTGGTCCTTTTTAAAAAAAAATTTTTTTTTTTTTTTGATTTCTGAAACATTTCAAGATTTGCTTCTAAGCCTTGTAACATCCCCAAAAAATAAAATATCATTCCCAAAATGATCCAAACATGAAGTAGACATATGGGGAATGTAAAGTAATACCTATTTTTGGAGGTATTACTATGTAGTAGAAGTAGAGAAATTGAAACGTAAAAATTTGCCAATTTTAAAAAAATTGGGGTAAATTTGGTATTTGTTTATAAATAAAAATTAATTTTTTTTACTCCATTTTACCAGTGTCATGAAGTACAATGTGACGAAAAAACTATCTCAGAATTGCCTGGATAAGTCAAAGCATTTTAAAGTTATCACCACTTAAAGTGACACTGGTCAGATTTGCAAAAAATGGCCTGGTCCTTAAGGTGAAAATGAGCCCGGTCCCTAAGGGGTTAAAGCAACAAGTAGCTGCAGCCATTGCCAATGTGACCAGCCGGTCACAACCAGATGCCTCCACTAGAGGACAGTGGAGATCCACCACTGCAGCAAGTCTGGCTTACAAAAGGCAGGAGCGCCCTCTGATGTCATTTAGCAGCTCAAGCAGTGAGGAAGATTACAGAGAAAAAGAAAAATCATAGACTGACCAGAACCACATCATGAACTGTTCCTGAAGGGTGAGGACATCTTTTGGTTCTGTTGCCCTGTTTGGCCCTCATCTGGATGGACATGCTTTGTTAGGACTCCACTCATCTTCATTAACTTCATGTTTCCAGTTGCGCCTAACAGCGCTAATCCCCTTTTTTCTCCCTTCTCAGGTTGAGTTGGAGCCCCCTTTGCAAAAAGGGTTCTCATTAAAATTGCTGCTATTTGATATCATACCTCATGTGGATTACAAATGACTCTTTGCACTATTTGCTCCAGTTTGGTGCACTTAACAAGTTAAGCACCAAAGGAATAGACTCAAACGTATACCATATTTTTCGCCCCATAAGACAGTTTTTTCCCCCCAAAAGTGGAGGAAAAATGCCCCTGCGTCTTATGGTCGAAAACTAATGCGCGCTTCCATTATGGAAGCGTGCATTAGTAACGGAGGACCAGGAAGTGGTAAAGACTCTGTACTCACCGCTTCCTGGTCCTCGGCTGTCGGCTGTGAACGCTGCGCACAACGTGAGGGCACTCTGTGACCTCACGCTGTGCGTGCCGATTCACAGCACAGCCGTCTGAGGAGAAGGAAGAAGAGCGTGGGCGGTGTGGGGTGGCGGCGCCCAAGCAGGAGCGGTAAGTTATTTTTATATTTTGTCCTCCTCTAAAAACTGGGCGTCTTATAGGGCGAAAAATATGGTACCTGAGCTCTTTGCGGTCTTAATGTGAACATTATTTGCTTTCTGTATTTGCACTATATTTTTCACTGATGTTTAACAATTTCATCAACATTAAAGCCCTTTAGCCCATTGTCTGGACTCTTTTACGGGTACAACAATGTGATCCTATGCACTTCAAATGGACTTTGGACTTAATACTGTTAGCTAGATAGCACCTTACTTCATCGCTCATATGGACTGCCTCTGAGGACACTGAATACTAATGATCTTATGTCACCTTGTGTTAGCTTAGAAAGCCTAGGCATTGTATTGTGTCGTTGCTACGCAGGTCGGACCAAGTGGTAAGTCACAAGCAGGTCTTACATCGTCAAGGGTAACCCCGCTGCAACAATGTGTGTTAAGAGTGATCAGCCCTCATGAGAACTGTGGAAAGTAAACCGGTTCCTTCTCCTAGTTCTAGATGTCTTGAGGTATTGCTCACTGCCTAAGGAAATAGGTTAGCTAACGGTTCAGTCATCATGGCGACGAAGCATAAAGCATGATTAGGCTGTGGTGCTTGGAAGGGATTACAGGATGAAGTCCCCCTTGTATTTGCGGGCGTCTCATAGCTTTGTGGAGGGATTACAGTACATAATTTATTAAAGCCAAAAGGAGGCTATCAACCTAACTTGACCCAGGTTTAGAGTGAAATAAAAATATCACTTTTATTAATGCAGTTTAAAACGGCTGTGAGCCTGGACACAGATTTAAAAACCTTGTTTGCCACTCCTGTGTATATCTGGACCGTTTGCCTTAAGAGTAGGCAATACTGTGTAGGTTTCTGTAGAGTGGCAGGAGAGGGTGCACATCTCCACCAATCTTAAGGCAGACGGTCCAGATATACACAGGAGTGGCAAGCAAGGTTTTTAAATCTGTGTCCAGGCTCACAGCTGTTTTAAACTGTATTAATAAAATTGATATTTTAATATCACTCTAAACCTGGGTCAAGTCAGGCTGATGGCCTTCTTTTGGCTTTAATAAATTATGTAGTTAATGAACCTTTACCCAGGTCTAGGTCCTTATTGTTAAAATGATTACAGTACATGACACCTCCACGCTTCCGGTGGTACTAGGGTACTAGGGCTCAGTATCCACACAAAACGGGAGTATTTGAGCACTTTCTGCAGTCTTCTTGGTTCTCTGGTTATTACAGAGAGGGACAATTATAAATGGACACCTACTCATACAGGCAGTAACCTAGTTGTAGCCGTTACTATATCAGTCTACATATGTTTTAATAGTAAATAGTCTCATGCAGCACTTTAATTTTTAAAGGGAACCCTACAGCATACCCTAAGCACAAGACAAGGGTGGCTTGCTTTTAAGTAAGTGGTATGTAACTCCCCAGAGTAGTGTTACCACTCCTGCACCCTGCTGCTGTCTTTAATGGTCTAACATAAATGGCATCTATGTATTCTGTTCCAGGTCCTCCACAATGTGCATTCCTAATATCTTAATGCAACTGTTACGTTCATGTAATATGCCTGGTTAACCAGCAGGTGGCAGCAAATTTGGCAGAGCTATCTTAGATAGAATTGAACTTTCCATTCCATTCTAACCCCCCTCTGTAGGGAAGTGGGCCAGCCCTACTTCCTGCAGGAAGGGTGGGGACCAGTTAGTTCGAGAGTAGTTTACCCCCTGCAAGGGGAATGGTGTGCAGGGGCACGTCTCTTCTGGACATGCCCACGCCTGCCAGAGCACCCTAAGCTCTGCTGGCCATGGAGTCAGAAGCCTAAAGCTTCAGGAGCCAGGAGTAAAGTTCCTTGGCTAAAGATAAGTCCGACTAAAAAGTGAAGTGCAGCATAAAGAAGAAGCCAAGTTATGAGGTCAGCTTGTCAGTACAGCAGAGTTAGAGAAGGATACAGCACAGTTGAGTTTGCCTGCCAGTTTAATGCTAAAGACTGCTGGAACCAAGACAAAGCCTTAACTGTTGGAAGAAACGTTTATTCAAAGTAAAGCTGCTGTTGAACTTCATCTCAAGGTCTGGACTCAAGTTCTTTCCAATCCCTCAATTATTCCCCATTTTTATTGCTTTAGAGACAAAGCCTGGGGTCCAGCAGTATCCAGGTAGGATCACCATGACACAAAAAGAGACAATTAGGCCGCACTACACCACTCAGCATTCCCACACCTCGGATGCGAAATAGGAAGGCCCTGGGGGGAGGCGCCGGTTGCAACCTCACCTCCCAAAAAAACTGAATATCAATTCTTCAAAAAGTTGTATGTCCCTCAAAATGGTGGCTAAAACGTCACCTCATCCCCACAAAAAATTAGTTCTCACACAAGACCATAGTCAGAATTTTTTTGAAATTATGGCTCTAAGGAAATGGCAACACAAAAAACTATATTTTTTTCTAAAAATGCTCTTATTGTGTAAAAAAATTTTTATCACCACGTCCGGCTCTATAAAAATATCACATGATCTACCACATTATATAAATCACAGAAGAAATGCACCAAACGGATATGCCACTGACTATACTGGCTAGTCATAAATGCAGATATTAAAAGCTGAGACTTTTGCCAATATATTCCTGTCAGGAAGATATCGGAGCCCATCATCTTTGTGGTGCATGTAGACCGCGCCGACATCCTCCACCGTATGCAATTTTTTTTGCTGGGGATAGTCGTTTGCTGCGGTCCACATGCGGTGGGGCTGCTCCCCCAATGAAAAACACGCTACAGTGTTAGGGGTTGAGCAGCTCCCCCAGATTTGCCACTATATTTCTGTGTTTTTGTCTTGTTTTATATGTAGTGTATGTGCCTTTACCTGGCATTCAAACACTCTCCTTTGCACCTGGTAACCTCCATCACATGGTCTGATATGGGTGTGGCTTACGGTCTGGCTTTGTTCACATTGCACTAGTTGTCCTGCTAGGCGGTTGTGTGGAAGCTTGGCTGTGAGCTGGATTACATCACCTTCAGACCTTGTTCACACCATAGGTAGCTTAGTGGTAGGACCCCTTGCCATGCTGAGAGCCGTGACGTGGTGCATGATGGGCTCCGATATCTTCCTGACAGGAATATATTGGCAAAAGTCTCAGCTTTTAATATCTGGATTTATGACTAACCAGTATAGTCAGTGGCATATCCGTTTGGTGCATTTCTTCTGTGATTTATATGATTATATTTTCATCCGCATAATGCTCCGTTTTGTGTAGGATGCCTTTGTGGTGCATGTGGACCGTGCCGACATCCTCCACCGTATGCAATTTTTTTGCTGGGGATAGTCATTTGCTGCGGTCCACATGCGGTGGGGCTGCTCCCCCAATGAAAAACACGCTACAGTGTTAGGGGTTGAGCAGCTCCCCCAGATTTGCCACTATATTTCTGTGTTTTTGATCTACCACATTAGGTGAACTCCATAAAAACAATTAATTAAACATTACACCAAAACAGCTTTTTTGTGATCTCACCTCCCACAAAAATATCAAGCAATCAAAAAGTCGTATGTACCCCAAAATGGTACCAATTAAGATGGCATCTCATCCCACAAAAACAAGACCGTAGCCAGCTCTTTTTTTCTAAAAATTCTGACTTACTGTATTTGGTATCACTGCATCCGTAACAACTGGATCTATCAAAATATCATACAATCTACCACATCAAGTGAAAAGCTCAAAATAAATTGCACCAAACAACTTTTTGTGACCTCACCACCCAAAAAATTAGAGAAAAAAGCTATTGGAAACCCAAATGTACCTCAAAATGGTGCCAATAGCAACTAAAGCTTGTCCAGCAACAAATAAGCCCTCAAACAGCTCAGTAAACAAAATATAAAAAAACGCTCTTAAACCCTATTTCTGAAAATTCCATCTTAGAAAATCCAGATGCCACTCTGAGCTCTGGCATATCCCCAAACAGCATTTTACGACTACTATTGGGGTGTAACTGTAATCAGGAGAAAATGGGTAGCAAATTGTAAGGTGATATTCTCCTGTTATCCTTTGTTAAAGGTAAGTTTGGGCTTAAAGCACCATTTTCTTGTAA
Source organism: Bufo gargarizans (assembly GCF_014858855.1). Lineage (NCBI taxonomy): Eukaryota > Metazoa > Chordata > Amphibia > Anura > Bufonidae > Bufo > Bufo gargarizans. The sequence continues at coordinate 146,298,976 of NC_058085.1, read as the reverse complement.
AACAATTTTTATTTTTTCAAATTTCACAGCCAAATTCTATGAAACGCATGCTGGGTGCTCAGTACACTCTTAAAAATTCCTTGGATGGTGTAGTTTCCAAAATGTGGTCATTTTTCGAGGGGTTTTCACTGTAGGGGTACCTCAGGGTCTCTTCAAATTCAACATGGTGTTTAAAGACCATTCCAGCAAAATCTGCCCTCCAAAAACCATATGGCGCTCTATGCCTTCTGAGCCCTCCTGTGTACCCATGCAGCAGTTTACAACCACAAATGGGGTGTTTCTGCAAATTACTGAATCAAGGTAAAAAATACTGTATTGAGGTTTGTTTTGTTGTTAACCCTTGATGTGTTAGAGGAAAAAAACTGATTAAAATGGAAAATCTAAAAAAAAAAAATGAAATTGTACCTCCATTTTGATTTAATTCTAAACCAATTTTGAATAGTTTGAGGTGTAATTTATAAGTGGTTTCTATTATGTAAGCTCCTCAAAGTGACTTCAAAACTTAACTGGTCCTTAAAAAAAAAGTGAAAAATTGCTTCTAAAATTCAAAACCTTATAACGTCCAAATAAAATTACATTACCTAAATTTTCTGCCAACATAAAGTATACATATATGGTGAATTTTAATTAATAAGTATTTTATGAGGTATCAATTACAGATGACCGAATCGAAGTTGACTGAGTAAAATTCGATCCGAATTTCAGAAAAAATTTGATTTGCACCAAATCCAAATTTCCTCACACTTCTTGGTAACGAATCAAATTTTTTCCTAAAATGTCTGCTGCACGTGTGAGGACATATAGCAAGGAACTCTGGGAAAGCGGGATCACCCATAATGCCATGCATGCAGCCAATCAGAAGCCAGCCCTGTGATGTCACAGCCCTATAAATAGCCTCAGCCATCTTGGATTCTGCCATTTTCCAGTGTACTTAGTGCAGAGAGAGACGTCAGCAGTCACTAGCGACAGTGCTAGAAAAAACTTCATTGTACTTAAAAAAACAAAACGATTTACCAGTGCAGGGAAAGATTATTCAAGGTGTAGGGAAAGGGTCGGGAGGAATCCTTCCACAGCATTTAGGTTGAACACAGGGTTCAGTAGGGGAGGTTACAGCCTGGGTAATAGGAACAATACTATTACACCTTGCTGCACTGACTGGGGACCCAAATTGCCATTATACAGCTCTGTAATTCCAGCAAACCGTTCTTGTTATTGGGGTGTTACAGCCATTAACAGGGTTTTATTACAAATACATATTTCTAAGTCTTATTTGCCCTTGTGCATTAGTGGGAAAAAAGGGCTTATTAGATGTTGTGTGGTAAAGTGCTAAAATTACCGCACTTTTTGTTGTGTATTAGTGGCAAAAGAAAAATATATTTGCAGTTCAGCGGTGCAGTTATATGTTCTAAAGCCTTTTGTGGCGTGTATTAGTGGCAAAAGTAAAATTATATTTGCCATTCAGTGGTGCAGTTATATGTTTTAAAACCCTTTTTTGTGTGTATTAGTGTGGAAAAAAATGGCTTATTAGCCGTTATGTGGTGAAGTGACATAAGACACCCCCAGCCAAGAGTCAGTGGGTTCGTCAGACACAACGCTTAGTTGGCATGGCACAGAAGCAGGCCCTGTGCCCTTACCTGTTCTCAACCTGCCTCTGTCCTTTTCTGTTCTCTCAGCCAGAGAAGTATTGTATGCTGTGGGCTCAGCTCCACTATACACTGAGGATGAGCTACTAGAAGACAGTCAGCAGCTACTGGCAAGCCAAGATGTGGAGGAGACATCTGCCGCTTCCTCCTATAGGTGGGCAAGTAGTGAGGATAGTGGTGTGGGAGCTTGTGTTGCGAGTAGTCAGGCTCCTGGCCCAGAGAGGAGGACATCAGTGATGTGCAGACAGTACTTGATGATGATGTAGCTGATTGCATTTGGGAGCGGAGTGACGAAGGTGCTTCATTGTCACCGGGAACTGGGAGAAGAGGGTGGCAGCTTGCCCGTGAGGCAGCAGTGGAGCCAGCAAGTCGCTAGCGTGGCCGTGAGTCAGCAGGGTGGCAGCAGTGGGAGGTCGGTAGCCAAACATGCCTGGGGGTAGACCACCCTCTTTGCAGGAGCTTACCTGCCTGGGAAGTAGTGGTGCACGGGTTCATGGAGGCAGCGGCGGTAGCAGTCAGTCAGTGCGTAGTGTTGGGGGTAAAATAACTGTGTGGCAGTTTTTTGTTAAGCAGCCGGAGGAGGTGAACATGGCCATATGTAGAATCTGTGAGCAGAAGGTCAAGCGTGGCCAGGATGTCAATGTTGGCACCAAGGCCCTGCATAAACATATGCATCATCACCATAAAGTGGCCTGGGAGAACGGTGGCTCTGATGTGGTGGTCCAGCCTGCCGCAGCAACCGCTGCAGCACCCAGTGGCATGCAGCCGATTTTAGGCAGTCGAGGCTCCACCACCTCAGCCGAAGGGAGCTGTCTGTCCTTCCCATCATCTGCTGGTCCTGATGCTCCTGCTCCTCGCCCTCCTACTACTCGTCAGTCAAGTGGAGTTAAAAAACAAGGAGTTCTAGTGCTGGGTGTGACTTTGTGGGAGTGATTGCAGGTGGCTGAGTGTGGATTGGAGCAGAGATCCTTGAAAGTTAAGTGTTTGCATTCTAGTGCTGCCATTTAAAACTTTTTTTTTGTTTGTTTTTTTCTCTCTGCTTGATTAAGGGGAGTGTCCTGGGCAACCAGGTTCTATAAATTGAATCACTTAAACTCTCCAGTGCTAGCTCTTCCTGAGGCTTGCTCTACTAAGTGGCTTCTTATTAAGTGGAGTTAAAAAACAATGAGTTTAAGAAAAGGAGTTGGAAACTAAGTTTGGATATAATTTCCTTGTGTGTTGTTGGCTTAATTGTACGTAGTCCTTCAACTACAGCAGACAGGGTCTAATTCTAAATCATATATACTGTTTTACTTTTTTACTGTTGTAATCCCCATTTAGTATGTGTTACACAATTGACAACGCAGTCCAGTGCACATCTTACATGATGTATGCAGTCCTGGAACTGCTGTTCCAGGGTGTATATCTTTGTTCAAGATGTGAGCAAATTATCCATTTGGAATCGCAAATCGAGTCTCTAAACGGGCAAGTTGCAACACTGAGAGGCATTGACAATTTGCAAAAGAGTTTGCTTCTCACCGAGCAAGCACTCTTTGGGGTAGATGAGGGGGAGGGTGACAGAGAGGAGGCTGAGGAAAGTGAGGTAGCTAGCTGGGTAACAGTTAGAAAGCGGGGTAAAGGGAAGAGTGCCAGGGAGGCTAGCCCTGATTTGATACACCCCAACAAGTTTGCATGTTTGGCAGATGAGGGGGATGTCAATCCAGGGACGGCACTGCTGCAGCAGGACACTTCCTCTGCCAGTCAGGGGAATGTCAGCTCCAGTAAGCAGGGAACCAGGAGAGCAGGGCAGGCCAGACAGGTGCTGGTAGTGGGAGACTCCATTATTAGGGGAACAGATAGGGAAATCTGTCACAAAGACCGTGATCGCCGAACAGTGTGCTGTCTTCCTGGTGCTAGAGTTCGACACATCGCGGATCGGGTTGACAGATTATTGGGAGGGGCTGGAGATGATCCAGCAGTCATGGTCCATATCGGAACCAATGACAAAGTTAGAGGTAGGTGGAGAGTCCTTAAAAATGATTTCAGGGATTTAGGTCAAAAGCTGAGGGCAAGGACCTCTAAGGTAGTATTTTCCGAAATACTGCCTGTACCACAAGCCACACAAGAAAGGCAACGGGAGAATAGGGAGATTAACAAGTGGCTCAAGAACTGGTGTAGGAAGGAGGGGTTTGGGTTCCTGGAGAACTGGGACGATTTTTCTATCAGCTACAGGCTCTATCGTAGGGACGGGCTGCACCTCAATGGGAAAGGGGCAGCTGTGCTGAGGAGAAAGATGGCTAGAAGGTTGGAGGAGTGTTTAAACTAGGGACTGGGGGGGAGGAAAATTACATTATAGGAGGGGAAGATAGTGCAGATAGAGATTGGGGCAAGGTAGTGGGACTGGGGGAGGAATGGAAGGAGGGACTAGAACAGTTCAGAAGGCAAGGTGTAGGGTAAAACATATACATAAACCTCTCAAGTGTATGTATACTAATGCCAGAAGCCTGACTAATAAAACTGGGGAGCTGGAATTAGTGATGTGTGAGGAGAACTATGACATAGTGGGAATAACTGAGACATGGCTGAATGATAGCTATGACTGGGCAGTTAATGTACAAGGTTACAGTCTGTTTAGAAAGGATCGTCAGAACCGGAGAGAGGGAGGGGTTTGCCTTTATGTAAAGTCTTGTCTAAAGCCCACACTCCGCGAAGATATAAGTGAGGGACATGAACATGTGGAGTCACTGTGGGTAGAGATACATGGAGCTAAAAACAACAATAAATTACTAATAGGAGTTTACTATAAACCACCTAATATACCAGAGTCCACAGAAAATCTACTTCTAAACGAGATAGACGAGGCGGCAAATCATAATGAGGTGGTTATTATGGGGGACTTCAACTACCCAGATACAGACTGGGAAACTGAAACTTGTATATCTTATAAGGGAAACAGGTTATTTGCAATAACCAAAGACAATTACCTCTCCCAACTGGTTCAGGACCCGACTAGAGGGATGGCCATACTGGACTTAGTATTAACCAATAGGCCTGACAGAACAACAGACGTGCAGGTTGGGGGATACCTGGGAAATAGTGACCATAAAGTAATAACCTTCCAATTATCATTCAAAAGAGCGTTTCTACAGGGAGGAACAAAAATACCAAACTTCAAAAAAAACTAAGAGAGGCCATAGGCCGAACTAACTGGGACAAAGTCCTCAAAAATAAAAATACAGCCACAAAATGGGATATCTTTAAAAAAAATCCTAAAATCTCATTGTGAGAGGTATATACCGCATGGGAATAAAAGGTTAAGGAACAAAAAGAAACCAATGTGGATAAATAGAACCGTAAAGAAAGCAATAAATGACAAAAAGAAAGCATATAATTCACTGAAACAGGAGGGTAGCACGGAAGCACTGAAAAACTATAAGGAAAAAAATAGAACATGTTAAAAACAAATTAAAAGCGGCCAAACTAGAGACTAGAGATTAATTGCCAAAGAGAGTAAAACTAACCCTAAAATGTTCAATTAAAAAGTATGAATCTGAAGGTGTCGGCCCGTTAAAGAGTAATGGGAGGAAGAGAGGGGGAAGTCGCAGAGAGCGATGAGGAGAAAGCAAAGCTGTTAAATATTTTTTTCTCCAATGTATTCACTGAGGAAAATAAACTGTCAGATGACATGCAGAATGCAAAAATAAATTCCCCATTAAAAGTGTCCTGTCTGACCCAGGAAGAAGAACATCAGCGACTTAAAAAGATTAAAATAGACAAATCGCCAGGAACGGATGGCATACACCCCCATATCCTAAAGGAATTAAGTAATGTCATAGCCAGACTCTTATTTCTGATATTTGCAGACTATATACTGACAGGGAATGTCTCACAGGATTGGCGCATGGCAAATGTGGTGCCAATATTCAAAAAGGGTCCAAAAACAGAGCCTGGAAACTATAGGCCGGTAAGTTTAACATCTGTTGTGGGTAAACTGTTTGAAGGTTTTCTGAGAGATGCTATCTTAGAGCCTCTCAACGGAAATAAGCAAATAACGCCATATCAGCATGGCTTCATGAGGGATCGGTCATGTCAAACTAATTTAATCAGTTTCTATGAGGAGGTAAGTTCTAGACTTGACAGCGGCGAATCAATGGATGTCGTATATCTGGACTTCTCCAAAGCATTTGACACTGTACCACGTCTGTAAGTGGGTAAGTAACTGGCTCAATGATAGAAAACAGAGGGTGGTTATTAATGGTACATACTCAGATTGGGTCACTGTCACTAGTGGAGTTCCTCAGGGGTCAGTATTGGGCCCTATTCTCTTCAATATATTTATTAATGATCTTGTAGAAGGCTTGCATAGTAAAATATCAATTTTCGCAGATGACACTAAACTGTGTAAAGTAATTAACACTGAAGAGGACAGTATACTGCTACAGAGGGACCTGGATAGATTGGAGGCTTGGGCAGATAAGTGGCAGATGAGGTTTAACACTGATAAATGTAAAGTTATGCACATAGGAAGGAAAAATGCAAGTCACCCGTACATACTAAATGGTAAAACACTCGGTAACACTGACATGGAAAAGGATCTAGGGATTTTAATAAACAGCAAACTAAGCTGCAAAAACCAGTGTCAGGCAGCTGCTGCCAAGGCCAATAAGATAATGGGTTGCATCAGAAGGGGCATAGATTCCCGTGATAAGAACATAGTCCTACCACTTTACAAATCACTAGTCAGACCACACATGGAGTACTGTGTACAGTTCTGGGCTCCGGTAAACAAGGCAGACATAGAGCTGGAGAGGGTCCAGAGGAGGGCATCTAAAGTAATAACTGGAATGGGGCAACCACAGTACCCTGAAAGATTATTAAAATTAGGGCTATTCACTTTAGAAAAAAGACGACTGAGGAGAGATCTAATAACTATGTATAAATATATCAGGGGTCAGTACATAGATCTATCCCATCAGTTATTTATCCCCAGGACTGTGACTGTGACGAGGGGACATCCTCTGCTTCTGGAGGAAAGAAGGTTTGTACACAAACAGAAAAGGATTCTTTACCGTAAGAGCAGTGAGACTATGGAACTCTCTGCCTGAGGAGGTGGTGATGGTGAGTACAAGAATTCAAGAGGGGCCTGGATGTATTTCTGGAGCGTAATAATATTACAGACTATAGCTATTAGAGAGGGGTCGTTGATCCAGGGAGTTATTCTGTTTGCCTGATTGGAGTCGGGAAGGATTTTTTTATTCCCCTAAAGTGGGGAAAATTGGATTCTACCTCACAGTTTTTTTTTTTTGCCTTCCTCTGGATCAACTTGCAGGATAACGGGCCGAACTGGATGGACAAATGTCTTTTTTCGGCCTTATGTACTATGTTACTATGTTATTCCGTCAGCAATCGATCACTGAAGCGATTGCCAAGAGACAACTGTATGCGTGCACTCATCCAACGGCGCAGAAGCTGAACATGCTCCTGTAAGATCCTCACCTGTCTCGCACTCCGGCGTGACGAAAAAGGGTTCTCGTGGAGCTGTGGGACAGGTTACGCGTGTCTCCATTGATACACCAGCTCCGACCCCATTGCGAACCGACACGGGGATACGTTCCCATGTACACCGGAGGGGAAGACCGCATGGCTTTCGGGGACAGCTTGGCTGGGCTAGTGGCAGTACGAGCTTGTCTCCGTTGCCTATTGCGGATTCCATTCCGGTGTCCATGTCGACGCGCTCACACACTCTCGCAGAGCCTGTCGTGCATCCGCATTTACGTTCGAAAACGGGTTCGCAAAGTGAATAACACCTGGCCATAAGTTCAAAGTAGATTAGGGGGCCGGCATTGGTCTAATTGACTAATGACCAACCAAAGCCTTGTACATAGGTGTTGGGCAGGATCATGAACTATGGGGAGTGGCCACTTGGCGCCCTGGGATTTGTTAGCAGGCACATAAAAGGTGGCATCCCAGGTCAGTTAGTGCCCACTGTTTTCCTTCCTTATCCAGGTGCAGGTCAGTACTGCTAGCTACTGATTGAAGTTTGCTGGGACTCCGTCCGTTCCAGTGGGACACAGGACCCGGACTTTCCGTGACGCATCTGTTTACCTGGCAAGTTGCACAGAGACTTATGCACGGATCGGGACTACTCCTGGCTATCCTTCGTTTTTTGTTTGCCTGATATTTGCCCAGTGAAGTTTACCTGGACATTGTTTATTTTGTTAATAAACCCCTTTGACTTCATCCTTACTGGTCTGTTTAGTTGGTGCCTTGCATTACAGCTTCTGTCTAAATTGCTGGTGCTGCAGTCCCTCCCTTTTCAAGTGGACTCTGCACCTTTCAGAGAAATGAGTGCTTGTGCCGAGCCGAGGTTGAGAGTCCCAAGCCCTCATTTCTTTGCCAAAAAGGCAGTACCAGCTCTGCACACACATGTAGAACAGAAGGTGGGCCGAGCCTGTCAGTGTCTGCCAAAGTGCACAGCAGCGCCGACATGTGGAGCTATAACTACGGTCAGGGACAATACATGTCCTTTATGGCCCAGTGGCTGAATGTGGTTCCTACACAGCTACACCAACAACTTGGCCAGGTGACGCCGCTTCCGCCTCCACGTTCTCACGCCGTTGGTCCTGAATGATCATGATAGGCGATCACTTAAACCTTTGGTGAAATCAAATCAAAGAAAAACAACAGTAGAACTCAGGGCTATGTTTAATAGTGAAAGTAAGAGAATTTCCACACGCACAATGCGAAGGGAACTCAAGGGATTGGGACTGAACAGCTGTGTAGCCGTAAGAAAACCACTAATCAGTGAGGCAAAGCAGAAAAAAGGCTTCAATTTGCTAGGGAGCATAAAGATTGGAGCAATGGAAGAAGGTCATGTGGTCTGATGAGTCCAGATTTACCCTGTTCCAGAGTGATGGGCGCATCAGAGTAAGAAGAGTGTCAGATGAAGTGATGCACCCATCATGCCTAGTGCCTACTGTACAAGCATGTGGGGGCAGTGCTATGACCTGGGGTTTCTGCAGTTGGTCAGGTCTAGGTTCAGCAACAGTATGTGATCCAAGAATGAGGTCAGCTGACTACCTGAACATACTAAATGACCTTGTTATTCCATCAATGGATTTCTTCTTCCTTGATGGCACGGGCATATTCCAAGATGACAATGCCAGGATTCATTGGGCTCAAATTGTGAAAGAGTGGTTCAGGGAGCATGAGACATCATTTTCACACATGGATTGGCCACCACAGAGTCCAGACCTTAACCCGATTGAGAATCTTTGGGATGTGCTGGAGAAGGCTTTGTGCAGCAGTCAGACTCTACCATCATCAATGCAAGATCTTGGTGAAAAATTAATGCAACAATGGATGCAAATAAATCTTGTGACATTGCAGAAGCTTTCAAGAAAGCGATTCACACCAGACATCCCAAGAATATTGCTGAACTGAAACAGTTCTGTAAAGAGGAATGGTCAAGAATTACTCCTGACCGTTGTGCACGTCTGATCTGTAACTACAGGAAACGTTTGGTTGAAGTTATTGCTGCCAAAGGAGGTTCAACCAGTTATTAAATCCAAGGGTTCACATACTTTTTCCACCTGCACTGTAAATGTTTACATGGTGTGTTCAATAAAAACATGGTAACATTTAAATCTTAGTGTGTTATTAGTTTAAGCAGACTGATTGTCTATTGTTGTGACTTAGATGAAGATCAGATCACATTTTATGACCAATTTGCGCAGAAATCCATATCATTCCAAAGGGTTCACATACTTTTTCTTGGAACTGTATATGGACATAAATGCATATATAGATTATATATATATGTATTGTGGGGGGTTAGCTCTTCTCCGGGGGTCATTCTCACAGGTTACTTCACCAGACACAGATATAATGTCCAAAGTCGTGTTTTATTTTACACACTCCAACCAATACAGGTCATCATGAAGTCGCAGCTTCACCTAAACACATGTGACATCCACATAAAATAATAAACACTTGCCCGGCTAGGCTCTAACTAACACAGAGTTTCCTAAGTCACAGTTCACACCCATGCGGCTTTATCAGCCAATGTCTCACAGCCTCCTGGCTGTACAGAGCACAGTACGCACACTGTCTCCAGTTCAGTATTTCTTGTGAGGGATTGGGGCTTAGTAGTCTGCCTGACTATAGCCCTGCGACCCTCCCAGGCGTCGCTTTGTCCCCCACCTCCAGGCTATCTCCCAGCCATGTGGTCCCTCAGCCTTGCCCAGCTGATAGCACACTGACAGAGCCTCCAGGCCTCTATCCACAGGTGACACACTCCCCCCCTTCTGTCACCCTGGGAGGTGCTTTATGCCAGCCTGATTACATCCAGCTTGTCTCACCTGTGGTGGAACAGGGGTGTGGACCGCACTATCCACCCCTTCCTTGCCTTCAAACTGCGTAAGATCTGTCACTGTCTCACTATATATATATATAAAATATATATATATATATATATATATATATACACACATACTGTACATTCATACAGATACATAGACACACACATACAGTACAGACCAAAAGTTTGGACACACCTTCTCATTCAAAGAGTTTTCTTTATTTTCATGACTATGAAAATTGTAGATTCACACTGAAGGCATCAAAACTATGAATTAACACATGTGGAATTATATACATAACAAAAAAGTGTGAAACAACTGAAAATATGTCATATTCTAGGTTCTTCAAAGTAGCCACCTTTTGCTTTGATTACTGCTTTGCACACTCTTGGCATTCTCTTGATGAGCTTCAAGAGGTAGTCACCTGAAATGGTCTTCAAATAGTCTTGAAGGAGTTCCCAGAGATGCTTAGCACTTGTTGGCCCTTTTGCCTTCACTCTGCGGTCCAGCTCACCCCAAACCATCTCGATTGGGTTCAGATCCGGTGACTGTGGAGGCCAGGTCATCTGGCGCAGCACCCCATCACTCTCCTTCATGGTCAAATAGCCCTTACACAGCCTGGAGGTGTGTTTGGGGTCATTGTCCTGTTGAAAAATAAATGATGGTCCAACTAAACGCAAACCGGATGGAATAGCATGCCGCTGCAAGATAATGTGGTAGCCATGCTGGTTCAGTATGCCTTCAATTTTGAATAAATCCCCAACAGTGTCACCAGCAAAGCACCCCCACACCATCACACCTCCTCCATGCTTCACGGTGGGAACCAGGCATGTAGAGTCCATCCGTTCATCCTTTTCTGCGTTGCACAAAGACACGGTGGTTGTAACCAAAGATCTCAAATTTGGACTTATCAGACCAAAGCACAGATTTCCACTGGTCTAATGTCCATTCCTTGTGTTCTTTAGCCCAAACAAGTCTCTTCTGCTTGTTGCCTGTCCTTAGCAGCGGTTTCCTAGCAGATATTCTACCATGAAGGCCTGATTCACACAGTCTCCTCTTAACAGTTGTTCTAGAGATGTGTCTGCTGCTAGAAATCTGTGTGGCATTGACCTGGTCTCTAATCTGAGCTGCTGTTAACCTGCGATTTCGGAGACTGGTGACTTGGATGAACTTATCCTCCGCAGCAGAGGTGACTCTTGGTCTTCCTTTCCTGGGGCGGTCCGCATGTGAGCCAGTTTCTTTGCAGTGCTTGATGGTATTTGTGACTGCACTTGGGGACACTTTCAAAGTTTTCCCAATTTTTCAGATTGACTGACCTTCATTTCTTAAAGTAATGATGGCCACTCGTTTTTCTTTACTTAGCTGCTTTTTTCTTGCCATAATACAAATTCTAACAGTCTTTTCAGTAGGACTATCAGCTGTGTATCCACCTGACTTCTCCACAACGCAACTAATGGTCCCAACCCCATTTATAAGGCAAGAAATCCCACTTATTAAACCTGACAGGGCACACCTGTGAAGTGAAAACCATTTCAGGTGACTATCTCTTGAAGCTCATCAAGAGAATGCCAAGAGTGTGCAAAGCAGTAATCAAAGCAAAAGGTGGCTACTTTGAAGAACCTAGAATATGACATATTTTCAGTTGTTTCACACGTTTTTGTTATGTATATAATTCCACATGTGTTAATTTATAGTTTTGATGCCTTCAGTGTGAATCTAAAATTTTCATAGTCATGAAAATAAAGAAAACTCTTTGAATGAGAAGGTGTGTCCAAACTTTTGGTCTGTATTGTGTATATATATATAGCTCTCTTTATATATCTCTGTCTCTCTCTCTCTCTCTCTATATATATATATATATATACACTCACCTAAAGAATTATTAGGAACACCTGTTCTATTTCTCATTAATGCGATTATCTAGTCAACCAATCACATGGCAGTTGCTTTAATGCATGTAGGGTTGTGGTCCTGGTCAAGACAATCTCCTGAACTCCAAACTGAATGTCACAATGGGAAAGAAAGGTGGGCTACAACAGCAGAAGACCCCACCGGGTACCCCTCATCTCCACTACAATTAGGAAAAAGAGGCTACAATTTGCACAAGCTCACCAAAATTTGACTGTTGAAGACTGGAAAAATGTTGCCTGGTCTGATGAGTCTCGATTTCTGTTAAGACATTCAAATGGTAGAGTCTGAATTTGGCGTAAACAGAATGAGAACATGTATCCATCATGCCTTGTTACCACTGTGCAGGCTGGTGGTGTAATGGTGTGGGGGATGTTTTCTGGGCACACTTTAGGCCCCTTAGTGCCAATTGGCCATCGTTTAAATGCCACGGGCTACCTGAGCATTGTTTCTGACCATGTCCATTCCTTCATGACCACCATGTACCCATCCTCTGATGGCTACTTCCAGCAGGATAATGCACCATGTCACAAAGCTCGAATCATTTCAAATTGGTTTCTTGAACATGACAATGAGTTCACTGTACTAAAATGGCCCCCACAGTCACCAGATCTCAACCCAATAGAGCATCTTTGGGATGTGTGGAACGGGAGCTTCGTGCCCTGGATGTGCATCCCTCAAATCTCCAGCAGTATATTTTGAGGACTTGCTGATTTACACATTACATCTGCTGTATATTCATTCAGGCAACACCGCCTCTGACCTTGTGACCCTTCTATAGGCGATACCTTGTATGTATAAATATGTGCACTTTTGTGCTGTTTAAGTTGTGCAGCCTTTTTGTACCTGATGAAGGGGAGTGATTCCCCGAAACGCATTGTATCGCTGCAATAAAAGATTCTTATCCTGATCCTGGCGACTGGTTGATGGTAATGCACGCCGTGGGGCGTATTTGTCTTTTCCTGTGCCAATCATCTTCATGGAGGCTCCAGGCGTCTCCACTTAGAAGATTCTCTGTGATCCCGTGGCTGCAGACCATCACATCCAAGTGTCCAGACTTACCATACAAACTCTAAATAGTGTTGTGCCTACATTGCACAACCACGTAAGGTGAGCCTTGCAAGTTATTTCCTTTACACTTTTGCACTCACAGAATTACCCTATGGTGCGCACATCTGTTTTCTTAGTTTTACCCAGCCTGTTATATTGCATCCCCAAAGAAGGGACCTTTGAGATCTGGATTTGGGAAAAGTTTGTCCGTGAATTCCCCACTAGACTCCAAAGCCATGGTTCCCTCCAGAAGGCAGAACTGTGGCTGCGCGAATCCATCGAGCTCCAGCAATAGGGCATTCAAAAGTCCCAGACAGTGCAAACTAACACTGTCATGTACTCCTGTCCAACTAAAACTACGGAGTCCAATAAAACCAGGGATGAGACCGAGCTGCAGGCAGGCTTAAACCTACTGGCTACACAGGCCATACCAGCAGCCTCAGCCGCTCTGTCTCCATCTCCACCACCAACTCAGGGACCGGCAACTGATGTCTCTGATAAAACAGATTACCGACACCTTGGGAAATCCGATTTAGTCACACTTTGTGAAGCCAGAGGCATCTCCATAAACAATAAACCCAAACCAGAGTGCACAGCGGCTTTAGAAAGGGATGATTTCCAACAGAGCCCGGAGGGGGATTATAGGCGCTATCGAGAGGAACAGTTGAGGGACAGACTCAGGGAGGTTTATGGAGTCACGTTTGATGGTAGTCGGAGACTACTCATTACCAAATTGTGGTAATTAGATGCAAGCCTGAACAGGCAAACACCTCCAGTTGAACCGACTCCTAGAGCCCCGGACTCTGAGCCAACAGCTAGTCCTCGAAAAATAGAGCCTTTGTATCCATCTTTGGCCAATCTGGGGGAAACGCTGACTGTGGCAGAGCCTCTCCAACCCCCTTCCAGCGACTTACCACCTTCTAAGAGGCCTCCCGCTGAGGCTAGTCCAGGGTGTTTCCGGTCCGTGTACCAGAATGTGAGGAACCCCCCGAACAAAGCACTATGAGCCGTATCACCTGGCACGTACCTTTTACCGCAGGGGAGATCAGGGAGATCTTGAATGACCTCCCGGATCACAGGACTAATCCACGTGGGTTTGCCAAGAAAATGAATGTCAATCAGCTGAGCTATGGGATGAGTGGAGCAGATTGTGCACGCATCCTCAGAGCCGCTGTAGGTGAAGATGTTGCAGATGACATCATTTTTAGGTGTGGTATAACCACACATGAGCAACTCACGACAGGGGGTAAGGAATTTTGCAAACACTTGACAGACAAAATGCCCACCATGTACAGTGTTGTGTCCCCCTTCCAGTTCATGACAGCAATCCAAGGTCCGGATGAGGATGCCTCAGTCTACTGGCGGAGATTAAAACAAGGGGTATCAGATGCAGGGTTCAAGGCAGGTCCAGATGTCCCCGATAATCCATATCTCCAATCCACCTGATGTTAAAGGCCAAATTCCTGGCTGGATTAGTGCCTAAATTTGAGGGATAGGTTAATGATGGCACGGTGGGAAGCTCACTCCATGGACTTCTACTCCCTCCTGGCAACAATCCAGGCCATAGAGCTGGACTTGCATGCAAGGAAGGAGACCAAGTCGGCCAAAATCATGACAGCGTTTGAGTTAATTGCCCAGAGTAACCATCCTAGGCATAGGAGAAACAAAGGGAATGAATATCCTAGTCCTCTCTGTTTCCTTTGCCGTCAGAGAGGTCATGTAGCATGCCACTGTACAGAGTATGAGGATAAGGAGGACCAGGATTCTCCCAAACCTCATAAGACCACCCCTGACTGGCCCTATGCACATAAACCAAACCCAGGGAAATTGTACCGCAATACGGATGGCCCTCCGGGAATCTACCATTTCAGCCCCGATCCCGTAAGTACCCAGAACATCGGAGCTGTTACACAGTCCAACAGCTCAGCCTGCTAGGGAAACAGCAAACTGATGTCAGCTCATGTCAATCTGTTTCTTGAGGAATTGCCATACCCTCTATCCTGCCTCATTGACACCAGCGCCGCCAGAACTGTCCTAAAAACCCAAGACCTCAGAGGCAGCATTCTACTTTCTGGCAAGACTACCTCCACTGTTGGACTTACAGGTCAATCAGTGACTCTCAGAGAGACTAAACCATTGCACTGTAAGTTAGGCCAACACACAGAGGTAATTAGATCTTTGTTGATCTCAGATGATGTTCCTATTAACCTTTTGGTGGCAGACATTCTGTCAGAAATTCAGGTCAAAATCTCCTATACCCCGGAGGGTGTTGTGGTTACTAGTGCAGTGGTGGCAGTTCCGTATACTGGAGAATCTGGCAACTTTGTGCCCCTGGACGTGCTGGCCGAGGTAGATCCTAAACTTTGGGCGGTTGACAAGTATGACGTCGGCCTGCTGCCAGTACCTCCAGCCACTATACGGATTGCCCCCTGTTGCGTATTACCAAGAATACCGCAGTACCCGCTGAGCATAGTGCAGATGGACAGCCTCAAAATTCAGATCAACAGGTATCTCCAAATCGGGGTCTTGACCCCAACTCAATCCCCATGTAACACTCCTCTATTTCCGGTGGCAAAGAAATCAGCCAAGGGCCAGGAAGTCACTTACCGACTGGTCCATGATCTCAGAGCCATTAACAAAATCATTGTCAGTGATGCCCTATTAGTGCCTAATCCTCACACATTACTTGCTTCCATCCCTCCTAAGGCTTGTACTTTAGTGTCATTGACTTGTCCAATGCCTTTTTCTCTGTACCACCGGATCCCCAGTGTCAATATCTCTTAGCTTTTTCATTCCAGGTTAAACAACTCACATGGTTACCACAAGGGTCCATTACTAGCCTGTCGGAATACAGTTGTAAGCTAAAGGTGGTATTAGATCAGTGGGTGCCAGAGGATCCGGAGGTCGCCCTGTTGCAATATGTGGACGATTTGTTGGTTTGTTGCCCGCGTAAGGAGTCATGGTATAGGCATACCAGGCATACCATCTCGTTGCTTAACCATCTGGCATCCACTGGGAATAAGGCTAGCAAGGAGAAATTGCAGTTTTGTATGGAGAAGGATACTTTTCTAGGCCACTGTATCTTAAAAGGAACCCGACATTTGAGAATGCAACAGATACAGACTCTCAGAGACTTTACTCAACCTCGTAATGCCCGACAGTTGAAAGCCCTTCTAGGTCTAATCAATTATAGCAGAGATTGGATCCCTAACATCTCATCCAAACTGGGTCCTCTCTATACTCTTCCATCACAAACACCATTTCAATTAGCTGATGAAAACTGGTCAACCCTCCAGGATCTGATCCAAGAACTTTCTAGAGCCCCGGCACTAGGTATTTCCAACTACAACCTACCCTTTTCGCTTTTCTGTCACGAAAGTAAAGGGCATGCCACTGGGGTACTGACCCAATTACACGGATCCAGGTATAGACCTATCATGTACATTTCAACAGAACTGGATCCGGTCATCAAAGGCTCACCTGGGTGCGCCCGAGCTGTAGCCGCCTGCGCTGTACTATTGCACAAAGTAGGTTTTAGATTCCCCTTTGACCCTTTTCACCCCACACTGTCCAAGAGATCCTTAACCAGGTCCAAACCAAACATCTTTCGGCCGCCCGTTTGACCAAATATGAAGTGTCTCTCCTCACCCCTACTAACCTTAAGCTAAGACGATGTACCATCCTCAATCCTGCATCTCTTCTCCCGACCCAATCAGAATCGGAAGAAGAGAGGGAGGACGAAAAGATTGCGACCGACGCTAACACGACCATGACTGAAAACTCAGACGATCACAACTGTCTCGAGCTCATGGAGCTTGAGACAGAAGCAGTTAGCATTGTCAAGGGAGCTCCCCTTCCGGAAGCAATAAATATTTTTGTCGACAAAATAGTAGAAAAAGGCTCACTCAGCAGCCACATGTCGGGCCAAGAGGCCGAATTACACGCATTGGCCAGAGCCTGTGAGAAACATGAAGGATTAAGGATCAATGTATACACGGATTCAAGGTACGCTTTCGGAATAGCCCATGATTTCGGTCCAATTTGGAAGGCCAGAGGATTCCTCACTAACTCGGGGAAACCTGTGAAGCACGCCAAACTAATCAATAGCTTGTTCGTAGCGTTTACACTCCCATTAGAAGTGGCTAACTTAAAGGTCAAGGCTCACACCACAGAAACCACCATGGAAGCTAGGGGCAATGCAATGGCAGATCTGGCTGCTAAAGAAGGAGCCCTAGACCCCCCTCCCCTGACACTAATGCTGGCTAAACCCACTGATATGTCGTTGGATGAGTTCAAGAAGTTGCAGGCTCAGACAGAGAACTCAGAGAAGCGGAAATGGGCATCGTTGGGGGGCAACGGAGGGGGCTGATAAGATTTGGGGTCTTGGTGGTAAGTGGTGCTTGCCAAGAGTATTGTATTTAATGATGGCCCATTTAGCTCACTACCCCAGTCACCAGTCCAAAACTGTCATGTGTTGTCAAGTGGAAGAGTACTGGATAGCTCCAGGATTCTCCACCACAGCCACCAAATTTTCTAGTGCTTGCCTGGTCTGTGCTTTACACAACCCTGGACGACCGGCTATAACCCCAAAGAAACATTCCCCAAAACCTGAGTACCCTTTCCAGAGAATCCAAATTGATTACATCAACATGCCTAAGAGTGGGCCCCACGAGTATGCTTTGGTCTGTGTAGACATGTTTTCTGAATGGCCGGAGGCTTGGCACGTTAAAAAAGCTAATACCACAACAACCGCCAAAAAGATCCTTTCTGAGGTTGTCTGTCGATGGGGAGTACCCGAAACCATTGAATCCGACTGGGGGACTCACTTTACGGGACAAGTTTTCAAGGAGATATGTGAGGCTCTCCACATCAATCAGGGTCTCCATACTCCTTTATCATCCCCAAAGCAGTGGCAAGGTGGAGAGACTAAACGGTATTATCAAGAACAAGATCTCTAAGATCTCTGCCGACACGGGTAAACCATGGCCCGAGTGTTTGTCCATTGCTCTCTACTCTTTGCGCAGTGCACCAAGATGGCCTCATGGGCTGTCCCCATATGAGATTCTATTCGGGAGTAGAACCAAAGACAGGGTTGTACTTTCCCCAGCAGCTGTCATCTTTACTCTCTCAGTTGATGGGGTATGTGCAGTCTCATCAACGGGAACTCCAAAAGATACACCAGAGAGTTTATTAATCTATTCCTGATCCAGAATCTATAACTGGTTTGCATTCCATACAACCAGGCAATTGGGTGGTCGTTAAAAAACATCAGCGCCAGGGACTGGAGGCAAGATATACCGGGCCGTACCAGGTTCTACTTACAACAGCTTAGTAGACCCGTGTGGGTATCCGGTCAATTAGGGCGACCCCAGATTTGTTTTAATATCAGCTCTGGATTTGCAGCTAAGTCCATGGGTCGGACCGAGTGCCCATCTGGGATCACTGTCCAGATCGACCATAGAATCCCTGATCGTAACAACCTAACCACCAGACACGATTATATCTGCTGGGGGGGAGGGTGTGACATTCAGGACGGTGCAGCAATCCCTTTATCCATCCAGCTGTTGCTCAACTCCTGGAACCGGAACCCTAATGACCTTTGTGTCTCTCTAACTGGGCCCTATTACTTCTTGTGTGGGCAGGCTGCTTACAGAGTCATTCCCACGAATGCTAGAGGGTCATGCTCCTTAGTCAGGTTAGTCCTCGCCTCCTACATTGCTGATGGCCACAAGGATCTGATGGTGCAGAGGAGGGTGAGTATGGGAAGAAGGGCTAGGAGGGAGCTGTTCTCTGCAGGGGACCGTGCTTGGGCATGGTTTCCGGCATGGACCGGATGGGATATAGAACTTATGAAGCGGCTGAACAAATTTTCTACCATAGTGGATGAGATGTTCAACGAGACAGTTGAAGCCATGAGAGAAGTCTCCTCCGAACAGCGACAGTTAAAAACTCTTCTCCTCCAGGAGAAGATGGCTCTCGACTATCTTTTAGCTGAAATGGGGGGTTTCTGTGAATTCATCGGGGAGGATTGCTGCACCTCGGTGGAAGATACTGGTGACAAGGTTCAGGCCCATCTAGATAGAGTTAAGGCGTTACAGGGGCAAGCACATGTGATTGCACATGAAGGTTGGAACCCCTTTAAAGGTCTGGGGGGCTTCGGTGATATGTTGTTCTCTATAGGATCGTGGCTTAAGGAAATAGGAGTGTATGACCTGTTACTGCTGTGCTTTCTATTTCTTTTCTATGTGGCGGTGAGAATGACCTGCTGCTTGATGAATCGAGTCGCGAGGAACCGTTCAGAGGACCAAGTTATGATCGCAGAGAACCATCGCCTGGAGCAACCGGATTCTTACTCCAGGAGGACCAACCCAAGAAGAACCACTGCATTTTAAGGAACCGTCACGGAGAATCACCCTTCCTTTTGAATGCATTTCTTTATTAGAGACACTTTAGAGACTTTTCACTGTCTCCACCCTTACCGGACGTCACGGTCAAGCAACCGAAGAATGATAGGCCAGGTTCTTCTTGTTAGTTCATCTGTAGTGTAGCATGTCCCCCTTTTACATGTTTATTCCCTTTAGAGGTCTGGTTTGAGTGATTGTAGTGTTAGGAAGCCGCTTAACCCCTTAGGGACACAGCCTTTTTACACCTTAGGACCAGGCCATTTTTTGCAAATCTGACCAGTGTCACTTTAAGTGCTCATAACTTTAAAACGCTTTGACTTATCCAGGCCGTTCTGAGATTGTTTTTTCGTCACATATTGTACTTCATGACACTGGTGAAATGAAGTCAAAAAAATATTTTTTTTTGCACCAAAAAATACCTAATTTAACAAATTTTTGGAAAAATTTGCAAATTTCAAAGTTTCAGTTTCTCTACTTCTGTAATACATAGTAATACCCCCAAAAATTGTGATGACTTTACATTCCCCATATGTCTACTTTATGTTTGAATTGTTTTGGGAATGATATTTTATTTTTTGGGGATGTTATAAGGCTTAGAAGTTTAGAAGCAAATCTTGAAATTTTTCAGCAATTTACAAAAACGACATTTTTAGGGACCAGTTCAGGTCTGAAGTCACTTTGCGAGGCTTACATAATAGAAACCACCCAAAAATGACCCCATCTAAGAAACTACACCCCTCAAGGTATTCAAAACTGATTTTACATACGTTGTTAACCCTTTAGGTGTTGCACAAGAGTTATTGGCAAATGGGGATGAAATTTGAGAATTTCTTTTTTTTGTCAAATTTTTTATTTTAACCCATTTTTTCCACTAACAAAGCAAGGGTTAACAGCCAAACAAGACTGTATCTTTATTACCCTGACTCTGCCGTTTACAGAAACACCCAATATGTGGCCGTAAACTACTGTACGGCCACACAGCGGGGCATAGAGTGAAAGGTGCGCCGTTTGGTTTTTGGAGGGCTGATTTTTATGGACTGGTTTATTTACACCATGTCCCATTTGAAGACCCCTGATGCACCCCTAGAGTAGAAACTCCCTAAAAGTGACCCCATCTAAGAAACTACACCCCTCAAGGTATTCAAAACTGATTTTACATTCGTCGTTAACCCTTTAGGTGTTGCGCAAGAGTTATTGGCAAATGGGGATGAAATTGGAAAATTTCATTTTTTTGTCTAATTTTCCATTTTAACCCATTTTTTCCACTAACAAATCAAGGGTTAACAGCCAAACAAGACTGTATCTTTATTACCCTGACTCTGCCGTTTACAGAAACACCCAATATGTGGCCGTAAACTACTGTACGGCCACACAGCGGGGCATAGAGTGAAAGGTGCGCCGTTTGGTTTTTGGAGGGCTGATTTTTATGGACTGGTTTATTTACACCATGTCCCATTTGAAGACCCCTGATGCACCCCTAGAGTAGAAACTCCCTAAAAGTGACCCCATCTAAGAAACTACACCCCTCAAGGTATTCAAAATTGATTTTACATTCGTCGTTAACCCTTTAGGTGTTGCGCAAGAGTTATTGGCAAATGGGGATGAAATTGGAAAATTTCATTTTTTTGCCTTATTTTCCATTTTAACCCATGTTTTCTACTAACAAAGCAAGGGTTAACAGCCAAACAAGACTGTATCTTTATTACCCTGACTCTGCCGTTTACAGAAATACCCAATATGTGGCCGTACACTACTGTACGGCCACACAGCGGGGCGTAGAGTGAAAGGTGCGCCGTTTGGTTTTTGGAGGGCTGATTTTTATGGACTGGTTTATTTACACCATGTCCCATTTGAAGACCCCTAATGCACCCCTAGAGTAGAAACTCCCTAAAAGTGACCCCATCTAAGAAACTACACCCCTCAAGGTATTCAAAACTGATTTTACATTCGTCGTTAACCCTTTAGGTGTTGCGCAAGAGTTATTGGCAAATGGGGATGAAATTTGCAAATTTCATTTTTTTGTCTAATTTTCCATTTTAACCCATTTTTTCCACTAACAAATCAAGGGTTAACAGCCAAACAAGACTGTATCTTTATTACCCTGACTCTGCCGTTTACAGAAACACCCAATATGTGGCCGTAAACTACTGTACGGCCACACAGCGGGGCATAGAGTGAAAGGTGCGCCGTTTGGTTTTTGGAGGGCTGATTTTTATGGACTGGTTTATTTACACCATGTCCCATTTGAAGACCCCTGATGCACCCCTAGAGTAGAAACTCCCTAAAAGTGACCCCATCTAAGAAACTACACCCCTCAAGGTATTCAAAACTGATTTTACATTCGTCGTTAACCCTTTAGGTGTTGCGCAAGAGTTATTGGCAAATGGGGATGAAATTGGAAAATTTCATTTTTTTGCCTTATTTTCCATTTTAACCCATGTTTTCTACTAACAAAGCAAGGGTTAACAGCCAAACAAGACTGTATCTTTATTACCCTGACTCTGCCGTTTACAGAAATACCCAATATGTGGCCGTACACTACTGTACGGCCACACAGCGGGGCGTAGAGTGAAAGGTGCGCCGTTTGGTTTTTGGAGGGCTGATTTTTACGGACCGGTTTATTTACACCGTGTCCTGTTTCAACCCCCCTGATGCACCCCTGGAGTCGAAACTCCCTAAAAGTGACCCCATTTTGGAAACTACGGGATAAGGTGGCATTTTTTGGGGGAGTATTTTTAGGGTAAATATAATTTTTGGTTGCTCTATATTACATTTTTGTGAGGTAAGGTTACCAAAAATTGAAATTCTGATATTTCATCTCCATTTGCCATTAACTGTTGAGGAACACCTAAAGGGTTAATAAAGTTTGTATAATCATTTTTGAATACCTTGAGGGGTGTAGTTTCTTAGATGGGGTCAATTTTAGGGAGTTTTTACTCTAGGGGGGCATCAGGGGGGCTTCAAAAGGGATATGGTGTCAATAAAAAAGGCCATCAAAATCGGCCTTCCAGAAACCATGTCGGTCCTTTCCTTTTGCAGCCTCCCTTTTACGGATACAGCAGTTTACGACCACAAATGTGGCGTTTCTGTAAACTGCAGTATCAGGGTAATAAATTTTAACTTTTGTTTGGTTGTTAACCCTTGTTTTCTTACCGGAAAAAACGGACTGAAATGGAAAAGTGCCAAAAATAGCGGTTTTGGCACCGTTTTTTTGTTTTTTTTTTAACCGTGTTAATCTGGGTAGTTAGGTCATGGGATATTGTTATAGAGGAGATTCTTACGGACGCGGCAATATCTAATAAGTCTACTTTTTTTTACAATTATTTAGGATTTTGACTATATTATCTTTTTTGATACAACTTTTTTTTTTGGGTATCTCTAAAGTCTAAGTGTAATTTTTTTAATTTTCTTTTAGCCAATTATCTTATGTGGGGGCTCATTTTTTGCGGGATGAGCGGACGGTTTTATTGGCACTATTTTGGGGGCTATATGACTTTTTGATCGCTTGCTATGAAACTTTTTGTTATGTAAGGTGACAAAAAAAAATTTTTGCACCTATTTTTTTTTTTTTTTTTTTACTGTGTTAATCTGGGGGGTTGGGTCATGGGGTATTTTTATAGAGGAGATTCTTACGGACGTGGCGATACCTAATAAGTCAACTTTTTTTTTACAATAATTTAGGTTTTAGACTATATTATCCTTTTTGATACCCTAAAAAAAAATTTGTATCTCTAAAGTCTAAGAGTCATTTTCAATTTTTTTTTTTATCTGATTATCTTATGTGGGGGCTCATTTTTTGCGGGATGAGATGACGGTTGTATTGGCACTAATTTGGGGGCTATATGACTTTTTGATCGCTTGCTTTTTATTATGTAAGGTGACAAAAAAAAAACTTTTTTTGCACCTTTTTTTTTTTTCTGGACCGTGTTAGGCTACTTTCACACTAGCGTTCGGGCGGATCCGTTCAGAACGGATCCGCCCATAATAATGCAGACGGAGGCTCCGTTCAGTACGGATCCGTCTGCATTATTTTAGCAAAAAAAAGCTAAGTGTGAAAATAGCCTAGTACGGATCCGTCCAGACTTTCAATGTAAAGTCAATGGGGGACGGATCCGCTTGAAGATTGAGCCACATTGTGGCATCTTCAAACGGATCCGTCCCCATTGACTTACATTGAAAGTCTGGACGGATCCGTACGGATCCGCACGCCTCCGCACGGCCAGGCGGACACCCGAACGCTGCAAGCAGCGTTCAGCTGTCCGCCTGTCCGTGCGGAGGCGAGCGGAGCGGAGGCTGAACGCCGCCAGACTGATGCAGTCTGAGCGGATCCGCCTCCATTCAGACTGCATCAGGGCTGGACGGCTGCGTTCGGGTCCGCTCGTGAGCTCCTTCAAACGGAGCTCACGAACGGAATACCGAACGCTAGTGTGAAAGCAGCCTTAATCTGGGGGGTTAGGTCATGGGGCATTTTTATAGAGGAGATTATTACAGACGCGGCAATACCTATGTCTACTTTTAATAAATTATTTTAGTTTTTTTGGGTGTCTCAAGTCTGAGAACCATTTTTTTTTTTTTATCCCATGTCAGTCCTAAATTGGGATATAAATTTAGTACTCCATGGAAGTGTGATACTCCCTGAAGCAACCGTCAATGCAGAGGCCCGGATGATCGGGGCATGTGTCGCACTGAGTAGTCGTGTCCTTCCGTATCCCCCTCCTGCGACACACTCTGCACTTTTTTTGGGTTCGTCCCTTCTTTCCAGTATGGGGGACCACACCTGGAAAGTGTTGGCCAGGGACGATCCGGGCGCCTACAGTTCCCGAGGTACTCCGGCCTGCTCTTTCCCGGTCCGAAAAGATCAGGGCCTTGAGGACTGCCTCATAGAACTGGAGGAATGTCCCTGTGCTGCCAGCGCTTCGGGATAGTACAAAAGAGTTGTACATGGCAACCTGCACCAAGTAGACCGCAACTTTTTTGTACCATGCCCGGGTTTTGCGCATGGCGTTATATGGCTTGAGGACTTGATCCGAGAGATCAACTCCTCCCATATACCGATTGTAGGCGACGATACAATCGGGCTTGAGGACCGTTGCCGCGGTACCTCGCACAGGGACAGGGGTGATGCCGTTACCATGAATTGTGGACAGCATAAGGACATCCCTCTTGTCCTTATACCTGACCAGCAACAGGTTTCCAGTGGTAAGGGCACGGGTCTCACCCCTGGGGATGGGTACCTGGAGGGGGTGGGCAGGGAGGCCGCGTTGATTTTTCCGCACGGTCCCACAAGCGGACGTGGATCTGGCGGCAAGGGACTGGAACAAGGGGATACTGGTATAAAAGTTATCCACGTACAAGTGGTAACCCTTATCCAGCAGTGGGTACATAAGGTCCCACACGAGTTTCCCGGTAACACCCAGAGTGGGGGGACATTCTGGTGGTTGAATCCGGGAATCTCGCCCCTCGTACACACGAAATTTGTAAGTGTACCCTGAGGTACTCTCACAAATTTTGTATAGCTTCACGCCATACCTCGCCCGCTTGGAAGGCACATACTGGCGGAAAATGAGTCTCCCCTTGAACGCAATGAGAGACTCATCAACCACGACCTCCCTTCCAGGTACATAGGCCTCCATGAATTTGGCCCCAAAGTGATCGATGACCGGCCGTATCTTGTACAGACGGTCATGGGCAGGATCACCTCGGGGTGGACATGCTGCATTATCGGAATAATGCAGACATTTCCTGATGGCCTCAAACCGGGAGCGTGTCATAACCGTACTGTAAAGTGGGGTCTGATATAGGACGTCCCCACTCCAGTACAGCCTGGCACTGGGTTTCTTGACCAGGCCCATATGCAGCACGAGGCCCCAAAATGTCCTCATTTCGGCTGCACTGACCGGCGTCCAGCCACCGGGCCTGGCCAAAAAGGAGCCCGGGTGTTGAGCGACGAACTGTTGGGCGTACAGATTCGTCTGCTCCACCATCAGATTTACCAGTGAGTCACTGAAAAAATGACAAAAAAAGTCATATTCAGTGTAGCCCACTGTGGAAATCTGGATTCCTGATTGGCCTACAAAATCAGGAATCACGGGCTCGTATCGCTCTGGGCTACACCAGACAAGTTCACCGGCAGGGTGCTCCGGTGGATTTAACTGGTGGGCCGGGAAACCAGTACGAGCCCCAGAGCTGCTCGTACTAGTGTGGGCCACAGGGTCCCTAACATGGCGGTCCCCTTGCTCCGCCTGGCGGCGTCTCCGCCGCCTTGGGGGCTCATCATCATCGCTAGATGATGAGGAGGATGCGGATGACAACAGGAATGTGGGGTCATCCTCATCCTCACTGGGACTCTCGGACTCGGAGGCAAGCTGGGCGTATGCCTCCTCGGCCGAGAACGTCCGGCGGGCCATAGGGGAGTGTGTGTCTGCGTGTATATGTGCGTGTGTGTAACTCTTTATTTGGTGTGCGTGTGTGAGGGGGCACGGGTGTTCACGAACTCACCCTAAAACTAACAGAAAAAAATAAATAAAACTAACTAAAAAAAAGGGCAAAAAAGTGAGGAAAAAAAATTCAAAACTGCTGATCAACCGTCCGAAGTTGATCAGCGGTGGGGTGTGCGATGCGCTTACAGTGGCCGGACGCTAAGTGCCGGTCACAGTCAGCGAACTCAAAAAAAAAAAAAAAAAAAAGTACCCCAAAAAAGGTGGGGGGGGGGGGGCAAGTGGCAGGGGGAGGGGGGCAAGTGGCAGCACCCCTGGGGGGTCTAGGGTCACACAGCTGTGCTGTGGACCCCAGACACCCTAACTAGGGTGATGCAATAAAAAGTAAAAAAAAACTAACTTTCCCTTTTTTTTCCCTGCCTATCCCAAACTTTCCCTAGCTGTCCCTATGTACCTGATGGGGTGCTGGGGCACAGATCGGGTCCTGGGGGCACAGATCAGGGGTGCTGGCAGCGATGGTGGACACAAGCAGGCAGCTCCTCTCTCCTCCGGCGCTGGAACACAAAAGGAGGAGGAGAGGGGCGCCTGCCTCTTTTGAATCTGCCGCCGCACCGCCCCCTGACCAATCAGAAAGCGATCCTGAGTGGTGATGTCACCATCACCACTCAGGATCGCTGGATGGTGATTGGTGGAGTGAAATCACACCACCATCACCATCCTGTTCCGGGTTATCGGGTCTTCAGAGACCCGAATAACCCGGAAACGCAGAAAACCGCAGGTCTGAATTGACCTGCGGTTTTTTGCGATCGCATACATGGGGGGGTCACCGGACCCCCCGACGCATTTGCCCCAAGTGCCTGCTCAATGTTTTGAGCAGGCACGGGGTTCCGATCGCCGCCGGCCGCGCGGCGGTGATTGAAAATGCACAGGGCGTACATGTACGCCCTGTGTCCTTAAGTACCAGGGCACAAGGGCGTACCTGTACGCCCTGTGTCCTTAAGGGGTTAAATGACGACATTGTTGTGGAAAAATTATTGTTCGCGGCATGGTCGCCATCTATCCTATGGAGATGCGCAGATTCGTTCGTGTTCGCATCTGCGCAGAGACTTTCGCATGATGGTCTGGTCGTCCCGACCTGTAGCTGATTTGTGCCCAGCCTAGTATTACTGCAGGATACCAGTGTCATGGCGCCGGCTGAGGAGGGAGGGATGGGGACCATCGAGCGGGGGTTTCTTCATCCACGAGGATAAGCGCGGCAACGGAAAGGGCGCGAATATGTGTGTGAACTTCGCGCGATCATTCACATCTTCGCCAGCCAATCACTTCATACCATAACCTGTCTCCTTATTGGTCATGATAGTAAGACCGCCTTCCAGCCAATCACTTCATACCATAACCTGTCTCCTCATTGGTCATGATTGTAAGACCGCCTTCCAGCTAATCACTTCATACCATAACCTGTCTCCTCATTGGTCATGATTGTAAGACCGCCTCCCATCTTATCATATAAATAAACCTCGCCTAGCCGCTGGGAGGCAGGTACATTATTGGAACCTACTTGAGAACGTCTCTGTGATGTTATTTTGGAGGAATTGCGCACACATCGAAACACACTACACCAGGGATTTCCAGATTGTACTTCTGGCAGTCGTTTTCGGTTGTGAGAACGAGACAAAGGAGCACACGGCGACATCACTCACATAAATCAAAATAGACTTAACCCTTTCAGAGCCAAGGTGTCGGGTACATAGCTGGGGGTCCCAAATTTTGACACCCTTCTCAATTGTAGTACCACAACCCCTGGTAATCTGTGAAAAGAACCCATGTGGTACCAGTGAGGTGTATACATACTCCAAATGTACAGCTAGTTGCACACCCCGATACCAACCTCATAAACCATCAGTGATGGCGCTAAGGGTTTAAGTGTAAGAATCTGATTGACAGTCATCAAACATCCAAGGTAGTGATGTGATGTATCAGTCAATACACGCACTAGGGCATAGTAGAATAGGGGCGATTAATGTGGGTACAACACTCCCACGTCCACATACAGGTGATGTATAAATTTCCCCTTGTAGCAACCCTGACCCATCACCCCCTCTTCCTATCCTATAGTATCCTATGTCTACTTCAGTACAGATGACAGCTGAACACCCTATGCCTAGCATCCCTGTAATTAACTGTGTGCAGAAGATTCACATCTACTACGCTACGCTTTGATTTATGTGAGTCACTCCTTTCCCCTTTTTTCCCAATTTTTTTTAGGCGTAAACCAATAAAATATTACCTTTTAAATAGTTAATCATGTGTTAGGCAGCAATATTTTTTTTTTAATTGTATAATAGGGACGAGCGGACCCGTGGATGTTTGCTGGGTTCAATTGAACTTCGGGTCAAAGTCCCGGTTCAGGACCCGAACCTTATCCGAACTCGAACCCGAACCCCATTGAAGTCAATGGGGACCCGAACTTTGGTGCACTAAAATGGCTGTAAAATAGTCCTAATAAGGGCTAGAGGGCTGCAAAAGGAAGCAAAATGGGGCAAGAGCAGGACAAATGTGGATCGGGGCAAAATGGGGCAAGAGCAGGACAAATGTGGATCGGGAAAGTACTTAAAATAACATAGAATATAAAAAAAAAAAAAAATAATAATAATCTTAAACTAGAAGGCAGAGGTCAAAGTGGAGTAGGGGGTTGAGGAGGCGGTGGATGTGGCGGTGTAGATCTAAGGCTACTTTCACACTAGCGTTCATGGGTCCGTTCGTGAGCTCCGTTTGAAGGGGCTCACGAGCGGACCCAGACGCCTCGCCCAGCCCTGATGCAGTCTGAATGGAGCGGATCCGCTCAGACTGCATCAGTCTGGCGGCGTTCAGCCTCCGCTCCACTCGCCTCCGCACGGACAGGCGGACAGCTGAACGCTGCTTGCAGCGTTCAGCTGTCCGCCTGGCCGTGCGGAGGCGTGCGGATCCGTTCAGACTTACAATGTAAGTCAATGGGAACGGATCCGCTTGAAGATGAGCCCATATGGCTCAATCTTCAAGCGGATCCGTCCCCCATTGACTTTACATTGAAAGTCTGAATGGATCCGCGCAGGCTACTTGCGAACTTAGAAATTTTTCTAAGTTATTAATGCAGACGGATCCGTACTGAACGGAGCCTCCGTCTGCATTAATATGATCGGATCCATTCAGAACGGATCCGATCAAGCGCAAGTGTGAAAGTAGCCTAAGCGGCAGAGGAGGAGGAGGAGGTAGCCAACACTGTTTTTGTTTTTTGTTTTTTCCTTTAAAAAAAAAGTTTTTAAATAAATTTGGGAAGGCCTCAAAACATTGGGAAATGGAAAAGAGAACGCAAAGAGAAAGTGCGCTGGTGTATAACAATGGCTGGGTGCGGCCGGTATACTTGTATACTCACCACAAGGTACAGACAAGCCCTGTGGGATCCATGCCTGGTTCATTTTAATGAACGTAAGTTTGTCCATGTTGGCTGTGGGCAGGCAGCTGCGCTTGTCTGTCAACCCCCCCTGCCGTGCTAAACACATGTTGAGACAATACTCTGGCCGCAGGGCAGGCCAGCACCTCCAAGGCGTAAAGGGCAAGCTCAGGCCATGTGCCCAATTCGGAGACCCAGAAGTTGAATGGGGCAGACCCATCAGTCAGTACGTGTAGGCGTGTGCACACGTACTGTTCCATCATTTGCTAAAATGCTGCCTGCTGCTAAGACGTTCCGTATCAGCTGGTGGTGCTGGTTGTTGTGGCTTCCTGACCAAGCTTTTCAACATTTTAGCCATGCTAACCCTCCCTTCTGAGGTGCTGGCGGTGCCCCAGCTGCATTGGCGACTTCTTCCTCCTCCTCCTCCTCCTCCTCCTCCTCTGCCTTCGTCTTGTGCTTCCACTGAGCCCCCACTGTCAGGTGGGAATGCCATCAGCAGTGTGTCTACCAGCGTGCGCTTGTACTCGCGCATCTTCCGATCACGCTCCAGTGATGGAATTAAGGACAGCATGTTGTCCTTGTAGCGGGAACCAGCAGCATGGCCACCCAGTAATCAGCACTGGTTAGAATGTGGGCAACTCAGCGTTCGTTGTGTAGGCACTGCAGCATGTAGTCGCTCATGTGTGCCAGGCTGCCCAGAGGCAATGACAAGCTGTCCTCTGTGGGAGGTGTATCGCCTGTGTCCTCTGTATATTGTCTGAAGAACTGCCATGCCAGGGAACTCCTTGGAGCTGGCTTTGGTGTGCTCAGTCCTTGGGTGCGGTGGGCAGTAGCAGGCGCACTGGCTAGAGGACGGCCACTCTGCTTTTGCATCCTGCTCCCTCTTTTGCTGTGCAGCTGGCGCTGTGTGACCACCACCTATTCCTCCAAACTGCACACGTCACTGGCATGACCTTGATTCCATGTGGGGTCTAGGACCTCATCATCATCCACATTATCTTCCACCCACTCCCCGTCGGTCTGCATACTGCAGAAAGCCGCAGCAGTTGGCACCTGTGTTTCCTCATCATCATCAGAGACATGCTGCGTTGTTCCTCCCATGTCCACATCCTGAAACATAAGTGGTTGGGCCTTAGTGCACTCAATCTTTTCCACTTCTGGGGCAGGGATAGGTGGATGGCCCATAGAAACCCCGCCAGCAGAGTCATCAAAAAGCATAAGAGACTGCTGCATGACAGCCAAGCAGTCTGTTTTGCAAGGGGGTGAGGTGAAAGAAAGACATGCCCATTGGCTGCAGGTGCCAACTCTGCTATTTTAGCAGGGGACCGGGTGGGAGACAATGTGAAGGAACTGGAGGCACTGTCAGCCATCCAATCTACTACCGCCTCTACTTGTTCTGGCCTCACCATTCGTACACCGGTATTCAGGACTATAAAATTGCGCTAAACATCCTATCGCCTACGTGCACCTGAGGAAGGTGTTTCATTTGGGCGTGTAGCTGGCACAGATCGACCACGTCCTCTCCCTGCAACAGGAGCTCCACCAGCACCAGCAACAACACGACCAGGGTGATGTCCCTTATTTGATGTCCTCCTCATTCTTTGAGGTCACCCACCGAACTAATAGACGTATTAATTATATTCATTTCCCGGTAACGTATGCAGTGCAGGTGTACTTCACGCAATAAATGGGTATATGACGTGCACCTAACAGATGGATTAATTATATTAATTTCCCTGTCACGTATGCAGTACAGGTGTACCTCACACCAAAAATGGGTATATGTCACCCACCGAACTAACAGATGGATTGACTATATTAATTTCCCTTTCACGTATGCAGTGCAGGTGTACCTCACACCAAAAATTGGTATATGTCACCCACCGAACTAACAGACGGATTAACTATATTAATTTCCCTGTCACGTATGCAGTGCAGGTGTACCTCACACCAAAAATGGGTATATGTCACTCCCGGAACTGTCAGGGGTGCAAAGATGGTGCATTGCACCCACACAAAATCACTATAGGTCACCCACAGAATTAACAGACAGATTAATTATTAAATTTCTGTGTAAGGGGTGCAAAGATGGTGTATTACACCCACAAAAACCACTATAGGCCACCCACAGAATAAATAGTCAGATGAAATTCCTAACACTCTCCCTCGCTTTAGCTGCCTGCTTCCTGTCTCTGCATTACTCAGAGCTGACGGGCGGTGCTACACGTGATCCAGATTATATAGAGGCTGGGTCACATGATGCACCAGCCAATCACAGCCATGCCATTACTAGGCATGGTTGTCATGGCTTCTAAGTGTCACAGTTTAAAAGTTTGTTGATTGGCTGCCCTACAGCCTTTCAACAAGCTTTATTAAATGCCCGAATACCGAACTCGAACCCAAACTTTTGCGGCAAAGTTTGGATCTCGGTACCTGAACTCGCAAAGTTCCGGTCTGCTCAACACTACTGTATAACTGTATTATTTATAGGGGTTTATGGATAGGAAATGGTATTATTATTATATTTTTTTTTTGGAAGGGGTAACATATATCTTTATAGACCCTAGGAATGCCACTGAGTCTAATGGGGGATGCAAGTCGAAAATGTCTCCTAGGGCCCATAGGATTCTAGCTAAACCATTGGTTTATTTGTTGAAATGATTTGTTCTATTTGGTACGCTTATTAGTTTGTTATAGGTGTTTATTGATCATTTTCCATAATAATGTGTGAAAATTTTAGACAGAATGCTAAAGGAAATATAATAATTAACTTTTATTCTTATCAGGCAGACCAACTTTATTGCAAAAAAAAAATCATTTCATTTGTCAGACCAGGAACACAATTCTTAATTTTGATGTGAAGCATGGACACCTTCAGTAGGTTTCATGTATTCTTCATCCTTTTTTTCCTTTTCTTCGCAGTCCTCAGTATTCTCAAAATACGAAAGCAACTCTAAGTAGTCTGCAAGATCTACTTTTGGACCGCTGTCACTGCTGTCACTGCTCTCACTGCTTTCTTTTTTGTCACCACTACCACTACCACTACCACTACTGTCACTACTGTCGCTACTGTCACTACTGTCACTACTGTCACTGTGACTTGCTGTATCCACTACTTTAAAAGGACAGGGGATGGAGGGATCCTTCTTTCTCACAACTATAAACTTGCAGTCTACTTTTGTGGCATTGCAAACCTTTGGATTGAATCCTACTGCAATTAATTCACTGCAAAAGCAAAAACATGAGAAATTGTCAACACAAACATAGCAGCAGTCTTCATTTATGTATTACTACCAACTGCAATACATTTTTCCTTTTTGGAAGCTATATACACATTTTTCTTTATTAATTGACATAATTGTAAGAGGTCTTGTTTTATGTAAGTAAAACATACAAAAAAAAAGCAATTCTGTCATTTTGTTTTCAGCTTTATACAAATTTTCAGGTTATTAGTCTCGGAGAAACACACATATGCATTTATGTTTTTATATAGCATTTTATTTTATACTAACTAATAGTGATGAGTTGCAGGGGTCATATCTGAAATTGTGATATTTTGCAAATATTTTGTAGAATATTTGTCATATATTGGCGAATTCTTATATTCGTTATATTCTACATTCTTTTTTTTTAACGTGAAAATCGGCAAGGTAATGAATATTATGCACTCAATACAGGCGTTGGTCAAAAACGAATATATAGCACTATAGAATATTAGTAATTTTTCCCATCTGAACACATGATTCCTCCCGCTTTTTGCTTTTGGACCAATCAGTCATTGGCCCTCAAGCAAGTTAAGCAGGGAGGAATCATGACTTCAGATGGAAAAAAATGACGAATATTCTAAAAAAAACTAATATATAGCACTATATTCAATATAGTGCTATATATTAATTTTTTAGAATATTCGTCATTTTTTTCCATCTGTAGTCATGATTCATGACTTCAGATGGAAAAAATGACAAATATTCGATATAACAAATATATAGCACTATATTCTAAATATTTGTGAATTCTCGCAGTGCCGATATTCGCGATTAAAATTCATTATTTGAATATTTGCGCTCAACACTACTAACTATGTTTATAAAGACCTTTTTATTAAATTTGTTTAATAAAAGTTTATATATATATACAGTACTTTTTGACACACTTCCCCCCTACAAAACGAATACTAATGAGTGCTTTCATTATGGAAGTGCTCATTAGTACACAGTAGGACAGGGGAGTGGTGAATATAGCACTCTCTGTGCTGGCTTTGCTCACTGCGCCCTGGTCTTCTGCTGAGTGCCTGCTGTGTTCTGACTGCATACAGCATCAGCTCACTAAAACCTGATGCTGTGTGACTTCAGGCAAAACACTAGGGAGCAGTAAATATAGCGCTCTTGTTGCTGGCTTTACTTACCGCTTCCGGGTCTGCTGAGCATCCGCTGTGCTGTGTCCTGTCTGCATACAATATCAGGACGTAGCACACTAAGACCTAATGCTGTGTGACTTCAGGTCACAGTGCAGCACGGAGCAGATAAAACACTAGGGAGCAGTAAATATAGCGCTCTTTGTGATGGCTTTACTTACAGCACCCTGGTCTTCTGCTGAGCGCCTGCTGTGACTTGTCCTGACTGCATACAGCATCAGGACATAGCGCATTAAGGCCATAATACTGTGTGACTTCAGGTCACAGTGCAGCACGGAGCAGATAAGGCTACTTTCACACTTGCGTTTTTATTTTCCGGCATAGAGTTCCGTCACAGAGGCTCTATGCCGGAAAATAACTGATCAGTTTTATCCCCGTGCATTCTGAATGGAGAGTAATCCGTTCAGTTTGCATCAGGATGTCTTCAGTTCAGTCGTTTTGACTGATCAGGCAAAAGAGAAAACTGCAGCATGCTACGGTTTTATCCCCGGCGAAAAAAAACTGAAGACGGCATTTTTTCCCATAGGAATGTATTAGTACCGGATCCGGCATTCAGAATACCGGAATGCTGGATCCGTCCTTCCGTTCTGTGCATGCGCAGACTGAAAAAAAAGGTGAAAAAAATAAATGCCGGATCCGTTTTGCCGGATGACACCGGAAAGACGGATCCGGCATTTTAATGCATTTTCTCGACTGATCAGGCATTTTTAAGACTGATCAGGATCCTGATCAGTCTTACTAATGCAATCAGTTAGCATATATTTTGCCTGATCCGGCAGGCAGTTCCAGCGACGGAACTGCTTGCCGGATCTCTCTGCCGCAAGTGTGAAAGTAGCCTTAAAAACACTAGGGAGCAGTAAATATAGCGCTCTTTGTGCTGGCTTTACTCACAGCACCCTGGTCTTCTGCTGAGCGCCTGCTGTGATGTGTCCTGACTGCATACAGCATCAGGATGTAGCGCACTAAGACCTGATGCTGTTTAACTTCAGGTCACAGTGCAGCACGGCGCAGGCAAAACGCTAAGGAGCAGTGAATATAGTGCTCTTGTTGCTGGCTTTATTGACTACTTCCTGGTCTTCTGCTAAGCGTGCGCTGTGCTGTGTCTTGACTGCGTACAGCATCAGGACGTAGCGCACTATGACCTTACCATGTGTGACTTCACTTCACAGTGCAGTGCAGCAATAGCAGAACACCAGGGAGTGGTGTGGGGGTCTGATCTGAGGTCTAAGGAAAAATATGTTTTTTCTCCTCTAAATCCAAATGTGTGTTTTATGGTTCAGTGCGCCTTATGGAGAGAAAAATAAAGTATATATATATATATATATATTTATCTTATTTAAACACTTCCTAAACAAGATAACTATACTGTACATTCCTAGGGACTTACTGCAATCCAACATACAATTATATAATTCAGTGGCCTGTGCACCTTTGTGTTCAGCTCAGCAGGTACAGACTAGGGCTTCATGTGTAGGTTACTGGGGGGCAATCTGCTGTGTGTGGGGGCAGCAAGCAGGTATTCCGCTGTGTGTGGGAGCAATAATGGGGCATACTGCTTTGTGTGGGGGCCCTAAGGTGACATGCTGCTGTGTATGAGAGTGATAAGGGAGCATTCTATGTTGGGCATGGCATTCTAAAATTGTGTACGCGGCATGAACGGGGAAGGGGACAGGCCATCAGGCCCGTCTCATTTACCATTTTCTCCACCTGTTTTAGGAGTAGAAAATGGTCTAAATGTAAGACAGCTCGGAAGCTTAGATTTAGAACTGGCGCTGGATGCGCCGAAGTTGTGGCGAGGCCTGTGCCTCTCCATAACTTCAGCAGATCTACCGGCAGCTATGGGGCTTTATTAAGATTGGTGTCTAAAACGTTGGCTTATGGTTTTAAAATATTTCAACAAAATCCATGTTCCAAATTCCAGATGATGCTTCTTCCCTTCTGAGTCCTGTTGTGTATGACCACATATGGGGTAAAACTATGTAATAGTTTGTGGGTTGCTTTTTTTCCTGTTAAGGCTTACGATGCGCGAGCTAGCGCATGCGCAGTGTCGGCATAGTGTTCCTTCCCTGTGCTGGCATCGCCTCAAGGAACGAACTGCACATGCACTAGCTTGCGCATCGCGAGATTGCGGCTCTCCAGCTTTGTGCCGTCGGGGAGCAAGGAGGAGATTAGGAGGATGCGGGGCGGTGCTGGGCTCCTTCATGCTGGACTCATCTCGGGGACAGGACTCATCTCAGGTTAATTTGCATATCTATCAAATCTTTTTTTTTACACAATAAAAGCACACAGAGCTATGGGGACTGGGTATTGCGGATGTGCTAGCAGCCATCTAGCAACCTATGTCCTCAGCTCTATACACAAAATCCAGGTGACAGGTCCCCTTTAAAAAGGTTGTACACCAGATTACAGAAACAGCAACATTTTTCTGCATCAGTTTTGTCTATAGATTAATTGTGCTGTTTTTTTTCTAATCTAAAGCGACCTCAGAATGATTTTATTTTTACCTCTCGCCATTCCAATGGTCATAACTTTATTATTTTGATATGAGACCTTATTTTGTGCAGGATGCTTGTGTAGGGTTCTGGAGTTTTATGGAAAAATCGTAATGTGCAAAAAGAAAGCTATTCTGCCTTTAAAAAAAAAAAAAAAGTGTAATTTATAGTATTGCATTTATTGCTCTTTCTAGTTTAGAAAATCATACTGATGATATTTCTGATATTCTGGTTTATGCTCCCATCCTGCTCTTGAGTAGGATACCATCTCTATATGAGGTGAGACCTAGGCCAATCTAATATATAAAGCTGAGTGTATGTATGTGTGAGTGTATGTGTGTTTGTGTGTACGTATGTCCGCTAAAGGAATCCGCACCGTTGCATTTACAATCACGAAATTTTATACACATGTCCGGGAAGGTTTTAGACTGGGTCTCAGCTCTCTAGCACCTACCGTTCCTGAGATATTCCCAAAAAATGCAAATATGGCACATCACATGACCTATATTAGCCAATAGAAGCCTGCAGGTCTTTCTCTTCGTATCCCAAATGCAATAAACACAGTTACATGTCCCTTATCACACAATAGAAGCTCGCAGGTCCTTAGTCTCCACATACACACAGTTTTGCACCAGGTTTCCATAACAACCCAGCCATTTTTCTTCACTGATGTAGGTCAGCTTTAAAGGGGCAGGGCGCTGTGGATGACACTGTTAAGGGAGCGGAATGCTGTGGAGGTCACAGTTTAGGGGGCAGGCAGGGTGGCCATTCAGGCCCCCCTTAAAAGACAGACTTAAAAACCCCACCTCTAGGTCCCACTAAGTCATGCCCCCAACCCGGTTAGGCCATGCCCCCTCCCACTCCGCAGCCGACAGGGATTGAAAAAATGAAGGTAAAAATCAACTTCTGTCAGATGCAGGGGTGGGAGGGATGGTGACTTTCTCCCTGCAGCTCACGCTCAGACAGCACGATGCTGCTGTCTTAGACTGAGCTGTTCAAAAGGACATCCCTGCTAGAGATATTCCCAAACAATGCATTAGCCAATAGAAGCCTGGTCACATGACCCTTTTCAGCCAATAGAAGCTTGCAGGCCCTTAGTCTCCAGATACACAGTTTTACACCAGGTTTCCATAACAACCCAGCCATTTTCCCAGCATTTTACCCAGCATCTTCACTGCTGTAGGTCAGCTTTAAAGGGGCAGGGCACTGTGAATGACACTGTTAAGGGAGCGGAGTGCTGTGGAGGTCACAGTTCATGGGCATGGAGGGTGGCCATTCAGGCCACCCTCAAAAGACGGATTTAAAAACCCAGCCGCCAGGTCTCGCTAAGCCACGCCCCCTCCCACTCCACAGCCGACAGGGATTGTGGAGGTCACAGTTCAACCCAGGCCCCAGGTCCTGCTAAGACATGCCCCTGCCCACTCCGCAGCCGATGGAG
Source organism: Bufo gargarizans (assembly GCF_014858855.1). Taxonomy (NCBI): domain Eukaryota; kingdom Metazoa; phylum Chordata; class Amphibia; order Anura; family Bufonidae; genus Bufo; species Bufo gargarizans. Next base: position 146,261,421 of record NC_058085.1, on the reverse strand, counting down.
ATTGAAAAAATGAAGGTGAAAATCAACTTCTGCAGGGGAGGGAGGGTGACTTTCTCCCAGCAGCTCACACTCAGACAGCACAGTGCTGCTGTCTGAGAGTGAGCTGTTCAAAAGAACATCCCTGTGTCCGACCAGGCCCTGCTCCGGACAAAGAACAGGGAGTCTGAAAGCCGGACTGTCCACCATAAAACTGGACCTCTTGCCACCCTAGGGGCAGGCTGCTGTGGAGGTTACAGTTAAGGGGACGGTCTGCTATGGAGGTCAGTGTTAAGGGGCAGATTGCTGTAGAGGCCACTGTTAAGGGGACGGGTGTTGTGGAAATCACTGTCAAGGAGATGGGGTACTGTGGAGGTCACTAATAAAGGGTGCGCCGCTGTGGAGGTCACTGTTAAAGGAGCAGACTGCTGTGGAGGTCACTGTAAGGCTACTTTCACACTAGCGTTCAGAGCGGATCCGTCTGAGACGGATCCGCTCATATAATGCAGACGGTGGATCCATTCAGAACGGATCCATCTGCATTATATTGTAAAAAAAATTCTAAGTGTGAAAGTAGCCTGAACGGATCCGTCCAGACTTTTACATTGAAAGTCAATGGGGGACGGATCCGTTTGAAGATTGAGCCATAGTGTGTCATCTTCATACGGATCCGTCCCCATTGACTTACATTGTAAGTCTGGACGGATCCGTTTGCGGAGCGGAGGCTGCACGCTGCCAGACTGATGCATTCTGAGCGGATCCGCGTCCACTCAGAATGCATGGTGAATGCATCACGGATCCGTGTGGTAGTCTTTTTCACAGTTTTCCCGGTCTGTGCATGCGCAGACAGGAAGGACGGATCCATCCTTCCGTTGTTTTCCAGTGCCGGATACGGCAGGCAGTTCCGTCGTCGGAGCTGCCTGTCAGATCCGCCGATCAGTGTGACAATTGACAGCATTTGTAGACGGATCCAGGTGCGGATCCGTCTAGAAATGCATTGCAAGAACGGATCTGTTTATCCGCTTGTCGTGCGGATGGACGGATCCCTCTTGCAGTCTTTTTCACAGTTTTCCCGGTCTGTGCATGCGCAGACCGGAAGGACGGAGCCATCCTTCAGTTGTTTTGCCGGCAGGCAGTTCCGTCGTCAGAACTGCTCGCCGGGGGATCACTATGCTACAAGTGTGAAAGTAGACTTAGTCCTGCGACCTCTCGCCGTGCTGCGCCGGAGCTCCGCCCCCGTCCCCATTATAGTCAATGGAGACGGAGCGGCAGTCCAGCGGCACGGCCAAATAGCGGCAGGGCGGATCCGACAGGGTGAACATCCGACAGATACATCCTGCCGCTAGTGTGAATATACACTTACGCTAGTGTGAAAGTACCATTATCAGTATCTGTATCTAAGCAATATCTATATTATTCAAATATATATTCAATATAGATATTGCTTACATAAATTTATGTATTGGTGGCAGATATGGATTATGTATAGCTGAATCCAAAAATATGATTGACATTTATTTATTTTTTCTCAGGGGGTGTTCAATGTGTAATGTCTACTAGTGGGGGGAACAGGGCTGTAAGAACGATCCATGTGTACAAACTGGCACCTCTAGCCCAGTGAGTGCAGGAGCGATAACATACCCTGCTGCCGGAGAAGAGATCGCCTCGGCTCTGGTATGTACCGCGCATGAGCGATCACATACCATCGCCGAGGCAGTGTGAGGAGAGCTGGAGAGGGGCGGGCACCAGAGGCTCTGACGTCTCGTTTACAGAGCCGGGCCACTCCCTCAAGCAGGGAGAAGCCTGTAAACGAGACGTCAGCACCAGAGGCAGCTTGCTAGTGGCGTCGCTAGAGGGGGGCGAGGGGGGGCAATTGCCCCCCCTATGTTGTTCCTTGCCCCCCCGGGTGCCCCCCCGCTGATTCCCCTGAGTGAATACTAATGAGCGCTTCCATTATGGAAGCGCTCATTAGTACCGAAGAACCAGGAAGTGGTGAACGCTCTGTACTCACCACTTCCTGGTCCTCGGCTGTCGGCTGTGCAGGGCTGCGCACAGCGTGAGGTCGCTCTGTGACCTCACGCTGTGCGCGCCAGTTTAGAGCACAGTCGACTGAGGAGGGAGAAAATGGCAGGCGGCGTCCGTCCAGGAGCAGGAGAGGTAAGTGTTTTTTTATTTTATTTTATAAAAAATGTGGCTGCTGGGGGCATTATGGGGGCTAATAGGAGGCATATGGGGCTAATAGGAGGCATATGGGGGCATTTAGACGCATATGGGGCTAATTGGAGGCATATTTGGGGGCTAATTGGAAGCATATTTGGGGGCTAATTGGAGGCATATGGGGGCATTTGGAGGCATATTTGGGGGCTAATTGGAGGCATATTTGGGGGCTAATAGGAGGCATATTTGGGGGCTAAAAGGAGGCATATGGGGCTAATAGGAGGCATATGGGGGCTAATAGGAGGCATATGGGGGCTAATTGGAGGCATATGGGGTCTATGGGGCTAATTGGAGGCATATGGGGGCTAATTGGAGGCATATAGGGGCTAATTGGAGGCATATAGGGGCTAATAGAAGGCATATGGGGGCTAATTGGTGGCTAATTGGAGGCATATGGGGGCTAATTGGAGGCATATGGGGTCTATGGGGCTAATTGGAGGCATATGGGGGTTAATTGGAGGCATATGGGGGCTAATATGAGGCATATGGGGGCTAATATGAGGCATATGGGGGCTAATATGAGGCATATGGGGGCTAATTGGAGGCATATGGGGGCTAATTGGAGGCATATAGGGGCTAATTGGAGGCATATAGGGGCTAATTGGGGGCTAATAGGAGGCATATGGGGGCTAATTGGGGGCTAATTGGAGGCATATGGGGGCTAATTGGAGCCATATGGGGGCTAATTGGAGCCATATGGGGTCTATGGGGCTAATTGGAGGCATATGGGGTTAATTGGAGGCATATGGGGGCTAATTGGGGGCTAATAGGAGGCATATGGGGGCTAATAGGAGGCATATGGGGGCTAATAAGAGGCATAATGGGGGCTAATTAGAGGCATAATGTGGGCTAATGAGGCATAATGTGGGCTAATGAGGCATAATGGGGCTAATATGAAGAATAATGGGGGCTAATGAGGCATAAGGGCTGATATGGGGGCTAATGAGAGGCATAATGAGGGCTAATGAGAGGCATAATGTGTCATCCACAGATGCCCCCATAACAGTGTGTCTTCCACAGATCCACCATAACAGTGCGCCTGTGCACTGACGAGAGACAGAAAGAAGGGGAAAGAATCCGCGGAAGCAAGCAGAGGACGGCACAGCAGACGACTGAATAGCTTCTTTTGTAAGTAAATTGTTTTATTATAAATGTATCCCTGCATACCGCAACTCTCTAGTATTTTGTAATCTTATTTCTATATACTTATTTTGTTTTTGCCCCCCCATTTTTGACTGTGGTATCTTTGTGCCCCCCCTATATATTGTTCCTAGAGTCGCCACTGCAGCTTGCTGACGTCAGGGGTCACATGACCCAGAATTAAACTGGCCAAATGGGGAAAGATAGCTTATAGAAGTGATTTAAAAAAACTTTCAGTGAACTAGAATAAGAGCAATTAGAATAAATTTATTTAAGTCGGATAACCCCTTTAAGGTGACAGTCCGCTATGGAGGTCAGTGTTAAGGGGCACTGTGCTGTAGAGGTTATTGTTAAGGGGCAGGGTGTTGTGGAGGTCACATTTTAAGGGAACAGAGCTCTGTAGAGGTCACTGTTAAGGGGGCGGGTTATTGTGGAAATCACTGTTAACGAGAGACGGGGTACTGTGTAGGTCACTAATAAAGGGGTGGTCGCTGTGGAGGTCACTGTTAAAGGGAAGGGCGCTGTGGATGTTGCTGTTAAGGGGGCAGGCCGCTGTGGAGGTCACTGTTACGGGGGTGGGGTACTGTAGATGTCACTATTATAGTGTATACTGTCGATATCTTTTAACGACACACACAAACATTAAATGAGATTTAATATACCCTTACGAAGCCGGGTTCTTCTGATAGTATCAACATATAATCTACAACTTGGTCACTTACTCAGCGCAGCACTCTATCCCTTGTCTGTAACATGTGCAATCTGTACAATTTTCTCCTTTCCACTTGGAACCGAAGGGGTGGAGCTCACCATTTTTCCAGCAGCCTAGTGATACAGAATATTAAAAGGTCGTGAATTTCACATTCTCTGTTCTTTTTAGGATACCATAATCATCTGAATGTATGGAAAAAGTGTGTTCAGTGTAAACCTTACCTAGTGTTGTAATTTTTTGCAAGCAGTTCAAGATCATGATGCTATTTTGTAGCGCACAGTATTTGTAATCCCGGTGGACTTTACTCTGAATGCTATGCAAAGATTTTTTTTTTTTTTTTTTATAATTTGTCCTTGATTACATTTTGCTCATTTTGGGGTAAAAATATTTTTTTCAGTTTGTCTTTATTAAAAATTTTCTGCAATTTTTGTGATAAATGTAGTTAAAAATCTGTTTATTTTAGACCGTCCCTCCTGAGTTCCGTCAGCTGACAACTCATGTGAAGCCGTATCTCTGATCTCTTAAATACACATTTAAAGTGGTTGTCCCATCGCAGACATTGGGGGCATATGGCTAGGTATGCCCCAATATCTGATAGGTGTGGGTCCCACTTATACTTAGAACTGAGCCCACAAAGTATTGGAGGGAGCACCGGGCATGTGCAGCTGCTCTACATTCATTCCTATAAGAGCATCAAAAATCACTGAGCGCTGACTCGACAATTTTCATTAGCCGAATAGAAGTTAATAGAGAGGTATTCTGTAATTCTGAGGTCAGGAGATCAAAGATAAAGCTTAACATGAGTCGTCAGCTGACGGAACTCAGGAGGGACGGTCTGCAAATGGACTGATTTTTAACTCCATTTGCAGGACTTTGCAGGCCTAGTTCTAAGTCTATCAGACATTGGCGGTATATTCTTGAGATATTCCCCCAGTGTCTGAGATGGGACAACCACTTCAAGCCATATTTTTATCAGTTTGATAAGAGTTTAGCAATAATGAGTTTATAAGGTAAGGAGATCAGAGACAAGGCTTCACATGAACTATCAGCTTACGGAACTCAGGAGGAACAGCCTGCAAATAGACAAAAATTGTAACCAAATGTATCACAACAACTGCTGAATGTTGGACCAATTGAAAAAATAATAATTTAGACCAAATTTGTAAATTGCAATGATGACATAAATCCCCTAAAAGGTGTCCATAGCCTTTAAAGAAATTGTACAGAATTAGAAAACCATGGCTGCTCTCCCAAAAACAAAGATGTGTTCGTTATTGTAGCACAGACCCCTAACCACACTGGAGGTGAGCTGCAGTACCAGACACTTTTTGGAAGAAGCTAGACATGTTTTTCTATACAAGCCCATTAAAGGGAACCTGTCAGAAGGTTGGAAGCCACAAAATGACCTTATATAGGTAGAGGTTAAATTTGCAAACATGTCCCTGTGAAAACTGTCTTTGATAAAGAACTTATAAAATGCCCAAGATAAGCCTTTGCCTAGCAGGATCTGGAGGTGGGAAGGTGGTCTTTTTTTGCAATGACATGCCCCTGTTATCCAGCCACGCCCCCTGTTGGTATAGCCCATGCCCCTTTTGTATAATGACACACCCCTTTTTATGTGTTGCCTCCTTAATGTACATCTGGTTGAAAGGCTAATGATGCAGCCTCCTGGTGCCACACACATTTAAAGTCCATGAGGCACCTGGGGGATTTACCAGCTCTTCTACGCATGACAAGTATGAGTTTAGGACTCTAGTTCAGCAGCATTGGATGTATTCGCAGTAAAGTCTCATGTATTGTCCTTGGCTTCAGTTGTACATGTACCTAATGTTTCCGAACTACAGTAGAGTCTTAGACTCAATTTGACTAAATTTGTCTTCTCGTGGACATGTGTCGAAAGCTAAATCCCAGCAGCATAAGGACATGCTAGAGATTTAGTGGCACCAAACCAAGAGACAAGCCAGAGAAGTAGCTAGAACTGACTGGGGCGGGCCCTACAGCAATTTTTTTACAGGACCCCACTCACTTACTTAATATAAATCCTTAGAAAAAAACAATTTGTTTTTGTATCGCCATTTTCTGACAGCCCAAACTTTTTTTTATATTTCTGCCTAAAGAGCTGAAACTTTCATTTTGGTGGATGAACTGTAGTTGGTATTGGTACCATTATTGGGGTACAACCACTTTTTGATCACTGTTATTAAATTTTTCCATTCACTTCTATGGGACGGCTCCATGTGTTCAAGTGAATACTAGAGTCGTCCCATAGAAGTGAATGGGGACGCCATACTTGTAATTACACTGCCCACTGCTTCATTTGCTTCAGCAAACAGGTAAATAGTGCAGAGAAGCTAGCGCTTGTACGAGCGCTGCTTTCTCTTCAATTGGCAGGGATGCCGGGAGTCGGACCAAAGATCTGATATTAATGAGGAGAGGAGAGGAGAGGTCATCAATAGTAAAAAGCGTTTTTTTTTTAAACAAGTATCTGTCTCAGTATCAGTGTCCTAAACATTTGGATATGAGTAGTGGTGCTCTAATTCTTTTTTTTTTTAAAATATATATATATATATATATATATATATATACAGTACAGACCAAAAGTTTGAACACACTTTCTCATTCAAAGAGTCTTCTTTATTTTCATGACTATGAAAATTGTAGATTCACACTGAAGGCATCAAAACTATGAATTAACACATGTGGAATTATATACATAACAAAAAAGTGTGAAACAACTGAAAATATGTCATATTCTAGGTTCTTCAAAGTAGTCACCTTTTGCTTTGATTACTGCTTTGCACACTCTTGGCATTCTCTTGATGAGCTTCAAGAGGTAGTCACCTGAAATGGTCTTCCAACAGTCTTGAAGGAGATGCTTAGCACTTGTTGGCCCCTTTGCCTTCACTCTGCGGTCCAGCTCACCCCAAACCATCTCGATTGGGTTCAGGTTCGGTGACTGTGGAGGCCAGGTCATCTGGTGCAGCACCCCATCACTCCCTTTCATGGTTAAATAGCCCTTACACAGCCTGGAGGTGTGTTTGGGGTCATTGTCCTGATGAAAAATAAATGATGGTCCAACTAAACGCAAACTGGATGTAAAAGCATGCAAGATGCTGTGGTAGCCATGCTGGTTCAGTATGCCTTCAATTTTAAATAAATCCCCAACAGTGTCACCAGCAAAGCACCCCCACACCATCACACCTCCTCCTCCATGCTTCACGGTGGGAACCAGGCATGTAGAGTCCATCCGTTCACCTTTTCTGCGTCGCACAAAGACACGGTGGTTGGAACAAAAGATCTCAAATTTGGACTCATCAGACCAAAGCACAGATTTCCACTGGTCTAATGTCCATTCCTTGTGTTCTTTAGCCCAAACAAGTCTCTTCTGCTTGTTGCCTGTCCTTAGCAGTGGTTTCCTAGCAGATATTCTACCATGAAGGCCTGATTCACACAGTCTCCTCTTAACAGTTGTTCTAGAGATGTGTCTGCTGCTAGAACTCTGTGTGGCATTGACCTGGTCTCTAATCTGAGCTGCTGTTAACCTGCGATTTCTGAGGCTGGTGACTCGGATGAACTTATTCTCCGCAGCAGAGGTGATTCTTGGTCTTCCTTTCCTGGGGCGGTCCGCATGTAAGCCAGTTTCTTTGTAGCGCTTGATGGTTTTTGTGACTGCACTTGGGGACACTTTCAAAGTTTTCCCAATTTTCCGGACTGATTGACCTTCATTTCTTAAAGTAATGATGGCCACTCGTTTTTCTTTACTTAGCTGCTTTTTTCTTGCCATAATACAAATTCTAACAGTCTATTCAGTAGGACTATCAGCTGTGTATCCACCTGACTTCTCCACAACACAACTGATGGTCCCAACCCCATTTATAAGGCAAGAAATCCCACTTTTTAAACCTGACAGGGCACACCTGTGAAGTGAAAACCATTTCAGGTGACTACCTCTTGAAGCTCATCAAGAGAATGCCAAGAGTGTGCAAAGCAGTAATCAAAGCAAAAGGTGGCTACTTTGAAGAACCTAGAATATGACATATTTTCAGTTGTTTTACACTTTTTTGTTATGTATATAATTCCACATGTGTAAATTCATAGTTTTGATGCCTTTAGTGTGAATCTACAATTTTCATAGTCATGAAAATAAAGAAAACTCTTTGAATGAGAAGGTGTGTCCAAACTTTTGGTCTGTACTGTATATATATATATATATATATATATAATAAGGCTGTTAACAGCCTGCATTTGTGGGAGGGGCGTCTGGCTATTTATTCCCCTACATGCCGCTCAGCCAGGCGCCCGAGCCTCACGCAGTACTGCGGCATCGTGCTCCCTCCTCCGGTCAGTATTGTCACTTCCGGGTTACCGTGGTCACGTGCCGCCGACGTCAGCCTCGCCACACGCCAGTCAGGTAATCGGGGTGCAGCTGGCCCCGCTCCAACTGTGTATCGCGTACGGCCGGGTCTAGGTCCGGTGGTGCGGGGTTGAGATGCCGCTCTCCCCCAGTACGTTCCGCCCACGCTATTACAGGCGGCTGGGTTGGGGGAGCGGTGTCCTAGCTTCGTGCCCTTCCGGTCACATGCCGCTCAGCCAGTGTGAGGCAATTTTTGAGACTGGTAATTAAAGTCTAAACTGTGCTTCCAGCGCAGGAGGTGTTGACAAATTCAGGTTTTTATGTTGCAGGGGTACTCCCGTTTTCTGGGGGGGCAGCTTCATTTGGGCTCCCCAACCCCTCCAGCGGGTTACCGGCGGGTTAAAACACCGTGCTCGTTCAGAGCTCAGGGCAGCGTTACATAGGCTGGATAAAAAAAAAAAAAAATGTGTATGGTATGGATATGTGTGCACATGTTTGTGTGTGTGTATGTATGTGTATGTATGTATGTATATATATATATATATATGTGTGTATATGTATATACATATGTATATATATATTTATATAGCAGAATTAAGCATCATAGTACCAGAATTTGCGGTCTAGGTGGGGGAGCTTTTTTGTTTTAAGTCAGCGGGTTTTCGTTTCGTGTCCCTGGATCACCCAGGTTGTCAGCGTCCCTGGATCGCCCAGGTTGTCAGCGTCCCTGGTTCGCCCAGGTTGTCAGCGTCCCTGGATCACCCAGATGGTCAGCGTCCCTGGATCGCCCAGGTGGTCAGCGTCCCTGGATCGCCCAGGTGGTCAGCGTCCCTGGATCGCCCAGGTGGTCAGCGTCCCTGGATTGCCCAGGTTGTCAGTGTCCCTGGATCGCCCAGGTTGTCAGTGTTCCTGGATCGCCCAGGTTGTCAGTGTTCCTGGATCGCCCAGGTTTTGTCCCCTTTTTTTCTAGGGTTTTACATCTATTCTGATGTCGGTTGTTCCTTCTTTTAGATTGGGCAGTTGTTTCAGCGTCCCTGGATCGCTCAGGTTCTGTCTTCGTTTAAATGTCTGTATCCCTGGATCGCCCAGGTTGTCAATGTCCCTGGATCGCCCGGGTTGTCAGTGTCCCTGGATCGCCCGGGTTGTCAGTGTCCCTGGATCGCCCAGGTTGTCAGGGTCCTTGGATCGCCCAGGTTGTCAGCGTTCCCGGATCGCTCGGGTTGTCAGCGTTCCCGGATCGCTCAGGTTGTCAGCGTTCCCGGATCGCTCAGGTTGTCAGCGTTCCTGGATCGCCCAGGTGGTCAGCGTTCCTGGATCACCCAGGTTCTGTCTTCGTTTTCTAAAGCCACCCTTCGGGGTATTCAAAAGGAGGGGAAGGGGTCCGTGAGCCATAGGCAACCTGTGTCCGGTAAATTATTCAGGGATCTTTTTCGTCATTGGATGGTAATCCTTTTTGGGCCCTTCACTAACCTGATTTTGAAAGCGGCCATGTATCTCACCTTTTATGGATTCCTCCGGCCCGGTGAGGTTCTGGCGGGTTCAAATCGCCATAACCATCCTCTGAAGCAGCATCTGTTATGGGGCCAGGGCCATTACACTCCCCTGCTACCTTCCACCAAAACCATTCAGACGGGACCCCCGTCTGAGGTAAATTCTATCCCACGCTGAACGATTGGTGCCCAGTTCAGGTGCTGCATCAACTGCTAGGCCTCATCCAAGGTTCATCACCAGATAGCCCGCTCCTGCCACACGCAGGCAAGCTTCTCAGCACCCTCAGTTTATATCTTTCATCCGTGCCCTCGCCCAGGGTCTAGGCTATGACCCCAGGGTAAATTCGGGCCACTCATGTCGCTAGGGGCAGACTCCGCTGCTCCTCGGCATCAGGTGCCAGCTCATGTCATCCGGTCCATGGGGCGGTGGCGGCCCTCCTGCTTCACTAGGTATATACCCAATCCTCGAGTAGAGATATCTCGCGCCTTTCGATCACTGGCTTTGTAGTTTGCAAAAAAGTGTTGTACCTAACTGATGATTTTTGCCCCCTTTTTCACTGGTGTACCCGCGCTGTGGCTCCCGGCACAATTCAGCCACTATGTTCAGGGCAGGTGTCTCTGCGTGCGCCGACGTTGTCCTAGCCCTGACCATAAATAATAAGGCTGTTAACAGCCTGCATTTGTGGGAGGGGCGTCTGGCTATTTATTCCCCTACATGCCGCTCAGCCAGGCGCCCGAGCCTCACGCCCCTCCCTCCCGCCCTTTTTCTCTAAACTCCCTTCAGGTATGCCCCCTTTTTCACTGGTGTACCCGCGTCGTGGCTCCCGGCACAATTCAGCCACTATGTTCAGGGCAGGTGTCTCAACGTGTGCCGACCTTGTCCTAGCCCTGACCATAAATATATATATATATATATGTATGCACACACGCACTACTACCCATATCTAGATATCTCCTATACACAGAATAATCTGGTTGACATAGATACACAAACACTCACTAACACACACATACCCTCACAGATATATACACACACAGATATATACACACATATGTACACACACATATATATATACAGACGTGGACAAAATTGTTGGTACCCTTTGGTCAATGAAAGAAAAAGTCACAATGGTCACAGAAATAACTTTAATCTGACAAAAGTAATAATAAATTAAAATTCTATAAATGTTAACCAATGAAAGTCAGACATTGTTTTTCAACCATGCTTCAACAGAATTATGTAAAAAAATAAACTCATGAAACAGGCATGGACAAAAATGATGGTACCCCTAGAAAACACAGAACATAATGTGACCAAAGGGACATGTTAATTCAAGGTGTGTCCACTAATTAGCATCACAGGTGTCTACAACCTTGTAATCAGCCATTGGGCCTATATATATGGCTCCAGGTAATCACTGTGTTGTTTGGTGATATGGTGTGTACCACACTCGACATGGACCAGAGGAAGCAAAGGAAAGAGCTGTCTCAAGAGATCAGAAAGAAAATTATAGACAAGCATGTTAAAGGTAAAGGCTATAAGACCATCTCCAAGCAACTAGATGTTCCTGTGAGTACAGTTGCACATATTATTCATAAGTTTAAGATCCATGGGACTGTAGCCAACCTCCCTGGACGTGGCCGCAGGAGGAAAATTGATGACAAATCTAAGAGACGGATAATCCGAATGGTAACAAAAGAGCCTAGAAAGACTTCTAAAGAGATTCAAGGTGAACTTCATGCTCAAGGAACATCAGTGTCAGATCGCACCATCCGTCGTTGTTTGAGCCAAAGTGGACTACATGGGAGACGACCAAGGAGGACACCATTGTTGAAAACGAATCATAAAAAAGCAAGACTGGAATATGCCAAACTACATGTTGACAAGCCACAAAGCTTCTGGGAGAATGTCCTGTGGACAGATGAGACAAAAATCGAAGTTTTTGCCAAGGCACATCAGCTGTATGTTCACAGACGAAAAAATGAAGCATATCAAGAAAAGAACACTGTCCCTACTGTGAAACATGGAGGAGGCTCTGTTATGTTCTGGGGCTGCTTTGCTGCGTCTGGCACAGGGTGTCTTGAATCTGTGCAGGGTACAATGAAATCTCAAGACTATCAAGGAATTCTAGAGAGAAATGTACTAGCCAGTGTCAGAAAGCTTGGTCTCAGTCGCAGGTCATGGGTCTTGCAACAGGACAATGACCCAAAACACACCGCTAAAAACACCCAAGAATGGCTAAGAGGAAAAAATTGGACTATTCTAAAGTGGCCTTCTATGAGCCCTGACCTCAATCCTATTGAGCATCTTTGGAAGGAGCTGAAACATGCAGTCTGGAAAAGGCACCCTTCAAACCGGACACAACTGGAGCAGTTTGCTCATGAGGAGTGGGCCAAAATACCTGCTGAGAGGTGCAGATGTCTCATTGACAGTTACAGGAAGCGTTTGATTGCAGTGATTGCCTCAAAAGGTTGCGCAACAAAATATTAAGTTAGGGGTACCATCATTTTTGTCCATGCCTGTTTCATGAGTTTATTTTTTTACATAATTCTGTTGAAGCATGGTTGAAAAACAATGTCTGACTTTCATTGGTTAACATTTATAGAATTTTAATTTATTATTACTTTTGTCAGATTAAAGTTATTTCTGTGACCATTGTGACTTTTTCTTTCATTGACCAAAGGGTACCAACAATTTTGTCCACGTCTGTATATATATATATATACACACATATATACACACACGTACACACATATATACGCACATACACACACAGATAAACACATACACACACATATACACACGCATACAAATATATATGCACCTATATATACACACATACATATATATACTGTATATACGTACACACACTTACTTACAGGCTGTGGGTTCTCCCGTCTCCTCCTTCACCTCTGATGTATCTTGGAGGCTTAGGCTAAGATGCACACGATCAGGATTGCATGCAGATTTTCTCATGTGCACGATGCAGATTTTTTCTGTGGGGATTTTAAAATCTGCAGCATGGCAATTTATTTTATTTTTCCTGACTGTTTTTTCTCCATTCACTTCAATGGGGAGAGTAAAATCCACATGTGGAAAATACTCACCAAATCCGCATGCAAATCCACACCAATTTATACGAATTGTCCGCACTGATTTCCCTGTGAGCACCTGCAGATTTCAGTGCGGATTCTTCGCACATAAATCCTGAACATGTGCATTTACCCTTAAGGACCTTTGGAATGCAGTAATGGTAGGCTAAAGGACCTACGATCATGTGACATGATAACATCATCAAAGGTCCTTACACCTACCATTATTGGTGAGTTCTAGACACCTTGTTCACATAGTGCAGTACTGCGTGGTTGCCATCATTACTGTGATGCTGTGGGTTGGTGGAACCCATGGGGGCTTAATTTGGCAGCATGGGTGCTGTTGGACCATCTTGTGCCATCTGCACTGTGTTGCAGTGGTCGCCACGTGGTGCTGCACCAGATTAGAGTAGGTACCCACTCAAAAGAGGCAACCTTGACATGGTGAGTAGCTTTTTTTTTTTTTTTTTGTCAAAATGTATACAAAATTGTGTACAGTTATAGATTGTGGAGTTGTATGCTCAGAAGCATGGTCAATTTTGCTAAATCAATAGATTAATGCATAGCATGTGGATGTACAATTCATATCCTCTTTTTATATATATATATATATATATATATATATATATATATTCTCATATACTAAAAAGTATCCCTAGACATCTTTGAAGTGGACATATGTGAAAAAAAAATCTGGTTATCTTTTTTTTTTTCCTGTATTGAAAACCGTGGACTATGTTCAAGTATAAATTTTTTAGGAAAAATGGCAGATATACAAAATAGGGATGACTGCGTCCCCAAAAGAAAACATGCAGATAACAAATGTGTGTATATCTTTTCTGAGGGATCTGTTTGATGAATCAGTAAAAAAAAAAAAGAAGCAAATTTGTCTGAAATGAAAGGGTTAAACCGAAGAGTGACATTAGCTGACCTGCTTGTAACCTTCCTCTTCCCATGATTTTATTCTTCTCCGGAACACAATGACTGTAGCATGCTGTTGCAAAGAGTCCAAGGGCTACGACAGCTTTCAGAATTAAATTCTGCCAAAGAAGAGTAAACATCTTGGTTATCTTGTATATAGTCAATTTAGGCTCCTTTCACACTAGCGTTCGTCGGTCCGCTCGTGATCTCCGTTTGAAGGAGCTCACGAGCGGACCCGAACGCAGCCGTCCAGCCCTGATGCAGTCTGAATGGAGGCGGATCCGCTCAGACTGCATCAGTCTGGCGGCGTTCAGCCTCCGCTCCGCTCGCCTCCGCACGGACAGGCGGACAGCTGAACGCTGCTTGCAGCGTTCGGGTGTCCGCCTGGCCGTGCGGAGGCGTGCGGATCCGTGCGGATCCGTCCAGACTTTCAATGTAAGTCAATGGGGACGGATCCGTTTGAAGATGCCACAATGTGGCTCAATCTTCAAGCGGATCCGTCCCCCATTGACTTTACATTGAAAGTCTGGACGGATCCGTACTAGGCTATTTTCACACTTAGCTGTTCTATGCTAAAAATAATGCAGACGGATCCGTTCTGAACGGAGCCTCCGTCTGCATTATTATGAGCGGATCCGTTCAGAACGGATCCGCCCGAACGCTAGTGTGAAAGTAGCCTTATACTGTAGATTTGCTGCATTGCTGGCACTTTGGTAACCTACTGCAGAGACAGATATTGAGTAATAGACAGACAGACCGACAGCTGTTACTGCTGCTAATGGCTTTGGTAAGAAGCTGTGATCATCCTAAACCTTTTTTATTCTGGACAACTTACTTAAAATCATGGACAATAAACATTTTTATGGACAATTTGGAAAACTATAATGATAAAGAAAATAAGCAAGAAAAGTCATCATACTATTATAAACTCATTACAAGCTTTTGCTTTGAACTATAAAATTACGATAATTGCAACCCCAGTTATCTTTTCAAATACCACCAGCCTCAAATAAAAAATAAAATCACAGACACAACAATTTTCTCCTATTTTTACAAACTGACCAGGAATTTCTGGAAAGTTAGCAACCATGATTCCCAATTATCGTTTCCTGGAATAAACTCAGGGGTTCCCCGGTAGACAGCAAGTGCCTTGCTGGATTACCCTTGGTTCATAGGAGCCTCAGGCTCCCCTGATTTCCACATCTCCCCACTGGCTGTATCTCAGGCTGTATAACAGCTAGAGATACGAGACAGGTCTTGTTTTAAAGCTTTAAAACAAGGCCAGGATTGTGGTGAGACCATACACCAAAGACAGAATGTTTAGAAACCAAGTCAGGAATGACAACCCATTTTTAGATTTGCAACATTACCTGGCTCATAAATCTTGAGACAGAGCAGGTTAACGCACCCCCCCCCCCCCCCCTTCACCTGAATATGAGCTCAGCCAGGGAGAAGGAGGAGGAGAGGGAGGCAGTGGGTATATTTTGACAGACTGCGGGGAGAGGACCACAGGCACAGATCCTCCTCTCCCTGCGTAACTTTACATGACCCCATTTGAGGGGTAACATGGACATCTGGGTATCAGGGAGCATACTTAGAGCACTGCCACACCGTCAGGTTTTCTGATGCAGTTTTGGAAGCCAAAACCAGGAGTGAATTCAAACAGAGGAAGTTTCTCTACTTTTATTATCCACTCCTTATTTTGGCTTCCAAAACTGCATCAGGAAACCTGACCGTGTGGCTATACCTTTACTCTCTGATTGTCACATATGGCGGGTTCTCTTATCAAGAAAAGTGGTGAGAAGAAGAGCAGCTGCTCAACTTATCACCCATCTGCTCAAAATAGGCCGCTTATTGATGCCACAACCCAGGCATTTAGCAATGTCCAGATCATGGAGTCAAATTTGTTGCACCAAACACACACAAACTTTCATATAATTTTTATTTTAGGCTCTTCCTATCCAGGCAATATCCAAACTTTTGTATAAACTATGCTGACAGCTTCTCTAGTGCCTTTTCGATACTACAGTAATGGCAATTAGCACTAGAGATATAAATCTAGTACATTTCTGACAGATGGAAAAGATTTCTGTCCATCAGAAAAGTCATTTTCGCTCACTATTTTGTTTATAAAATAATACAGCAAAACTAGGTATAAACAAATCAAATCACTGGTGTCAAATAAAATCCTGTTCTAAGCCATGCCCCAAACCAGACCGTCTTTTACCCGTGTAAACTTGGCAGATATTTTTTCTTGGAAAAGGTAGCAATCCTAGATTAATCTACATCTTTAGGACATGTGTACAGCTGAGTAGGAATTGGCTTTATAAGTATTTATTTATTTATTTTTGTGAGAGGGGGCATCTCTGTTTGGCACTGTGCTTTGAGCACGGAATTTATGGGGGCACTATTATATTCTGATATGCACTGTTATATTCAGATTGCATGGTATTCGTAGCAGTATTATATTCAGAGGGCAGAAATATTATAGTCAGGGGGCACGGTGTTTGAAGGAATATTATATACATACAGGAGGTACTGTGTGTGGGTCCCAGAAAATAGTCTGAAAACTCAACTATTGCATATATTTTTTAACAGTTTTATTTGTAATTTGTCAGGTAACATAAGAAGCATTAAAGGGGTTTTCTGAGACTTTTATACTGATGATCTATCCTCTATACTAAGAAAGAAGGAGCTCAAATGGATCTACACATTGAAATCTTTACAGCCATTTGGATTAAATCTAGAATTGAATGTGGCTGGCATCAGCTAAATCTGGATTGAATCTAACATTCAATGTGGCTGGTATCAGTTCAATTCTCTTCTGTTACAATACTTTGCTATGTTTTTATATTACATGTCTTTATCATACCACCGTGTAACGCTGCACAATCAACAATAGAGTTCAACCTGGTCACTACTCCTTTTGTCTAGGTATTTTGACATGAAGAACCATTTGTGAACGAGACTTTATGTCAGACACAAACCTGTGTGGTGCTCACATTTTTTCACAGATGCTTTAATCTTTCCTTGCGCTAACAACATGCTAGATTGCGCAATATGTCCGCAGTACTAAGTTGTTGCTTTAATCCATAAAGCGCTCTGCACACTGTTTGTGTTTGGCAGTAGTGCGAGCGCCTCCTATTGGTAGCTTAAGTTCCTCATACACACGTCAGCCTGGAGCGTCATGTGGGAGTGGCCTTGTGACTGTTGGCCGGCCGCCCCTTGATGACGCGCTTGGACTTGCGCAGACTGTGTATCCGGATGCTGCTCGGCATATGCACATAGCGATTCCTTGCGCATGTCGCCCTGTGGTGACGTCTGCGGACATGCGCATCACTGAGCGCGAGACGCTGGATCTGCCATGGGTGTCTGTGTAGTGTGGCCCCACACAGGTACGATTGCTACAATCTGCATCAGCTGTTTAATATGCCTTAATATGTTGGTGTTCCCATGTTGATTGTGCAGGTGTGAAGTATACACATCATTTTCTATTGGTTGTTCAGCGGTGTGGGTGGTCCCATTATTTGTGATTTATAGGCTGTGATTTTAATTGTTAAATATGCTTGACAAAGGCTACTCCTTAGCCGAAACGTTGCTGCAAATCTTTTTATGCCTTGCTGTGAGGTGTTTTTCTAAATAAAGAAGAATTTTGGTGATATGCTGCTGTGGCCCTCCACCTTTCTACACTTGCCTTTGGATCGCGTTGGATCTGTGATCCCCTGCCCAGCTGCTGCATGACCACCATCTTCGCTCTTTACAAGCCGCTTGTGTTGCTGCTCCTGAACAAACCTATTTCCCTATAACCTGATCCGGGGAGCGTGCACCGGGGGAGTATTCCTGCTTTCTTACACTTGTATGTGAATATGGATTTACCCCCAGGCTCCGGTAAGAGCATTGATACACCAAGCACTATGGCATATATGTATACAGATGAAGAAATTGTGAAATTGATTGGAACAGATTCCAGCGATGTCTCCTTCCTAAGCACTCCCTCCATTGATCTGCTGAAACGCAAATGTGAACAGGAGTCAAAAAGACTGACGACGATGGAGTTAGATTTGAGCACTCTGAGAGAGTACTACAGGAACCGCCGTATCCCGAGGGGTTTGCGGTCTCATTTACGACCCAATCTCTTTCCAAATGATACAGACTTCTGCATGAAATTCGAGGCGGTGAGTAATAAATACTCTTTTGACCTGATTCTACTTAATATTGACTTTTTGTGTAAAGAGGTTGAGAACATTAAGAGAATGATTGTTGATCTAAATACGCAAATCCAGGCCTTGATCAGTGCGGATGAATATACGGCACACACTGATAAAATTGCACAACAGGCCCTACGCCACAGAAGTGAGACCGAACGAGTTAAAAGGGAAAAGTGGCACAGGGATCTTGAAGACTACCAGTCTGGAAAAGTGTATAATTGGCATAACCAACAGCCACAAGGGAGACCTAGGAGGAGGCGTAATAGAAGATTTGATCACAACCATTTTGGTTTCTCCACCTTCTCTGACTCCACGGATGAACCCTCCACGTCAGCCCCTTTTTTAGGTCAACAAGGCGACGGGGATGTCGCCGGGGTGGAAGGAAACACCATTGGTCACACAAAAGGGAAACCACCACCGAATCAAGTGATGCCTGTGAGATCGACCAGACGCAATCCACGGAGATAACACAACTTGTCATAAATATCTCTTCAGTAACACTTACTCCTGAACAGACTCAGGTATTAAGTCGTGGACTAAGCTTTTCTCCTACCATTGATAGAGACTGGTTCTCTTTAAAGTTGGATTTACAACGTTTCTTTAGAAGTTTACGTCTAAAGTGCTTTTTTGCATCCAAGAATGTTGATGATAATAAAATACCTGTGATTAGCAAAGATAACGTTGCGTTACTTACATGCAATGAATTACAACTCAAGAAACCTAGTGTCTTTTCACCTCCACATACTAACCATGTGGTTGAATCATATATCCACATAGTGCACAAGCAGATCGAATCCTTGAATCCCACTAGCTGTTGTAGGAGTAACCTCTCTAAGTCAGAACGACAGGCTATTATGGCATTGGAACGTGACACCCGCATTACCATTAAGCCTGCTGATAAGGGTGGGGCGGTGGTCGTTATGGACACTGCGATGTACATTGGCGAGATAGACAGACAATTGCACGATTTTGAGGTATATAAGCAACTACCTGGGGATCCCAAATGGGATATCATGCGTGACATCGGGGTGATATTGGAGGAGGCACTGCAAAATTCAATTATTGACGATGGTTTGTACCAATATCTCACGGTGCCCCACCCTGTCACCCCGATGTTATACATACTCCCCAAAATCCATAAAAGATTGAATGATCCACCGGGTCGACCGATTGTTTCCGGTAGGGGCTCGGTCTTCAATCCATTGTCTGTCTTTCTGGACAAGTTATTGCAGGTCCGGGCGACCGCCGCCCCATCCTACATCAAGGATACTGGGCACTTTCTATCCAAATTACAGGGTTTACAACTGCCTGCCCATTTTTTATTGGTCAGTTTTGATGTAGTATCTTTATACATATTAATTGACCATACATATGGGCTGGGTGTCGTCAATGTGGCTCTGGCCGACATGGGGCTCTCCCCGGGGGGGTGCCGTTTTGTCCTCCACCTTTTGGAGGTGGTCCTGAAGAGGAGTTACTTCCTCTTCGGGGACACTTTCTATCAGCAGCAGCGGGGTGTGGCCATGGGGTCTAACATGGCCCCAACCTACGCTAACATCTTTATGGCTGAGGTGGAGGACAGACTCGTGTATCATTCCCCTTTCTTTGGGAGAGTCCTATGTTGGTGGCGCTACATCGACAACATCTTTATGATCTGGACAGGCACTATGGATGAACTAGAAGCATTCCATCTACATCTGAATGCGGGTGTCCCGGGACTGCAATTTACTGTCACTGTTTCTCCTAGTGAACTACAATTTCTTGACGTGCGGGTCTATGTGATGGAGGGTCTTTTGGCTACGGACCTCTATCGGAAGCCCACCGACCGAAATACCCTTCTAATGCATGATAGCTATCACCCACATAAAATGCTTGACTCCATTCCATGGAGTCAACTCCTAAGGGTGAGGAGAATAGTTTCTGACGAAGAAGTATGTGCACAGAGGGTGGATACTATGTGCGCACGGTTCTTAGAACAAGGTTACCCTAAACCCTTACTTGCTAGAACCAAACAGAAGGTGAGATTGGTTGACAGATGCACTGCACTACAGAAATCGACAAAAGCAAGATCTGAGGCTAGGGTTCCGTTTGTGTCCATCTTCGGTCGGGACAGTGGCGAGATCGCCCATGTCCTTAGAAAGGAGTGGCATATACTCCAAAGGGGTCTGCCAGAAATAGAATAATTCAATCCCTAGCCTCCGTGATAGACTGGTTAAGTCCGATATAGGTGGCCAGTCATTGACACAAAAACTGCTTGCACCGCGCAAAAACGGTACTTATCCTTGTTTATCTTGTTGTAATTATGGTAACGTTCTCAAGGGTGATCATTTCTCCCATCCGTATAGCGGTAAAAAATATAAAATCAACGGCTATTACACCTGCAGGTCACGGGATGTGATATATGCCATCCAGTGTCCTTGTAGCCTTATTTATGTGGGAGAGACCACCATGGAGGTCAGAGAACGTATTAACAAGCACAAAAGTACCATACGCAAGATGAATATGGATAAACCTGTTGCGAAACATTTCGTAGAGGCAGGGCATTCAGTGAACCAACTTTGCTTTAGGGTCATTGACAGCGTGGGTCCCTTACGGAGAGGGGGTGACAAGGATGCAATACTAAGAAAGAAGGAGCTCAAATGGATCTACACATTGAAATCTTTACAGCCATTTGGATTAAATCTAGAATTGAATGTGGCTGGCATCAGCTAAATCTGGATTGAATCTAACATTCAATGTGGCTGGTATCAGTTCAATTCTCTTCTGTTACAATACTTTGCTATGTTTTTATATTACATGTCTTTATCATACCACCGTGTAACGCTGCACAATCAACAATAGAGTTCAACCTGGTCACTACTCCTTTTGTCTAGGTATTTTGACATGAAGAACCATTTGTGAACGAGACTTTATGTCAGACACAGATGGTCCTTATTGCCAACAGTGGATGCTTTTATCGTACTTTATATTTAAAACCTCTGCACACTGTTTGTGTTTGGCAGTAGTGCGAGCGCCTCCTATTGGTAGCTTAAGTTCCTCATACACACGTCAGCCTGGAGCGTCATGTGGGAGTGGCCTTGTGATGTTGGCCGGCCGCCCCTTGATGACGCGCTTGGACTTGCGCAGACTGTGTATCCGGATGCTGCTCGGCATATGCACATAGCGATTCCTTGCGCATGTCGCCCTGTGGTGACGTCTGCGGACATGCGCATCACTGAGCGCGAGACGCTGGATCTGCCATGGGTGTCTGTGTAGTGTGGCCCCACACAGGTACGATTGCTACAATCTGCATCAGCTGTTTAATATGCCTTAATATGTTGGTGTTCCCATGTTGATTGTGCAGGTGTGAAGTATACACATCATTTTCTATTGGTTGTTCAGCGGTGTGGGTGGTCCCATTATTTGTGATTTATAGGCTGTGATTTTAATTGTTAAATATGCTTGACAAAGGCTACTCTTAGCCGAAACGTTGCTGCAAATCTTTTTATGCCTTGCTGTGAGGTGTTTTTCTAAATAAAGAAGAATTTTGGTGATATGCTGCTGTGGCCCTCCATCTTTCTACACTATCCTCTGGATAGGTCATCAGTGGGGATCCTACACCCGGAACCCCCACCCATCAGCTGTTTGAGAAGGTGCCAGCGCTCGCAGCAGCGCCACAGCCTTCTTGCAGCTTTTCCCAGGCCATGTGACGTCACATTCATTGGTCACATGGCCAAGGTGCAGCTCACTGCAATGGGGCTGAGCTGTAATACCAAGCACAATCACATGAAGTGCCAGAGCCTTCTCAACCAGCTGATTGGTGAGGGTCCCGGCTGTCGGATCCCCACCGATTAAATACCAAAGTAAAAATATTTTGGAAAACCCCTTGGATTCCAAGTCCACCAAGAGGCAAGTCAAGTTACATGAACCAGCAATAAAAACAATTGTTAATGCAGCATTTAACAAATGTGTAATCTTAAATCCTCATTAGTCATGTTTTTGTTGGTGCACGCTGATACAACATTTAGGCCTCATGCACACGACCTTTGTGTGCATCCGTGGCCGTTGTGCCGTTTTCCGTTTTTTTTTCCGCAAAATCGGAAAATGCTCAGTTTTGCAGCCGAGACCGTGATCCGTGTATCCTGTATTTTTTTGACGGACAACGGTTCACGGACCCATTCAAGTCAACGGGTCCGTGAAAGAACACGGATGCACACAAGATTGGCATCCGTGTCCGTGATCCGTGGCCGTAGGTTACTTTCATACAGACGGATCCAAAGATCCGTCTGCATAAAAGCTTTTTCAGATCTAAGTTTTCACTTCGTGAAAACTCATATCCGACAGTATATTCTAACACAGAGGCGTTCCCATGGTGATGGGGACGCTTCTAGTTAGAATACACTACAAACTGTGTACAAGACTGCCGCCTGCTGCCTGGCAGCACCCGATCTCTTACAGGGGGCCGTGATCAGCACAATTAACCCCTTCAGGTGCGGCACCTGAAGGGGTTAATTGTACTATCATATCCCCCTGTAAGAGATCAGGGCTGCCAGGCAGCAGGGGGCAGACCCCCCCCTCCCCAGTTTGAATATCATTGGTGGCCAGTGCAGCCCCCCCCCTCCCTCCCTGTATTGGGAGGAAGGGGGGGGGGGCGGGGGGGCGCACACTGTGCCACCAACGAATTATTACAATAGAGGGAGGAAGGGGGGGGGCGCACACTGTGCCACCAACGAATTATTACAATAGAGGGAGGAAGGGGGCGCACACTGTGCCACCAACGAATTATTACAATAGAGGGAGGAAAGGGGGGGGGGCGCACACTGTGCCACCAACGAATTATTACAATAGAGGGAGGGGGGGGGGCACACACTGTGCCACCAACAAATTATTACAATAGAGGGAGGGAGGGGGGGCCGCACTGGCCACCAATGATATTCAAACTGGGGAGGGGGGGGTCTGCCCCCTGCTGCCTGGCAGACCTGATCTCTTACAGGGGGAAATGATAGTACAATTAACCCCTTCAGGTGCCGCACCTGAAGGGGTTAATTGTGCTGATCACGGCCCCCTGTAAGAGATCGGGTGCTGCCAGGCAGCAGGGGGCAGTCTTGTACACAGTTTGTAGTGTATTCTAACTAGAAGCGTCCCATCACCATGGGAACGCCTCTGTGTTAGAATATACTGTCGGAAATGAGTTTTTACAATCTAACTCATATCCGACAGTATATTCTAACATAGAGGCGTTCCCATGGTGATGGGGACGCTTCAAGTTAAAATATACCATCGGATTGGAGAAAACTCCGATCCGATGGTATAAAAGGGACTCCAGACTTTACATTGAAAGTCAATGGGGACGGATCCGTTTGAAATGGCACCATATTGTGTCAACGTCAAACGGATCCGTCCCCATTGACTTGCATTGTAATTCAGTTTGGCTCCACACGGCCAGGCGGACACCAAAACGACTTTTTTTTCATGTCCGTGGATCCTCCAAAAATCAAGGAAGACCCACGGACGAAAAAACGGTCACGGATCACGGACCTACGGACCCCGTTTTTGCGGACCGTGAAAAAATACTGTCGTGTGCATTAAGCCTGAGCCAGGGGTCCTACATTTTAAATGATCGTAGGTGTCTCTCTAGCCGAGTAGATCAATTTATCCATGGGTAAAGCAGCATTTGCTAATTGTAACAATTGGACAGATTTTTGGGGGGGAGTTCCCAATTTAGGCTATGTTCTTCACATGATGGAGTTTGCCAATGTCAAAATCCACCATTTTTTTATTTGAATGTGGCAGACCCATCCATGGCTTTAGCACCCATTAAATGGGGCTAATCCACGAGCAGACTCCAACCACGGTTTCCAGTTGTATCCGCATGGAAACTGCACCAAGAGTGGAATTGAAAAACCATGTGTAAATAAACAGCTTTTGGCGTGGAATCCGTGCTGATATCCGAGGACAAAATCTGCCGTGTCAATAGCCATAAGAGGATAGATAGGTTCACAAGTCTATATAGAATTTTTTCATATTTACTGGGAAGCAAATCATTTACTAGCTCCAAAAGACTTGGAACTACTGTTCTTAGCTAAACAATTTTAAAGGAAAACAATGAAGAAATTGGATTTTACTCCTGGCCTGTTTGCGGGATTTTCCTCGCTGTTTATTCGTGATTGCCAAGTATGCCCTCATGGAAAGGTTGGGAGTCGCTGGTGTTGAGAAAAATCTGTGGATCTTTCTGCTAAATACTAAGGGGGTCATTTATTAAACAGAAATACGCCTAAATTAGGTGCATTTCTAGCGCAGATTGTGACGCAAAGGTACTTTGCGCCACAGTCTGCGACTTCTCCCCTCTCACGGCAGGTCTAAAAAGGTGGGCATGGTGCGGGTGGGGAAGGGGACGGGCTGGCAGAGCCCATCTCATTCATCATTTTTTACGCCTGGTTTAGAAGTAGAAAATGGTCTAAATGTAAGACAGGTTACATAACTTCGCGGATCCACCGCCAGTGCAGAGTCTTAATAAATGTGCCCCTTAATCTGTATTTTGGTGCACTGTTGTCAATGATTAGAGGTTTCAAATACTATTACAGAACAAAAATTATTTCTAAAATAAACCATAAATCACCATATTAATAGCACTATAGTTACACTATTAATTATAATTAAAAAAAACAGGGTCCTGTAGAAAAACGGATCCTGTTGCATCATTTATGCATAGGATTGCAAAGGATCCGTTTTTTACAGGATCCAGTAAAAAAAAAAACGGATCCTGTTGCATCCACTTGAGCATTTCCATCTGGGATCTATTTTTTGACTGAAACAAAAGTACTGCATGCAGGATTTTAGACAGAAATGGCTCAAACGGATGACAACTGATGCAACAGGATCCATTTTTTTTTTACAGAATCCTTTTTTTTTTTCTCTCTCTCTCTTCTTCTGATAAAACAGAAGAACGAAAAGCTAAACGGTGATGTGAACTCACCCTAATATGTATATGAATAATATGAACAATATGTACAATACATTTTTACAAAAAATAAAAATCAGTGTTTTTAATAGAATATTGCAACAATAAAGCTTTAAAGAGTAGTATTGAAGCCATCTTAGGTGTACCCTATGCTGCTGTATATGCATGGTATCTATTAAAATTCCATATTATAGTAAATATGCAGACTTACCATTGTTGACTGTCTGTTGTCCAAACAGTAGATGGCATGTTTGAAGAATTTAGATATATATATAGTCTTGAAATGGATGGGAAAATATGTAAATGAACAAAAAATTCAAATATTTGATGTAGCAATAATCCAGTGTCCACGTTGTCATCATCGTAATCTCATCTCATCAAAATTTTCTGGCACGGACATCCAAACTTAGCACTGCGTTTTTTGGTATGCAGCTATGGAATATTGTAGGATTAAATTGGGTATGAGACAGATTTGTCTTGGTTTAGGGTGCAGATTGATAACTGGCTATTTGCACTTATGTGATATTTATACAATATGAGGTTGTCATAACTATCCTGTATTTACTGTATTCACTCGTCTGTGCAATGACAAAGCTTCCTGCCCTTTTTACGCATTCTGTGTCCTTTTCATTCACCTTTGTCATGTTAGTTCTGATGTAATTTTAATAATAGGACTTGGAATAAATAAGCACATTTTGTGATTCATTGGGCTTTACTGTTAGAAGTAATGGCACAGCCGAGCTCCTGTCCACTATATACAGAATTGCAGCACAGCTCCATTTACTTGAATGGAGCAGTGTTGATCTTCCTTGCACATCAGGTGGATGGGAACACCACTATGTACTGTAGGAATAGTCTAGTGATATAGCATTCTAAGATGCGAAGACCCCTTTCGAAATTTTGAGTCAAAATGAGTCCCATTCGGGTCATGTGACACCCTACACATCATGTGACCAATGGCATACAGTAGGCAACTGGGTTACATGACCTACATATGCTAGCTCAGTGGATAACTAAGTAGGACTAATGGTGGAATTATTTTAATTGTGGTTCTTCATAACAGTGTGTATAGTTATATGGCTGCCTGTCTCAAAGTGATCTGTAAAATGGCTACTTGTCTCTGGGTGATGTTGTGTTATTAAAAAGGTTAACTGTAAAAAACAAACAAACATAACAAATGTAGGAGACACAGGAAGACCAATGTTAGCATGCCTCCCAACTATCCCAGATCTAGTGGGACAGGCCATAATTTCTGCCTGAAGTAACAGGTAGGCTGCTGCACATCTGGACTTCAGCTGTTTCCGCATTCTCAGGGTGCAGATACAATTAGGCACAGTGGTGATGCAGGGAGCCATCAGCTCTCTTATCCGCCATTCTCTGGCTCCTGGAGGTTCAGCACAGGCAAATGCGATCCACCTAGCTATAGATAGCCCAGATCGAGTGACGCAGACATGCTCTGCTCTGTTCATTGGAATGCACGGTAGATGAGTATTCAATTTGTACTAAGAAGGTGTCACCCTGTGTGGGGGCATCATACTGGGGCTCATAATGTGTGGGAGCAATAAGGAGTAATTATCCTGTATTGGGGGACTGAGGGACATCACTATTGTGATGTCCTTATTGTGTTGGGACACTAAAGGGTCTACACTACTGTGTGGTAAGACACTATGGGGGCATCCTTACAGTGTGAGGGGAACCAAGGGTGTGTCCTTACTGTGTGAGGGCACATAGGAGATTGGTCAGGAATGGATGTATATGGATTTGGTTGGGTTAGAGACATGACTGGTATGTGATAGAGAAGCTTCTACACACAGATGATGCTGAGACACTGCTGCAGGTACAGTAGTAAATGTGTATACACTGTACTGCTCCTCAGTAAACTACTAATCACCTGTTAGATACTTGGGCAGTTAAAAGGGGTTCCCATGATTTAACAATTGATTACCTAGGATAGGTTATCAATATCAGATTGGTGGAGGTCTGAAACCCTGCACCTCGGCAGATCAGCTGTTCTTGAGTAGCTCCATCCACTCTGTAACGGACAAAACTGATTACTGCAGTGCTGCTCCCATTCAGGGCTGAATAAGGCTAGTTTCAGACTAGCGTCAGAGATCCGGAAGAGCACCGCTGCGCACTCCGGCATTGCCAGAGGCTTGTAAGGCTCCGTCCGACACTATTTACTATACCTTACCTTTGTCAAGGTAATTCAGTCAGCAAGGTTAGTGCTGTATCACAGCAACATATTATCTGACTGATTTTCTGACCAATCATTTGGCCGTTTACACACACAGATCTTTTGTTATACACACCAATGTCACCACCAGACATCTGAGAAGCTCTGACAGACGTCTAGAACCTCCTCCTTGAGGTTCCTTTGTTTTGCTTTCATTTTCTCATCTCGTTAGCCTCTCTCAGCTGTCATGTAATTGCACTGATTGCATCCCTTTAAATCCTTTTCCTATAGTGCATCACTTTGCGGATTATACAACTTCCTGGAGTGTGTGCATGTTGTTCCTACTTCTGAGTCTTCTACAAGATAAGTGTTGTTCATTTATTTGTGTTTTTCTGTTTGCTGGATCCCAGGTGACCCTGACTCCCTCCGTATCTAGTGTAGGGAGCCGGTGGTCGTGTCCCCTCACTATTATAGGGTGTTCGGGTGTTATACAGTCGAGGTACGAGGATATGCGATCATCTACCATTGGGATTTTCGCATAGGCTGAGCAGTCAGGGAGAGAGCCAGGTCTGATGCAGGGCTCTCCCTTTTTGTTCCTTAGTTTTGGATCCAGTCAGTTGTATATTCATTTTGTGTTTTCTAGTTTCCTGCACACCTTCCGCGACATTATAAACCGCCAAAACCGTCTCAAGCATGGATCCGGTTTCACTTTTGACTGAACGCATGCAGGCTCTTTCATTTGAGGTAGCAGATCTCCGTAAGACTCTTTCTCAGTTTCAAGTGACTGGTTCAGCTTGCGTTCATGGAGCTTGTTCTGAGCCTAAGATCTCGCTCCCGGATACGTTCTCCGGGGGTAGTGAGAATTTTGTGCGTTTTAGAGAGGCTTGCAAACTCCATTTTCGCCTACTTCCCCATTCCTCTGGTGATGAGGAACGGAGGGTGGGGATCATCATATCGCTGCTCAGGGATAGCGCTCAGTCCTGGGCCTTTTTGCTGCCGGTGGGGGCACGGCCCCTCCGTTCAGTGGATGAATTCTTTTTAGCCCTGGGTCAGATATATGATGATCCGGATCGTGTTGCTCTGGCTGAGTCTAGACTACGTCTTTTATGTCAGGGTAAACAATCCGCAGAGATATACTGTTCAGAATTTCGGAGATGGGCAGCTGATACTGGTTGGAATGATGCTGCACTCCGAAGTCAATTTTGCCATGGTCTTTCAGAGGGATTGAAAAATGCATTTGCCTTTCATGAGAGGCCTACCTCCTTGGACTCTGCCATGTCTCAGGCCGTTCGTATTGACAGGCGTCTTAGAGAGAGAGGAGAGATCACTCCTTCCTGTCATACTCAATCCCAGGACAGTGCGGCGGTCTCATTCAATGCACAGGGGTCTCAGTCGCTGTCAACCCCTTCTGAGCAGGAGCCCATGCAGCTGGGTTTGATTGCCTCTAGCAATAGAAGATTCAGCCCTCATGGGAAGGTTTGTTTCTGTTGTGGAGGTATAAATCATTTGGCAAATGTTTGTCCCTCTAGGAGATTCAGGCAGTTTTTTGAGAGTAATAAAGAAACAAAAAGGAAAAAATCCTTTAAAAATGTTCCATCTGTTACCATTGGCAGGGTTGATGCGGAAATTGAAGGTTTTCCGTTTGCTTGTAGTTCCCGTTTTGTCCTACCTGCCAGGGTGGCGCTAGAGAGCAAGAACATTTTTTGTGAGATTTTTGTAGATAGTGGAGCAGCTGTCAATCTCATTGATAATCAATTTGCTATAACTCATGGTTTCCAGGTATGCACTTTGGGAAAGGATATACCTGTTTTTGCTATTGATTCCGCTCCACTTTCTCAGAAATCATTAAAGGGCATAGTTCTCAATATCCGTTTGATTGTGAGTGATGCTCATGTTGAGGATGTGTCATGTTTCGTCCTTAGCGGGTTGCCTACTCCTCTAGTGTTGGGGCTACCCTGGCTCACTAAACATAACCCCACCATTGATTGGCAAGCGAGGCAAATAAATGGTTGGAGTGACTTTTGCAGAGAGAATTGCCTCACGACATCTGTTTCTGAGGTTTCTACTAAGACTGTACCATCTTTTCTCTCTGAATTTTCGGATGTCTTCTCTGAGAGTGGTGTTCAGGACTTGCCCCCGCACAGGGAGTACGATTGCCCTATTAATCTCATCCCAGGCGCCAAGCTGCCTAAATCTTGTTTATACAATCTCTCCCAACCTGAAAGGGTCGCTATGCATGCTTATATCTCTGAGAGTCTGAGAAAGGGACACATACGACCCTCGAAGTCACCTGTTGCCGCTGGTTTTTTCTTTGTTAGGAAAAAGATGGTTCTTTAAGACCATGTCTGGATTTCAGGGAGCTGAACAGTATCACTATTCGTGACCCTTATCCGCTTCCTCTGATCCCGGACCTGTTTAACCAGATTGTTGGGGCTAAAGTTTTTTCCAAGTTGGATCTAAGAGGGGCATACAACCTGGTCAGGGTCACAGAAGGAGACGAATGGAAGACGGCCTTCAATACCCCTGAGGGCCATTTTGAGAATTTGGTTATGCCTTTTGGTTTGATGAATGCTCCAGCCGTCTTTCAGCATTTTGTGAACAGCATTTTTTATCATTTAATGGGGAAATTTGTATTAGTGTATCTGGATGACATTTTGATTTTTTCTCCTGATTTCAAAACTCATAGGGAACACTTACGTCAGGTCTTGCTCATCCTGCGGGAGAATAAATTGTACGCTAAACTGGAGAAATGTGTGTTTGCGGTTCCAGAAATTCAATTTCTGGGGTTTCTTCTCTCCGCTTCTGGTTTTCGCATGGACCCCGAGAAGGTCCGCGCTGTGCTTGAGTGGGAGCTTCCTGAGAATCAGAAGGCGCTGATGCGTTTTTTGGGCTTTGCCAATTATTACAGGAAGTTTATTTTGAATTATTCCTCTGTTGTTAAACCACTCACTGATATGACTAGAAAGGGGGTAGATTTTTCCTCCTGGTCGGTAGAGGCGCGTAAGGCCTTTTCTAATATCAAAGAGAGTTTTGCTTCCGCTCCCATCTTGGTACAACCTGATATTTCTCTACCCTTCATAGTTGAGGTTGATGCTTCTGAGGTGGGTGTGGGTGCGGTCTTGTCTCAGGGTCCCTCTCCTGCCAAATGGCGACCGTGTGCCTTTTTCTCGAAGAAACTCTCCTCCGCAGAGAGAAATTACGATGTGGGAGATAGGGAGTTGTTGGCCATCAAATTGGCTTTTGAGGAATGGCGCCATTGGCTAGAGGGAGCCAGACACCCCATTACCGTGTTTACTGACCATAAGAATCTGGCCTACTTGGAGTCAGCCAAGCGTCTGAACCCGAGACAGGCCAGATGGTCTTTGTTCTTTTCCAGGTTTAATTTTGTTGTCACGTTCCGCCCTGGGGTTAAGAATGTGAAGGCGGATGCCCTGTCACGTTGTTTTCCGGAAGGTGGGAATTTTGAAGACCCGGGTCCCATTTTGGCTGAAGGTGTGGTAGTCTCTGCTCTTTATCCTGAATTAGAGGCAGAGGTTCAGGTAGCCCAGTCAGAGGCTCCTGATCTTTGTCCTCCTGGGAGGTTGTGTGTGCCTCTCGCTTTAAGACACAAGATTTTTAAGGAACACCACGATACGGTCCTTGCTGGGCACCCAGGGGCAAGAGCCACAGTGGATCTCATCACTCGGAGATTCTGGTGGCCGGCGCTTCGTAAGTCGGTTGAGGGTTTTGTGGCAGCCTGCGAGACCTGCGCTCGTGCCAAAGTCCCTCATTCACGGCCATCAGGTCCTCTCCTTCCCTTACCCCAGGGGTGCACAACCTTTTCTGGTTGGGGGCCACATTGTCAGACTGAATCAATTTCAAGGGCCGAAAATAAAACTTAAAGGGCTATAACCAACTGAAATGCTATATTTTTGGCATGTTGAACATACTGTATAATACCATAAATGTCTAGTTACATTTCCAGGCCTCCCATCTAAAGGGAGAATACATGAAAGATACATGTGAACAGCCACAAGATATAGACATGCATGTCTGTTATCAGATGGCTGGGGGCCGCACAGAATTGGTATTGAGGGCCACATGTGGCTCCTGGGCCGCAGGTTGTGCACCCCTGCCTTACCCATTCCTTCCCGTCCTTGGACACATCTGTCCATGGACTTCATTACGGACCTGCCTCGTTCCTCGGGGAAGACTGTGATTCTGGTGGTGGTGGACCGTTTTAGCAAAATGGTGCATTTCATCCCTTTTCCTGGCTTGCCCAATGCTAAGACGCTGGTGCAGGCATTTATTGATCATATTGTCAAATTGCATGGTATTCCTTCAGACATAGTCTCTGATAGGGGCACGCAGTTTGTTTCCAGATTCTGGAAGGCTTTCTGTTCTCGCTTGGGGGTTCGGTTGTCATTCTCTTCTGCTTTCCACCCGCAGTCGAATGGCCAGACAGAGCGCGTCAATCAGAATCTGGAGACATATCTGCGCTGTTTTGTGGCGGAGAATCAGGAGGATTGGTGTTCTTTTTTGTCTCTTGCTGAGTTTGCTTTAAATAACCGTTGTCAGGAGTCCTCTGATAAGTCACCATTTTTTGGTGCATATGGGTTTCATCCGCAGTTTGGGACATTCTCGGGAGAGGGGTCTTCTGGTTTACCTGATGAGGACAGATTCTCCTCGTCTTTGTCATCTATTTGGCAAAAGATTCAGGATAATTTAAAGAGCATGAGTGAGAGATATAAGCGTGTGGCAGATAAGAGACGTGTGCCTGGTCCGGACCTGAATGTTGGTGATCTGGTGTGGTTGTCTACTAAGAATATCAAATTGAAGGTTTCCTCCTGGAAGTTGGGTCCTAAGTTTATTGGGCCTTACAAAATCTTGTCCGTCATCAATCCTGTTGCCTACCGTCTTGATCTTCCTCAGACTTGGAAGATCCATAATGTTTTTCATAAGTCCTTATTAAAACCTTATGTCCAACCCATTGTACCCTCGTCTTTGCCTCCTCCTCCGATTGTGGTTGATGGTAATCTTGAATTTCAGGTCTCTAGGATTGTGGATTCTCGTGTTGTCCGCGGTTCTCTCCAGTACCTCGTTCATTGGGAGGGTTATGGTCCTGAGGAGAGGATGTGGGTCCCAGTGACGGACATTAAGGCCACTCGTCTCATCAGGGCTTTCCATAGGTCCCATCCTGAGAAGGTGGGCTCTGAGTGTCCGGAGTCCGCTCATAGAAGGAGGGGTACTGTCACCACCAGACATCTGAGAAGCTCTGACAGACGTCTAGAACCTCCTCCTTGAGGTTCCTTTGTTTTGCTTTCATTTTCTCATCTCGTTAGCCTCTCTCAGCTGTCATGTAGTTGCACTGATTGCATCCCTTTAAATACTTTTCCCATAGTGCATCACTTTGCGGTTTATACAACTTCCTGGAGTGTGTGCATGTTGTTCCTACTTCTGAGTCTTCTACAAGATAAGTGTTGTTCATTAATTTGTGTTTTTCTGTTTGCTGGATCCCAGGTGACCCTGACTCCCTCCGTATCTAGTGTAGGGAGCCGGTGGTCGTGTCCCCTCACTATTATAGGGTGTTCAGGTGTTATACAGTCGAGGTACGAGGATATGCAATCATCTACCATTGGGATTTTCGCATAGGCTGAGCAGTCAGGGAGAGAGCCAGGTCTGATGCAGGGCTCTCCCTTTTTGTTCCTTAGTTTTGGATCCAGTCAGTTGTATATTCATTTTGTGTTTTCTAGTTTCCTGCACACCTTCCGCGACAACCAATTATTGGTCAGATTGGACAGAAATTGGTCAGATAATCTGTTGGTGTAATACAGTCCTTATGTGTGCATAATTTTTTTTTTATTCAGTGTAATGCTTATTTATCCCTAACAAATTTAATTTCATCACGAATAGACATCCTCCTTAAGTTTCTATAGGCAACCAGCGGCAAGAGATGTGGGTCTCAATTACATAAGGAGATATTCCAGTTATGAGAAATGTTCGCCTATCCACAGGAAAGGGTAGTACTGTAATATTGGTGGGGGTCCCGGTCATATCCCTCAGGACCTTCCAAAATGAAAGGAGCGACAAGTTGGGCATGCACACTGCTGCTCCATTCATCACTACGGGAGTTCCAGAAACAACCGAGTACAGTGCTCGCCTATTTCCGAAACTGACATAGAGATGAATGGAGCAGTAGTGCACATGCTGACCTGCCTCTCTGTTCATTTCTGGGGTGACCCTGTTCTCGTAATCGGTCGGGATCCCTGCAGTAGGACTCACACTGGTCTAATAGTTTTCGAATAACTTCTCACAAATGGAATACCCGTTTAAAGGGTGTGTTTAAGCAGAAAATGACGTATTATTTAAATTACGTTTTTATGTTTAACATTTTTAAAGAATTTTTGATGATGTTATTTTTAACATCTATATTTAAACAAAAACCATAAAATCCTTCAGTCTTCACACTAGCCACTAAAACTGAAAATATTTGAGATAATGATTAGCCACATCGTACGAAAGATCCCACCGACAAAACTGCCCCACCAGGGAGTCCGTTTTTTAAAATAAAAACTTCTTGGTACTTTAGCACAATGGCATGTGATCGGCTGAATTCAGCCAATCATGCCGTCAACATACAGTTTCGGCAAATGAACAGTCAAAGTTTTCCATCACGGAAGATCGCATTTTAAGCAGACAAGAGTCTGCTGTTGACGATCACAAACGCTTGTTGAATCTTGAAATTTGGCATTCAGTCCAACTTTAATATTATATGAATGTTTTATTGTGGATAAGATATGTGAGCAAAATCAAGAAAATGACTGCTTCCATTACCAGTGTTCCTGTTTGAGCTATTAGTTTGAATATGTTCCTATACATACTACATGTGTAAAGATACTTTACTAAAGGTTCTCCAGTAAAGTCTTCAGTTCTATTGAACTCCAGTGTTGCCTCTCTCTCAACCTTGTATGGACAGTAAAAGGCTACCACTTCCCTCTAACATATGCAGCATCTCTAAGCATCCTCCACACCCAGACTTAATGTGGCATTGCTGGTATGTTTAGTCTATCTGTTAACATTGCAGGCCTATTTATTCATGCATCTTGACATGTGATATGTTACCCGTATTTCATGTTAATGTGTTAGCATAGCTTAGTACAGTAATCTGTTATAGCCTATTGCAAAATTCTAATATACAATAGCAAGCACACTTTCTTTCTATTTTTCAGTTTCACTCTATCCTTACAATAAAGGTTAGGTGTTACTTCTGAGTAAAATAGTTGCTAGGAGGTAGTGTTGCTGCCTGTCAACTTACACTACACACAAAAAGTTAGAGATATTTGACTTGTGAGTGAAATATAAGGATGAACCTAAAATGCACTTTAACCTTTATAGGTGAGCTTAATGTGACCTTCTCTAAACTTTTGAATGCACATGTCCAACTGTTCAATGGTTCAGTACATTTTACACAACTTGCTGTTTTCTAAAAAGGAGATTAAAGTCAAAATTCAAAACAGGTTTTTGATCCAGGAATAGCCCAATACATTTTCTGGTTCAATTAGAATTGGCATTTAAACAGTCCTCCTTATCATGCTGTTCACATTTTGATATCATGAGACCAAGATGACACAGAACAATAGATCAACAGTACCTCGCCATTGCTAGGCTTCGAGTAGGATGTCCTCAGAGCGAAATGGCCACTGAGCTTAGAGTGTCACAGAGTGTGATCAGAAGGTTGTAACAGAGATACAGAGAGACTAGAAAAGTCACAGAAAGGCATAGAAGTGGATGTCCTTTGGCCATATCCCACACTGATGACCGCTTTATTGTGAACAATGCCCTGCGGAACCGGATGATGAATGCCACACAACTCCAGGCACATTTAAGGGAGGTGAGAGGCACCCAAGTGTCATGTCAGACCATTCAAAACCTTTTACATCAGCGTGTTCTGTGTGCTAGACGACTTGCAAGGGTATCTGACCACACCACCATGCACAGGCGTCATCGTCTTGCATGGGTCAGGGAGCATCTATGCTGTATGTGGGACCAGTGGGCCTCAATGCTGTTAACAGATGAAAGTCAGTTAACGCTCAGCAGATATGATGGCTGATAACGATGTTGGGGACGTCAAGGAGAGCACTATGCATTGGCCACTGTTGTCACCAGAACAGCCTTTGGTCGTGGTGGTGTTACAGTGTGGGCAGGTGTGTTGTCACGGACGGTGTACAGGAAACAAGGCAAAGCAACATGTATAAATGACTCACTGGATCCAAAAGCTAAGGAACCAAGGGAGACCCCTGCAGAAGACCTGGCACTTTCCCTGGTTGCTCAGCCTATGCAAAGCTCCTAATGGTGGAGGTTTGCATATCCACGAACCTTGACTATAAAGCCCTGAGCACCCTACAATAGTGAGGGGACACGACCACCGGCTCCCTACACAAGATACGGAGGGAGTCAGGGTCACCTGGGATCCAGCAAACAGTAAATAACAGATAACGGTACAACACTTAGCTTTGTAGCAGACAGGAGAACAAGGTCAGCATGCACACACACTCCAGGAAGAAGTATAAGCCGCCCAGAAAAGCATTCTGGGGAGGAATTTAAAGGGAAGCAATTAGTCCAACACATGACAGCTGAGAGAGGCTAACGAGAGGAGGAACTGAATACCACAACACAGAAACTCAGAGGAGGTTCTGAAAGGCCTCTGTCAGAGCTTCTCAGCTGTCTGGTTGTGACATGTGTCTAGTCAATACAGAACTGCCCTACACTTTGTTAACAGTACAGTGACAAGTCACAAGCCCATATGCAAACGCGCCACCCCCCAGGACCCTACCGCGTCCCAGGTTTAGTTAGAATGCCGAGTGGTGTGGTGCAGCCTATATCTGTCACGGTGCTCCTACATGAATACATCGCAAATAAAGGGAAATAGTTGAGTTAGGGGATGAAGAATAACTTGAGTCCAGAAGTTGGCAAACTTTTAACAGCAGCTTTACTTGAGTAAACATGATCCCAGACAATATTCCGGCTTTTCTTACATTCAGGATTTCTCTTGGTTCCAGCAGGCTTTGGCATAAACTGGCAGCCAAACTTGATAACTCTGCTTTCTCTGCCGGGTTGACAAGCTTGTTTAATAACTCTGCTTTCTTTCTCTCTTCTGTGCTAAACTCTGCTTGGGTCTGGTTACTGGACTTTTGATCAGTTCTGGTATCCTTAGATTGGGGTGCCTTGGGCTGTTGTCCCCCTCCTGACTCTCAGTAAAGTAAATTGTCATGGAGTCCGGGTGCTCTACAAGCTACTTCCCTTTTGCTGCTCCTGCTCCAGCCAAAGAACAATATCTTCTGGCTGCTACTTCTTTCAGGTCTTCTCAGCTCCAATATGGGGTCTAAACTGGAATTAACCAGAACTGTAACCCCTCCCTTCTGGTAGGAAGCAGGACAGGCCCACTTCTGCCCAAAGGGGGGGGGGGGGAGAATGGAATGGTGAGTTCCATTCTATCTAGAGATCTATCTATCTGCCAGGTACGCTTCCCCCTGCTGGTGAACTAGGCATATTACATGAACAATTCGGTTGCATAACAATAAGATCAATGCACATTTGAGAAGGACCTAGAAATAAATACACAGATGACATAGGCGTTAGCAATACAAGACAATAGTGGCGTGAAAGAATAGTAACACCACTCCAAGGTGTTAGACATACCACTTGAATAACATCATTAATCCAGTGATTGTGCCTCTTCATGATTAACACAATTTCATCTTCATGGACGACAATGTGCCAGCTCACTGAGGTTGCATCATTAGGGAACGGTTGCTGGAGACTGGGGTACCTTAAATGGAGTGGACTGCACTTTCTCCAGACCTGAGTCACCGTGTAGAGGCTCGTAACTCTGTAACCCAGAACCTCAATGACCTGACGGCTGCTCTTCAAGAAGAGTGGGATTCCATGGCTCAACAGACAATAAGTCGACTTGTGAACAGCATGCAATGTCGTTGTCCAGCTGTAATTGATGCTCAAGGCCACATGAAAAGTTATTGAGACTGACATTTTTTGTGGAGGTATACCCCCCACTGTTGTTGGCTTTTGTTTCAATAATTTGTTTGAGATGAGGAAATCACAATTGTATGCTTCTACTTAAATGCCCTACTTTCATGATATAATATCAATGTAGCGTGAACTTTTTACATTTTCCATAAATGTCATCTGACTATCCCTAACTTTTTGTGGGTAGTGTATGTCCCTCTCACACATACTGTAAGAAGCACAGAACAGTGAAACAGTAGTCTCTCACTGGCTGGATGGTAAGATACTGAACCCTGAACAGTGCTACAGTGCAGCAAGTCACTCAGTTGCAAGTGTGTAAGCTTTTGCACAGTGTCACTATATCAGCATTTGAGAAAAGGTCTTACACCTAAACTAGCTCTAGAAGCTTAAAGGGGTCTGTGAGCAGCCACCGCAAAAGCTGAAGTCGTCATAACATGAGCAGCCTTTGAAGAACAAGAGTTACAATTGAAAATAGAACGGGCACACCTAAAACAACTAGAAGCAAAGCAAGAGATGCAGTCAAAATTTCAAAATTTGAGGGGCACACCTACTGTAGAAGAAAAACTTGAGAGACTGGCAGCAGAGAAGAAGACTGCAGCTGCTATGGCTGAAGCGGAGGCTTTAGTTAGAGCAGGGGTGCACAACCTTTTCTGGGTGGGGGCACCATTGTCACAAACCAATTCCAAGGGCCAAAAATAATACGTAAAGGGATGTTAACAACTGAAATTTTGTATTTATCTCCGTATTTTGATGAAGCAGAAAGACTTCTCCCTGCTCCACCATTCAGCCTGCAGGCACAGATCGCACTGCC
Source organism: Bufo gargarizans (assembly GCF_014858855.1). NCBI lineage: Eukaryota > Metazoa > Chordata > Amphibia > Anura > Bufonidae > Bufo > Bufo gargarizans. Next base: position 146,223,366 of record NC_058085.1, on the reverse strand, counting down.
GACATGTCTGGGAGGGGCCTGCAGCCCTGAAATCTGCATAAGCTCCGCCCACACCGTGCTGCAGAGCGATCTGTGTTGCAGGAAAGAGAGGACTGTGAGCTTCAGGAATGGGGCAAGGTAAGTATTTTTTTTTTTTTTTTATTATTTTTTTTTAAGACAGGGGGTCTCAATGGGCATTTCTACCCTGGAGTGGGCACAATAGGCATTTCAACTCTAGAAGGGGCACAACGGGCATTGCTAATGTGAAGGGGCACAATGGGCGGTTCTATTATGGCACAATAGGCATTTCTACTCTAGAAGGGGCACATTGGGCATTTCTACTATGGAGGGCGCACAGAGGGCATTGCTAATGTGAAGCGGGCACAATGGGTATTTCTACTCTGGAGGGGCCACAGAGGGCATTGCTAATGTGAAGGGGGCACAATGGGTGTAATGACCGGCAACACGCACAGGGAGGAAAAAGGGAAAGTCCTGCCCAAGGGAGAGGGAAAGGTGGTGACCTCTAACTCTCCTTGCAGCTGGCACCTGACTGCCCTGACGTCCCTAGACGGGTTCCTCACCTGTGCGGCGATCACGTGCCTAAACCCTGGCTTTCCCTGAAATGAACCCTAGATAATGAACGGGCCGGTGGGATCGCTAGTCCTCACCACTGCACTAAGAGGGAAAAACCAGGGAGAGGACAGACAAACACCCAGGTGGACGACAACAACTGTCCACAAAGGTCCAACAGGGATCCGGAGGGTAGCGTTCTGAATCAACAGTCAGAGCACGCAGCAACACAGCTCCAGTGGGTCAGGATAGAAGTCCAGGCAGGAAGCTCTATATCTGGCAACCAGAGAAGTGTAAGAGGGGAATATAAGGAGGATTGGGAGCAGGGCCGGACTGGGGATAAAAACCAGCCCTGGAAAAAGTTGCACACCAGCCCCACAACGTTGCGTCATTATTTACTTGTTTATAAAAGGGGAAAGCATTCATTTTAAAACACGTGTGTAAACACGAATATGAACTTTGCCCCACAATAGCTCTTTTGAAGAACCCCATTGTTCATATTACCGTTTTACTGGCTAGGGCAGCGCTAAATCCCAGCCATCAGTGCCGTTGACGTCACCGGGGTTCCTGGCAGCCCCATGGAGAGCCCTGGCACGTCACCAGATCTTCAAAAAATGCCTTTGCCCTGCGCGATTTAGCGCAGGGCAAAGGAGAGCATCGGAGCATGAACTGCTCCGATGCTCAAGTCAGAAGGCCTGCCTGGGTGAAAATGGAGGGATGTCCGGGTTCAGCTCTGAACCCGAACAACCCCTTTAATTTATACTCAGATATAGTCCTCCTGTAAGTACCTGGCCTTCCCCCTCTGTCCTCCTCTTCCTCACCCCCTTCCCCTTCTGTCCCCCTTGAATGTATCTCAGCAGCAGCACCAGGAGAAGGACTGGAGCTGCAGGCTGCACAGGGACAAGTGAGTGACTGGCAGCCCCTTCCTGCTGTCACAGAGTTGCTGGGTTCTCCTGGAAAAGTTGTTGAAGTGCAGCTGCCTGGAGGTGGTGGGCTCCAAGCTTCTCACAGCCACTCTGACCACCATGCATGGAGTTTCAGCTGCCTGGAAGTGACCTCCAGGCTTCTATGTATGAAGGCACAGTAGACTGCTGGGAGCTGCCTGTGTGGAGGCTGAGCAGCCTGCTGGATGCAGAGAGCTGTGTGATCACTGTCCCCTCCTGTACAGAGAGCAGCAAGGGACTCTCCAGGAGTGGCATCGGCTGGGCAGATCCGCTTCTAGGATGTGGGCTCCATGGGCACTCTGTAACCCTCACATGCTTCTTTATACATCACAGCAAGGAGATTGGGGCAGTTGACAGCAGGGCTCTGGCTGGAGGTAGCACTTTGTGAAAGGTTGTCACACAGGTTGTCAGGGGCTGGGAGTGGAGAACATCTTGGTGTGTAACCTGGTGTCACTGTGCTGTACAATAGATCTGCTGGGCATGGTGCCTCCACAGAGGGCAGGGAATCAGATTGACTGAGGAGGGCTTGTACTTTGGAGAAGAATATGTGGCTTCATGTGACAGAGCAGAGGAATCGCACAGAAGAGTGTGTGGATGAGGATACGTCGTGTCTCCAGGAGCTCTGCCCCTGACATCTCCAAGTGACAGACACTGCTGGACCCCCCTGGCACCCTGCACACAGAGCCTTCCTGTATGTATGGCTGGTGCCAACTTGTGATCAGATCTGACAGTCTGAAGCCAGGAAGCGCTGCCACCCTGTCCCCAGGTCTGCTCTGTGCATGCACCCAGAGCCCTCTGTGCCCATGCCGGTGATGCCATGTCCCGCAACCATAGTGGAGGTGATGTGGGAGGCTCTGGGCTCTGGATAAAAAGCAGCTCTGGAGGTAAAGGCAGGGGCAGGGACCGTTACTACGGCACGAAAGATGTGGAGTCGGGGCAACAGGGTGCTGTTGAACTCCAGTAGAGGGGATGGGCTGCTTCTCCTGGGCACCGGTGACACTGGCAGGGGCAGCGGTGTGGGACCGGGAGGGGGCTTGCAGGAGAGCCGCCGGGGGAAGCAGGGAGCTCGCATGAGCTTATTGGGGAAGCCGCTGTCGTACAACAGCAGCCAGAGCTGCCGGAGGAACGTGAAGTACCGGAGGCTGCATAACTACCTGTGCAACGTGCTGGAGAGACCCCGGGGCTGGGCATTTGTCTACCACGTCTTTGTGAGTACCGGACACCGTGCTGCTGTGTATAATGCACCGCCACTCGCCACATGTGGGCATAGCCCTGACATCAAATACATATCAGGGAAAGCTATACTGTGCATTTATAATGTGTGCAGGGTGCCAGGGGGGTCCAGCAGTGTCTGTCACTTGGAGATGTCAGGGGCAGAGCTCCTGGAGACACGACGTATCCTCATCCACACACTCTTCTGTGCAATTCCTCTGCTCTGTCACATGAAGCCACATATTCTTCTCCAAAGTACAAGCCCTCCTCAGTCAATCTGATTCCCTGCCCTCTGTGGAGGCACCATGCCCAGCAGGTCCTTTGTACAGCACAGTGTCACCAGGTTACACACCAAGATGTTCTCCACTCCCAGCCCCTGACAACCTGTGTGACAACCTTTCACAAAGTGCTACCTCCAGCCAGAGCCCTGCTGTCAACTGCCCCAATCTCCTTGCTGTGATGCATAAAGAAGCATGTGAGGGTACAGAGTGCCCATGGAGCCCAGATCCTAGAAGCTGATTTGCCCAGCCGATGCCACTCCTGGAGATTACTGTAAACTGGAGACTGTATGTAAACTAATAATATACACTACATAACCCTGACAGCCTGCACAGTCACATGTGGGCACAGCCCTGGCATCCAATACATATCACAGAGAGCTATACTGTGCATTATAAGCTATACTGCACAGTATAGCTCTCTGTGATATACCCGTATTTTTCACCGTATAAGACGCACCGGCCTATAAGACGCACCTAGGTTTTTGAGGAGGAAAATAAGAAAAAAAATATTTTGAACCAAAAGGTGTGCTTTTGGTGGGTTTTGAACTAATTGTGGTCTGTGGATGACACTATTACTGGGGATCTGTGGCTGACGGACACTGTTATGGGGGGATCTGTGGGTGACGCACTGTTATGGGGGATCTGTGGGTGACGCACTGTTATGGGGGAGCTGTGGGTGACGCACTGTTATGGGGGAGCTGTGGGTGACGCACTGTTATGGGGGATCTGTGGGTGACACTTATGGGGGATCTGTGGGTGACACTTATGGGGGATCTGTGGGTGACACTTATGGGGGATCTGTGGGTGACACTTATGGGGGATCTGTGGGTGGCTCTTATTGGGGTCTCTGTGTATGACAGTTATGGGGGGGATCTGTGGATGACACATATATAGCATCTTATGCTATGTGTCATCCACAGATCCCCTCCATAAGTGTCCCTGCAGTGAATGACCCTCAATACAGGGCTGGGGGCCGGCATCTGGCTTTATAATGACAGCAGGGCCCGTGCAGTGACTATTCTACTACACGGGCCCCGCTCACTGTATAATCGTATGTCTAATAGTAAATAGTTATGTGCATAATCGCATAATGAGCGGAGTACTTACAACTACAAGCGCTCGCCGAGAGGAGGGAGGAGGCAGGAGGCAGGCCGGGAGGACAGGCGCTGGCAGCGTGAGTCATACGTCATGCGCCCACGCCGCCTGCTTCATTCATAAAGTGGGCGGCGCAGGCGCGTGACGTATGACTCACACACTGCCAGCGCCCGTCCTCCCAGCCTGCCTCCTCCCTCCTCTCGGCGAGCGTTTGTAGTTGTAAGTACTCCGCAAAAAATTCGCGCAAAAATTTGCGCCAAAAAATCGTGCAAAAATTTGCGCGGAAATTCGCACGCAAATTTGCAAATCGCAAAATAAGCTGCATTCGCCGTATAAGACGCACTGCTATTTTCCCCCCACTTTTGGGGGGATAAAAGTGCGTCTTATACGGCGAAAAATACGGTATATTGGATGCCAGGGATGTGCCCACATGTGACTGTGCAGGCTGTCAGGGTTATGTAGTGTATATTAGTGTACATACAGTCTTAAAATTTATAGGACTGTATGTAAATAATATACACTACATAACCCTGACAGCCTGCACAGTCACATGTAGGCACAGCCTGGCCCCTTCTTACCCCCAGTATTTGCGGCTCCTCAAGTCCTCTCAGGGCTGTTTGCATCGGTCATGACGGCGGGCGGCAGACACAGGGGTCGGGCTCTGCTTCCGGTCTGCGGCCTGGGCCCGGCATATTGAATCTGGAGGTGAGGCCACTTGCAGGAAGTCAGAAAGGGGCAGCCACACACAGGACAGCCAGCCAGGAGGATCACGGGCTGCTGCTCACAGTGACACCAGGTGGTCGGAGGGAGCAGTGCCGCTCCCACGGAGGCCGGCCTGCTCAGCTCCACCCACCGGCCACCACTACAGAGCTTTCAGATTCAGCCTGCCGGCCGCCGAAAAGGTGCAGACACATCTTAAAGCGGCCCCAGGGCCGGCGGCCTACCGGGAAATTTCCCGGTATCCCGGTGGGCCAGTCCGGCCCTGATTGGGAGTGCTGGACAAGGAACAGCTGAGAGAAGGAGCTACGGATCCCTGAGTGAGCCAAAAAGGGTTTGCAAAGCAAACCCAGAAAGCTACAATAAGGAAACATCCCTATCTTACATAGAGCGTGCAGCCAACCGCTGCGACCTCCTGACCCCGGGTACAACGGAGTCAGGCCTGGCTCTTGACACCCTCGTGACAATGGGCATTTCTACTCTGGAGGGAGCACAGAGGGCATTGCTAATGTGAAGGGGGAACAATGGGCATTTCTACTATGGAGGGGCATGGTGCACAGAGGGCATTACTACTCTGAAGGGGGCACAGAGGGCATTATTACTGTGAAGAGGGCACAATAGGCATTATTACTATTAAGGGGGCACAATGGACATTATTACTGTAAAGGGGGTACAATGGGCATTACTACTATTAAGGGGCATTATTACAGTGAAGGAGGTACAATTGAGATGATTACTTTGAAGGGGGCACAATGGTGATTATTACTGTGAATGGGGCACAATAGGGATTATTACTATGAAGGGGGCACAATGGGAATTATTACTATAAGGGGGCACAATGGGGATTATTACTATGAAGGGAGCACAATAGGGATTATTACTATGAAGGGGCACTATGACGATCATTACTGTGAAGTGCGCACAATGGGAATTATTATTGTGAAGGGGCACAATGGGGATTATTATTGTGAAGGGGGCACAATGGGGATTATTACTGTGAAGGGAGCACAAAGAGGGCATTACAACTGAGAAGGGGCACAGATGGGGAATAACTGTGAAGGTTGTACAATGAGGGCAATACTGTGAAGGGGTACGATTTTTAAAAAGTTTTTGGGGGGTGCCAGAGAAAGGACCCATCCCGAGTGCCAAACACCCTAGGCACGCCACTGAGTACAGGGAACAAGTAGATAGTGGCTATTACAACAACACATTTAAAAGATACAACAACCCACAAAGTCCTCCACACAGCAGCTTATCTCCAGATCCATCAAACAGAAATCAAGGGATATTCTGTCTCCTCAAATTCTTTGCACCATGTGAGCTAATAACCAAAAGATTATTAACCAAGCGTGACGGATTAGGTCCGGATGAGTTCAGTGAAACTCGCACTATTTTGCAAGCAAGTTCAGTCAGTTTTGTCTGCGATTGCGTTCAGTTGTTCAGTTTTTTCCGCGCGGGTGCAATGCGTTTTGATGCGTTTTTCACGCACGTGATAAAAAACTGAAGGTTTACAAACAACATCTCTTAGCAACCATCGGTGAAAAACACATTTCATCTGCACTTGCTTGCGGATGCAATGCGATTTTCACTGAAGCCCCATTTACTTCTTTATATGGGGCCAGAGCTGCGTGAAAAACCCAAAATATAGAACATGCTGCGTTTCTCACGCACCGCAGAACTGATGCATAAAAAATAAACGCTTATGTACACAGACCCATTGAAATGAATGGATTCAGGATTCAGTGCGGGTGCTATACGTTCACCTCACGCATTGCACCTGCGCGGAAAACTCGCTCGTGTGAAAGGGGCCAAAGTTTGATGACTGACCTGAAAGCTACAGGGCATGGCAATCTTAATTCAGGAATGCAATTGTTAGATCAGCTAATCTATGTCTGCCGCTGCCCTGCTGTCCCCTGCAGGTATTATACCCATGCTACTACATGCTGCAGCCTTATGCTCTAGCCGCTTAGGGCACATCTCATGCTCATCTCCTACCTCTTAAAGGGCCAGTAAGCATGCTTCCAGATCCTTCTGCAGTCAATGGTTGGGGGTCCCTGGGCATTTAAGGCACCCTCTACAGCAGGAGGGTGCCTGAGATTTAGGTTTCTTGGTGACCAGCAAATGTGTTCTTATAGTCTTGTGCTACTGCGATTAACCTGCGTTTATCCTGCATTTGTTTCTGTGAGTGCTCCAGCTTGTAACTTCCCTGCCTGTGCCACTTCCAGTTTCAGTTCTGTCTGTTTTAAGACCCTGTTCATCTGCCTTGTCTGTATTTTCACTGTTGCCCTGCTTGCCTGTTTATCCTGTGTCTCCTACCATCTATGCCTCAAGTGTGCTGCCTGGACCCTAGAACCCTGCATTCAAGTCTTAGTGACTGTTTAGACTATACCTGAAGTTCTCCACTGTTTTTGGTCTGTTTTCTATATCCTGAGCTTGCACAAGAGTCCCTGACAACTGTGGGTCAGCTGCCAACTACATTGGGACTATCCCAGGAGGTAGCGGTCCAGTTGCTTCCCTGCGGTGAACGTGAGATCCCTGTACAGGGCTTAAAGGGTGAATACCTGTTGAGCGCTGGAATAACGTCCTTAGCGTTTAGCCCAATGTCATACCCTTACTTGGCACAGTAGGTCTACACTCGCTGATCCATAACAATGGTCAAAGATCTAGATCTATCTGCAAATGAAGAAGTTGATGTTCCAGTCAAATAGCTAGGGAACAAATCAGCAGAGCATGGAAAGCCGGTTGGAGACATTAGCATTAACTACTGTGAGGCAGTAACAGGCCTCATGGTTGTTAGGGGAGATATATGTCAGGATTCGCTGTGTCTTCCCCACAATCACCAGGTCTGAGGGGACGGGGGTCTTGCACACAGAAGGCTGGAGTGGTTCTGTGTGGTCTGAGCCAAGAGGGCTGAGAGACCCCTATCCCCCAAGAGATATTGGTGTGGGAGCAGCCGGAGGCTGCTGGAGGTTGGGCTGGGAAAGCCGCATCTAATCACAAGTGTGAACTGTGTTACACAAGGTGAGACAGGGACACGTTATTAATGTTTTAGTTAGAGCTTTGATGGGCGATTATTTTGTTGTACTGCTTTTGCTGGTGTGCCACAATAAATGCACTGTTTGAACCTTCGTCCTGGTGTCCTGAAGCCGTATCTGTGAGGATGATCCCCTGAAAGAAAGCTACCTTTCACAATTGGCGGAGGATGCGTGCACCTGCAGGCACCAGCAAGGGCAGTGTCCATGTTAAAAAAAAAGCAAAGTGTTGCTAGGGGAAACGGCAAGAGCATGTGCTGCTGAATACCGCTGTGCTGCAAACAAAAACTGTGTGAATTTAAAGGGCCAGAAGCCCAGTAAGAGAGACTGACCGGTGGAAATGGCTGCTGCTGGGTGGAGCCCATGGGAGAGATCCTGTGAGATGGTGATTGGGGGACTCCCGGCATGGGTCACGCTAGACTCCCACCAAAAAGTATCTTGGGTCAGGCCCGAAGTTTGGGAATTTCTGGAGATGGGGCCAAAGACAAATACCAAGGTTGCCCTGGCCTTTGTAATGGACTGTGGCTCTGTACAATGGGAGCTCCTGATATGTGCGACCCTGAGGGAGGAATTCATACTGGGCAAAGACTTTCCGTTGTTTACAAAGATGTAGGCCATTGCTAAGGGCAACCAACGGGAACCAAGTGAGAGGAAGAGCAGTGTGGCACTCCGGAGTGCATATGTTCCCTGTCAGTGTGTACCGAGTCTTGGAAAGGATGTGCGGAGAAACTGTAATGACGTTGCTAGGAGCAACCACTACCTGGAGAAAGTGACAGCTATACCGGTGTCGTCAGTTACCAGAAGTTAACGGGGGGGTGGCAAATCTCAAGGATACCATGCTGGCCCGCGTAAGAAGAAGCAGGATTGCAAAATCGGAAGTTGCTGCGGCTGTTGTGGAGTCTGCATGCAATCCTGGGCGGGCAGTTACCAGGATCCATGAGAAAGACAATGAACTCGGTAGAGAGGTACCTGGCGCTCCCTCATCTTCTGAGGCGACTGCACCCTTGACTACCTTGGGTAAGAGAGTTCCAGTTATTACTTGTATAGCAGACAAAGTGACAGTGAGCGGGGCTCTGGAGGTCGGTTGGGCATGTTGCTGACCAGTGCCCAAATACCTCAGAAGCCCTGAGTTGTGGTATGAGCTGGCAGCAGTTGATATCTGCTGAGCTAGTCGATGTAAAAACACCAGGACTAGAGACTGCTACACAAATGTGTGACCTTATGGAGAAGGGCAGTCCAGTCCAGGCAGTGTTGGATGCAGAGAGCCAGTTGATCCTGGTACCTGCCAGCCGGGTGGCTGGGAACTACGTACGGGACATTCATGGGGATAGCATGAACTATCCGGGGGATCTCTCACTGGGTGTGAGACTCCAGTGAAAACTGAGACTTATGAAGTTGGTGATGCAAATACGCTCATACATGAGGGAATGTTGGGCCGTGATTTCCCGTTGTTTCGTGACTTGTGGGGACGGAAGCACTTCTGCAGTCAGTGACGAAACTCCTGCAGAACTGGTACCTAATTCTTTAAGTGAAGTGACCATTAGAAACAATGGTGCGGATAAGGTGCAAGGTAATTGTGCCAAATTGGCGGAAATGCATAATGAAAGTGGGATGTCATGTGAAATATGTGATGTTGATAACATGTCTTTTCCGTTGCAGGTTGTGGTCAGGAGAGAAGAGCCCCCTGGTGGTAAAAATGTAAATGATAATGAAGCTTTATTTTCATCTGCTATTTTTTATGAAGAACTATATGACTTGATCAAGAGATTTGAAGAATTGCATATAAGTAGTGTGGAGCGAAGCACAGCTCCAACTCAGTATTTGGTGAATGTGCAGGAAAATATGGTAGGGCTAGAGGGTGTACCGCATGTACCAGAGGTGGATATGCAGTCTCCACAGTGTTTTATGGTTACTAAGGAAGTGTCCCAGGTGGGGATTAGCTCATCGGTGCCCCTAGAGGTCAGGATAATAATGACACGAGCAGTAAATGTGACATATGTGTTGTGACTGATAGCAACTCAGAAAGTGAAGCTACCTTGTCATGGTCCTGCGAAACTAAGGTGGCTACTAGTAGCGACCAGACGACAGTTATACCTGACGAGCAAGGGACGTGGGGAGGAGTCAGCCTAGTGTCTGAGACCTATAACCAGGCTGTGATAGATGACCTGACATGTCAGTGCAATCAGGAGTATGATCTCCACACGGTCCCTAGATATGATAGAGAAGGGACTAGCTGTCTTCACAGAGCAACTGAAGAAGGTTTTAGAGGGGTCAAAGGAGTAGACCCAGAAAGAGATGAGTGAACAGAATGGTCTACTGCCTGGTGTCCAGGAGAAGATTGAAGACGCCAAAAAAACACAAAGGACTACAGTAGACATCAACAAAAGACTTGAAGAGTCCCTGAGTGGAACTCTCACAGGGTTGACAAAAGAAAATGGGGGTACTCCTGTGTCTGCCAATGTTCAAGAGAAGGAGAATAAGGCTATCTCTCTGGTAGGGGCCCTTGAGGAAGCGCCTGAGGAGCTAAGTAAAGGTGAAGGACTGGAAAAACACCTTAGGGCAGAATTGGAAGATATTATAAGCTCAAAGGATGACATCGAGAAGAACGTCCATGAGTTGGAGAAGTCTAAGTGTACTCTCGAGCAGTAGGTGGAAGAAATGAGGACCTGAAGAGTTAGAGACAAGAGATTCTCGAGATGACATGTTTGCTCAATCAAAGGAAAATGTGAAACCTGAAAGGGAGAGTCCTCTGAAAGATGCCAAGAAGTCCAAGCCAGAGCCTGTTGAGAATGGGTCTGGAGATGGTGGCGCTGCGGTGCCGGCCGAGGCAGAGAAGATGGAAGTTATCTCTGCTGAACAAGTTGATGGGCTGAAATGGATGCAGAAGACAAAATATTCATGGCAGTAAGTGGCCAGGACCTGGCCGTGAAAGACATCCGCTCCGTCGTCAATGCTTTCCAGGAAGCCGGCAGCCTTCTGGGGAAGAAATACGAGGAGACAGATGACCAGCCTGCAGATGCCGTCTACTACGGTGGGAGGGCTCTCCTGGAACTTGCACGAATGGAGAACAAGGACCTGGCTGACCCTCTGGAGGGAATGCCAGAAGACGAAGAGTCTGTTAAAGACCCTGGGGTCCCCGGTGCCTTCAACCTCGGTGAGAAAGAGGAGGTGGAGTTAAGAGTGCCCGTATATGATGCCATGTCTGGGAAGACTAAGAAGGCTAACAAAGTGAATGGAGACTCCAAAGAAATAAAGGCTGAAGAAGCTAAGGCCGATGTATTGGAGTGGAAGAAATCCTCAGGCACTGCCGAGATCAAAGAAGAGCCTGAAGGAGAGTCTACGGAAGTAACATAGTAACATAGTACATAAGGCCGAAAAAAGACATTTGTCCATCCAGTTCGGCCTGTTATCCTGCAAGTTGATCCAGAGGAAGGCAAAAAAAAAAAAACCTGTGTGGTAGAAGCCAATTTTCTCCACTTTAGGGGAATAAAAAATTCCTTCCCGACTCCAATCAGGCAATCAGAATAACTCCCTGGACCAACGACCCCTCTCTAGTAGCTATAGCCTGTAATATTATTAAGCTCCAGAAATACGTCCAGGCCCCTCTTGAATTCCTTTATTGTACTCACCATCACCACCTCCTCAGGCAGAGAGTTCCAGAGTCTCACTGCTCTTACCGTAAAGAATCCTTTTCTATGTTTGTGTACAAACCTTCTTTCCTCCAGACGCAGAGGATGTCCCCTCGTCACAGTCACAGTCCTGGGGATAAATAGCTGATGGGATAGATCTCTGTACTGACCCCTGATATATTTATACATATTAATTAGATCTCCCCTCAGTCGTCTTTTTTCTAAAGTGAATAACCCTAATTTTGATAATCTTTCAGGGTACTGTAGTTGCCCCATTCCAGTTATTACTTTAGATGCCCTCCTCTGGACCTTCTCCAGCTCTGCTATGTCTGCCTTGTTTACAGGAGCCCAGAACTGTACACAGTACTCCATGTGTGGTCTGACTAGCGATTTGTAAAGTGGTAGGACTATGTTCTTATCACGGGAATCTATGCCCCTTCTGATGCAACCCATTATCTTGTTGGCCTTGGCAGCAGCTGCCTGACACTGGTTTTTGCAGCTTAATTAATTTCGCAGACCTAGGAAGAAATCTTCCAGCAAAGAGAAGACGGAGGAGTCTCTTAGACACAGTCTATTAGGTAGAAAGCAAGTATCCGTGACAAACCGAGCTTTGTTGGCCTAGGTATGGCAAAACAAAGGGAAGACTGTAGGTAAGGTGTATGCCCTCTCACAGACACCCTGTGGTTGTGCAGGTGTTAATCTCCACGGGTTTGAACAGAGGATTGGGGTATGTGAGGCAGTGGCAGGCCTCATGGTTGTTAGGGGAGATATATGGCAGGATTTGTTGTGTCTTCCCCAAAATCACCAGGTCTGAACCAAGACCAGGTGCAGTAATCACCTGGGGATAAAGGAATCCTCAGAGTGTGAGAGAGGGGGGTCTTGCACACAGAAGGCTGGAGTGGTTCTGTGTGGTCTGAGCCGAGAGGGCTGAGAGACCACTATCCCCCAGGAGATACTGTGTGGGTGCAGCCTAGAGGCTGCTGGAGGTTGGGCTGGGAAAGGCGCATCTCATCACGGGTGTGAACTGTGTTGCACAAGGTGAGTTATTAATGTTTTAGTTAGAGCCTGGATGGGCGAGTGTTTATTATTTTGTTGTACTGCTTTTGCTGGTGTGCCACAATAAATGCACTAATAAATGCACTGTTTGGACCTTAACCCTGGTGTCCTGAAGCCGTATCTGTGAGGATGATCCCCTGAGAGAAAGCTACCCCTCACACTACCCAAGCAAAGGGCTGAACATGATGTTGGAGAGACTCGACGAGTGTTGCGGGTCATCTGAAGCGATAGGAAATGCAAAAAAAAAATTTTTGAGGACTTATCTAAAATTCCCAGCAAGGGTTTCAAAAAGCTAAGAGAAATAAGTGACCTTCTCATGGAACTTCAGGTTGCCAAAGCTGAAGGAGTGTCATGAAGCAGCAGGTGTGAATCCACTGTACTACGTGTCCTACCTCCTCTAAGGGTGTTGTCTAAGTGAACCCCTCGATTCTACACAGTACCCCTGATGTTGGGGATAGACTTTCCCGAGGGTAACACCAGGTCGCTATCTCTTGAGGATAGGCACACGAGGCAGGTGGTCCAGGTGGACCAGGAAGTACCTAAGAAAGGTACCATAAGTACAGGCGTAGTCAGGCAGGCAGCATCGTAACCAGGAGCAACAGTGCAGGACCAAAGGATGAGGCAGAGGCGTAGTCAGACAGGCAAAAGGTCAGGGCAGGCGGCACAGGTACAGGTTAGACAATCCGGGTCAACAACACAAGAGTCAAGGCAAGCAGACAGGGATCAGACGGGTAGAAGAATCCAGGAGTAGTGTTGGGCGCGAATATTCGAATCGCGAATATCGGCACTTCGAGAATTCGAGAATATTTAGAATATAGTGATATATATTAGTAATTTCGAATATTCTAGTTATTTTTTTTTTCCATCTGTAACCTCCCTTCTTGCTTGTGGGCCAATGAGAAGGCTGCAATGTCTTTGTCTGAGCTTAACAACATCCCTAGCAACCAATAGAAAAGTTGCCTACCCCTTACTATATAAGAACCTCCCCAGCAGTAATTTTCTACAGTTTTTTGTAAAGTTCTGAGAGAGACAGCAGTGTCATTGCTGTGCTCTGTGCTTTCCACACTACATTAGATAGATACCATAGTTATATAGCTTATATATATAATACAGATAGTCAGTCTAGGTTATATCCTGATAAAGTGTAGCTGTTGCAGTGCAGTGTGTTAGGTAGTGTGATAGGTTCTGCTGTCCATACATACATGCAGAGCTGCTAAAATGTGAAGTTTAACGTATTGCGCCAAAATATTTGCATTATTAATGCCGATTAGCGCAATCGTGAATATATTGGAGCACTCTAACTGCATACAAAGCCATTTTTAATGTTCTACCGTGGCAACCATTTTCTCCAGTCTCAGGAAACTTCTAGCAACTTGGAAAATGTAGAAAAAGTGACCTACGCCTGTATTTTGAGCGCATTACGCGAATATTACATTGCCGATTTTTTGCAATCAAGAAAATAATCTCGAATTCGCGATTACATGACAAATATTCGCCCAAATATTAGTGAAATATCGCGAATTTGAATATAGCCCCTGCCGCTAATCACTATCCAGGAGTACAAGTACAAGTCAGGAAACCAGGAACCCAAGTGAATATCAGAAACCTAGCAGAACACAAGGACCTTGACACTGAGGCATCTGGGAAGGGGGCTGAGCCACTTATATATGTGCAGGAAGGTTAGGATTGGTCAGCGAGGTCACATGACGTAACCCAGGAAGTGACGTGCACCAGTCTTTAAGGAAGTGCTGCAAGAAACAAGCAGCATGGGCTGGGCCAGGGCTGAGAGGAAACTGTGGAGCGTATCCCAGAACAATAGCACCTATACAGACAGAGCCCAGGACTGCAGCGGTGAATGGTAAGCACTGGCCACGGATCACTGCTTAACACGGCACCTGGGAATGCGGTGGTAAGCAGGGAAACAGCAGCAGTACCCTCCTCCCCCTTACGCCCCCTCTTCTTGAGTCCACGACAAGACAGAAACCTTTTAATCAGGTCGGGAGCATGAATGTTCTCCTCCGGTTCCCAAGACCTCTCCTCAGGACCAAAGCCCTTCCAGTCCACGAGATATTAGGTCTTCCTGCCACGATTCTTGATGTCCACGATGTCTTTGACCTCAAATATTCCGTCTTCAGATACTGGAGTTGGAGTAGAAAGAGCCGTTGAGAAGCGATTAAGGACTACTGGTTTTAGTAAGGACACGTGGAAGGCATTGGGAATACGCAGAGAGAGAGGTAGACGTAACTGATGTGTCACTTTATTGATCCTCCTCACTTCAAAGGGTCCAAGGAACCTAGGAGCAAACTTGAAACTGGGAACCCTTAGGCCTCATGCACACGGCCGTGTTCCGCGGCCCAGAGCGGACCGTGGAAACCCGGCCGGGATTCCTTCTGACAGCATGAGCGCACGTGGTCATTGGTTGCTATGACGCCGTGCGCTTCATGCAGCCGCTCTTGTACAGTAATACACTATACTAGTGTATTACTGTACAGGAGCGGCTGCATGAAGCGCACGGCGTCATACCAACCAATGACGCCGTGCGCTCATGCTGTCATTACTGTACAGGAGCGGCTGCATGAAGCGCACAGCGTCATAGCAACCAATGACGCCGTGCGCTCATGCTGTCAGGAGGAATCCCGGCCGGGTTTCCACGGTCCGCTCTCGGCCGCGGAACACGGCCGTGTGCATGAGGCCTTAAGCGGATATTTTAAGAGGAGAGCCATCCCTATCTCCAGACGAGAACTGAGGTGGTTTTCTTCTTCTCTTGTCTGCATTAGTTTTCATGCGTGTCACCGCTTTGTTGATGCAGTCCTTGTTGTCATGCCAAATTTAAAAAAAATCCCTAAAAGAGGAATCCGCAGCTGGTACCCCAGAAGATGTAGGAACAGGGAGAGGAGTACGAGGGTATCTTGATCTGTCTTAAACACAGCCAGCTTCTCAGGACTCCATCAGTCAGGCTCCGTGTCCCATCACTAGCCTTTTCTTGGCTCCTAACATGGCAGCCATCCTCACAGCTCCCCAAGACACACTCCCGACTTCTCCAAACCCGGGAACTCCTGGCTCCTCCTCCTTCTGAGTCTCACAAAAATCCTCACTTCCCTCTTACTCAGAGCCACAGCGGACTCACTAGTGTGGTTGTTATAGGAGAACTCAGCCCAAGGTAGCAATTGTACCCAGTTGTCGTGTTGGGCAGAAACTAAATGCTGGAGATAGTTCTCCAATATTTGAGTGACCCACTCTACTTGCCCATTGGTTTGGGGATGATAACCGGAAGAGAAAAAGGCAGAAACGGTGCGCTCACCTGGCTGTGATGAAGAGAAGTATGGACAACGCCGGGAACCTAGGCGTGGAGGCCGATATCTAGAAAAATAAAGAAGTCAAGCTTCCAAAATTACGTGGTAGCTTTATTAATTCAGTGCATTAAAAACCAAAGACAGTCTATGTCTACGCGTTTCAGATCTTGAAGTATTGATCCTTATTCATAACAAAGAAAAGACCATATGAGCCAGGATTAAATAATGGCCAGCTGAGAAAAGAGACAGGTGGCCAAAATTAACCGTAGCCACACCTCCATACAAAATTGTGAGCTAGAGTGCATAGAGACATATAAAAAGCCATAAAAGCAACATGCATTCATAAAATACAAAGAGGAATGAAAGGATCAATAGTGCAATATTAAATCATGTTTGCGATTTAAACCATTGGGGATGCAGGAGCCCATATGGAAAATCCTAAAGGATTCTCTGTTCAGAAGTTTATTGGGTCCCGCGCTATGTAGCAAACAAGTCCCTCCAGTGCTGCAAGGTGAGACCTAGTGGTACAGTGTAATATATTGCGATCTATACAGTATGTGCGGCTTCCTCACCTGAAATAGTATGATGTGAGTTGCCTCCGATGTTCGTTTCCTGTCTGGAGTCCTTTTTTCTTTCTTTACTCTTCTACTTTTATTTTCTGAAGGTAGTTGCTGTGTTGTGTCCTTTTCGCCTCCCCTCTTTCACTCGCGCCGCTCCGGCCGGTAGCTGGCGTGCGCACAGGGAAGTTGAGGAAAGCAAGTCCGAGAACGGATCCTGTGTGACGTCACACCTGTTGGTATGGGTGCCTTCAGAAGAAAAAAAAAACACCCAACGCGTTTCGAAACGCTCGTGTTTCTTCGTCAGGGAAGTCGCGAGTGTTTCGAAATGCGCTGGTATTTTTTTCTAAAAAAACATGTGTGTGGAGTTCCTTTTCTTCTGCGCCCTGCCGTGTGCCTATACAGCAGTTTATGACCACATGTGGGGTGTTTCTGTAAACCGCAGAATCTTAGTTATAAATATAGAGTTTTGTTTGGCTGTTAACCATCGATGTGTTAAGTTAAAGAAAAAAATTGATTAAAATTGAAAATCTGCAAAAAAAAGTGAAATTTTAAAATGTGATTTCCATTTTCCTTTAATTCTTGTGGAATGCCTAAAGGGTTAACAAAGTTTGTAAAATCAGTTTTAAGTAACTTGAGGGGTGTAGTTTCTACAATGGGGTCATTTATGGCTGTATCCACTATGTAGGCCCCACAAAGTGACTTCCGACCTGAACTGGTCCTTAAAAAGTGGGTTTTGGCAATTTTCTTAAAAATTTGAAGAATTGCTTCTAAACTTCTAAGCCTTCTAACGTCCTAAAAAAATAAAACATTTCCAAAATGATGCCAAAATGATGCCAACATAAAGTAGACAGATGCACATGTTTACAGCGCCGATACTTGGTTCTAAGTGTTAGGCAGGTGTCTTGATCTAATAGTGTCTGAAGTGCTCCTGATGAAGTGGGGTAGTTTTTTATCTCCTTAGAAACGCGTCGAGCCGTGCACAGTAACAAACTGGCTATTATTACTACCAGGCAGGGTTGTTTGCTAGGACCAGCTGGTCATTACCTTCACCAGGCTGTGTCACGGTAGACAGTAATCGGTATTGATGCCTCCAACATTGCAGACATCTATCATTGTTTCTGTCCACACTCTATACCAGCTTGTGGACCTAGGACCTGCAATGTCTGTCCCTGACTTCACTGTGATAGATCTGTCATAGTCGACCATCAGGGATAGTCACTAATCCTAGGCATATTGTACAATGAGGTGTGTCAGTGTACATCTACGACTGACACACTCTCATTGGTAGTAGCTTTAGTATAGGGCTCTACCATCTGAGCTGTATATGCCTTTTCAGTGCCTGTTGTGTCAGAATTAATTGGGTTCACACCCTATATCTTTTATACTTGTATACCTAATTTTAAAAAAAATGTTTTATTTTAACGTTCTAGTCAGGCTTTTGAGATATCATTTATTAGGAACGTATACCACTTATACTCTGTTTTGGTGTTTTTTAGTAGAATGATCTTTGCCTAGAAAAAACTGCAATATCAAAAGTAACGGTTCAAAAGGAACCAAGAGGTAAAGAAATGACTTAAAAAAAAAATAAAAAATAAAAAGGAAAGATTTGTGTTCTGAAAAGAGTCAAGTCTCAGGAAAGTGAAGTAAACTATCGGATTGAGGAGAGATACTTAGCAGAGGTGTACCATACCTCAATCATGAAATAATGTAAAGAGAAAAACTCCTAGTGCATTGTGCTGCGTTAAAGTTCAGGTTTTGTCTCTACCCACTTTCATCCATTCTTGCTATAGAGTTGCTGGCTTTGCCCTTGGAGATGATTGTGGTGGTGCTTTGTCTCCCTCTGGTGGTGACTTAAGGGACCATTTCGATATAGCCTCCAGCTTCCTTTGGAGAGGATAAAATATAAGTAGAGCCATTTTTGACAACACAATTCATTTTAAAGGGTAACCCCATTTGCATGATATGCTATTGCGGAGAGATCTTGTGACGCATGCAAATTCTTTTGTTCTTGCCAATGTTGCAGGAGGCAAATCAGAGAAAAAAGCAAATTGCTTGATTCATTCAGGAGCAATCTGTAGGCCCTTAGCAGCTTTCATGATAGCTTATTTTAGGTTGCAAAAATGGAGCCTTGCTAAAACATCCCTTAGTACACTGGCAAGGTGGGACTTTTGGCTTGGGGGCTCTGTTAGCCTTATCAATGATGAGGTCCCTCTCAGGAGAATCAGGCATTAGATCAGTGAGATATTCTTTCAACTAAGTCTGGTATGTTCTCAGGTACATTTCTAAATCCTCCTCCAGATCATCTAGCTTCAGGTTGATTGCTACAATGTCCTCCTCTTATTGTGACCTTTGACCAGACTATAATGTGCCCCCCCCCCCCCCCCAAATTCCTCCATCTTTTCTTTCAAGTGCACAGTGTGCTCTCCTATTGCCACCAAATCAGAATGTATGGTGCATACAGCCTCTCTAATATCATGACGAATCAAGTCTTTCAACTCTTCAAACTTGTCTCTTAGATCAGACAGAGTAACGTAAGTTTCTGTAATGGCCGCTTGTTTTCCCACTCTGCCAGACAAATCAATCGGAAGTATTGTACTCATCGTCAATGAGGGCCTATGCTTTGTGGCAGAAGAAGTCTGAGATATGGGGCTGGAGTGTATTTTGGGAGAGTTCTTGCCCAAGGATATGCTCACATGGCTTAGGGATAATGGAGATGCACCTCCCGACTGGTGGGAATTGGTGCCATTTTGTGAAGCGGCCAGAGCAGGCAGGAAGGTGGTGAGTTTTGCCAGGCTGGCACCTTTCCATCTTCTTGTCATATCCAACGTGATCCCTGGTTTATGAGGAGGCTTAGGAGGAAAGCTTGAGTACAGCTTGCCACGCTGGCTATGATGGCTGTAAGCAGCTTGTAACCACTGGTACGGACATCTGCTCCTCTCAGCATCTGGCCATGCTCCCCCATTTTAGAATTTACCAAGGTGTGTAGTGAGCATTTTGACCCCACAGGTGTAATTGCAAAAATCAATTCACAGCAGATGATACAAAGTGAAAATTGGAATGTTTACAAAGAGATGCCAATTCAGTGCCCAGTATTTTGTGCCCATTGTGTGCCAGTGTGAAACGTATGCCCTCTTATTATTATGCTGGGCTTCCTGGTTTTATAAACACCCTACATGTGACCCTAATATTTTGCCTGGACATACCATAGGGCTCAGGAGTAAATTCTGGTTATTTATCATTCTGGTGATTTATGCATCTTGTGCTGAAAACTGTAGAGACTCTGGGGCATGGGCGTAGGGATCACCATAGCAGCCATAGCAATGGCTATGGGGCCCTACGCCACTGGGGGCCCGGACCGCCGGCTGAGGATTTTTTTTCTTCAATAATTCATATGGCGTAGCTACAGGGATCTCTGGAATCCTGGACCATTATATCTGGGGAGGAGGGGCGAGCAGAACCCTGGAGGTCTGGACCATTACATTTAAGGAGAAGGGGGGAGCAGGACCCTGGAGGTCTGGACCAGTACATTTAAGGAGAAGGGGGGAGCAGGACCCTGGAGGTCTGGTCTGGATCATTATATAGGGGGGGAAAGGACACTGGAGGTCTGGACCATTATATCTGGGGAGGAGGGGGAAGCAGGATCCTGGAGGTCTGGACCATTATATTTAAGAAGAAGGGGGGAGCAGGACCCTGGAGGTCTGGACCATTATATTTAAGAAGGGGGGAACAGGACACTGGAGGTCTGGACCATTCTATTTAGGGGGGAGCAGGACCCTGGAGGTCTGTACCACTATATTTAAGAAGAAGGGGGGATCAGGACCCTGGAGGTCTGGACCATTATATTTAAGAAGGGGGGAACAGGACATTTGAGGTCTGGACCATTCTATTTAGGGGGGAGCAGGACCCTGGAGGTCTGGACTATTATATTTAGGGAGGAGGGGGAAGCAGGACCCTGGAGGTCTGTACCATTATATAGGGAGGAGGGGGAGCAGGACACTGGAGGTCTGGACCATTATATATGCGGAGTAGGGGGAATCAGGAACCTGGAGGTCTGGACCATTATATAGAGAGGAGGGGGAGCAGGACACTGGAGGCCTGGACCATTATATATAGGGAGTAGGGGGAAGCAGGATCCAAGAGGTGTGGACCATTATATATGGGGAGTAGGGGGAAGCAGGAACCTGGAGGTCTGGACCATTATATAGGCAGGAGGGGGGAGCAGGACACTTGATATCTGAAGCATTATATCTTGGGACTGGTGGTGGGAGATTTAGGATGGGGGTGGGAGGTCCTGGAGGGGTGTTTGGGTGGGAGCTCTGGAAGGGGTGGGAGGTCTGAGAGGTATGTGGGGGTGGGAGATCCAGGAAGGGGGCCGATACATTTTTTTTGCTATGGGGCCCAGTCATTTCTAGCTACGCCCCTGCTCTGGGGTGAAATAATAAATTAAACCCTCAAGAAGTGACCCTATATCAGAAACTACACCCCTCATGTTATTTACTAACGGGTGGAGTGAGCATTTTGACTCCACAGGTGTTTTGCAGAAATGAATAAGCTGGGGACTGTGTGAAATGAAAACTGCAAGTTTTCCACAGATATGGCATTTCATTGGCCAATATGTTGTGCCCTGCTGGTGCCATCTGAGACACACCATGTCCTTTAAATTGTTACGTGGGTTCTACTGGGTACGGAAATGCCATAAATGTGGACATTAACTGCTGTTTGGGTATGCTGCAGAGTTCAGAAAGGAAAGAGCGCCATTTGGCTTTTGCAGAGCAGATTTTGATGGTTGAAATTGGTTTACGTTCAGCATATTGGTATTGAACAGCCTGTGGAGTACCAGTTCTGAGAACTATACATTTATTTTTCTCAGAATGGAGCTGTGTGTGGACTTATTTTTTTGCCAGATGAGTCATTGGTTCTATTTTGGGGTACGTATGACTTTTTGATCACTTTTTATTTTGCTTGTTGGGAAGCAGGATAAAGGAAAGGCAACAATTCTGTCACCATATTTTAAGTTTTCTTATTGCGATGTATACCATGCGAGGAAAATGACATATTTTCTTTATTCGGGTGATCAGTACAATTATTTATAAAAAGCGCTTGTGAAAAAAAAAATGGTCTTGTATGAGAGCTTGTTTTTTGTGGCACACGGTGACGTTTCATTGGTATCATTTTGAGGTACATAATGTTTTCGTACTGCCATTTTCTGAAAGCCATATATTTTACGGCATTCACCTGATGGGGTAAATGTGATATTTTTATAGAGCCGGTCGTTACGGATGCGGCAATACCTAATATGTGTATTTTATTTATAATTATAAATGGCTTGATGAGGCAAAAGTGCGTTTTTTTTTACTTAAAATTTATATTTTTGGTTTTTCTAACACTTTGTTTTAACTTTTTATTTTTGTCCCACGATGAGACTTCAACTTTTTACAGTTTGATCTCTCTTTCAGTGCAGTACAATACATGCTGTATTGTACTGCTGCATTGTACTGTCAGTACTAGGGGATGTTCACATCTAGTGTTTACTGTACGTCAAGCAGATACGTTTGTAAACTGAAAAAAATATATATAGAAAAGTATGACTTGACAAAACCATAGATTATAATTGGGCAAATATAGTTCAAAATTATATAATTTTGACTCCGTTTGTTTACGTTTCTGTACATTTTTTTTTTTTGCAGGACAAAATAGCGTAGCATTCCTCGCTTTTCTGTCCTGCAAAAAAAGTACAGAAACATATACTATTTTGCACACAGAGGTGACTAAGAGATGGATGGAAACATAGGACAATACGTTTCCATCCATTAAATGTATCCAGATATACCTGCTTCCTTTGATACACTTCAAACCATTAAAAAAAAAAGAAAGCTTTCATAAAAATGTATACTTATTTTGTTAATAAAATGGACACAAACGTAATGAAACACATGCACATCTGTCAAACATATACATAAAAAAAAAACGATTGATAACCACAATACTTCATACGTATGTGTACGAGGCTGGGCCTCATAGGCCTCCCTAGATGGCCTACCCCAAGGCCTTTGCAAGGTCTGGGCCTGCCATGGCAACAATCAGCCCCCTGTCATTGCAACGCAGGAGGCCAATAGAGAAATAGAGGGAGCCCCCTCCTTTAGATGACGCGGTTAGCACTGACTGCGGTATATAAGGGGTTAAGCCGCCAGCATTGCAGCTTTCAGTAATCCCAGCAGATACAGCAGCAGCCGGAACCCTCCTCCTGCCCAATCAGTGAGCCATTCTATTACTGCAGAGATCAGGAACTCACTCTCATATTAATAGTGCGGAGGTCGGGAAGGGGTTAAGTTCCTGCCACATCATTTCAACTGGGTTTGGACTTTGGCCTCATGCACACGACCGTTGTGTGCATCCGCGGCCGTTGTTCCGTTTTCCGTTTTTTTCCGCAGACCCATTGACTTTTATTCAAGTCAATGGGTCCGTGAAAAATCACGGCTGCACACAAGATTGTCATCCGCGTCCGTGATCCGTGTCCGTTTTTTCCTATCATTTCAAAGGCAAACTTGACTTAGATTTTTTTTTTTCATTTTTCATGTCAGTGGATCCTCAAAAAATCAAGGAAGACCCACGGAAGAAAAAACGGACACGGATCACGGAACAACGGAAACCGTTTTTGCGGACCGCAAAAAAAAAGTCTGTGTGCATGAGGCCTAAAGATGATGGGTTACATCGCGAACTGCCGGTGCCCCATGGCACTGCAGATCGTTGTGACCACGGTGTCATTAACGAGCTGCAGTCACAGTGAGGACTGCCGAGACCAGCAGAAACAGTCTCGCTGCGTGGCATCCCTCTAGTACTTTGCTACAAGGATCCATCGCAGTGTACAATTTAAAAGCTGTCAGGGAGCGCTCTTCTTGATGTAAGGGCGCCCACTGCTAGCTGTAAAATGATTTCTACGATGTGCTGCCCAGATACAGAATTGCGGACCCGCACTTCTGGGTCCGCAATTCCGTTCCTGAAAAAAATAGAACATGTCCTATTCTTGTCCGCAATCGCGGACAAGAATAGGCATATTCTATCAGTGCCGGCAATGTGTGGTCCGCAAAATGCGGAAAGCACATTGCCGCTGTCCGTGTTTTGCGGATCCGCAAAACACGTTACAGACGTTTTAATGGAGCCTGTGAGCCTGCAGGCTGTGATTTAACCCCTTCCTGCCCTGACTTTGGCAGGAAGAGATTAAATAACTTTTTTAATGAATAAAAAGTAAAATTCAATAAATAATAAAAGTCATTAAAAATCTATTGAAAAATTTATAAAAAGGGAAATAAAGACAGTACAAATAGTACATAGTATAGCAGACTATGTACACACACATACCCCCCCTTTTCGTTCATAAAAAAATAAAATAAAAAAATATATTTATTAGTTTTAGGCCTCATGCACACGACCGTTGTGTGCATTTGTGTCCGTTGTTCCGTTTTCCGTGATTTTCTGCGGATCCATTGACTTTCAATTAGTCCGTTAAAAACTCGGAAAATGCACCATTTGTCATCCGCGTCCGTGATCCATGTTTTCTGTCAATTTTCAAGGCAAACTTGACTTAGATTTTTTTTCCACTTTTCTGGTCTGGTGATCCTCCAAAAATCAAGGAAGACACACGGAAGAAAAAACGGACACGGATCACGGAACAACGGAACCCCGTTTTGCGGACCGTGAAAAAATACTGTCATGTGCATGAGGCCTTAGCAATAGTATAGTGGAATTTGTGTGTGTACAAACATATAAACATTTTTTTTTTTTCATTTCCAAACGCTTAAAATGTCCAAATTTCCCCATAACTTAGGAGTACAACATAAAAAAAAAGTCACTTTGAAGGGGCTTGAAATGTTTTAGAACTGTCATACATCTGTACTGGCAGTACGGTGCCATGGAACCAGCAATAAAAAAAAAGGCTGCCAAAATGCGTTGGGCCCAGCCAGTAGATAAATTACACAAATAGATGCACATTTATTAAGACCCACAGAATCTGCGCCAGATATAAGTCTGTTCGTAAATGACCCCCATAGTGTCCATTTTCATAGTACAAACGTACAGTAATGGATTTAGAAATGTTTTGTCTTCAAACCTTTTGTAACAGTTAGGAAAAATTTTTATAAAAAAGGAAAAATACACATGTTGTCATCATTTTCAGTTTTTCCTCAAAGGGGTTTTACCATCACATACAATGGGTGCATATCGCTAGGATATGCCCCCATTGTCTGATAGGTGCAGGTCCCACATTTGTGACCAGCACCTACAACAAGAATGGAGCGGGGAAATGAATGGAGGGCGCACTGCACATGCGCAGCCGCCCTCCATTCATTTTAATGGGGCCGCTCAAAATAGCCAAGCGCTGGCTCAGCTATTTCCATCTGCCCCATAAAAAATGAATAAGAACAGGGGCCACACGTGCGTGGTGCGCTCCCATTCACTTGTATGGGAGCAGCGCTTGGTGGTGGACTGACCCAGGGAAACCCGGGGTCCTCCAGCCACAGCTCTCCCTGCTCCATTCTCTTTGTAGGTGCGGGTCCCAGAGGTGGGACCCATACCTATCAGACAATAGGGGCATATCCTAGTGATATGCCCCCATTGTATGTGATGGGAATACCCCTTTAAATATTTTAAAAAATATATATCATATCTGTCATCCAATGGCAAAAAATAAAGGTGTAAGATGCTCCATGTAAAATCATATCAAATACATGTAGGTTGGCTCAGAAATTAATTAGTTATTTGGAGTTAGATAGGCCCAATGCTAATAGTGAAAAATTGGCCTGCTAAGGAAGGAGGGGTAAACACCCATCAGTATCTGATTGGTGAGGGTCCGATACCCTGCTGGATCTAAAAGTGATAGTGTCAAACTGCACCTCCGGCAGTCCATGCACCCGGAGTGAAAGCTACTTCAGCCCCTGACTGTAGTAGTTGTCACTCTTCCTTTTTTGCCTGTTTCCAGGCATAAAAGATGGTAAATTTCCTGAGGCCAAACTCCTGGCCCTGGCCCCTGCCACTCCCAAGAGATGAGGATGGTGTAAAAAAAAGTTTGTGCAATAAAATACAGAGTCCTGATCAAAAGTTTAAGACCACTTGAAAAATTGCAAAAAATAATATTTTACATTGTTGGATCTTAACAAGGTTCAAAGTAGAGCTTCAGCATGCAACAAGAAGAAATGGGAGAGAAGCAAAACATTTTTTGAGCATTCAATTTAATGAAAACAACTAATAAACTGAAACAGGCTGTTTTTCAGCTAATCAAAAGTTTAGGACCACACCTCCAAAAAAAAAACTAAACCCCCCCCCCCCAAAACAGAAATCTAACTTCCAAACATGAACTCAGTAATGAGTAGCTCCGCCATTATTGTTGATCACTTCTAAAATTTGTTTCTGCATGCTTGATGCAAGCGTTTCCATGAGGTGAGTGGGAACATTTCTCCAAGTGGTGAAGACGGCCGCAAGAAGGCCATCTACTGTCTGGAACTGTTGTCCATTTTTGTAAACTTCCCTTGCCATCCATCCCCAAAGGTTCTCAATTGGATTTAGATCAGGGGAACACGCAGGATGGGCCAAAAGAGTGATGTTATTCTCCTGGAAGAAGTCCGTTGTCCTGCGGGCATTGTGTACTGTAGCGTTGTCCTGTTGAAAAACCCAGTCGTTACCACACAGACGAGGGCCCTCAGTCATGAGGAATGCTCTCTACAACATCTGGACATAGCCAGCGGCCATTTGACGCCCCTGCACTTCCTGAAGCTCCATTGTTCCACTGAAGAAAAAAGCACCTCAGACCATTATGGCGCCCCCTCCACTGTGGCGCGTAGAAAACATCTCAGGTGGGATCTGCTTGCCATGCCAGTAACGTTGGAAACCATCAGGACCATCAAGGTTAAATTTTTTCTCATCAGAGAATAAAACTTTCTTCCACCTTTGAATGTCCCATGTTTGGTGCTCTCTTGCAAAGTCCAAACGAGCAGTTCTGTGGCGTTCAAGGAGATGAGGTCTTTGAAGACTTTTTTTTTTTTTTTTTTATCAACTATGTTTTTATTGACAATAAAACAATAGTTACATCTTACATTGGATCAGCCAATAAAAGGCCAGTAAATGTGCAATAAAGGAGTTCGCAGACTCCCTAAAAAAACATCAGTGTCAGGCATTTGCATAGTATAACGTTTGCACAAGGACAATCTCTTGTCTCTCCGTCAACATGTACTTATATTGATCAATGCGAGTAACAATTTACTTGTGTAACAGCATAATCAATGGGGACCAAACACTCTATGGGCTGTTATTGTTCAGTGTAAATGCTATAATAGTGAGATTTGGTATTGAAGAGCTTCCTAGAGTGGTAAGTAAATAAGATTAAAATTAAAATTAAAATTATAGTGGAGAGTAAAAAAAGAAAAGAAAGAAAGAAAGCGGTGTGTAAGGGTGAGGGGGACGGAGGGGGGGGGGGATGATGGGCACAATAGCAGCACCTAAGAACACCTCATTCCAGATATCAACTATTCACTTATTTCTCATGCCGTGGTGGGATGATAGCCATGGAGCCCAGACTGAGAGAAATTTGTGGTGCGATCTGGATGATCTGCTACACATCTCCTCAAATCTACATATTTGTCCTATTTTCTCCAACCATTGATCCAATGTGGGGGGTGAGGTATCTAGCCATCTCAGGGGGATCAAGGACCTGGCAGCCATCAACATGTGAGTTATCAAGTTTGAGACAGAAGGTCTATAGTTTTCCGAGACACCATCTAGCAGAGCTATAATAGGGGTTAAAGACAAGTGCTTATCTCTGAATTCATTTATCACTCGCTCCACATCATTCCAAAAGGGTTTAATCTCGGAGCAAGACCACCATATATGAGTGAGCGAGCCAATCTCTGTCTTACACCTCCAACATAAGTTTGTGGGCGACAAACCATGTGTATAAAGGAATTCAGGGGTTTTATACCATCTGGAGATGACCTTATATTGAGTCTCTTGCAGCCGGACACACCGTGAGTGACCATGCGAGTTTTGAAGTATATGCTTTTTATCTGTATTTGAGAACGTGACTCCTAATTCCTTTTCCCATGAGGCTATGTAACCCGGGACACCCGTGTCTGTTGCCTCTCTGTATATAAGCAATAGTTTTGATAATTTCCTCACTCGACATTCAGGCCTGGATATTGATAACTCAAACTCTGTCTTTTCCCTTAAGGGGAAGAAGCTGCCAATAAATTCTTTGCAACACCTGTTGAAGTGGGCTACATGCAGGAATGTGAGTGCGAAGTTTGATAGGTATCCTTTCAAAGTCGTCAGGTCAGGAACCACTCCGCCCGCAAGGAACTCCCCAACCGGCACGTGGCTGAAATGTTCCCACATTGATTCAAAGGACGGCGAGTCTCTCCCCACAGCCACAGGTATCAGGCTTGCCGGAAGTAATGGTGAGGTGAGAGGGGCTAAATGTGGGGAAAGTGAATGCCAGGTTTGTGAAGGTCCTCCCCCCAACAAGTCTATTTTTGATTTGTTGATTCGGCTGCCATGTTTGGGAGGGAGCCATAGATTCCTGAGAGAACTCCCCTTCAAAGTGTCTGACAACTCTATTTTGTTTGGACTATAATCTTGAGGAAAAGCCATAGTCAACCAACGCCCCAGTTGTATTGCCTTATAGATGGTCTGGACGTCAGGCAGTCCGAGTCCACCTCTATCCTTAGTTTTGGTTAGTAGCGAGTGAGCCAAGCGCGGTTTCTTCTGTTTCCACAAGTACCCTGAGAAGGCAGTTTTCACAGCCCTGAAGAAGGCCTGCGGAAGGGCGATTGGAAGCATCTGTAACTTATAGGTTATTTTGGGAATTACATACGTTTGTATGACATTTTTTCTTCCTATCCATGATATTAAAGGTATGTTGCAGCATACGGGTAGGCTACCCGACACTGCTAGATTTTAATGTGTATTTCCCTTTAAGCCAGTCAGGCCGGTTACCGGCAATCCTTGTCACAGCCTGCAGAGGGAGCCCCCAGTTCAGTATAAATAGGCTAGGGCCTAGCTCAGGAAGGCAGAAGTTTCTAGACTCAGTGCAGAGAGGGTAGAGTAAGCCCTGTAATCGGATTTCAGATCTGAGGAGAGGGTTCCCCTCCTGAGTCCGTATTCATAGAAGCCAGAAGGGCATAGCTAATCAGCCGGGACACAGAATACAACAGAGGCCGATCGGATAAAGCAAGAGGTACTCAAGATAAACAGAGGAGGTACTAGATAAGGATAGCTTCAAGGATACGCCAGAGATAAGGCATTGGACCTTGGAGAATAATTCCTATGTGGCAGGACCAGTCAGGAATAGTGTGCAAGCCGCCTGTACTGCATCTCCTGTAATTAACACTCTGTAAAGAACATGCTAGAACCGGCCAGTCTGTACTTCTAAGGACCAACTGTATTCCAATAGAAACCAACTGTCTTTCATGGAACTGCGCTTCCAACTGCGTCCATGTATGATTACCACTGACATTCAGTAAAGTTCCAGTTTTGGTTGGCTAACCCGTGGTTGTCCCGTTAATTCACATTACTCCACACGGCGTGTCACCGTTTAATTGACACTGGCGTCACGAACATTAAATACCTGCCTGTTCCAGTACCTGACCAGATTTGAAGACGACAGTGGATCCCAGGTTAGTGGGTTAATCTGCACTACAAAGCCCAGCATACACTACTGACCCCCCTGGGACACTGCATCGCTCTTTTTGGCGTCACGAACAGGATCCGCATACTTCTGAAGTGCAGAGAAGTGTGAACTGTGTGCTTCAACTATTCCACCACCGTATTGCAAAGACTGTAACCTTTATTTCCAAGCCGGTGGATTACAATTGTGCCTAGGAGGAATCAGAAGCGCTGTACTGTGTTGCGCTACCCCCAGAGAGAAAACCGTATTTGTGGACTGTGATTTATTGGACTTTTCATCACCCTGCTTGCTGTCAGGGAATCGTGATCAAGATGGCCACCAGCCTCCTGGAGTAAAGTTTCCCGCGCTACTGAGGACCTTCGTGGGCGGATCCCTTCAAGGACATCGAAAAGCCCGCCCCCCTTCATCATCGCACCGCCGCTGCCCTGTTCCCTCTAAGTCACCGCGGTCGCAGGAAGTCCGGAGTCTCTTGGGATTTGGCCTGCGCACACCCGGCGAAACCGGTAAGAACTTGTATCCGGAGGGAAGGGGATTATTCCGGCCCCTTTAGTCACCAGCGGCCACCTCGTAATAAGTTAACATGTCAGATCCGGGAGTTGCCGAGCGGCCGGACCCGGGAGAGCTTGCGGCTCCTAATCATCCTATAGCCCCCAGCATGATGCCCTTTACCATGCCTTACTATTTTGGGGCCCCATGGTTTCCCCGCTATAACGGAGAGGCCCATACCCTAAGAGACTTTAAAGAAAAGTTGCTGGCCTTATTCAAACTGTACCCCATAAATGCTGATCAGCAAATGGAAATCCTGCTAGCGCAACTGGAGGGGGCTGCCCGCAGAGAGGTATTATCCTGGCCTGCTGCGGAACGGAGTACTCTAGAGCAGATATTCACCCGCCTCAGGGCCACCTTTGAAACGAGGACTGCCTCAGAGATAAAGATGCACTTCTTTGGCAAGAAACAGAAGTCCGGTGAGTCCCTCCGTGACTATGCCCTATCACTTCAGGAGGCTTTGGGGGCTGTAATTCAGATAGATCCCAAGGAAGCTGATAACCAGGATCAGACCCTGAGGGAACAATTTATTACCGGAGTGTCTAGTGAGCAAATAAGGACCCAATTAAAGATGCTGTCCGCCCAACACCCTAACAGTACCTTTCTGGACTTTAAAGAACTGGCTATAAAAATTCTGGGGTCAGCAGTACCTACAGAGTTGAGCACACCACCTGAGTTATCAGCCTGCAGGTCAAAACCGCTTATCATTAACCGAGCTGAGGCCGGTCAAGCTGTTCAAGCTACAGCTACAGATACTATCGCCATGCTGACAGAGCAAGTAAATCACCTCACTAAAAGCCTAGAGAGAGTGTGCAGAAAAATGGAGGAATGGGAAAAACCTATGATGTCAACAGAGGAGTTCCTGTCACCCCCTAAGCCGTTCCCACCTCCATATCAAGAGACTCACCCCAGGGATCCTGGGAGGCGCAATAGGGATCGCAAGCGGCCCGTGTGTACATACTGCAAAAAGGTGGAACACACAGAATCCACTTGCTGGCAGTTAAACGGGCAACCCCTGAGGCTGAGGACCACCCCTCGGGAGGTAGAACACTAGGTCCAAAAGATCCAAATTGGATGCCACGGTATGTAGGATCCCATCCTAAAATCAATGTAGAGATTAACGGGGTCCCCTTTGAAGCCCTATTAGATACTGGGTCCCAGGTCACTACTATTCAGCTGCCCGCCTTTGAAAGATTCTGGGACACCAACCAATTGACCCAGCCGTCTGAATCCTGGGTAGAGATTATCGCCAGCAATGGCAAACCGGTAAAGATCCATGGATACTGGGAACCCACCCTGCAGGTGGGAGAAGTAACCTTGCCTCAACAGGGGGTGATAGTAGTACAGGCCGGCGACAGAGGGGGACATCATGTCATTCTAGGCACCAATGTCTTCAAAAACTGTTATGCCGAAATACTTGCCGTATTACACCAGACTCTGCCCACCGCTTCCTCTGCATCCAAGAGGGTGATTCAAAAGACTATCACGGTGTTAAGTGCCCAGCAGAGGTTTGCTAACGGGAAAGGAGAGATTTGTACTGCCAGGATTCGTGATAATAAGCCTGTGACTTTTCCTCCTAATTCCCAAACTCTCTTATGGTGTCGTGCTGTCCTGGGAGTCCAAGGCCAAGATTATCCAGCCCTGGTGGAACCAATCCAGATGGAGAACTACCCTTATGTGAGAGCTGCCAAGTGCCTGGTGAACGTCTCCCAAGGTAAAGTACCTGTCCGTCTGATTAACCTGAGTGATCATCCTGTTGCGCTTACTAAGCATTACCCTGTTGCCCAGCTTTCTCAGGTGTTCTTCCAAGACATCATCCGTCTTCCAGTGACAGAAAAGCCGCCAGCAGCAGTCAGCGGATGTCCGCCGGGGCCCCAGTCCCAAGTACCCTGGTGGGAAGAGCTACATGTTGGGGACGAGACTACCCCCCAACATCAACAAGAAGGGATACTACGGCTTGTCAAAGAGCACCACCAGGCCTTCAGTAAACATGCTGCTGATTATGGAGAGGTTAGTGTCATACAACACACCATACCTACTGGCTCTCATCCTCCTATCAAGGAGAGATACCGACCCTTACCGCCTACTTCATATCAGACTGTAAAAGAAATGATCCAAGAAATGAAGGACTCTAATGTAATCCGGGACAGTCGTAGCCCGTGGGCGGCACCCCTGGTCCTTGTAAAGAAGAAGGATGGTGGTATCCGTTTCTGCGTGGACTATAGAAAAATTAATCAAATAACCCACAAAGACGCGTACCCACTGCCCCGCATTGAAGAGTCACTAACTGCTCTGGGCTCCGCTGCCTATTTCTCCACATTGGACTTGACCAGTGGCTACTGGCAAGTGCCCATGGCCCCGGCAGATAGGGAAAAGACTGCTTTCACCACTCCCATGGGCCTGTTCGAATTCAATTGTATGCCGTTCGGGTTATGTAATGCCCCAGGAACTTTCCAGAGACTAATGGAGCGGTGTTTGGGTCACAAAAACTTCGAAACAGTGCTGCTGTATCTAGATGACGTCATTGTGTACTCAAAAACATATGAAGACCACCTGAAACACTTAGCAGAGGTCTTTGAAATCCTTATCAAATATGGCCTGAAGGTAAAGCCATCTAAATGCCACTTGCTCAAACCTGCGGTAAAATACCTGGGGCATGTGGTAAGCGGAGAGGGCGTACAACCTGACCCTGATAAGTTAGCGGCTGTCCGTAACTGGCCGGTACCCACTACCGTCAAAGAGGTGAGGGGTTTCCTTGGTTTTGCCGGCTACTATAGACGTTTCATCCCCCATTTTGCTCAAATAGCCGATCCTATCCAGGAACTCTTGAGGGAGCAGCCCAAGAAAAGTCCTAGAACTCCAGTGCTCATTGAGTGGAATGAAGAAAGAGAGATAGCGTTCCAGTTGTTAAAAAAGAAACTGACCGAGCCTCCCGTGTTAGGTTATCCAGACTACAGCAAGCCCTTCCATCTGTATACTGATGCTAGCAAGCGAGGCCTGGGGGCTGTGTTAGCCCAGATTCAAGAGGGAAAAGAAAGAGTGATAGCTTATGCAAGCCGCTCCCTGAAAGGAGCTGAGAAAAATGACCAGAATTATAGTTCCTTCAAACTAGAATTCCTGGCATTAGTGTGGGCAGTGACGGAAAAATTCAAAGATTATCTAGCCGCTACCCCATTCATTGCATTCACTGATAATAACCCTCTGGCACATCTAAATACAGCTAAATTGGGGGCTTTGGAGCAAAGATGGGCCTCTCGCCTCGCCAACTATGATTTCTCTGTAAAATATCGCGCTGGACGTACTAATGACAATGCTGATGCTTTATCCAGACTTCCCACAGAGACAGCTCCTGATGATGTGCGAGATGCTTGGGAAGATGTAGAAATGCCAGCCTTCTACCATAAATTTGCTCAACAGGATCAGGCTCGGGCTACCAGTAACAGAGCTGCAGTTCCTTCACCCTCCAGTAGGCCTGAACTCAAAGAAGAAAGGTGGGTGAAACTACAGTCTGAAAGTAGAGTGCTGGGTGAATTGTTGGACTTCATTACCAGTGGCAGAGCCCCTGAGAGGATTCGGCGTAAGAGTACAGATCCTGAGCTCATCAAACTGTGGAGACAGCGCCACCAACTCTTCATACAAAAGGGCCTGTTGCTACGGAGAAGCCTAGACCCAGTGTCCAACGAAAGAGTGCATCAGATTCTCATACCCCGACGAGATGCAGGTATGGTGTTGGAGATGTACCACAATCAATCCGGTCACTTTGGGGTTCAAAAGACTGAGGCAAATATCCGCCAGCGGTTTTACTGGGTGGGCATGAGAGAAGACATGGAGAAGTGGTGTCGGGAGTGTGTAGCCTGTGCCTTGAAACGAGGTGAACACCATGATCAGAGGGCACCACTGAAACCCATTGTAAGTACTCGTCCTCTTGAACTTGTCGCCATCGACCATGTGAAACTGGAGCCTAGTCGCTCAGGGTATGTGTACGCTATGACTATTATTGACCATTTCACTAAGTTTGTTGTAGCGGTGCCTGTGAGAGACCAGACGGCCAAGACTACAGCCGAACTGTTCTGGAAACACTTCCTCCTGCCCTACGGTTGTCCAGAAAAGATCCTCACCGATCAAGGTCCTGCTTTTGAGTCCCACCTGTTCCATGAACTGTGCCGCCTGCACAACTGTAAGAAGATCCGGACAACGGCCTACCATCCGCAAGGTAATGGATTATGTGAAAAAATTAATCAGACCTTGATAGAGATGCTGAGGACCGTGCCTCCTGAAACCAGGGGAGATTGGCCTAATCTGTTGCCACAGCTCATGTTCACGTACAATCATACCATACACTGTTCCACCGGGTATACCCCCTTTTATTTGATGTTTGGGCGCCAGGGGTTATTGCCTGCTGATCACTCCTTGGACGTACTCGTACCTGATTGCATCAACCCATTACCTAATACCGACTGGGTTGCTGAACACCAAAGGCGATTGAATACGGCCCAAGCTATTGTTCAGGAACGTATGGACTATGCTAGAGACCGGCAGCAGAGAGACTATGACCAAGCAGCCCATGCAGAACCCTTGACAATAGGGGCTGTGGTATGGTTAAAAAATAACCGCCGTACCAGTAAACTGGACAGTAAATGGGAGCAAAGTCCTTATGTTGTCACTGCAATCCCAAATGTTGGAACTCACATTTATGAGATCACCCGGGAGGGCAGGGGATCCCAAATTGTACACCGAAACCGGTTAAAGCTCTGCCTGACACCAGAACCCAGTGCCGAGAGTTCTATATCTGAACCCCCTGTGTCAGAGTCATCAATACAGCCCGAAGATCCTATGCAGGCTGTCCGTAATCTAAGGTATGACGCTGACCCCATGCATTGGCTTCTGACACCATGGTTGAACTTGTTGGTGCCCACTCCGGCACCTACAGTCCCTTTACTTCCAGAAGAGCCGGTTCAAGATGCCCCGGATCCAGTTCCCCCTCTAGTGGATCCTGTTGTTCCTGTTGTTCCTGACCAAGGTCTCACGGATGGAGATCCTCCTGTTGCTACTCTCTCTTCTACCTCGGTGCTAAGGGAAGAGGAAACCCCTGTGTTGAGAAGATCCACCCGGATGACCAGGGGACGTCCGCCAGTCCATTTAGGAGACTTTGACTATGCTGGTGGTGTCTCCTCCCGAACAGTAGTTACTAGGAATAGCCTGCTTGACGTTTGTGCGCAAGAATGGACTCCTCCACGTGAGCCCTTGCCTGTTCTACACCCACGGGGAAACCCTGTGTAGTTCCTTATTATACTTCAGTCAAGAAAAATAGACTAACCTGGTTCACCTTAAGTCCGCTGTGCCAGGTCAGCGGCCGCGCCTAAGAAGAAAGAAGACGCCCCTTTTTCTTGCGTCATTTGTTGCAAATGTTATATTTTTGTGTGAAATAGTTGTTTAGTATATTTATAATGCAATGTTTAAATTATGCATCAGCTTATGTTGGTTCAGGCATATGTGTGAGTACGAGGCCTTACTCACGTTAAAGTCTGGGGGTGTGCAGCATACGGGTAGGCTACCCGACACTGCTAGATTTGAATGTGTATTTCCCTTTAAGCCAGTCAGGCCGGTTACCGGCAATCCTTGTCACAGCCTGCAGAGGGAGCCCCCAGTTCAGTATAAATAGGCTAGGGCCTAGCTCAGGAAGGCAGAAGTTTCTAGACTCAGTGCAGAGAGGGTAGAGTAAGCCCTGTAATCGGATTTCAGATCTGAGGAGAGGGTTCCCCTCCTGAGTCCGTATTCATAGAAGCCAGAAGGGCATAGCTAATCAGCCGGGACACAGAATACAACAGAGGCCGATCGGATAAAGCAAGAGGTACTCAAGATAAACAGAGGAGGTACTAGATAAGGATAGCTTCAAGGATACGCCAGAGATAAGGCATTGGACCTTGGAGAATAATTCCTATGTGGCAGGACCAGTCAGGAATAGTGTGCAAGCCGCCTGTACTGCATCTCCTGTAATTAACACTCTGTAAAGAACATTGCTAGAACCGGCCAGTCTGTACTTCTAAGGACCAACTGTATTCCAATAGAAACCAACTGTCTTTCATGGAACTGCGCTTCCAACTGCGTCCATGTATGATTACCACTGACATTCAGTAAAGTTCCAGTTTTGGTTGGCTAACCCGTGGTTGTCCCGTTAATTCACATTACTCCACACGGCGTGTCACCGTTTAATTGACACTGGCGTCACGAACATTAAATACCTGCCTGTTCCAGTACCTGACCAGATTTGAAGACGACAGTGGATCCCAGGTTAGTGGGTTAATCTGCACTACAAAGCCCAGCATACACTACTGACCCCCCTGGGACACTGCATCGTCATACTCTGCCAAGGTGGATTTTATTTCCTCTAGTAGGGGTTTAAAGTTGGTATCATATAACTTAGCTAGTTGGGATGGGATATGAACCCCTAGGTATTTAATAGTTGACTTAGCCCAAGCAAATGGAGAGCTATTTTTGAGCAACTCTACACGACGTCTGTCCAGTGTTATGTTTAAGATCTCTGATTTTGACACATTCACCTTGAAGTTAGAAGCATCACTAAAGCTATCAAATATCTGTACTAACTCCGGAAGACCCTTTAAAGGATCTGTAAGGAGGAATAGCAAGTCGTCTGCGAACGCTAACATCTTGAGTTCACCCTTAAGTGTACGAATTCCACTAATGATGGGATTCTGTCTAATGCTTTGCAGCAATGCTTCCATCGCTATGATGAAGAGTGAGGGAGACAATGGACACCCTTGGCGCGTGCCATTAGTGATTAAGAAGGGGGCAGAAATGTGTTCGTTCACAATTATAGAGGCTGATGGTTGGGAGTATAAGGTAAATATTGCATCTAAAAATATGGTTGGGAAACCCACTTTGAGTAGAACAGATTTCAGGAATGCCAAACTCACCCTATCGAACGCCTTCTCGGCGTCTACACCGAGAAGAACCATCGGAATGTTTGAGGAGTATACATGTTGTATTGCTGTAAGGAGTTTCGCGGTGTTGGCTCTGCCTTCCCTGCCAGGAACAAATCCGGACTGTTCCTCTCCAATCAAATGCGGTAAAAGCACCTTGATCCTAGCCGAGAGAAGCTTTGCCCAAATTTTAATATCTAGGTTGAGGAGTGAGATAGGTCTATAGCTTCCGCAATCCACGGGGTCCTTACCCTCCTTGGCAATAAGTGTGATGTGAGCCTCTTGCGACTGTTTGGGTAGGGATTCCCCTCTCATTAGAGATTCACACAATTTAGTGAGCTGAGGGACCAATATTGTATTGAACTTTTTGTAGTAAAGCAGAGGCAAACCGTCAGGTCCGGGGCTCTTGCCCGGGGGGAAGGATGAGACAACCGCTCGCACCTCCTCTTCGGTTATTGGGACTATAAGCGAATTCGCCATTGCCTGATCTAGATCCGGCATATTCAAGTTTTTCAAAAAGCTATCAATTAGCTCTTGTTTTTGTTTTGTTTTGTTTTGTTTTTGTTTTGGTAAGGTATCGTCTGGGGGAGACTCCTGTTCTAGGTTGTACAATGCTGAATAATATTGACGGAAGGCTTCCGCCATCTCCAGGGGGGATAAAGTCATCATCCCTGTTGTTTTCTGAATTCCATGAATGTGTTGCCTAGCTCTTTCCTTTTTTAGTAAGGAGGACATAAGCTTCCCCCCTTTATTCCCATGCGCATATAACCTGTACCTATAGTGTAGGTATGCTTTCGCTGATTTATCCTGTAGTGCCGAGGTAAGTCTTTCCCTCAGTATTTTTAGTTCAGACTGTGTACTAAGTAATCTGGTACGTTTATGTTCCTTTTCTAATTCTGCTATCTGGTTTAGTAAGTTGTCTATTTCTTTTTGTCTATCCTTTTTTAGTTTTGAGCCCCAGGAAATAAAAATACCTCTTATAAAAGCTTTGTGGGCTTCCCAAATATACGGTATTGAAGGGCCTGAGTCATTGTTATATTTAAAATATTCTATTAGCTGGAATTCAACATCTGCTGAGGCCTCAGCATTCTCCAGAATGCATTCATTGAGTCTCCAACGGCACACTTTTTTCGGGAGATCTGTCAAACTAAGGGACAAGTGTACTGGTGCGTGATCAGAAATGGAGATGACCGAGATACCTGTGGCTGTGATACATGGAAGGAGCGACTTGTGTACCAGTAAATAGTCAAGTCGTTGATGAGAATTGTGAACCTGTGAGAAGAAGGAGTAGTCACGGGCGGAGGGGTTCCAGGTACGCCATGCATCTACAAGAGAAAGATCAGACAGTTTAGAGCGTAACTTTGCTAGAGCAGTCATAGAGGTAGATGATCTTGTAGTAGATGAGTCTAATAAAGGATTAAGTAGTGTGTTGAGGTCTCCACCTAGTATGATTGGTCCTTCTGCAAATAGTTGAAGGGAATCCAACGCCTTTAACAGCCAAAGGACCTGGTCCTGGTTGGGAGCATAAATATTTGCTAGCGTAATTTTTGTTGTGTATATCTGAGCCCTTAAAAAAAGTCCGACCTTCGGAATCGGAAAATTGACCTGTCACTTTTAGTGGTAAAGATTTGTGTATGGCGATTGACACGCCTTTGGAGGCTGAAGTAGGGTGACATGAGTGGAACCAACTATTGAAAAATTTCATTGGCAATTTGGGTATTTTAGTCTGCTTAAAATGTGTCTCCTGTAAGAAAACCACAGAGGCCTTCAATCTTTTGGCAATATCCATTACATGGTACCGCTTGTTAGGAGTGTTCAAACCTCTAACGTTAAAGGAGACTATTCCTAGGCTGCTCATGATTTCACTGCCTTCTATCCCCCTGAGATGGCAGATAATGGGAAGGTGACTTCTTAATGTGAGGGGAGGAAAAAGAGAGGGGAGAAAAGGACCAGCTATTTATTGTTAAATGTGTTCCGGATTTTAGTGTGGCTACCACTATTTGTGTTTTCCCTTTATACGACTGATACGCTCTCAATGTGATGCTGGGCAAGAGGGAAGGATAAGGGAGGGGGGAGGGGGTTGCTAAGATAGTTGGAAAAAGAAAAAGAAAAAGAAAGAATAAAAATAAAAGAATAACAAAAGGTGGAAAAGATTTCACTTGACCTAGAGAGGTCAGATAAAAGCTAATTCTGTCTTGAACCTGTGTGTTTGTTCAAAGAATGAAGGGTGAAGTGGCGAGGGGGGGTCGGTCAAAATTGGTTTGTGCCCTGTGGCACACACTCATTACAGCGCTACAACTAGGGGCAAAGCCCTAGAGTATGGGTTCAGTGTCATTTATGACATTATGAAAAAAAGGTATCTTATCCCGTTTGAGTTTTGGGTAGTTTTCTAATAAGAACCTTGCAGGTTACTCTAACTCCTCTAAACCAATTAATTGGCCTTAATATGCGACTGAGCACACTACCTCTGGATTTGAAGTTATTTGTGGCTCGACTAATGTAGATAGGCTGGAGTTCTAAGTTGACTCACCAGACAACATCTAATTATTCATGTAGGCTCTGGATGAACATCTCTACACATTTAATATTACAGACAGATGTATATTTACTAGTGTCAAACAGTATAGACCCTGTCTCGTATCTACTGATGCTCATCAGGACTCCAGCGAGAGTACCTGGTGAGGTTCAGCAAGCGGATAGTTCACACTAGGGATAATTAGGCAGTTTTTATAACTTCGATGAATAAAGGTAGGCTAAACCTTGCACATATCAGTGGCATTAACTACCACTCAGTGACTATCATGAGGGGTAGCGAATGAAAAAAAACAGCGAATAATAACTTAACCATTATATAGCTATCAGATAACATCCACTTTCATGTAATCTCTCTGGTAGCACATTTCTGCACATTTAACATTGCAAACAAATGTACCTTAATTGCAAAATACATAAAAATGAACCTCTCAATGTACATTTCTGTAACATGAACTAACTCTCCGTGACTAACCACCATCATGAGGGTTAATATAGAAGAGCACAACAATTTGCAACTTGGCCAGCATATGACCTATACTGCAGCGCATTATCTGCCTATGAATTAGAACTGTATGTACCACCCATATAATCTCTAACAGGGTGGGGGGGGGGGAGGAAGGGAAGGGAACAAGGGGGGGGGGGAGAGGATAAAACGATCGCATCAGTATGGTGTTATGATACTATACGTGATTCGGCGCTTTAAGGGTGAACAGTTCTGCTTCTTCTATAGGCGATCTGCAGATTAAACGTCCTCTTGACGAAATGTAGGCCACATTCTTGGAGAATTTCTTGGGTGTTCATCACAATCATAAGGGAAGATGTAAAAGGTATAACTCATCCGCGCTCTTTTCAGCGATGCGGTGCAGACGTAGCTCCTCTGTAAGGCCTGGATCTCTGAGGTTTAGGACGTGTCACAGTGGTCCACTCTTCTCTTGCAGGCAGGGAGGGTAAGGCCTCTACATCCATTTCCAGCGACCAGGAAGGTATGTCGATCGGAGTCATCTCCAGCTTCTGCCAGGCATCTTCAAGATCTGCAGGAGTTTTTATTACTATGCGCTTATTTTCTTTAAGGATCGACAATCCGAAAGGAAATAGCCACGAATATTGCAGGTCTCTGGCTCTAAGTTGATCCAACAGCGGTTTTAGTATTCTGCGTTTTCGCAGTGTGGACGGTGCTATGTCCTGGTAAAGGGCCACCTCTGCTTCTCCATAGTGTATTGGGGCTTGTTCCCTTGCACTTTGTAATATAAGAGCAGTGTCCACATAAGATAACAATCCACAGATAACATCTCTGGGAGCTTCATTTTGTCTGGGCTTGGGCCGTAGGGATCTGTGAATGCGTTCAATGGTGATCTTTTCTGCGCGCTCTGGGCCTAACAGGCCGGCAAATATTTCTAGAGCCACTTTAGGGAGAGCGTCTTTTGCCCAGGATTCAGGTAAACCTTTAAATCTTATATTCCTCCTACGACTCCTGTTCTCCTGATCTTCTATCAGGGTGAGGGCAGTATTTACATGTATCTCTAATTGATTCGATCTGGCCACGAGGGTCTCGGCGTGAGAAGTCAGGCTGAGGCATGTATTTTCCAGAGCCTCTGTGCGGGTGCCTTATAGCTTGTAGAGCTTTTATTTCGGCTAGATCGTCTCTAACCGGCTGTAGTGCCTGCCGCAGAGTCTCCTTCAGGACCGCTGCTGTGAGAGCCTGCTCGCCGGACGTTTCCTCCTCGTCACTCGAGGTTCTCTCCTCTTCCCGCTCTGGCTGCGCCATCTTGGAGGGAGACGCGGGGATTTGTTTGTGCCGCTTTTCAAAGAAATCGGTGACATCCCCCTGGTTCACAGGCGGTTTGCCCGATGCTCTGCTTTCCCCTTGTGGAAAACGTCCAATTTTGCCCATCTTTAAGCTGTAAATATGGTATTCCAGGCTGAACGAGTGTGTGTGTGGCGGGAGAGCTCCAACTCACGCAGCCATTCCAGTCCGCGGTCAGGCTCCGCCCCCCACGTTTTTTGTTTTTGAAGCCCTTCAGTCTCAGATGCCGTCTGATGGTTATGGGGCTGCAGTCAGCACCAGTAAGGGCCTTAATTTGGGTCGAGGATCGTCCACTGTCTTGACGGACAGCCAATTGGATCCTCCAGCTTAGTGCTGATGAAATTTTTTTGGGTCTTCCACTTGACTTTTTTGTTCCATAACCCTCAGGATCATTTAAGAAATTCCAAATGACTGTCTTACTGCGTCCCACCTCAGCAGCGATGGCGCACTGTGAGAGACCCTGCTTATGCAGTTCATCAACCCGACCATGTTGAAAAAGGGAGAGGTTTTTTTGCCTTTGCCATCACAACGTGTGATCACCTGACTGAAAATGACAATGAATCCACATCTTTGCACAGATTTGGCCTTTTAAAAGCATGTGGTCCTACAATTTCAGTTTAATCATTATTTTCAATTAATTAAATGCTCAAAAAATGTTTTGTCTCACTCTCATTTCTTCTTGTTGCATGTTGAAGCTCTACTTGGAACCTTGTTAAGATCCAACAATGTAAAATATGATTTTTTGCCATTTTTCAAGTGGTCTTAAACTTTTGATCAGGACTGTATTATCGCACAGGTGTTAAAATAAAGTTGCAAAACGAGGTCTTTTTAATGCCAAAAAGTGGCATGGCATGCTTAGTAAATGACCACAAATGTTTTAAACAGGACGTCTGCGGGATGTTCAGTGGAGCCGTGTAAGCCGAGTGCTCAGGACTTGCTGCATTTGTGTACACACGTCTCCTCAGTAACCACTTGCAGGGAGTGCCAGCCTCTCCCAGTCTGCCCAGTGCTTCTCATTTGCTCTGGACTCTCCTCACACAACACAGCACTGACCTCCTGCTCTTAGCCCTGTGCCTCGGTGGCTCGTCTCTGTGGGCACTATGTTTCAGTCATGGCCTGTGGATACCCCATACTATACCAATGCTGGAATACAGATCATCCCTCCTGCGGTAAGTCCACAGTCCGGTATACAAATGTTGCTATGGGATGGGATTTTTTATGGAAAGCGTTGATTCAATGGCACCAATGTAAATCTGTAACAGGGTACCCTCGCATACAATGTGTAATG
This sequence comes from Bufo gargarizans, assembly GCF_014858855.1. Taxonomy (NCBI): domain Eukaryota; kingdom Metazoa; phylum Chordata; class Amphibia; order Anura; family Bufonidae; genus Bufo; species Bufo gargarizans. Next base: position 146,181,214 of record NC_058085.1, on the reverse strand, counting down.
TATGTCTTATGTGGCTCTGGTAAAACTGCTGCCTCTGCGCCCCTTATACATACTCCTCCAGGAATGCTTGGAGAGTGCTGGTTGTACAAACATTTTCAGCAAGGAGCTATAGAGGTAGCACCTGAGATTGGACCTCTGTAGGTTGAGGTTGTCCTCTCCCCTTTTTCTGTGTAACCTGCACATGATTATGACCCTCCATTTGCACATGACATCATTCTCTATTAACTTTTTCCCCTACCACAAGGGGGAGCGATTTAGATTTTTTGATAATTATTCTACACATTTCCAGATGGACCCGCAACCTCATAGAGATCAGGTTCCTTTCTTCACCCCTATCCCATAATTTCATGTGGTCATACTTCGTTTCACCACTGCATGAGCACATACAATGTCATCCTGGCTGTAAACAGCATCAAGCCGTTACCTGCTTCTGCTTGTCCTGATGTTGGCTGGTCCTAGTGTTGGACTGGGATGCCTAGGGCCCACCAGTAAAATTTATTCTAAGGGCCCACTGAAAGGTTACAACTTACAAGCAAATACTACCTGCTACCACAACAGCAGACAGCAGCAAAATGCTTAAAGGGACACTGACAGGCCCACTAAGCATATTTAGGTATATATATCACAGTACAGGTCTTCTAAAGTGTATTAAAATCATATAAGTATCCCTCCTGTCCACCTTATAAATACAGTAAACTGAAGTTTTATAACCTGGTTAAAGCATCTTCAATCTGCCTACAATCCTATGGGCATCGGCCTCCGTCTCATCTTCAGCATCGCTGAAGATTAGACGGAGGCCGATGCCCATAGGATTGTATTGGGCATGCGCCGGATCTTGTGCAGTCGGGGAGAGTTGTAGCCGCCGCCCAGCGAAGTGAATATTGATGAGCTGGGCGGCGCTTCAAAACGGCAGTTGGGGGCGGCTGGCTGGGCGCAAGTGGAGATGAAACGCCGCCCCTTGGGCAGATTGAAGACGAGTCTACCAGGTTATAAAACTTCAGTTTACTGTATTTATAAGGTGGACAGGGGGGATACTTACATGATTTTAATACACTTTAGAAGACCTGTACTGTGATATATATACCTAAATATGATTATTGGGCCTGTCAGTGTCCCTTTAAGATGATTGATTAGGGGGTCCCTGCAGCGAATTTCAGAAGGCAGGTCCTTGAGGCAAGAGCATACTGGCTGGACTGCCTCTGTGCCTAGAAGTCTTCTCAGCCACCTCATGCATCTGTAATAATAAACTGTGTAGTTTGTTAAATAATCTACCAGTGTTTTTTATATGGACATAGGCAGGCTGAAATTCTGTACGCTGCATATCTGTATGTGGTGCGTCAGTTTTCTGTGTTCTGAGCAAGGGATGACGGACTGGGGGCCCACCTTTGTCAGGGGCCCACCAGGGGATTCACCTGTCCCCCTGTGGGCCAGTCCGAGCTGCCTGGTCCTGATTGTGACAGCTTTTTCCCACCTGACCCATGTGACGGCCCTGTAAAGGCTTCAATGGTCTGCTAAATGAGGGTGCTGGCAATAATCTAATCTCTGCTCACTCTTCATGGTATTTTTTTCCTATAAATTTGCTCCAAAGCTCTTCCATTATTATCAATTACTAGCTGATGACCCGGCGTTGCTCGAGTATTTATTTATTGCAATTTTATATTAAATAACAGTGACTTTCACAATAGCCGCCCCTTTAACGGTGACCGCCCCTTTAACAGTGACTTTCACAGTGGCTGCCCCTTTATTGGTGACCGTCCCTTTGATAGTGACTTTCACAGTGGCTGCCCCTTTAATGGTGACTGCCCCTTTAACAGTGACTTTCACAGTGGCCGCTCCTTTAATGGTGACCGCCCGTTTAACAGTGACTTTCATAGTGGCTGCCCCTTTAATGGTGACGGCCCCTTTAACAGTGACTTTCACAGTGGCCGCCCCTTTAACGGTGACCGCCTAAGGCCTCATGCACACAACAGTGTTTTTTCACTGTCAGTGATTTGGCTTCAGTGGTCCGTGTCCGATTTTTCCCTTTTTTTTTGTCTGACAGGGGAAAAAAAGGAAGGTTAATGAAAAGTGCAATTTTATTGCACCAAGGTCTTGTAGAAAAAAAACGGACACGGACACGGATGACATACCAGTTGTGCATCCGTTTTTTTGACGGACCTATTGACTTGAATGGGTCTGTCCTCTGTTTTCCACTGACAAGAATAGGACAGGTTATATTTTTTTGATTTTTTTGACGGACTGGAATCATGGATCACGGACGCAGAGAAAAAACTGAGGACTATCAGTTTTTTTTCACAGCTCCATAGAAATGAATGGGACCTCCGCTAAACTGTGAAAAATGACGGAACGGACGCGGATGCACACAACGGTCGTGTGCATGAGGCCTAACAGTGACTTTCAAGGTGGCCGTCCCTTTAATAGTGACCACCCCTTTAACACTGAACTCCACAGCGCCCGCCCCTTTACCAGTGAACTCCACAGCGCCCATCCGTTTAATAGTGGCTCCTGCCCCCCCATGCATGTAGCAGTGTAGTTGTGCCGTCATAAGTCATATGGGTGAATATTTCAGGACCTGCGAACTGCTAAAACCTGTGATCAGTTGTTATGGCAACCTGGAGTAGGACCTGCAAGCTTCTATTGGCTGATAAGAGACATGTGACCGTGTGTATGGCAGTTGGGATATGAAGAGAAACTGCAGGCTTGTATTGGCTAATGCAGGTCATTTTTTAGGAATATCTCCTAGAGAGCTGAGACCCCCGCAAGATTTCTTTCCAGGTAGCAAGGGATGTGTATACTAAGTTTCGTTAAAATGGATGGTTGCGTTTTTAAGTTTTCGCGGAACATACATACATACATACACACATACATCCTTTTTTAATATATATATAGATGTAATGTAATAGATTGGCAGGCTGATGGATATTATAGGTAAGATTTGGACCCTGTTGTTGCGTTTATTCCTTAGGTTTCTCAACAGCCAACAATTATCCAGCAACTTCCGACAGATTTTACCCCTCCTCTGTCTCATCCGATCCGATATGGTCGTGCTAAAGAAGGTGAGAGGTGAACTGAATAATAATGTACAATATTACGTCTTCTGACATCAGGTACCATGAGTACACATGAAAGTAAGTGCACCCCTTCTCCTGCTAACCATACTCTTCAGTCCTGGGGCAGGAAAGTCTAAAGGAGCTCATACACATTATTATAAATGTGGTCATACACACCTGTCTAAAGATATGTTCACACAATGTCTTTTGCCATGGAACTATGGCGTGGACACCCACGCTGAAATTTTTACGGCGGTTTTAAGCCACTGCTCCATGATCCTCACTTCTACCTCCTATTTAAATGAATTGGAGGCAGAAAGGACGTGGCTGCTGGGGGGATTTCAGTGAAATTTCGGTGCGGCTGCCCGCTCCAAAATTCCCTAAGGTTGTTCAGACAAATTAGTTTAAAGGTGGTCATACAGATTATTATAAAGATGGCCATGCACACAAGTCTAAAGGAGGTCATACACATAAGATGTTCATACATACTAGTCTAAAAGAGGTCAAACACACTATTCTAAGGGTGGTCACACACACGAGTCTAGCGGTGATCATATACATTAATCTAAAGGTGGTCATACACACTAGTCAAAAGGTGGTCAGACACACTAGTCAAAAGGTGATCATACACACTAGTCTAATGGTAGTGATACACATTACTCTAAGAGTGGTCATATACATTAGTCTAAGGTGTTCATACTTACTAGTCTAAAGGTGGTCATACAGACTAATCTAAGGGTGGCCATATACATTAGTCTAAAGGCGGTCATACAGACTAATCTAAGGGTGGTCATATACATTAGTCTAAAGGTGGTCATACACACCAGTCTAGGGTGGTCATACACATTAGTCTAAAGGTGGTCATACACACCAGTCTAGGGTGGTCATACAGACTAGTCTAAAGGTGGTCATACACACTAGCCTAACTCTGGTCACGCACATTAGTCTAAGGCCTCATGCACACGACAGTATTTTTTCACAGTCCACAAAACGGGATTCCGTTGTTCCGTGATCCGTGTCCGTTTTTTCTTCCGTGTGTCTTCCGCGATTTTTGGAGGATCACCAGACATGAAGGAAAGTAAAAAAAAAAGTCGTTTTGGTGTCTGCATGGCCGTGCGGAGCCAAACGGATACGTCCTGACTTACAATGCAAGTCAATGGGGACGGATCCGTTTGACGTTGACACAATATGATGCAATTGCAAACGGATCCGTCCCCCATTGACTTTCAATGTAAAGTCAGGAGTCCCTATCAGAGTTTTTTCCAATCCGATGGTATATTTTAACTTGAAGCGTCCCCATCACCATGGGAACGCCTCTATGTTAGAATATACCATCGGATTTGAGTTACATCGTGAAAACTCAGATCCGACAGTATATTCTAACACAGAGACGTTCCCATGGTGATGGGGACGCTTCAAGTTAGAATATACTAAGAACTGTCGACATGACTGCCCCTTGCTGCCTGGCAGCATCCGATCTCTTACAGGGGGCTGTGATCCGCACAATTAACCCCTCAGGTGCCGCACCTGAGGGGTTAATTGTGCATATCATAGACCCCTGTAAGAGATCAGGTGCTGCCAGGCAGCAGGGGACAGACACCCCTCTCTCCCCAGTTTTTAATTCATTGGTGGCCAGTGCGGCCCCCCTCCCTCCCCTGTATTAAATTCATTGGTGGCCAGTGCGGCCCCCTTCCCTCCCTCCCCTGTATTAAATTCATTGGTGGCCAGTGCGACCCCCCCTCCCTCCCCTGTATTAAATTCATTGGTGGCCAGTGCGGCCCCCCTCCTTCCCCTGTATTAAATTCATTGGTGGCCAGTGCGGCGCATTGCTTATAGCACAGACCTGTCACTTACCAGTAGGAGGAGCACCCGGCCGGTCACAGACAGTGCAGGTAAGTATAATGCTTCTAAAATTGCTAAGTAACCATGGCAGCCAGAACTGCAGTAGCGTCCGGGTTGCCATGGTTACCCATCGGAGCCCCAGCGATTAAACTGGGACTCCGATCAGAACTCTCCGCTGCCACCAATGATCGGGGAGGCGGGGAAGAGGGGAGGCCGCACTGGCCACCAATGAATTTAATACAGGGGAGGGAGGGAGGGAGGGGGGCCGCACTGGCCACCAATTAATTTAATACAGTGGAGGGAGGGAGGGGGGCCGCACTGGCCACCAATGAATTGAATACAGGGGAGGGAGGTAGGGGGGCCATACAGGCCACCAATGAATTAAAAACTGGGGAGGGAGGGAGGGGGGCCGCACTGGCCTCCAATAAATAAAAAACTGGGGAGGGAGGGGGGTCTGCCCCCTGCTGCCTGGCAGCACCTGATGTCTTACAGGGGGCTATGATACGCACAATTAACCCCTCAGGTGCAGCACCTGAGGGGTTAATTGTGCGGATCACAGCCCCCTGTAAGAGATCGGGTGCTGCCAGGCAGCAGGGGGCAGTCATGTACACAGTTCTTAGTATATTCTAACTTGAAGCGTCCCCATCACTATGGGAACGCCTCTGTGTTAGATTATACTGTCGAAGTGAAAACTCAGCTCTGAAATAGCTGTATGCAGTCGGATCTGCGGATCCGTCTGTGCTTAAAGTAGCCTACAGACACGGATCACGGACGCGGATGGCAATCTTGTGTGCCTCCGTATTTTTTCACTGACCCATTGACTTGAATGGGTCCGTGAACCGTTGTCCGTCAAAAAAATAGGACAGGTCCTATTTTTTTGACGGACAGGAAACGCAGATTACGGACGCGGATGACAAACGGTGCATTTTCTGAGTTTTCAACTGACCCATTGAAAGTCAATAGATCCGCAGAAAATCACGGTAAACGGAACAACGGACACGGATGCACACAACGGTCGTGTGCATGAGGCCTAAAGTTGATCAGTGATAATTTTAACAAAAAACATCATTTGTCTGGTGAAATTCAACAATGATCAGTTGTTTTAATTGACCAGTGGCCAGGTTGTGATTGTCTGGAAAGAGGCTAGTTGTTTTTGTTTTAATTTTCATCTGATAGCTGCTAGTTAACAAATGATCTTTCCATGAAAGGACATTCCCAGAAAGATCAATTGTCCATCACCAGGTGTTATTGAACATGTATAGACAATTTGAAGGGGTTGTCTGGGACTATCCTTAAGGCTAGGTCTACACAACGACATTTGTCGTGTGGCATTTTGTCGCACCAATGTCGCGTGACAATTTTCATAATGTCATCAAAGATAGGAGAAAATGAAGATTTAAGAAAAATAAGCAGATAACTAAGACAGATATAACAAGTCCTTACATATAACAGTCAGGAATAGCTGCTGACTAGCAACTAATACAGCGATTTTACCAGAGAAGTGGCCATGATTGGTTTGATCTGAGTCTGAGACATTGTATGTTGAGTCTAGTTTCAACTTACAATGGTCTTTTCTGACCCATCGTATGTTAAAAATATTGTATCCTGAGGCCATTGTATCCTGAGGGATCACTGTATATAAACGTTATATGTGTGCTGTTAATACAAGGCACCTACTAATGTATTGTGATTGTCCATATTGCCTCCTTTGCTGGCTTGGTTCATTTTTCCATCACATTGCACTCTGTTCGTTTCCATGGTTACGACCACCCTGTAATCCAGCAGTGGTGCTCGTGCTTGCACACTTTAAGAAAAAATGCCAGCCTCTCTGGTGGCCGGGACCATGGGAGCTCACATAAGCTGGTACTTTTTCTATAGTGTACAAGCACAGCCACGCTGCTGGACTACAGGGTGGTAGTGACCATGGAAACTTTCTCTGCATAATAAATGCAAAACCCCTTTAAGATTGGTCACTAATATCAGATCATTGAGGGTCCAACTCTTGGCACTCCTGCAGATCAGCTGGTTGAAGGGGCCACAGTCCTTGACCTATGATTTCACATCCATCAGTCCTATTCAAGTGAATGAGATAAAGCTGCAATACCAAGCACAGCCACTATAAAATATACAGGGCTGTGCCTGGTATACAATAAAGGGGCCATAATGCTCATCCAAGTGCTGTATCTCCTTAAAACAGCAGGGGTACTGGGAGTTGGACCCCTACCAATAAGATATTGAAGACCAATCCTCAAGTGTCATGCTTCAGTGTGGGAGGGAAACCCACACCGAACGTAAGAGGGAACAGGGTGAGGGGAAAAGGCCTGGTAACTAGGGAAAGGAGCAGGTCACCTCCTAGAGGAACCCTAATCAAAGTCCTGACTGACTGCAAGTATGAACTGACCCCAGAGGTAGGTGAGTTCATACACAGGAACCTAAAGTCCTAACTCATTCTGTAGTACCCTGGTACTAATGTCAGGACAAGAGACAACCTGTTCCTCCAAACGGTTAACTTCAAATGGCTATGGAAGCACAGGAACTCTGCCGAGATCCAAACACCAGCAATCTACAACAAGACTGAAGCTTTAAACCGCACAGCATGGTGCGAGAATCCACAATAAATAGGGAAGGTTAAATGACCACATAAGCAACACCTGAAGCAAGGAGTGTGGCCATTACCAGAAACACAGACACAAATTGATCCACAAGGAACCTGTCAGATCAAACCACGTGTTGCCAGTCTCACTGATCTCCTGGCACCTGTCAAGGGAAAGTCCATGACATCAAGGCTATTTTATATGAGCCAATGCTCATACAATTATCAGGAAATAATAATGTTCCTGATAATTGCCTGATTGTGTGCGGAGTATAGTTGCCTTTGCATGCAGCAATCATCTCCACTGTATGGGGGACAAACAATTGCTACTGTGATCGCTCGTCCCCACACTGATTCATTGTTAGGCACATACAAGACGCGATCACCTGATTGAGCATTTGCTTGTTCATTGGCACCACATTTACATAGGGCTGTTACTGGGAGCGAGCAGTTGTATAATCACACATTCTCTATAAGTGGCCCGATCCGCATCCCATGTAAAAGGACCTTAAAGGGGTTTTGTCACTTCAGCAAGTGGCATTTATCATGTAGAGGAAGATAATAAAAGCCACCTACTAATGTATTGTTATACTCCATATTACTTCCTTTGCTGGCTGGATCCATTTCCATGGTACGACCACCCTGCAATCCATCAGTGGTGGTCGTGCTTGAAGGAAAAAGTGCTTGCCTATCTGGTGACCGGGACCATGGTAGCTCACATAGGCTGGTGCTTTTTCCTATAGTGTGCAAGCACGACCACCACTGATGGATTGCAGGGTGGTCGTAACCATGGAAACGAGCTGTGTTTAATGTGATGGAAAAATGATTCCAGCCAGCAAAGGAGGTAATATGGATAATAACAATACATTAGTAAGTGCCTTGTATTAACTTTCTCTACATGATTTAAACCCCTTTAAAGGGAATCTGTCACCTAGTTTTACCCTATAGAGCTGCGGACATGCACGGATAGATCTCCACTAGCATGTCCACTATGTATACTTGTCCCATAGCTCTGTGGGGTTTAATTTTGTTTAAAAAATGATAGATTATAGATATGTAAATTAGCTTGGTAAGGCGCCCAAGGCGTGGTTACTTACAGTTAAGGAGCCCAGCCATGCCCCCTGTGAAGGAGCCCAGCACCGCCTGCATCCAGGAATCTCCTCCTTGCTCACAAAGTTACAGTGCCGTAATCTCGTGATGCGCGAGCTAGCGCATGCGCTGTTCGTTCACTGAGGCTGATGCCAGGAAAGGGAACGAACACTTTGCCGACACTGTGCATGCGCTAGCCCACGCATTGCGAGATTACGGCAATGTAACTTTGCGAGCCAGGAGAAGATTCCTGGATGCAGGCGGTGCTGGGCTCCTTCACAGGGGGCATGGCTGGGAACCTTACCAGGCTTATTTACATATCTATAAAATCATTTTTTAAATGAAATAAAACCACACAGAGCTATGGGACAGGTATATTGCGGACATGCTAGCGGAGATCTATCCGTGCATGTCTGCAGCTCTATAGGGTAAAAAAAGGTGACAGAATCCCTTTAACCACCTCCGGACCGCCTAACGCAGATGTGCGGTCCGGAGGTGGCAGCCCTGCGCACGACGACGCATATACGCGTCATCTCGCGAGGGCCGGGATTTCCTGTGAACGCGCGCGCGCGCTAACAGGAACGGAAGGTAAGCGAGTGGATCTCCAGCCTGTCAGCGGCGATCGCTCGCTGGCAGGCTGGAGATCCGAATTTTTTAACCCCTAACAGGTATATTAGACGCTGTTTTCATAACAGCGTCTAATATACCTCCTACCTGGTCCTCTGGTGGTCCCTTTTGTTAGGATCGACCACCAGAGGACTCAGGTAGGTCAGTACAGTCGCACCAAACACCACACTACACTACACTACACTACATCCCCCCCCCCCCCGTCACTTATTAACCCCTTATAAACCCCTGATCACCCATGATCACCCCATATAAACTCCCTGATCACCCCCCTGTCATTGATCACCGCCCTGTCATTGATCACCGCCCTGTCAGGCTCCGTTCAGACGTCCGTATGATTTTTACGGATCCACGGATACATGGATCGGATCCGCAAAAAGCATACGGACGTCTGAATGGAGCCATACAGGGGGGTGATCAATGACAGGCGGGTGATCACCCATATACACTCCCTGATCACCCCCTGTCATTGATCACCCCCGTCATTGATCACCCCCCTGTAAGGCACCATTCAGACGTCCGCATGATTTTTACGGATCCATGGATACATGGATCGGATCCGCAAAACACATGTGGACGTCTGAATGGAGCCTTACAGGGGGTGATCAATGACAGGCGGGTGATCACCCATATACACTCCCTGATCACCCCCCTGTCATTCATAACCCCCCTGTAAGGCTCCATTCAGACGTCCGCATGCGTTTTATGGATCCGTAAAAAATCATGCGGATGTCTGAATGGAGCCTTACAGGGGGGGTGATCAGTGACAGTGGAGTGATCACCCCCTGTCATTGATAACCCCCCTGTAAGGCTCCATTCAGACGTCCGCATGCGTTTTGTGGATCCGATCCATGTATCCATGGATCCGTAAAAAATCATGCGGATGTCTGAATGGAGCCTTACAGGGGGGGTGATCAGTGACAGGGGGGTGATTACCCTGATCACCCCCTGTCATTGATAACCCCCCTGTAAGGCTCCATTCAGACGTCCGCATCCGTTTTGTGGATCCGATCCATGTATCCATGGATCCGTAAAAAATCATGCGGATGTCTGAATGGAGCCTTACAGGGGGGGTGATCAGTGACAGGGGGGTGATCACCCTGATTACCCTGATCACCCCCTGTCATTGATAACCCCCCTGTAAGGCTCCATTCAGACGTCCGCATGCGTTTTGTGGATCCGATCCATGTATCCATGGATCCGTAAAAAATCATGCGGATGTCTGAATGGAGCCTTACAGGGGGGGTGATCAGTGACAGGGGGGTGATCACCCTGATTACCCTGATCACCCCCTGTCATTGATAACCCCCCTGTAAGGCTCCATTCAGACGTCCGCATCCGTTTTGTGGATCCGATCCATGTATCCATGGATCCGTAAAAAATCATGCGGATGTCTGAATGGAGCCTTACAGGGGGGGTGATAAGTGACAGTGGGGTGATCACCCTGATTACCCTGATCACCCCCTGTCATTGATAACCCCCCTGTAAGGCTCCATTCAGACGTCCGCATGCGTTTTGTGGATCCGATCCATGTATCCATGGATCCGTAAAAAATCATGCGGATGTCTGAATGGAGCCTTACAGGGGGGGTGATCAGTGACAGGGGGGTGATCACCCTGATTACCCTGATCACCCCCTGTCATTGATAACCCCCCTGTAAGGCTCCATTCAGACGTCCGCATGCGTTTTGTGGATCCGATCCATGTATCCGTAAAAAATCATGCGGACGTCTGAATGGAGCCTTACAGGGGGGTGATCAATGACAGGGGGGTGATCAGGGAGTCTATATGGGTGATCACCCCCCTGTCATTGATCACCCCCCTGTCATTGATCACCCCCCCCCTGGTAAGGCTCCATTCAGACATTTTTTTTGGCACAAGTTAGCGGAAATTTTTTGTTTGTTTTTGTTTTTGTTTTTTCTTACTAAGTCTCATATTCCACTAACTTGTGTCAAAAAATAAAATCTCACATGGACGCACCATACCCCTCACGGAATCCAAATGCGTAAACATTTTTAGACATTTATATTCCAGACTTCTTCTCACGCTTTAGGGCCCCTAAAAAGCCAGGGCAGTATAAATACCCCACATGTGACCCCATTTCGGAAAGAAGACACCCCAAGGTATTCCGTGAGGGGCATATTGAGTCCATGAAAGATTGAAATTTTTGTCCTAAGTTAGCGGAAAGTGAGACTTTGTGAGAAAAAAACAAAAAAAAATCAATATCCGCTAACTTATGCAAAAAAAAATAAAAAATCTAGGAACTCGCCATGCCCCTCATTGAATACCTTGGGGTGTCTTCTTTCCAAAGTGGGGTCACATGTGGGGTATTTATACTGCCCTGGCTTTTTAGGGGCCCGAAAGTGTGAGAAGAAGTCTGGGATCCAAATGTCTAAAAATGCCCTCCTAAAAGGAATTTGGGCCCCTTTGCGCATCTAGGCTGCAAAAAAGTGTCACACATGTGGTATCGCCGTACTCAGGAGAAGTTGGGGAATGTGTTTTGGGGTGTCATTTTACATATACCCATGCTGGGTGAGAAAAATATCTTGGTCAAATGCCAACTTTGTATAAAAAAATGGGAAAAGTTGTCTTTTGCCAAGATATTTCTCTCACCCAGCATGGGTATATGTAAAATGACCCCCCAAAACACATTGCCCAACGGCGATACCAGATGTGTGACACTTTTTTGCAGCCAAGGTGGGCAAAGGGGCACATATTCCAAAGTGCACCTTTCGGATTTCGCAGGCCATTTTTTACACATTTTGATTGCAAGGTACTTCTTACACATTTGGGCCCCTAAATTGCCAGGGCAGTATAACTACGCCACAAGTGACCCCATTTTGGAAAGAAGACACCCCAAGGTATTCCGTGAGGGGCACGGCGAGTTCCTAGAATTTTTTATTTTTTGTCACAAGTTAGCGGAAAATGATGATTTTTCTTTTTTTTTCTTTTTTCCTTACAAAGTCTCATATTCCACTAACTTGCGACAAAAAATAAAAAATTCTAGGAACTCGCCATGCCCCTCACGGAATACCTTGGGGTGTCTTCTTTCCAAAATGGGGTCACTTGTGGGGTAGTTATACTGCCCTGGCAATTTAGGGGCCCAAATGTGTGAGAAGAACTTTGCAATCAAAATGTGTAAAAAATGCCCTGCAAAATCCGAAAGGTGCACTTTGGAATATGTGCCCCTTTGCCCACCTTGGCAGCAAAAAAGTGTGACACATCTGGTATCGCCGTACTCAGGAGAAGTTGGGCAATGTGTTTTGGGGTGTCATTTTACATATACCCATGCTGGGTGAGAGAAATATCTTGGCAAAAGACAACTTTTCCAATTTTTTTTATACAAAGTTGGCATTTGACCAAGATATTTTTCTCACCCAGCATGGGTATATGTAAAATGACACCCCAAAACACATTGCCCAACTTCTCCTGAGTACGGCGATACCAGATGTGTCACACTTTTTTGCTGCCAAGGTGGGCAAAGGGGCACATATTCCAAAGTGCACCTTTCGGATTTTGCAGGGCATTTTTTACACATTTTGATTGCAAAGTTCTTCTCTCACATTTGGGCCCCTAAATTGCCAGGGCAGTATAACTACCCCACAAGTGACCCCATTTTGGAAAGAAGACACCCCAAGGTATTCCGTGAGGGGCATGGCAAGTTCCTAGAATTTTTTATTTTTTGTCGCAAGTTAGTGGAATATGAGACTTTGTAAGAAAAAAATAAAATAAAAAAATCATCATCATTTTCCGCTAACTTGTGACAAAAAATAAAAAGTTCTATGAACTCACTATGCCCATCAGCGAATACCTTAGGGTGTCTACTTTCCGAAATGGGGTCATTTGTGGGGGTTTTCTACTGTTTGGGCATTGTAGAACCTCAGGAATCATGACAGGTGCTCAGAAAGTCAGAGCTGTTTCAAAAAGCGGAAATTCACATTTTTGTACCATAGTTTGTAAATGCTATAACTTTTACCCAAACCATTTTTTTTTTGCCCAAACTTTTTTTTTATCAAAGACATGTAGAACAATAAATTTGGCGAAAAATTTATATATGGATGTCGTTTTTTTTGCAAAATTTTACAGCTGAAAGTGAAAAATGTCATTTTTTTGCAAAAAAATCGTTACATTTTGATTAATAACAAAAAAAGTAAAAATGTCAGCAGCAATAAAATACCACCAAATGAAAGCTCTATTAGTGAGAAGAAAAGGAGGTAAAATTCATTTGGGTGGTAAGTTGCATGACCGAGCGATAAACGGTGAAAGGAGTGTAGTGCCGAAGTGTAAAAAGTGCTCTGGTCATGAAGGGGGTTTCACCTAGCGGGGCTGAAGTGGTTAAGGATAAGTCCTCAACATTTAATTTCTGGAAACCCTGACTGTAATGCATGGCTGAGTCAATGTAACGATTGTTCACCATTTAACCCTCAACCTACTTTTGTCTAATATATAAGGCCACCTTAACCCTTGGTCATCTGCTCTGTTCTGATCCCTTGTGAAAGGCCGATGGGATGCTTAAAAGGGTAAGGTATTAAAATGCAAAAAAAAAAACTAGACTTACCATTCCGAACACCTGAAGGTCCAGTGCCACCACTTTCATGCTCCGCATCAATGTAGCTATGACATCCTGTATAATACACATGGTGGCGCTGGACCAGAGAGCATAACATTATCCGCACTATTGTCTTGCCATGTCTTTTTACAATTTATTTTGTAACTCAGACAGCCTCTTTAGAGAAGTGGAGCCCTGCACAAGGGCATAACCCCTGATGAAGTGGGATAAGAGCAGCCAGATTCGGCCACCCCCTCTAACATCCCCATAGTTCCTGAGACCATACACTTTCTCTCTCTGTCGCTTGTTTGTCTTCAGACTCGTTTATCTTTTACAGATTTGATAGAGCTGATGATGATCCAGAACGCCCAGATGCATCAGGTTATAATGAACAACATGACAATGGCGGCTCTTTCCAGCTTTGGCTATGGGTCTACGCCACCCACCCCCCTGGTATGTGTCTGGTGTGGACGATGTATCACTGGATAATCAGATTTTCCTTTCAGGTGACTGAGAAACGTGGTTGACAACTGTAAGAGTTGTAGCAGTGGTCTTATTGGTTGTCACCCAGCTTTCTTAGGAACACATATAGGTGTAAAGAAATTGAGGGCTCTATGGATATTTTAGAATCAGAAGTCCTTGGGAAAGGTACCTCAAGAGGCCCCTAGTCTACTTAGCATTTATTGTAAAGTGCATGTCTACAAGTGCATCAGACACCATTTATCATTTGCAAGAATAACTAAAGCATCATACGCCTTATCTTCCATTGTTACAGTCTGTATTATACTCCAGAGCTGTACTCACAATGTTGCTGGATTTAGAGCGGAAATCTTCCAGCAATTCTGGGATTTCTTGTCCTTACACTAAGCACTGTATTGTAAGCTAACTGGCCACTGCAGTACTGAAATTCAGCTGATAGAGGTGTATGTGTCAACAAGTTTCATGACTGTTTCCAATGAAAGCCTATAGAATTGTGAATGCAGCTCCGGAGTACTACTGGTTGTAACTCAGGATCAGTACAGGATAAGTAATGTAATATATGTAGACATTGACTGCACCAGCAGAATAGTGAATGCAGCTCTGGAGTATAATACAGAATGTAATTCAGTATCAGTACATGATAAGTAATGTATGTACACACGTACTCCACCAGCAAAATAGTGAGTTCAGCTCTGAAGTATAATACAGAATGTAAATCGAGATCAGTAGAGGATAAGTAATGTAATATATATGTACACAGTGACCTCACTAGCAGAATCGTGAGTGCAGCTCTCAGGTATAATACCAGATGTAACTCAGGATCAGTACAAGATATGTACATGTATTTGTAAAGTTACCCCATTGTTTCCAGGGAAACCAGTAACAGTCACAACCAATTTTACGGCTCTGTGCCTGGGAGGCGAATTGCTCACTAGATCACCGTGGCCTATTCAATCAACTGAATGTTGGGGGTTATCAGCCATCAATATTACAGCCCCAGAAAAAAAATCTTTTAAAAAATATTAGTGATTTAATTTCTCCTGTTTTCATTATAGCCAAATATCATGCCAGTAGAAATCGAAGATGACGAACCAACAGTCTACCACCATCATTATGAGTCATACCCGGCCAGCTATCCAGCATACCCAACATATCCCACACTACCTCCTATGGCGCCTGTACATCACCGCGAGCCGACCGTCAGACACATCAATCAAGACACACAGCCTGTTTCACCCGCACGGAACCTAGAGTGAGATGCTAGCTTGCTTGTAAATCATGACTGATATAAAGGCCTGTTAGTCATCATTCAGATCTGAATATAATCTTTTATAATGGAAGGTATTCTGAAATCATCCCCTTTTCTTTATACTGCAGTTGAAATTGCCTGATGTGTATAAACACAAGGTCATCACCGACTCATCAGGCAATGTATAATGCTCCTCAGTCACCTACGAAGCCATTTACAGCCTTCCTGGCATTACTTAAGGGTAGTGGTTTAGCTATAGGCAGGGGCGGACTGGGAATTCAAAGCGGCCTTGGAAACAATACTAAAAATGGCCCCGTTTTGAAGTCGGGTCCAAATTGATGGAAGGCAGGGCCAGCAATACCATATTGTGGCACATTATACCACCCCGACAGAGCCAAATACCACAGTCCATCACAAAATACTGCCAGCAGCACAAAATACATCCCCAAAAACTGCCACTGGCCGGCCATGAGGAGGGCCAGGCTGCCCCTGGGCATCAGCCCACCAGTAAATTTCCCGGTAAGGTCTATGGCCAATCTGCTCCTGGCTATAGGGGTGCAAGAGGTAGCGGATGCACATAGGCCTTAGTACCTGAGGGGGACCAGAAGGCCCATCTACCATATAAGACATGACACAAATGGTACGAGGTAGATGTTAGGCTATGTTACAGATTATGCCTAGCTTCGAGTGACTCATGGGCTTGAGTAGCTGACCCCCTTTTTAATTGATGCAGTGTAGAGAATATCCGTAGAATATAAAATCTGGTGATGTAATAAATTCCAATATATCCTTACAGACGGGCAGTGCCGCCACCTCCACCCCTGAGTGCCACCAGCACAGTTGGAGCAGACATCCCTCCAGCTTCAGGTAAAATTAGGTCAATTATGAAACTAAATAAATTTACATTTCATACCGTGAGGGGGAGACAAGACACAGGACACCCGTTTATCTGACATCTGTTTCCTGTTCTTTCAGAATACTATGACCTGACTGAAGCAAGAATGTAATACATCCGGAAGACATCTTTAAAATATATATTTCTAATGTCTATATTGAGATTCTGTATATAAGTCTTTACAATGATATTTTTGTACAATGGAAATTATTGATCCATTCTATGTGATATTGTATTTATTATACTAAAAGATAAAAGAATACATACAGTTAAAACCAGAAGTTTACATACACTATATAAAAAGACACATATGCATGTTTTTCTCAATATCAGACATTAAATCAGAATAAACCTTTCCTGTTTTTGGTCAATTAGCATTACCATCATTATTATTATTTGCCAAATGCCAGAATAATGAGAGAGAGAATTTTTTAAGGTATCTTTATTACTTTCTACAAAGTCAAAAGTTTACATCCATTTCATTAATATTTGGTACCATTGTCCTTAAACTGTATGACTTGGGTCAAACGTTTTGGATATCCTTCCACAAACTTCTCACAATAGTTGGTCGGAATTTGGGCCCATTCCTCCTGACAAAACTGGTGTAACTGAGCCATGTTTGCTGGTTGCCTTGCTCACCCCTGCCTTTTCAGCTTTGCCCATAAATTTTCAATACGATTGAGATCAGGGCTTTGTGATGGCCACTCCAAAACATTGACTTTGGTATCCTTAAGCCACTTTGTAACCAGTTTTGCAGTATGCTTCGGGTCATTGTCCATTTGAAAGACCCATTTCCGCCCAAGCTTAATGTTCCTGGCTGATGTCTTGAGATGTTGCTTCAGTATTTCCACAATCTTCTTTCCTTGTGATGCCATCTATTTTGTGACGTGCACCAGTCCCTTCTGCAGCAAAACAACCCCACAACATGATGCTGCCACCCCCGTGTTTCACAGTTGGAATGGTGTTCTTAGGCTTCCAAGCTTCTCCCTTTTTTCTCCAAACGTTAACGATGGTCATTATGGCCTAAAAGTTCTATTTTAGTTTCTTCAGACCTCAGGACATGTCTCCAAAAATGTAGGTCTTTGTTCCTGTGTGCATTTGCAAACATTAATATGGCTTTTTTATGTTTCTTTTGGAGTAATGGCTTCTTCCTGGCAGAGTGGCCTTTCAGCCCAGATTGATACAGTACTCGTTTCACTGTGGATATTGACAAAATCTTACCAGCTTCTTCCATCATCTTCACAAGGTCTTTTGCTTTTGTTCTTGGGTTGATATGCACATGTCAGACCAAAGCACGTTCATCTCTGGGACACAGAACCGGTCTCCTTCCTTAGCGGTATGATGGCTGGACATTCCCATCTTGTTTGTACTTGTGTATAATTGTTTGTACAGATGAATGAGGCACCTTCAGGTATCTTGAAATTGCACCCAAGGTTGAGCCAGACTTGTGCAAGTCCACAATTCTTTTCCTGATATCTTGGCTGATTTCTTTAGACTTTCCCATGATGCTACACAAAGAAGCAGTGTGTTTCTGGTGTGCATTGCTTTTAACATTGCAGAAAGTAATACAAATGCCTTGAAACATTCTCTTCCTCACTATTCTAGCATTTGGCAAATAATAATAATGATGGGAATCCTAATTGACCAAAAACAGGAATGGTTTATTCTGATTTCATGTCAGATATTGAGAAAAACATGCATATGTGTCTTTTTATATAGTGTATGTAAACTTCTGGTTTCAACTGTATATACTGTATATATATAATAATAAATATCATTAAATCTGTGGTCTGATTATCTAGAAAGTTCAATCCTTGTTTCCAGCATAGAACTGCATTATAATTTGAACCTTCGCAAGCTTGGCCGACCTCCTTTCACTTCTATGTAACTATCTGAAATAGCCGAGCCAGCACTTGGCTGTTGTCTGTACGCCAATAGAAATGAATGAAGGGTGGCCTCACAGGCCTGGTGCACTCTTGTTCACTTTGGGAGCAACATTGTAGAGCGCTGGCTCGGCTACTTCCGGCACTCCCATGGAAATAAATAGAGGGTGGCTGCGCATGTGCAGCAGGGCCGGTTCTAGGTGAAATGGGGCCCTGGGGCGAAAAACAATAAGGGCCCCCCCATGACACTTGATGACTTTTTACAGAAGAAACTGTATATTGAGGGGCACAGTGTAGGCTATATGTGTATAACAAACATTTTTTATATGAAAACTTACAATTACTTGGCTTGGCCCTTGGGGATCTCGGACACCACTTCCACATTTTGGCTGGGGGGCTCGGTGGAGCTGATGTTGTGTTTTATCCTAATGAGAAAGATTTAATAATAAGGATTTGGAGAATAGGCAGGGGGATAGCAGAGCAGGGAGAGGCTGGTGCTGCTACTAGGGGGCTCATACCATGGGGGAGTAATAAAGCCCACCATAATGCCCCCCCCCCCCAGTAGTAATAATTCTCCTTATAATGTGACAGTGCAAAAAAATAACCCCTTGTAATTCCCCCAGTTGAGCTAATGTCCCCATAGTGCCCCCATAATGTGCCAGTATAAAATACCACTATATAGTGCCCCATAGTGCTCCTCTCCCCCCTCCTAGTGCCCCCCATAATGTACCAGTATAAAATGCCCCATACATAGTGCCCCAGTAGATGCCCTCAGTGTCCCCCATAATTTGTAAGTATAAAATACCCCTTCTCAGTGCCCCCGTAGATGACCCCATAGTGCTCTTCTCCCCCCTTCCCCATAGTACCCACCATAATGTATCCCAGTATAAAATGCCCCTATACAGAGCCCCCATATAAAATAACTGTTCTTTGTGGCCTCAGTAGATGCCCCTATAGTGCCCACCAATAATGTGCCAGTAAGAAGTGACCCCATAGATGTCCCCCAATAATGTGCCAGTATCCAGAGCCCCCCTATATCATGTGCCAGTATCCAGAGCCCCCCCCCCATATCATGTGCCAGTAGCCAGAGCCCCCCTATATCATGTGCCAGTAGCCAGACCCCCCCTATATCATGTGCCAGTAGCCAGAGCCCCCCTATATCATGTGCCAGTAGCCAGAGCCCCCCCCATATCATGTGCCAGTAGCCAGAGACCCCCCTATCATGTGCCAGTAGCCAGAGCCCCCCCTATCATGTGCCAGTAGCCTGAGCCCACCCATCAACATGTGCCAGTAGCCATAGGCCCCTCCTATCATGTGCCAGTAGCCACAGGGCCCCCCCATTTAATGTGCCAGTAGCCAGAGCCCCCCCCCCCCCATCATGTGCCAGTAGCCAGAGCCCCCTTATGATGTTCCAGTAGCCATAGGGCCCCTCCCTATACTGTGCCAGTAGCCAGAGCCCCCCTATCATGTGCCAGTAGCCAGAGCCCCCCCTACCATGTGCCAATAGCTAGAGCCCCCCATCAACATGTGCCAGTAGCCATAGGCCCCCCTATAATGTGCCAGTAGCCAGAGCCCCCCTATCATGTGCCAATAGCCAGAGCCCCCCTTATCTGTCACGCTGGACAGGATACAAGATACACAGAAAACAACCAAACCAGTGTCTAGGCAAGAAGCTGGGGATAAAGGTCACCTCCTGACAAATCCCTACCAGCTCTCCCTAGACTTCTATGCCCACGTTCAGACCCTGAAGGTGGGAATGAACGTGTCCTCGTGCCTGGGCTGAAGATACCCTAGTATCCCTAAGATGGTGAAAGGGGGAAAGAGGCAGCCTGCTCCCTCAGGACCTGGAGGGGGCAGGTGTCTCTCTAACAGCCCAGACAGACAATAACAAGAAACACAAAACCAACTTATCTTGTAAGTGGGCAGGAACAGCAAATCCTTCCTTCCTTCCCCAGTAGCCAGAGCCCCTATCATGTGCCAGTAGCCAGAGCCCCCCATCATGTGCCAGTAGACACTAGTATTGACAAAAAAACAAAAAAAAAACACTAATACTTACCTCCTTGGCAGTGATGTGATGCAGGCCTCTTCCGGCCTGTGTCCCGCGCTGTACGGCTCAGGGCTCAGGCGGCACGATGACGTCATCGCGCGGCCTGCGCCAGCCTCTGATAGGCTGCCGGCCTAGTGCCTGCAGCCTATCAGAGGAAGGGGAAGGGGCACACCTCTCCCTCCCCTGCTGCACAGCCACCTGTCCTGAGGATGGCGATACAGATGACTGGAGATGAGCGCTTCCACAATGGAAGCGCTCATCTCCGTGTGACTGTCACTGTCCTGCTTATAGTTAGTTGCAGGCCGGCGCGGGGGGGCCCCTAAGGACTCGGGGGCCCGGGGGCAATTGCCCCCCTTGGCTCTATGGAAGCGCCGGCCCTGTTGTGCAGTGTACTCTCCTTCACTTTGGGAGATCTGTTTTAGAGCTATGTCCAGGTCCCAAAGGTGGAACCCGCAACTATCTGACATTGGTGGCATATCCTAGCAATATGGATCCAATCTCATACCCCTTTCATATGAACAACCCCTTTAATAAGAACTAATAGCATATACAGTGCATAAAAAAACCAAATAGTGATATATTGTAGCATCTGTACCACTATACACATCTATAGTCCAGCCCGATCTCTGAACCCAATGCTAAACATTATAGCTAGCCATGCACATTAGATTAAAGGGGTTATCTAATCCCCCAAAAAATGCCGGGACCCCCACTTTGAACATACTTACCCGGTTCCCCGCTCCCTGCGCCGCTCCTGGTCTCCGCACCACCGCTGCTGCTTCTCCCTGTGCGCAGATGAAAATATCCAGTGTCGGGGGGAGCAGCCAATGGAAAGGTGGGGATAGGGATGAGCCTCTTTAGCATGACCCGTGTTGCTAGGGAGGCTCGGCCCTGCCTGCCATTGGCCGCGGGAGGTCACTGGTCTCGCGGGATCACGCGCCGCAGGATGGGATTGCGCACCAAAGTGACTGAACTCATGCCCGCACAGCCCACAAGTAGCGGATCAGGGGAACAAGTACAAGGGGGGTGGGGGGATGATCTGTGGGGTTTCCCAATATTAAGGGCCCAAGCAAAGATTTCTGCAGTGGTGAGGAAATGAAACATAACAGATATTGGAAAGTTACAGAATGTTGTATTATATGACTGTAGTCTGCAGTACTGCACTTCATTTGCGTAAACCAGAACACCCCTTCAGTAGTGAGAACCAAATTAAACAATGAAGAGGCCGCGACTCTCTCCTAAGTGCCTTGGCTCTTTCAAACAGCTGATCGGCAGGGGGGCAGAGAGTCTGATCTAATATTGATGACTACTTTCACGTCGCTTTCCCTTTCCTCTATTGAGATCCGTCATAGGATATCAATAGCGAGGGGAAAACGCTTAATTTTTGTCCTCATTCATTGTCAAGGGGGACAAAACGGAACTGAACGAAATGGAGTGCACCAGAATGCATTCCGTTCCGTTTGGGTGCTTCCCTATGTAAGCAGTGTTTTTCTGTTCGCGATGTGGTGCGGAGCAAGACTGGTCCGTCCTGGCACACAATGTAAGTTAACTGCCTCCGGACCGCCTAACGCAGGATCGCGTTCCGGAGGCGGTCGATTCATTCCTCCTGGACGCATCCGTGCGTCATCTTGTGAGACGCGAGATTTCGGCCAGAGCCGGCCCGCGCATGCGCAGTGCGGGCCGGGAATCGTTAGAGGAGCAGTTCGTCACCAGCCTGCCAGCCAATGATCATCGCTAGCAGGCTGGTGATTTTCAAAAAAACAAATCACAAGCCAGTTAACACATTATATTTATAAATACTGTATAAGGTGTTAAATGGCTTCTGTGCTCCTCTGCTGGTTCTTTTCGTCGGTTGGTCCCAGCAGAGGAGCACAGATCACTGTAAGTACACAAACACCACACACTTAGCCCCAGATCACCCCCCCATCACCCCAATTAACCCCTTGATCACCCCTGTCAATCACTAGTGAAAGGGAAAAAAGTGATCAGTGTAAACTGTCACTTTTTTTCCCCACTAGTATTGACTGTTAGGTTTTAGGATAGTTTAGGCCCCTTTGTTAGGTAGTTAGCGTCGGTTAGCGCCCAGCCCACCGCACCGCAGTCACTGATTCGCTGATTAGCGTATCGCTAATCAGCATTGGTACTTTTATAGTATCTGTAAGTGATCAGAACTGATCACAGTCAGATCTATAATTGTATTAGTGTCACCTTACACCATCCGATACTATACCCCAACCATGGGATGACTACTTGTTCAAGTAATGACTAAGCCTGTGGCAATCATCAAACTAAATACATAACCTACACAGAAAATGCCAGACCGCTTATACTAATTAAATCCTTTATTACAAAAAATCACAATTGAATACATACATGATTAAAAGAAATTGGTGCAGGAGATAAAAAACGACATCACTGGAGGAAACATACAGTGGACGCAAGTCCTTGTTCATTTACCATGATTATTCACTAAAGTACATATGTAAGATTCAAATGAAAACAGGAACATAGGACAACTACTTATACTGTGTCTCCTCCAGCATGGCGCCAACCCCAACGCGCA
Organism: Bufo gargarizans; assembly: GCF_014858855.1. Taxonomy (NCBI): domain Eukaryota; kingdom Metazoa; phylum Chordata; class Amphibia; order Anura; family Bufonidae; genus Bufo; species Bufo gargarizans. Next base: position 146,158,348 of record NC_058085.1, on the reverse strand, counting down.
TTTCGGCGTACCTTCGTCACCTTAGCTCGCCCTCCACCCAAAACGCAGTGTTTGCCCGATCAGGCCTGATCGGTCGCCCACACGTGCGTTCGCCCACGCCCGCCCCGCCGCAGTGACAATTTTTTTTTTTTTTATCACTGCACAATCACTTTACAAGCGCTGCGGAGATAAAAAAAAATCAGTTTTGATATTTTTTATCAATCGCAGCGGCCTCCGGTACTTCGCTAGCCTCCTATTTGTAAGACAGGCTTGCTTTTTTTCTTGGGTAGTCTCAGGGAATACCCCCTAAATTTAGTTGACCAAATGACAAATAAGGGGTATTCTTCTGAAGAGGCCTACAGGCTTCTGACCCAGTCGGATGAGGAATGGGAACCCTCATCTGACGAATCCAGCGGGTCAGAATACGAACCTGTAGAAAGCAGTGTCAGTCTGACCCAAAGTTCGGACGAGGAGGTTGAGGTCCCTGATACCACCAGGCGTACCCAACCCCGTGTTGCTAGACCACAGGTTGCGCAGGATCCGCTTCAAGGGCATCAGAGTGGGGCTGGCGCTGTCGGATTACGTGGTGAGGCATACACCAGCAGCGCAGCCCATCCTGGACCTACCTAGTACCAGCACTGCCGTACAACATGGTGAAGTGGCGAGTACCAGAAGGGCAGTTGAAGCTGGTACAGTGGCACGTGCATTAGTTCCCCCGTCGCAGCCACCGCACAGACAGGCCCGTAGAGCCCCTAGAGTCCCTGAGGTGCTGGCAAACCCTGATTGGCAGCCCCCAACTTCAGCCACACCAGTAGTTCCCCCTTTCAGCGCCCAGTCTGGAGTTCGGGTTGAGACAGCTCAGATCGGATCGGCACTGGGGTTTTTTGAGCTGTTCTTGACTGCGGAGCTGTTGGGCTTAGTTGTGGCAGAAACAAACCGGTATGCCACTCAATTTATATCCGCCAATCGGGAAGCTTTTATGCCCAGTCTTTCCGGTGGAAACCCATCCAAGTTTCCGAAATTAAAACTTTTCTGGGCCTTCTCCTCAACATGGACCTAACAAAAAAGCATGAATTGCGGTCATATTGGTCCACGAACCCATTTCATCACATGCCCATGTTCTCTGCTGCCATGTCCAGGACACGATTTGAGACCATCCTGCATTTCCTGCACTTTAGTGACAACAGCACCTCTCGTCCCAGAGGCCAATCAACTTTTGACCGGCTCCACAAAATTCAGCCCCTCATAGACCACTTCAACAACAAATTTGCAGATTTGTATACCCCTGAGAAAAACATCTGCATAGATGAATCCCTTAAAATACATTTTACCGGGCGGCTTGGCTTCAAACAATACATCCCAAGCAAGAGCACCCGGTATGGGGTCAAATTGTATAAGCTCTGTGAAAGGGCCACAGGCTATACGCACAAATTTCGAGTCTATGAGGGTAAAGATCAGACCCTGGAGCCGGTCGGTTGCCCTGACTACCTGGGGAGCAGTGGGAAGACAGTCTGGGACTTGGTGTCACTCTTATTTGGCAAGGGGTACCATCTTTATGTGGACAATTTTTACACAAGTGTGCCCCTCTTCAGGCATTTGTTTTTAGAACAGATTGGCTGCTGTGGCACCACGCGACCTACTCGCCGGGGCTTCCCCCAATGGCTCGTTACCACCCATCTTGCAAGGGGGGAGAGGGCTGCCTTGTGTAACGAAGAACTGCTCGCGGTGAAATGGAGAGACAAGTGTGACATTTACATGCTCTCCTCCATTCACGCAGACACGACAATACAAATTGAACGAGCAACCAGTGTCATTGAAAAGCCCCTCTCGGTCCACGACTATAATTTGCTCATGGGAGGAGTGGACTTCAATGACCAGATGTTGGCTCCTTATTTAGTGTCCCACCGCACCAGACGCTGGTATAAGAAGGTGTCTGTATATTTAATTCAATTGGCACTGTATAATAGTTTTGTTCTCTACAGTAAGGCTGGGAGAACAAGATCCTTCCTCAAATTTCAGGAAGAGATCGAGAACCTCTGGGTGAGATATTTCTCTCACCCAGCATGGGTATATGGGGTGTTTTGGGGTGTCTTTTTACATATACCCATGCTGGGTGAGAGAAATATCTCTCTAAAATGACAACTTTGTATAAAAAAATGGGAAAAGTTGACTTTTAGAGATATATTTTTCTTACCCAGCATGGGTATATGTAAAAATACACCCCAACACGTTGCCCTACTTCTGAGTACGGCAATACCACATGTGTGACACTTTTTTACAGCCTAGGTGGGCAAAGGGGCACAAATTCTAAAGAGCACCTTTAGGATTTCACAGGGCATTTTTACACATTTGGATTTCAAACTACTTCTCACGCATTAGGGCCCCTAAAATGCCAAGGCAGTATAACTACCCCACAAGTTACCCCATTTTGGAAAGAAGACACCCCAAGGTATTTCGTGATGGGCATAGTGAGTTTTTATTTTTTGTCACAAGTTAGTGGAATATGAGACTTTGTAAGGACAAAAAAAATCATCATTTTCCGCTAACTTGTGACAAAAAATGAAAACTTCCATGAACTCACTATGCCCATCAGCGAATATCTTAGGGTGTCTACTTTCCGAAATGGGGCCATTTGTGGGGTGTTTCTACTGTCTGGGCATTGTAGAACCTCAGCAAACATGACAGGTGCTCAGAAAGTCAGAGCTGCTTAACCCCTTAAGGACTCAGCCCTATTTCACCTTAAGGACTTGGCCATTTTTTGCAAATCTGACCAGTGTCCCTTTAAGTGCTCATAACTTTAAAACGCTTTGACTTACCCAGGCCGTTCTGAGATTGTTTTTTCGTCACATATTGTACTTCATGACACTGCTAAAATTGGGTCCAAAAAGTTAATTTTTTTGCACAAAAAAATACAATTTTTACAATTTTTTTTGAAAAATTAGCAAATTTCAAAGTTTCAGTTTCTCTACTTCTGTAATACATAGTAATACCCCCAAAAATTGTGATGGCTTTACATTCCCCATATGTCTACTTCATGTGTGTAGCATTTTGGGAATGATATTTTATTTTTTGGGGATGTTACAAGGCTTAGAAGTTTAGAAGCAAATTTTGAAATTTTTCAGAAATCTTCAAAATCCCACTTTTTATGGACCAGTTCAGGTTTGCAGTCATATTGTGAGGCTTAGATAATAGAAACCTCCCAAAAATGACCCCATTCTAGAAACTACACCCCTCAAGGTATTCAAAACTGTTTTTTCAAACTTTATTAACCCTTTAGGTCTTCCACAAGAGTTAATGGCAGATGGAGAAACAATTTAGAAATTTCTATTTTTTGGAACATTTTCCAATATAATCAATTTTTTCCAGGAGTAAAACAAGGGTTAACTGCCAAACAAAACTCAAAATGGGTTGCCCTGATTCTGTAGTTTGCAGAAACACCCCATATGTGGTCGTAAACTACTGTTTGGCCAAACGGCAGGACATAGAAGGAGGGGAACACCATATGGGTTTTGGAAGGCAGATTTTGCAGGACTGGTTTTGTTTATACCATGTCCCATTTGAAGCCCCCTGTTGCACCCTTAGAATAGAAATTTCAAAAAAGTGACTCCATCTAAGAAAGTACACCCCTCAAGGTATTCAAAACTGGGTTTACAAACTTTGTTAACCCTTTAGGTGTTCCACAAGAGTTAATGGCAGATGGAGAAACAATTTAGAAATTTCTATTTTTTGGAAAATTTTCCAATATAATCATTTTTTTCCAGGAGTAAAACAAGGGTTAACTGCCAAACAAAACTCAAAATGGGTTGCCCTGATTCTGTAGTTTGCAGAAACACCCCATATGTGGTCGTAAACTACTGTTTGGCCAAACGGCAGGACATAGAAGGAGGGGAACACCATATGGGTTTTGGAAGGCAGATTTTGCAGGACTGGTTTTGTTTATACCATGTCCCATTTGAAGCCCCCTGTTGCACCCCTAGAATAGAAATTTCCAAAAAGTGACTCCATCTAAGAAAGTACACCCCTCAAGGTATTCAAAACTGGGTTTACAAACTTTGTTAACCCTTTAGGTGTTCCACAAGAGTTAATGGCAGATGGAGAAACAATTTAGAAATTTCTATTTTTTGGAAAATTTTCCAATATAATCATTTTTTTCCAGGAGTAAAACAAGGGTTAACTGCCAAACAAAACTCAAAATGGGTTGCCCTGATTCTGTAGTTTGCAGAAACACCCCATATGTGGTCGTAAACTACTGTTTGGCCAAACGGCAGGACATAGAAGGAGGGGAACACCATATGGGTTTTGGAAGGCAGATTTTGCAGGACTGGTTTTGTTTATACAATGTCCCATTTGAAGCCCCCCTGTTGCACCCCTAGAATAGAAATTTCAAAAAAGTGACTCCATCTAAGAAAGTACACCCCTCAAGGTATTCAAAACTGGGTTTACAAACTTTGTTAACCCTTTAGGTGTTCCACAAGAGTTAATGGCAGATGGAGAAACAATTTAGAAATTTCTATTTTTTGGAAAATTTTCCAATATAATCATTTTTTCTAGGAGTAAAACAAGGGTTAACTGCCAAACAAAACTCAAAATGGGTTGCCCTGATTCTGTAGTTTGCAGAAACACCCCATATGTGGTCGTAAACTACTGTTTGGCCAAACGGCAGGACATAGAAGGAGGGGAATGTCATATGGTTTTTGGAAGGCAGATTTTCCTGGAGTGGTTTATTTACACCATGTACCCTTTCAAGCCCCCTGATGCACCCCTAGAGTAGAAACTCCATAAAAGTGACCCCAACTAGGAAACTACAGGATAAGGTGGTTGTTGTTTTGGGACTATTTTAGGGGTAAATATGATTTTTGGTTGCTCTATATTACTCTTTTTTGAGGCAATGTAACAAAAAAATTAAATTCTAAAAATGTTTCTACATTCGCTATTTAGTTTTGTGGAACACCTAAAGGGTTAACATAGTTTGTAAAGTAACTTTTGAATACCTTGAGGGGTGTAGTTTCTTAGATGGGGTCACTTTTTTGGAGTTTCTAGTCTAGGCTACATCAGGGGGGCTTCTAATGGGACATGGTGTCAAAAAAAAAAACTGTCCATCAAAATCTGCCTTCCAGAAACCGTATGGAGTTCCCTTCGTTCTATGCCCTGCCGTGCGGCTATATAGCCATTTACGACCACATATGGGGTGTTTCTGCAAACTACAGAATCAGGGCCATAAATATTGAGTTTTGTTTGGCTGTTAACCCTTGCTTTATTACTGGCAAAAGGGATTCAAATTGAAATTTTGCCCAAAAATGGGTGTTTTGGCACCGTTTTTGTTTTATATTTTTCACACCGTTCATTCGAGGCGTTTGGTCAAATGTTATTTTTATAGCGACGACTTTTACGCACGCGACGATGCCCAATATGTATGGCTCTCAGACTTTGGAGACACTAAGCAGGCATCCTAAAAAACTGCGGCCCTCCAGATGTTGTAAAACTACAATTCCCACCATGCCCTGCTGATGGCTGTAGGTTGTCTGGGCATGCTGGGAGTTATAGTTTTACAACATCTGGAGGGCCGCAGTTTGAGGATGCCTGCTCTAAAACTAATATTTTTTTGGGGAAAAAAAATTGTTTCTGTGTCTCCAAAGTCTAAGAGCCATAGTGTTTTATGTTCTCTAGTGGACTGTTGGGGATCATAAAAATTTAGTACTCCATGGAAGTGTGATACTCCCTGAAGCAATCGATATCGCAGAGGCCCGGATGATCGGGGCAAGTGTCACATTGAGTGGTGGTGTCCTTCCGTATCCCCCTCTTGTGGCACACTCTACATCTTTTTTGGGTTTGTCCCTTCTTTCCAGTATGGGGGACCACACCTGGAAAGTGTTGGCCAGGGACGATCCGGGCGCCTCCAGTTCCCGAGGTACTCCGGCCTGCTCTTTCCCGGTCCGAAAAGATCAGGTCTTTGAGGACTGCCTCATAGAATTGGAGGAATGTCCCTGTGCTGCCAGCGCTTCGGGATAGTACAAAAGAGTTGTACATGGCAACCTGCACCATGTAGACCGCAACTTTTTTGTACCATGCCCGGGTTTTGCGCATGGCATTATATGGCGTGAGGACTTGATCAGAGAGATCAACTCCTCCCATATACCGATTGTAGTCGACGATACAATCGGGCTTGAGGACCGTTGCCGTGGTACCTCGCACAGGGACTGGGGTGGTGCTGTTACCATGGATTGTGGACAGCATAAGGACATCCCTCTTGTCCTTATACCTGACCAGCAACAGGTTTCCACTGGTAAGTGCACGGGTCTCACCCCTGGGGATAGGTACCTGGAGGGGGTGGGCAGGGAGGCCGCGCTGATTTTTCCGCACGGTCCCACAAGCGAACGTGGATCTGGCGGCAAGGGACCTGAACAAGGGAATGCTGGTATAAAAGTTATCCACGTACAAGTGGTAACCCTTATCCAGCAGTGGGTGCATAAGGTCCCACACGAGTTTCCCGCTAACACCCAGAGTGGGGGGACATTCTGGGGGTTGAATACGGGAATCTCGCCCCTCGTACACACGAAATTTGTAAGTGTACCCTGAGGTACTCTCACAAATTTTGTATAGCTTCACGCCATACCTCGCCCGCTTTGTGGGAATGTATTGGCGGAAACTGAGTCTCCCCTTGAACGCAACGAGAGACTCATCAACCGCGACCTCCCTTCCAGGTACGTAGGCCTGCTGAAATGTGGCCCCAAAGTGATCGATGACCGGCCGTATCTTATACAGCCGGTCATAGGCAGGATCACCTCGGGGTGGACATGCTGCATTATCGGAATAATGCAGACATTTCCGGATGGCCTCAAACCGGGGACGTGTCATGGCCATACTGTACAGTGAGGTCTGGTATAGGACGTCCCCACTCCAGTATTGCCTGACACTGGGTTTTTGGACTAGACCCATATGCAGCACGAGGCCCCAAAATGTCCTCATTTCGGCTGCACTGACCGGCGTCCAGCCACCGGGTCTAGCCAAAAATGAGCCTGGGTTTTGAGCGACGAACTGTTGGGCGTACAGATTCGTCTGCTCCACCATCAAATTCACCAGTGGGTTACTGAAAAAAAAACTAAAAAAGTCTATTTCAGTAAACCCCACTGTGGGAATCTGGATTCCAGGATTGCCAGCGAAATCCGGAATCTCAGGCTCAAAGTCCACTGGGGGACACCAGCTAAGTTCATCGGCAGGGGGCTCCGGTGAACTTATTTGGTGGGCCGGGAAACCAGTACGAACCCCAGGGCGGCTCGTACTAGGGTGGGCCACAGGATCCCTAGCATGTGTGGCCCCTGGCTCCGCCTGGCGGCGTCTCCGCCGCCTTGGTGGCTCATCGTCGTCCGATGATGATGAGGAGGATGCAGATGACAAAAGGAACGTGGGGTCATCCTCACTGGGGCTCTCGGAGTCGGAGGCAATCTGGGCGTATGCCTCCTCGGCCGAGAACACCCGGCGGGCCATGGGTGTGTGTGCGTGTAGGTGTGCGTGTGTGGAAACCTTTATTATATGTGCGTGTGTGTGGGGGCAACGGGGTGGCGATGGGTGGCGATGGGTGCAGGAGGGCGATGGATGCGGATTAGGGGGACACAGGAGCTGGTGCTGGACGATGCTGCACGGTCAGGGTGCTGGACAGGAAGAGGAGGGGAGAGAGGAGCGCAGGAAGTTTGAATCTCGCGCCTCTCTCCCCTGCACCAATCAGCACCCTGGACAGCAGTGTTCAGCACCAGGGCCAGCACCGCCTCCTCAAATCCTCGGACTGCGATTGGTGGTGTAAAATTACGCCACCGATCGCAGTCTTTTTCCGGTTCATCGGGTCACAGGACACCCGAATGGACCGGAAACGCAGAAAACCGCAGGTCTGAATGGACCTGCGGTTTTCTGCGATCGTCTATACGGGGGGGTCAAATGACCCCCCCCTGCATTGTTACGGGATGCCGGCTGAATGATTTCAGCCGGCATCCCGTTCCGATTAACCCCCGCGGCGCCGGAATCGCGAATTAAAGCCATGACGTACCGGTACGTCATGGGTCCTTAAGGATTCGGGAAACATGCCGTACCGATACGTCATGGGTCCCTAAGGGGTTAAAAATGCGGAAATTAAAATTTTTGTACCATAGTTTGTAAACGCTATAACTTTTGTACAAACCAATAAATATACACTTATTGCCTTTTTTTTTTTATCAAAGACATGTAGAACAATAAATTTAGAGAAAAATTTATATAGAAATGTAGTTTTATTTGAAAAAATTTACAACTGAAAGTGAAAAATGACATTTTTTTGCAAAAAAATCTGTAAATTTTGATTAATAACAAAAAAAGTAAAAATTTCAGCAGCAATGAAATACCACCAAATAAAAGCTCTATTAGTGAGAAGAAAAGGAGGTAAAATTTATTTGGGTGGTAAGTTGTATGATCGTGAAAGTAGTGTAGTGCAGAATTGTAAAAAGTGGTCTGGTCATTAAGGGGGTTTAAGCTAGGGGAGCTGAGGAGGTTAATGGGGACGGATCCGTTTTCTCTGACACAATAGAAAATGGATCCGTCCCCTATTGACTTTCAATGACTGCTTAGTCTTGGCTATTTTAATAGTTCATAACGGATGCAAACGGTTCTATCATCATGACGAAAGAGGTTTTGCCAAACCCTGCCGGATCCAGCAAAAACGCTAGTATGAAAGTAGCCTTAAACTAAGGATAGGTCACCAGTTTTAGAAGCATCTTACTGCCTTTTACCACAAGAGTTACTGCCAAGATCATCAGCTATCCTGACATTAACCCCTTTCCTGCCCAAGACCACAGGAAATTTGATACTGATCTCTTCAATACAGTTTCCCACCTAGTACAAGGGCATTAACCCCTTAACTACCTATGACTGCTAGCAATGTTGGATATCTGTATTAACCCTGTCACTACTCTACACACCAGGGATATTAGCTAAACAAAAAGTATTCACATGAAGCCATGCACCTAACATTTGTATATATGGCTGCTGTTTTCTGTAGTAAAGGTAGCAACTGTAATGAGGCTCTGTATGGACAGCGAGAGAGAAAGAGAGAGGGCGAGGCAGAGAAAGATGCACAAACCAATGCTTCCCATCACTGTTTGCGTTGTCTATGGAGTCAAGAGAGTTGTTGTTTTTTCTCTACCCGAGAAATCTACACCACAGTGTAAGGGAATTGCATAAGCCAGGTCTCATTACAGAACATGTCATACAATCACCATAAGGCGACATGTACAGGTATGTCAAGTTTGTGGAATGTGTTTACCTGGTCATCAATGCTGTATCCACAGACGGTATGCACCTGTCATATTCATCAAGAACTGGTAGCTGCATCCATAGCTGCCTAGGATAAAGAGTACCTGTGACCAAGCGCCCAGTAGCAGAGGTTGAGTACTTATTGTACGTATGCACAGTCCCAGGCAGCTGCCACCCCTGTGCATGTATCTGTAGCTGAGAATAAGCTGCTGTTCCAGGCATGAGTGGTACGGGACCGTAGGTGTCCTGTTGCCGTATTGCGGACCGCATTTGCAGATCCACAATACACAGGCACCGTTCCGTGTGCATTCCACATCACGAATGCAGGCCTATTTACTTCAATGGGTCAGAAAATCCGGAGATGCGGAATGGAAGCACGGAACGGAACCCTGCGGAAGCACTACGGAGAGCTTCCGTGGGGTTTCGTCCCGTACTTACGTTCTGCAAAAAGATAGAACATGTCCTATCTTTTTGCGGAACGGCCGGATCGCGGACCCATTAAAGTTAATGGGTCAGCGAACCGCTGCGGCTGCCCCATGGTGGGTGTTTGTGCATTGGGGCCCGCATTTTGCGTGCCGCAGCATGGCCACAGGGCGTGGATACTCTGTATTACTTGGACAGATTTGGCTTGGGGCTACTCCTGAGGGCAGTTTCTAAGTGCCACCAGTCTTTACCCTTTAACCTTTGTACAGGGATCTGAGCTCTGCTACAACGGAACAACCAGATCTCTACCTCTTGGAGTGATCTCTGTTGAAGTGACTGGTGACCCACAGGGGTAAAGAGACAACGATGTGTAACATCAGGAGATCAGGCAAAAACATAGTCAGGAACAGTACAAAGTCAGGTCAGGCCGCTCAGGGTCAGTACGGAGGTCAGACAGAGGTCAGGTCAGGAAGAAGTAGGTACAGGAATAAATGGACAGAGTATGGCGCACTTGCTCAGGCACAAAAACTATAGAAACTTTTGCTCAGGCACCTTCCCACAGGGGCAAGTGCCTTAGGTACTCCAAGGTGGCCAGCCATTAGCTGAGGAAGATTAGGGTGCACCCATGCTATCCCTTTAAGAGCTGAAGGGTGCACATGTCCTATGGGCACTGTAGATACAGGCTTCAGTCTGTGTGGAGGCAGACACAGCAGCGGGCCCGAGCCACTGGAGTGGGTGAGCAAAGCAGCGGCTGGTACAGACCCCTGCCATAGCACATATTGTGGTACCAGGTTTCATCAATCTTCACAGGCCCTCCAGACAGCGCTGCCTGATTGAAAGGGGGGCCCCAGGCACTGGGGCCTACAGGAATCTAGTTATGCTTCTGAGGAACATGCAGCTCAAGTGGGAACAAGCGCTGAATTCTTCTTTTTTTTTCTGGACAACTTATGCCAAAATTAGGAACAGCCAAAATTAACAATGCAGCCTGACAAAACAGCGCGGCCCTAATTATTTAACTTAGAGGCCACTACTTCTCTTATGGCTGTTTGGTACTCGACTGCAGCATGCAACCGTGACACAGCTGTACTCCTAGGCCTGATTTACACAGCAGTAAAGGTTCTCTGTCTTATAACATAACCAACATTTTAATTGCCAAAATGGTGACATTTAAAGGGGTTATTCATCCCGGGAACCTTTTCTACAGATTCCCTAGCATGGCCCAACCTGCAGTGGGAATCATACTTACCTGATCCCCACCACTGTGTTTCAGCTCTATAACTCCCTCTCGGGCGCCGCTGGTCTCGTGTCTCCCCACGTCAGCATCTGGTTTGATGCGGGTCACGTAGCCACTGCAGCCCATGACTGGCCACAAAGATGATGTGTCACCCATGCGTCAAGGTCACATGACACATGGGTGACACGTCACCTCTGCAGCCAGCCATGGGCTGCAGCAGCCACACGTTCTACGTCAAACTGGATGTTGCTGTGCGGAGACCTGAACCCTGCGATATAGCCAATAAACTTTTTGGTGGGGTTTTCATAAACCCCTCTTCTTTTTCTGTCGGGTTTGCAGGGTTGTCCTGTTATAATCAGTGTTGCTTTGGAGGACATTTGCTATCACTTGGGACAGCACTTCTAAAAAAAAAAAAAAAAAAGTATAGTAAAAAGTCACACGCATATGGAAGTGCAAAGGTGTCATGAGGGCAAAGTCTGCATTTTAGGTAGAAAAAGAATACTTAAATTACAATGCTGGTTGCCAGTCTGCACGCTACACTTCCGCAACGGAACTAAACTACATCGGCCTTGTTTCCTGCAGGACCGGTGCACTGGCTGCACACTTCCCCCGTGTGACACACGCCAGCTGTTTAAGGGGAGAGAGGACAGAGGAAGATGTGAGGTTAGTGCCCTGTGTGTCCGGGGATTACACGGCACAATACGGAGGCTCGTCCATTACTTGGATTTCACGTCTGGTATTCCTATGGTCACTATGGAGGTCACTTGATCCAGCATTGTGTCACCTTGTGATCGGTGAGGTCCTTGGTTCACAAATTCAAAACTCCAGGGCAAATATTGTGTCAATGAAACGTGGCTTTTCAGCTTATATAGTACTACAACTCCCAGCATGCCACAAATTATTTTTTGGTGTACTTTCTAAGGTGGGGGACAGTGACCTATTTTACCAACGGTCAGGAGATAATAAATTCATGTCTGTGTCATAAGATTTACATTCAATGGCAGCTGAAGGCATCTGTGTTGGTCCCATGCTCATATGTGCCGCATTGCTGAGAAGAATGATGTTTTAATATATGCAAATGAGCTTCTAGGAGCAACGGGGGCGTTGTCATTACACCTAGCGGCTCTGCTCTCTCTGCAACTGCTCCCTCTGCACTTTGATTGACAGGGCTAGGAGTGATGATGTTCAAAGTGCAGAGACCCAGCAGTTGCAGAGAGAGCTGAGCCTCTAGGTGTAATGCCAACGCCCCCGTTGCTCCTAGAGGTTCCTTTTCATACATTAAAACATCATTTTTCTCAGCAGCGCAGGCACATATGAACATTGGACCAACACAGATGCCTTCAGCTGCCAAGTGCACATGTAACAGGTCAGCCAGTTTCATAGGTACAAACATGCTGACAGATGCACTTTTCCGGGGGCCTCCGTGGATGGCGTGCATTGTTCCAGGGGGCCTGTGAGGTGCAGTGTTTGACTTCCTTCTCCTTCATGTCTGCAGGGTGAACTGGTGGCGGCACTATGGCTCTAGCCTTGGGCAGATTCTGCTCTTCCTACCGGAGCAGTCTCTGGAGGTCGCTCTCTGGATGTCGGGAAGCTTTGGATAGATTATGTTGTCCTGGTCTGGGCCCTCAGGAGTCAAGTCTTCATACATCTGCCATAGCCTCAGCTGGACATAATAAGTGGTCCAAAGTGAAGCATATTAAGGGTCCAAAGGATGCAGCCAGGGCACGTCTTTTTGCCAAGCTCACCATGATGATCAAAGTGGCAGTGAGAGGTATGGCTAAGAGTTCCATTATCTGGGACTGGTGGAGATGCCCATGATGTAATTTTACTGTCTTCTCCTTGCAGAAGGGGGGCCAAACCCTGACTTTAATCCACAATTGTACCAACTGGTTGAGCAGGGCCGGCAAAGAAACATGCCGAAAACTTCCATAGAGGTTGCAATTAAAGGAGCGGTAAGGGTCAGGAGTGATCAATATTTGTAATAGACAAAAAAAAAGATTTTTAGCGCACAATGAGTAAAATGCAGTTATAAAAAAAAAAAATACCTCAGAAAGTGTACATAGCCTTTAAGGGAGTTTCTCAGGAATTAAATATTAATGTTAACATCTAGTTAAATATTACTATTAATTTTACATCGTACTCCTGGTGACTTGAGTCCATGATCGCAGACAACTCTGATTATGGACCTTTAACCGCTCAGATGCCGTGGTCAATTGCAACCACTTCATTTGAAGGGTCCATTCACACATCCATATGTGCATTGCGCATTTTGCAGACTGCACATCGCCGGCACTATAACTAGAAAATGCCTAATCTTGTCTGCAATTGCGGACAAGAATAGAACATGTTCTATTTTTTTTTCGGGAACAGAATTGCGGACCTGGAAGTGCGGATCCGCATTTCCGGATCCGGGCAGCACATAGTGGGGCCCCATAGAAATGAATGGGTCCGAAATTCCGTTCCGCAAAATGCAAAACAGAATTGCGGACGTGTGAATGGAGCCGAATAGGTATTTACGAGGAGTGTTGCGCTCCTGGTGACTGAATGGCTTCACTCCAAAATGAGATTGCAGGAGCCGTTTGGTTGCTTTCTGTGACCTTCTGAAGGCAATGAGGCCTTCCACAGCAACGTGGCCCTGTCTGTGGCATGGCTTGATAGGCATGCTCTGATTCTCCCATAGACTGCAATGGTAAATTATTGCAGTCTATGGTATAAGTGATCAGAGAATCGCATGTACCTAGAAAATAAGTGTGAACAAATAAAAAAATCCAAGAACATATATGAATTTAAATCGCCTCCATTTCCCCATTTTACAAATAAATAAACAAACAATAAAAAAAATTAAGTTAATTGGTATCGCCACATCCAAAAATGGCCAAAGTATTGAAATATGAGTATAAGTATTTATCCCATGTAATATAGTACATAAGGCCGAAAAAAGACATTTGTCCATCCAGTTCGGCCCGTTATCCTGCATGTTGATCCAGAGGAAGGCAAAAAAAAAACCTGTGAGGTAAAAGCCAATTTTCCCCACTTTAGGGGAATAAAAAATTCCTTCCTGACTCCAATCAGGCAATCGGAATAACTCCCTGGATCAACGACCCCTGCTATGTCTGCCTTGTTTACAGGAGCCCAGAACTGTACACAGTACTCCATGTGTGGCCTGACTAGTGATTTGTAAAGTGGCAGGACTATGTTCTCATCACGGGCATCTATGCCCCTTTAGATGCAACCAATTATCTTTTGGCCTTGGCAGCAGCTGCCTGACACTGGTTTTTGCAGCTTAGTTTGCTGTTTATTAAAATTCCTAGATCCTTTTCCATGTCAATGTTACCGAGTGTTTTACCATTTAGTATGTACGGGTGACTTGCATTATTCCTTCCCATGTGCATAACTTGTGAAAGAATAATAAATATCAAAATTGCGTGCTCTGAAATGGTATCAATAAAAACTACAGATCCCCTTGCAAAAAATTAGCCCTCACACAGCTCCTTAGACGTAAATATAAAAATAAGTTATGGGGGGGGGGGGGGCAGAATAGGGCAATGAAAAAGATGTATATTTTTTCTTGAAAGTTTTCATTTTTGTAAGTATGAAAAGAAATATACAATATAAAAATTACAATAAACATATAAATGTGGTATCGCTGTAATAAAACTAGACCACAGAATGAAGTTAACAGGGCAGACTTACGGCATAGGAAAAGCTGTTAAAATGAAACGCATAAAACGTGTCGGAATTGCAATTTTTTTCCCAAATCCACTCCATTTAGAATTTTTTTTTTTCTAGCATCCTATTACATCATATTTTAAATGGTGCCGCTAGAAAGTCCAACTTATCCCACAAAAAAAAAAAAGCCCTCATAAGGCTATGTAAATGGAAAAATAAAAATGTTACTGGTTCTGGAAAGCAAAAGAGTAAAAAAAAAACGAAAAAGGGCTGCATCAGGTCAGGGGTTAAAAATGACATGGCAGTGAGAGCTGCTTAGACAACAATTCAACAGTGGACTCCTCTCCTGCTTCATTCCGGAGGGGCACAGATCATTCCGGAGGGGCACAGATGTGTACATTTATTTAATTTTTTTTAATTTATTTTTCCTTTTTTTTTTTTTTTTTTTTTTTTTTTTTTTTTTTTTTTTGTTAATCTCCAGGATAAATGTAAACCCACATCTTATGCACTATATCAAGCTCGCGGGCCCGGTGGATGTTCCCTAATTATCGAACTCTTGACTGATAACACCAATCGCTCTTTTGCAGATCTAAGAGGCCTGCTGAATAAAAATGGGTACGTGATCCTGGAAGTATATTATTTATTACATGTTTTTACGGTGACCGGTGTCTAGAAGGGTTGTCTGTGTCCATTTGACAGTACACTGATCCCAACGTATCCCACTGCTGTGATCAGAGGAAACCTGGCAATAAGGCCATGTTCATACAGGGGTTAGGTACCAATTATGGCAGAATCCAGACATTCTGCAACTAATAGAAGGACCTCATGAACACTACCATATGTATTTTGTGGCCTGCAAAATATAGATGATGTCCGCGTTGCATCCGATATTATTATTATTTTTTTTATTTTTTTGCGGCCCCGTTGACTTCAGTGGGTGGCCTGCATTTTACGGCCAAGAATAAGACATGCTCGGTCCTTTGCGGAACGGACACACGGATGTGGGAAGCCCACATATCATCTGTGTGCTTTCCGCATCCGTATTCAGCTTCCTTCCACAAAAAGATAGAACATGCAAATCAATGGGTCTGCAAAAAAACGGATGCAACACAAGACGTCACCCATATTTTGCCAGTCCAAGTTTTGCAGACCGTGACCATAAGACGAATCGGCCTCATGTTCCATATTCTTGCAGAATCTGATCAGAGAAAAAGCAGAGGAATGTCTCCATTGAATTATGAGACTCATCCACCTGCGGATCAGCTGGCCAATCTGCAGCAGAAATCTGAATTTCAGGTTCGGATTTCTGCTGTGTCTCCTGAGCTGAGAGCACCCCTCTATCCCAGATCCCGTATTGGAGTGTGCAGATACACTAGACAGCCCCATAAGTTTGGTCAGTATGTTTGTTGAAGCCATGATATGGACTCTAAAACGAGGCCGCACCACAGATATCTGCACACTGAAGCCTTCAGCCAATGGAGCCTCCAGCGGCAATGTGAACACAGCCTTGGAATGTTTCCCATTCCTCACTGTTCTTAGAAGACCTTTCATTTCATTTTCTCTTTTTTTTTTTTTTTTGGTTTGCAGAGGAACCCACACTGATGTGTTGCATTGCTTTAACAAAAAGGGGATCGTGACCGTCCAGACCCAAGACCGAGATGGCAAGCCTGTGCCGATGGAGCAGGCTCTTGACATGGCGATACAGGCAGGAGCTGAGGATGTGCTTGAGATGCAGGATGAGGAGGAGGAGAAAGATGTCTATAAGGTAGGACGACAAGGTCTCCTATTTAGGGGACGCTGTTGATGAGCGTTAGGCTATGTTCACATGGCCCAAAAAAATGTTGTGTATTTGGTGTTACATGGGGATTTTACACTGCATAATATGTGTTCAAAGCATCAAACTGCTTCCCATTGATTTCGCCCTAGTGCACATGGGTGTGTATTTTTACCCAGCTATTTGAAAAATATGCTTGAAAAATGGCATGTAACTTTTTTGAGGGTGCTTTCATAGAGTGAGATCTGGGGCAAATCCTTCAACAAAGTCCGCAAGTAACGCATGGATTTTCGGGTGCAATTGTAGCAGAAAAGCAGCAAACAATGCACACGGTGCGTGTTACGTATGCAGCGTAATACGATACCAGCTAAGTTAGGTAGATGAGATTTTTCTAAATTTCGTGTAAATGGTCCAGAAATTTCTGCCCAGAAATTGACTGGCAGTGTGGATTGTGAAATCCACAGCATGTCAATAGTGTGTGAGGATTTTCAGTGCAGATTTCACACTTTTCAGTGCGATCTGGGGGAAATTGTCGTAAAAATCCACAAGTAGCACATGCAGATTTTGGTTTGTAAAAAATTGCAGAAAATCTGTATAAACTACTCTGTTGAATGCATATACCTTAAAGGGGTTGTGTCATATGAGACATTGGTGGCATATCGCCAGAATATGCCACCAATGTCATAGAGGTGCGGATCCCACCCCCGAGCCTTGGCTATTTCCGGAAGTCCCATAGAAGTGAATGGAGAGCGCACTGCGCAAGTGCTGCCACCTCTCTATTCATCTCTATGGGACTGCCGATAATACTTTCAGAACTCCCATAGAAGTGAATAAAGGGTGGCTGCGCTTGCACCGTTCACTCTTTCACTTTGGGGCCCCGTTCAAGAGATAGGTGCGGGTCCCATCTCTAGGACCCGCACCGATCTGACATTGGTGGCACATCCTAGCAATATGCCACCAATGTCTCAGGTGAGACAACCCGTTTAGGGGTCCAATCACACGTCCGTATGTGTTTTGCAGATCCGTAAAACACGGATACCGGCAATGTGCGTTCCGCATCTTGCAGCCGCACATCGCCGGCACTCTCGTAGAAAATGCCTTTTCTTGTCCGCAATTGCGGACAAGAATAGGACATGTTCTATTTTTTTGTGGAACGGAATTGCGGATCCGCAAATGCAGATAGCAGGTTCCGGCCCCATTGAAAATGAATGGGTCCGCACCTGTTTGGCAAAATTGTGGAACTCATGCGGACGTGTGAATGGACCCTAAGAGTAATGTTTTCATTGAAAAGGCAGAATTAGGTAAAATAATGGAAATGGCAGAAGCAAAACACGAGCAGAGATAAGTCGGGAAACAAAAATAATGACGACAATGGAAAAATGAATAAAGGGGATAAACCAAGAAGAAAATAGGTGCATGGGTGTCTATGAAATGGAAAGCGAAGGGAGTATAATGCTGTCAAATTTGACATTAAAGGGATTTATCCAGAATTAGAATGACTTAGTCCCGCCCCCCCCCCAAAAAAAAAAACAGTGCCACACCTGCCAAGAGGTTGTGTGTGGTATTACAGTTCAGTCACCTTCACTTCATTGAAGCGGAGCTCCAATACCAGATGAACAAAGGTGGCAGATCCCCTTTAATAAATCGCACATGCTATCTAGAATATCAGTTTCCCCAGATGTGGTAATTGCTGATAGAGATGGGAGATCGTGAAATTCTCAAGGGTGCAAGACATTGACATGATCATTTACCTGAAATTCTTTCTTTGCAGTATATCTGTGATTTACCCACGCTGCGAGACGTCCGCAGCCAGCTCATCTCCTTGGGATTAGTGCCCATCTCCTCCGGGCCGGAGTATTTGCCAAACATCACCGTAGAGCTCTCGGACATCGACAAAGAAAGGGTCTTCAAACTCTTGGAATTGATTAAAGATCAACCAGATGTCATGCGGGTCTATGATAACATAGAATAGCAAGAAACCCCTGAGGAGCAGCCGACACGCAGGGCCAAGTGGAAGGGACCGTACAGAACTGACGGCTTAAACCATGAACTCCATGTGGGTTACGAGTTTTATTTCTTACAAGGATCTACGTGGACACCACTGCCGAACCTAGATATGTAGTGATATCGCTCATCACTGAACTGAATCTGCGGCAGTTTAAAGGAGTTTTCCGCTCTTCAGATATTGATGATCTGTTGTCTGGATAGGATGGAAGAGACGTCACAGGCCAAGGAAGCAACAAGCGCCCCATCCCTTTCCTGCAGTTGATTGGCGGGGGTGTCAGGAGTCAGACCTTCCTCAATCAGATATTAATGACCTGTCCTGACGATATGTCGTCAGTATTTAATTTCCAGAAAACTCCTTTAGGCTACATTCACAAGACCGTATGTGTTTTGCGGTCCGCAAAAAATACGAAGGACGTTCTTTTGGCATTTCGTATTGCATCCGCTTTTTTTTTTTTTTTTTTTTTTGCAGATCCAAAAAACAGACAAGAATAGGACATTCTCTATATTTTTTGCGGGGTCTACGTAACACATACAGATGCGGACAGAAATGGGTCCCTAATAGAACAGTCCTATCCTTGTCTGTAATGCGGACAATAATGGGACATGTTCTATTTTTTGGGCGGAACAGACAAACGGAATGCACATGGAGTAACTTCCGTTTTGTTTCGTTTTTTCGGATCCATTGAAATGAATGGTTCTACATACGGTCCACAAAAGAAACAGAACAGACACGGAAATACGTTTCAGTGATTTTAGAGGGATTTTCTGGAAGTTTGATATTGATGACCTATCAATATCAGATTGGTGGGGGTCCCACTCCCGGCAACTTGGGCGAGCGCTGCGGACTCCTCACAGCTAACCTAGCACATCTCCATAAATGGTATAGTGGCTGTGCTTGGTATTGCAGCTCAGTCTGAGCCGCACATAGGCCACATGACCGATGACGTCACTGGCCTAGGATGAAGTGGAGCACCATGGCCTCTTCATATAGCTGATCAGAAGGGGTGCTGGGAGTCAGACCCCCACCGATCTGATATTGATGACCTATCTTGAGGATAAGTCATCAATACTTTACTCCCGGAAAAAATAAAACTTTAAAGGGACACTGACAGGCCCAATAAGCATAGTTAGCTGTATATATATGCATGCACCGCCGTTTTGAAGCGCCGCCCAGCTCATCAATATTCACTTCGCTGGGCGGCTTCTGCTGTCCCCGACGTTCCGAGATCCCATAGCTTTCTACTGGGCATGCGTGGGATCTCGGTACGTCGGGGACAGCAGAAGGCGCTTCAAAACGGCGGTTGGGGCGCGGCTGGCTGGGCACAAGTGAAGCTGAAACGCCGCCCCTTGGGCAGAAAGAAGAGCTATTACATCAGGTTATAAAACATCAGTTTACTGTATTTATAAGGTGGACAGGGGGTATACTTATATGTTTTTATTACACATTAGAAGACCTGTGCAAGCATATATATGCTTATTGGGCCTGTCGGTGTCCCTTTAAAGCTCATTATTAGGTTTATAAAACATTTTTAACCTTTGAAATACTGCATTTTCTGACAATATAAAAAATGTAACAATAAATTAAAAATGCCATGCATCCAGTTAGTATACTTTTTTGAATGTAGTCATAAGGCCTCGTACAAGACCTGGAGCTGTTATAGTGGGAGGGGAGGGTGGCATCAGTTGTACATTAAAGCTATTATCTGGGATTTTGATATTGATGGCCTACCCCCAGGATAGGTCATCAATATCAGATTGGCGGGGTCTGACACCCGGCACCCCCGCCAATCAGCTTACCAAGCACAGTGCTGTCTATTGTATAGTGGCTGTGCTTGGTATTGCAGCTCAGCCCCAGTCACGTGAATAGGACTGAGCTGCACCTAGGCCAGGTGACTGTGTACAGTGACATCCGTGGTATAGGAGAGCTGCAGCCTCTTTGAACGGCTGGTCGGCAGGGATGTCGGGAGTTGGACCCTTACCAATCGGATATTGATGACCTATCCTGGGGATAGGACATCGATATCAAAATCCCAGATAACCCCTTTAATACTGACAGTTTTGCATTACATCTCTAGGCTAGGGCTACTCAGTGACTTATGGCTCTGCAGAATTAAAGGGGTTGTCTCCCTTCAGCAAATGGCATTTAGAGAAAGTTAATACAAGGCACTTACTAATGTACTGTGATTATCAATATTGCCTCCTTTGCTGGCAGGATTCATTTTTCTATCACATTATACACTGCTAGTTTATGACCACCCTGCAATCCAGCAATGGTGGCTGTGCTTCCACACTATAGGAAAAAGCACCACCCTGCGTGAGCTCCTGTGGTCTCGGCCACCAGAGAAGCCTTAGTAGGTGCCTTGTATTAACTTTCTCTACATGATAAATGAGACAATCCCTTTAATGTCGCAAATGTAGCAGTGCCAGTTGTGCCTCATGGTAGTGTGTACTGGTGCTTAAATCCAAGAGGTTTGAATTTCTGCCAACTGTAAATGGGATTTAGTAGCATCACATTGTGTTCTTGTAGCCCTAGCCTGACAGTATATGGACCATATAGACATTGGGGCACCGCCCTCACACCACCGCCTGCAGGGCTACCGGAATTCCAGTTCCCCCATCACTATTCTGCAGGTATTCTCTATTCTGTGAATGGACTAGTGACCGGTATAACTATGGTGTAGGTCAGTGGTTGCCAATGTGGGGTGTGAATTGTTGTTGGAGGCTTGAAGCACTGCATGTGCTTGTGGAGGCGGCTTTATAGTGTGCAGGGGTCTGGCAAGGCTGGGAGACGGCCTCCATGGAGGTCCTGACAAGATCAGCCCGCAGCTTGCTTTGCCGTCGTTATGGTAATACATCAACCGCCCAGTGTCAGTGAGAGCTGTCAGACGAAACCCCGCCCCATGACGGCGCCGCGTTCCATTTGCGGTCCACGTCAAGATATGCTTTTCTATTGGCTGCTGTTCGTCCCGCACTGGGATGATTGGCAGCTCTTCGGTCCTGTAGGAAGTGTCGCTTTGCGCCTGCGTGAGGCCTTGGAGCTCGAAGACAGAACACCCGGATATGAGGTGACCCGGAGACGCCCGCGGGTATGACAGGACACCCGAAGAAAAGTTGGGGGAGTTTGGGCCTTTGATGGTATCGGTGCGTAGAGCGTTTCTTGAAGACCTGGGACCCCTTACTGAAGGCCTGAGGCGCCGGGACGCGGACAAAGCCCGGGACGTCTCCCCCTGTGCCGCCATGGGTGAGTGCGCCAGTTATGTGCCCACCTCTGTGCAGTGCTGTAACATGGCCATCTGCGTGCACTACCCTGACCTGTGCCCTGCAGAGCATTGCACTACCCTGACCTGTGCCCTGCAGAGCATTGCACTACCCTGACCTGTGCCCTGCAGAGCATTGCACTACCCTGACCTGTGCCCTGCAGAACATTGCACTACCCTGACCTGTGCCCTGCAGAACATTGCACTACCCTGACCTGTGCCCTGCAGAACATTGCTCCACACTGACCTGTGCCCTGCAGAACATTGCTCCACACTGACCTGTGCCCTGCAGAACATTGCTCCACACTGACCTGTGCCCTGCAGAACATTGCTCCACACTGACCTGTGCCCTGCAGAACATTGCTCCACACTGACCTGTGCCCTGCAGAACATTGCTCCACACTGACCTGTGCCCTGCAGAACATTGCTCCACACTGACCTGTGCCATGCAGAAGGCTGCATTTCCCCTGAAAAAAAATTGTGCTGCCACAATATGTGACCCCCGGAAGGTTGCACTTCCCCAAACCTGTGATGACTGATGACTGCACCGGTTATGTCTCTGATACGTTGTAGATGACTGCACCGGTTATGTCTCTGATACGTTGTAGATGACTGCACCGATTATGTCTCTGATATGTTGTAGATGACTGCACCGGTTATGTCTCTGATACGTTGTAGATGACGGCACCGGTTATGTCTCTGATACGTTGTAGATGACTGCACCGGTCATGGCTCTGATACGTTGTAGATGACGGCACAGGTTATTTCTCTGATACGTTGTAGATGACGGCACCGGTCATGGCTCTGATACGTTGTAGATGACGGCACCGGTCATGGCTCTGATACGTTGTAGATGACGGCGCCGGTCATGGCTCTGATACGTTGTAGATGACGGCGCCGGTCATGGCTCTGATACGTTGTAGATGACGGCGCCGGTCATGGCTCTGATACGTTGTAGATGACGGCACCGGTCATGGCTCTGATACGTTGTAGATGACTGCACCGGTCATGGCTCTGATACGTTGTAGATGACTGCACCGGTCATGGCTCTGATACGTTGTAGATGACTGCACCGGTCATGGCTCTGATACGTTGTAGATGACTGCACCGGTCATGGCTCTGATACGTTGTAGATGACGGCACCGGTCATGGCTCTGATACGTTGTAGATGACGGCACCGGTCATGGCTCTGATACGTTGTAGATGACGGCACCGGTCATGGCTCTGATACGTTGTAGATGACGGCACCGGTCATGGCTCTGATACGTTGTAGATGACGGCACCGGTCATGGCTCTGATACGTTGTAGATGACGGCACCTTGGCTTTGTATCTTCTCCTGCCCTTGTCGCCTCCTTTCCTTGATGTATGACATTCTCCAGTCTTTAGCTGCTTGTATAGAAAAACACCACGTTGGCTTGGTTGATGTACCATTTCTTTCACCTTTTCCTTTTTATAGCGACAGGTATCGATACTAGCTTTTCTGATTTTAGATGTCTCCAGTCTGTGGCTGTCTAGCCTTTCCAACCCTCCGATTTTAAATCCACATCATGTCAATTTCAGCTACGGATTTTTATCTCCAACATAGCTTTTTCCAATGCAGATGATGAAACCCGAAGCAAAATCTAAAACAAATGTGCTACAGAATTTCCTCTCCGGAATCGTGGGAAAATCCACTCTGCGTGGCTCATGCGTAAGACCTCATGCACATGATAGTATTTTTCATCTGTGCGCTATCCGCATTTTATGTGGTTAACACACTGACCTGTTCGTTTCATGTGGATCCATGTGGCCATTCAGAAAATTGCAGCAGATGACCTATTCTGGTCCAGTCATTTCTATCGACGGGAGTGAGAAAGATGCAGAGTATACATGGAAGTTATCCGTAGTTTGTGGACTGAAATACAGACATGTGTGCATGAAGCCTAACAGCGCAGTGACGGTTTGGGCTCCGGAGCTGACACTCGTGTTTGCCGGGTGATTTACACAGCTGACACCCTTCTCTGATTCTAACCCTTTAGATGCCACTGTCTGTACTGACCCCGACATGAATGTGGTTACAGATGGGCCTCCCTCTTTCACCCCATGGACCCCAGATGTGATCGGGGTGTTGACGGTTACCATTGTAGCCACTAACAATAGGGGCCGGCCATGTATGGCTGCTTATCATAAGAAGACCTCTTGTCAGATGTAATACACTGCAGTACAGAAATATGACATCATTACAAAAGTAAAAAGTGCTTTGAAAGCTATTAAAAAAAACCTCTGTTTTTGGATTTCATGAAATAAAAAAAAAACAATAGCAAAGTTTTTGTTATTACACTTCCTGAAAAATGCATAACAAAAATCATCAAAAACTTAATGTACCTAAAAAAAAAAAAAAAAATAATATAGCACCAATGAAAATAAAATCTTGTCCTGCAAAAATGAAGCCGTCATACAACACAGGTAATGTAAAAGTAAAGCTGTAATAGGTATTTGAATAGAGCAACACCAAAGCAAAAGTGCTGATCATGTCACTAATAAAGCATGGTGAATGCCATAAAAACAAGACACCCCCCCCCCCTTCCAAAATGGCAGAATTGCTGTTTAGTTTTCCTTCCTGCTATCCCCCCCCCAAACAATTAAATGTACACATTGTATTGTACCCCAAAATGGTTACATTTAAAAAAAATACTACTTGCCCCACAAAAAAAGAAGCCATCCTATAGCAATGTCAAGGGCAAAATAAAAAATTATTAGTTTTTGAAATGCAGAGATGAAAATAAAATTGACCATGTCCTTAAGCAGGTTCATAAACTTCTCTGCACTGGTCCAAAATCACAAACCACAAAAGCATGCTGAACAGGACACTCTGTGGCTTACGTGCAAAATCCAATATCTTTCCTATGGGAGATTTTAAAAATTGTGGTTAATACTAGTTGTAGGTAAGTGATCATTCTTGGTTTGTTACGTGTCATGTGACCATACTTCATGGGATTTTTTTTCCTCCATACAGATGAGCAGGAAGCTCTCAAGTCCATTATGAAGGACCTGGTCGCCCTTCAGATGGGAAGGCGACATCGAACTACCGGAATCGAGGGGGTGAAAACGAAGACAAGCAGCCTCCCCAATAAACAGGTCAGTTTCCTCAGTCAGTACTGATGGCTGAATGGTATGATAGTTAAAGGGGTTGTAGGATAAGTGACAGCAAATGATCAATAACTGGTTAATAGAGCATCACATGTGGATTGCCCTAGCTGCCCATAGACTTTGAAAGCAATTTCACCTAATACAATGGCCATAGGAGAACTTGTTCAGCAAAGGGGTGTATACTGTACCTAGTATTGCTGTTCAGCTTCATTTGGAAGATAAGGCCGAGCTGCAATCCCGCACACAACCAGAGCACAGATGGGGAATTGTTGTATTAAAAAAAAAAAAAAAAACAGCCATGGATTTTCTAATCCTGTACAGTCATTTGGGCTAATACACCCACTCAAGACCCCTCTTTATTGCCAGAGTTTAGAGCGGCCACTGTGTAATACTACATTGCTCCTGTAGTGGCCGCTGCAGTGTGGTCATCTGCAGCTTCCTTTGGTGAGCGGCTGATTACTGGGGGTCTCTGCAGCTAGACCCATGTTGGGGTGGCGGACAGGAGGTTGTGATGGCTTCCATTTGGGACGACTCTTCTAATTTATTTCCACACAAGCATAAAATGCAGAGATGTGTTGTACTTTTTAGTAATTGTATGTGTTTTCATTATAGAATGATGTGAGGATAAAGTTTGAATACAATGGCGAGAGGCGGTGAGTAAAATTCTTCTATTTATTATTATTATTACAGAAATGCCGCAGATTTTCAGTTTTGCTGTTTAGGGTATAGGGGTAAAATAGGCAGTGAGCCAGCAGTAAAATCTGCATGAGATATCAATGGTGGAAATATTCCGCCAGATATAGCCTTACCCTAAGATGTTCAATTGCAGGTCATGATCATGCTGTGTTTTTTTTTTTTTTTTTTTTTTTTTTTTTTTTTTATAGCAGTTTTCCAAAATTACGTATGAGTGAGAAATTATGGGTTTTAGCTGATGACTTGATACAATCTCTGTCCTGCGTGCCAGACTGATATACACTGATATGTTGTATTGAGCTGCAGAACTTATTCAGGAGATTTTTCCGTCTCTGACTTTAAGGGCTGTTTCACACGAGCGGATGCCGTGCGTGACATCCGCTGCGTGAATGACAGCCAAGACCCAATGCGGACAGCAGAAGCACAGAGCAGTAACATGATTGATAATGCTCCGTGCCCCTCTGTGATCTCTTTACTATGAAATCATGGTGACAACTTTATCTCACTGTGATTTCGTAGTAAAGAGATCACAGAGAGGCACGGAGCATTATCAGTCATGTTACTGCTCCGTGCCTCTGCAGTCCGCATCGGGTCTTGGCTGTCATTCACGCAGCGGATGTCACGCACGGCATCCGCTCGTGTGAAACAGCCCTAAGAGTTTTTACTCGCATACCTGGAGGACGGGCTTTCCTTTCAGTATCTCATCCATCACCTGCATCTCCTAGGATGCATTGTTAACTCCTTCCTCCCCTGCATAGAAAACAGCCCCTCACATGCAGCCCCAGAGATACATGTGGTACGTAATGCCCCCAGAACTGCCTTCTCCACTGTCTGGAGAAAGATACAGCTACGTATTTCTATGAAATTTAGAATTTGGAATGAATGAAAGCTGTCTGGACCTCTTCATCTGCTTTTCTGTGAGATCACTACACCAGCACTGAGGGGAGAAGAACAGGGAAGCTACTGAGCTTGTTGGTCCACTGCTGAACGCAAAAGAAAGTGGACCAGAAAGGTAAACAGCAGGGGGCGCTAGCAGAGAGGAAAATGTAATGGGGGAGATTTATCATAGCTGCCCATAGCAACCAGTCAGATCCTTTTATAAATTGAAAGGTGGAATCTGATTGGTTGCTGTGGGCAATTAAGGCCTGTTTACGGAAAAAACGCTGCTTGGAGTGCTATTTGTCCGGCCGCTTCTTGCATTTTATGCTGGGTTGCGGATAGATCTCCGATGGTCCCCATTTTAGTGAATGGAGCCAGACGGTATCTTGGCAGTGCATGCACGGTGGCACCCGGTATTCATAGATCTGCGTACCGCAAATGTGAAACAAGCCTATGCCAGTTTTCCTTTGCAGCGGCTTTGAGAAATCTCCCCAATGTACATAAAAAACTTTACAGTATTTTATTGCATGTATATTGCAGTAATACTTAATTTGAAATGCCCTATTCGTTGCATAGTGCTACTTTTTGTGGGATAACTCCTTTTAATGATGATAATGGAGCTGAGCTGTGATACCAAGCACAGCCGCTATACAATGTAGACTGCTGCGAGCGCCAGTGCCTTCTCAAACAGCTGATAACTGGGGGTCCCTGATGTTGGACCCTCACTGAGCAGATACTGATGACCTATCCTGAGGCTAAAAACTTTTCATTTGGCATAAATAATCAGGGCAGGTTTTCAGTCTTCATTTAATTTTTCTGTTTACACACACAAGCCTAGATCATAAAAATGGTGAGAAATTGGATCCAAAAGTGCATTTTCACTATACGATAATTAAAGGGAACCTGTCACCGGGATTTTGTGTATAGAGGTGAGGACATGGGTTGCTAGATGGCCGCTAGCACATCCGCAATACCCAGTCCCCATAGCCCTGTGTGCTTTTATTGTGTAAAAAAACGATTTGATAGATATGCAAATTAACCTGAGATGAGTCCGGCGTGAAGGAGCCCAGCACCGCCCTGCATCCTCAGAATCTTCTCCTTGCTCCCCGACGTCCGAAAGCTAGAGCGCCGTAATCTCGCGATGCGCAAGTGCAGTTCGTTCCCTGAGGCTGATGCCAGCACAGGGAAGGAACACTTACGACACTGCTAGCTTGTGCATCGCAAAATTACGGCGCTCTCTGGCTTTGTGACGTCGGGGAGCAAGGAGAAGATTCTGAGGATGCGGGGCGGTGCTGGGCCCCTTCACGCTGGACTCATCTCAGGTTAATTTGCATATTTATCAAATCGTTTTATTACAAAATAAAAGCACACAGAGCTATGGGGACTGGGTATTGCAGATGTGCTAGCGGCCATCTAGCAACCCATGTCCTCAGCTCTATACCCAAAATCCTGGTGACAGGTTCCCTTTAAGTTGTGTTCTTCCAAAATCAGCCAACCCTTTGACCTCTTAACGCATTATGTGCCCACATTTGTATGGAGCGGGTTGCTGCGGTGAGCCCACTCTATACATGGTGGGTGCTGGCTGTATAATAATAGAATATTAGGGTGAATGGGACAAGGGGTCAAAAGACTCCAGGTTCTAGCCCCCGAAGAAAGCTAATAGTTAATAAATAAAAGGTGAAAAAAGTTAAGGGGAAAGTTGTGAGGGGATAAATAATAAAAAAATATCAGGCAGTTGCGCTGTTCACCAGTATATTTGTGTAACGTCACTAAGATACACTGTACTGTGACTACTGCAGGGCCTGAGAGGGCAGAGCATGACGAAAGGATTTTAAAGGGGTTCAGCCCTTAACCCAGACATAACCCATTCTTCACTCATTTAGTAATGTGAAGCATTGGAGCATTTCTTGCTCCGATGTCCCCCCCCCCCCCCCCCCCAAGGGCAAGAGCGGAGACATATGCATAGCAGTGATCTTGGTGACGTTAACAGCGCTGCCCTAAAACAGCCTAGGGCAGCGCTATAAAACAGCTCATTTGTGCCGATTACGTCACTGGGGTCACTGCTATGCAGAAGTCGTTGCCTAGCATAGTGCGGAAAGCCTGGGATGTCACCAGTGATGAAGAAAAATCCCTTGTCCTGCTCTGATGCTCCACTCATACATGGTAAATGAGCGAAGATGAGGTTATGTGCAGGTTCAGCTCTGAACCCGGACAACCCCTTTAAGTTTTTTGCTAGTTGAGCTTCTGTCATACTCCTACCCCCCAGGCCCCATACTAGACAAAACACAATGGGGCAGATTTAGTATTACTATGTTACATTTAGACTTTTTATTTTTTTTAGGCCTAGACTAGGTGCACCAAATGTATCACAGTGGTCCATGCTCTAGAATAAGTTTAGTGCATCTTTACCGACTTTTGTCCAGCTTTATGCTACCTCATGGTTGGCATTAGACCTTTTTTGGTCTGGGGGCTGTATTGTCACATCACTCTATTTCAAGGTGCGGCAAAACAAAACAAAAAAAAAAAAAGTTAATCAGCGCTTGTCATTGCTTTGTCATTCAGTTCTCTTGATTATCGGTAGCACATTCCTGATTACACGGTGAGATGTGCTGACGATAATCGTACATCTTTCATCCTGATAAAATATGCAAATCAGCCGACAAACGAGTGATTATCAGCGGCACGATCATACCGGCCAGATATCAGGAACGAGCGTATCTATGAAGACTTGTTCCCAGTAATTGTCCTGAATATCGTGCCGTGTAACAGGGACTTAGAGATTTCCTGGTAAAAAAAAGATTTTTAACACCTTCCTGCAGCGTGGGCCTGAAACAGAAGATTCATACTCTCCTGCTCCCTGCCGCTCCCACTGTCTCCATCTTCTGGTTCCGGCGCTGTTTACATCCGGTTGGCTATGGGCATAGTCACTTGTATCTCTCCAGCCAATGACTGGCTTCAGTGGTGATGAGGCCACAAGCAGCGTTTCGCCGCTGAAACTGGAGAGGCGCTCCGGGACCGGCAGATGGAGACAGCGAGGTCAGTATGGAGCAGGAAAGTATGAATCTTCAGTTTCAGGGACCATACTGCAGGAACTTGTTAAAAGTCATCTTTCCTGGGAAACCCAAGTGGCGACATTTCCTTCCTGCCTCCTATTCACAAATGAGCGCTTTCCTTCACTGCAGAGGACTGTGCTCACTGGTTCTTACCGCCTCCTGCACCCAGTTATAGGGGCCCTGCAGTAACCAGTAAGCACTTTCCCTGAGGGCTCACGCACACGGCCATTGTTTTGGGCCGCATCTGATTTCGCTTTTTTTTTTTTGCAGCTCTTATGCGGACCCATTCACTTCAGTGTGCTGTCCGCATCCATTATTTAGTTCCGCAAAATGCAGAACACATGTGGCTGGTATCCGTGTTTTGCGGACCGCAAAACACAGCACGGTCGTATGTATGAAGCCCTATTATTTTTCCCTCCTGGTATGGAAATGAATAGCATCGGTACAGGGAGGAGGAGACGCCAGGGTTTCTCAATGGACGTCTCCTTCTCCCTGGCTGTGATCTGTCCAATCACAGCGGAGAGCGTCACAGCCAGGCAGAAAAAGCTCAGCTTCTCCCTGGCTCTCCTCCTCCCACTCTACTGCTCTGCAGATTGTTCTTCCTGATTTTCTCGGAGATCCATCAGAGAGCTGCTCTGTTGGCTCAATCTGTAGACCTTGTGTGCTTTTCCAGCAGCTTGTAAACCCTCATAAATTCCTATAAGGCCTCTTGCACACGACTGTAGTTTTGGTCCATGTCTGATCTGCATTTTTTGCGTTCGGAAACAGATCTATTCTTTTCTATAGGAATGGAAAAAATGCGCCATGCACACGGTTTGTATCCATGTGCATGAGACCTAACGCTGATAAGAGTTTAGCCTTAGGCTACTTTCACACTGGCATTTTGGCTTTCCGTTTCTTAGATCCATTCAGGGCTCTCACAAGCGGTCCAAAACGCATCAGTTTTGGCCTAATGCATTCTGAATGGAAAAGGATCCGCTCAGAATGCATCAGTTTGCCTCAGTTTCCATTCCGCTTTGGAGGCGGACACCAAAACGCCGTCTGATGAAACTGAGCCAAACGGATCCGTTCTGACACACAATGTAAGTCAATGGGGAGGGATCAGTTTTCTATGACAATCTGGCACAATAGAAAACTGATCCGTCCTCTATTGACTTTCAATGGTGTTCAAGACGGATCCGTCTTGGCTATGTTAAAGATAATACAAACGGATCCGTTCTAAACAGATGCAGACGGTTGTATTATCTGAACCGATCCGTCTGTACAGATCCATGACGGATCCACACCAAACGCGAAACTAGCCTTAGCTCTGTCAGCTCCAAAGCACCCTCCACCAAACTAGAGTAAGTGGTGTATAGTATAAGTAGTGCTCCTACAAACCAGCAGTACAATGCATTGAGAGGACTTTTCCTTGAGTTCAGGAGTCCTCTCAGTGCATTCTACTGCTGCTTTGTGGGAGTACAGCATCAAAATACAAGCGAGTATGAAGATAAAAATGACATAACTGGACTCCGCACCACTTACATTATAAACCACTTTACACTATAAACCACAGTTTGGGGGGTGTTTCGGAGCTGACAAACTCCCTTTTAAATGAGTGTTTAAAAATTAGAAAATTCTTAATAAAGACCAATTGGAAATGTTTTTAGTCCAAGATAAGTAGAATGCAGTAATAAAAATGCCCCTAAAGGTGTACATAGCCTTTAGTGCTCATGAACATGACCGTATGTATTTTGCGTTCCGCAATAAACACTAATGGCGTTCGTGTGCATTCCATATTTTGTGGAACGGAACAGCTGGCCCCTAATAGAACAGTACTATCCTTGTCCGTAATGCGGACAATAATAGAACATGTTCTATTTTTTCGCAGAATGGAAATACGGACATACGGAAACGGAATGCGAGTAAGTTCAGTTTTATTTTTAATTTTTTTCAGACCCAATGAAATGAATGATTCCGTATACGGTCCGCAAAAAAACGGAACGGCCACGGAAAGAAAATACGTTTGTGTGCATGAGACCTAAAAGGGGTTCTCTGGAAATAATGAGCAGCTCGCCTCTATAAGCTGAGGATTTATACTTACCTGGTCTCCGGCGTGTCCGTGTTCCAGTCCCTGCAGTCTTTACATCCGGCACAGCATGGGCATGGCTGGAGAGGAGGATGTGACCAATGACTGGTCTCAGCAGTGGCATGGCCACATCACTGCTGAGGCCAGTCATTGGCTACGGTGGAGCATGTGATTGTGCCAGATGTAAACATTGTGGATGCGGGAACATGGACTCTTGGGGAGCAGGTAAGTACGAATCCTCAACTCGGTGAGGCAGGCTGCTGGCAACTGCTAAAATGTCACTATCCCTGGAGTACCCCTTCAAGCTATGCCCCTTTCCTTGAAGCTTTTTGTCTTTCAAGCTGCAAAGAGTATCTAAAACGCATCATAAATCTGACGCCAGGGATGTACGCCAGTCTTCTGGCCCTGAATTCTGTTGCATTTAGC
Source organism: Bufo gargarizans (assembly GCF_014858855.1). Taxonomy (NCBI): domain Eukaryota; kingdom Metazoa; phylum Chordata; class Amphibia; order Anura; family Bufonidae; genus Bufo; species Bufo gargarizans. Next base: position 146,126,480 of record NC_058085.1, on the reverse strand, counting down.
GGAGTAGATCTGTTTAATTGTATAAGTTTTTCCTGGAGTGTTCGTCAGGGATTGTAGAGCGGTTTCTTCTCGGAACCTGCTGCGCCATGTGGGGTCTTTGATTTTATTGCGCTCCCACATTAACACTTGCGAGTGGCGGTGTTGTCATTTGGTAAATTCTAGTTTTATATGTGTTCAGCCCAGGAATGTATGCAGCGCCGTCAATGGCCTAATTGTGAACCGGCCCTGGCTCCCTCTGATCCCTAACCTCATTTTCCCCCGTCTTAAGGGTCTCTGATTTACAGACAGGAGCCTGGAAATAGCCTGACGGCTGCCAGATCTGACCACAGCTATGTGAGATGGCCGGGGGCTCAGCGGTGTGGATTTATAGGCAGTGGCTGAGCTCAGGCCATGAGGAGCGAGCAGAAGACTTCCTACTAGAGGTGGAAGGTTCAGCCGACTATTAGCGAACACTGGCGCAGTCTGTGCCCGTTTGGTGCTTGATATTCTAGGAATGTCCCTTGTGGTTTCCTCTCTTTCCAGAGAAACGTATCTGTTAACAGCCTAATGAAGCCCCATCGCCGTCCACATGACAGCCCCTGAAAGGCATTCACATATAGAGTCCTATGGTCCTGCCAGCAACGTTCTGGCCAAAAATGGAGAATGTCAGACGAGGCCTCTCTCAGAGCATCTGGGCCAGGCCAAAAATCATTAGAGATTCAGCAGCTCCGTCTTCTGCTCATTAGTATTTCCCACATAAGTAGTTGGATCTTTAGGGAGAGCATGCAAGAGCATGAAGAGACACTCTAATTCTGATCTTTCCCTTTACTGTGCAAGAGAATGCCAGCTACTGCCCCCTGGCAGATTGTGGAGAGCTAGTGTAGTCCTTATGCCCCTAAACACCACATATCTTCAGGTCTGAGAACTTCCAAAGCTACTCAATAATTAACCATATGCTGTCTGGTTCTAACGATCCTTTGGATGACCGATCGGCTGCATTCCGCCTGACACCTTTTATGTATGGCCCTTAAAGGAAACATATTGCCAATTTTTTTTTTTCTGCTTGTTAAAACCAGATAGTAGCACATATCCTTTTTTGCTAATCTCTCTTTATTTTTTTGCTTGCAGATGTATTTATTCCATTTCCTAAACATGATTATGAGGTCGGCCATCTTGCCTGAGCTGTTCTTAACAGCATTTAGAAAGCATTAAAGGGGCTTTCTGGGATTTTAATATTGATGACCCATCCTCAGGATAGGTCATCAAAATCAGATCGGCGGGAGTCCAACACCTCCGTCCATCAGCTGGTTGAAGAGAAGGCCACTTTCCGTGTGAGCGCAGCCTCCCCTTCATTGTTTACCTGCTCGCCGTCGATGGTGTAATTACAAGAAGCTGGCGCATTCACTTCTATGGGACGGCTCTGTAGCGTACACTTGAATAGGAAGGAGCCATCATATGTAAGTGAATGGGACGGCTTCTTGTAATTACACCTGCTCACTGCTGCAATGTCGACGGCGAGCAGGTAAACAATGAAGAGAAGGCTGCACTCACACGGAGCTTGGCCTTCTCTTCAACCAGCTGATCGGGGGTGCCGGGTGTCGGACTAAATGCTGTTAAAAACAACTCAAGCAAGATGGCCGACCCCATAATCTTTTTCAGGAAAATGACCGACATACTCTGTGACCTGTGCAGAGGTCATTGTACAAGGAAAGAATAGATAAGACGTGACAATCGCCTATTGTGAATGGTGGATCCTGTCTTATCGGTCATTATAATCCTGCCTGTAATTATATAATCTCTGAGTACAGATAAGCAGGTAACTGCAGTGATCTGTACAGATTAAAAAGTGGCGCCAATAATAAGACTTGGTGGCCACTGCAAAAACTGCAGGATTTTATTTAAATACAGATATTGACCTGGAAAATAAACTAAAAATAACAGAATAAAAAATTCTGTAAAAATATGTTACATAAAAACATAATTTAAACAATAGGTAATTTTCTGATGACACATTCCACTTAAATGGCCGCTAGCACATCCGCAATACCCAGTCCCCATAGCTCTGTGTGCTTTTTATTGTGTAAAAAAAACTGATTTGATACATATGCAAATTAACCTGAGATGAGTCCTGTACGTGAGATGAGTCAGGGACAGGACTCATCTCAGGTTAATTTGCATATGTATCAAATCGTTTTTTTTTTTACACCATAAAAGCGCACAGAGCTATGGGCACTGGGTATTGCGGATGTGCTAGCGGCCATCTAGCAACCCATGTCCTCAGCTCTATACACAAAATCCAGGTGACAGGTTCCCTTTAAGGCTGCATGGTACCTATTGGATGCAACTGGTCTCTATAGATCATATCTCAGCAGCAGTAGTGTAATTCTATACCATTGTATCTGTGTCTCCTGTCTGGAATTTCCTGCCTGGTCCCACTGGCATTGTATGCAAATGAGTTTTTGCAGGCATCCTAGAACATGGTGCCTATTGTAGGAGAATGTCAGTGCAAGCTGCAGTATAGGTATATGATAAACTGGAGTAATAAGGTTTGTACTGGGTGATGTTAAAGCCTGTATTACACCTGACGATTTTTCGTCAGATAATCGCTAACAAGCATTCGTATGAACGCTCGTTAGCCATCATCTTGTAGAGTAATGCTGACGCCGATGAACTAGCAAACGCTCGTTCATCGGGCAATCCAAATCTTTTGACATGTAAAAAGATTATCGTTTGCAGGCGGCAGATCGTGGTGTCTAATAACGACATGCCGTCAGCAAACCACTATAAAGCATGGGGACGAGCAATGGCATAGCGATCACTCCTCCCCATGCTGTGGAGGAGATCGCTGCATGTAATAGCAGAGGTCTCCTCCTCTAGGAACACTTCCCTCCTGACAATCGTCTGCCACATCGGGCTGTGTAATATAGCCTTAAAGGAAACCTGTCACCATGAAAATGCGACGTAAGCTAAAGGCAGCATATTATAGAGCAGGAAGAGCTGAGCAGAATGATATATAGTTTTATAGCAAAAGATTCAGAAAAACCTGTAATTCATGCATTTAAATTTCTGCTGATTCTGGACTTGGAAGTCAATGAGGTGGAGCTATCAGTGATTGACAGCTATCTCTGTATAAACAATCATAGAAGGAAGGCCATCAATCACTGATTTCAAAGCCCAGAATCAGCAGGAATTTAAAGGGGTTGTCCAGCCTTTTAGTACTGATAACCTATCCTCAGGATAGGTCATTAATATCAGAACAGCGGGGTCCGACACTTGACACCCCTGCCGATCAGCTGTATGAGGAGACGGCGCGAGCAGTGTGCACTGTCTGTGGCAAGCGGTGAACAGGAAGAGAGGCGGGAGATGGCACGTGTTGGACCCCCACCGAACTGATACTGATGACTAGGGAAAACAAAGTATTATGCGAATAGACTTCTGATGTTTCATCCGAAGTCGATTTGCTCATCCCTATTGATGACCTTTCCTAAGAATAGGTCATCAATAGTAAAAGCCTGGAGAACTCCTGCTTGAATTACAGGCTTTACTTAATCTTTTCCTATCAAACTATATATGTCTGCTCAGCTCCTCCTGCTGAATATATATATATATATCTATCTATATCTATATCTATATCCTGCTGCTTGCAGCTCCGACACCATGTTCAACATGACAGGTTCCCTTTAAGACAAGTATAAGGCAATTGGTGTTATAAAAATCCAACATTGTCTTAGATTTTTTTATTTAGATTTTTTTTATATGCAAAGAGGCATCTCCCAGGAAATTAAACATCTCGGGAGTGCCATCTTGTGAAAGTGACTCCCTACGAGTCAAACTTTTTAACAAGCCGTGGGACATGACAATGAAAAATAGCCAAGTCTGATATCCATCTGTAGACAGCTGTGTGCATGCCCCTCATTAGTACAGAGGAGAATTTATATATATATATATATATATATATATATATATATAATATAATATAATTTGGTATTGAATTGAGTAATTTGCTGTCACTGGATACAACTTTTTGGTTTCTGAAATTATAATCTTAATCTTCATGTGATTCTATTACAACCAAGTGAGATTAAATGAGCAGTGGTTATAGTCAGGGCCGTCTTTACCAAGGGGCAAAAGGGGCAGCTGCCCTGGGCCCAGTTGCTCCTGGGGGGCCCAAGGCAGCTGCCTCTTGAGCCCTGCTAGCTACTGCCTCGGGTGTCAGGCTGTCGGCTACACAGGCATCATGATCGTACTGTGTTAATGATCTTAATTCTAGGACCTTTTAATGAGTTTTGCTCTAGGACCTTAATGACATCATTACCATGTGACCAGTAACCTAGCAATTACTGGTCACATGGCTATGAGGTCATCACAGGTCCTACTGAGTGTTGCAGAGGTTAACTGTGGAGCTTTTTTGTGTAAAGATTACATCAGAAAAAGGTGACAGGGGCTGTTATGTTAATATACTGTAAACTACTGTATAGTGGGGTGCTGTATACTGGGGGGGGGGGGGGGTGGGCTGTATACTGTGGTGGGCTGTATACTGTGTGGTGGGCTGTATACTGTGGGGGGCCTGTATAGTGTGGGGGGGTGTGCTGTACTGCTGTACTGTATAGTGTGGGGGGCTGTATCGTGTATAGTCTGGGGTGCTGTATACAGTGAGGTGTTGTATACCGTGAGGTGCTGTATACTGTGGGCTGCTATACTGCTCTACTATATACTGTGGGGTACTGTATAGTGTGGGGTGCTAAACTGCATACTGTGTGGTGCTGTATACTATAGGGTGCTATACTGCATACTGTGGGGTGCTGGGTTGCACTGTAACACTAGGGTGAGCCGAGCTCTGGTCTCCTTCCTGCAGAGCGGTGCCCACTTCCAGCCTGAGCCCCGAGCACTGATCCTGAGCCGCTGGAGTCTTCAGAACTGGAAGTATTTACAGTCATTCACTGGACTCTACCAGATGTGTGGATTTTTTGTGTGTGTGTTGTGGTGGAGGGCGTGATTGCCTGCTAAGGTGTGGGAAGGCGGGATCCAGGGGGCCCAAGTAAATTTTTGCCCAGGGTCCAATCAATATTAAAGATGGCCCTGGTTATAGTGACACCTGCAGGCCGTTTGTGGTGCTACACTCATTTTTATTTTATGTATTTTTTTTTTCTGCACGCGAACATGTGCACAAAATGTATATTTAACATTCAGTGTACATCAAAATGACTTGTTAAGTTTATTATAGTCAGGAACTGTGATTGGTCATTCACTTCAGTCCACAGGCACAGTGGTACACAGATGTTATTGGACCCAACAAGGAAGCATCATATCCTCCCATTACCATGAGATTACTGATACATGTACAACCTTTTATTTAGTGGGGAAGGGGGGGATTTAAAAAAAAAAATGCTCCGTCACATCCGCTTCATCTGACTTCTGTGTCTAAAAAGGTGGACCAGGTGCTTCATAACTGACGCTTATTCTGAACACCATACCTCTCAATGTGTTTATACCAGACAGCTGGCCTAAATACAATGTAAATCCCCCCCCCCCCCCCCCCCATCACCACCACCAGCACAGCGATGTGCCTCCTGCTTCCCTTAATATAGTACATAATAAAACTTTCTTCCTGCAGCCACCACTAGAGGGAGCTCAGTGCATAGGAGTATATACAGTTACTACTGAAATTAACGGAAGCTGTAAAATAAAATTAAAAAAATCTCCCCTTAGTGGCGGCTGCCTGAATTGCCACGGATTTAAGTTGGAAACAAAGGAAAGAGTAGAGCCCAGACTCCCTTCATCCATCCCCCCCTGTGCAGCCGCATGGTCCTCCTCCATGTTAAATACGCCACTGCCAAAAGGATCATCATTTTAGGATATCCCAGTGTTCTGTCAGTCCCATACAAGTGAGTGGACTGGTAGACCAACATGCACATTACCATTCTTTTCAAAGAGGGAACTCTGAAAACACTAATTCTTGGGATCTTAGAGGACCCCCATTCAAGGCCCGATATTTATCATCTATCCTAGGATAGGTGATAAATAATTTTCATGCAGGAACCCCTTTAGGAGTAGTTGCTAAAATTCTGGCTAGGGGGAGTTCAGAAGCTTGCTACAAATGATTAAGGTAGGCATCTCAAACTGCGGCCCTCCAGCTGTTGCAAAACTACAACTCCCACAATGCCCTGCTGTCGGCTAATACCTGTAGGCTGTCCGGGCATGCTGGGAGATGTAGTTTTGCAACAGCTGGAGTGCCGCAGTTTGCGATCCCTGGATTAAGGCATTGATCTCAATAATAAAACTTAATTTAATAAGTTCCTACGGCTCCCCCTAGTGTTTGCAGCAGCCTGTATGTTCTCTATGCAGCTGGTTTAGAGCACTCCACAATATGCAAAGAGGTATCTCCCAAGGGAGAGAGTCCTGTCGCCAGGTCCACCTATTGTAAGTGGCTGTCTGAGTCAAGATCCAGCTTTCCAACAAGCCTTGGTATTTGAAAAGGGAATATCTGAACTGCGACCATTATAAATGTATATTAAGAAATGAATAGGCCCTGAAAACACATAATGATAAGAACATATAACTTCTAGTAATGTGTCCATTCATTCTGACCAGTCAGTGCATATACTGATGCGTCTCTATCACACAGGATCCTGCAGTTCCCTCGGCCTGTAAAGATTGAGGATGTGGAGCAGAAAGTGAAGGTAGCCTTCGGACAGCAGATGGACCTGCATTACATGAACAATGAGGTAAGGTTGGCCTGAAATACAAGTAGTGTAACATTCCATTTATCCGCCATCTCGAAATCCGGTACAGAGTAAATAGGACCTTTCAGCCCTCATGACATGCTTGTTTTAATAGCCTCATGCATTCCCTATGTAATAACAATTCTGGAGCATCTATTCTTATGTCTCTATGTTGTGCCATTCCTGTATTATTTCTACTAGAAGTTATGAATGAATTGCTAGCAGTCTGCAGTAAGGGTACAGAGGGGAGGTAACCAGTTGGGGGGTGTACCTGCACAGTCTGATAATGGCAGCACTGATTGGATAGAGTGAGACTGTGCAGATACACCCCCCAACTAGTTACCTTCCCTCTGTACCCTTACTGCAGACTGGTAGCAACTCATTTATAACATCTAGTAGAAATATTGAAGGAATGGCACACCACAGAGCCATAATAATAGATGATCCAGAATTGTTATTAGATGGGGAATGCATGAAGCTATTAAAATAGGCATGTCAGGAGTGGTGACAGGTCCTATTTAAGCAGAACTGTAGGGTCATACTGACTTGAAGTTTTCCAGTGCAGATTAAGATGTAGAAGACAAAAGCTGATTGTGTATGGAAAGCTGCTTAAACATTTTGGTCTATGCTGGTTTTTATTCATGATACCAGTGCAGACATCTGGATATGTTTCTATTCACTGCCACTAAAAGACAGAGCTTTACATTATGCCTCATTTCTCTCTTCAGGCATTTTTTATTTTGGAGGAAGAGGGTTTGGTTAGTAAGTGGCTGGGTAGCCATACAAAGCATTAAAGCAGTATGTATGTAATTGTTTATTGGCAGCACGTTGTCCTATGTAAACAGGGATGTGCTGCCAGCGTTATGCAAATTATATGGGGGGCGGACCGTTCACCCCTCCTGACATGTCTGTTTTAATATCTACATACATTCCCCATGTAATAACAATTCTGGAACATCTATTCTTATGGCTCTATGTTTTTCCATTCCTTTATTATTTCTACTAGAAGTTATGTATGAACAGCTAGCAGTCTGCAGTAAGGGTACAGAGGAGAGGTAACCAGTTGGGGTGTGTACCTGCACAGTCTGATAATGGCAGCACTGATTGGATAGAGTCTGTGCAGGGACACGCCCCAACTGGTTACCTTCCCTCTGTACCCTTACTGCAGACTGCTAGCAATTCATTCATAACTTATAGTAGACATAATAAAGTAATGGCACAACATGCAGACATAAGAATAGATGATCCAGAATTGTAATTACATGGGGAATGTATAAAGATATTAAAACAGGCAAGTGAAGAGTGGTGACAGGCCCTCTATAAACGAGCATGAGCCCCAATCAACTTATCTGCCCATGTAACAAGACCTTAAAGGGTTTCTACCACTGCGCTCCCTGCTCAGACATTTCCACTGCGCCGAATGCCGCCGAATGCAGAGACGGACGGCGCAGGCGCGAGATTTCAGATGCCAGAAGCAGGGGGAGGATCGAATTCGCTAGGAGAAGGGCGGTCTGGAGCGACGAGCTGGGCGGCAGTTTAGGAAGGTAGACGGAGCCTCTAGGTGCTGGAAAGACGCCCACATAGCACCTAGAGGCTCATTTGCATAAATATAAAAGTGCTTTTTTAAACAAAACGGCCGGACAGAATAAGATAATACTTAGCTTGTATTGTACATCAGACACTAGCGGATCGCTAGTGTCTGAAAACGAAATGGGTGCAAAGCAAGTGGTAGAAACCCTTTAAGTGTCTTTGACCAGACTGTGATTATTGGCTAATAGAAACACTATTAGATGTAGTGCCTCAGACTTAAAGGGGTTATCCTATGATTAATGTAAAAAAAATGAAATTCAAACATCCTATAGTACATAACAACTCCTTTCTAACAAAGTTAGAACCAGTCCTGTACCTCACAGTGAACCAGAGCTTTTGGTGACAATTGAAGATTTAAATTGAACCCGTGCGACCACCTCAGTGAGGTGGACAAGAAATAATACAAAGAACAAACACCAGGTGGCGCTATTCAGATGCCTTTTATTGAATGAATTGCATTTTTAATCCCATGCAACTACAAAAGTATTCAGATCCAGGTGCTGGTTTCAGAAATGTAGAATATTTTTCGTGGGACAACCCCTTTAAGGTTGCTGGCTCCTTCCTGTCTGACATCCCTTCCTCTTGTTTGCAGCTGTCTATACCACTCCGAAGTCAGGATGATCTTGACAAGGCCGTTGATCTTTTAGATCGAAGTTCAAGTATGAAAAGTCTGCGGATTCTGCTCCTCTCCCATGATAGGAACCATGTATGACCTTATTATATATTTAATGTGTTCTCTTTGCAAGCCTCACTTGGATCACTCCACCAAATAATGGTTGAAGGGTCATATGTCACATCTAAGGTGACACCAAGGTTTCCACCTTACGCTGCACTGTTAGTACAGGTTCCTGCTTTACAGGGTGGCAGTGTCACTTGCTGCTTCTATGCAAAGTAATGTTCTTTAGTACAGGTATCTGCCTCCATGGCATTAATCTCCAACCTGTGTCTCTTCAGCTGTTGCAAAACTACAACTCCCAGCGTGTTCTGCCAGCCTGCCGTTTGGAGACTGCTGCCTTACATGGCTTGTATACTGCAGCAAAACTAGCATCAGGAGCGGGGGAACCAGTGGTGGGGTCCTGCCATCAATAGAGAATTGTCTTTTGGTTTCTGTAACTCTGCGTTCATTCAAATGAGTCCAATCATGGACTCTTAGATTGGTGCAAGCATTCCCATCCACTCTGGAAACTGTTTGTGGTCTAGCTGCGGCTGGAGAAGTAGCTGATGGACATTTTTGTCTAATGATATGACCTAGTCGGATACCCATGCATCAGTCTATCCTCCCCAGTGCTTGGATGAATATTACCAGTACTGTATTGTAAGTGCTCCTTTTCATTCTGAATTCTTTTCCATAGACCTCCTCACCCCACTCTGGGGTCCAAAAGCAAGTGCGGATTAAGGCCTCCCAGTCTTTGGGTGATGTTACTACAGCATATCATTCTGCAGAGACCCGGAGCCGACATCTGTCTGTCAGTGAGTAACCACCAGGGATTTATTTGTCCTTCCCCATGGTCCTTGCAAGATATCCGCTAAAGCAAATCACAAGAAAACCTATATTCTGCTCACATATCCGGTCAATTTCAGTTACGCCACATACCTCACAACCCAACATAATGGACTTTTTTTTTTTTAAATAGAAGCTTATCTTTAAGTCCTCTGCTTGCAGGTTCACAGAATGCCGGACGCAGCTCCCCACCGCCTGGCTATGTCCCCGAGAGGCAGCAGCGGATTGCCCGACAGGGTTCCTATACCAGCATCAACAGCGAGGGCGAGTTCATCCCGGAAACCAATGATCAGTGTGTAAGTCTGAGCCTGACTTGGAGGGACATATCTAGGAATTTTCCCCAATTGTTAATAGTCGTAGGAATATCTATAGAAGTTTGTTTATATCCAGTATTTCCAAAGCCAATATCTATTTTTTCTGATCTAGATGCTGGACCCACTGAGCAGTACAGAGAATTCGATATCTGGTAGTTGTCAATCTCTGGACCAATCCGAGGACAGGTAAACATGCCATATATATATGTATACAGGGATATGTGCACATATAGTAAGGGGATAATATAGTATAATGCAGGGCACATGGCTGGAGCTCCACAGCCTCTTAAAACAGCTGAAGGTGGACCCCACCGATCTAATATTAAAGAGCATGTCAGCCGATTTGTACCTATAAAACTGGCTGACCTGTTCCATGTGCGCTTCGCAGCTGAAGGTGTGTGTGTTGGTCCCATGTTCATATGTCCACGCATTGCTGAGAAAAATAAAGCTTTAATGTATGCAAATGAGCGTCTAGGAACAATAGGGGCGTTGCCGTTACACCAGAGCCCCATTCACACAGTGGAATCCAGAAATTTTCTGGAGTTTAACTGGATTGGTTGTATGTGTCAATGCAAACATTCGCAATATCTGTCCTGGACTTTACCCAGACTTTAGGGGGTCACTTATTATGCAGAAATACTCCTATATTAAGCGTATTTCTGGTGCAGATTTTGGCGCAAACATTATTTTCGACTCAATCTGCGACTTTTTACCTGCTCATGTCAGGTCTAAAAAAAGTGGGTGTGGTGGGAAAGGGGACAGGTTTGTAGGCCCGTCTCTTTCGGCATTTTCTAGGTCTGTTTAAGAAAGCTGGCTTACATTTAGACTGGGGCTGGATTATGTAGAGGCCCGCGCCTCCACCGCAGGCTATAGGGGTTATTAACACTGGCGTCTAAAACGTCGGTCTTAATAAACGACCCCCTTTTGTCTCGTCAGACCCCTAGTACTAAATCTGGGTTTTGTCCGAGTGAGCGCATGTGTGAAAACAGCAGTAAATGTTCTACAAAATCACAGTGGGCCATGCCTAAAGTTCCACCCTTGTCTAGCCGCCTAGAACATTTCTTCTGTAGTGAGAATGCAGCCGACATGGAACATAAGGCTTTGCATCATATTTCAAAGATAACATCGACAAAATCCGTGATAGCTTTAAACTGCCCCCACTTCCCTCCCTACACAGCTGTCCATTGCTCTTCCTACTTAACCCAGTCTACCACTGTCACAAAAGAAAACCTTTCCACCTTAATCTCCAAATAACACCTCACCCCTGGTGACCTTGACCCAATCCCATCCCACCTCATCCCTAACCTGACCACTATAGTTATCCCTTCCCTAACACACCTCTTCAACCTATCGTTAACCACTGGTGTCTTCCCTTCCTCTTTTAAACCTACAACTATCACATCCATTCTCAAGAAGCCCTCCCTGGACCCATCCTCTTTATCCAGCTATTGCCCCATCTCTCTATTCCCATTTGCATCAAAACTCTTAGAACAACACGTCCATCTCGTACTGTCCTCCCACCTCTCATCCCACCCCGTTTAATCCACCTCTCCCCTCTTTTCTCCTCTGCCAATATCTTCACTGGCTTCATATTGGCCGATGAATTCCCTCAGGCCGTCCTGAACCTGTCCCCTCCTTATATCTCTGATCTTTCTCGATACATCCCTACACGTAATCTCTGATCCTCACTGGACCTACTTGTCTGATCTATTCTTCACACAAGCGACTACAAGATTTCTCACGTACATCTCCCGTACTCTGGAACTCACTACCCCAGCACATCAGACGCTGCCCCCAACATCCAAACATTCAAAAGTAACCTGAAAACCCACCTTTACAGGAAAGCCTACCGCCTGCAATAAGCATGCTGCCACCACACAGCCAGATGGGCAGCCTTTACCCCCACGTACTGTGTTCTTCCACCTTCCCTGGTAGATTATAAGCTCTTGGGGGCAGAGTCCTCTCTTCCGCTCTACCAGTCTGTTAATAGTTCTTTGTTTATTGTATTTTATATTATGCATTTGTAACCCCCTCATGATGTACAGCGTCATAGAATTAACGGTGCTTTCAAATAAATAACATAATCCCCGGGCTGATAGCTACACGTGTGAAAGGCCAACTTTGGAAAATCTCTGGACTTGATAATCTGGAAATATTCCTAAGTTGAGGTGTGAAAACAGCACTAGAGGCTCTGCTCTCTCTGCAACTGCGCCCTCTTCACTTTGATTGTTAGGGGCAGGCAGTGTAATCGTCATCACGCCTGACTTCTCCTATTGCCAATTAAAGTGCAGAGAGCACAGCAGTTGCAGAGTGGGCAGAGCCTCTAGGTGTAACAGCAACGCCCCCGTTGCTCCTAGAGGCTAATTTGCATATGTCAAACCTTCATTTTTCTTAGCAATGCGGGCATATATGAACATGGGGCCAACACCGATGTCTTCAGCTGCCAAGCGCACATGTAACAGGTCGGACAGTTTTATAGGTACAATTCTGCTGACAGATGCCCTTTAATGGCCTGTCCTAAGGATATGCCATCATTTTCAAAACCAGATAACCTCTTGAATGGTTACGATCCTTTGAGTCCTTTATATTTGACATTAAGGCTATATTTACACAACCGTATGTGTTTTGCGCTACGCAAATTGCGGATCCGCCCCCAAAAAAATGGATGTATGGCATCCGTTTTTTTTTTTCTTTTGTGATTCCATTGTAACAATGCCTATCCTTGTCCGCAAAACGGACTAGAATAGGACATGTTCTATTTTTTTTGCGGGGCTACAGAACGGACATACGGTTGCGTATAGCCCACGGTGTGCTGTCCGCATTTTTTGCGGACCCATTGAAATGAGTAGGTTCTCATCTAATACGAAAAAAAGACGGAACGGACACGGAAACAAAATACATTTGTGTAAATGTAGCCTTATGGTTCCTGACAGCCATTGGTTCCCTCCGCTAATGGATTAGTCCAGGTGATGGGTATGATAAATGGTATAGGGTTTCCCAAATGAAAGTTCTGCAGGAAGTATTCGGGATCTGATAACTGCTGGTGTGTTTGCTGCTTTTGAGCCGTCTCCACCTTTTGTCTCTCTTCAGCCCTTCATTCAGGAAATCCCGAATGTCAAGAGCTCAGAGTAATCCCGACAACAGACAGGATTTCTCAGGTGCTAGGATACGTCTTATATTTCATCTCCAGTGTTACTGTTGAAGAGGTCTACAGTTTTCTTTTTCCTCACTATTCCATTGCAGATCGGGAGAATCAGTTCTGTGACAAAGCAGGGAAAGGTGGGACATACCCTCGAAGATATCACGTATCTATTCACCATAAAGACTATAGTGATGGTAAGTGTTGTCATTGTCAACAGGATTTTTTTTTTTCCATTCTGCATAACGGAAACCACACGGATCCATTATGATCCCCATAGACTTCAATTATGACGGAAAGCAAAACGGAATGCCTTTTTAAAGGCTTCCGTTTTGACTTCCGTCATATTACAAGTCTATGGGCAGCATAACGGATCCGTCCAGGTTTCTGTTATGCGGGACTAGACTCCTGCATATTGGAAACCAGGACGGATCTGTTATGCTGCCCCTAGACTTGTATTATGAAGGATCAAAACGGAAGCCTCTTAAAGGTTTCCATTTTGACTTCCGCCTTATGGATTCCGTTATTTTCCGTTATAATAGAAAACAGTGACTGAATCCATAACGGTGATGTGAACAAGCCCTAATCTGTACACTTTACTTAATGACTTGTATGCTCCTAGGACGAAGAACATTCCCACGGATCAGGCGCCCTCAAGGAAATCTTTTCACCCTTGTGCCATCTAGTCGTTCTTTAAGCACCAATGGAGAAAACCTGGGCCTGTCTGCGCAGTATGTGGAAGCCCGCAACCGACTGCGCAGCGCAGACAGCGAGAACACACTGGGTGTACCGGAAAGAAATGTACCCATTAAATGTAAGATACTGCAAGCTAAGATTATATTCTGATGGTATAGAATAATCGGGTCAGTACAAACCAGAGAGGTTGTCGCCACACCAGCAACAGGTTTTCACAGTTAGAATAAGCTGTTGACAACATTGGAAGAGCAGCTGCTCTTTTCTATTACCTAAGCCAGTAAACCTCAATTACAAGAGTCATTTCCTAATATAGTATATGGCCTTATTCAGACAAGTGACACAAAACCTGTCCATGTTTTCTCTGCCAAAGACTTTTTGATCTGTGTTGAATCAGGATTGTCTCCCAATTGTGGTCTGTCTATTTTTTTTCCATCCATATGGAGTCAGTATGTCATCTGTTTTTCATGTCCATAAAAAAAAAAAAAAAAAAAAAAAAAAAAAAAAAAAAAAAAAAAAGAGGAAGAATGTTCCCCAGCATTCCCTAGCAATACGTGAAAAACAGATTGCACACAAATCGGGAACAGTGATCCGTGAAGAAAATCGAGACAACAAATTGGACCATTGACTTTATTTTGTTAGTGTTCCATCCGTGTTCTGTCCTTTCAACACTTGGACAGCACACGGACGGGTAAATCATCTGAATGAGCCCAACGGTATGTTCACATGGTGAAAACGTCATGCTGTTTCGGCACATGTTCCACTCTGAAATTCACTTGTAGTCCCTTCTCGATTATTTCCAGTGGGAATCTGCATTGCTGTTCATATGGCGGCAGATTTTTTTTCACACGTAGATTTGAAATCGGCATCAAGAAGTAGCCTGTCCGTTTTTGATGCAGTTTACACAGCAGGTTAACCACTTATACCCGTGGCAGGTATTGTTAAAGGAGATGTTAATACTGATGATCTGATCCTCAGGATAGGTCATCAGTATCTAATCGGTGGGGGTCCGACACCCAGGACTCCTGCTGATCAGCTGTTTGAAAAGGCCTTCTCACAATTTTCCCTAGATCAGTGCTGACACATTCATCGGTCATGTGGCCTAGGCGCCAAGCTCAGCCGCCAAACAGTGTACGGAGTTGTGCTTGGAAGATGCCTTCTCAAACAGCTGATCGGCGGGGGTCCCGGGTGTTGGACCCCTGCTGATCAGATACTGATGACCTATCCTGAGGGTAGGTAATCAGTAGTAAAAAGTCGGAAAACCCTTTTCATGCAAACCTGTGGATTCCATGATGGATTTTACTGATGGAAAAATCCACGCTGTGTTAACGTGGTTAGTGTCCTATGCACACTTGTGGAGGCTTCCTGACTTTATTGTATCTCTTTATTGTTGTATCTTCTCTTTCAGCTCCCAGTGCTCCCATAAACTGGCGCCGGGGAAAACTACTGGGGCAGGGAGCCTTTGGTCGTGTTTATCTGTGTTATGATGTGGACATAGGACGGGAGCTGGCAGCTAAGCAGGTTCAGTTTGATCCAGACAGTCCAGAAACAAGCAAGGTCATTAGAACCATTTTCTCTACCTCATCGCAATTGCAGTGTCAGGACTTGCTCACACAGTGCAGTTTTTTATGCTGTTATAGATTACATTTTGCCTTTTATATGCTAATGCTCTGTAGGATCCACTCCTGGCTATGACAGCATCAAACTTTGCAGCAAGCGGTTCTGTATGATCATGGCCAAAAACTCGTAATATCTGACAGAATTTATCGCCACATACTAACAATCTCTAATCTATTTTTAATTCAGATGTCTAATTTTCTCTGTTTCTGGTCCGACAGGAGGTCAGTGCCCTGGAGTGTGAGATACAGCTGCTGAAGAATTTGCATCATGAAAGGATAGTACAGTATTATGGTTGTTTGCGGGACAAAGGCGAGAAGACGCTGACTATATTCATGGAGTATATGCCAGGGGTGAGTGCAGATGTATACTGGGTGACCCAGCACATCCGCCTATATCAGGCATGCTCAACCTGCAGCCCTCCAGCTGTTGCAAAACTACATTTTTCATCTGTATCATTTGGGACACAGGTTTGACCATGGGTATAGCTATTGCCGCTAGGATGCAGACCCTAAGCACAAATAAAGTGTAGGCTCCTCTCCTTTAGCTATACCCTTCCTACAGGTGACCAAACTAAACCAGTCTTCACCGTTTGAGCCTTTGCAGCAGGTGTCGCTTCGCTTCCGGTCCTACAAGCTGGCGTTTTTAGTGGCAATCACTTCCATCCATATGGTGTTGGAACTCGCAGCTCTTTCATGTCGGTCGCCTTTCCTGATCCTCCATCAGGATAAGGTGGTCCTTTGCCCTGTTCAGGCCTTCCTTCCGAAGGTGGTGTCGGCATTCCATCTAAATGAGGAGATTATTCTCCCTCCATTTTGTACAGACCCATCTCATCCTCGAGATAAGTTTTTACACACTCTAGATTTGGTACGGGCTGTTCGCGTCGATCTGTGGCAGGCGGTGTCTTTCCGGCGGACGGATTCCCTTTTCGTGATTTCAGAGGGCCCGAGATGAGGGCTGGCGGCGTTCAAAGGCTTCCATTTCCCGATGGATTTGTTTGGCCATTGTGGAAGCGCACCGCGTTAATGACCGGGCCCCTCCCTTCTGGGTGACTGCTCATTCGGCTCAGGCAGTGGGGGCCCCTTGGGCAGTGCATCACGGGGCTTCGGACCTGCAGGTATGCAAGGCGGCTACCTGGTCGTCTTTGCACACTTTTTCCAAGTTTTACAGGACGCACACCTTTGCGACAGCCGACGTGTCTCTGGGGCGTAGAGTCTTGCAGATGGTGGTTCTCTGATTGGCTGGAGGGTTCTTTGTTATGCCCACTCTTGGGGACTGCTCTGTAACGTCCCATGGTCATGACTGTGTCCCCCAATGATACGGATGAGAAAACTAGATTTTTGTACTTACTGTAAAATGTGTTTCTCTTCCGTTCATTGGGGGACACAGCACCCACCCATTCTTTGTTTATGGGCCTCTTTGGGCCTGTGTGGTTCTGGGTTGGTACATAGTGTGTCCGCCTCCTAGCGGCAACAGCTATACCCATGGTCAAGGCCTGTCCCCCCCCCCAGTGAACGGAAGAGAAACAGATTTTACAGAAAACCATCCACTATTTATTTATTTATTTTTTAGTAAACTACATATGATAGTTACATATGGGCTGTTTATATGTGATGAAAGTGTCCCTTTAAGCAGTTCAGTGCAATACCACAGGCACTCTTTCTAGCAGACATGTTTACTAACCTCATACAACCCCTTTATCCTGACTAGTTAATATAATATTCCTTCTTTACGTATGGAAGCCTCTGACTTGGTGTCTGTTTTATTCTCCTCAGGGATCAGTGAAAGATCAGCTTAAAGCTTACGGGGCACTAACGGAAAACGTTACTCGTAGATACACCCGGCAAATCCTGGAAGGAGTTTCTTACCTGCACAGCAACATGATTGTACACAGGGACATAAAGGGTAAGATCCTGGTGCTGCGTTGACTCTATCTCCAGGAGCTTTAGGCTACTTTCACACTAGCGTTCGATCGTATCCGTTCTGAACATATTAATGCAGACGGAGGTTCCGTTCAGTACGGATCCGTCTGCATTAATAACTTAGAAAAAATTCTAAGTGTGAAAGTAGCCTGAGCGGATCCGTTCAGACTTTCAATGTAAAGTCAATGGGGGGCGGATCCGCTTGAAGATTGAGCCATATGGTGACATCTTCAAGCGGATCCGTTCCCATTGACTTACATTGTAAGTCTGAACGTATCCGCACGCCTCCGCACGGCCAGGCGGACAGCTGCAAGCAGCGTTCAGCTGTCCGCCCGTCCGTGCGGAGGCGAGCGGAGCGGAGGCTGAGTGCCGCCAGACTGATGCAGTCTGAGCGGATCCGCATCCATTCAGACTGCATTAGGGCTGGACGGAGGCGTTCGGGTCCGCTCGTGAGCTCCTTCAAACGGAGCTCACGAACGGACCTATGAACGCTAGTGTGAAAGTAGCCTTAGTCGTTTTTGGTGGCTTCCCTTTAATTTGTAGCATTTAAAACATGCTTTTTTGGGGCACAATGCCACAAACACCAAAAGTGCTACCAAAAACGCCACAAACAAAAACACTTTGCAGGAAATGTATCAACACTGGTGCAGAAGAAAAATGACTTTATTTGCCTATAGCATTCGATCCGATTCCACCTTTCATTTTTCCAAGCTCCTTTGGAAAATGAAAGGATCAATCTGACTGATGTTTTCCTTTGCATCAGGTTTGATAACTCTCCCCCTATGTTTTGGTTTGTAGACTTTTGAGTAATTTAAGCTAGATTTTAGAATAACATCAAGCCCCAAAGTATTTGAAAAAAAAAAAAAGCTGTTATAAAAACAACAAAAAGGACCCAAAACTGTCTGCGAAAGAGTGTTTTTGTTGTGTATAGCAACCAGTCACAGCAAAGTTTGCATTTTTCTATAGCAAATTACAAAATGAAATCTGTTCTGTGATTGGTTGCTATGGGTAACAAGGGTAAGGTTTTTTAAGTGGTGTTCAAAAGTACCCACCCCCACACAAGTGGATTGTGTGTGAATCACACAATCACATGGTGTCTTTTGCCGTGGAATTTTGGTGCGGATTCTGACATGTCCCATCTTGCCATGGTGTCTGGACATATACCGCTGGAAACCACGGCGGTTGTCCGCATGCAGATTAGCTCCATTCAATGGGACTGAGCTGCAAGTGGGTCCATATTGTTCAATGAGAAAAAATACAGCAGAACCTGCCACAAAATACACGTCGAATTTTACAGAAGCAATATCTGCATTGTCAACAGACCCTAAAGGAATTGTCCTGCCACAGCAAGGTATACAGTAGTATGATAATAGAAAACTGGCTGATTTAGAGGGGTTTCTGCTGGTAACCCCACTGATCACTACAACCAGAAGCCCTGATGTACACCTTCATCAGTTTATATACGATCACATGACCGAATCTGTTTCATACATTCCACCATACTGGACATAGGCTGCAATTTCTCCTCTCCTATACTTGTCTGTCTTCCCTCTTAGGCTCCATTCACACTGTTGTGCTACGTCCGTTTGTATTTTGCGGACCGCACATCGCCGGCACTTAATAGAAAATGCCTAATCTTGTCTGCAATTGCGGACAAGAATAGGATCTTCTATTTTTTTCAGGAACGGAATTGCGGATCTGCAATTCCGGATCCGGGCAGCACATTGTGCGGTCCCATAGAAATGAATGGGTCCGCAATTCTGTTCCGCAAAATGTGGAACAGAATTGCAGACGTGTGAATGGAGCCTCATACATGTATTTTGCTTTTCTTCCAGGGGCCAACATCCTACGGGATTCTGCAGGGAATGTTAAGCTAGGAGACTTTGGGGCCAGTAAGCGTCTCCAGACGATTTGCATGTCAGGGACAGGTATCCGTTCTGTGACGGGAACACCATACTGGATGAGCCCAGAGGTGATCAGCGGTGAGGGATACGGGAGGAAAGCTGATGTCTGGTAAGTCAACCACACCCTTCAGTAAGGAATAAGGGTTACATAATGTCACACATGCTTGACAAATTTGGCACTTATTTGCAAGAAATTACACTGTACCCCAAGAATGAAAGTGCTGGACATGATCCAAAAAATGGTGGCCAGATGCTGTAGAAATATCACTGCTGTCCATAAAGCTATATAACCCTGGGAAATGTGTACACATAGATCAGGTGCAGTGTATCATATATTCCTACCCTTCTGCTGCCAGTTATTCCAGATTACAATGAGATCTGCTTTACCTGACCCCCGCCCCCATAAAGTCCACTTTCTCAGATGTACAGTTGTGTTCAAAATAATAGCAGTCAGACATCACTAACCTGATCCATCACTGATATTTCATGCCACTGACATGGCAAATAATTTACTAGCAGGTGTGGTAGAGTAATAGAAATCCAACAGACCCAACAGTCATGACATGCTTGCTGCTGATTCTCATCACTAATTGAAAGGGACATGTTCAAAATAATAGCAGTGTGGAGTTTAATGAGTGAGGTCATTCATTCTTTGAAAAACAGGTGGCAATTATTGCCCTTATTTAAGGAAGGAAGGCAGCAAATGTTGTACATGCTGGTTACAGTGCATTTCTCTCTGAAATTCTGAGGAAAATGGGTCGTTCCAGACATTGTTTAGAAGAACAGCATACCTTGATTAAAAAGTTGATTGGAGAGGGGAAAATTAAAATTATAGGCTGCTCAGCTAAAATAATCGCAATTGCTTTAAAATGGCAACCAAAACCTGAAAGACGTAGAAGAAAGCAAAAAACTACCATTCGAATGCATAGAAGAATAGCCAAAATGGCAAGGACTCAGCCAACAATCATCTCCAGGAAGATGAATGTGAAGCCAAGCTATCTTCAAGAAGCCACACTGTTGAAAAAAAGACATGTGCTGAAAATGTTACAATTTGCCAAAGAGCACAATGACTGAATCTTTTTGGGTCTAGTGGCCGGAGACAGTTTGTCTGACGACTCCCAAACGCTCAATTCAAGCCACAGTACACTGTGAAGACAGTGAAGCATGGTGCCGCAAGCATCATGATATGGGGATGTTTCTCATACTACGGTGTTGGGCCTATTTATCGCATACCAGGGATCATGGATCAGTTTAAATACATCAGAATACTTGGAGAGGTCATGCTGCCTTATGCTGAAGAGGAAATGCCCCTGAAATGGGTGTTCCAACAAGACAACAACCCCAAACACACCAGTAAACGTGCAACATCTTGGTTCCAGACCAACAAGATTGACGTTATGGAGTGGCCAGTCCAATCCCCGGAACTTAATCCAATAGAAAACTTGTGACTTCAAAAATGCAGTTTCTGAGGCAAAACCAAGAAATAGAGAAGAACTGTGGAATGAAGTCCAATCATCCTGGGCTGGAGAACCTGTTCACAGGGGCCAGACGTTGGTTGACTCCATGCAAAACAGATGTACAGCAGTTCTCAGAAACAGTGGTTATACAACTAAATATTAGTTACGTGATTCAAAGGAAAGCAAAATCTTCAAACATTTTTCAGTTTATATGGTGAATGTTTGAGTTTGTAAAGAAGAATACAAACACTGCTATTTTTTTGGGACAGTCTAATATTCACATAGGAACAACACAAATTTTTATATATTTTTCTTCATGTTTTGATTTGGAATAGACTGTGTAGTGTTCCCACTGCATTTGTGCGTATGGAAAGAGAAGCTATTAGAAGGATTTTAAGCTGTATTCACTTTTTTAAACACACTGCTATTATTTTGAACACTACTGTATAGGGACAGGATCGTATTAAATTTTGTCTGTGTCTCACTACTTTAACCTCTGTCCTTACTGCAGGAGCCTGGGCTGTACCGTGGTGGAAATGCTAACAGAGAAGCCTCCCTGGGCAGAGTATGAAGCCATGGCAGCCATTTTTAAAATCGCCACCCAGCCAACTATTCCTCACCTTCCCCCAAACACATCAGAGCAATGCCGGGACTTTGTAAAGCAGATACTGGTGGAAGCGAGGCAGAGACCGTCTGCTGAGGAGCTTCTCCGGCATCCCTTTGCCCAACTCACCTATTAAGTCTTCATCAAAGTGTCGTCCTTCACTTGACCATGGATATTCTCCAGAGATGAATGTTGACTTTTGAGGGAAGACTCTGGAACATTTAATGAGACGCGATGACAATCTTCCCTTCAACCTACCCCTACCCCAACTACCTATCGCTGACTAAGTCTAGAACAGGTTCTAGATTCAGCACAGGTTTGGGTGTGTGTCAGTGTTAGAGCAGCAGAACAATGGATTATTTTTTTATCTTGAAGTGACTTTGATTCCTAGAAAAGAGTTCTTATGCTCCAAGCCAGAGACACCGTATGAAGGAATGGTGCGTGATGACTTCCATTAAAAATATGCACCATCCTCCCATCATGAAGGAGTTCTTCCACGTCTTAGACAAGTGCCTTAACGCCTCTTCAGCCAGGGAGCATGATAACCTTGGCCCAGTGGCATCTTCCTTTTGAAAGTCCCAGCATTTCAGTAATGGTGAGATAACCTCATGATAGCAGTATGTGACTCCACATAACTGGTTGTAGTAAATGTCCCATTTTGCATAACATTACGTTTTTATGTCCAAAATTCTGTACTGATTAATTTTATAATCTATTTTTATAGGAGGTTGAAGCTCCGAATCTGTTGCTATCATCCTCACTTTTATACTGTATGCAGTAATCTCCCCCTAGTGGTGGATGCAGGCAGACATAATTTTATCATTTAAAGTGGTTGTCCACTTTCTGCTTACATTTACCCTAGCACACCCTTAGAAGACCACCCTTCCCACTATACATGGGTGCTGCATTTGACATTTCAGAAGTTTAAGCGGACAACCCCTTTAACTATGTCTGTCCGGGGAATATGGAGCTCTATATCAGATATACAGGGCTCCAACACTATGAAGACATATATTACATGAATCAGCACAGAAGTTTGGATCTACTTAAAAACAAAATGGCGCTCAAGGATGGACATTTACTTTAAACTTCCTGACCAACCTGAAGTCCTTAGGATTCTTGCTAGCAGCGTGCCTTAGTGACGGGTATGTGATATGGTTACACACTTTACATTCCCCCAGCAATCAGGTGGTGTTCACACACTGCATTTGCATTGAATTTTCTGTACCCCCTTTTTTGGGGGGGGAAAGGCATGGAGCCAATCCCAAAAAGGAAAGCTGTGGTCTCTATTCCTAGCAATTGCATTGTGTTTATGTGGCTGATTTAAAGGAGTATTACAGTTTTTGGTAAGGGATCGTTCCCTTTTTGTTAGGAATCTTGATGCTTTGACCCCCAAAGAGAAACTGTCATTTGAGGGAATCTAGCAGCTGGTGCAGCGCCACCACAGGAGAAGTGAAGCATTACACATTGTCCATGTAAGGCTTGGATCCGCTTGGTCTGTGACCTGACGGTCCTCGGTGGGGTCTATGAATACCCTAGCAGGAAATGGTTGTCTAAAACAAAACAACCTTTTTAATGACTATCGTGAAAAGTTCTTACATATTTAGTTTCAATACCTCTGCTTTTGTCGATGAATGGAACCATCCTTGTTTATTGAGTTTCAGCATCTGCCTGTGGAGACCTAACACTTCTCATGGCTGAGGGTCAGGGGCGGTCGCAGACAGCACAGGGACCCTGTGCAATAACAGTATATGGACCCCTTGCTGTCTAATAGCTTACCATAGGTCACCCTCTGATCTCTCTGACCACCAGCAATTGTGACTTATGACATGCCTTTGCTAAAACCCACCCTGCAAAGTAACAGATAGCAGGAAGGTACTGTATGTTTTTATTGTGGTAGTGGGCCCCTTCCTACAAGGTGCACCTGCACAGGTTTCACCAATGGCATGCCCAACTCTTGCTGAGGGTTCTGTGCAGTGGTATCTAATGTATACAGTTATCTATGAGCTGAACAGCCTGCACTGATACACTGCAGCAGACAAGACAGAAGTGAGGTGTGTGGTGACAGGGGGCTGTCTATGTATTAGGTCTGGACAGTGTTTCCCCTTGTGAACGTAAAGAAGAATATTCCCATTCTCCGACAGCATGCAAAGATCTTGAAATTTGGACGGAAACAAAATGCAAGGGGGCAGATTTACTAATCCTCTTTAAAGTAGGCAGTGAAAACTTTAGCACAGCAGTTAAAGGGGTTATCCTGGAAAAGATGATGACTTTGCCTCACGGGGGTCCAGGTTCTGGCATCCCCCGCCGATCAGCTGTTTCAGGGAGACCAAAGCTCTGGTGAGTGATGCAGGCTCCCAGCAGCTTTACAAGGACAGCGCCGTACATCGTATAGTGGCAGTGCTTGGTATTGCACCTCAGACCCATTGACTTGAATGGGGCTGAGCTGCAGCTAGGCCATGTGACCGATGTACAGTGACGACACTGACCTAGGAGAATGCAAGGCCTCTTCTTCATAAATCTGTCTAAGGCTACTTTCACACTTGCGCTTGATCGGATCTGTTCTGAACGGATCCGATCATATTAATGCAGACGGAGGCTCCGTTCAGTACGGATCCGTCTGCATTAATAACTTAGAAAAAATTCTAAGTGTGAAAGCAGCCTGAGCGGATCCGTTCAGACTTTCAATGTAAAGTCAATGAGGGACGGATCCGCTTGAAGATTGAGCCATAGGGTGACATCTTCAAGCGGATTCGTTCCCATTGACTTACATTGTAAGTCTGAACGGATCCGCTCGCCTCTGCACGGCCAGGCGGACAGCTGAACGCTGCAAGCAGCGTTCAGCTGTACGCCTGTCCGTGCGGAGGCGAGCGGAGCGGAGGCTGAACGCCGCCAGACTGATGCAGTCTGAGTGGATCCGCTCCATTCAGACTGCATCAGGGCTGGATGGAGGCGTTTGGGTCCGCTCGTGAGCGCCTTCAAACGGAGCTCACGAACGGACCCATGAACACTAGTGTGAAAGTAGCCTAAAACGAGATTCTGCAAAAAATATGCTGAATGTTGGCACAAATGATTCCAGAAAGTTGAAGAACTTTCCTTCTACGATAAATAAGTATTATTAGCATAAAACATTGTATTTTGTAAAGGAGAATTCAATTATCTGGACTTCCCTATATGGAGAGTGACAAAAGCGACCAAAGCATTTATTAGTGCGGGCCACTTGTTAAAGGGGTTTGCCCATCTCAGATATTGATGGCATATTGGAACCCGCTCCAGTTCGGGGCCCCCAAAGTGAAGGAGAATGTACTGCACAAGCACGGTGTACTCTACATTCACTGCTGTGAGAGTTCTGAAAATAGCCGAGTGAGCGGGCACATGCATGGCCACTAGTGTTGTGTGAAGCGAGCTTCAGATGCTTCATCCGAAGTCTGTTCGTCCAAAACTGCGGAATAATTCCTTGGAACCGAACCAGTGTTCGGTTCCAAGTTGTAAAATAGTTTTCCATTTTAAAAATCAACTACCAAAGTTACTTTACGCGATTTCGTGAATACGTTGTAATCGTGCACTGAGACGAATCTCCATACAGTATTAGGGTCCATTCAAACGTCCGCAATTCTGTTCCACATTTTGCAGACCCATTCATTTCTATGGGGCCGCTGTGCTGCCCGGATGCGGAATTGCGGGTCCGCAATTCCGTTCCCGAAAAAAAATAGAACCTGTCCTATTCTTGTCCGCAATTGCAATATTAAGTGCCGGCGATGTGCGGTCCACAAAATGCGGAACGCACATCGCTGATGTCCGTGTTTTGCAGATCCGTGGATCCGCAAAACGCACACGGACGTGTGAATGGACCCTTATTCCGAAGTTTTGAACGAAGCGACTTCGGATGCTTCATCCGAAGCTTGCTTCGCTCAACACTAATGGCCACCTCTCCATTCACAGTTACAGGACTCGGCTATTTTCTGAACTCCCATAGCGGTGAATGGAGGGTGATCACGCTTCACTTTGGGGGCCTATTTTGGAGATAGGAGCAGCTATCTGGCATTAATGGCATATCCTAGCAATATGCCATCAATGTCTGAGATGGGAATAGCTTTTCTTTCTATGCACTTTGGTTTGGGCTAAGGATTCCATGGGTGGTCTGCCGAGTGCAAGAACCTAAGACCTTGCCTGCCCCTCCTCAGTTGTCCTTTCTATATGGATTTAAAGGGGTTGTATACGCTGGTCTTAATTTGCCCTCCACTGGTGTAAGATGCGGCACAATTATTTAGAGGCTCACATAATGGTGGCACATGCCAGGCCGTGGTGCGACAGAACTGATATCTACTCCAGGCAGGAGCTGGAGTGGATTTCTGGTGTAATGTTGCTAAATGAGTCGTTCTGCAGAGGGCCCATCCCACCCAAAGGAGGCAAGGATGTCAGAAAAAGCTTAAGGCTGAGTTCACACGAGCGTGACAGATTTGGTCCGGATGCGTTCAGGGTGCGTTCAGTTAAACTCGCACCATTTTGCAAGCAAGTTCAGTCAGTTTTGGCTGCAATTGCGTTTAGTTGTTCAGTTTTTTCCGCGCGGATGCAATGCGTTTTGATGCATTTTTCACGCGCGTGATAAAAAACTGAATGTTTACAAACAACATCTCCTAGCAACCATCAGTGAAAAACGCATCGCACCCGCACTTGCTTGCAGATGCAATGCGTTATTAACGCAGCCCCATTCACTTCTATGGAGCCAGGGCTGCGTTAAAAACGCAGAATATAGAACATGCTGCGATTTTAAAGCATTGCAGAAGTGATGCATGAAAAAAAATGCTCATGTGCACAGCCCCATTGAAATGAATGGGTCAGGATTCAGTGCAGGTGCAATGCGTTCACCTACTGCATTGCACCCGCGCGGAAATCTCGCCCGTGTGAACTCAGCCTAAGTCATATGTTTTGTCTCAAATTTTTGAATTAGGAGGCTTGATAATCACCCCCTTAGACTCCAGTGATAGTGTGGCCAAATCATGGTGGTAACAAATTACCACCATTTTACCAGAATTTCACACAAAACAAACTGCATTGTGCTTCTTTTTCACAGCAATAAACCACAATTTGACTGCGTGGTGTTAATAAGCCCCTATCGCCATCCGATTTCCGAATGCTGAATTGTTGGGTAATTTTCACGTTAATCTAAGATGGGATAGATTTTATCACATGCCAAAGTAGGATTCTCAGATCAGCGGGTGCTGGATTTCTACACATTTTCAGTCTGCAGAGACACGTTGTCACTTCTTGAGTAACCATAAGTGCTTGTCTTTTGATCACTTCCTCTATATTGCCTAAGAAGTTTTAAGAACCGACTTCCTGTTTTGTAATGTAGCATGCACAGGAGATAGCGATGGCCATGTGTAGTCAATCCTAGTGATATACAGTAAAAGTTCTTTAATCTGGCATTGCAACTGTCAGATTATCAAATATGGCGGATTACTGGTCGGTTCGAAAAATCAGGAATTTATTTGTAAGAACCTCTAAGAAATCAGTCCATAAATAAAATGTGAATGTACAATCTGCTGCTAATTTCTTGTTTTTTATAAATCTGAATAGTCTCAGAGGTTAATAGTCTGATCTTGGTTTCATGAGGTTCCAAAGGATCAGAATTTCTAGATTATGAAATGCCGGATTAAAGGAATTTTATGGTATTCATTAGATTAACTATGTGGACAAGACATGTCTGTGATGAGAGCAGCAAGGAGTACCCAATAAACCAGACTAATATATTCAGCTTTATCATCAGAATGACCACATTGCTGATTTACAGTCTGTATTGTACTCCAGAGCTGCATTCACAAACCTGCAGGCTTCAGAGCTGTAGTGTTTTTACAAAGGTTGCTGTGACCATTTGCATTTTAGGAAGTATCATATTTACAAGTCACCAGGCATTGTATTTTAGAGGGAATCTGTCAAACCAGGCACAATACCTTGTGTTGCTCTGCTGAATGTAATGATATATTTCACGTAGAGATCTGTGGCTTCGTTCTGGAGAAAATGTACTGTAAACCATATGCAAATGTGCAGTTAAGTGCAACCAAGGTGGGCCCAAGCACCAAGTGCACCCTTGCTAATCCTTCTTCCTTTGCCAGCCCCTCCCTCTCCTTGATTGACCTGGCCTTGTCGATCACAAAGGAGAGGGAGAAGCTGGCAGGAGGAGCAAGAGTGCACATGCTTGGGTCTGCACTTAGTGCACTTAACTGCTCATTTGCATATGGTTTAAAAGTACTTTTTCGCCAGAACGAAGCAACAGATTGCTAAGTAAAAGGCATTACATTGAGTTCAGCTAGTTACAAGGGATTGTATCTGGTTTAGGGCTCTTTCACACGAGCGGTTCCCGTGCAGGTAATCCGCTGTGTGAATGAGCCAAGCCCCGTTCCGGACAGCAGAGACACGGAGCAGTAACATGATTGATAATGTGACCTTTTTGCTACAAAATCACGGTGACAACTTTATCTCACTGTGATTTTGTAGTAAAGATGCTGTACGGAATGGGGCTTGGCCCTCATTCACATAGAGGATTACCTGCACGGGATCCAGTCGTGTGAAAGAGCCCTTAAGGGTACAACCACATGGTAACGTGCCTGCACTGCGTTTGAGTACCGCGCACCTGTACAAGTCGCAGTGGTCTCCAGTTAACCAATTAGGACTGCACTTTTTAGTTGGTCTACGTTGTTAATGGCCACAATGCCCCGCTGCCATTAACAGTGCAGACAGACTAAACAGTGTGGTTCTAATTAGTTAAGTGGAGCCCGCTGCAGCTCATATGGCCATGTAGTACTTGAAGCCGCACGGACACTTCACGGCCCTGGCATGTGTCGTTTCTCCCCCAGGGCTAACTGCACACGTTGTGGATTACATGCCGATTCTCATGCGGAAAAACAGCAACATGTATGAGATTAGACAAATCTCATGTAGACTTTGCTTTTTTATTTACGTGCGGATTTGGAAATCTGCAGCATGTCACTTTTGTGCGAATTTCACCCTTTTCAATGCAAGGATCTGCGACAAAACCGCATCAAATCCACACAGAATGGCAGTATGGATTTGGTGCAGAAACGCACAGAAATTTCTGTCTCCTGGTGATACATTCCTTTTAATTTGTGTGTGTCAATCAGCATGCCTACTGACTGTTTTCAATAACCCGTGGAAGTGAAAATGCAGCTCGGGAGTACAATACAGGATTTACCTTGGGATCAGTACAAGAGAGTTGGAAAAGCATCTGTTTTGTATGTGGGTGATTTTCTGTCAATTTATAGAATCTATAACGAATCCTAAGGTCCCTGTTATAAGTAGAAGCAGTGGAGTAAGAAATGTTGAGAGTGGGGTTTATGTGGACAATCATATTCTCTAGGTAAGTGCCTTTATTAAAGGAGTTGTCCAGTGTCCGTTTCCCTGGCTGATGATACTATCGTTAGGAGTCCCCCTACTGGGCAGATTAAGGATTGAATGGCACTTATTGTAGCCACTCTCCACTACGGCTAGTTGATGGCCTAAGAAAAGATCGTATAACGTGTCATTTATAGACCCAGAATACATGTAATGTGTTCTTTCTGATGAAACGAACAGTGCTTTTGCCAGCGCAACTCCAACTTTTTGGGTCCATATTTATGTGCTGATTAGTTTCTTGATATATTTTTATAGCATTCAGATTTCTGGTACATGGCTCCAACCCCCCTGTAACGATATACTGTGAAATCTGCAGCCTCCACTTGAAGGCTTCTATTGAACACTATATTAAATCCACCTTTAGTTGGATAGGGGATATCCACCACAAGTTGGATAGGGGATACATTTAGATCTTGGGGGCAACTCCTTTATAGGGGGTTGTTCCAAGTTTTTCCCTAATCGGTGAGTGCCCAACCGCTGGGACTCCCACCGATCCTGAGAACAGGGGGTCCATTCCACCTGACACTCCATACATTCTCTATGGGACTGCCAGAGATAGCAGAGTACAGCACGTTGCTATTCCCAGCGGTCCCATAGAGAATGAATGCAGTGGCAGGGCGCAAGTGTGGCATACACAGTGGGACTTCTACACGTGAGATACTTATCCTCTATCCTGTGGATAAGGGTATAGGTCGATAGCGTGATACAAGCCCTTTAAATATGGGATTTGGAGCTTTGTGTAAGAAAAACAGCATGCTGACGACTAGATTTTAATGTAAAAATGTCTAAACTTGGTGTTCTTGAAGGTGAGCAAGTGCTAGCATTTCCTACCACTGGCTCCATCCTAGAGAAGAATGCTTCTATTCCTTAGGAAAGTTAGGCCGGTGATTTGCTATTCCATTGATATTTTATGCAGGCAGCCACAATGTGGGTGCATTAGAGTCCATATTACAAGCACAAGGCCTGGCGGCAGATCTTATAGACTAACTATAGTAACACTGCAGGTGGCTGTAATATAGACGCTACAGTGCAGCCGCATCATGGCTGTCTGAATGAGTCTTTATGTACACGTGTTATCTGTTCACCTTGTGTGTAGGGAATATAATAATCCAAGAACCTTTTATATTTTGCACTCTATGGGCTTGAGCAGTTTTGGGCACAACAGTAACCAAATAGGAAAAGATCTCTGTATACTTGCACTGATGAAGAATTTTATTTTTGCTCAGAGCCAAAACTGTTATTTTCTTCTGTAAATTTTAGATCACCTTAAAAACAGAAAAGTATGGAAGTGGATTATTGTGTTTTCCCTGCAGTACCTCAACATGGCCTGTAGGATCAGTATTGTCCATAAGTTTGCTGATGCATACTAAATGCACTTTTTCATTTCTGCTTGGGTTTGGTCAGGAAGCAAAGTATAAGGTTGCAGTGTGCGACCTGGATCCCTCAAGCTGTAGTAAGACTATAACTCCCAGCATGGCCTATGGGCTGTAGTTTTACAATAGCTGGATAGGCACAGGTTAAGAATAGTAACATGACAACAGCTATGCTGGGTCCAGTGGATATTTTACTGCCAGCACATTGCTCTCTGGCTGGAGAACAGGGTTACAAGGTTGGTGCATCTGTTAAATAAATATATGGTTCCTTCATGTGTGGGAACCAGTGCCAAAGGGAATATCCTATTTACTGTATAAATCTCTATAAATATATATACTGACTTGGGGCTTGCAGTGCAGAGCCCTCACAATGTATCCAGTTTTTATTTGTTTTTATTTACAATAAAATGGTCATTTATATTAATATAATTTGGTGTCATGTGATCAGATCGTCCAGCGGGAATGACGGACTAATAAAAGACGTTACTCTTTCTTTGAGTCACATTATAGCAGGAGCCTCCAATGTGTAGCTGCCCTGGTGTTGTGAAACTACAACTTCCCTCAGCCGTCGCAAGGACGGACTGGCCATAGACGCTACAGGGAAATTTACTGGTGGACCAAGCCCTTCTCTCTGCTACTGGCCAGGTACCTAATGAGCTGTGAGAATCAGGTACTCATGTACCAGCCCGCAATCGCACATGCCTCCCTGAATTCATCTGCTGTGGCCTACATCTCACCTTCTCAGCATCTTAATCGGAGAGAACTGGAGGAGGACAGAAAATGGCAGCTATTGATGGCCACCAGAGGGACAGCTTTTGGGACAGAATATTGTGCAACACTGTGGTATTTGGTTCTGATGGAACAGGTCTCTTGCGCTATGGTATTGCTGACCCTGCCAATTTTTGTCATCCCATCTATTGACAATTTGGCCCTTCCTACAACGTACGGCCACTTTAGGTTCCAAGTCCGTCCCTTATCCTGGCAGCTATAGTTCTGCACTTGCTGGAGAACACTGTTATAGAGTGTCTAACAAGCTGAGGAGGACTTGGCATGTTTCACTTTTGTTGCAGCTGCCAGCTCAGCAAAGCAATGCGGAGCCCATTTTCCAAACCAACCTACCTTCAGTTCTTCTGCAGTTAAAGGGGCTGTCTAAGTTGGGCAAAAAAAAATATTGTCTCAGGGGAATGGAAGAAATCAGTTAAACATGTATGTAACTCTCAATTTATGTCCTCACCGTCCCAGATTTCTCAGTTTACTTAGCTGCTGCAGTGATGTGGGTCAACCAACGCTGCAGCCAAGTAAAGAGAGACTGGGAGAAATGATGTGGCAGGGGAATAAAAGGGAAAAATAATGCTTTATCACATTCCCCTCTGCAAATTTGCTGTACGATCTGAACTAGGTGTAAGGCCTCATGCACATGACCGTAAGCATTTTATGGTCTGCAGACCTGTAAAATACTGGAGCGCTCAGTGTGCCATCCATGTTTTTACCAACCAACTTTAATGGATCCATGGTCTGCATTTTGCGGAAAAGTATAGGGCATATTTTGTCTTTTGCAGAACAGATATGTGGATGCGGGAAGCACATGGATAACGGATGCATCCATCTGTCAGTATTTGTGATCCATGGTCCTATGCGGGGGGGAACCTTTTCAAGGCTCTACATGCTGCTGAACATGGCCCAAACCTTTAGCCATCTGAATGAGCCCTAGTACACAAATAACTGAAAACATCTCACCCCAAAGCCAGTACACAGATATGACACACGATGACCAATAAGACAAACGCACACAACACTAGAAAAACTGAAGAAATATTTTATATCATTATTACCCTGTATTACAGAACAGTAACATTCTGGAGTTATCCTTGAGTCTGGAAGTGTTCGGTACCCTTACAAGTAAGACAAAGGCCATTGTGTGCAAGACAAGATGGAGGAAGATACAATGCTTCTAGGCTATGACTAATGTGAGGCAGATACTGAGCCCTGAGTTTACAAAGCTGCTGAAATGTGGGCAAATGTAGAGCTATAGGCCATGGGTTTGGTCTGGAGCTGTAAGAACCAAAGTCATACAGTTGTTTGGGTGGTTCCTTACATGGACACTACACTGGAAGTTTTCAGATGCTAGAACCATAATTCATATGGTTCTAGGGTTGGTAGTTTAGATGGTAGGACCATAAGAAATATGGAAATCTGCTCCCTTTCTGTCTGGAAATATTCAGTCCATATGTTATTAAAGGGATTGTCCGGGTTCATAGCTGAACCTGGACACACCCATATTTTCAACCAGGCAGCGCCCCTGAGGCTAGCATCAGAGACAGTTCATTCTCCAATGCTCTCCCTTGCCCTGCGCAGGGCAAGGGCTCTTATTTACTATAACACACGGCCGGGCAATTGGCTTCCGCCCAGCACTGTGTTCGGTGACATCACTGGCTCCGATGGGCGGCCTTTAGCACTGCCCTAGCCATTTACAGGCTAGGGCAGTGCTAAAGCCTGCCCATCAGTGCCAGTGACATTACCGGGCTAACTGCTGGGTCGAAGCCTCCGCCTGGCAGCCCTAAGGAAAGCCCGGTATGTCGCCGAAACTCCACGAAATGCGGGACTATGCTCAAGTTAGAGGGTTGCCTGGGTGCAAATGGGGATATGTCCGGGGTCAGAGCTGAACCCCTTTAAAGAGAACCTGTCACCACAAAATGCAGGCATTTTACTTGGCAGGAGGAGCAGATTCATACATATTTTTGTAAGAAAAAACATTCAGTAAAACTTGTAATTTATACACTTACAGCTCTGCTCTTTCTGAGCTCCGGGATGATCTTATTAGTGACTGACCGCTATCTCTATAAATACACATACAGGGAAGGCTGTCAATCACTGATAAGAACGCCCACTTGGACAACTGAGCTCAGAAAGAGCAGAGAGATAAATGTATAAATTACAAGTTTTATTGAATTCTTTCCTACAAAACTGTACATCAAACTGCTCAGCTTCTACTGCTCTATAACATGCTGCCTGCAGATTACACTGCATTTCATGGTGACGGGTCCTCTTTAAAGAGGTTTTACAAGTTAATTACAGATTTGCAACATCGGATGTTAAAAAAAATAAAAATAAAATATACTCGCCTCTTTCACCCTCTACCATTCTTGGTGACGCCGGTCTGATTCTCCTCTGTTTGTATAAGGCTGCAGCGGTGACTTGTGGGTATACAGCTTTGGCTGCTGCAGCCAATCAGAGGTATACAGTACAAGACTCCTGAGGACAGTTAATGGCTGCTGCAGCCTTGTATACAAACGGGGAGGAGTGCCACCGGACAGATGGCACCGAGAACGTCAGGGGCAAAAAAGGAGAGTATAAAATAATTGTTTAATATAAAGCATTAGGTTAATGGGAAAAACCTTGTAACTAACATGTACAGGCAAGGACTGTTGCGCCCTCCTACAGCAAGAGCTACAGCTAGCGACAGATCCCAACCCTTAGCAAAGACAGGTTGAAAACTTCACAGGGGGGTGGGTCAGTGCCCATGTTTCAACCATAAAAGGAGTCTGCTGCTGTCCTAATTTTCCTCTGATCTGGGCAAGTAAATCATATACCATGTGTTCCTCCTACATATGGACTATATGGAGCATTATTTCCTCATAGGGTTACAGTTGTGCTTTATTAACGTGGCATCCTTTACCTCTAAATGCAAAGGCCGAGCCCCCCCCCCCCCCCTCGAGTATCCAACAATGAAGCTGAAAAATGGCCACCACCAGTCAATGAGACACAGACATCTACTAAACCCATCACAATTGTCCTACATTGTTGGAGCACCTCATCATTGCTGTGGAACTGTCAGGGCAGCAGAAGGTTGTGATGCATCATTACAAACACAAAGAGGGTGCGAGAGATCCTACAGAGGCTTTTATTGTACAATCAAGGCTCAGGGATATTTTAAAAACAGTCTGTAAACAAAACCCAATCCCAGTGCAGAGTACTGGTAACTCTTCACCCGACAGTCGTCCTCGGCTGGCAGTGAAAGAGTTAAGGAATGTTGCAGGTTCTCTTTCCAGCATAAAGAGAGAAAGTGGTGAAGTTTTGTTTCTTCTTTTTAAAAAGACTGGAGGAAGGTGAATGATAGGGGTCACCGGGCGCCACTCTGACATTGGTAGCATATCCCCTGAGGTTGCCAAGCAGAAAAAGAGGGCAAAGCTGTCAACACATGTGCCCCTATTACTGGCAATGCCAAGTCTTTATACCAGCCTATCCTAGGAAAGCTGGATCCCTGGGAATGAATGGTCTTGCTACGCAATGGATACAGCTTAGCCCCCAGCTCTCCCCCTGAGATCTGTAAATTAAAAAGGCAGCAGCAGTTGCCGGATGTCTCCTAACCACCGAAACATGCCCATGCGATAATTTACTACTTGCTGCTGTGGATAATGTTATTAATAACAATTTGCATGCCCTCCTTCACCCACCTTCCACCAGACAAATTCAAGAAGCCACCGGGACCTAGAATTTAAAGGGACAACATGTCTACTCCATGAGATGAAGCAAGGCCAAAATATTCATGGCCCAGGTGTCTTCGAGATTTTGCACTTAAACACTCCCACCACTAGGAGGGACTAAGTGCGCAATGCAATCACATAGAAAGTGCCTTTATCTGCATTGGAACCCACCCACTGAGGCACATCAAGACTCCATCCAAGTGCATTAAGAATAAAAAAGCTAAGCCCCTAGCGAGATGAATATTTAGCACCCTCAAGGCGCCTTGTCGCCAGGAGCTTCCTGTTCTTTGTGGGTCCACAGATCCTTATGAGGTCGACGTCCAAAGCCTTCATCATAGTTCCCTTTGCTTTTGAAAAGTTGCTGGAAGTGAGGCTTACAGTAAAATTCTCCATGTAGAGCTGCATAAGTGCCCAGGCTGTGGGAAAGAAAAATGTGATATGATTTCTCAGGAGTGTATAATGCTCTGCTATTTTACAAGCAGTTATGGAATCTTGGAAACCCCTTTAAGTGCAATGGGGGCTGCCATTTTATTGGGTGAACAACTACAAGGTATCTGCCTTGTAGGTTTCTAGACTAGGTATTTTAGGTGTGACCTTACGTACCTCCCCCAAATATCCTAATCCTCACAGGGATCCAGGAAGCTGAGATATGAGGTGTTTTGTTGGGACAGCACATTGGAAATGGAAATTGCTTTTGCTATTCCTGTGCATATCCGCACCAAAAAAATTACACCGGGTCAAAAAAATAGAAATGAGACACATTAAAGTGGTCTCCAACTTGTGGTCCTCCAGCAGCATGTTCTGGCAGCCTGGGGCAACAGGTTGGGGACTACTGTATTAGAACTAATTCCCTGTATGTTAGATGCACACACACAGACAGCAGAAGCAGCTTTACAGTGTGAGGATCCCACCAAACAGCCCCCTGTATCTCATCTTCCAGGACTTCTGCAACATGAGTGGGAAGTGGTATATTGAAGTTGTGCCTGAATCTCAGTACCAGTCATTGACAAGGTTGCGCTGTCAAGGTGTAGACGCAACGACCGTCAGCCGTACTGCAAATATGTACTCACCTTAGTTTGGTACTGCAGTGCTTACAGCAAAAGCATCGGTTGTGGAAGATCTGTTTGTCGGCGACCAACCTCTCCATGGGGTAGACTGTTGTCTGGCAGGAAGAGCACAGTTCTTTCACTGCAGGCTTCATACTAAAAGACTGTGCACACATGGAAGACTCATTAGTATGCACTAAATGTACATTCCAACGACACAGAGCACATTTACCGTAATGACAGACCAGCTCCTACTGTAGCATATTATTAGATCGCAAGTCTCACGAGCCACATGTTACATTATTTTTTATTTTTTTACTATTACAGACCCACATTTATATACATAGAACACATCTGAAGAAAAGGAAGTCTCACCTTTGATCTTTGTACAACGCTGGCTCCTTGACTGCAGGCAGAATCCTTAAAAAAAAAAAAACATAACACATTAGCATCTGATCAGATTACATGTGCATAACGTACATCCTGTTTCCTGCTTATTTCTCGCTACAGTAAGGAATTGTTCACTTTTTGTTCACCATGTCATTTTTAGGTCAAACAATCTATGCCGATTAAAGTCTTAATATATCTTTACCATAGTCTGAGATCCATTTATCTGATAAAGCACTTCAGATCTCCTCCACAGACTCACGTGATAAAAATCTATTTGCTGTCAGCCAACACTAGAGGGAGCTAAGAGCCTACTGTTTTACTATACAGTTCAATGTACAGTATGCAGTAAACTCCCTCTAGTGGTGGATGAAGGCAGAGACTTATTCTCTTTAGCATTATGTCTAGAGTGAAGATTTGGAGTTTTGTAGGAGTTTACATAAGGGAAACACTGTCTGACCGATTCACTCACAAAAGCCACAATAAAAACATAAAAAAGGGGATTTAACTCTAAAATCTAAATAGTATGCCATAAAATGTCTGAAAGGTGCTAGTCCTTTGCCTCCATTAGCGCTCTAGAAAATAGACCAGACATGAATGTGGCTCTCTCCATTGTAGTTTATGTGAGCTGCTGGAACGGTAAATACTTTACTACATCTGCTCCTTTCTGAAGTGCTGGTAAAAGGGTGACCCAAAGACCATTATTAATAACCCATTCCTGCTTAATACGTGTTCTTCTGCTATCCGTTCAGTGTTTTAGGTCTAAACTGGCACAAGGCAAAATGTCATTTCTCAGCGGTATATACGCAGTCACTGAACAACGGCCTCTTTGTCAGCGGCGTGCTGCAGTGAATGAATGGACTGTACTTACATGGCCTGTGGCCGCTGTGGTGGACATTTTAGCCTGAAACATCTCTCTGGATTTTTCCTTAGGTTTATTTAATTCTCATCTGTAAATAAAAAGGGAAAATTAAAATGGGTACGTCGGAGGAAGCCGTTTTGAAAACCAATATTTATATATGGTATAATTCAGAGGAAAATTTAGATTACATCCTTCTCTGATCCCCCAGCCCTTAGAGGTCTACACAGAAACCACTCCCTCTAATATCCTATGCCGGCTACCGAGTGGCTCATGACAGCACCAGAATCGGTCACATAGATCAGAACTGGTTGACTGAAGACTTCCCGGGGGGTGGGAGGGACTGCTTTGCCCATAGTTGCGTTATAATGTACACCATGCCCGTCACTCAGGAGAGAACAATTCCTACCTCTTTTTCAGAGAAGCTGTTGAGGCCGGAACAGTATCAAAGGGTTAACACAGCTTGTCAAAGTCACCTATGTCATTTCCTGTCACCCTGTGGCTTTTGCTATTTCCTGACTGATTGCACCATTCTCTCGTACTCATAAACATGTATTCTGTATAACAGAGATGGATTTCATCTGTGCTGCCCTACTCAATAAAACCTGCAACGCAAAGTCTGTAACTGGTCCTCCCGCCAATACTGATCTTTGGGCTCCCTCTGGCACCAGAGCCCTTGTGCAACCCCATTTAGCAGTGCCCCACACCGGGTTGGTATTTAAAGAGCAAACTGAAATGCATCCTGCTGTTAGCAAAGTGACCACCACTCCAGGTACCATTCTGGGGAGTCCAAGGAAGTCTTCTTCTCTTCCCCCACTCTAACTGGTAGATACTTGCCTGTAGCCTTCACACGCGGCAGATTTTGTGGCGGAAAATTCAGTTCCATTGATTTGAATGGGGCAGCAAGCACATGGATTTCTGCAAGCCTCATTAAGGTGAATGGAACCGATTTTAATGCGCAAAATCTTCTGCCACAAAATCTGCCGCGTGTGAAGGCGCCCTTACGAAGCATTTTTTCATTTATACTCTCCTCCAATAATGGATTTATAGATGGATGTTGCTTCCTTTCGTAGATGCCTTTTAAGGCAGGAAATAAACCTCGTAAATGCCTGACATCCGCTTCGGAGGCGTTTTTTTCTTTTCTTTCTAGTTCTCATGGTTTTCCCACAGGGTTAGACGGTCATTACAGACATGTCTGGTCAGAGAATGGAATCTCTACACATATGTGAGCCAGCCCCCCAGAGCAGAAAGCAAAATCCAATCATGTTTCGCTAATAAGTTTGTGTGGCGATGCTCTCATGACTGCTGCTTTTTTCTACTGTTCAATTTTTTTTAGTTTATTTTTTTTACTTTTTGTAAATGCACGAAAGAATGGTTAAAAATACATATACAATAAAATATTCTCGCATTCTTCATATTGTGCAGTGATGTTAGTATACATAATGTGTATACATACAGTATACGTAATGTGATTTCCTATAGAGCAAAAATACACATAATTGTCCTTGAGGACACTCCTATGCAAATACGTATGGCTTCCATGCAATGGGAGTGGTTGGGTGGATTAGGACTTTTCTTACAAACCGTGCCCTATACCAGGGATGTGATTATGTATTAGGACATCTATGTAGCAGAGAACATGATTTGCTATAGTTAAAGGGAACAAGTCACTGTGAAAATGCATAATAATCTTCAGGCAGCATGTTATAGAGCAGGAGGAGCTGAGCAGATTGATATATAGTTTTAATGGAAAATATTCAGTAAAACGTATATTTCATTCTGAGCTATGAAGTCCAGGAGGCGGTCCTATCAGTGACTGACAGCCTTACCTCTATGACTGTGTCTACAGAGAGAGCCGTCAGTCACTGATAGGACCACCTGCTGGACTTCAAGGCCCAGAATGAATCAGTTTAGATCACTAAAATAAGTAAGGCCTCATGCACATGACCGTTTTTTGAGTCCGCATCCGATCCGCAGTTTTTGCGGCTCGGGTGCGGACTCATTCACTTCAATGGGGCTGCAAAAATGCGGACAGCACTCCGTGTGCTGTCTGCATCCGTTACTCCGTTCCGAGGCCCCAGCAAAAAATTAAAGCATGTCCTATTCTTGTCCGTTTGGCGGACAAGAATAGGCATTTCTAAAATGGGCCACCCGTTCCGTTCCGCAAATTGCGGAAAGCACACAGGGCGGCTTTCGTTTTTTGCGAATCCTTGGTTTGCGGACCGCAAAAAAAAACGGAATGGTCGTGTGCATGAGGCTTTATACTGAATATTTTCCCACAAATATAAGAACATTTTTACTGAACAATGATCAGCAACCCAACCCAAGAGCTACCAATCTTACAAAAGTGCTAAATCGAAAGATAGAGAGGAATACCGCATGTTTCTGCTGGTATGTTTCCATAGACAGTACCCACAGAAATGCCATCCTCACTGAAGATCCTACTGTGTGCACCAGATGGCATGTTCTTCTCACACACAAAAATAGCTTGTGATGTACAAAGAACTCAGCCACCCACCAGCAGCAAGAAGCAGATGATAATAAGCAGGGGGTGCAGGAGAAAGATGGGAAGCACTCAGACCAAATAAAAGATATAAAGAGAGAAACTCACTGCTGCAGGACTCCCGGCTGAAAAGCAGTTCTCCCGACACAGAGACTCAAGATTTTGAATAGAGGAGGTTTCCACACCCCCTGCACATCTGAGTGTGTAAGTCACCTCCCTTAGGGCGCACACAGGATGCATACATCAGACACAACATAACTTCCTGGAACTGCTCAGTGCAAAGAGACAATATCACAACAAACTAAGAAGGCCTCCTTCAGGTGCTGCTTGGCACCTCCACAAGCCTAACCACCCGAGACAGTGGGTTCTGGGGTCCCCATTCCATTTTCATGACTCAATTTGTGGAGATCACCTCTCTTTTACTGGTTCTAACCACTCATTAAAAGGAAAAATGATCTGAGGGCAACATAAACTGGTGATGGAGACCCTGATGAAAACTTGTATCAACCCAGTCGTTTATCTTGAAGGGAGTCTATCCGCTCCTTGGTTTCAAAGTTAGAGTAGGTTCACATCTCCGTTTAAAGGGGTTGGCCACTATATAAGTAATTTCCACTATATAGTGGGAGGTAGGGTAAAAAAAGAATTTCCTAATATACTTCATAAAAAAAATCTGAATAGTAATGTTTTTATAATGAGCCCCGCCCCCTCAGCCCCGCTCTGTGTGCAGCCAGTTCGTCCATGGCTGCACGCGACATGGAGGAGATTTAGAGAAAGCTCGTCCATGGCTTTATTCTAACTGCACATGCGCTTCTTTTCCTAATAAGAGCAGCGCATGCCTAGTATGCCCCTGCCACTGACGCGCTCCATGCTCTGACTCTGTCTCTACAACAGGCTTATTATTCCCGTCAGAGTTCGGAGCGGGAAGAAAAGTAAGAGCGCGTGGGGGATCAGACGCACTCTTACTTTTGTTCCCGCTCTGAACTCTGACAGGAATAGGCCGGTTGTAAAGACAGAGTCGGAGCAGGGAGCGCGCCAGTGGCAGGGGCATACTAGGCATGCGCTGCTCTTATTAGGAAAAGCAGCGCATGTGCAGTTAGAATAATGGCTGCACACAGAGCGGGGCTCATTATAAAAACATTACTATTCAGATTTTTTTAATAAAGTATATTAGGAAACTCTTTTACCCTACCTCCCACTATATAGTGGAAAGTACTTATATAGTGGGCAACCCCTTTAACTGATCCGGCAGAGTACAGCCTACCAGAGTTAACAGGATACTGCCATTCACAGCTGGAAACCATGGAATATAATGGGATCTAGCCGGTTTCCAGCACGAGTGTCGCGTTTTGGCTAGACAAAAAAAAAGCTGCATGCAACAGTTTTTGTCCGGCCAAAACGTGGCACATGCTGAAAATCAAGCAGGTCCCACAGATCCCATTATAGTCAATGAGGTCCAATGGTGAACGGCAGTATCCAGCTAGGCTGGGTCCGGTAAACTCCGGCAGGCTGTTCCGAGTCTGCTAGAACTGTTAAATGGAGGTGTGAACCTACCGCATACTGCCAAGTAGGATAGGTGCACCAAAACACAATCAGACCTTTCTTGTGAAAATCCACTCCTCTAATCCTGAAAAATGCTCTTTTTCATGCCTACAAATTTGGTCAGTGCACTGTGGGAGGGGCTGCTCTGCTTGGTGCACCCGGCTGCATCATCACTACTGGCTCTGAAGTCTCAGGAACTGTCAAACAGAGGGGAGGGCTCTGGATGGCATTACTGGTGAAGTGATGGCTCACCAAATGGAGTTGCTCCTCACACGGTGCACTGAATACCGTATTTGCCTAATACATTTTGGAGGGGACACACTCTTTAAAATCAGTATATATATATATATTCATAAGCTCCTGCTTCAATTGGAGGCCACACGGCAACGCATGCGGCTGAGGATTTTTGCCGCAAGATTTTCAAGACTGTGCCAAGAATGTACGGATCTATTTTGGGGGCGTGGTTACCCCTCACAAAGCTGCTGCAGACCCCATTCCATCAGGGGTTACATCCATTCCATGAAGCTTAGCCTATAGCAGCTCTGCTTGAAAACCCACAGCGGAAACTGCAGCACAGTGCAGCGGTTTCTGCCGTGGGAAAAGTGGCAGATTTGGCTGCAGACAAAATCCTCTGTCTGAACACAGCTTAACTGTTAATCTTCCAAAGAAAGGCAGGGAAAGCCAAAAGTTCATGAGCATAAGAATTCCCACTCGCGCTCTGTATACAGCGATCTGCTGCCCAGAAACAATGAATCTGTATGAGGACGAGCAGTAGCAGGAACCATCGCTTGTCCCCATACAGTGGAGGTGACCGTGCATGTAAATGCAGAACTTCACCTCCACTGATGAGCAATTGTTGGGAAGGAAGGCTTCCTTCCCGATAACTGTCTGCTAGACAACGCAGTGTAAATGCGCCTTTAAGTACAAGGATTCATATCTGTCAGTTGTTTATGATGAAGCTAAAAAGACAGGAAACCTTGGAACAGATTGTCACAGGGTCGGCCGGTCAGAAGAAGCAGATTAACCAGCCGAAACAGAGACATACGGCTAGGAAGACAACAGGAGATGCAGCTAGCCTGAAGAAAAGATCATCTAGATTTCCGCTGTAGAAGACGAGATGTTGTGCATGGCTTCAGGAATACATTACTTTAAGATGAATACACTGGAGAATAGGGTTGGCATGTGCCCAGTTTTTCTATGAGGTTTTGTGAGGTCTTGTTCAGCCTCTAATGTGATGTATTGGAGATCTGAAGCCTAAGCAGATCCCCTGTGATGGGAAGAGATACTCATATATAATTCATTAGAAGCAAAACATTATAGAAATATGACCTGCATCTCATTATCATTGATGCCCTTTTCTGGGAACCTGTTTGTGGTAGAGGTGGTATACTATCTACACCACTATGATTAGTAAAGGTGCTCACCACTACAGCCCCTCAGGATAGGTCATCAATATCAGATTGGCCCCCATTGATCAGCTGTTTGAAGAGACTGTGGCACCCGTAGGAGCACGGTGTTCTCTTCACTGCCGACATTGCAGCAGCGAGCAGTGTAATTACAACTCTGCCACCCCCATTCACTTCAATGGGACGGCTTATT
Source organism: Bufo gargarizans (assembly GCF_014858855.1). NCBI lineage: Eukaryota > Metazoa > Chordata > Amphibia > Anura > Bufonidae > Bufo > Bufo gargarizans. The sequence continues at coordinate 146,083,835 of NC_058085.1, read as the reverse complement.
CCCATTCAAGTGAATAGGAGGGAACTGTTTCATTGAAGTGAATGAGACAGAGAAGCTGCAATTACACTGCTCGCTGCTGCATGTCGATGGCGGGCAGGTCAACAGTGAAGAGAAGGCAGGGCTCGTATTAGTGCTGTGGTCTCTTCAAACAGCTCATCAGTGGGGATGATGGAAGTAAGGCCCCTGCCTGTCTGATATTGAGGATCTATCCTGTGAGCATAGGTCATCAATATTACAAAAGCGAACAAACCCTTTAATAACAACCAGTGTCAGGCAGTTGCAGCCAAAGCGAAGATCATGGGGTGCTCATGAAGAGAACATGGTTGTACTGCTCTGTAGCTTACTAGTAAGACCTCACAGAGTATTGTGTACAATTTTGGGCGTTTGTGCACCAAAAGGACATAGCAGTTTGAACTGGTTCAAAGGTGGGCAACTATAGCAATAAATGGAATGGGTGGACGGCAGTACCCAAAAAGATTAGGGCTATTTAATTTAGAGACGGAGAGGAGATCTGATAACCATGTATAAATACATCAGGGTTCAAAGATCTCTCCCATCATCTAAAGGAAATAAGGTTTGTACACAAACATAGAAGAGGATTCTTTACGGTAAGAGCAGTGAGACAATGGAACTCTGCCTGAGGAGGTGGTGATGGTGAGTACAATAAAGGAATTCAAGAGGGGCCTGGATGTATTTCTGGAGTGTAATAATATTACAGGTTATAATTACAAGATGGAGGTTATTGGAGAACTTTTGTTGATCCAGGGAGTTATTCCATTTGCCAGATTTAGGCCTCATGTTCGTTTTGAAGTCAACAAACCGCAGATCTGCAAAATACGGATGCAGTCCGTGTGTCATCCGCATATTTTTTGTGGACTCATTGACTTCATGTTCTATCTTTTTGCTGAACAGACATCTGGATGCTGAAAGCACACATTCTGCAAAAAGATAGAACATGTCCTATACTTGACAGCAAAATGCGGACCACAGACCCACTGAAGATAAAGGGTCTGCAAAAAAAATGCAAATGCAACACGGACGGTATCCGTATTTTGCAGATTTGCAATTTGAAGACAGCAAAATAGACTGTCATATGAATGAGGCCTAACAGTTGGGAAGTATTTTTTATGTCCAAGACCAGGGGGTGGGTTTAGGCCTTCCTCAGGATCAACTTTGCAAGATGACAGGCTGAATTGCATAGATGTATGTAAGGCCTGTAATTACACCAGATTTTGTGACCAATCATTGGTCAGATGGCCTATTACACACACAGATACACACCAACTATTGGTCTGATTGGACAGAAATTGGTCAGATAATCTGTTGGTGTAATACAGCCCTAAGTAACCTTAAAATGTGCAGGGTTAGATCCATCCGAGGCTGGGCTGCTGTAAACTCAGATGATGGTTGATAAAAGAAGGGTTAAACACGTCGACAAGATGCAGATCTTTACAAATATGTGGCGGGAAGGGGTGGGGGCTGCTGTGACTCACTCGTCTGTTTTTTTTTATGGTTTTAATTAGGGATGAGCGAATAGACTTTGAAACATGAAGTCGATTCGCATAAAACTTTTTTCTAATACTGTACAAAGCAGGAGCTCCGTACAGTATTAGAACGTATTGCCTCCGATGAGACGAAACTTTGCGGAATAACTTCATAAATTAATTTGTACTGTAAAAAAACATTTCCCAAACTCGGGTTCGGTTCTAAGTGGTACCTTGGAACCGAACCCGAGTTCGGGAAATGTTTTTTTTTACAGTACAAATTAATTTATGAAGTTATTGCACGAAGTCTTGTGAGACTTTGCGAAGCAATAACTTCGGCTCATCGGAGCCAATACATTCTAATACTGTACGGAGCTCCGTACAGTATTAGAACAAAGTTTTATGTGAATCATCCGAAGTCGATTCGCTCATCCCTAGTTTTAATGTAGTGCATGCAGAAAGAATCTTTTATGGAGAAACCACAAAGCTTTTAATTAAAGGAGCCAGATGAGGCTCAGTCAGGCTGTTCCCTGTAAATAATGCCGAAGTTGCGCAAAAAAGACATGCTATTACATTGCATAAGGATAGGTTCAATCAGTTTCTGGAAAAGCTTGCCAACAGCCAATATGGTTGCATGAAGTGGTTATCAATCCTCATTTTAAGGCCTTATTCACACATCCGCGATTAAATCCGTGTTAGGATAGTTAGTGATTCATCCGTGAAAATTTCTATGAAGAATCCGTGTACCCATTTTTTGCTCTCCATGCGCCATCTGTGTTTGAAAGACACTACACATTAATTTTCAGAGCATACACGGATAAAACGCGAATGGAGTTCATGTTTTTCATGGACCTCCAGACTATAATAGGCGTGATGAATCCATGAACACAGACAAAATAGAGCACGATTCCGTGATAAATCCACAGACCGTGCTAAAACAGGGATGTGTGAACACGCATTAAAATTAATGGGTACGTGTGCTGTCCGTGAATCACTGACGTGTGAATAAGGCCCAAGACTCCTGAATGGCCAGCCTTCCTTGTTCTATCACTGCGTGGTTTGACAGCTTTGTTATTCAGGAATTTAAGAAAACTTGGGTAACTACTGCTCTGCTAGCTGTTGTGTTGATCATGTCGGTTGTCACCCGGCTTGGCTGTCGGTTGGCTGAACAGATTACAATGGTTCGTGTATAGTGAATTATCCCGCTACCCTATAACACTCAGGAATGGGAATGTCACAGAGCCAAAGAGACAGCCAGTTCCTCACAAGTGCCCGCCAGCGGCCACAGTGCCCCATAAGAGCCATCTACAGCCCCCTATAAGAAAGGCTATACCCCTTATGTGTGCTGCTCCCTCATTTGCATGCTGTGTATGACACAACGGCTCCTGAAGCTCAGAGATGATTGGCTGAATGGCTGAACATGGCAAAAGTTCCTGGTCTAAACCTCCCCAATATAGCAGTCTCAAAATAGGCACACTTCGCGGGTGTGCAGTGTAAACGTATGGGGTGGAGATGCTGGTTCCTCACGTCAATATATGTGGCAGCTGCAGTGAGATGGGCTGATAATGATAAAAATGCTGAGCACTTTATTTTAAGTTGGGGATATAGACTGATTATAGTGTTCCTCAATGGGTGGACTGATATGAAGTCCCCCTCCCCACTGACACACACATGTGCATACTGAGATACTAAGTGAGTGTAAAATAAATATATATATTATACATACAGTTTGTGCTTATGCAGTTGGTTAAATGATTGTTGCATGCAAGAACGTTTACGCTGGCCATACACATAAGGCCTCATGCACATGTTTTTCTCGGCCTCCGTTCCGTTTTTTTTTTAGGAGAAGATGGGGACCCATTCATTTCAATGGGTCAGCAAATAAAATGCTGATAGTTCATCTGTTTGTGTTCCGCGTCCGTGTTTCCCTTCAGCAAAAAAAAATAGTGCATGTCCTACTTTTTTCACATTTGCGAACAAGGATAGGCATTTATTACAAGGGATCTGTGGGGAAAAAAAACAGATCCTCCCCCCCCCCCCCAAAAAAAACGGATACCACATCCGTTTTTTTTTTAGCGGATGCACAATTTGCGGAAGCAAAAAACAACCGTCGTGTGCATGAGGCCTAAGAGTTTCATCATCCAGCATGTGACCACCAAACAATAGTCTACTTTTGTGATTTTGAATGATCATTCTTATATAATTTTCACATTTTTTGACTAACAATTATCTCATGTATAGATAGCTTTGGAATCTGTCACCAGTTTTGTGTTGTAGAGTCAGTTAAGTGAATTGACCCAGTCATTTTGCTGCAATTAGGCATTGAGCAGCTCCAGTGAGAGCAGAGCCTCGGACTCCACTCCTCACACAGCACAATCTGCTGCCCAGAAACGATGATTGAGGTTTCCACATGAGAGATAAATTCAAGTGTTTTGCTCATTCATCGGGTGATCTGCAGCACCTTGACATGGGCAGATTATTGGGAACAAGCATTTGTAGGAACTAGGCTTGAGCTACTCGAGCTTCGGATCACAGATCTGAAGTCGATTAGTCAAAAAACGATGTTGTTAATGTTTCCATACAGCATTAGAATGTATGGGCTCCGTGTAGCCAAACTTCATTTCGGTCGAAGTTGCGCAAGACTTTAATGATTGACTACGGTATTCCTATCTGTGCATTTAAGAACATTTTAAAATAGTAATCCGCAGTCGGCTAAAGTGCTCAAGCTGTTCAATAAAAGATTTCAGCAAAATGGCTGGGTCAATTAAAGAAAGTTGCCCAGTTAACAAAATTTTGCTTTTCAAAAAATAACATAATAAAAATAAAATAATAATGCACCTACGGTGTCGGACTGGGATTACTTGGGCCCACCAGAGGAAGTTATTTTCAAGGCTCACCACAATATCGTCAAAGTCAAGAATATGAATCAAAGAAATAGACCCTAGTGACAAGTGATTGGCTCCAAAGGTGGCCGAATGTTTTGTTATCTTCTCCTGGCACTTTGGTGACTAGTATGGTATCAGAGCCTGGACACATCGGAAGATCCTCTGTCCACCTATAATTCTCGGATCTCAGTTACTCTTATGTTTTAGTACTATTACTTGATATCAGAGCATATTGTTTAAAGTTTATTGTTTTCTTTAGTACTCCATCCTAATGAGATTAAAAGGGGTATTCCTGTTGGTTAAAGTTACCCTTACGTATTAATATAGCTATTAGATCATTGGGGGTCCTACCGCTGGGACTCCGACCGATCACGAGAATGGGGGCCCCGTACCCCCTGCAGCTCCCCTGAAATGATCGCTGTACTCGGCTATCTCCGGAACTGAAGCAACCACAGCGATCAGCCGCTCTGGTCATTTCAGGGGAGCTGCAGGTCGTATGGGGCCCCAGTTCTCATGATCGGTGTAACAGTGTAACTTTTTGCCTTCATTGCTTTTGTTAATTGAACTAAACAATGTAGGGGACACAGAACTCACAGGAGAGTCGGATCCCTATGAACCTGATGTTGAACCCCTTTGAACTACTTCTATTGTATTTATCAAGATCAGCGACATATGGCAGCTGCTTATCTTTATCCTTGCACAGAAATAACGTGTATGCTGAACAGAATGGTCATGTATAAGAGAAACTAGCTAGTGGTCAGATGACTGATGGTCAGCTTATCCATCTGCGCTTTGTACTCTCCCTGGACGCAACTTTTTTCCTATCCAGATGTTCATGACTTCGCTATTCTGGCAGTTCCTATGTCCATTAGCAGAGGTGTAACTTGAAGCTCCTGGCTGGGCCTCAGTGCAAAATCTTTAACAGTTATATTCCCCCCCCTACTATTTGTAATACTGGTGTGTTCTTTTAAATCCAAGTGCCTTAGGGGCCCCCCAAATGTAACTGCTGTCTTTCCACCCACTATAGCTACACGCCTATCTATTACCGTTCATATCTCTCTACAATGTATTATCCTTCCAATACACTGATTTCTAAAAGGGTTTGTGTAGAGACCCTTCTGTCCTGTGTGTGGGGCCTGGTTTGATCCTTGCTATGGGGCCCTTACTTCTCGATGTAAGCCACTGATACAACATATTACACTGTATAATATACCCAATTTAGATGTTTCCCCTTTAATAGAAACAATGCAAGGTGTCACTTCCATGAGAGGATGAACTTAGAGGCCCCAGCTGCCTTATTACACAGCTACAGCAACATCATGACTTACAGGAAAAACAAGATGGTCTCTGTGTCAGTGCAACCAATCAGATTCCAGCATTCATTGTTACAGAGTTACTTAAAAAATGAAAGCTGCCATTTGATTGGTTGCTATCGGACCATAAACATGGCTGTGACAATAGGTGTCTGACCATATGCATGCTAGGTGACAACCATTATATGGCTATGGTGACAGCTTCAAGAGGGCACCCAGCTCTTCCATTCTCCTGACAAGTCTATAAACCTATGTCTGCAAAAATAATGGGATGCATCACTGTATATACCTAGACCAGGCATGGCCAACCTGCAGCTCTCCAGCTGTTGTAAAACTACAACTCCCACCATGCCCTGCTGTAGGCTGATAGCTGTAGACTGTCTGGGCATGATGGGAGTTGTGGTTTTGCAACAGCTGGAGAGCCTCAGGTTGGCCATCCCTGACCTAGACATTCAGAAGACTGGGAACATGGGTCACATCCCTTGAGAGTTGTCATGGCGGCCATGAGGGTTGTCACCCAGCTTTTCCAAGAAAAGATATAACTAAGAAACTAAGAAGAGTCAAGGCCAGACAGATAACTTTAGGGGTTTGTCCAGGAGATCTGCTTCTTTCAAGAACAGCGCCACCCCTGTCCGCAGGCTGTGTGTGGTATTGCAGCTCAGTTTAATTCACTTCAATGGAACCCAGCTGAAATACCAAACAGATTCCATGTACAGTTGTGACACTAGAAGAAGGCAGACATATTTTTCAAATCCTGGATAACCCTCTTTAATTTTCACTGTACTTTCTGTATTTTCTTAAAAGGCAACTAGAAATTCATCTAAAATCAATATTGATTGCTACTGCAGGGTTAAGTTACAAAAGTGTTATAATATGGATGAAAGCAGCAAATAAACAGCTATTGTTACATATTTTGAAGGTCATAGGATCAGGGCGGACAAACAAAATTATGTCGTCAGTCACTGGGATACAAAATTCCACAAAAATCAAGGATAAAGGCCTGCTGCTGTTTTTAACGTGACTCACATATCAATAAAGCACATATGGGATATCATACATACAGTATATACTGTATACATGATCCACCAAATACAATCTCTGTCTCCCAATAGATGAAGTTAGGCAAGGGCCACACTGGTCACGGCCTGGATCGCTGAGTAGCAGTGATCCCATAGAAACTAATGGGATCGGTGTGGCAATCACAAAAAATCCAGCTGTGTTGGATTTCTTGCGACTGCGATCCCATTCATTTCTATGGGATCGCCGCTGCTCAATGATCCTGGCCGTGTAGCCCTTGCCTTAGTATCTGACAGGTATAAGTTTCCTACCCTGTGAGATAAGCGACATCAGGTATCTGACGGCCACTTATCTATTTCGTGCTTAACCACGCTGTTGATCTTCTATGTTATAGATATGGACAACTGTACGAATGACAATCTTAAATTGGATTGGTCCATTTAACATTGTGGAGGCAACCACATTGTAGGATAGGCAAGTAACATCACTGAGGCAAGGGGGACTACAAATTCAACTAAAATAAATAAATAAATATCACAGTTCTTAAAGGGAACCTGTCACCGGGATTTTGTGTATAGAGCTGAGGACATGGGTTGCTAGATCGCCGCTAGCACATCCGCAATACAGTCCCCATAGCTCTGTGTGCTTTTATTGTGTAAAAAAACAATTTGATACATATGCAAATTAACCTGAGATGAGTCAGAGCTTGAAAATATGACTCTTCTCTGGTCACACAAGTAAGATGTGACTCTTATGTTAATTTGCATAAAAGGCGGGAAGTACAAAAATGCATATTTATTAAATTCGTCTGCAAATGAAATTAAAAGTGTAATTTATATGTTTAGGGTAACACAATGAACATTTAGAAACGCTCAGTGAGGGTAGCATAGTAGAGGTGACGAGGTGACAGGTTCCCTTTAAATCTTCCTCTTCAGTCAAACTGATGAACAATCTAGTCCAGGGATCAGCAACCTCCGGCAGTCCAAATGTTCTGAAACCACAACTCCCAGAATGCTCTATTCACTTTTTTGGGAGTTGTGAGAATAGCCAAACATGTTTGCATGCTGGGAGTTGTAGTTTTACAGCAGCTGGAGTACCAAAGGTTGCTGATCCCTGATCTAGTCAGTCATTTGGTTAAAGGGGTTTTCTGAGATTCTGAAATTGATGACCAATCCTCAGGCTAGGTCATAAATATCAGATTGTTGGGGATCAGACACCCGGGACAGCTAACCGCTACCGATCAGCCGTTTTAGGACGCAGCGTCACTCTGGTGAGCACCACAGCCTCCTCGCTCGCAGCTTACCATCCATTGGTATTCCAGCTCGGCTCCATTCACTTGAATGGAGCCAAGCTGCACCTAGTCCGCATGACCAATGAACGTGATGACACTGGCTTAGGGCTCATGCACACGACCGTATATATATTTTGCGGCCTGCAAAAAAAAACGATCAGCAAAAAATACGGTTGACATCCGTGTGCATTCCGTATTTTGTGCAACGTAACAGCTGGCCCCTAATAGAACAGTACTATCCTTGTCCGTTATGCGGACAATAATAGGACATGTTCTATTTTTTTGCAGAACGGAAATACGGACATATGGAAACGGAATGCACACGGAGTAACTTCAGTTTTCTTTGCGGACCCATTGAAATGAATACGGGCCGCAAAAAAACGGAAAGAAAATACGTTTGTGTGCATGAGGCCTTAGGAAGAGACTGCGGCGCCTCTGCCTCTTCAAACAGCTGATTGGTAGGGGTCTTAGGAGTCAGCCCCCTACCCATCTGATACTGATGACCTATCCTGAGGAAAGATCATAAATATCTCAGACAACCCCTTTAATGTTTCTGGGTGTCACCCAGCTTTCCAAAGGTCCTGAATGTCAAATGTGCAAAGTGATACATCCTCGGTCTCATATTTAGAAGAGGACAAATGACAAACATTTGTAATGGGCACAGGGACTCAAAGCGCAGGGATAGATGTGTGACAACCCCTGTTCGCAGTGTAATAACGGCCTTACTGGTTGTCACCCAGAAACACATATAACTAGGCCTCTTTCACACTTGCGTTGTCCGGATCCGGCGTGTACTCTACTTGCCGAAATTACACACCGGATCCGGAAAAACGTAAGTGAACTGAAAGCATTTGAAGACGGATCTTCAAAATGCGTTCAGTGTTACTATGGCAGCCAGGACGCTATTAAAGTCCTGGTTGCCATAGTAGTAGTGGGGAGCGGGGGAGCAGTATACTTAGTCCGTGCAGCTCCCGGGGCGCTCCAGAATGATGTCAGAGCGCCCCATGCGCATGAATGACGTGCCATGCGATCACGTGATCCATGCGTGTGGGGCGCCCTGACAACACTCTGAAGCGCCCCGGGAGCCGCACGGACGGTAAGTATACTGCTCCCCTGCTCCCCACTACACTTTACCATGGCTGCCAGGACTTTAGCGTCTTGGCAGCCATGGTAACAATTCAGAAAAAGCTAAACGTCGGATCCGGCAATGCGTCGAAACGACGTTTAGCTTAAGGCCGGATCCGGATCAATGCCTTTCATTGGGCATTAATTCCGGATCCGTCCTTGCGGCAAGTCTTCAGGATTTTTGGCCGGAGCAAAAAGCGCAGCATGCTGCAGTATTTTCTCCGGCCAAAAGACGTTACGGTCCTGAACTGAAGACATCCTGATGCATCCTGAATGGATTTCTCTCCATTCAGAATGCATTAGGATAATCCTTATCAGGATTCTTCCGGCATAGAGCCCCGACGACAGGAACTCTATGCCGGAAGAAAAGAACGCAGGTGTGAAAGAGCCCTAAGAAATGGCTAAAAAAAAGCTGCATCTCTCCATAGGTAAGAGCGGGTCTTCCAGGTCACTGCTCTACCTGCATAGGATGTAACCACAGGAGACCAAATTGATGACTGCAAGACTACAGCTAGAGGTCTCGTAAGACAAGAACATATTTTTTTAGGTCTCCTGATTATATATTTATTTGGCTTCTTAAAGGGCCGGCTTCATTAAGGCGTAACTTTCCCATCTCTCGCGGGAGCTCAGACTCCATGTATACATTACAGTCAAACAGTTTCTAGATTTATTCTCTAGACACAGCATTATCAGAGCTAGCTTGCAAGAAATTGGATCACATCTGCAGTAATAAATCTGAATGCCTGGTATATACACAAGCCTATATTATAACATCCACATGTATAATAACAGCACATACAATAATATTCTGTTAACTGAAGCATGACGAGGCAAGAGTGGAAAGTAAATTGATGCGAGGGTGCAGCGGTGGACATCTGCCGGTACCATATATCTGTACACGTGTCGCTTATTACCATCTGTGTTGTCAGGGGTAAGAAACAAGCACAATGACGTATATATATATATATGCAAACACAATACAAATCGTGCTGTACAATCTTCTCCAGGCTCATACTACATCTAAGGAATTTGCAGCAGAGGACAGTTTCCAGAACCCAGTAGTACGCCTAAATTGATCAGATATAGCCCTATATGTAAAAACAGACCCGGCTCTGCTACATGTCATTGAATAAAGTTTTCTCCCATCTCTGAACGGATACTTGTATTTGCCTATTGTTATGGGCAGTAGGATTTATAGTTGTTCCTAGTTCCTTACAGATATGCTTGCTGTTAGGTATAGCTGCTAGAGATCATTGCACTTTGCTTTGCACCTGGTGCTATAGCTTTGCATGCTGTGGTCCTGCTTTGCATCTTGTAATGATACGCTCTGCATTATCCCATTGTTTGCAGGGCTATCATTTGTATATACATTGTAAGGCTGTGCTATCCCCGCCGCCACATTCCCTATGATTTTTGGATATCCTCATTACACTCACCTCATTCCTGGCCACCCTGGCTCGGAGATGCCGCTTCCTGCCCTGCTTGCTTTTTTCTCTCTTTCACAACCCTGGTCCTTTGTGTGCTTGTTTCATGCAACAGCCTTCCACCCTCCCCCTCTTCCTCTCCTCCCCTATTATCTCTCTCCCTCCATCCTCGGCCACCCTCCCCCCATTGCTTTTTCTCAATACTCCTTCTCCTCTTCTATTGGACCCTGTGACACTTGCCCCCCCCCCTCCCTCACGCTCACACTGTCCGGTTTATCTATCCCTTCTGTCTCCTTATCCCAAAATTAAATCCTAACATGCTAGAGGCTTTCAAATCCGCCCAATGGTGAAGACCATCACTTTAGATATACTTATATGATATCTATTTTGTTGCAGGGTGATATGAGGCCATTGTGTGACATCATGACCCTACAGACTGTTGTACAATACATCTGCAATCATACAAGTGGACCGCAACTGGCGAGAAGGAGCAATGCAACATGTCACAATCTATAGGAGTCAAAGGGGGGTCATTTACAAAGTGCAATGTCTCAATTTTAGGCATAAAAAAGTCACAAACCCCTTTTTGCAATTTATTTTTTATTTTTATTTTTTAAACGCTCAGTGATGGGAGAAGGATCCCGGCAAATTTAATAACATTTACTTCTGTAAATGCTGGTGATAAACTACTTCACTCAGGGAGTGGAGTGTTTTTTCTTCTCCAGGCGCACGGCTGCCATAGATGCACATAATTCATGGCAAGGTGCACGCGTCGAATCTTACGACAGCGCAGTTATGAATCTAAGCCCCGTGTAAAATGCCAGTCTTAGGGCTCGTTTACACAACGTCTTTTTTTTGTGTTTTGCGGGCTGTTTTTCCCAGATCAGTTTTATTAATTTTTTTCAGTAGTGTTTCCGGTTCCGTTTTTCCGTATGGTAGCCCCCTCCAGTAAATACATAGAAAAAATGAGGATGGGCATAACATTTTCAATAGATGGTTCGCAAAAACGGATACGGAAGACATACGGAGTACATTCCATATGTGTTCTGTTTTTTTTGCAGATATATTGACTTGAATGGAGCCACGGAACGTGATTTGCGGGCAATAATAGGACATGTTCTAGCTTTCAACGAAACGGAAATACAACAACGGAATGCATACGAAGTACATTCCGTTTTTTTTTTTCGGAACAATTGAAATTAATGGTTCCACATACGGACCGTGTATGGAACGCAAAAAACGTTCCTGTGAACGAGCCCTTAGTAAGTGACCCCCATTGAGAAATGCTTGCCAATCACAGCACTTCTATTGACTCACAGCGGTAGCTGGCTGCTGTATGCTGGACTAGAACTGGTACCAGGAGTAGAATGCCGTCTAGGGCACCATTTGGGGGATGCAATGTATTTAAAAAAAAATAATGCAGATATTGACACCCAAATTTACTAATATGTCTGTGTCTAGAATCTGTCTAAAAAGTGGAGCAATTTGGCACAGCTATGGCTTCTCTAACTTGCTTGAAAGGAGTGTGGCTTACTGGGAGGAGTGTGGTTTCCCAGGAACGGGTGTGGCGTTTTGCGCCAAAATTGCACCACACTTCTGGCTTAAAATTCTGTCTCAAAATAAAGGCTTTCACACGTCAGTGTTCTGTCAGTGATTTCCATCAGTGTTTTTGAGCCAAAACCAGATGTGTCTCTAAACACAGAACAGGTACAGATCTTTCCCTTAGGGCTGTTTCACACGAGCGGATGCCGTGCGTGGCATCCGTTCCGTGAAAGAGTGCCAAGACCCGATGCAGACTGCAGAGGCACGGAGCATTAACATGACTGATAATGCTCCGTGCCTCTCTGTGACCTCTTTACTACGAAATCACAGGGACAACTTTATCTCACAGAGAGGCACGGAGCATTATCAGTCATGTTAATGCTCCGTGCCTCTGCAGTCTGCATCGGGTCTTGGCACTCTTTCACGGAGCGGATGCCACGCACGACATCCGCTTGTGTGAAACAGCCCTTATACCTTATGTCTGTGGAGACTCCAATCCTGGTTTGGCTCACAATCACTGATGGAAATCACTGATCAAACACTGACGTGTGCATGAGGCTTAAGCCAACCAATAGTTAGTATAGAGTCCGAGAAAAGTGTCCATCCCTGCACCAGATTTCTATTCCAGCTTGAGCCCCTGTGATGAATCTGGTCTAGACAGCCTGTCTAAGGTTATGCCACCTACAACAGTGTTCCTCGACTCCAGTCCTCAGGGCCCACCTACCGGTCAGGATTTGAGAATATCCCACAGAATGAATACCTGCGGTAAGTCATGATGCACTGACACTAATTATATCACCTTCTCAGTACTAAGGAAATCCTAAAAACATTACCAGCAGGTCGGCCCTGAGGACTGGAGTTGAGGAACGCTGACCTACAGGATTGGTAATTCTGCCACTGTGCAGACGGACATTACATGCATGTTCAGCAGAGCATGCATGTGTAGGTTGACGGTCTATTTAGAAACCATCATGCTAAACTTTAGAGGGGAGGCTTGTCCCACCCCTGGTAACCTCACATGACTTGAACCTGCTGGCTCCGAATGCAAATGTGGAACCAGCACCTTTCACCCCAACAGCTTGATCTGCATTCAGGGGCCCACAGATATTCTCCACCGTCCAATACTTCTTCTCCACTTATATGAACCCAGATACATTCTCATGTAACCGTTACATCATCCTCTCACTTTCATTGCTCCATTTCCATCCTGTTCTGCAATCGTCGGCCTTGTGCACTCATTTCTTTTGTTCTTTGCAAAGATCTAGCAGTAAATAGGAAAATGTACAGAACACACAGGCAAACACTGACAGAACGATAGAGCGACTGTGCCGTCTGACTGCTCCATGTACAGAAGGGCAGCGAATGCTTTGGTTTCCATGGAGATCAAATAGATGCTCCCATTATCCAGAGACAGTTACCATGGAGACGGAGGGTGGTGCTTCCTAGTCAGGTGTATGGCTGATGAACAAAACAGGGCTTGAAGGTGAAAAGGAAAAAAGGGTACACGGTGAGGCATGCTATAGAAACAGGACAGACATATACTCTCACCTGGCAGAACTACAACTCCCAGAAAACCCTGTATATGATGTGGAATATAGGTCGAGAGCACTGCTCAGGCCAGGCTCAAACTTTAATGAAAGTCCCTGAACCTAGGATATAATTGGCAATTATCTGAACGGGCCCTGAATTGCAGCCACTTACTGTAACTTCCATACAGGTGAATGGAGAGAGCTGGGCATGGACGGCCACCTCACAGTCCTTTTAAATATTTATGGCATATCCTGTGGAAAAGACACAAATATTGAGATGTGAATACCCCCTTAAAGAAGCACTCCTACAAAAATTGTATTCTCTGACCTGTTATGTGCATGATGTAATCCAGGGATCAGCAACCTCTGGCACTCCAGCTGTTCTGAAACTACAACTCCCAGAATCCTACTTTCACTTCTACGGGAGTTACAAGAACAGCCAAGAAAGTGTGCATGCTGGGAGTTGTAGTTTCACAGTAGCTGGAGGTCTGAAGGTTGCCGATTCCTAATGCAATCTGTAGTGAAGGTAGTTCACTTACCAGTGACTGTATTTGTGCCTTATCCCCTCCCTTCTGATCCTCAGCTGTGCCATGTGACCAACAATCTGACTCTCCAAATAACGCAGCATCTTATGTGTCGACAAGAAGCCAGTTTCTCGGTGTATTGCCATGGGAGCCTTAAAGGGCTTCTGTCACCCCACAAAAGTCATATTTTTTTTTTGGGCTAGTTACATTCCTTATAGCGCGATATAGGAGAATATAATGTTGTCACTTACTTTCATGCGGCCGTTTCTTGAGAAAACGAAGTTTTATAATATGCAAATCCGGTCTCTACCAGCAAGTAGGGCGTCTACTTGCTGGTAGCCGCAGCAGAAAACCGCCCCCTCGTCGTGTTGATTGACAGGGCCAGCCGTGATCTCCTCCGGCCGGCCCTGTCAGTATTTCAAAAATCGCGTGCCTCTGTTCATTCGGCGCAGGCGCTCTGAGATGAGGAGGCTCGTCTCCTCAGAACTCCCTCAGTGCGCCTGCGCCGATGACGTCTTCTCTTTCGGTGATGTCATCGGCGCAGGCGCACTGAGGGAGTTCTGAGGAGACGAGCCTCCTCATCTCAGAGCGCCTGCGCCGAATGAACAGAGGCGCGCAATTTTTGAAATACTGACAGGGCCGGCCGGAGGAGGAGATCACGGCTGGCCCTGTCAATCAACACGACAAGGGGGGTGGTTTTCTGCTGCGGCTACCAGCAAGTAGACGCCCTACTTGCTGGTAGAGACCGGATTTGCATATTATAAAACTTCGTTTTCTCAAGAAACGGCCGCATGAAAGTAAGTGACAACATTATATTATCCTATATCGCGCTATAAGGAATGTAACTAGCCCAAAAAAAAAAATATGACTTTTGTGGGGTGACAGAAGCCCTTTAATGTCAGTCTCATAGGAATGAATAGAGAGGCAAATGACTTCCAGTCTTGTGTCAGTTGGAGATCACCATGTTGTTCACATGACACAGCTGAGGATCAGAAGAGAGGTTATAACTCACAAAAACAGTCACTGGTAAGAAGATTACCTTCACTACAGATTACATCATGCACCTTTCTTACAGCTCAGAGAATAATTTTTTTTTGTTGGAGTGCTTCTTTAAATTTTATGACTGGTTGCTTGTATTACATGTATAATGGAAATCAGTCCTGAATATGACAACTTCCTTCTGTGCTACAGCCTAGGGTTGGGCGATATCCAAAATATTCCCAAGATAACGATATTAAGAAATTTATCACGATAACGATATATATCGTGATAAATATCCATTTAGGAAAAAAAAATAACTTGGGGCCACAAGGAGACATTATACTGTATGGGGCAGCCACAAGGAGACATTATACTGTATGGGGCAGCCACAAGGAGACATTATACTGTATGGGGGCAGCCACAAGGAGACATTATACTGTATGGGGGCAGCCACAAGGAGACATTATACTGTATGGGGGCAGCCACAAGGAGACATTATACTGTATGGGGGCAGCCACAAGGAGACATTATACTGTATGGGGGCAGCCACAAGGAGACATTATACTGTATGGGGGCAGCCACAAGGAGACATTATACTGTATGGGGGCAGCCACAAGGAGACATTATACTGTATGGGGGCAGCCACAAGGAGACATTATACTGTATGGGGCAGCCACAAGGAGACATTATACTGTATGGGGCAGCCACAAGGAGACATTATACTGTCTGTCTAGGTCTTCTGCCTGCAAGCTGCACTGCACATGGTGATGGCACTTGATCTCTCATAGCAGGCATTAGGGAATAATATACAGGTCATCATGAGTCCCATCAGTATAATAGCCTCATACAGTATAAGGTCTCCCTGTTGCCCCCATACAGGAGCAGCAAGAAGACATTACTGTATGTGGGCCACAAGACATTAATATCTCCTTGCGGCCCCCATACATTATAACCTTTATTTATGAGACCTGGGCCGTTAGGGTCTCTGGCTCCTCTTCCCCCACCTTGGCTTGGACATGGACTTAATACTGTGGTATATCGTATGACACCGGTTTACCGCTCAACCCTACTACAGCCAGCCAGAGCTGCAGTGTTAAGCATGAAGGAGAGCGAGTATAAGAAGGTGCAGAGGTAGGAATTGCTTCAGGGCCCCTGGTGCGGGCTTTAGCGCTGCTCTAGCCTGTAAAACACCTAGTAGTGTTAAAAACAAACAGCCCTTGCCCTTTGCGATTCAGCACAGGGCAAGTGAGAGCATCAGAGCATGAAATACTCCGATGCTCATATCAGGAAGGCCGGAGGAGTGAAAATGGGGGTATGTCCGGGTTCAGCTCTAAACTCGGACAACCCCTTTAAGGGTCCATTCACACGTCCGCAATTTCGTTCCGCATTTTGCGGAACAGCATTGCGGACCCATTCACTTTCGGGTCCGCAATTCCGATCCCCCAAAAAATAGAAAATGTCCTATTCTTGTCCGCAATTGCAGACAAGAATAGGCATTTTGTATTAAGTGCCGGCAGTGTGCAGTCCGCAAAATGCGGAACACACATCGCCGATGTCCGTGTTTTGCGGATCCAGGGATCCGCAAAACACAATACGGACGTGTGAATAGATCCTAATGCCTGTTTGTCCTGCATTTAATATTTTCCAGATGTCCCTGCAACTGGCTTTCTTTTTGCCTAAAAATAGGTGCAAAAAATGCAAGCAAAAAACAAACAAACACTGCGTGACTCGAGCCTTAGGGTGCCATAGGCACCTGTGATCTACATGCAGCTATAATTATGACTGGACATATTCATAGCCAAAACTTTCTATGGAATGATGACGTCAACCAACACCATCCACCAATATCCTGCAATACATACACCGTCGAGTCACATTATTATGACCACCAGCTAATATCTAGATTAACCGCCATGTGCAGCACGGACAGCAGCTAGAGGGGCTGGGAGTGACTCAATGTCCTAGTAGGTTGTCACAGGTATCTGGAGCCATGCTGACTGCAGTGCATGGCACAGCTGCTGGAGGGTGCATGGGGGAGGATCCATAGAAGGAACACAAAGATCAAGGTTGTCCCACAGATGCTCAATTGGGCTCAAGTCTAGGGAATTAGGAGGCCAGGGTAGTACTTGGAAGTCTTAGTCATGTTCTTCCAAGTTCCAACCAACGTCAACAGCCGTCATCATGCTGTCTTGCTGGAAGATCTCATCCGCCCCAGGAAAGACAATCAGCCATAGATGAGTGGGCCTAGAGTATGCCACAAAAACTTTCCCAAACCCTAACACAGCCACCTCCAGCTTCTGTTCTTCCAGCAATAGCTGCAGAGTGGTTGCTCTCTGATGTTTCTTGCCCGACATGCCAACATCCATCCGTTCAATGAACCAGAAAATGTGACTCAATAGAGAAGTCAACCCTTTGGCAATCAGCGGAGATCCAACTCTGATACTGCCACGAAAATGTAAAGCTTCATTAGCAGAGGTGCATCATGATACACTTATACCACAGCAGAACGCGAACAGTTCACAAATCGTGCAGTTTCAGAAATACTGCCAACCTTGCCCCAAAAGCCAATAATCATCCCTTTTTGCAACTCTGATAAATTACCCCTTTTACCCATGTCAGCAACAAGGGATGTGTGTACAGACAGCCCATAACACACCTTATATACCCACCAAGCCAGCTTATGACGTGACTTCCTTCATGTGCTACACGCTGCCAACGTGAAAAGTAGGCAGTGGTCATAATAATATGACCCGACTGTGTATATATAAATATATATCCTGTCCTCTTTAATGCAGGAAAACTGGAACTTGAACTAGGATGAAAGAAAATATCACATTTTTGTGTTTAGGTTTATCCGGTGCTTGTTGGGCACTCCCGCTGTAACCCTGGGCAAAGTACCCTCATGCCCACTGCATTATCTACCAACACTTCCTCTTCAGCTCCTGTTCTTCACTTCTGCTTTCCACTGCTCTTTACTGGACCCACACAGACAACGTGCAAACACTTTTTTTTTAGAAAAGGGGAACTATTCAAAGAGACAAATATTGTAAGCTAGACATTGTATTGCAAGATAAAAGAAAAAAATATGATAGGATAAAAAATAAATGATGGGGGGGGGGTTCCATGTTTACAGAAATTTAACATGGGGGAGCAGTAAAAGATAGGGGCGTGCTATATGTGCCTGACCTCTTTGCTAATCTTTCCCCTTAGCTCAGCGTCAATGTAGAAGTAAGGCCTTATTCACACATCAGTGGTTGTAAGCCAAAACCAGGTACGGGGGCCCTGATTAGGACTTAGTTAGGCCTCTTACACAAGAGCGTGACGGATTGGCTCCGGATGCGTTCAGGGTGCGTTTAGTGAAACTCGCACCATTTTGCAAGCAAGTCCAGTCAGTTTTGTCTGCGATTGCGTTCAGTTTTTTCCTCACGGGTGCAATGGGTTTTGATGCGTTTTTCACGCGCGTGATAAAAAAACGGAAAGTTTAGGCCACCTTCACACGGGCATCGCGGGTGAGGGCCGGATGTGTTTGCAACACGCCAGACCTGCAGGGTATAGCGAAGTGAGGTCCCGGTTATGGGCAAACGAGGGTTGCTCACTGTATTGGAGAACCCTGGGCAGGCATGTGGCAGTGAAGGAGAGGTAGACACGGTTCCTCTGGGGCACGCTCTGTATGTAGGGACCAGGCCTGATGGTGGATGAGGTGCCCTGGATGCTACGGGTATTTTGAGTGCCTGGGGGCAAGGTCCCTTTAAGGTCCGTGTCGCCAGTGCCTGTGACGGTGGCACACCGGTTGATAGTTGGAATAAGTGAGGTACACAGGGGGTATAGTGAACCAAACGTTGCTTTACTTTACAGTCCAACTTTATACATCAAGATGGTAATGCAGTTCCTTATATCAAGTACTTCACAAGCAGGCTTCAATACAAATACTGGCAGGTATAATTCGGTGCAAGATACTCAGAGGGTAAATCCACAATACACTCAGAATCAGGTTGTACCTTTCCTCAGAAATAGAGTACACTGTTCTTTTAGAACTCCTGTCTGGCTTTCTATCCCAAGGCCCGGATGCCTAAATGCTGGCTTATACAGACGTGGACAAAATTGTTGGTACCCTTTGGTCAATGAAAGAAAAAGTCACAATGGTCACAGAAATAACTTTAATCTGACAAAAGTAATAATAAATTAAAATTCTATAAATGTTAACCAATGAAAGTCAGACATTGTTTTTCAACCATGCTTCAACAGAATTATGTAAAAAAATAAACTCATGAAACAGGCATGGACAAAAATGATGGTACCCCTAACTTAATATTTTGTTGCGCAACCTTTTGAGGCAATCACTGCAATCAAACGCTTCCTGTAACTGTCAATGAGACATCTGCACCTCTCAGCAGGTATTTTGGCCCACTCCTCATGAGCAAACTGCTCCAGTTGTGTCCGGTTTGAAGGGTGCCTTTTCCAGACTGCATGTTTCAGCTCCTTCCAAAGATGCTCAATAGGATTGAGGTCAGGGCTCATAGAAGGCCACTTTAGAATAGTCCAATTTTTTCCTCTTAGCCATTCTTGGGTGTTTTTAGCGGTGTGTTTTGGGTCATTGTCCTGTTGCAAGACCCATGACCTGCGACTGAGACCAAGCTTTCTGACACTGGCTAGTACATTTCTCTCTAGAATTCCTTGATAGTCTTGAGATTTCATTGTACCCTGCACAGATTCAAGACACCCTGTGCCAGACGCAGCAAAGCAGCCCCAGAACATAACAGAGCCTCCTCCATGTTTCACAGTAGGGACAGTGTTCTTTTCTTGATATGCTTCATTTTTTCGTCTGTGAACATACAGCTGATGTGCCTTGGCAAAAACTTCGATTTTTGTCTCATCTGTCCACAGGACATTCTCCCAGAAGCTTTGTGGCTTGTCAACATGTAGTTTGGCATATTCCAGTCTTGCTTTTTTATGATTCGTTTTCAACAATGGTGTCCTCCTTGGTCGTCTCCCATGTAGTCCACTTTGGCTCAAACAACGACGGATGGTGCGATCTGACACTGATGTTCCTTGAGCATGAAGTTCACCTTGAATCTCTTTAGAAGTCTTTCTAGGCTCTTTTGTTACCATTCGGATTATCCGTCTCTTAGATTTGTCATCAATTTTCCTCCTGCGGCCACGTCCAGGGAGGTTGGCTACAGTCCCATGGATCTTAAACTTATGAATAATATGTGCAACTGTACTCACAGGAACATCTAGTTGCTTGGAGATGGTCTTATAGCCTTTACCTTTAACATGCTTGTCTATAATTTTCTTTCTGATCTCTTGAGACAGCTCTTTCCTTTGCTTCCTCTGGTCCATGTCGAGTGTGGTACACACCATATCACCAAACAACACAGTGATTACCTGGAGCCATATATATAGGCCCAATGGCTGATTACAAGGTTGTAGACACCTGTGATGCTAATTAGTGGACACACCTTGAATTAACATGTCCCTTTGGTCACATTATGTTCTGTGTTTTCTAGGGGTACCATCATTTTTGTCCATGCCTGTTTCATGAGTTTATTTTTTTACATAATTCTGTTGAAGCATGGTTGAAAAACAATGTCTGACTTTCATTGGTTAACATTTATAGAATTTTAATTTATTATTACTTTTGTCAGATTAAAGTTATTTCTGTGACCATTGTGACTTTTTCTTTCATTGACCAAAGGGTACCAACAATTTTGTCCACGTCTGTATCCTTGGTAAAAATATCTTCCTCTCGTATGGATTCTTGCTTTACTACTTTATAGTTCCTCTGCCTATTAGGGTACTTATCTAGGCTGTAAATATCCTTACTTGACTTGAGAATGACTGAAGGTTTCTCCCAGGAGGTCCTGTCCTACAACTGGGGTATCTCAACTGAGCTATCCTTAGCCTCAGGAGCTTCAGGCTGACGAGGTAACTCCTCTAGTCCCCTGGAATACACTCGGTCTCCAAGCAGGCTGTACTTCATCTAGCCCCTTGGTGCAGCTAGAAACCAGGACTATCTAGCTGCATGTCAGGAGGAGGCCCTCAGCATATCTTGGGCTGGTGCCTTCTCACTCCTGTCTCCACAGACTCCTGACTATGACCTAACCACTCCCCGTCTGGGCCTGGACATTTATACTAGGGGCTCTCTATCTCCCTCTAGTGTCTGGAATGCTAAATTACACCCAACTAGGCCTGCAAAGCATATAACAGGGAAAACCATTGCATGTAAAACACACAGTAAATTACATTAATGCATAGATCAATACAATATCTCTGTCCCTTGTGAGCAGAAGTACACGCTACCCAATTGACCCTTGTGTAGTGCCCACTCCTACCTAGTGGGACACTACATGTTCAGGGTGCATTGCGGGAAACCCGTGCGAGTAGGCACGTAATTAGAGTCAGTTTTGCGTTCCGATGTTCGTTGTTTTGCACGCGCGTGAGAAAAAACTGAATGTGGTACCCAGACCCGAACCCGGACTTCTTCACTGAAGTTAGGGTTTGGTGTTCTGTAGATTTTATTATTTTCCATTCTAACATGGTTATAAAGGGAAAATAATAGCATTCTTGAATACAGAATGCTAAGTATAATGTCAATTGAGGGTTAAAACATAATAAAAACATAACTCACCTCATCCACTTGATCACGCAGCTGGGATCCTCTTCTTTCTTCTTCTTTCAGGACCTGCAAAAGGAACTTTGATGACGTAATCGCGCTCAGCACGTGGTGAGCGCGATTACGTCATCAAAGGTCCTTTTGCAGGACCTAAAAGCAGAAGAAAGAAGACGATGCCGGCTGCGCGATCAAGTGGATGAGTGGGTCCGGATTCAGTGCGGATGCAATGCGTTCACCTCACACATTGCACCCGCGCGGAATTCTTGCCCGTGTGAAAGGGACCTTACAAACAACATCTCTTCGCAACCATCAGTGAAAAACGCATTGTATCCGCACTTGCTTGCAGATGCAATGCGTTTTTCACTGAAGCCCCATTTACTTCTATGGGGCCAGGGCTGCGTGAAAAACGCAGAATATAGAACATGCTACGCAGAACTGAAGCGTGAATAATGTACACAGACCCATTGAAATGAATGGGTCAGGATTCAGTGCGGGTGCTATGTGTTCACGTCACCCATTGCACCCGCGCGGAAAACTCGCCCCTATGAAAGGGGCCTTACTGTGAATCCGCTGCCCATTCTTCCTATACTCCATAGCTGAAGGACCTGCGATGAGATCATAGTCATGTGATCTTTTCAACATTAAAATTGGTGGTAGGACCTGTGATGAGGTCACCATCATGTGACCCGTGCAGAAGGGGGCAGTGCTCATCAGTGGAGAACTGCCATGTCATGGAATGAATGTTAGTGCCAGAGAAATGCTGGGAGATGTGGTTCTTCCCTGTTAAACCTCCCCCCTGCTTAGTGGGAGGGAACTATGTTATTTAACTGGCCTGGGGCTGAAGGGAGGGGGGGTTACATGGGACTGTATGTTACAGAAGATTGGGGAGAGAGGAGATGACTGGTGTTCTTTACATGCGACTGGATATTATAGTGGACTAGAGGGTAAGGAGTAATGTTTTTTATTTGGGACTATGTGTTGGAGGGGCCTGAAGGAGGGGTTTTAACTTATTTACATAGGACTGTATGTTATAGAAGACTGTAAGGAATAGAGGTTATTTACATGGGACTGGAGGGAGAGGACTGATGTTGTTTATATGGGACTGTATGTTATAGAAGACTAAGGAAAATAGGTTATTTACATGGGACTGTATCATATAGAAGACTGATGGGAGAGGACTGGTGTTATTTACATAGGACTGTATGGTATAGAAGACTGGATGGAGAGGACAGGCATTATGATTTATGGGGGCACTACAGAGAAGATTATAACTCGCGGGTGTACTGCAGGAGGCATAATAATTATATGGGGCACTGCAGGGAACATTCTAAATACTGTGGGCAGTGGTGGCGGGCATTAGTACTGAGGGCTCCATAGGAGTGCCTTATAGATTGGCCTTATTTCTATTAGGGGTGCCTTATCAGTACTGAGGGCACTGTATTGGTACTATGGGGGGGCTTCCGCCTAGCAGTGAGCCCAGTGACGTCACCGGCACTGATGGACAGGCTTTAGTGCTGCCTTAGCCTGTAAAGCCGCCCATCAGTGCCGGGAACACTGCTAAGGCTGTGAACAAAACAGCCCTTGCCCTACACTTTATGCCTCATGCACACAGCCATTGCGTGGCCGTATTGCGGCCCGCAAACAGCGGGTCCGCAACATGCGGGCACTGGCATTGTGCTCCCTGCATCACGGATGCGGACCCGTTCACTTGAATGGGTCTGCAATCCGGAGCTGCAGTGCGGAACGGAGGCACGGAACCTCACAGAAGCACTACAGAGGGCTTCCGTGGTGTTTCTGTCCATGCCTCTGCACCACAAAAAAATAGAACATTTTCCATTTTTTGTGGTGCGGACGGATCAGGTTTTAATTTATGCAAATGAGCCTCTAGGAGCAACGGGGGAGTTGCCATTACACCTGGAGGCTCTGATTTCTTTGCAACTGCCGCTCCCAGTCTACTTTGACAGGGCCTGGCAGTGAAAATGTCATCACAACTCGCCATGTAAAAGTGCAGAGGAGCGTGGCAGTTACAGAGAGAGTGGAGCCTCTAGGAGTAATAGTAATGCCTCAGTTTACATATAATGAAACGTCTTCAGCTGCCAAGCGCACATGGAACAGGTCAGCCCTTTAATTGTGCAAGCATATGAGGGAGTCCTGAGGGATAGCTGAAGGCCTAGGGAGCATTTTACCATCAGCTATCTAAAAAAATATGGACTTCAGTGGGGGGAGGAACCGGCACTAAAGTGCCTAGGGCAGCATAAAATCTTAATATAGCCCTGGCTCCACAGCAGCAGCAGGATGTAGTGTCAGACATCACACTGCAACTGTGAAAGGGGGTGCATGGCATATATCTAGACACAACTACTGTGAGGGGGAGGGGGGGTCACATACCTGGGCACAGCCACTGTGAAGGGGGGGCCACATACCTGGGCACAGCTACTGAGAAGGGGGGGGGCATATACCTGGGCACAGCTACTGTGAAGGGGGGGGCACATACCTGGGCACAGCTACTGTGAAGGGGGGGGCACATACCTGGGCACAGCTACTGTGAAGGGGGGGGCACATACCTGGGCACAGCTACTGTGAAGGGGGGCACATACCTGGGCACAGCTACTGTGAAGGGGGGAGGCACATACCTGGGCACAGCTACTGTGAAGGGGGGGGCACATACCTGGGCACAGCTACTGTGAAGGGGGGCCACATACCTGGGCACAGCTACTGTGAAGGGGGGGGCCACATACCTGGGCACAGCTACTGTGAAGGGGGGGGGCACATACCTGGGCACAGCTACTGAGAAGGGGGGGCCACATACCTGGGCACAGCTACTGTGAAGGGGGGGGCACATACCTGGGCACAGCTACTGTGAAGGGGGGGCACATACCTGGGCACAGCTACTGTGAAGGGGGGGGGCACATACCTGGGCACAGCTACTGTGAAGGGGGGGCACATACCTGGGCACAGCTACTGTGAAGGGGGGGCACATACCTGGGCACAGCTACTGTGAAGGGGGGGGCACATACCTGGGCACAGCTACTGTGAAGGGGGGGCCACATACCTGGGCACAGCTACTGTGAAGGGGGGGCCACATACCTGGGCACAGCTACTGTGAAGGGGGGGCCACATACCTGGGCACAGCTACTGTGAAGGGGGGGGCCACATACCTGGGCACAGCTACTGTGAAGGGGGGGGGCACATACCTGGGCACAGCTACTGTGAAGGGGGGGGCCACATACCTGGGCACAGCTACTGTGAAGGGGGGGCCACATACCTGGGCACAGCTACTGTGAAGGGGGGGGCCACATACCTGGGCACAGCTACTGTGAAGGGGGGGCCACATACCTGGGCACAGCTACTGTGAAGGGGGGGCCACATACCTGGGCACAGCTACTGTGAAGGGGGGGCCACATACCTGGGCACAGCTACTGTGAAGGGGGGGCCACATACCTGGGCACAGCTACTGTGAAGGGGGGGCCACATACCTGGGCACAGCTACTGTGAAGGGGGGGCCACATACCTGGGCACAGCTACTGTGAAGGGGGGGCCACATACCTGGGCACAGCTACTGTGAAGGGGGGGCCACATACCTGGGCACAGCTACTGTGAAGGGGGGGCCACATACCTGGGCACAGCTACTGTGAAGGGGGGGCCACATACCTGGGCACAGCTACTGTGAAGGGGGGGCCACATACCTGGGCACAGCTACTGTGAAGGGGGGGCCACATACCTGGGCACAGCTACTGTGAAGGGGGGGCCACATACCTGGGCACAGCTACTGTGAAGGGGGGGCCACATACCTGGGCACAGCTACTGTGAAGGGGGGGCCACATACCTGGGCACAGCTACTGTGAAGGGGGGGCCACATACCTGGGCACAGCTACTGTGAAGGGGGGGCCACATACCTGGGCACAGCTACTGTGAAGGGGGGGCACATACCTGGGCACAGCTACTGTGAAGGGGGGGCCACATACCTGGGCACAGCTACTGTGAAGGGGGGGCCACATACCTGGGCACAGCTACTGTGAAGGGGGGGGGGCCACATACCTGGGCACAGCTACTGTGAAGGGGGGGCCACATACCTGGGCACAGCTACTGTGAAGGGGGGGGGGCACATACCTGGGCACAGCTACTGTGAAGGGGGGGGGGCCACATACCTGGGCACAGCTACTGTGAAGGGGGGGGCCACATACCTGGGCACAGCTACTGTGAAGGGGGGGCCACATACCTGGGCACAGCTACTGTGAAGGGGGGGGCCACATACCTGGGCACAGCTACTGTGAAGGGGGGGGCCACATACCTGGGCACAGCTACTGTGAAGGGGGGGGCCACATACCTGGGCACAGCGACTGTGAAGGGGGGGCCACATACCTGGGCACAGCGACTGAAGGGGGGGCCACATACCTAGGCACAGCTACTGTGAAGGGGGGGCCACATACCTGGGCACAGCTACTGTGAAGGGGGGGGCCACATACCTGGGCACAGCGACTGTGAAGGGGGGGGCCACATACCTGGGCACAGCGACTGTGAAGGGGGGGGCCACATACCTGGGCACAGCTACTGTGAAGGGGGGCCACATACCTAGGCACAGCTACTGTGAAGGGGGCATCTCTGGGCATAACTACTGTGAAGGGGGGGCCACATACCTGGGCACAGCTACTGTAAAGGGGGGGCCACATACCTGGGCACAGCTACTGTGAAGGGGGGGCCACATACCTGGGCACAGCTACTGTGAAGGGGGGGCCACATACCTGGGCACAGCTACTGTGAAGGGGGGGGCCACATACCTGGGCACAGCTACTGTGAAGGGGGCATCTCTGGGCATAACTACTGTGAAGGGGGGGCCACATACCTGGGCACAGCTACTGTGAATGGGCAAATATCTGGGCACAGCTACTGTGAATGGGCAAATATCTGGGCATAAATGCTGTGAAGGGGCGCATATCTGGGGATAAGTGCTGTGAAGGGGCGCATATCTGGGTATACCTACTGTGAAAAGGGCACAGTGTGAGCACTACTACTATGTGCAGGTACAAAGGGGGAATAATTACTATGTGGGGGCGTTAAGGGGACTGGTTGTGTATAGTTATGCTTTAGGCAGAGTTAGAGGGGTGGCCTAGTATAAAAATATATATATATATATATATATATATATATATATATATATATAGTCCAGAAAAAATGGGCGGCACTCCAGGAAAAAGTACAAGTGAACTTTAATCACCCAGGTGGTTGCACCACCTGGGTGATTAAAGTTCACTTGTACTTTTTCCTGGAGTGCCGCCCATTTTTTCTGGACTACAAAATTGGGGTAAGAAGCCTATTCCCCTGGAGACGTGCACCCTATTTCCACTAGACTGCGTACCAGTGCCGCCATTTTTCCTTTGTATATATATATATATAACACTGTAAACATATTGACCCATATAGCAAGATGTTTTTTTATTTGCACGTACTGTATATGTTTATATTTGTACAGCATGTGTGGTTTTGGGGAGGTGGGGTGTCCAGGTACATTCCTTGCACAGGGGCCCTCTACTGTCTGTGTTCGCCCCTGGAACAAGTGCTAATCATTCCACTATCAAGGAGAGAGGGGAGAGGACAGCATCACAGGTAGGACTGGTAGTAAGATGGTAATGCAAAGAGAGGTGAAATGGCGCTCCCCTTGAGCTGTTGTGTTGAGGGTACAACAGCCCGTAGTGCTAGTAGATAAAATTGTCTTCACTGCTGCTCACCGTCTAGTCGGGGTCCGGATATAAACACTAGGGTTGCCACCCAGACGGTATCTCATCAGTAATTTAGGGCCTCTGCAGATGCTGGTAATTATTTTCCTTATTTTTCTATAAGGACTGTATCTAATTAGTGCTTCCATTGTGAAGCGCTCATTAGTACAGCCTTTAAACCCTCCCCCTCCCCCACACACACACACTTGTGTTAAAGAGGACAGGACCTGAGAGACATAATCATGCTGGAGAGCAGGTCCTGAGCTTCCAGTGAGTGTTCACCGCGGCACCATCAAATCGATCAGGTAAGTTTTTTTTGTGCACAGAGAATAGAGGGCATTATTATTACCGGGAGGCACTACTGGGGGCACTATTAATTCTGGGGGACACTAATGGGGGCATTAATATTACTGAGGGGCGCTAATGGGAACATTATTAATTCTGGGGGGCTAATAGGGGCATTATTAATTCTGGAGTGCAGTAATGGAGGTACTAATTCTTGAGGGCACTAATAGAGGCATTACTATTACTGGGGGCACTAATGGAGGCATTAATTCTTGAGGGCACTAATAGAGGCATTACTATTACTGGGGGCACTAATGGAGGCATTAATATTACTAGGGAGCACTATTAATAATGGGAGCCACATTATGACATAGCGACTTAAAGGGGTTGTCTCACTTCAGCAAATAGCACTCATCATGTAGAGAAAGTTAATACAATGCACTTACTAATGTATTGTTATTATCCATATTGCCTCCTTTGCTGGCTGGATTCATTTTTCCATCATATTATACACTGCTTATTCCCATGGTTACAATCACCCTGCAATCCAGCATCGGTGGTCGTGCTTGTACACTATAGGAAAGCGTGCTAGCCTCGCTGGTGGCTGGTACCACAGGAGTGGGCGTAGTCCAACACTTTTTCCTATAGTGTTCAAGTACGACCACTGCTTCTGGATTGCAGAGTGGTCGTAACCATGGGAGCAAGCAGTGTATAATGTGATGGAAAAATTAATCAAGCCAGCAAAGAAAACAATATGGATAATAATACATTAGTAAGTGCCTTGTATTAATTTTCTCTACATGATAAATGCTTTTTGCTGATGTGAGACAACCCCTTAAACACCTTGTGTTAAGCCACGCCCCACAACCACACCCCTTTGGGTGTGGCTTAACGTAGTCGGTACTTTTTGTTGGAAAAGGTGCCAATCCTAATTAACACTGGATGCTTGATGGGATAAAACACAGGACCTGCTGGCAGCACTGCCAAGGCCTCCTTCACATGAACATATGTGTTCCGTTAATTGGGGACCGCAATTTGCGGTCCCCAATGCACAGAGAACGTTCGTGTGGCCTCCGGGGCGAATCCAGACCCATTCAACTTGAATGGGTCCGTGATCCGCCCATTCCGCAAAACGATAGAACTTGCTCTATCTTTTTGCGGAACGCAAGTACGGAACAGAACCTCACAGAAGCACTCCGTAGTGCTTCCGTAGGGTTCCGTTCCGCATTTTTGGATTTGTGGACCCATTCAAGTCAATGTCCGTGTATTGCGGATCCACATATGCAGTCCGCAATACGGCAACAGGACACCTACGGTCGTGTGCAGGAAGCTAAAGGGTGACAGCCAAGCAACTGAATCAATGATTGCTTTATTGGTGACTAAAAAGTGGTCCTCTGCATGTAGGCTCCACTCTTGGTTTTGGCTCACAATCACTGACCAAAGACTGCCTGTGTGAATAAGGCCTAACTGAAATAAAGACTAGTTGCTAGGGATGTGCTGCCTAACAACTGCACTTAAAAACTGTGGTTGTTAAGCAGTGTATCCCTAGCAACCAACCTGTCGGGCATGACATTTTACACAGTTCTAGAGCGCAGATTGGTCAGAAATGCAGCCCATAAACTGATCAGTTTTAGAGTATCTTTACATCTTCATAATATTCTTCATAGTGTCCGATCATAGACAAGCCACAGATACTCGGGATCGCATCAGGCAATTCTGCTGTGCACCTGGGTAACCGGAATCAGTAGGTAGGTTATCTATGTATACAGGACCATGTCACTACGGCACACTGTTAGTTATGACTCGGAATCCAATTTTACAAGGGGCTAAAAGGGTTAAAAATCTACACACACTTTAATAAAACAATCCAATTCTATGTATGTCTTGGCTACCAGTGATATTACAAGGAATTCGCACTTCGTCAAGGTTATTAAGCCAAATCCTGGAAGTGCATGACCATCGGCACCAAATGCTCGGTATGCATACGTGACTGCGCTGTGGAATACGTTACAGCCACATACATTTTTTTTCTCTAGTGAAGTAGATAGATTAATCAAAACTGCTATAAAAGAAAACTGGCTTTGTTGCCCATAGCAACCAAATTACATCTTTCATTTTTCAAAGGTGCTCTAAAAATTAAAAGTTCAATCTGGTTGCTATGGGCAACTAAGCCAGTTTCTCTTTACACCAGTTTTGCGAAATCTCCCCCAGTGAGTGTAGACCAACCGCAAAAACCACCATCTGAACATACCCTTATGCCCCTTTCACACGAGCGAGTTTTCCGCGTGGGTGCAATGATTGACGTGAACGCATAGCACCGACACTGAATCCTGACCCATTCATTTCAATGGGTCTGTGTACATGAGCGTTTTTTCACGCATCAGTTCTGCGTTGCGTGAAAAACGCAGCATGTTTCATATTCTGCGTTTTTCACGCAGCCCCGGCCCCATAGAAGTGAATGGGGATTCAGTGAAAATCGCATCGCATCCGCAAGCAAGTGCGGATACAATGCATTTTTCACTGATGGTTGCTAAGAGATGTTGTTTGTAAACCTTCAGGTTTTTTTTTTTTATCATGCGCGTGAAAAACACATCAAAACACATTGCACTTGCACGGAAAAAACAATGTATCTGCAGCCAAAACTGACTGAACTTGCTTGCAAAATAATGCGAGTTTCACTGAATGCATCCGGACCTAATCCGTCACGCTCGTGTGAAAGAGGCCTTTAGGCCCCTTTCACACGAGCGAGTTTTCCACGTGGGTGCAATGCGTGACGTGAACGCATTGCACCCGCATTGAATCCGGACCCATTCACTTTAATGGGGCTGTGCAGATGAGCAGTGATTTTTATGCATCACTTGTGCGTTGCGTGAAAATCGCAGCATGCTCTATATTCTGCATCTTTCACGCAACGCAGGCCCTATAGAAATGAATAGGGCTGCGTGAAAATCGCAATCATCCGCAAGCAAGTGTGGATGCGGTGCGATTTTCACGCATGGTTGCTAGGAGATGATAGGGATGAGCAACCCCGGACCCCATTAAAGTAAATTCACTGTATTATTTTTCCTTATAACATAGTTATAAGGGGAAATAATAGCATTCGTAATACAGAATGCTTACTAAAGTGTCGATTGAGGGGTTAAAAAAAGAAAAAGAAAAAAAATTAACTCATCTCATCAACTTGTTCGCACAGACAGCATGGTCTTCTTTCAGGACCTGCAAAAGGACCTTTAATGACGTAATTGCACTCACCACGCGCAGGTCCTTCTGGATGAAGATAGAAATGCTATTATTTTCCTTTCTAACCATATTATAAGGGAAAATAATAAACTCTACAGAACACCTAACCCAAACCCGAACTTCTGTGAAGAAGTCCGGGTTCGGTTCTGGGTACCACATTCAGTTTTTTATCATGCAAGTGCAAAACGCATTACACCCGCGCAATAAAAACTGAACAACGCAATCGCAGTCAAAACTGACAAAAATTGCTTGCGCACTCGTGCGGGTTTCCCGCACTGCATCTGGAGCAAATCCGGGACGCCCGTGTGAAAGGGGCCTTAGAGTAAAACCAGATGGCGCATTCATGGCGCAGTTGTGAAACGGCCGCACAAACTGCAGCAGGCTCCAATTAACTAAATAGAACAGCACTGTTTGGCCCATTTCACACAAGCGAGTTTCCCGCTCAGGTGCGATGCGTAAAGTGAACGCAAAGCACCCACACTGAATCCTGACCCATTCATTTCAATGGGTCTGTGAACATGAGCGTTTTTTTCACACAGCAGTTCTGCGTTGTGCGAGAATCGCAGAATGTTCTATATTCTGCGTTGTTCACGCAGCCCTGGCCCCATAGAAATGAATAGGGCTTCAGTGAAAAACGCATTGCATCCGGAAGAAAGTGTGGATGCAATGCGTTTTTCACTGAAGGTTGCTAAGAGATGTTGTTTCTAAATCTTCAGTGTTTTTTTATCACACACGTGAAAAACACATCAAAACTGATTGAACCCGCGTGGAAAAAACTGAAACACTGAATGCAAATGCAGACAAAACTGACTGAACTTCCTTGCGAAAGGGCTCGTTCACACGACCGTATGGCTTTTTCAGCGTTTTTCCCAGATCCATTTTTTGTTTCAGTAGTATTTCCGGTTCCGTTTTTCCGTATGGCATATACAGTAATTACATAGAGAAAATTGGGCTGGGCATAAAACTTTCAATAGATGGTTCTGCAAAAACTGAACAAATATGGAAGACATACGTAGTACATTCTGTATCTGTTCCGTTTTTTTGTGTGGACACATTGACTTGAATGGAGCCACGGAACGTGATTTGCGGGCACTAATAGGACATGTTCTATCTTTCAACAGAACGGAAATACGGAAACAGATGCATACGGAGTACATTCATTTTTTTTTGCGGAACGATTGAAATGAATGGTTCCGTATACGGACCGTATATGGAACGCAAAAAAACGTTTGTGTGAACGAGCCCAAATGGTACGAGTTTCACTGAATGCATCCTGACACAATCGAAAAAGGCCTTTTTCACACAAATGTTACGGATTGGCTAGCCTAACAATGCTGACCAACTAGGGTGCACTCACACGTGAATTTTGTTGCAGAAATTTCTGTGACTGAAAATCAGTTCCTTGCATTAGAATGGGGCAGGAAGCACATCAATTTCTGCAAGCCCCATTCAGGTGAATGGAATTGATTTTCACTAAAACTGCAGCAGGTGAGTGCACCCCTAAGGCCCTTTTCACACGGGCGAGTTATCTGCTCGGGTGCAATGCGTGACCTGAACACACAGCACCTGCACTGAATCGTGACCCATTCATTCCAATGGGTCTGTGTACATGAGCGTTTGACTGAACTTGCTTGCAAAATGGTGCGAGTTTCACTTAACGCATCTGGTTCAGTGAAACTCGCACCATTTTGCAAGCAAGTTCAGTCAAACGCTCATGTACACAGACCCATTGGAATGAATGGGTCACGATTCAGTGCAGGTGCTGTGTGTTCAGGTCACGCATTGCACCCGAGCAGATAACTCGCCCGTGTGAAAAGGGCCTTAGGGGTGCACTCACCTGCTGCAGTTTTAGTGAAAATCAATTCCATTCACCTGAATGGGGCTTGCAGAAATTGATGTGCTTCCTGCCCCATTCTAATGCATGGAACTGATTTTCAGTCACAGAAATTTCTGCAACAAAATTCACGTGTGAGTGCACCCTAGTTGGTCAGCATTGTTAGGCTAGGTCTACACGACGACATGTGTCCGCGCAACACGTAGGGCACAACTACACTGCAACATATGTCACGCCACAATTTTTATAATGGTAGCATATGGTGTCGCACTGCCACATGCGACTGCGACGCAACGGTCGCAGAAAAATCCATCTTAAATGGGGGTTTTTAGACTGTTTCGTCGCAATGCGACACCATAGACTACCATTATAAAAACTGTTGCGCGACATTGGTGCGACAAATGTCGTAGTGTAGACCTAACCTTAGGCCTCATGCACACAAACGTATTTTCTTTCCGTGTCTGTTCCGTTTTTTTTTAGCACTGTTTACAGAACCATTAATTTCAATGGGTTCGCAAAAAAAAAAAAACAGAAGTTACTCCGCATGCATTCCCTTTCTGTATGTCCGTATTTCCGTTCCGCAAAAAAATAGAACATGTCCTATTAATATCCGCATTACGGACAAGGATAGTACTGTTCTATTAGGGGCAAGCTGTTCTGTTCCGCAAAATACGGAATGGAATGCACACGGACGTAATTCTTATTTTTTGAGGATCCGTTTTTTTGCTGTCCCCTAAATACATATGGTCGTGTGCATGAGGCTTTAATGGAGGTGCAGTATTACGGATGCTATACAGTCATTAACAATGCACACCAACTAAACAGTGCGGTCCTAATTAGTTAACTGGAGCCAGTTGAGGCTCAAATGGCCACATGGTACTCAACCACAGCGCAGCAGCGTCACCACCGCCCAATGTGATCATACCCTTAACCCCTTTCACACAGGCGTTGCGGGAAAAGGTGTGGGTGCATTACGGGAACATGCGCGAATGCAAAACATTGTAATGCGTTTTGCACGGGCGTGAGAAAAATCGGCATGCTTGGTACCCAAACCCGAACTTCTTCACAGAAGTTCGGGCTTGGGATCGGTGTTCTGTAGATTGTATTATTTTCACTTATAACATGGTTATAAGGGAAAATAATAGCATTCTGAATACAGAATGCATAGTACAATAGCGCTGGAGGGGTTAAAAAAAATTAAAAATAATTTAACTCACCTTAATCCACTTGCTCACACAGCCCGGCTTCTCTTCTGTCTTTTTTTTTTGCTGTGTGCAGGAAAAGGACCTGTGGTGACGTCACTCCGGTCATCACATGGGCCATCACATGATCCATCACCATGGTAAAAGATCATGTGACGGACCATGTGATGACCGGAGTGACGTCACCACAGGTCCTTTTCCTGCACACAGCAAAAAAAAAGAAAGACAGAAGAGAAGTCGGGCTGCGCAATCAAGTGGATTAAGGCGAGTCTAATTATTTTTTATTTATTTTTTAACCCCTCCAGCGCTATTGTACTATGCATTCTGTATTTAGAATGTTATTATTTTCCCTTATAACCGTGTTATAAGGAAAAATATTAATGATCGGGTCCCCATCCCGATCGTCACCTAGCAACCGTGCATGAAAATCGCACAGTATCCGCACTTGCTTGCGGGTGCTTGCGATTTTCACGCAAACCCCATTTATTTCTATGGGGCCTGCGTTACGTGAAAAAACGCACAAAGAGGAGCATGCTGCGATTTTCACGCAACGCACAAGTGATGCGTGAAAATCACCGCTCGTGTGCACAGCCCCATAGAAATGAATGGGTCAGGATTCAGTGCGGGTGAAATGCGTTCAACTCACGCATCGCATGCGCGCGGAATACTCGCCCGTGTGAAAGGAACCGTAGGCCTCTTTCACACGAGCGTGACTGATTAGGTCCGGATGTGTTCAGTGAAACTCGCACTATTTTGCAAGCAAGTTCAGTCAGTTTTGTCTGCGATTGCGTTCAGTTTTTTCCATGTGGGTGCAATGCGTTTTGATGCGTTTTTTATGCGCCTGATTAAAAAAAAACTGAAGGTTTACAAACAACATCTCCTAGCAACCATCAGTGAAAAATGCATTGCATCCGCACTTGCTTCCGGATGCAATGTGTTTTTCACTGAAGCCCTATTCACTTCTATGGGGCCAGGACTGCGTGAAACACCCAGAATATAGAACATGCTGCGTTTTTCACGCACCGCAGAACTGATGCACAGACCCATTGAAATGAATGGGTCAGGATTCAGTGCGGATGCTATGCGTTCAAGGCACGCATTGCACTCGTGCAGAAAACTCACTTGTGTGAATGGGGCCATTTTTACGCGTGTATTTTATACAGAACCTGCCTTCCATTGTTTTCAATGGGAAATTTGCAGCATAATTTATAAAACCACTTCACGATAATAAAGTGGCATGCAGGGGTGTTCAATTTAAAATTAGGCCT
Organism: Bufo gargarizans; assembly: GCF_014858855.1. Taxonomy (NCBI): domain Eukaryota; kingdom Metazoa; phylum Chordata; class Amphibia; order Anura; family Bufonidae; genus Bufo; species Bufo gargarizans. The sequence goes on along the minus strand of NC_058085.1, from coordinate 146,048,564 downwards.
CAATTTGAGATTAGGATGCCTTCCCACGTGCCGGAAAAATCAACCAGAAAATATGCAGCATAAAGACTTCCTCCACGTTATCCTATGGGGTTAAAAAGGCCCTGTGTTCTCTGTAAATAACGACGCGTTTCATCTTTTCTAAAGCAGAACGTCACCATTCATTTTAATGGGGATGTAATCCGCACAGAAGTCTGCATCCTGATCCAGGCACCAAAATCTGCACCATTGTAAAAATCTACACCTGCATATTTTCTGGCGGATTTTTCCACCATGTGTGAAGGCACCTTTAAAAGGGTTGTGCCAAGTTTTTAATTTATTGATAAGGGATAACTAGCTGATCGTTGGGGGTCCTACGGCTGGAACCCCCACCGATCATGAGTCCCTTTCTCAAATAAATTCATAGTTGCCAACTGATTTTCAGAAACAATATCCGCAAATCTGTGCTCTCCCAATACAAAATGGGAGTGGTTAACAAACCACGCCCATAAAGCCTCATGCAGATTCCCATGGAACACGGTCCGTGAGATACTGGACTGGCATTGCAGGAGCGCATGGCGTCATAGCAACCAATGAGGCCGTTCGCTCCTGCAATGCCAGTCTGGTATCTCACGGACCGTGTTCCACGGACGTCTGCATAAGGCTTAAGTTGGTGTTGAGGTGTTCCATATATATCAAAGTACTCACCTCACCAATCCCTGGCCATTGCAATTTTGATGGTGTCACGTCCCCGCTGCACCCTGTCTGGGGGTCCTGTTCCCCTGTTCTGATGGAGTGGCAGGTTGTTCATGCACCCTGCCATTCTATACATTCTCTATGGGGGCATCGGAGATAGCTGAGCGCTGTACTCACCCATCTCCAACACTCCTGTAGAGAATGAATGGAGCGGCAGCGGGCATGCACAACCTGCCATGCTCCATTAGTACATGGGAATGGAACTCCGTTCTAATGATCGGTGGGAGTCCCAGCAGTCAGACCACCAGCGATGAGCTACTTAAAAAAAAAAGCTAATAAAAACTTAAAAACTTGGCACAACCCCTTTAAGCCTCATTCACACGGATTGAAGCCACCACAGACATACGGTATAAAGGGAAAGATCTGCTCCTGTTCTGTATTCAGACCCACAATAATAGGACAAGTTCTTATTTTGTTTTTTCAATCAGATAATTTTTATTATTATCATCATCATCAATTGTCTTCCAAATCAAATATCCAAGCATCAAAAAGACATTGGTTACAAACAATAAACGTGTACATTATTACTCATACATAGTGTACACAATGCATATCTTATGATTGTAAGACATTACAAGCGACAATTTCCAAAGTCAAATAGGATTCTTTTAGTAAACCTAATCCCGTACCCTCCCACCAACAAATATCCCTATAAACTCACCCCCCTCCCAAACCCTCCAAGAGCAGCACATAAGTACAATAGGAGCATTACTACCTCGCATTTTTTTTATTTTTTTCCCTATACCGGCACCGCACCAATGATTTTAGCACTGACTAATAACAGTATTTTCAAAATAACTATACTTCCATACAGTTATAATATTCAGCCCACGAACTCATATCACATCCCCACGCAAAACTATCACCAGCAGACACACATTATACATTCCACCAGCCGAAAACTGTCTCTCCCCCTGACTGCAGTCAGAATCACACTACTGAATTACACACAATTATTCTCACCAACTAGCTTTACCGAGTACCTGGTATACTCCTCGTAAGCGCTAACCAAGGGCTACAGCATCCCGAGCTATCTATCCAACTGCCCCAAATTGCCTCAAACTTGGTCAGGCATTTCCTTTTCTGATACACACCCCTCTCAAGGCGAACTACCACATTCAATCTAGCAACATATTCCGATACCTCTGGGGGTATCTCCTGTATCCATTTTGCCGCAATAGTCTTCCTCGCCTGATATAACATCCTGTCTATTCCAGTAGCTACTGTCGATTGTAAATTATCCTCTGGTAGTATTCCTAAAACAAAGTTCTGTTTTTTTTAAGAAACGGCCATGCAGACATGGAATGTCATTTCCGTTTTTCTTTTCCGGCCCCACGGAAGTGAATGGTTTCACATACGGGCCACAAAAAAAAAAAAAAAAAAAAAAAAAAAAACACGGAACAGACATGGGGGGGGGGGGGAACATTTGTGTCCATGAGCCCTTAGCATTAGGCAGGGTCGGACTGAGGTTCCTGCGGCCCACCGGAGGAAATTAATTCTCAGGGCCCAATCCTCATACAATAAAAAAAATGTTTTGATTCAAAGAAATAGTCCCTAGTGGCAATTATTGTCTCCAAAGGCAGCTCCAAATGTTTTCCCTCTATAGCTTTGGAGCCGACTATAGTATCAGAGCCTGTGCCCGACGGAGGACCCTCTGGTACTCTGGTGAGCCAGTCCCACGCTGGCGTTAGGCCTCACACACAAGGCTATATTATGGCATGGTACAAGTTTTTGCTTTTTCATGGAGATGTAAGGCTATGTTTACACGGTGGGTATTTGCATATCTCTAATCTGCTGTGGATTTTGAGGACAGTCTGCGGCAGAAATCTGCAGCTGAAACTCAAATATTTGCTGTAGCTTGGCATGTGCCAAGACACTGGCACCTAACAGAATCTACAGAGTTTGATCATGATTAGTGTTGAGCGAACTTTGTGTTTTAAGTTCGGCGTACAAGGTTCGGGTTATCTAAGAATTCCGATATGGATTCCGCTAACACGGACTATATAAATTATGGTCCATGGTAGCGGAATCCATAACGGAATTCTTAGATAACCCGAACCTTGCACGCCGAACTTGAAACACTAAGTTCGCTCAACACTAATCATGAGCTCATCCAGCTTTGTCATATTTTAACTCTGTGGGGCACATTTCCTATATGGTCTGCACCCGTTTTTGGGCTCATGCACACGGCCGTGTTTGACGGCCGTGAGCGGTCCGTGGAAACACGGGCTGGATTCCTGCTGAGAGCAGGAGCGCACGGCGTCATTGGTTGCTATGACGCCATGCGCTCCCTGCTGCCGCTGCAATACAGTGATACACTGGTATAATCTATACCAGTGCATTACTGTACTGCGGCGGCAGCAGCAGGGAGCGCATGGCGTCATAGCAACCAATGACGCTGTGCGCTCCTGCTCTCAGCAGGAATCCAGCCCGTGGTTCCACAGACCGCTCACGCCCGTCAAACACGGCCGTGTGCATTCGGCCTTGGAGCAAAAAATAGCCTGGAAACAGGCATTTTAAGTCTCATTTGCCAACTGATTTAGCCCGTTTTGAAACTTTTGCGCCTATTTTCTATCCTGTTTATGGCCTTATTTGGGTACTTTCACACTAGCGTTATTCTTTTCCGGCATAGAGTTCCGTCCTAGGGGCTCAATACCGGAAAAGAACTGATCAGTTTTAGGCTTCTTTCACACTGGCATGTACGGACCGTTGCCGAAATGAAGGCCGCAATACACGGGCGCCGTTCCGTGGGCATTCCGCATCACGGATGCGGACCCATTCACATGAATGGGTCCGCAAATCCGAAGATGCGGAATGGAACCCTACGGAAGCACTACGGAGTGCTTCCGTGGGGTTTCGTCCCGTACTTCCGTTCCGCAAAAAGATAGAACATGTCCTATCATTTTGCGCAACGGCCGGATGGCGGACCCATTCAAGTGAATGGGTCCGCGATCCGCTGCGGCTGCCCTACGGACTGTGCTCGTGCATTGCGGGCCGCAGCCGGACCACGGGCCGCACATGCCAGTGTGAAAGAGGCCTTATCCTAAAGGAATTCTGAATACAGAGCATTCCGTTCAGGATGCATCAGTTCAGTCTTTTTGCCTTTTCAGGACGGAGATAATACCGCAGCATGCTGCAGTTTTATCTCCGTCCAAAATTCCGGAACACTTGCCAGCATTTTTTCCCATTGAAATGCATTAATGCCAGAGTGTTCCGGCAAAACGGATCCGGCATTGCAGTCTGCACATGCTCAGACCGAAAAACTAATTTGAAAAAATAAATAAATGCTGGATCCGTTTTTTCCAGATGACACCGGAGAGACGGAAGGGGCCGGAAAAAAAAAAAAAAAACGGCATTACGTGTCCGTATGTCCACATGGCCATTCCGCAAAAAAAATAGAACATGCCTTATTTTTGTCTGTGTTACCGACAAGGATAGGACTGTTCTATTAGGGGTCAGCCACTCCGTTGCGCAATTTGTGGGACCATAAAACACCCAACGGTTGTGTGCATGAGTGCAAATGTAAATAAGCTAAATTATTCAGCTACTAAAATAGAGATATTGATATATTATTTATACTCAGTCCTTATTGTCTGAGCAGATATATAACATGATATATATAAATCTATTGTACAAAACACGCCGTCAGTATGGCTCTACCTGTGCGCGTCCATGCTTGGCTCTTCCAGGCTGTTGCAATACTGCTAACAGCCTGCAGGTGTCGACATTTTAATTCTAGCGGCCTCGGGTGACACTCTCCAGCTCTATAGTCCCATGACGTCACTACAGCCATGGCTGACACACAAGATACTACTGCAGACGTAAACATGGCTGACCCCGGTTCCTCGGTGATAGAGAGCTCTAAAACCCCGGTGTGCAGTTTTATGTTTAAGAAAACGACCAGAAAATTCGCCGGACGGAAGCGAAGGGACGAGGATAAGGGTGAGTGCAAATGGCTGCGCAAGGTATTCTGGGAAGAGACAGGGGGCGCTTGTTTTAAAGGAGCCGAGTACAAAGCCCTGTATGATCTTGCAGGGATAGTCTTCAGGGAATAGTGTGGTTGTCCATAGCAACCTGTCATGTCCGTTTTATATCTTGCTGGGTAATAACCAGCATGACTACTACAAAGATACTCTTTCCTCTGTTGCTACATAACAGGGTAGACCTAATACTTCTCACAGCTGAGGGTTTGCTACAGTTGACTCCAGTGTACACAATTCTGTGTCCTCTTTGCTACAGTGTATCAGTCTGGAGTCCTGACCAGCGCACAGAGGATTGGATTTGTAAAGTCTGTATAGGGTTAAACAGTGAGGGTTACCATTCACTGACCGCAAGCAGAGAGAAAATTTACTGGCATTTCATAGGCTACTCTTAAAAGGGTTGTCTTCAGCAAATTACATTTATCATGTAGAGAAAGTTAATGCAAGGCACTTACTAATGTATTATTATCCATATTGCTTCCTTTGCTGGCTTGATTCATTTTTTCCATCATATTATACACTGCTTGTTTCCATGGTGATAACCACCCAGCAATCCAGCAGTGGTGGTCGTGCTTGCACACTGTAGGAAAAAGCACTGGCCTCTCTGGTGGCTGGGTAAACTGTTTGAAGGTTTTCTAAGAGATGCTATCTTGGAGGATCTCAGTGATAATAAGCAAATAACGCCATATCAGCATGGCTTCATGAGGGATAGGACATGTCAAACTAATTGAATCAGTTTCTATGAGGAGGTAAGTTCTAGACTTGACCGCGGTGAATCAATGGATGTCGTATATCTGGACTTCTCCAAAGCATTTGACACTGTACCACATAAAAGGTTAGTATATAAAATGAGAATGCTCGGACTGGGAGAAAATGTCTGTATGTGTGTAACTGGCTCAGTGATAGAAAACAGAGGGTAGTTATTAATGGTAAATACTCAGATTGGGTCACTGTCACTAGCGGAGTACCTCAGGGGTCAGTATTGGGCCCTATTCTCTTCAATATATTTATTAATGATCTTGTAGAAGGCTTGCACAGTAAAATATAAATTTTTGCAGATGAAACTAAACTGTGTAAAGTAATTGACACGGAAGAGGACAGTATACGGCTGCAGATGGATCTGGATAGATTGGAGGCTTGGGCAGAGAAGTGGCAGATGAGGTTTAACACTGACAAATGCACATGGGAAGGAATAATGCAAGTCACCCGTACATACTAAATGGTAAAACACTGGGTAACATTGACATGGAAAAGGACATAGGAATTTTAGTGAACAGCAAACTAAGCTGCAAAAACCAGTGTCAGGCAGCTGCTGCCAAGGCCAATAAGATAATGGGTTGCATCAAAAGGGGCATAGATGCCCGTGATTAGAACATAGTCCTACCACTTTACAAATCACTAGTCAGACCACACATGGAGTACTGTGTACAGTTCTGGGCTCCTGTGAACAAGGCAGACATAGCAGAACTGGAGAGGGTCCAGAGGAGGGCAACTAAAGTAATAACTGGAATGGGGCAACTACAGTACCCTGAAAGATTATCAACATTAGGGTTATTCACTTTAGAAAAAAGACGACTGAGGGGAGATCTAATTGCTATGTATAAATATATCAGGGGTCAGTACAGAGATCTATCCCATCATCTATTTATCCCCAGGACTGTGACGAGGGGACATCCTCTGCGTCTGGAGGAAAGAAGGTTTGTACACAAACATAGAAGAGGATTCTTTACGGTAAGAGCAGTGAGACTATGGAACTCTGCCTGAGGAGGTGGGGATGGTGAGTACAATAAAGGCATTCAAGAGGGGCCTGGATGTATTTCTGGAGTGTAATAATATTACAGGCTATAGCAGGCATGGCCAACCTGCGGCTCTCCAGCTGTTGTAAAACTACAACTCCCACCATGCCCTGCTGTAGACTGTCCGGGCATGATGGGAGTTGTAGTTTTGCAACAGCTGGAGAGCCTCAGGTTGGCCATCCCTGGGCTAAAGGTACTAGAGAGGGGTCGTTGATCCAGGGAGTTATTCTAAGTGCCTGATTGGAGTCGGGAAGGAATTTTTTCCCCCTTAAGTGGGGAAAATTAGCTTCTACCTTACAGGTTTTTTTTTTCTGCCTTCCTCTGGATAACAGGCCGAACTGGATGGACAAATGTCTTTTTTTCAGCCTTATATACTATGTAGGAGTGAACATAGGCCAGAGCTTTTTGCTACAGTGTGCAAGTACATCCACTGCTGCTGGATTGCAGGGTGGTTGTCACCATGGAAACAAGTAGTGTATAATGTGATGGAAAAAATGAATCCAGCCAGCAAAGGAAGCAATATGGACAATCATAATACATTAGTAAGTTCCTTGTATTAACTTTCTCAACATGATAAATGCCATTTGAGACAACCCCTTTAAAGGACGATTGGCAATAAGATGCGCTAAATGTCCATGTGCCACAAACTGGAATTTGTGCCAGCAATGGATTTGGCAGAAATTATAACTGAAAGTACAACAGCCCATTGCTGACTGAGATTTCATATTATGGCACACGGGGCAAGATTAACTATTAACTTTTTTGGCTTAAAGGAGTTTTACCATCGCATACAATGAGGACATATCGCTAGGATATGCCCCTATTGCCTCTGGGACCCACACATACAACAAGAACGGAGCGGTAAAATGAATGGAGGGTGCATGCGCAGCCACCCTCCATTCATTTCAATGGAGCAGCCGAAAATAGCCAAGCGTTTGCCCCATAGTAATGAATGGGAGCAGGGACCACGTGTGCGCGGTGCGCTCCCATTCACTTGTATGGGAGCAGCGCTTGGTGGTGGACGGATCCGGGGGTCCTTCAGCCACCACTCTCCTGCTCCATTCTCCTTGTAGGTGCGGGTCCCATTGTATGTGTTGGGAATACCTTTTTACAGGTGTTGTGCAGTGTCATGAGATTGATGACTATCCTCAGGAAAGGTCATCAGAATCAGATAGGTGAGGGTCCGATTCCTGGCACCCCTCTCTTAGCTGCTTGAAGAGGCCGCAACACTTGCACCAGCATTGCGTCCTCATCAGTGTTTAGCTGCACATCGTCAAGATTGTAACAGCCGTGAAGTGTAATTGTACAGAGCTGTGGAGTCAGTCGGTAGAAATGTACATTTAGAAAAGTTTACAAATGTTAATCATAAATATGTTTTATGTTCTATAATCAGTGATCAGCAAGGTGTTCTAGTGGTGATAGATAATCAGTTCTCACCTCTCCTGTGTTCTCCCCTGTCCTTATACTATAATCCAGGCATCCTCAAACTTCGGCCCTCCAGTTGTTGCAAAAATACAACTCCCAGCATGCCCAACAGCCTACAGGTATCAGCCTACAGCAGGGCATTGTGGGAGTTGTAGTTTTACAACAGCTGGAGGGCCGCAGTTTGAGGATGCCTGCTATAACCAGTGATAAGCAGGGTGTTCTAGTGGTGATAGATAATTTCATGATTTTCCTATTACATGACGTAAAGTCATGATTTTATTAAAGACACGGAGGCGAGTATTGCATATAACTCTCTTTACTGTTACCATAGCAGCAAAGAAGAACATGTCAATCAAAAGAAAAACCATAACAACTGACTCCTCCCCTCCATCCCAGTATATATTGTCTCTCCCCTCTGGGATCATCCTCTTTCTTTGAACAGCAAAAAACCGCAGACATCGACGGAACTTGGACCATACGAAACCCGATGGACATTCCAGACCCTGAATCGACCAGGAAACTCGGATCCACCGAAAAACCTAAACGGCAACAGCGCCAACCGAACTGGAACCATGAATGAAGAAATCAATCAACCTGCAGGATAAAATAAATACGAGGTAAAATCACATGAAAATGGCACGAAACCAATCAAGATGTAGTGCACACATGAAACATCAAAATGGGCAGTATTATGAACAATAGGACAAGAACAATAATACAGTTGAACATAACCAAAACCCCGGGTGGGAGGGTGGGCAATACTCGCCTCCGTGTCTTTAATAAAATCATGACTTTACGTCATGTAATAGGAAAATCATGAAATTTTATCACAAGACACGGAGGCTCCTATTGCAAGTTTAAAGCTGAGAGATGACAGAATGAAAAGCATGTGACTCGGGACGAAAGTAAAATTCCCGAAAGGTAGAGACTCTGGACCAATCCGCCACGCGCAAAACGTCCTCCAGACGGGCTCCCGAGACCGACATGGACGTAGCAGAGGCACTGCGAACCGAATGCGCCGTAAAAATAGAGGTGTCAACACCCGCCAGACCCAGAATCTCCTTAACCCAACGAGAGAGGGTGACACTTGAAACGGGAGCATAAGGCCTCCGAAAAGAAATGAACAGATTAGGGGAAGAAGGATCCCGTAGGGAAGCCGTCCTAGACTCATACTCCTGGAGGCATGCCACCGGGCATAAAAGAGGGGACTGCCGGAATGCTGGGTAAGACACAGAGCGGATGCTCGTTTTTGTGCGCCTAGAAATGTTAAATAAGACCCCATCCGGAGTGAAGGACCGAGCATCGTAATCCAGAGCCCGGACATCCGACACCCGCTTACAAGAAATGAGGCACAAAAGTGTAACCAACTTGGCAGATAAATGTCGCAGTGACAACTGGTCATTAGGAGACCACGAGAGGAGAAAGGACAAAACCAATCCCACATCCCAAGTGGTAGAAAAACGAGGTCTGGGAGGACGAGATAAACGAGAACCCTTTAACAAACGGCATACAAGAGGATGTTGTCCAGCAGGACAACCCTCAAAACCCTCATGTCGTGATGAGATGGCCGACCTGTACAGATTAATTGTACGGTAGGCTTTGCCCGCATCGAATAAAGAGGATAAGAAAGACAGGACCGACACTACAGGTGCTCGAAAGGGATCCAGATCCCGTTCTCCGCACCAGCGAGCCCAAGAGTCCCAGGCGGCTCGGTAAGCACGTCTGGTCCCTGGAGCCCATGCGTTTTCCAGAAGGAAAACAGTCGTGTTCGAAACTCCCGACAACCTGCCGGAGCACCCGAGATCCTGCAAGCGAGAAGACGAAGAAGGCGTGACTGAATGAGGGGGTGGGAGTCCCCCGAGGGGGCCCGCAAAAGGTGCGGAAGGTCTGGAAGAAGGAGCGGAGAGTCCACCAGCATATCCAGTATCATCGGGAACCAGGGCTGAGACCGCCACAGAGGTATGATCAAGATCAATTCCGCCCGCTGGCGCTGAACCTGAAGGAGGACCCGAGAAATCAGGGCAAAGGGGGGAAATGCGTACATCAGTGAACCCCCCCACGGTTGGAGGAAGGCGTCTACTGCCTCCGCCAACGGGTCCGGTCGCCAGCTGAAGAACCGGGAAGTCTGGGCGTTCAAGCGGCTCGCGAATAAATCCACCGAGGGAGGACCCCAGCGAGACGACAAAGCTAGGAACACCCCCTCGTCTAGCTTCCAGTCGCTGGAATCCGAAAAGTAACGTGAGTTCCAATCCGCCACTACATTGCGGAGGCCGGGAAGGTGTTCCGCAACCACCACGATACCCCTGGCGAGGCAGAACTCCCAAAAGTCCTGTGCCAGGTACGTCAGAACTGACGAGCGCGTTCCGCCCATCCCGTTGACATATCTGACTGCGGATACATTGTCCATCCGCAGTCTGATACAAGTCGTGACAGTGCCATTCGCAAAACTGCGAATCGCCAGCGACCCTGCCAGCAACTCTAGGCCATTGATATGAAGACGAGACTCCTCCGGGGACCAAGGCCCCCCGGTGGAAATCCCGTTGTAGTGAGCTCCCCAGCCGTGTAAGCTGGCGTCGGATTCGATGATCAGGTCCGGCGAAGGACCCAGCAAAGCCTTGCCATTCCAAACCGATAGATTCTGGATCCACCACCTCAACTCGTCCCTCGTCTCCGTGTCCAGCGTGACCAGGTCCGAGTATGTGGATCCCGCCCGAAGATGGGCAATTTTGAGCCTCTGGAGAGCCCGATAGTGCAAGGGTGCAGGGAAAATGGCCTGGATAGAGGATGCCAACAGGCCAATAAGTCGCGCCAGGTGTCGCAACGACAACTGCGGTTGAAGAAGAGCGTGGCGCAGTTCTTTGCGAATTGACCGGACCTTGGACAGAGGGAGATGAAGAGACAGGGACACGGAATCTACTCTGAATCCCAGGAACTCCATGGACGTAGCCGGAGTGAGGCAAGACTTCTCGTGGTTTATGATAAAACCCAAGCGGGAAAGGAGGTCGGTGGTCAAGGTGAGGTGAGATCGGAGAAGGGATGGACTGTGCGCCATGATAAGGATATCGTCGAGATAAATTATCATGCGCACCCCTCTGCTGCGGAGCCAAGATACCACCGGTTTCATCACCTTGGTGAAACACCACGGGGCGGACGAAAGACCGAACGGCAGGCAAGTGAACCGCCAAATCTGGTCTCCCCAAAGGAAGCAAAGTAGGTCTCTGGAAGACGGGGCTACCGGAACCGTAAGGTATGCATCTTTGAGGTCCAGCTTGACCATCCAATCGCCGGGTAGTAGCATATCCCTTAAAAGATGGATGCCTTCCATCTTGAAATGCCGGTACTGAACCAGTGAGTTGAGGGCCTTCAGGTTGATAACTGGGCGCATTTGACCGCCCTTTTTCTGGACCAAAAACATGCCACTGACCACCCTGTCGGGGTGAGGTGAGGTGCGCTCTATCGCCCTCTTGTGGACCAACCCCACCAGCTCCCTGTGTAAAAGATGCAGAAGGGAACCGGTTAAGTGGATGGGGTGAGGAGTGGGTAGTTGGCTCGGAGAAGCCACCAAGTCTATCGTGAATCCCCTGATGGTCTGGAGCACCCACTGGTCTGAGGTGATCTCGGACCAGGCATTGAAACAGAAACGGAGTCTGCCCCCGACACAACCTGTTGAAGAAAGCACAGGAATCACTGGTTGGGGACTTACCGACTGGGCGGCGATAGGATGGGGTCCCGCGGTAATTCCTGGACCGACCCGAATAGCCTCTGGATGGGAAAAAGGACGGCTGGTGCCTTGGGTCCTGGAGGGAGGACCGATAACTGAAGGAGCCTCGTCCCGTTCCGCGGGAGTGGAAATCCGACCGGCCGGACAGACGGCCCCTAGAACTGCCGGCCCTGCTGGAAAAACGGTTGTTGAAAACACGTTTCATTGACGTTTGGGCCTTGTCTAACGCCGTAAAGGCCCCGACGTATCTGCCCAGTTCTTTAATGAATGAGTCTCCAAATAAGAGACCCTGGGCATTCTTGCCTGCCTCAGACAAAGCTAAATTGGACAGCTTCGGTTCCACCTTCATCAGAATGGCCTTTCGCCGTTCGATGGCCAGAGAGGTGTTTACGTTGCCCGTGATGCAGATGGCCCGTTGGACCCATCCGCCCAATTCAACCGGGTCGACCGGCCTGCCCTCCGACTTAGCGGACTCCGCCATCTCAAAGATCTTGGCGAGGGGCCCCGTGATGTCAAGGAGTTTGTCCTGAACGGCCCGCAGAGCGGAATCCAACCCCTTTTTTGGGTTGAATTTCGTTTTGGTGAGGAATTGGACCATCTTCGGGTCCACCGTAGGCGTCTCACACACTTTATTCAAAATCAAAGGCCGAGGGCATTCTGCCCGCAATTTGTTCCGGGACTCCTTACTCAGAGGAGTACGGATTTTTGCCTCCAAATATTGTGCTACCGGAGTGGCGGGGAGCCATTCCGCAGAGCGGGGATGATGGAGTTCGTCCGGGTTGAACAAAGGAGTACCCAGGGAGTCAACCATGAGGTCGTCCGGGAGAGGCTGGTTTCCCTGTACAGAAACCGTAGGGGGTAGGCGACATATCCAGAGGATCAACCTCAACATCCTGAATGTCCTCTAAAGAGTCATATAAAGACTCATCACGCGCCTCCTCGTTCGATTCTCTTTCAGAATCAGACTGTGGCTCAGTTATAGTCCTGGCCGACTTCCATGCACGAGAGCGTTCTGCCTGTCGTGCGCAGGCTCTTTTCCGCGGGACAACCGCGTGGTCACGTGATGGATTACCATCGGTTCTGAGAGTTCTGGAGGCAGATGGTCTGGCGATATCCAAAGCCTGGTCCTGCATGGACTCAGCGGATTGTGCACCTAGGGCCTGAGAGATCGACTGGGACAGTGCTGAGGACAAAGAGCCCATCGCCGCCATGATTGCGTCAGAAATCGATTGCTGTAACGCAGTATGTTCTAACCCTTGAGGACCTGCATCGCGGGAGGGGGCATTAGCAGGAACAAGGGGGGCACTAGGGGCGTCCTGCCTGGATGAGGAGCTACGGCGAGACATGATAAGTGGCAGGAGTTAGTCACCCCAGACCACCAGAAGGACAGACCTGTAAAAGAAGGGAAAAAACGCTAATGAGGATACAGCACCCAAGGGACACTAAGCAAAGCGTCTATAAGGAAGCCCAAACCTACCGAAATAACGCAGGCGAGTGATCCTGTAGAGCGGTGTGGGACTGCAGAGGCGACAGGGATCAGCGTGGGGAGAAAACGCACGTCGCAGCCGGAAGTAAGAGGGCGGGAGGAGGGGCCTAGGCCCGCAATGCCGGGAAAGCGAAAGAGCGGAGGGCTTGCGAAATCCCGCCTATCGCGAGATCTCGGGCGGGCGCTGAGGAAAAGCAAGATGGCGGCCGAAATCTCGCGGATCGCGAGACTTCGGCCGGAACGGAGTACTGAAGAAAAAACAGGTACCGGGGACCGGAGACCGGACGAGAAGGCAAGCGAGGGAAAGGGGAGGGCAAAACAAACAATAATCGGCGCAAGTGGGGCACGATAAAGCGGATATAACTATAAAGAAAAAGACATATATATGAAATCAGTAAATTCCCGCAGAAACGAGGGCTCTGGGGAAAAAGGTGGCCAGGGGACACCTGGGTTAGCAAAACATGAGGCGACAAACCTAAAAGGAAATTCCAAAAACAGAAAGATATACAGTTAATATGAACACTACTTATCTGCCATGGCAGCAGCAAAGAAAGAGGATGATCCCAGAGGGGAGAGACAATATATACTGGGATGGAGGGGAGGAGTCAGTTGTTATGGTTTTTCTTTTGATTGACATGTTCTTCTTTGCTGCTATGGTAACAGTAAAGAGAGTTATATGCAATAGGAGCCTCCGTGTCTTGTGATAAAATCCGTTCTCACCTCTCCTGTGTTTTCTGTCCTTATACTATAACCAGTGATAGAAAATCTACTTCCTGCCGCTCTGGTCCTGCATTCCGGTTCCCATGTGTCCATCTTCTGGTTTGTGGCTTGTTTAATTTGTTCCTGGCATGGGCATGATCCTCTGCTCCGCTGCAGCCAATAACTGACTTCAGTAGTGATGTGTCTCTAGTGGACACGTCACAGCTGAATCCAGTCATTGGCTGCAGCGGAGCAAATGATCATGTCCACACCGGAGAGGAAATTAACAAACCACGGACCAGAAGATGGACACACGGGAGCCAGTGCGCAAGAGCGGAGCAGATAGCAGGGAAGTATGAATCTTTCCATAGTGGAGGCAGGCTGTGGGCACCTGTGAAATGTTAGTTATTCCCAGACAACCCTTCTATGACGATCAGTGAATAGAGCAGCTGCACTTTTTACATGTTTCTTTTATTCCCATTCAGACTTGCACACAATTCTCTGCATTTCCAGGACATAGATATGGAGCTTTTCTAACTTTCACCGACAATTGTTAACTGTATAGCAGTGTTCACAGTTATTAAAGTACAGTGTGGGTGCCTTTTCAATAGGCTGATCGGCAGGGGTCCCGAGTGTTGGATCCACACCAATCGGATACTGATGACCTATCCAGATCACCTGACGGTGGTTGTCCTGATCTGATATCGATCGCCTATCCTGAGGATAGGTCATCAGTATGATGCTGCACAACCCCTTTAAATTATGATGAATGTGTCAGTCCAAGGATAAGTCCCTGCCCCTTCTGCTAAAACCCACCCATATTTTCTAAAGTGCAGTAAGCAGTGGAAAATCTTAAAAAGTTGCAACTTTTTGTGCAAAACACTGATGTAAACTTAAGGAACTGTGCCATGCAGTGTATAAGAAAGTTGCAGAACTTTTCTTACACACATTGGGCCAGATTTATCATTAGCTCAAGTCAGAATAATGGAGTAAAAAAGTTGCAAATTTTTGCGCAATCACTAAAACTGCGCAAAAATTTGTGACTTTTTTCTGCTCTGCACTATGCTCGCCAGTTTTCTGAAAGTGGGCGTGTTTTCTTATGTAAATTAATCTCTAGACAGATTTACTATTGAGACTATTTAAAAAGTCGCAAAAAATTGCGCAATTTCACTCCAGTGAGGACCATGCTTATCTTATGAGACTTTTTAATAGAACATGCAACTTTTTCGTAAAGATGTGGGACTTTTGTAAAGCTGCTTACTGACGGATAAACTGCTACCGTCAAACCACATTTATTACAGTCTTAAAGGGCCGTTCATAAATATGACTTGGCTAAAACTGACTTTAGCCATATGTGAAAGTGGAGTGAGCTGTCAGTCATGATAAATCTGGCCCATTTATGCTTTTTTTTTTAATTAAGGGTACTTTCACACTTGCGATATTCTTTTCCGGCATAGAGTTCCGTCAAAAGGGCTCTATGCCGGAAAATAACTGATCAAGCATATCCCAATGCATTCTGAATGGATAGGAATCCGTTCAGTTTGCATCAGTATGCCTTCCGTTCAGTCACTGTCAGGCGTTTTGGCTGGACATAATACCGCACCATGCTGATCAGTCCGGCATTAATTCCCATTGACTTGCATTAGTGACGGATCAGTCCTTCTGGTCTGCGCATGCACAGACCGGAAAAACTGAAAAAGACTGCAAGACTGATCCGTCCATCGGCATGACAAGCGGAGAGACGGATCCGTTCTTGCAATGCTTTTGTAGACGGATCTGCACCCGGATCCGTCTACAAATTCTGTCAGTTGTCACACTGATCGACGGATCTGGCAGGCAGCTCAGACAACGGAACTGTCTGCCGGATCACACTAACGCTAGTGGGAAAGTACCCTAACACATAAAATAAAAATCCTTTAAATGTATATGGCATGTATATCCATGGTGTGTCTCACTATTTTATCATTGTGCCTGCAGAAAGCAGCGAAGAAAAAGACGAGGAGGAAGCATCTGTGGTTAAAAGGAAGAAGAGGGAGAACATCAACCTCATGGTGCAAAAGGTAGCGGGACACCCTTTTATTTGCCAGGGATACTTCTAACAAAAAGGAGTTGTTCAGTGCAGGCAACCCCTTTAAATACAATGGCATAGGGAAACTTTTTAATAGTGTAAAGGGCTATTTCAGGTTTTTATTATTGATCCTCCGGATAAGTCATCAATATCTGATCAACAATCCAACTCCCTACATCCCCACCAAGCAGTACCGGAACTGCACAGCTGCTTCCACTGTGAGGAAGTGCATTGAAGTGAATGAGAGCAGTGTTACAGTAGCCAGCTCCATCCACTATAGGGTGGACGAGGCTGTGTAGTTCTGGTACTGGAGCTACTCTGAAAAAGCTTATTATGTAGGGGGTGTGGGGAGTTGGACCCCTGTCGATCAGATATTGGTGTATTCTAAGGATAAGCCATTCCAATTGATGGGATAGGGAAACCTTTTAATAGTTTAAAGGGGTATGCCAGGTTTTTGTTACGGATAGGCTATCAATATCTTATCAACAGGGGTCCTACTCCCCACACCCCCACTAGTCAGCAGTTTGGCTGTAGCGCCGACACTTCATAGCTCCGTCCATTGTGAGGAAGTGAATGGAAGCAGTGCTGTAGTAACCAGCACCATCCACTGTACCCTGGAGCTACCCGGAAACAGCTGATTGTGGAAATGCGGGGAGTTGGACATATAGATGGCTTATCCTGAGCGTATGCCATCGACAATAAAAACGTACTCTTGTTCCGAATAGCTTGGCTGTTCCAGGTCCTTGTGGCATTACTACCTATTGTAGGTTTAGCCTTTTTCAACCTTTTGATTTGGGGGGGGGGGGGGGGTGTGTCCCAAATCATCATCTACATCAATGTGCACAGCTAACACCCGCCATTAAAGCCAGTTAGGATGTGGATGGTGAACAGAACAAGATAAGGAAGTGCCTTTATGAGGATCTAGTAGTCCAACTGTAGATCTGCCACCTTAAGAAAAGAAAACTCATCCTAACAGTAAGATATTGAATACTACTCCCTAGTATCACATGGGCACAAGTAGGGAGTACAAGCAGAGTTCTCCTGTTCCTATGACTATAAACTTTTAAAAGACAGCAGGTCTTGCTGTATTAATGATATCTCTTCCATTTTTCAGACAAAGCAAAGAGTGAAGGAAGTGGATTATAAAACAAGCAGCAGCGATGAGGAGAAGTCTACCAGCTCTATAAGTGTCAGCTATAAATCTACACGCTCAGCGGTGAGATTATCCCCTATCCTGAGTCTATTCTTCCCTAGTATCACCCCTGGTAACAATCCCTTTCTTCTCACATCTACAACTATTTTTTTGCTCACTTATATAGCACTGACATATTCCGCAGCACTTTACAGACACTGTCCCCAGTGGGGCTTACAATCTTAAGTTCCCTATCAGTATGTCTTTGGCGTGTGGGAGGAAACCCACACAAGCATATGGAGAACATACAAACTTCATGCAGATGTTGTCCTCGTCGGATTTGAACCTTGGACCCCAGCGCTGCAAGGCACCAGTGCTAACCACTGAGCCACTATGAACATAGAGCTTAGATTTTGAGTGACCACTTGAATGGGATTGTCCTATACCTACACCATGTGACCAATGAACATGAAGGCACTGGCCTAGGAAGAGGCCTCTTCAAACAGCCAAGAGTTGGACCCCTGCCAAATTGATATTCATGACCTAACCTGAGGATAGGTCATCTATATCAAACTTCCTGAAAATCCCTTTCAATTAGAAAATTATGGCTGTCTAGGTTTTAACTGTATCATATTGTGAAGGGAAGCAGAACATTTAACATTAGTTTCATTAATCCTTTTTTTTTTTCCTTCATGGCTTTTCCAGAAACCTGTAGGTCCTGATGACATGGGAGCAACAGCCATCTATGAGCTGGACACAGAGAAAGACAAGGATGCACAGGCAATATTTGAAAGAAGCCAGAAAATACAGGAGGTGAGTAGGAGCACTTAAGTAGAAGTGTAGATGAGAAGTGCTGCCTGTGCCTTACTTGCTGCAATGGAACTACAAATCTCAGTATGAGCCGACAGTCTTAGGCCTCATGCAGCGGGTCCGCAATATGCAGGCACAAGCCGTGTGCTCCCCTCATCACAGATGCCGACCCATTCACTTGATCAATTTTTGCGGTGCGGACCCATTCAAGTTGAATGGGTCTTGATCCGCCCCGGCTGCCGCACGGACGTTGCCCGTGCATTGGGGACCGCAAATTGCAGTCCCAATGCACGGAACGGCCGTGTGCATGAAGCCTTAATCTCAGTCATTAGGTTGTGCTGAAACTTGTAGTTCATTGCAGCTGGAAATGAGACCATCCAATTAAATTAATATGTATCTGCCATTGTTATTGATGACCCACACAGGGGAGTGATTGTTACAATAAAACAATGTCTTCTGTAATTTATTTTCTCCCTTTAGGAACTTAAGGGAAAGGAAGATGATAAGATCTATCGAGGTCTGCACAATTACCAGAAATTCATTAAACCTAAAGACACATCCTTAGGGAATGCATCTTCCGGCATGGTCAGGTACTGATAGTCAGGATTTTTAAGTCTGTTACCTTCCTGCTAAATCGTAGTTATAAAGTACAGTGACACGTTTTAGTTGTGTTAGTAAAATCAGCCCATAAACTCCCATCTGGGGTCTGACAAAAAAGACTTTGGGACCTAGGAGTGGAAATCTGGACATTAAACTTTTAGAGAAGAAGAAGCCAGATGGATTCAAAGGTTACAAACCCTGAGTCCAGTAGGTCTAAATGAAGGCTTTTCATATACAGCCTTCATTTAATGTCATAGCGCATTGAATAATAATAATAAACTTATTTTGTTAATGACAAATTAAAACAACATAAAGGAGAAGAAATGAAGATTAGTGACCCCCTTAAAATTCCCAGAAATTTACCCACCAACCCTCATTTTCATATAATAAATCCTACCCATTAATTTTTGGCTTAAGTATTTTTTTTTTTTTTTTATTAATTATCTTTATTAATTAATATATCAAAACATTACAAATAGGGGAAAAAAAAAAAAAGGATACAATTCCCCCCCAACCCAAATTCCCTAAAACCCTCCCCTCCCCCCCTACCTGTGGTGCGTCAAAATAAAACCTTTATATAAAAAAATAATAATAATTTAACACAACCAATCAGATCCTCCAACCACCCCATATCTTAGTCCACTTCTCCACAGCTTCCCTCTGTTTATACACAATTTTCTCATAATTTTTTACCTTAACGATTAAATTTATCCAAGTGTTTATATCTGGAGTATGTCGAGCAAACCAGGTCCGACTGATCAGCACTCTGGCCAACATCAGTATCCTACTCAGGAGGATCTTTTGATACTTGTGATTACTTAGTTTGGAAAGATCATTAAGCACGAATACTTGTAATTCAAAAGGGATTCGGACTTTTAGTTTATACATAATACAGTTGTTTATAGTATTCCAGTAGTTTATAAGTTCTGGACAAGTCCATATCATATGAAGGAAATCCGCTCCTGCAGTGTCACATTTAGGGCAGTTAGACGTGTCTCTTAATCCACATTTATTCATCCATAATGGAGTGATATATAATCTATGGCAAATATAAAATTGTACTAGAACATGGTTGAAGTTCTGGGACAGTGAGCCTAAATTCCCAAAAATATTCTCCCACCCTTCTATTTGTAAATTCGGACAATCCACCTCCCACGTTCTTTGTCCTGGTGACTGTGTGTCACTAAACCGTGCCTTAAGTAATAACTTATATATATTTGAAATTTTTATTCTAGGCAGTGTACCCCCTACCCAATCATTCAAAAAAGATTAATTATCTATATCCAACACCAGTTTATCATCCAGACTGGATAGTACTGAACGCAATTGAAGATACCTAAACCATGAAAATTTTTCTATATTATGTGTCATCTCTATAAATGGTTTAATTTCTCTATCCTTAACTACCTGTGCAATATACAGAATTTTATTCTTCTGCCAAAATGTATCGGCTGCAATATCATCTAGCCTTTGTAAATACACATTATGCCAAAGAGGCGTAAATGTGAGTGAACCCATAACCTTCAACCATGTCCTAGTTGTAGCCCATACTTTCAGGAGTAGTTTTATAGTCTCTCTATAGCCTCGCTCATAGCTCTTCAGTAACCCGGATTCCAACAGGGTAAATATATTATTGTGAGCGTGACTATTTACCAACTTCCCCAGCAATGCACTGTTCTCTGATTCATAGCACATCAATAACTGGGCTGCCATAAAGTACCCTTTAAAGTAAGGGAGATTTAAACCCCCGCACTCCACTGATTTATACAAATATTCCAGCTTTATTCGAACTCTCTTTCTTCCCCATATTAAATCATTAATTATTCTTTCCATGAGTTTAAAATACTTATCTTGTATCCAAATAGGTGTATTCCTGAGCACATAAAGAAATTGTGGTAATATCACCATTTTAACTAGTGAGACTCGGTCAGCTCTGGATAGGGGAAGTCTGAGCCAGATCCCTATTTTAGCTCTACTTCTTACCATAATGGGGATCAAATTAAGTTGTATAAAATTTTCGACCCGGGGTGATATAGTCAAACCCAAGTATTGAAAAGTGTCAACAATATTTAACTGTGTCACAAGAACCTCTTTCTGTGGCAGGGGGTCTATTGGCATCAAACTGGTCTTAGCCCAATTTATAAGAAGACCAGACACCTCACCAAATGCTTTAACCATTTGAATAATCCTAGGAAGGGTAATTTCGGTATGGTCTATAAAAAAAAAGACCATCATCCGCATATAGGGAGATACGGTCTTGTGATCCTAGCGTACCAAATCCTTTAAGCTGATCATCCTGCCTAATGGCCATCGCAAGGGGTTCGATATAAATATCGAATAACAAAGGGGATAATGGACAGCCCTGCCGCGTGCCTCTATTTAAGTCAATACTATTACTCAGGATTCCATTAAGACTCAATTTTGCCCTTGGAGATCTATACAATATTTTAAGAGTACTTATGAACCTTTCCCCAAAGCCCATCCTTGCCAGAACCTTCCAGAGGAAGCGCCACTCCACCCTGTCAAAGGCCTTAGAGGCATCCAATGACAGGATGGAGCGAGCGGTCCCCCCAGGGGCCTGAATATTAGAAAAGAGCCGATGTAAATTATGATGTGTACCCTTGCCTTGAATAAAGCCACTCTGATCCGGATGGACAATAGAGGAAATGACCCCAGAAAGCCTTGTAGCCAAGACCCTCGCAAGAAGCTTTACATCTGCATTAAGCAGTGAGATTGGTCTATAGGATTCTAAATCTAAAGGGTCCTTGCCTTTTTTTGGCATTAATATTATTACAGCTTCCATCATTGAATCTGGCAACTTCCCATCCTCCATTGATTCAGAAAAGACCTCCAACAGTCTAGGGAGAATACACTCCCTATATTTACTATAGAATTCATATGGGAGCCCATCTGAACCAGGAGTGGAATTGGCTGAGCATAGTTTAATAGCTCCCTCAAGTTCCTGAATTGAGACCTCTAATTCAAGTGCTTTCTTTTGCGTCTCAGTAATAGTTGGAAAGATGATCTTATCAAGATAGAAATCTATCTTATCGTCTGTGATCTTAGATTCAGCTTTATACAAATCAAGGAAATAGTCAACAAAGGCCTTCTCTACCGGGCCCTGTCCAGAGACCATCCTACCATCAATCAGTCGAACCTTATCTATATATTTTTTGGATTGTTGGCTTGAAATTACTCTGGACAGAAATTTACCAGGTCGCCCTGACTCCGTGAAATATTTTTGCCCCTTAAAAAAAAGGCTCTGTTGGGCCTTGTCCAATAAAAAATTAGAATATATTTGTGTGGCTCTTTGCATATTTTCCCTATTCTCCTCCGTCTTATTCATATAAAAGGATTCTGTCGCCAGTGCTGCACGTTCTTCTAGATTTTTCTGTTTTTTCCCGTACTCCTTTCTAAGGTTCGCGATGTTACTAACCATCAATCCCCTCATATACGCCTTAAAAGTATCCCATACCACTTGAATTTTTGCTGATCCATAGTTATTATTGCTGATCCATAGTTATTATCCCAAAAACGGCCAATTTCATTTTGGATTATTTCATGTGTCTTTATAACTGATAGCCAATAAGGATTTAGTCTAAAAGGAGGTTTTTGTATATATCTTTCCTGAGATAAACAGAGTTCAAGTAGTAACGGAGAGTGATCCGATATTGATCTCGTTTCGTATTTCATTCGCTTTACCAATTTCACATGTTTTCTACTTATCAATGCAAGATCTATTCTAGACATCGATTTACCTGCTTTACTAAAACATGAGAAAGCCCTTTTCCCCTGTCCTAGATATTCCCAAACATCTTCAAAACCAGCCTCCAGGCAAAACCGTGCCAGGGGAGACCCCTGAACCGGACTATCACCCCTGACACTCGTAGAGACCCTATCACGTAGAGGATCAATGACACAGTTGAAATCGCCAATAATCAGTGTTGGACACTCTGGCCATTTATCCATAAATAGTACCAAAGAATTAAGGACCGAAAAGGAAAATGGCGGTGGAATGTAGACAAAGGCCAAAATACATATCTTCCCCCTTAACCTACAATATAAGAAGATAAATCTCCCCTGTTGGTCAACAGAGGATGCCTCACAAACGAAATCAATAAGTCTATGTATCAAGACAGTAACACCTCTCGAGTAATTGGAGAAAGTAGAATGATACGTGTGCGCAGCCCATCCCCTGTCGACCACCCTAGAGGTCTCTTCAGTGAGATGGGTCTCTAGCAAACATACTATGGCTGGCAAGTGGACCCGAGTCAAGTCAAAAACCGCTTGTCTTTTTCCTCTATCCCCCAAACCACGTATATTCCAAGCAATAATTCTAGTCAGCATTATCAATAGCGGTTAAATGGGAAAACGAGGAAAAAGAAAGAAAAAACGAAGAAAGAGAAAAAAAAAAAAGTATATACTTTGACGCACCACAGCCCCACCCCAACCCCCCGTACAGATAATCCACCACGTATTGTAGTAGATTTCTCTCCTATGACCATCCCTCCCGCACTCCCCCCACTCGGCCGCCCCCATTAGGAGGCGAAGAAAAGGGAATTTAGGGGTATAAACCCCTTATAACAATTCTAATTCCCACCACATCCTAAAGCAATTGAATCATAGATTATTTCGATCAAGCCAGTCCGTGGCTTCTTCCGAGGTGTCAAAAAATAGAGTTTTATCGTTGAAAATAATCCGCAATTTTGCTGGGAATATAAGAGAATATTTAATATCCCTTTCTCTTAGCCTCTTTTTGACAGTCATAAATGTGCGTCTCTTTTCTTGTATGTCTTTTGAGAAGTCTGGAAAAAAGGCCAATCTGTTCCCATTGTATATAACCGGTGAGCATTCCCTCGCCCTTCTCAAAAGGATATCTTTATCCCCTGTGGCCAGTAACTTAACAAGGAATGTCCGAGGTTGTCTCCCTGGAATTGGTTTACCCCCTGGGACCCGATGAGCTCTTTCTATCATAAAGAAAGGGGAAAACGAATCTTTCCCAAAATTCTCAAAAATTAACTTCTGTATGAATTGGGTTGAGTTCTTCTCTTCCGCGCCCTCTGGAATCCCTATTATTCTCACATTGTATCTTCGTGACCTATCCTCGAGGTCCGCCACCTTTTTCTTCAGAAGGTTATATTCTAATTTAAATGTGGAGACTTCGGTTTTTATTTTTTTGGATTCATTCTGTATCAGGGCAACGGAGCTCTCAAGGTTGTCAACTCTGTCTCGCATTTTTGCCAAATCGTCTTTTATTAGTCCCACATCAACTTGGATAAACCCAAGTTGGGTTGTAACAGCCTGTATTAAATCCCCATTTTGTTTGACCGCTAGCAGTATTTCTTCTAGCGGAGAGGAGTTGTCATTAGGGATAACTTCCCCCATTATACCCTCTTCCTCTTCGGGGTATCTAGAGGCTTTTTGTGGTTCTATCTCAGTCATCTCTGGGTCGTCATTTTTTTTTGTGACAAGTTCCTTTTGTCCGCCCCTCGTGTTAACCCTCGGAGACCTCAAGAACTGGTCTATTTTTGTTGTTTCAACAGTTTTGAACCCCAGTTTCTGACTTGAGAGGTCAGCCGAGCGCCTACTAGCTTTTGGAGCCATACCCTGTTTCTATATTTATATATATTTTTTTATTTATTTTTTTCCCCTTCCTCCTCCCTTCTTTCTTCTTCTCCTCCTCCTCTTCCTCCTTTTTTTTTTTTTTTTTATAATTTCCGCCTCTTTCTCTCCTTTTATATTTGTATATCTTCTTTTTACCTTTTTTTCTTTTTCTTTCCTCCTTTTTTTCCTTCTCCTCCTCCTTCTTTCTTTCACTTTCCACTTTATACTTTATAGTTTACTCCTTTTTTATTTATTTGTAACCACCACACTTTTTTCAAATGTGTTTTAGGATGGTAAAAATAGTTTTTTAGTTAGTAGGTATCATCCTAGGGAGAGGACATCTGGAGGACAAAGGAGAAAAAAAAAAAGAAAAGGAACAATCTCACCGGTTTTCAACCTTCCCCTACCGTCCGAAGATTGAAAATCCTGAGGGCCACCAGCAGCAAAAATGAAGAAACCACGGCCTCCAACAGCCTGTCAAAGTAAAGTTTATACGGTTGAGCCCAGCAGTGGAACGGAGGAGGGGAGAGTGGTGAACAAATTCTAGAGGCGCAAGGAGGGGCTCAGATATATCAAGGAGATCATACAAGCCCCCTGAATAATCCTCCAGCAGCTCGTCAATCTCCACGCAGGATTAGTCACAATCACAGGGAGGTTAGGTTAAATCATACAAGCCCCCTACAGATTCTTCCAGCAGCCCGTCAAACTCCACAGAGGATTAATCACAGTCACAGGGAGGTTAGTCACAGCGGTAACAGGGAGGAGGGGGAACAAATCAGCAAAAAATGAAGGCACGAGGAAAGGTCAAATGCATGTCGGACAATCAGCATAGGTCCCAAATGAATTCAATCAGCCCGTCCTGCGATCCATCAGCCAGAAGAAACACAGCAGGGGCACCCAGAATGACACAGGGAGGAAAAGGAAGGATCGGCAACAGTCCCAGATGAGTTTCATCAACCCGTCCTGCGGTGCAACAGCCAGGAGAAACACACCAGGGCTACTCACGATGACACAGGGAGGAGAAGAGAGGACCGGCAGATACTGACGACGAAGTCCACACACAGGTCCGACCACAACGGCACGGAGAGAAGGAGGGAGGATCGTCAGGAGCCAAGGATAAACTCCACGCTAAAGTCCAGCAATCGGGGCAGCGACACATGCCCCTGCGATCATGAAGAGGGCACGGCCGAAAATCAGCATGAGGAGGCCAGCATGAGGACGCCAGGAGATACAGGAGGACCGCCGAGCTGCGGGGAGGCGGAGAGCGTGACGTACTCTGTCTACGTCATCACGTAGGCTTAAGTATTAATGATACAATATATAAACAAAAATAATAATAATGATAAAAATAAAAAAACAAATTGAATCAATCAAAATCAAATATTATTATTTGGTATGAAACCAATACAATATATAAATTGAATATGATAATTTCTTGGGAGGACGAAACGATCAGGGAGGTGATGATAGATCCCTAAAAGAGGGACCACATACAATAAGAATTTACTTAATAAAACCATAGAATATATATATATATATATATATATATATATATATATATATATATATATATATATATATATATATAAAATGAATAAAAAATAATAATAATTAAATAAATATAAAAAATAAGAAACATATAAATAATAAAAAAACAAGCTTGATTATTAAAATCGAAAGCTATGGTAGTACTGTATATCTATTATTCATATCATCCCCCCCCCCCTCAAAAAATATTCACCCACCCTGAATTCAATATGGTAGACCTATTTAATTATAGCCATTTAAAAATAAAAATCGGGTAATAACTATTATCTGTATACTGAGTAATGAGCGCTTACAAAAAAATTAAGTATTGTAAAAATCGATTGGTCCATGTGGTGAATCTTGTATGATTCTCTATTATACCGGATATCTATCGCACACATGTAAACATTACCTGACGTCGTCAAGAGGAGACCGGACGTCATCACCTGGAGACCGCAAAGGAGAAGCGCCCAGTTTACACGTCATGCAGCTGACATCTGACCCGGGCCACACGCGTGGACGGGATTGGCTGCATGGTTCGGGGGGGAGGGACTCTGGAAGGCATAAAGGGAGGCCACAGTGAGCGCGCGCACACATATACCCCGCATCCCCTGACGAAGCCGCAACAGCGGCGAAACATGTCGGGAGGGGTGTAGTTATGTGATGTCGGTTTTAGGCAGTCTGTGAGGGAATAAGAGGAGTCATTTACGCTGAGATACAGATATTATAGAAAAGCATATAGTGGCAGATTGTGACAGTGTTGATACGGTGTGTGGAGCCGACCCCTAGTGTAGTGAATAGCAGGTTCAGGAAACATAAGTTTGGCAGCTGTACGGACACAGAGATATGGCTACATTGACCTCTATGGCATAAATAGAGGCAACATTGTAAGCCAATCTGTATCCAATTGTTGTGCAGATACTAAAGTATCATAAGCAGGGGACTGGAAACAATCTGTGAGCCCCAGTACAACAGGAACTGAATACAGGAGGCCTCAAATAAAGGCTCTCTATTTGCACTCCAAATAAATAAGGCATATAGTCCCAGTGCCAAACCCATAATTAGATATCCAAGTGATTCTTATTTAAAAGGTGAGGCTCCCACACACCTACAGTCACCATACCATGTGATAATAGTTAATATACTGTATCTAGCAAGATATTGCCAGCAAAGGTTGCAAAACTAGGCAACCAGGCTCAGTTATTGTTTTTTCTCACAACTGAGATTTTTTTAAAACTTTTCTTCACATTTTCTCTAATCTATGTTTATGTCTTGTGAGTAAATATTATAAACAATAAAGTAAAGCTTTTTAACTGCTAAAGAGAGATCCCTAAAGGGATTATTTGGTCCCACAGACCAACATAGTACCATCTGGGGAAGTGCACAACTCTCCTGAGACCATGGTGCTAGTTATCAAGGGGGTTTCCCAAAAATGACATTTATTGCTTATCCGCAGGTGAGAAATGTTACATTGGTTTGGTCTGACTTCTGGAATCCTGTGCCCTGTTCCTACTCTGTATAGAGCGATGGCCAAGCAAGTACAACGTGCACCCTACATGCAGATAGGAGTTCTGGAAACAGCCAAGGGAGCGTTCTCATTGTTTTTATATCTCCCATAGATCTGTATGGAGAGGCACAGTTCCACTACTCCTCACCATAACTATTGCAGAATTTGGAGGGGGTTCCAGCAATCAGACCCTCATTAATGTAATATTTCTGACCTATCCTGTAGATGCTGCTTTTGTTGGGAAGACCGCTTAAAGGGAATCTTTCACATTGGGCATAGTGTCTGAGCTGCAGGCAGCCTGTTATAGAGCAGGAAGAGCTGAGCAGATTAATATATAGATTTATGTGAAAAGATTCAGTAAAATTTTATTCATTTAATTCCTGCTCATTCTGGGCTTTGACGTCCAGGAGGTGGTCCTATCAGTGATTGACAGCATTCTTTCTATAACTGTGTATACAGAGATGGCTGTCAGTCGCTGATAGGACCGCCTCCTGGACTTCAAAACCCAGAATGAGCAATAATTCAAATGTATAAAATACAAGTTTTTCTGAATCTTTTCCCAGACACTATACCCAATGTGACAGATTCCCTTTAAATCACTGGTGTTCTTAATGCATGACACATGGATCAGCGAACACCAAAGATGGTGTATCTTGTGTGAAACGTTCTGTAGTTTGCATCTAGAGTCCACTTTGTCAGCACTTGCACCATGTAAAATAAATAGTGGGAATATACTAGGCCTGAGCCCTGATAATCTATGCTGTTACATTTCCACATTGTCCACTTATAGCTGTAGATCAGTTTCACAAATTTTATTTTTAACACAGGAAAGGTCCAATCCGAGCCCCAGAACATCTCAGAGCCACAGTGCGATGGGACTACCAACCAGATATTTGCAAAGATTACAAGGAAACAGGATTTTGTGGCTTTGGAGGTGAGTGGTAGGAGCTGATCATCCTGACATTGACAGGTTATATTGCTTAGTTTACTGCAGTAAAGATACAGTAGCATTTCTTTAATCTGACATTCAATGAATACAGTACATGTGATAATCGGACACCTAACCAGAAGCAGAAGACTGAGAAGAAAGAAACAATTAGGAATTTTAGTGATCACAGCTGATTTTGTGTTTCTGAATATATAAAGGGGTTGTCCAAGTTATTTTTATTGATGACCTATCCACAGGATAAGTCATCAATATCAGATCGGCGGGGGTCCATCCAACACCCGGCATCCCCACTGCTCAGCTGTTTGAAAAGAAGGTGCATGCTGTGTCAGCACTGCCTTCTCTTCATTGTTTACCTGCTCGCTGTCACAACAGCAGTGGTGAGCAGGTGTAATTACACCTAAGCTGTCCCATTCACTTCAGTGGGATGGCTCATCCCTAAATGTATAGGAAGGAGTCCTCCCATTGAAGTGAATGGGATGGCTTGTAATTACACCTGCTCACTGGTGCTGTTGCGACAGTGAGCAAGTAAACAATGAAGGGAGGGCAGCACTGGCAAGGCACGCACCTTTTCTTCAACCAGCTGATTGGAGGTGGCGGGACCTGTGCTGATCTGATATTGAATGCCCAGCATCTAGTGGCTGAATTGAAGTAATGCACCTTGGTGGTAATGCAGAACGATTTCTCCTCTGTCCTTTGTTTGTCACTCAGTCTCATTAATTCCTGTATAATCAATGCATTTAATAGTATCTTCCCTTTTATTTTCATTTCAGACAGCTGTAAATTTCTTCACGACCGCTCTGACTACAAACATGGCTGGCAGCTAGAGCGAGAACTCGAGGAGGGACGTTATGGCGCCAATGGTATGTGGTGATTTTACTGCAAATTGTACTTCTACATTTATATTATTGTCAAAATCACCCACTCCCATATTATTTGCTATTTTTATTTAAAGGGATGACCAATATGGATTAGGGCTGCAGCTATCGATTATTTTAGTAATCAAGCAATTTATCGATTATTCAAACGATTAATCGAGTAATCTAATTAAAAAAAACTTCTTAAAATAACTTATTGCTTTATAAAAGCAATATTTTTATTTCTTACAGTGGTATAGCAAATAATTGCACACACATAAGGCTTCTTTCACAGCTGCAATATACATTCTGTCAGAAGAACAGCCAGACAGAATGTACCGTATCAGGTATAGCTGGATACTGCCGGCTGCTGCTGCGATTGACTGTAATGGGGCCTGGCCTTGTTACAGCATTCAAGCTGGGTTTTGGCCGAACGAAAAAAAAAAAAAAACGTTTTTTGTTTGGACGCTACCCAGCATGTATGCCGGAACATGGCCAGATGGCCTTGGACCACATTATAGTCAATGAGAACATATAGCTGGTTGTATCCGCCTTTACCCAATACAGTGTACTCTAGCAAGGTGTTCTTCTGCCAGAATGTGTATCTAAGGTTATGTTGTGAACTCCGGCAGTCTGTTCTGTTGGAGGAACAGACTGCCCGAGTTCAATGGCTGCATCTGTCATAGCTGGATGCCTATCGACTGTAATGGGGATCTGGATGCTTTACCCCGGACAAAAAATGCTGCACAGAGACAGCATTTCTTTGGTCAGAATCCGGCCAGTCGCCAGATGATCAGAGTCTCCCTGTTCACACTGCAATGTGAACCTGGCCTAACCTGTTAAAGAAACCTAAATAAGATGATCAAATTACTTTTTTAATAAAAAGAGTTAAAAAAAAAAAAAAAAGAGAATAAGACAAGTATGGCATACACATGGCATCATGATGACACGCACAGGGGCCAAATGGAAATGCAGGTACAGCACCTATATAAAGCAATAGTGACATGCAGCTGGAGTCGCATGTGTGAGATTTACATGACAGTGGCTTAGGTGACACGTTTAAAACAATACAGACATATTGCATACACAAAAGGCTAAACATTAGAGCTGTACCGCACAACCCACTGGAAAACACCTCGTGAGGTAAAGGATCCTTAAGGGCCGTCAGCTGTCGAGTGCAGATGCAAAGTAAGTGGAGATGCACACCAATCACCCCGCACTTTATCAAATTTTAGTGGGCATCCCCTGTGTTTATAGACAATGTTCTCCATGGAGACCGCATTATTCACAAGAGAGAGCCATTGTTCCTTTGAGGGGGGGGGGGAGAATCTCCCATCCATAGCAGGGCAACCGCCTTCCTAGCTAGGAACAAGTTTTTTTTCTAGGAAAATTCTGTGATAGTGTGACCATGACTCCTCATCTACGACACCCAGGATACCCATTTTGGGACATGGCTGCAATGCTGAAGGGACCATAGTTGTGAGAGCCTCTAGTACCGTTATCAAATACTGGTGAATGATTGGGCAATCCCATATCATATGCCAAAAATTAGCACCCTCCGCACCGCACCTATGACACCTGGAGTGATCAATCCTACCCATCTTTTGAAGTCTAGTGGGAGTAAGATAGCTGCAGTGTAGAAGAAAGAGCTGAATCATCTTGTTGTTAATAGCGGGGAACACTCTGGTTGGGACTATTAAGGCCTCCTCCCGCTCATCAGAAGATAAAGAGGGTCTAAGCAACTTCCACCTGTACTCGACAGCCAACGGGGTCACCAGCATACGACAGTCAAGAAAATGTGTGTAGAGGGCTGACACTATCCCTCTAGGGCCCAAAAACCCCAATGAGAGGGTACTTAGATATGCACCTATTCCCACCTTGAAATTGGGCCTGTAGCGCATGCCTCAACTGAAGGTACCTGTAGAAGAGGGTGCGCGGCACCAGAAATCTGTCCTGGATCTGCAAGAATGAGATCAGCTGCCCTCCCTCATATAGATCCCCTAACACTAGAACCCCGTACCTCCTCCACTCAGACGTCCCTTCTAACCGTGACAGGTGAGGGAACATACAGTTGTCCCATATGGGGACTTCACTGGATAAATCCTTGTAGGCATTCAGTTTGGACGCCTGCCATATCTGGTGGGCTGGCTTGTGAATTGGAAGTGTGCCCTTTTGTAAATGACAAGAGCCTTCTAGGACAGGCCACAACGTAGATATCTGCAGATAGTCATGCAAATAGGATTCTGCGTTAGGCCGTGGAGCCTCAGTGACCCAGTACCTCAGAAATCTCAGCTGGCTTGCTATAAAGTATAGGAAAAAGTCAGGAAGGGCAGCACCCCTTGCAGCTTTGATCTCTGAAGAACCGAGAGTGAAAGCTTTCTTCTGGATTTGCCCCAGACAAAGGCTGTAATCAGAGCGTGAATGCGCTTGAAGAAGCCTCGGGGGATCAGAGTACACGCGTGGGACAACAGGTACAGACCTTTGGGCAGCAGCACCATCTTAACCAGATTCAATCTTCCCATAACTGACAATGGGAGGGACTCCCATGTTCTTACTTTCTCCTGAAACATGGATTCTAGGGGTTCAATATTCAAAGCGTAGGAGAGCTGCGGTACCTTGGTAATCATTACCCCAAGATACTTGAACCTATCAACTACAGGCAGGTTATGGTGACATTCCGGCCAGTCGTGTGCCCATAGGGGCATAATGGCAGACTTGCCCCAATTTATGTGTAACCCAGAGTATTGCCCAAAGGACTCTATGACAGCAATCGCTCTCAGGAGAGACACTTCCGGATCAGACATAAACAGGATAAAGTCATCTGCATACAATACTATCCTATCCTGCCTCCCACAGACACCCCTGTGTAGAGTGGATCCTGTCTAAGTCTGATGGCCAAGTGTTCGATCGCTATTGCGAACAACAGAGGCGAGAGCGGGCAACCCTGCCTTGTACCCCTACGTAGGGAAAGCCTGTCAGAGTACAAACCATTAAGCTGAATACATGCAGAGGGATTACTATAAACAATGCCAATCCATCTAATAAAATTAGCCGTATCTAGGGAGGCTAATGCCCACCTTGCTTTCTCGGCAACTCTTACTTGCGCTCTCCTAATGTTATCTGAGGTGGATCTACCAGGCATAAAGCCAGACTGGTCAGAATGAATCACAGACGTGGTCACCTTGTTCAATCTGTTGGCTAGAATCCTAGTCAGGATTTTATAGTCCAAGTTCAAAAGGGAAATTGGACGATAAGATCCGCAGTCCATCGAGTCCGGCAACGATGCGCAGGAGTGCGCCGCTTTATATAACTTCAACAGCTGTGGGCCCAGACTCTCCCCATACTTAGAATACACCTCCACCGGGATGCCATCCGGGCCAGGAGCCTTCCCTGACGGCAAATCCTTAATGGCTCTCTCCACTTCCTCCAGAGTGATATCCTCCTCCATAATACCCCTGTCCAGGTCATTCAGCCTAGGGTAGGAAACTTCACTGAGGTACGATTCTAGTTCCTGCCCTGAGTAACTAGCCGCCGACCTGTATACATCCGCACAAAAGATGTGAAAGCATTTCAATATATCCTGCACCGTCTCCACTATGCGTCCATCAGCCTCTCGTAAGCGAAGTACTAGTGGAGCCATAGTGTTGGTGCATGCTATATGCGCAAGCAACTTCCCTGTCTGATTGCCTGTTTCGAACACCTGTTGCTTGAGGAAAAAAAGTTTTCTCTTACTCTTTTCTTCCAAGTGCAACATGTACTGCCTTCCCCTAGACATCCACTCCACTCTGCGCTCCTCAATGGGGGACTCAGTAAACGCCTTCTCAGCCTCCCTGCAGCTGGCATGTAAATCATCCTCCCTGCGCTGCGCATCTCTCTTGACATACGATATGGAGGACTTAAGACACCCCCTGAGGTACGCCTTCAGTGTCTCCCACAACAGTAGGGGATCAGTAGAATCATCCTGGACCTCAAAAAACATACTCGGCTGATCTGGGATTCTGTCGGTTAAGCCGAACAGGGTAAGCCAGAAAGAGTGAATGCGCATTTTACTGCCCATGCAAACAGGGTTAGAGATCGCCAGATCCGGGGCATGATCGGAGGGCCCCTGTGGTCCATGGCGAATATCCACCAGGTCAGTATACACTATGGAGTTACCGAATAGGTAGTCTATTCTAGACAGAGCTCCTCTGGAGGGGGTGAAACAGGAGTATTCCCTAGTACGTGGGTTCCTGGCTCTCCACATATCTGTCCATCTCATCTCTTGGGAGATCCTAGCAAGGATCGTGTTTTCCCCACCTCGCCCACCTCTGTCGGCCCTGCAGCTAAATCTGTCCAGGTCCTCGCTCACCACTTGGCAGGCAGCGGGATAATTGGCCATGAAGCCAACGACTGCTTGCAACAGGGAGAGAGATGCAGGAGGTGAATTATACAAATTAACAATCACATAGGGAACACAGTAAATATGAGCAAATATGAAAATGTACTGTCCCCCTGGGTCCACTACTGAATGATGAACCTCGCACCTGAGGCATCTATGAAACAGCAGGGCAACTCCTCTGGAGTGAGAGCTACCGTAGGCACAAAATAAATGTTGGGCCCAGGGTTTTTTAAGCCTGTTTCCCGTTTCCGGTGTGAGATGGGTCTCCTGAAGACCCAGTATATGTGGATTAAAGGATCTAATCTGGGAAAACACTGCAATCCTCTTTTTAGGGTTGCCCAGACCTCTCACGTTCCATGACATCACTCTCAAGGGGGCCATAGTGACACTAGTATTGAATCAAGGACATATATCCCCTCACATAATGCGTATGCCAACAATGCAGACACCAGAACCATATGAGACAGTTGTTCCCCTGCTAATATCATGGAGGAATTCAGCCATACTTGAGAGGTGTAAGCTTGAGCATGCAGTAACACAACATATAACAATAACATAGGTGACCTGAGTGTGTCAGGTACAGAACCGACTAACTTAGTGGTCCTTAACTCGGGGACCTGCATGGTGTAGATAGGTGTTATTACCACACAGGTAATGCCCCTTCCCTCATTACCGCTGAGTCATAAAAACTGCCAGCCTTAACACAAGATGTTGGGACAAGTTGATATAGCGTCCGCAAATTTACTCAGAGAGGCCCCTGAGGAATAAGTGTGCCCTCCCTGGAGGCCAGCAAACTGAGGCGGCCTTCTTGAAACATGGCCGGAACACACTATATCGCATAGTAAAGTCAGGGAGTCACAGGACAAGTCCCATCCGTAACAGACATGAGGGAATGAGTAATACTTGCTGTGCAGAGACGGTGAGTAGATCAACGCTGTGGAGGACGCGCAGACTTCCTCAAGGCCCAGTCCTCGGCCTCCCTGGGGTCATTAAAGAAAACGGTTTTGTCGCCATCTATTACTCTGAGGCGAGCTGGATAGGCCATAGAGTACTGTAGGTTCAGCTCCCGGAGTCGGCGTTTAACCGCCACAAACGTGGCCCTCCTCTTCTGGAGATCGGCCGAGAAATCCGGGAAAAGGGAGACCCTTGCATTATCATGCCTGATATCCTGCTTGCTCCTAGCCTGGTTAAGAATAAGATTTGTGATCTCTCCAATTCAAAAGGCGCGCCAGAAGTGGTCTTGGGGGAGCCCCGGGTGGGGGGTGTCTGACTGGAACACGATGGCCTCTCTCCACCGCATACACAGGAGAGAAGGGCGCCTCAGGGAACTGCTCCTTAAACCAGGTTTCCAAGAACGCCGCCGGATCTCTGCCCTCAGCTTTTTCAGGTAGGCCGATCCTCACATTATTGCGACGCAATCTATTTTCCAGGTCATCACATTTCTGTTGCCACTGACCCACTGATCTCTCCAATTCTTGCACTCGCCCTTCCATCGGTCTGGTCAGGTCTTCCAGGGCAGACCCTCGGTCCTCAGTAGTCTTGACCCGATCCTGCAGTTGCTGCATATCATGGCGGAGCAGGCTGACATCCACTCTCACCTCCTCCAGCTTCCCGGTGAGTGAGGACTGTGATCGTAGGCAGCTTTGAGGGTAAACTCTGGCTCGGTGTTGTCCTCAGCCTCTGCCCGCGGGTGACTGCCGCGCGCGTTGGAGTTGCGGTCGCAGCGTCATTTTGGGCCTCAGATCTGGCGAACTCTTTCAGCCTCTCAGCGGCTGTCTGTGCTTTGTTGGGCCCCATAATCGGTGTGCGGGGTCTCCTCCTGCGTCTACACACCGTCCACTCTGTGCCTGGAGTCGGCAGTTTGTCAGGATGGTGCAGGATTGTAGAGGGTAAGCAGAGCTGCTCTCAAATGCGTGCTCTCATGCCGGCAGTTGGCCACGCCCCGATCAAATTACTTTTAAAAGCAAAATTCTAATTAAAAAAAAGCTAAATTACAACAAAAAAAAATAATACAAGTAAACAAACTAGTAAGACATAAACATTGTCTTACTGTTTTCTAAGGCTTTCTGGCATTTTTAGAAGGCAAAAACAGGAAAGGAAAGGCTTAGTTTCCCAATAGCAACCAATCAGATTCCAGCTTTCATTTTCCAAAAGAGCTCTGAAAAATGAAAGATGGCATCTGATTGGTTGCTAAACCAGTTCACCTTTTACACCAGTTTGGATAACATTATCTCCTGAATAAGGTACATATGGTAAAGTGCATGTAAGCTTGCATTAACCAGCACCTGAGGGGTTAACTGCCGCTGATCTGCTGCCAGTACCCGCCTCCTGTAGTAAGGGTTAATTATCATTGGTGGCGCAGTGCACCCCTCCCATAGTATTAAAATCATTGGTGGCAGTGGCCACAGGGTTCCCTCCTTCTCATTGGTGGCATTGGCAGCTTCTGATCGGAGCCCTAGCAGTGTAATCCTGGGGCTCCGATCTGTTACCATGGCAGCCAGGACGCTACTGAAGCCCTGGCTCCCATGGTAAGCTCCCTGCTGCTGTGTGTACTATGCAGGGAGAGTGCAAGATCCTATTCACCCTGATAGAGCTCTATTAGGGTGAATAGGACAAGGGATTCAAAGATACCAGGTTCTGGCCCCTAAGGGGGGAAATGGTTATTAAATAAAAAGTGTAAAAAACTTGGTTATAGTTGGAGGAGACTGCCCTTGTTCTCCTGGGCATCTCCTTCTCCTAGGCTGTAGCGCTGGCGAATCGCAGCGCAGAGCTCACAGCCTGGGAGGAAAAAAAAACTCCCAGGCTGTGAGCTCTGCACTGCGATTGGCCAGCGCTACAGCCTAGGAGAAGGAGATGCCCAGAAGAACAAGGGCAGTCTCCTCCTACTATAACCAAGTCCCGAACATACCGGAGGACATAACGGGAGAACGGAGCACATTCCACTACCACCAGACCATGACACATATTTAGCATTCCAGCAGAGAAAGTCAAAGCGGTTGTCCACGACAATGGTGCTAATGTTGTAGCAGCAGTAAAGACTTTTAACAGGAAAACGTGGATGGGCAACGGTGCGATGTGCAGGTCACACTCTGAACTTGGTTGTGCAAAGCTCTCTAAAGAACCACCAAGCTATCTCCAAGTGTGTGGCTTGTCCTCCTACTATAACCAAATCCCCAAACATACCGGGAGAACGGAGCGGCGCCCAGGGATAATAGTAAGTGCAGTAAGATCCCTGGGCGCCGCTGTATATGTCATGATACTTGGTTCACAATGTTTGGACCGATGAAGGGTCCTCTTTAAGGCTGGTGTTCCTTCCCATTTTAGTTTGTTTAGGGTTAAAGGAGTGTGCAAGGTGGAGCTGTGTGTGGCCTCATGGCTCTCCTTATACTGGAGTTGTGACCGTGAGGTGAGTTGTATGTCTGCCTTTGTAGGAGCTTTGTGCCCCTCTGGATGTGTCACCTGTCCGTGTCGGCCTCCTTGTGGAACATCAAGGTCTTTTGCAATATCATCCCGCTGTTTCCCCGTGTCCCCTTACCCAGAATCTCCTCTAAGGATGTGTTCAGGAACCAGTCATCCAGATACGGGACAATGTATATCCCTCTCAGTCTCAGGGCTGCTGCGATAATCACTGACAACTTGGTGAAGGCCCTTGGAGCACTGGATAGACCGAAAGGAAGGCAAGTGAATTGATAGTGGTGTATGGATCTTCCGTATGAGACAGTTATCCGAAGAAAACGCCTGTGTGACTTCCGAATTGGCACATGGAGATAGGCAGAGATGTGATTGAAGAGGTAGTCTCCATCCTGAACCTTTTCTTGGCCACGAACTTGTTCAGGAAGGTGAGGTCTATTACCAAGCACCACATGACAGCAAAAACTCTGGAGTAAACCCCTTGACCTCGTTGGTGTGGAGGAAAGCCCCTTTGAGCAGGAACTCGTGAACCAACACAGTTATCCTTTTTGTTTCCATGGGTCGAGAGAAAAACATTTGGAGGAACTTGCAGGAGTTCGAGAGAAAGACCTCTTTGGATAGTGGATAGGACATAAGCATCTTAGGTGGAATTTTGCCAAGCTGGAAAGAAATGAGAGAGCCTTGCACCCACATTTGACTGGATAATTATGGTGTCAAAGATTAGGGTTTTTGGGGACCTCCAAAAATGTTGTCTTCTGAGTAGATGAAGGACCACCCCTCCTATGGAACCATGACATTTATAAAATTAAAAAAAATAAAACTATTGCCGCTATTGCGTCTGGGAGAACTTCTGTATTGTTTACGGAGGGTCTAAGGGTCCATTTACACGTCCGCAAACTGGGTCCGCATCCGTTCCGCAATTTTTCAGAACGGGTGCAGACCCATTCATTTTCAGTGGGGCCGGAATGTGCTGTCCGCATCCGCGGATCCGTACTTCCGCATCCGTGCTTCTGTTTCCGCAAAAAAAATAGAACATGACCTATTCTTGTCAGCAATTGCGGACAAGATTAGGCATTTTCTATTATAGTGCCGGTGATGTGCAGTACGCAAATTACGGAATGCATATTGTCGTTGTCCG
This sequence comes from Bufo gargarizans, assembly GCF_014858855.1. Lineage (NCBI taxonomy): Eukaryota > Metazoa > Chordata > Amphibia > Anura > Bufonidae > Bufo > Bufo gargarizans. The sequence goes on along the minus strand of NC_058085.1, from coordinate 146,010,747 downwards.
TGTTTTGCGGATCCACAAAACACTTACGGACATGTGAATGGACCCTAAATCTAGGCTTCCTTCTTTGCTGAGGAAACTTAACTCCTTTCTTCTCATTCAGAGATTCTAAGATCTTTTCTAGTTGGAGGTCAAAAAGACTTCCAGGCTGGAGCGGCAATGAACAAAAGTGATTCTTGGAAGGAATATCACCAGCCCATTCTTTGAGCCACAGGGCTCTTCTAGCGGAGGTAGACAAAGGTAGGATTCTAGAGTCCATTAAAAGAATGTCCAGAGGCATATCTGCCATTTTCATATCTGGAAGATTCTCCAAAATCTGATCCCTAGGGACCCCATCCTGAAGTTCCTTAGAGAGCTCTGAAAGCCATATTCCAAAGGCTCGGGCTACGGGAATAGACGCTAAAGAAGCTTTGCAAGATGCAGCTGCTGCAGAGTAAACCATTTTTAGGGATGCTTCTGCCCGCCTGTCCATAGCATCCCTAATGAGAGAGGTTCCTCAGAAGGAAACATAGATCTTCTAGAAAGTCTCGCCACCAGGAGATCTACCTTGGGGGGGAGACTCCCACTCAGCCGTGGTTTTGGGGTCTAGATTATACATAGAATTGAATCTGAAGACCTGTATCTGGCTTATTTTCTGGTTTGTTCCAATCAGACTGCATAAACTCCTTAAGTAAGGGCTGCTCTGCAAAACAATGAAGAGGGGCTTTCGGAAAATAATAAAATGCTTCCTTTTTTGAAATGTCATTAGAGACAGATACTCCCTCCACTGTTCTTTTGACTTTCTTAATAAGGGAAGAGGCTCTATCCTTTGGAAGAAGTTAAAAATCTTCAGGGTCACCATTGTCACTGGAATTGGAGTCTGAATCCAATTCTCCTTCTGAGCAGATCGGAGTATCCGAATCTTCAGTAGATAACACAATAAGGATAGGAGAGCTCAGTCTTGGACGTTTACTGGAGCAGTGACTAGACTTACATGCGCGATTTTTCTCACGCGAGTGCAAAACGCATGACAATGTTTTGCACTCGCGCGGAAAAATTGCGCTTTTTCTCGCAACGCACCCACCTCTTATCCGGGCCAAAAATAAGACGCCCGTGTGAAAGAGGCCTTAGGTGGATTAGGTCGCGGATGCAATGCGTTTTTCACGCAGCCCCATTCACTTCTATGGAGCCAGGGCTGCGTGAAAAACGCAGAATATAGAACATGCTGCGATTTTCACGCAACGCAGAACTGATGCGTGAAAAACAACGCTCATGTACACAGCCCCATTGAAATGAATGGGTCAGGATTCAGTACGGGTGCTATGAGTTCATGTCACGCATTGCACCCGCGCGGAAAACTCGCTTACGGAGGGTCTAAGGGTCCATTTACACGTCCGCAAACTGGGTCCGCATCCGTTCCACAATTTTTCGGAACGGGTGCAGACCCATTCATTTTCAGTGGGGCCGGAATGTGCTGTCCGCATCCGTGCTTCTGTTTCCGCAAAAAAAAATAGAACATGACCTATTCTTGTCAGCAATTGCAGACAAGATTAGGCATTTTCTATTATAGTGCCGGTGATGTGCAGTACGCAAATGAATGGGTCAGGATTCAGTACGGGTGCTATGAGTTCATGTCACGCATTGCACCCGCGCGGAAAACTCGCTCGTGTGAAAGGGGCCTTAGTGTGCTGCTGAGGGATGATATGGAAATGTAAGATTGCAGTACACAAATTGTTTTTAATGAAGTAAGGGAATAAGTGGTTGCCAGAAAACTGGTGCTGCTCATCCTCGGGAGCCCAATAGGATCAGACTGTTTGAAAAGGAAACCATTATTTCCTGTTTACCCCCACCATAGAAGTTATGCATTCATGTATGATTTCAGAAATAATATGCTGCATAATGGCTACTGGTTGTAAACGTGGAACTGTATCGCTTTGTACATTGTTTTTCAGATGAGGAGAATTATGAGGTTAGCAGCGATGAAGAAGACATGCCCTTTAAATGTTTCATCTGCAAAGATTCCTTCAAGAACCCAATTATTACTAAGTAAGTGAAGTGAGTTGCCATGGTTGTCCGGAAAAGTTCAATGTGAGAAGAGATCTCACCTGCATTATTAGGAAAGTGTTAGGCCGAATGCACACAGCCCTGAGCCGTCCGTGGTAACACGGGCTCGATTCCTGCTGAGAGCAGGAGCGCACGGCGTTATTGGTTGCTATGACGCCATGCGCTTCCTGCTGCTGCCGCCGCAGTACAGTAATACACTGGTATGATATATACCAGTGTCATTACTGCACTGCGGCGGCAGCAGGAATCCAGCCCATGTTACCATGGACCGCTCACGGCCGTGTGCATTCGGCCTTAGCCAGTCTCTCTTTTGAAAGGGGTTATCCAACCCCTATAATGCCCAGGCGGCGTAGGTAACGCTAGAGAGGCTCATTCCCTTTGCAGCCTGCTATTGGCTGTCCCCCTTCCCGACTGTTTCGATCTGTGCGTCAGGGAGATGCAGTGGCACCCGTGCGGGCATCAGAAGCGACATGGGTGCTGGGGAGCTGAGTAAGTATGACCAGTAGGAGAGGACCGGGCTTTATAGGGGTTGGGTAACCCCTTTATCATTATTGGTTATTGTAAATTTGGCCATTGACTTGGTATATATCTTTATACATACACTAGGGATCGACCGATATTGATTTTTTAGGACCGATACCGATAATTTGTGAACTTTCAGGCCGATAGCCGATAATTTATACCGATATTCTGGGAATTTTCATTTTTGAAAAAAAAATTAAAATTCCCACAAATCTGCTGAAAATTAATGTTTATTGTTAATGTGTATTTTTTTTGTAAATCTTTTTTTCATTTATACTTAATATTTTGGTGTTTTATTTTTTTTGTAACTTTTTTTATTTTATTTTTTTTACTAACTTTTAGCCCCCTTAGGGACTAGAACCCTTGTCCTATTCACCCTGATAGAGATCTATCAGGGTGAATAGGAGCTCACACTGTCCCTGCTGCTCTGTGCTTTGTGCACACAGCAGCATGGAGCTTATCATGGCAGCCAGGGCTTCAATAGCGTCCTGGCTGCCATGGTAACCGATCGGAGCCCCAGCATTACACTGCTGGGGCTCCGATCGGAGGAGCAGGGGGAGGGGGCGCACTGCGCCACCAATGTCTAATACTGGGGTTGGGGGGGCGCACTGCGCCACCAATGAAGATTAATCTATCATTTATTCATATACAGGAGGCGGGAGCTGGCTGCAGAATCACATAGCCGGCTCCCGACCTCTATGAGCAATAGCTGCGATCCGCGGCACCTGAGGGGTTAACTACCGCAGATCGCAGCTACAGCTCATAGAGGCCGGGAGCCGGCTATGTGATTCTGCAGCTCCCGCCTCCTGTATATGAATGAATGATAGATTAATCTTCATTGGTGGAGCAGTGGCCATAGCTCCTCCCCTCCTCCTGTTCCCTGTCCTTACATTGGCGGCAGCAGCAGCACAGGGGGAGGAGACGCTGCTTCCTTCTCCCCTGTGCTGCTGCTAAGGGGAACACGGAGAGCGCTGTCAGCAGCGCGATCTGTGTTCCCCATACGCTATCGGAATATCGGCAAAATAAATGCCGATACCGATAGCGTTCAAAATCCTGAATATCGGCCGATAATATCGGTAGATCCGATAATCGGTCGATCCCTAACATACACGTGCTTCCCAGGATTTTATCCTACTTCCAATATGGACAGTGAATCTGCAGTCAACTTTATATGCTTCATTTTCTATTAATTGGCCCTGATTCTTTACCCTTCTTCTAGGTGTAAGCATTATTTCTGCGAGGGTTGTGCCCTGCAGCATTACCGTAAATCCCAGCGTTGCTATGTGTGTAATACACAAACAAATGGAGTGTTTAACCCAGCTAAAGGTATGTGTGCCTCATTACAGATCCTGGAATATTTAAAAGTTACTTAGTGGCTGGACAGCACTGTCTGCTGCAGTTGTCGTCGCATAGAATAAAACAGCGTTAAAGGGGCTCTGCAGGTTCAGGGCTGAACCCGGATATAAGCTTGTCTTTGAGTGGAGCATCTGAGCATTTGTTTGCATCACAAGGTCTGTTTACTGCCAGTGACGTACTGGGCTTTACATCACTATGCTAGGTGGAGACTTCTGCCTAGCAGTGAGCCCGTTGATGTCACCAACCCGAGGTAGCTGTCTATAGCGCTGCCCTAGGCTGTTTTAGAGGTGGGTATTATGCAAAGTAGCATAGTTCCCAGCTCTAAAACAGCCATGGCATCCGGTGCTCACGCAAGAGGGCGCCATTTAGAAATACCTGACTGCCGTAAATTTACAGTCAAAGGTCGGAAAGGGGTTAAACATATCCATAAGCCTCAATTCACTATTTTGTTGCTTGCCACAGCATTTTATTTTTTTTTTATTTTTTTTTTTCGGTCAGCTCTTCAGGAAAGCACAGCAGATTGCGCTTTCTTATACAGAGGGCCACTACAAAAAAAATGTATTGTGTTTTTTATTTTATTTTTAACATGTGACCAAGAAGTGACACTGTCTGCTGGGCACCATGCACTTAATTTATTTTTCTGTTCTGATGCTTGCAACTGTGATAGTGACTATGGCTACATTATCTTATTGGAATGTGAAACCCCCCTCCTTTCTCATCAGTGATGCATGCTGCTGACAAGCTTTGTCACTCCACCATGCTTTACACTGCAAGGTACAAGGTAATTGCCAAGTACTGAAAAAGTGGGAAGATTTCAGTTCAGTTTCATATATATAACTTTCTTTCTGTGCCTTTTTTTTATCAGAATTGATTGCAAAGATGGAGAAGCACAAAGCCAAGCAGGAAGACAGCGATTCCCCTGAAGAACAGGGCTAGCTGATTTTCCCGCACTTTTTTTTTTTTTTTTTATTCAATAAACTTTATATAAAAATGTGTACTTCTTTCTGTATTGTAAGAGAATAAAGAGGGATATTTTATCAGATACATATCCAGTACCACATCTAGGATATTGATTGAACTATCCAACACACTGTTAAGAGTATGGAGGATTGTAGTGACTTTATTGGCAAGACTGTACATGCCAAAAGATGCTATGGAGGAAACAGGCTAAGTTCTGGTGCCATGTAAGGGTACTTTCACACTTGCGACAGAGGATTCCGGCAATCCAGACACAAACTGATAGCATTTGTCAAACTGATCCGGATCCATCTGATAAATGCATTGAAATACTGGATCCGTCTCTCCGGTGTCATCCGGAAAAACAAATCTGGTATTCATTATAATTTTTTATTTTTGAATTTTTAATGGTCTGCGCATGCACAGACCGGAAAGCCAGATCCGTTTTGCCGGAACACTTAATGCCGGATCAGGCACTAATACACTTCAATGTAAATTAATGCCGGATCCGGCATGTGATCAGTATTTTTGGCCAGAGAGGAAACTGCAGCACGCTGCAGTATTTTCTCTGTCCAAAAAACTTAAGAGGGACTGAACTGATGCATCCTGAACGGAATGATTGCTCTCCATTCAGAATGCATTAGGATAAAACTGATCAGTAATTTTCTGGTATTGAGCTCCTGTACCTACTGTCTTGTGATAGTACTTAAAAAAATCTGGTGCAGTTACATGTTGCTCCGAGCTAGCACTGAAGATTTTACGGAAAAGTTCAGTTTAGGGCTGCAGCTAACGATTATTTGAATAATCGATTAGTTGCCGATTAATTTCTACGATTAATCGGCAAAAACGACAAAATTACAAAACAGAGGTTTATATGATCTTACTTGAAAAAATATGTTCAAAGGCCATATTAAAACAAATTGTGGACGACACTATTATGGGGGATCTGTGGACGGCGCAGTTATGGAGAGGGGGATCTGTGGACGGCGCAGTTATGGAGAGGGGGATCTGTGGACGGCGCAGTTATGGAGAGGGGGATCTGTGGACGGCGCAGTTATGGAGAGGGGGATCTGTGGACGGCGCAGTTATGGAGAGGGGGATCTGTGGGTGGCGCAGTTATGGAGAGGGGGATCTGTGGATGGCGTAGTTATGGAGAGGGGGATCTGTGGGCGGCGCAGTTATGGAGAGGGGGGATCTGTGGGCGGCGCAGTTATGGAGAGGGGGGATCTGTGGGCGGCGCAGTTATGGAGAGGGGGGATCTGTGGGCGGCGCAGTTATGGAGAGGGGGGATCTGTGGGCGGCGCAGTTATGGAGAGGGGGGATCTGTGGGCGGCGCAGTTATGGAGAGGGGGATCTGTGGGTGGCGCAGTTATGGAGAGGGGGGATCTGTGGGCGGCGCAGTTATGGAGAGGGGGATCTGTGGGTGGCGCAGTAAGTCGGACTAATCACGTCTGCATCTTTATTTTACCTTTTTACAATGACGCTCCTGTAACAGCCAGGCAGAGCGGACGGCGGCATAACGTCACTCACTCACGTGACGCGCCTGCTCCGCCCACCTCATGAATGAAGGAGGCGGAGCAGGCGTGTCACGTGAGTGAGTGACGTTACGCCGCCGTCCGCTCTGCCTGGCTGTTACAGGAGCGTCATTGTAAAAAGGTAAAATAAAGATGCAGCGACCGCCCGCCCGAATAGCAACGAATCGGCAATTATTCGATAACTGGATTCGTCGACAACGAATCCAGTTATCGAATATAATCGATTACATCGATTAATCGTTGCAGCCCTAGTTCAGTTTATACTAATTGGTGTCTTAAAGGGCTAAAACTACTTTCACATATTCATTGTGCTGTCCGGTTTTGAGATCTGGCACTGGGGCTCAAAACCGCAGCACAACTCTTCAGTTTTGTCCCTATTCATTGTCAGTGGGGACAAAACTGAAGAAAACGGAACAGAGTGCAGCAGAATGCATTCCGTTCCGGTTTGTTGCATTCCCATGTCGGACAGGGTGCAGCATGGGAAACAAAAACCATGTAAGTCAATAGTGCCGGATCCGGGGGGTTTTTGGACACAAAAAAAAAACTGATCCGGCGCCCATTGACTTACAATGGTTTTAGTGCTGGATCTGGTTTCTTCATTTTCAATATAATACAACCAGATCCGATCTGAACAGATGCAGTCAGTTGTATTATTCAAACGGATGCATTTTGCTGTGGTTTTGAGATCCCATGCCAAATCACAAAACTGGACAGCAAAAGCACAGATGTGAAAGTAGCCTAATTCCTTAGCAAGTGTTGCAGCAGGCACCTTTTCCAGTGCAACATAGTGACAATCCTTCAGCAGTAGGGTCTATTGGTGACATGGACATGCTTCATGGTGACAACATGTCTCCAAACAGCGAGTAACGCATGTTATTTTCCTGGAGCGATACAAGCTCTAGCACAGGGGATTGCTATGAATGGAACGGTCAATGGAGGGTCTCCCTAAAATACAGCAGTACATACTGCAGACAGTCACCTACTCGCAGATGTAATATTTGATGCATACTTGACAGCTGTGATTGTAGTCAGGACATCAGAATCAGTTATGTGAAACAGTTAAAATTTATTTAGTTTGGCAACAATATGCATGTAATAGAGAATCTCCAGCTTGTCATGTCATAATGCACCGGACTACACATATTTGTGCGCTAGCCTACATGTACAGGTCAGACTTAGATGTCCCAGGTTTAATGCCACTGACGTGAAAGCATAGACATCTCAAGGTGCTGCTGCTGCTTTCTTAAAGGGATTGGGGGAGGTTTTTTTAATGTATAGGGAAATGGATTATAAACATTTTTTCAATATACTTTGAGTGGATTTTTTATGTCTTTTGGCAGTAAGCTACCCCTCTTCAGCGCAGTACTGAATAGTGAAGACATTCCTGCGCTGCCCTCACTTTCTACTTAATATATTCCCTAAAGCTGGCCATGAATAATATACATACTCCTGTCTAACATCGGTACACTGTCAGTAGAGTGCTGACAGTGTCCGGTGCGCTCACTAAATATATTGCCGCAGTTATATGTAAATTTTTAGCATTCATGGCCAGCTTTAGGGAATATATGAAGACGACGGTGAGGGCAGGGTAGGCATATCTTTACTATTCAGTACTGTGCTGAACAATGCAGATGGGCAACTCACTAACAAAAGACAACTTCAGTTTTTTTCATTAACAAAATCCCAAATCAAATAACTTTAAAAAAAAAAAATAATCTATTATCAATTTCCCTACACATTTAAAAATTGCCAGTTACACTACAAAAAAAAAAAATAATATAAAGCCACCACTGTTTTCCATAACAGTGTCTTGTATTGCAGCTCGCCTGCATGTGGCCAAGCTGCAATACCACGCTCTGCTCATAGATGACAGTGGCACTGGAACAAGTTATTATCCAGGTGGACAGTGCTACTGAAGTCTTGCGGTTGGTGCAGATTGAGTATAAGAAGGTCACAAGCTTGGGAAAGTTCTCTGCATGTGGAAGGGGCTAGAGATACTAGATGCAATCTGATCAGCCAATGACTGTGTCATCAAATTTAACTAAAATACAAGAAAGACCCTTCTTTATATGAAATCTAAATCTGCTATTCAGAATACTGTCCGCTTTATAATTCAGTGTTCTGATCAGTCCTTGTATGTATTACAGGAGGAAGGATACTGACAATCATGAGGTTCTGCCAGACTACAGAGTATATCTGAAAAAAGAAGTACTCTGAAGACACTTACACCAAACCCCATGTGTTGCACCCCAAAAACGTGCAAATCTAGAATGAATCATCATGAGAACATTCAGACATGTGTTTCCTTCCTCCTATTCATACTGAAATAGCATATTAGTTGTACTTACAGATTATGTATTATAAATCCTATATCTTGCCCCTCAGCGGGGCTGAAAATGGTCTGCCCCAAGAAACCGTGCTGCTCTTGCCCATGGATTGTGCAGTATTAAACCAGTTCAACCCAGGGGGGCCGTGCTCCAATCCAGACACAAGAGTGCCCCATTTCTGGGGGAAACAAAACAGACGGACCATATGGTTTCTTATCCCATAAGCCCCATTTACAGCCTGCCCATGATGGACCTATATTGTATCTTAGGATATTGCTCCTAAAGCAGTTCTCTAATACACTTTCATCATTTAAATAGCTCCATTAAAGGGGAGTTATCTGGGAACCACACGTATTCATGGGATATGTCTGGTAGTGTCATTTTCAAGTGAATGGTGTCGAGCTTCAATACCAGACAGAACTTGTAAACGTGGTTTGGGGGGCGGCCATTGTGATAATTCCTTCCCTCTCTCCAATAAGGGAGCTGCTTTCTGTGTTTTGCGGGTCCGCAATTTGAGGACTGCAAAACATCCAACAGTCATGTGCATGAGCCTTTACAGTGATAATTGTGACTAAGGTCATTCCTAATACAGCACCAAAGAATGGCGAGCTGAGGTCCACTGGTTATAATATCCCTTTTCCTAAAAATGCATTCTGTTGTCCTGCAATTCTACATTTTTAAAGGGAAGGGTGTGAAGTCAGATGTCAGCCTACTGATGATTTCAGGTGGGTGAGCTATAAAAGTTTATTAAAAATAAAATAAATCACATGCATATCACCTTAAAAACCACACTGGTATTACTGCCCCGTCTTTAAGTGCTATTGTAAGACTGAATGATTATATATCACAAGAAGTGTGTGGAGATAAACAGGATTTATCTAAACATTACAGGAGCATACCAGCAATGAAAAGGCTTCCCATGTGTATTACTAGCAGGTGACCACGACACCTGAGTTACACCAGGGACATTGTGGCCCCCATGTTCACTCACTCATTAACAGTGATGTGTTAGATCCATACAGTGCCGACCAGGTTAACTAAGCATTGATAGAACAGGTTTCCAGCACAGTGCACCGGTCCCCATGAATGGAAACAAAGCGAGAGGTGAACTTCGCTAACACCAGTGTCAGCGTCTACACTTTTTTTGGTGGTAGGTTTCCTCATGCACCTACAATAAGTGAGACCCCTCCCATGGGGCCTATGCTGTGTAAACATTAACAGGATTTGTATCCTCCCCATCCCCTACCCAGGCCCTCCTTTTTGCCTCAAAAGTCCCAATCGTCCACATCCAAGTGCTCCAGATCAGCTGCCAACTCCATCACACCCTGGGGCTCTGAATTCCTTGCTCCTTCAAAGTTGGTGATGGGCGACACAGGACGGAGTAGCTCAGGGAGGGCTTCTGACGCTCTGCGCTTTATCTGGAAGTGGAAAGATTAGATTTTAAGTATCATACCGCTTTAGGACTATCCCTTTTTGATAGAAGGCATAGGAACTATTTACCTGTTTGAAAAAGGAATGATTGAGCAGTGTGCCAGCATTCGGCCTACAACAAAGAAGAAAAGGTCATGATGCCAAAAGTAAGAAGCCAGAAATTAAACCCCCCCCCCCCCCCCCCCCTCTCTATCCACTGCTGATGTGGGAATCTATCTAAAAGGCCACTGTCTGATGACAGTAGAACTTTAAATTCCCCATGGAAGATTAGCCTGTGCATACTGAGCAGTGGATGAAGGGCTGCCCGCTGGACTCCTAAGCCTTGACGGGGCAATGATTATGCAGAGGTATTCCAGCAACAAATATTTATCGCCTTATAGGTGATTAACAATAAAACTGAGTCCGAACACTGAGACCTCTCAGTGATCGCCGGAATAGGGGAACCTAGCCATAAGCCCCCCTCCCGTCACTCCCATAGGGTTTGAGCACAGATGCAGTGACACCATGCTCACTCCATTGAAACTTCTGGCCGAAGTTCGATGTGACAGAGTTCTACTGAATCTAGACAATCTGCTCAGCACCTCCTGCTCTAAAGCAACATGTTGAACATTCCCTTTAAATTAGACAATTAGCTCTTGATAGGTGTCTCATTAAAAGAAGTTGTCCTATTACAAAAACTTATCTCCTATCCTTAGAATAGAAAGTTTCTGATCGGTGGGGGTTCGCCCGTTGGGAGCCCCGTCATGAGAACAGGGGTAAATGTTTCCCCAGTTTAAATAAAGCGGCAGACAGGCCTGTTTGTTCAACGCTCCATTCATCTCTATGGGACTGCCAGAAGTATCAGATAGGTAGAAGTGCTTGGCTACCTTCCATATGGCTGAAGGGAGCAGTGCAAAAGAAGAAAAGGGACAGGAGGCAGCGCCTCATGCGTGGCGCTGTTTCATTAGGGTGATAACATAAAAACTGTTGCGCTTACCATGTGCTGCTGCAAAAAGTCCCAACGGCTATGTTGTACTTTGCTGATATTGCCCGATCAGCACATGGGATGCCCGCGCTACTGCCTTGGTTCCTACCTGTGCCGTGGGTACGGTTGTCGGGATAAATGATCAGTACAGTAGAAGAAGGAAAGATGTGTCGGCGCTGTCAGCAGGAGTCTGGTACCAGGTAAGTATTAGTAAAAGGGATTTTTTTTTACAGTCAATGCGTTTCAAGGGCGGAGCGCCCCCTTCATCAGGACAGTAATACACATGACAACAAACAAGGGTTTTTAAAACCATTTTTGGTGCGCAGGCCAGGGGTGGAGGGGGAGACAGGCAGACCTGGGTGTGCTTATGCATAATCATCTTTGTTGATAGTGTAATGGAGGGGTTACCTACATGTTAATGAACATTTTATGAGCCTGTCCTGTTTATTATTAACATTATCGGCGGTATGTTGATTTAATATAGCACAGGCGCGATTGCGTGTGTGTATATATATATATATATATATATATATATATATATATATATATATATATATATATATATATACACACACACATATATAAAAAATCATATATAATTAAATATATAAATACATAATAAATAATAGTAGTGATAAGAAGGCAATAAGAACAAATTGACTCCAAAAAGGAGATTTTTGTATAACTTACCAGTTAAATCTCTTTCTCGCTCTTCCTTGGGGGACACAGACCTTGGGTATAGCTCAGCTCCCTAGGAGGCGTGACACTAAGTAAAACTGTTAAGCCCCTCCTCCATCAGCTATACCCTCAGCCTGGAGATAGAGGCTACCAGTTGCGTGTCCAAGTAGTGAAAGGATAACAACCAACAATGGAAACAACCAGCCAGCAACCCAACGGGGCGCCAGACCATAACCCCGTAACCAAACACAGAAGGGTGGGTGCTGTGTCCCCCAAGGAAGAGCGAGAAAGAGATTTAACTGGTAAGTTATACAAAAATCTCCTTTTCTCGCCCATTTTCCTTGGGGGACACAGACCTTGGGACGTTCAAGAGCAGTCCAAGAAGGGAGGGACCACAAACCCAAGGCGGACCACCACCGGAGCATCAGGAAACCGCTGCCTGCAAAACCAGGCGGCCCAAAGCAGCATCCGCTGATGCATGCGTATGCACTCTATAGAACCTTGTGAAAGTGTGCAGAGAGGACCAAGTGGCTGCTTTGCACAACTGTTCAGCCGAGGCCCGATGCCTCTGCGCCCAGGAAGCCCCGACTGCTCTGGTGGAATGAGCAGTGACGCTGAAAGGCGGAGCTCTACCCTTGGCTCGATAAGCCTCAGACACCGCCAGTTTAATGAAACGGGCAATAGCCACCTTGGAGACCGCCAAACCCTTGCGCGAACCCTCCGGAACCACAAACAGGGAGTCCGTGCGCCGAAAGGATCCGGTGACCTCCAGGTAAATCTTCAACGCCCTGACCACATCCAGACGGTGCAGTTCCCGTTCTCTGGGGTGGGAAGGAGAGGGACAGAGCGACGGAAGGACGATGTCCTCATTGATGTGAAAGGCGGAGACCACCTTTGGCAGGAAGGACGGGACAGGCCGAAGCACAACCTTATCCTGGTGGAAGATCAGGAAAGGTTCGGAGCAAGAAAGAGCCGCTAACTCCGACACCC